>NC_044574.1:49747418-50963418 GCF_901933205.1 Camarhynchus parvulus | reverse complement strand
AATGTAATATATGGCAACGCATAACTTCTTAATGAGAGATTTGAAAAATAAGTGTGTGCATATGTACAGACACAACAAGAAAAATTCAGGTTTCAATTTGCCCAGGTATAAATCTAAACCAGACCTATTGACTTCTGTAGAAAGATATTGAATTTTTATCAATGCAAAGTAAAGATTTTTTTTTAAACACAATTAATCCAAAAGATTTGTGCTTGGTAAGGAAAATACAGGAATAGGCAAGAAAGTATCTGTCTTTAGAACTTTAGGACTTAGAGAAAAATTTCAAATGTCTGCAAAAAGTTGCTGATGAACAGTAGGGAAAGATGAATTCATTTCCAACCTCTGTAAGCTCCTAAACTGCAACTTTTCAAATTGTTTATTATCTCTATTCTTGAAGAAATACCTTTTAAAAAAACCTCAGCAGCTAAAACTCACACAATTGCAGTGGTAGAGCACTAAATTCAAGGTACAGGGAAAGGCTATGTAATCCATACAAAGACATGTGAAATAATTCAGGGAATATTATTGTATGAAAATTGCATTTTCCCCCTCACCTCCCCCTGTTTCAAATAATAATGTTTGAATTTGTCTTTGCTTGTAGGATTTTCCCAATACTTTTAGGAGATAAGTGCTTCTGTACTGAGTAGAGATCATGTGCTTTATAAAAAAGAAATAGCTATATTAAGACCTGGATAATCCCAAACCCCATCCCTTGTAAAATCATAGTTCTACTTTGTATTTTAAATCCCTCAGGAAGTTCAGATTAATGCCTCAACAGCACAGGCATAACACTGTTTACTCTGCTTACAGGTCACTCTTTAAGCTACTAGAATATTCCAACATCTGGACAAGCCAAGCACTGATTAACCAGGTCAGGCCATGTACACACACCCTGTGTCATCACTCTTTCTTTTACTAAGTCTTGGCAAGATCCCCTTTGCATGGCTGCACAGACCCTGCAGAGTTTTCGCAATATCTGTCAACCCGCCACCTTGCATTAATGAATGTGGGGAGGCCACAAATCAGTAAAGTATTTTACCTGTTTCCTTATCTCCTCAGCCTTTCCTCATTTGTTTTTTGTTGGTTTTTTTTTTTTTAAGCCTACAACACCAGATGCATAAAGAAAAACTAGCCAAGCACACGTTTAGTTGAATAAACATGCCAAGTGACTGTCCTGCTGGCAGCAGGGTTTGACAGATCCTTTCAGCAATGGGATGAGTAGCCAGGGCTGCTGTTTGATTGGGAAATGATTCTCCTGTTTAGCCCCTGCTTCAGCAGCGCTTGGCTGGTGCCTAGCCAAGGGTGAGCAGCTCCTGCAGGGTGTGCTGTGTGTGACAGGTGAGCTGCCAAAAGCTCCCTTGTCCAAATGATGCCACCACACACTTTCCACAAAGAGGAAACAATTTAATGTGGTGTCACGTGGTGCGCTCCAGCCCCAAGTACAATTAGTTTGCAGATACCAAAAACTGATTAACTTACTAGGGCTGTCCAAATGCTGCCTTGAACTGCTTGTCACATATTCTCCAAAATTTCTATTCACTCTCTTGCCAGCAGGGTATGATAATGGGATATAAACACTGAGTGTAACATGCATGAAAGGAGTGCAGCATCCAACCTGGGCTGCAGGTAGTTTGATAATTAAACAATAAAAAGAAACCTAATGTAAAACCCTACTACTTTGTCTGGTTCTTCCTTTGGAAAGTACAGATGTAGCATCATGACTTAGAAAAGAAGCAGACATTTCAATTGCCAGACATACTTATCACAAGCAGCAACAAAAGCAGGGTACAGATTGGCCAAAATTGTGAGCTGGGTCCCAGGCTAAAGACCCCATGTGTAGGGGCAATGCAAGGGGGATGAGCTCAGCAGCAGCCACCTGCAGTCTTGGCCAGTGTTCAGTGACTGCCTTAGAATCAGAGAATCAGAATGCTTTAGGTTGGAAAAGACCCCTTAGACCATCAAATCCAAATGTTAACCCCACACTGTCAAAGCCACCATTAAACTGTGTCCCCAAGGGACACATCTACACATCTTCCAAGGATGGTGACTCCACTTTTCCCTGTACAGCATGCTACAATGCTTGACCACCCTTTCAGAGGAGAAATTTTTCCTCATTCCAGTTTACACCTCACCTCGTATAACTCAAGGCTTTGTCATCTTGCCCTATTGCTCGTCATCTGGGAGAAAAGACCAATCCCCCACCTGTCTATCCCTCATTTTAGGTACTTGTAGAAGACCCTGAGAGTCAACAGGCAGTTGATAGACAGAAGACATATTTTCTTATAGAGAGAAAATGCAGTAAGTTATTATCTATACAGCTCGGTTTATTACATCCATTTGAAATTGTTCCATTAACTTCCATTAACTAATCTGTTCATTTATTAGCTTAATGTATTTACATAAAATGCTATGATAAGCTCTTTGTTACCAACTTGAATTTTGATTACTTTTAATCACAATGAATATTAAATTAAAACAGGAAAAAACAACTCTTTCCAATTGCAATCTGTTTTGCCTCTTTTTGCACAGCTACCTTTGCACAGCTTGGGCAGACAGCTACAAAAGTTCTCACCATGTCATGTAGGTGTAAAAAGCTCCATCAAAGAAGACTTAAAAATAAGAACTCTGTGTGTGCCAGTGACATAATGGCTTCATCTCTAGCTGACCTAGCTCCAAACCTTACCCTGTTCATGAAGCCCATGGGCTTCCAGGCACAGCCCCTGTCTGGCAGTGCTCTGTGGCTCAGAATGAGTGACAGTGCCACCAGGGTGATAAAGAGGGCTGGCTTTTATAGCATGGCCTCAACCCACCTTTTTTTCTACTGTGTTTTGTTCATCTGTGTTTTCACTATTTTGACAGATTAGCTAAAATCTTCAGACTTTCTGAGATAAATGGTTGACTTCTATCAAATAAATATCAAACCTGCCAACAATTGTGAGGGAGTTCAACAGCTGAACACAGCTCACGAGAGCACTGCATCACTCTACAGTGAAAAACAATGCCAATACTCAATATCGAGTAAGAAAATGTGAATACTTTTCAAGGAAGTCTGCAAACTGTTGGATGACCTATTTTTAAATAAACATGGCAGCCTTATCTGTGATGTTACCTAAAAGCATGCACTGAGAAGCAAGCAGGCTTGATAAACAGCACATTTTAAAGGAGTAAAATAATAAGATACCAAAAGCCATCAGTGCTGAACTCTTGGCTTTGGTGGGTTTTTTTTGTTGGTTTTTTTTTTGTTTGTTTGGTTTTTTTAAATGTGCAATTTTGTTACATAATACTATTGTGCACTGATTTTGTAGCTATAAAGACCACTTCTTGATTAAAAGCTCAATGCACTATTCATTATAGTATTTTAGTGGATTAGTTATGTAAACCCAGGTTTCAGACAGACTTCTGCTGTATAATATTCTGGCAATCTCAGCAAACCACAGACTGCATCAGTGCAGGCTGGACATGTGTAAAGTGGTAGTTCTTTTTATCTGCAGCTGCCTTTGTGTCCTCACCAGAAGCACCAGCCACTCAAGATGGGCTTTGTCAATTCCTGGCTTCCAGCTCCATGCTTTCCAGCAAGTAGGTAAACATTTCCCAGCCCAAGAGTAGGGCACACTTCACCTGCTCAGATGCACTGCTTTCCTCTCCTCACAGTGTTAAGCTGATCCTTTTGACTGGGGCATGCTGTTGGACAGACAGCAGAATGGACAAAAAACTCAATCTGGCCTGGGACTGAAGTGAATCCCAAGAAAAAGCTCAGTGATTGGTAAAGAAGGGAATAAGGAGCATTAATAGGTGATGTAAGGAGCTTTGTGCTGCTGGTACTCTGATTTAGGACCCTGGTGACAAAGAAAGGTCTTCCCTCTCCTCTGCTCCTCCATCTGGCAGCTTCTGCAAGCACTTAAAATTCATGCCCAATTTTTTTAATGTATTAATTCCCTTTAGTTATTAAATTACATCTTATAATGCAACATATGGGGAGCAATCTGCAGATGGGAGGGTGAGGAGAGCACAGTATTTTACTCACTACATGTACTTAATAGAGTCCAAAAAGAGAGTGATATTTTGCATCTGGGGAAGGAGGACATGGGAACGGGCACTTTAGGATACATCAATGCAGGATTTGATAAATTTCAAAATCACAGCAGCATATAAATTTAATGCTGTGCTGCTCCAGCTGCTGAGTTGAAAGACACTTTATCACACTGAAATATATGCAAATAGAAATACAAAGCAGATATACTACTACCCCAGCAGGTTTTATTTTTGCCAGATCTGGTAGTTCCAACTCACTTTGTGGGCAACACAGTGGCTTTACTTCTTTTTAGTTGTCCATGACCAATTCCACCAAGTCACAAAAAAACAACTCCAAGAAAGCATTTCCCCCTCAGGTATTGGATCAGCTACTAGAACAAACCTTCTAGCAAATGCTTGCCTTGCTTGAACAGTGGCATTGGAAAAGCTGGATTTCAAGACGAAGGAAACCATGGTATGTGTATGAGTTGGTGTCAGGAGTCAGCAAAAGAAGAAAAGCATCATGTCACCACTCTTGCAATGTGAAAATCAGAGTTTAGATATGAAACAATCGTGAATGACGTCTTTGACATGAGCTCCGCTCCCATTCCACATCTTCTGCACACTCTCCATACCAGAGAGGTTTAATTACAAAGCTGAGCAAGTTCTGTGCAATAGCACAGGATGCTCCACAAAAGCATATTCCACTGGCAGCTGTTGATAACAGAAACTTCATTTCCAGCAGACCAAAGTCTTCCAATATTGCAGGAAAGTGCTAATAAACTGAAACAGATGTTGCGTGGCCTGATAAGGGAGGAAGGTTGCTGGCTTTCCCTTGGGCAAAGACAAACCGACAGCCGAGTTTCAGGGTGTGTGAGAGCAAAAACTAAGTGATACTTTGACACTGCAGCTCTCACTGGGCCAGGGGAGTGTGAATCCCACCCCAACACGCTGGGCCGTCTCCTGTGTTGCGCAACATTGGAACCAGAGCAGTGTGGGCGAGAATCAACATTCCCATCTCTCATCTCCTTCACTTTGGCCATCCCTAGACACCAGTGGCTGTTCATGGCTGGCCTTCTGAGGCCATCTCAGGCTCTCCACCTTGCCACCAAGACAACAGGTCCTGACCAGCTTTAAACTGCACAGACTTTGCTCAAGTACTCAGCCCTTTTCCCTCAAAGACTCTTTGCTCTGAAGGCCTCTGCATTGAGGCTTACAGCAAATTCTGCCACCAATATTATTAACTAAGTGGAGCTTTTGTGAGACTCAGCTTACTTGGTACATCTGCTCAAAGAACAAAAAAGTACAGATATGAAATATCTAATTTGAAGGACACAAAAAAGTCAGATGGTTTTACTGATTGCTTGAATTCAACAAAAAAACCCCAAGATACTGTGAATATTAGTGATCTAGAAAAAGCAGCCACATAGCACCACCTCTTAAATGCCACAGGGAGAGTTGTAACCATGACCACAGCATCAGCTCAGTATCAGGATAATGCTGTAGAACTGGCACAGGGGTAGCATTCTCCAAAATCTGCCCTGATTGAAAGAGCAAAAATTCAGCAACTATGATGCTGTTTATAAAAAAGCACTGAAATCCTTAAAACCTCAGACTGATAGTCCTGAATCCCCCTATCAGTATGAAGGACTAGTTGCAACTGGAAGCTGTATCCTTTTCAACCTTCTCTTTCTGCCCATATTCAACAAGAAGAGACAGCTGAAAACATCCTCAAAGTCAAGGGGAATTGCTGCACTTATTCAATAGCAAACCCACTGTTGGGCCCCTCTTCCCAAGCATGACTTAATCTTTCCTGGCAGAACCATTTTTAGGGATATCCTTTCACACTTAAGGACACAAAATGTGTCTGTAGCTCAGGACAGCCTTTCTGTACCCCTCCCCAGCCTCTGCTTTTCCCCTCCAAACATTATTTTTCCCATTTGTTTCCTTCCACCAGACAATAATTTATTACTCTTTTAAGAAAGTAAGAACTTCAGCTGTCATTATTACAAAGGTGAGAACTTAAGATCAGATAATACTGGGAAAACAATAATAAAAATACAAAAAGAAAGAGAAGCAATTGGAAAAATTGCTTGTTGAAGTTATTTAGTTGGCAGAGCATAAACACATGGGGCATTTGTTGCATGAAATACGTTTTGTTCATATTCTCTCTGTTTTATCTCAACTCCTGTGGCTTGTGACAATCCTTCCTTTTGTACTTCCATTTCATACTCATTTCTTTCCATTCCTGCCTTTTGTCCTCCCATTCCACTCACTGGTGTGGGACATATAACAGAGTCTTGGACTAAGACAGTGATTGAAGGAAGATGGCATAAATTATGTGCTCAGCTTCTTTTTCTTTTTTCCCTTTTTTTTATTTTCTTTTTTTCCCCTTAACTTAGAATGAAAATCTTTCTGCTCTACAGTCCATTTGCTGAATTCAGCTTTTGCTTACTATAGTTCCTCTGCTCTGAACACAGATGCATTCTCAGTACCACTGTTTTGATAACAGTGCTACTGAGTCTCGAACAGAAAATCTGTAATACATTGGTTTGAAAACTATCCTCAATAAGTCATCTTCTTATTGCTTTACAAATGAACCACTTGCTGTAGTTTGCAATATGATTAAACAGATTTTTTCAACTAGTTAAGCACACACACTTTCTGCCTTGTAGAAAGCCACACCTTTTCATGGCAACAATTCAACAAGTGCGGAGGAAATTCCCAAAAATTCGAGTATGTTGTCCTGTCTCATCTGTTTATTAACACCAGAAGGAAGAAACAATCCTATGTCTCTGTCCCTTATATGAGGACAAAGCAATTTCCTCTCATCACCCTTGTTTGATGAGACAGAAGCAGGACAAGATAGTTTAAGTAACCCAGAGTTTTACATTTACACATTGGAAATTACATATGTCACATCATCAGGTATCCAAACCTATTGCAGTGTACCTTATACTCCCTGTGAAGTCAGCAGTCAGTCACTAATGTCAGAAAAGAAGTACAAGCCTTCAGAAGGTATAAAAATGAAGAGGGCTGGAACTGATTTGCCACCAAAATCCAGTTGACTGATTTTTCCTTCCATGGGGCACGGTTTCTGCTGAGTCCACATTGCTGTGTTTAAATGCTAAATGCCTGTTTGCTTTTCAAAAAAGGATTTTTTTAGTGCAGTTGCTATTCCAGTTGAAGAGTTTTTGGTTGGGTTTTTTTTTCTTTTAATGCCACAAAAAACATGAGCTGGTTTCATCAGAGAACTTAAGAAAATTATTGAAAACAGAAACCCACTCTGGAGAACCACAGAAAGAGCATAAGGAAGAACAACTTTGTTCCCAGTGCAGGTAAAGGCTCTTCTCTAAAAAAAAAATAAAATCTGTCTTCCAATCCATTATTATTTTATTTCCCATCCTGCCATGTCCTAGACTCTGTCAGTAAATTATGGATGGGTCTGTGATATCAAAGTAAGTTTAAGGTCTTGAAGGAACAAAGGTGCTTGAGAAACAGACATCAATATTGCTCTAACTGGCACCTGACTTTATAGGAAATTTCATTTCAAAAAAGCATATCTGTAAGTTATGAAGACATTTACGTGGGATCAGTATCATAAATGCTATTTTTCTAAACAGCCATGGAATGAAAAGGCTCCATTTGTCCTCTTCATGGCCAACATATGCTAAGTGAACACCTATTACACTGAAATGTTACAATAACTCCTCTCTTAACCTTGAAAAGATCCTAGAACTGGTTTATAAGAACAGCAAAAAAAAAGACCAACTTGAAAATTTGAAGGTCAATGTTTGAACAAAATCTGCATTTAGAAACATTTTTCCCCTCTCAAGTTCATTAGAGGTCACTTGTTTGTTTTTTCCTAGAAACTCTGGTGGATGATCTTTTAATATTTTGAGGCTCCTCCATGTATGTTTATTGGCTATTATTTTGTCTGACAACCTTTCCTAATCTGTTACCTTAAGACATTTAGCAATAAGTAGGTGAAAAGCTTATAGCTGGCACATGCACCTTTCTAAATGTGTTCCACGTAAGTGCATTTTTCTCTGTAGTGTTTATTTCAGTTTCAGGACTCGAAATAGAGCTTTTCTGATGTGTTATTATGGACAGCTGTTCTGTAAATTACAAAGGATTTTATGGACTATAAGAAGTGATTCACAGGCAATCTGCTTTCTTAAGATAACTTAGTAAAGGTCTTTCCTCAAGGCCTTGAGGCTTGCAGGAAGACTTTTGAATTTAAACAAGATTAAAGTTATGATAATAGTGTCTCATTATGAAACCTGTTCCTGGCAAGTTATATACAGAAAAAGGACTAAAGCTATATGTTTTTCTTCAATATAAAAGTTTCTTTGGGGAATTTTTGCCTTTCAACTTATGTGTCATATAGCTAATCACAGTGCTATGACAAAATAAATAACAATACAATATGTTATTCCACTCTAGAAGCATTATTTATTTCTTTGTTGAAAAATACTTACTGGCATTTGGTCAATTTTTCTTTTAAGTCAGAAATCGATATTTGAAACTGTGATCAATGAGAGTTGCCTAAGAAGCATTCACTTAACAAACTGAAGGCCTTTTTATTTAACATTCAGTTGTTTAGAAAGAACATTTTTAATGTTTCTTTCATAGCCAGAAAGTTACTTTATTAAAGACAGGGGGGAAAAAAAAAAGCAAACCCAAATCTCAAAAAAAACATTTCAAAAAAATACTTCTTTTAACGTCCATGCATTCTGCCCTTTACTCCTGCCCCTCAAAACAAAAGCTGATACTGTCAGCAAGAGGGAATGGCACAACACAACAGTGTCCCTCAGATTGACACAAGGATACCTCCCTTGTATCACTCTGTATAGCAAAACCAAACCTGGTATCTTTTAATTTGAGAAAAATGTGGTGGCTTTTGATTGTTAACAAACCCACAAAGCTGCTGTTTACCTGCCACTTCAGAGCCAAAGCAATACCCCCAAAATGCAATCAGCCCTGGATCTGCAGGCAATGAGTCATTAGTCATCCCTGGAACCTTTTTCATTGTACAACAAAACCTCCAGAGTGGTGGGGAGTAAGTGTGATTCTTGTGAAGTTAAGCTCCCAAATATGCAGAGACCTCAGGATCTCACCATTTGGAACTGCATCTGCAGTGAAACAGCCTTGGTGAGAGAACCAAGCGGTGTGATGGGAGAGATACTGCACTTTCCTCAGACTGAGAATAAGAAGGAATAGTGATCTCATCCAGGATGGCAAGTCCTTTGTGTCTGACCTAAGCACAGAGTGTAAATTCATAGCCATTTTTCACAGTGACTTCAGTGTATCCCATCCTACCTTCATTCTGTGTCTAAAGGCTCAAACACCAACACTCTGAAGAAGTTTAAAGACAGAGCAAGACCCTCTTCAAATCTACT
Organism: Camarhynchus parvulus; assembly: GCF_901933205.1. Lineage (NCBI taxonomy): Eukaryota > Metazoa > Chordata > Aves > Passeriformes > Thraupidae > Camarhynchus > Camarhynchus parvulus. Next base: position 50,954,005 of record NC_044574.1, on the reverse strand, counting down.
TGCACATAACTCCTAAGGAAAGACAAAAATACTCGGTTTATGGCTCCTGGAAGAGAGATTTTTTTTCAATCAATGATTGTATCTTTACACTATTTTTATCTGCTGTGAAAATAAACCTGCTGAGCTGAGAGTGAGGAACCAGGAGTGCAATGTGTGCATGCAGTTAAAAGCAACCGCGTGGCGCTGGGAACCTTGAAGAAACAAAAAATAGAATATGGACCAAAAAATAACCTCACTCTCCTCCATTCGCAACACCTAAAACAACAGGCTGTGAAAATGGTTTCATTAAAAAATAACAAGCACATGCTCACCAGGGGATAGATCAGGGCAAGCTGAATAAAAAATTCTTCAATCATTGCTGAAGTAGGTCAACTAGAATTAATTCAAAGGGCAAACATTCAAACTGAGCCTGCCACCCCACCAACCTCATCCCACCTCCCTGCAGCATGTCTTTCTGCCTGCCCTTTGACAAGGCCAAGTGGAGACCCAGGCTGACTTATTACTTCATTTTGTACAATGCATTCACCACAGTGGGTCTCTTTCTCTTCTCAGTGTAAACTGATAGGCCACAGATTTCCTCCACGTTTACACCAGTGTGAAACAGAACACAGCAGAGCTTGGTGTTATGTAGGAACATAAAATACTGAGAAGCGTGGCTCCCCAGTCCACAAGACCTGTCCTAAGGATACCTTCTTTGCGGAAATTTTTGCCAAAGAGACATTCAAGCTGGCCAAGAAGCCAGAAAAATGTGCAGAAAGTAAACGCCCTGGAGACAGGAGTCAGATGAAAAAGTCTATGCAGTAGCCAGCTGCAAAACACAAACACTTGGGCTGTCCAGCCAGGATCAACATCCTGCTCTGTCCTGCCAGGACAGTGTCCTGTGCTGTGATGTCTTAGGAGAGCACATCAGCTGGATCTCTTGAGCTGACCTTCTGTTGGCACAAACGAGCTCTGACATATTGTACAGTATTAATTGACTTAATGGCTTTCAGCTATAAGGGTTTTGCAAACAGAAAAGCTGGTCTAGCACTACATGCTCCTCAAAACTTGCTTATCTTGCAGCAATGGATTTTTATGAATCATTATTTGGCTTTAAATCCCTCTCTCTTCTCCCAGGTGAGCTGTCATTTCATTTACTGTAGGAGAGTATGATTCAGGTCATGATGAAAGAAAAGCTTTTTTTTCCTTTGTTGATGTTAATAATATATACTAACCTCCCCTCCTCCACCCCATCAGCCTTTTCAAACCTAACCTCATGATTGGGCTTTGAAATGCAGGCGGGAAAGGTTAACTCTGGGAGGGTGCAATCTCTTAACTGTTTTATACAACATCCCATCTAATGAAACAGCTGTCACACTTTCCCTCTTTTCCCTCCCACCACCCTAAAAAGCCAATTAACCCTACCCCTAGAAGATAGCATCCTGATGGTATAACAAAGATGCTTCCCTTTTCCTTCACTGCCAGTGATGACACAGCCAGATTGGGGGTTGTGCCTGGATTCCCAGCCTGAGGAGAGCACTGCCCCAGGCAGAAAGGAATCTCAACAGTTTGGGCAACTACCAGGCTCCCCCCAGGCATGAAAAGGAGCTGCTACTCAGCTATCTCTGCAAATATCAGTCAGTTCTTTTAGTCAAGAGAAATAACACAAAGCTTTGGTGCACTTGTCGCTTCCCCCAGAAAGCACTTAAGGGAACTGGGATGCCGATAATACCTATTTCAGATTGCCTGTAAGATAAACGCAACCAAGCCTAAAAAAGTTAGAGGCTTTCTTCTTTGGAACAAAGACCTCTCCTTATACACCCCACTTAAATCACAAAAGCTGGATTCTACTTCCACTGGTATCAAGAGGGATTTTGTCCTTGGTTTTAGTGCGAGCGTTATCCACTCCTAAGAGAAAATCAATGCCCTATAAAGCAGCGCAGACGTAAGATTGGGTTGCTAGTGGCCCTCCACTAGGAGACACATTGGGGCCATCGTTTCTGCCTACTCTTTTGTGGAGCCAACATCAACAGATAAGGGAGCAATTCAACGCCATCTCCTGTGCTGTGGCTCCGTGTAATCTTCCAGAGCACAACTTCCAAGAGACACATTTGAAAACCTTACTGTACCACTCAAAACATGAGGCTGAAAGAAGTGTGCCATAGTTCCCCATATGAACAGACCCCTCAGAACCAGCTTTTCTCCCCTGTTCCTGCCAAGAGGGTGAGCCAAGGCCTGGTGTGCTTAGTACCAGTGTAAAGCACCACACTGACCCTTTCCCGCCAGGGGAGGCAGGACCACAGCAGCCACACCATTTCCATCTTGCACATCTTTGTGCATTACTGCTGCAGTCATTCTGGTGCTACACAGAGCCTGCAGAGCCCCCAGCAAAATTCAGCACTTAGGAAAAATTGAGTCAAACTTTGCTGATGTGCTCAGGAAATAATGACTGACATTATGGTGTATGTCGAATATCTAAGCCTGATCTTGAGGGAATAGAGGACATATTTAAATGAGTTCATCTGTGAAAGGCTGGAAGTGAAGATCCCTTTATTGTGCTATTACAAAAAGATTATTATCAAAAACATTATCCCAAACTCTCATTTATATTTAAGAGCAATTTTACTATTAATTGTCTGTGTTCCCCTTAGTCCATAATTCAGCATGTCCAAGCCTGTTTCAGTTTCATAGAACTGGCATCTTTATTACAGCCTTGGGCTACAATTTTCCAACAAGAATTGTCTAAATGCAGGTTTTTTTTCCCTTTTTTGTGTAAAATGTTGCTGTCTATTACCTGTGATCAAGCTCCCAGGAGGCAGGAGAGGAATTTGTATTGCAGAGCGTCTGTAAATTGAGGCAAAGTTGCCCAGGCCCATCATCAACCTCTCACATAGGCTTTCAGACAATCTGGCTAATATGGGAAGGGTCTTTCTCACTTCTTCCCATGGACAGAAATGCTCCCCTTCCAAAGGCCCAAAAAAAGACCTATCTCCCCTCCAGCCCTAAAGATGAAAATTTGACATGATTTCTTTCCTTTCTATGATCTTGACTTCTTTCCTACATTATTCTCTTAAAGAGTCTTTGTAGCATCTCCTATCAGACAGTCCTTTCCTTTTTTTTCCTGCAACTTAACCCCATAAACTCATTTTGGCATGCCATATAATCCCTGTCCTTGTTCAGATCTCTGTTGGGAAATGAGACAACACAACACAGTTGTTAATTTAAAACAAAACAATGGAACCATTACCCTTTTGTCCTCTGCTTTCTCTTGCCAGTTACATGTTTCTCAAAGACTTCACTGCATTGGTTTTAAAACACACAAAAATGGAGCATCTGGACTTTAAGAGAAAATGGTTGGTCTGCACTTTCTCAGTGGAATTATCTTTATAACTGGTAGCAATGATTTCAGAAGTAAGTCCTTGTTCTGCCAACAGCACGTTCCATGAGGAAATGAGGGAGCTGGGGATGGAGGCTTTCCTTCTGTGGAAAAGTTGGCTTTTGTCTAATTAGAAGAAAAATCACAGTGGAACAAAGTCCTGTTCCGCAGACCTCTCAAATTTTCCGAACGCTGTGTATTAAAACACATATTTTTTGAAACTCCAGACTGTGAGATATTTGTACTTAGAGATGAGCTCTGCCATGTCGGGCACAAAGCCCTCCTTCCTGCTCCTCTCGGATGGCTTGATACAAAATTTTTGGCAAACATTAGAAGCTAATACTTTATCCCCACTGCACTGAATTATCAATCCAACTCTTGAAACAGACAGACTTCCTATTCAGCTGAACACTGAGAACTTGGAAGAGATACCCATAAATCTTTTGTGAAAAGTCCAGCCTTTCCTTTTGATTCCCATGGAGAAAACCAGATCTCAGCCTGCTTTTAAGAAACAGTCTCTAGATGTTTTCTTTGCAAAGCTAAGCTTGAGAATGTCAGTGATGCACAGTCTTGCTGGAACTGAAAGGAGCACGAGTAGGACTTTATTGCTACCCTGAGTAGAGAAGATAAAGTAGACTTTTCCCTTATCGCATACTTTGAAGTGAAACGGATCAATTAGTTTGGGGTTTATAGCAAGCACCTCCTTCAGAAATGTTCTCCAAATCATTAGTTGCAGCCTGTGCATATGAAGGGGGACAAATTGATTTCCTAGTATTGCTTCAAGTCTTCATTGCTGAAGCTCTTTCCACACTTTTAACTACCGTTCCTCTCATCTTTGGTGAGCCTTCCCTTATTCTTTTCCTTGCTATCTTTTCCCATTTTTTATCAGAAAAAAATGAGCAAAAGTAAAATCTTTAATGAAGGTGAAAAGGTATAAGAGAAAACATTTTTTCCTCCTTAACAAAGTGCAACATTTTGGTAATCCACTCATAATCTTTCCCTGTCACACAGACATCTTAACCCATCCCTATCTTAAATGCTGCTTGGCTCTGTAGGGTTAATTGTGCTCGCTACATACATAGTCTGGGATGGGAAAAGGCAGCTGCCTGGATGTCTGAACTAAGGTAAGTGATGTGCTCCATAAAAACACCAGGAGACACAGCCACAGCTACCATTACTGTACTGGCAGTGAAAAGTCAGGCAGTGAAAAGTGAGGCAGTGCTTGTCTGATGCTCCCATGAGCAGCTCACACCCCAGACATCCACAGGACACCTGATGTTCAGCTCCCTTCCAGCCACAGGACTGAATTTATTCTAGAAGACCTTTGGTGTGCTCTTATGTAGGGCCAGGTTACCTCCCATCTCTATCTCTACAGGTGGCTTGATTTAGCCCAAAATGAGTCCTCACCAAGTTGATTTTTGCATGAATTCCATTGCACTTGCCTATCCTGAAGTGCACTGCCCAGGTTTCTAGCTTTCTAAGGAATTTTTAATGTACTGCAAAGCTGCACAAACAAGTTCCTGTTGTGCTGGCAGTCACCTCTTTTCTCACACACTCAATATGTTCAGCGACAGTCCCTCTAAGTCTGAACCCTGTGGCAACATCGTAATAACAACCTCCTCCTGTGCTGAGGCATAGATATCAGTCTTTTCTTCTTTTCCTATCTGTAATCTAGGTAATCTAATTTTTTCTCCTAATCTCTGAACAGATCTAACTTTACTCTCACCCTCTTGTTAACAAATTTCATTAACAGACTGTGTAGAAAGATCAATAACAGGACATAAAAAAATAGTTATATCTATGTTCTAACAACACATGGGTTTTTCTACATTGTTTAAATATTTTTGTTAAACCTGTCAAAGATGGATGGATATCAAATTTAGGATATTAATTTATTAGAACAGAATACATTTATTTTCCTACCATGGAAGATTAAATTCGCTGGTCACAATATAATTCTTGCTGTTATTCTTGTCTTTTAAAAAAATGTTTTCAATGGCAACTATTCTCATTTGATAGATGAGGTTGTTTTCAGCGACAATCCATACATATTTTTATAGTAATTCTGCTCTGCATTTTTTTGAAACCTGAGATGAATGCCATCTGGTCCCAAAGATTTATTGACATTTAATTTCCTGAGTTTTTCCATTTCACACACATGAACATATATATAGAGATATATATAGAGAGATTTTTTTTTCTTTGAAATATCTGTCACATGGAGCACTGCACCTTTACTCTGTGGAATTCCCCTGTTCCAAATTTATCCATTATACTCAGTAGCAAGGACCTAGGAAAAGAAAATATTAAAAGAATATGCAACGTTCTTTTTTTCTCTGATTACTGCCTAAAATCATGAGGGACCTGCAGAATTCTGTGTCTCCATATTCCTGATGCAATTCAGCTTGTTATTTCCCTTTGCCTACACAAATCTTCCCAATTCTCATTAAATGGATGCTGATGAGCATACCATAAGCTTACAAATTGATCTTAAGATGAGTTTCCATCTTTAACACAGCTTTCAAGGCTGAGGTCAAGTGTATATGTAATACAACTTTGCTTATTTTGCTTCTGATGATATGCCCAATGCAAGAAGAAGTTTAAAATATTTTAAAATATCCTGCATATGTGTGAACACAGCAAGAAATCTTGCAGTCCTTTTCAGTACATCTTTCTACTAACACTAAACAAGAAAGTCACTTTTATTACAGTATGAATTACTTATGCATATTTTATTACATATTATGAATTAATTATACTGCCATCACCATACAAAAAGCTTAAATCAGTTGCCTAAATGTAAATATCTCATGTAATTTGAGATGCCCTCTCTTATAACTCATGCCTGCATTGGGTTGGCAACAGTTAATACCTTAATGAGAAAATACTTTGAGTTTGTTCTATATAGTATATTGAATACCTTTTTTTAAGCAGTTATATTTACCCATTAAGAGGGAAATTATTAGTATGAAAACTTTCTGGAAACTAAGACCAAAGCAGCATCTTAGTTTCTTTGCTGTTATTTTTTCTCCGCTGTTACCAATCCATATGATAAATGGTCCTCATTGGAAGAAATCTCTAATCTCAAAAAAAGCTGATTTTTTTTCTGTCTCTGGAATTTATTCCATGAAATGTGTTTATCACCCCTGTTGCTGCCATATGTTATAGTAAATCTGAGCTAGACAGTGAAATTAGATCTTCATTGAGGTACCAGCTCTAGACAGGCTCATGAGACCCCTCAAAAAAGCAGGAGGTAAGAGAAATATTTTTAAAGGAAACTCTGAAATTAGTACACTTTCATCTCAGACAGATTCACACGACTTTTTGATATAAATATCACACCCCTATCTTTAGGAAAATGACACTGGAGCATGACCTAATTCTAGTAATACTTTAGCACTAATAGGGATTTTTCATGTGTCTATCAAACTCTCACAACTCACCTTGAAGTAGGTAGGTATTTTATCTTACTCAAGGCTAGAATTCTCTAGATCTTTAGGTCTTTGTAATTTGATTCATTTCCCATTAGGTAACTCTGGTGATGCCACAAGACACACACATGTGCACAGGCATTTTGAGGACAGGACTCTTGATAAAAGTCATAATTAGTGCCCCAAGCCAAGAAAGGGATTTATGGAAGGAAAGACTGCACCAAAGGACCAAAATTAAACCTTCAGAATGACTCTGCTGTGAAAGTCATATTGTAGACAGTTTTTTAATGAGATTGCTGGGTTGAATTAATTTTCAACTCTTATCTGACTTTGATCTCAAATAACAAGAGGTCATCAAGATAAATGCTGCTCCTGCTTTAAATGACATAATGATGCTATTAGGAAAACCTGAGGGATTAAAAACTAGCCTATTTATTCCCACAAACAGTCCCACTGAGGTTCATGAGACCAACTGGATGCACAAATTAACCAACATTATATGAGAAAAAAACCCTAAAAGTTCACTCTCCATCATAGCTGCTGTTTCTATCATTTTGTTTTATTCCCCTGAACCAGTAATGAGTAAGTAACATTGTATTATATTTTCTATTACAATCAAGATCTTAACTCACGGGTGCTTTACAAACATCTATGTAAGGTTAAAGCACTGTTAAACCAGCTCTCAGAAGTGTAAGTCTTAGTGTTTGCTCAAAAAGTCCCTTTTATCCTCTCCTGTCATGGGGCTCCATTGAACTGGCAGCTCAGAGTTGCTTCATCTTGGCCAGCACAGGAGCTTCCATGAGGACCTAGTGTTTGCTGCTGGCTTACAGCTCTTGCTGTGCCCCCATGAACTCTGGTTTTATGCTAAGGAAGTTTGGGGATGCTGTTAAGGTGTCCTCCCATGAAAGCTTAGCTGCATCTGATTAAACCTACCCAGAAACCAGCAAAGCAAATTCAAAGCTCACATCATTTAGAGTGTAACGTGGCTTCTTTATAAAAACAGTAACTTCAAATTGTGCACTTCCTCAACAAATTAGCTTTAAACCCCAGTGTTAAGAACACAGCATTTATTTTTAGGCATGCTAAAACAGAAGTCCCTGTTCTGTTCAGTAAAGCAGTACATGAGATCTGAGCACTGCCACCAAAGCCAGCGCTCCTCCTGCGAGCAGATCTCCACAGGTGAATACAACCAGAATGCAGCAGTGCTAGCCATGACTGTGATCCCTGAAAGGAATATTTTGGGAATTCTTTGCCTGCACTGTTAACAGCAGTGGGGGCTCTGCAGATGGCTGGCAACCACAGCCCTACCAAGCACAGCAGCATCCCTGGTGCCACAGTTCAGGATGGGGCTTTAACAGCCGTGTCGGCTGTGCAGTTGGGCTAATGTGCCTCAGCTGGGCTCCCCGTAGACATAAACTGTGGTATCCACCTGCTTTAATTCTTCTGGTGTAGACAGAGGCTGATTATCTGCAGTGATCATTACTGCAAGGTACTGAGATTCCCAGCGAAGCATCTGTATAAAGCACTACACTGTCTGCAGCAAAGGTAGAAAGAGAACTGAAAGAATCTTGCTACACAACCTCTTTAACCCCTTTGATTAACTTGCTTCCTCCTTAACTCTACATAAATTCTAAGAGGAGAAATTTGCACAAGACTAGTGTACTAACATACCCATTTTTATCCACAGCAAGTGGACATACTGCAAACAAACACCAACAAAATCTAAAAATTCCTAGAGAGCAAGAGCATCAAGCAAACTGCCTGCCTTACTGGCAGGGCAAAGCATTTATTTTCCAATGGTAACAATTACCAATACTGCTGTGCTTAGAAGTCTAGATGCTAAACTGAAGTGGGGAGCAAGTTCAATCAGCCTGTCACCAAAGTGCAGTGCCATATGAAGGTGGCACTCAGGAAGGGAGTACCATGTATGTGGTCTTTCTGGAGTGGAGATTTCTGGGGAAAGAAAGCAAACAGGAAGGACTTTACAAGTGATAAAATACCAGCTTTCTCTAGTATTTGTAATCTGAATGAAGACCAATCTTTTGTGTTTACCTCTCAAAGCACCACCATCTCCTTCCATCTCTCCCAAGCAAGCTATTAAGGTTAACAGAAATATCTATATAGTAGTAAATAAATAGAGAGAAATGAAGATGCATTATATGTCAAAAAGTGAATTGGGAACATCCATATTAGAAAAGCAGCATATGAATGAATAAGGCTTTAGCAGGACACCTGGAGACACATCCCCCCTGGGATATAGAAAACACAGCTGGTTGCATAAAGACTGGTGAGAATTACAAACAAGCCTCTTTGGGGATTTTGCTGCTCAGTGTTTGTGATCAGGATCAGAACAGGGAAAGAATTTCAAGTCAAGATAAGGCTTTAGTTATTGATGTCTTAATGCTTTCCTGTCCTGCTCCTGTTAGTTTCCCAAAGAGAGAACCACCACCTAGCATAGAGCCACTTACAGTAATGAGCAGCAGCAAGGATGGATTTGCTCTCTTGGCCTCAGGATGTCCCACACTGACAGTGCCCAACTGCTGCTTGTGCAGTGCCTGACACAAGGTGGAAAAGCTCTGGCCTTTTTTCACTGTGCAGACCTCAAAACTCCAGCTACACCATGACATCAGCTATCCTTCCTGTCTGTGCTGCCAGGGAAGCCAAAGCCTGAAACTGAACCAAGTAGCAAGTGAAACCACCCCCACCACCCCCACCAAAAAAAGGCAAAACAAACAAAAACCCCAAACAAAAACAAACAAACAAATAAAACTCCAAAGAAAATGGTGTTTTAACAAAATGGTGTGATTTCTAGGCATTGCTCATGTTTATGTGACTGCACATTGCCAAATGCTTCAGCAGAGAGAAGCTCATGGAAAAGGCTCCTTCTGACCTTCTCCTGCTCACTCCCTCTCACACTGTCTCTGCCCAGGGGTGAGCTGCCAGCTGCCATTCCCTCCTGGCTCCCCTGGGTCCACTAATGGTCCTCAGCCAGGGGAATAATGTGATTTGTCAGGAAAGGGACAAATGCTGCAATAACAATGACCACTGAAACTCCAGCCGTGGAGCAGGGTAATTGTCCCTGCAAGACACCCTCAGCAGAGCTAAGCTGGGGAAAGCCCAGTAGCAAAAGGCATTATTTGCCTGTCCTTTATTGAAAATTTTGAGAAAACCAAATGTTGTTGTCCCTAGAGACTTCAGCAAGGAAACTAAGTGGCAGGGAAGATAAATGCTTCCTACTGCCAGTGACATACCCCACGCAGAAACATAGAGTATATTTTTATAACTTTGTGTTTTAAATGCCTTTATTAGAGAAACAAGATTTATGCTTCTGGCTCTGAGGGAGGGCAAGAAAAACTTAAACTGTACAAGTAGTTGTGTACACATGGATGCCTGTATGTGCATATCACATCAGGCAAAAGGAAGGGAAGAGGATTAAAGATAATCTGCTTCTGAATATAAGGGCCCTCCCTGCTGCTCTAAATGTTCTTGACTTTTGCTCTTGTTAGAGCCTCTAAAGTAAAGCAAGGTTCAGTGCAATATCCTATGATCAAAGTCATAGCCTCAAAGAGGAACCAGCCTAGGGTTTTTTTTAATAGTTATATCATAAATAAAGTCACTAGAGGACACACAAAGTAGGTATGATGCTTCAAGTAGTCGTGTGTATGTGTATTGTAAGCAAAAGCCTAAAATCACTGTCTGTATTAAAAGAAACACACAAAGGACCATTTTCAACAGGGATAAGCCTCTGATGTCAACTTCAGACCAACATAACTACTCTAACTTCACAGTTACCCTTGAACTGGTAAAGAGGAAGTAGTAAGGGTCAATGACATTCACTCTGCCTATTAGTTTGGGCAGTTAAGTTTATACTAAATGTTAAGTATAATCACTGCCAAGAAAATGGCTTAAAATAATGAAAAGGAAAAGCACTATCCAAATTCAGTAATCCATAATAAACTCCCCTGAAATGTGCAGACCACGCAAAGATAAATGCAGGGAGAGAAATAATTTTATAGAAGGAAGCATTTTTAAATCCCTACTTTACGATGTTTTATAGAATCACTAAAAACACAATAAGGATCAAGTGAACTACTTATCCTTCTAAAACCTTGCATGTGCCTCACATCTGCCTTTAAATCCTATGGGGTTGCAAGTCTGTTTATATGTTTAAAGGTGTTTTTTATATCCTTGTAGGCACACAAACAGAAATAGATGGGTTTCTCTCCCCTCAACAGCTTCATAAATGAGCATTTGTTAAATGAAAAAACCCACCTGTAATACAGGGCAGGCTCTCTGTCCTATATTGCAAGAGGCTTCCCACCCACGTTGTAACAAATACACACTCACTGTGTCGTTATCAGGCCAGACTGGAGAAGACACTGCAGTCTTCAAAAACAAGCCCTTGAGGTAGACTTGCATGTAATTCAGTGATCTGCTGGGAGAAAGGGGCAAGGGGAAGTGGGGCTCTGTGGGCAGCAAACTGGAGAACAAACAGTGCTCCAGATCAGGCCTCAACTGCCTCTTGGTTCTCATTTGAATATAAAGGTGCCACTGAAATCTGCAGCCAGTGAGAGTTCTGGCACTTTCCCCTTTTCTGTGGCCATTTACTTTTTCCACATTCAAATACAGATGGTTCTCCCACTTACTGAATATCAAATGGTCACACTATGGACTTTCTCCCAAAGGTGATCTTAGCATGGTCCTGGATTCAGAAACTCAATTCAGTGAATATTATAAGACTAATTTTAATGTTTTTACTTTACAAGAGACAAGTCTTACAATGTGACATATTCAGATGAAACATCAGGGCTGGGTTCTTTGGCTGTATATGACTGTGGCTCCTCTCTGCATCAGCCTACAGGCAGAAAAGGACTGTAAGCAATTTGCTGATTTCTCTGCACTATATGCATGAAATGCACTAATCCAGATTTACCCAGACCCCTGTATAGAGCTGAATTTGGTACAAGATTACTCAAAACTGCAACGGAGCTTTTTGAAAGCCTTGTAAATCAGAGAAAACTATTCTTCAAACTAGAGCTGGCTTCTAAATAAATAAAACCAGAAAAATAGACAGTTTCACAATTAATTATGAAATCAATCTACCCTCTTCACAGTTTCATCCTCCCTCTTCATAGTTTCTGGAGAACAAATCACAGAGCACCCACTTACTCTCTGGTTGATTATACTCTGTTGCCATAAGCAAAATCCAGTCAATGGTGGTTTTTTCCCCTCTCCAGCATCCTTGAAGATCAAACTCTTCAGCTCAGGCATACTGAGCAACCTGTAACATTTACTACAGGCTTAAGTGACAACTATGATGAAAATGCAAGGATTTACTGGCTCTAGTTATGCAAAGAAACCAAGGTACCAATTCCTAAAACTGGAGGGCAACTTGACCTTCCCATCCTATATTTCTGCAGAGAAGTTTCAGAAAACTTCTCCCATTGCCCACTGCTCAAATAAGCCAGCATTTTGGTCTAAGGGTCTTGGGCAAACCCCTTGTTGCTGTTTTCCAGTAGCAGCAACCAAAAGTGAGTCTCACTTAAGGAATTGTAGAAACTGATTTGGTTTCCTGTAACTATACATGGAATTAAGGTTTCATTTGATATAGTCAGCATTCCTTCCATTTGCCTCATGAAAACTAAGGACACTCATCTCTTGCACTTCTTTGCTTCAAAATACCAAGTCAGAAAACATTATACCTTTAAACACAATCTGATATTGCATTCACACAGTATGTACTACTCTATCTACACAAAAAACTCTGTTTGATGTGATTATGCTCTCTCTTTAAGGTTTCTTCCAGAACTTACAGGGTTGATATTACTTGCACTTTTTTCCCTGCTAAGGTTTGGAACTGTTCACAAACAGATCAATCCATAGATAAAGAGAAAAGAGATTAAATGTGATTTCTTTTACCAAGGGGTAAAGTCTGTATGAATAATATAATGTACCTCAGACATTTGGGTGAGTAAAAGAATTATACAGATTGCATAGCAGCATGAAGATAAAATTAATTGGGTCTCTTTGCACAGTATCTGTTATGAAAGCAGTTAAAATAGTTTTGTATATTTTGGATGAGCTAAAGAAATGTCACTTTCATGATTCTTTTTTCCCCTCTCCTTTCAATCAGCATCCTTTTATTTTCATTTTCATATACCTGCTAAGTGTATCCTGCTGTATTCACAGTTCAGCATGATGGGTTTCATATTTAGTGGAAAATGAACAATTCGTACCCTGAAGATTCCAATTATTCGGCTCACTCAGAGATTCATCTTTGGAGTATCAATGAGGGGAATGAAAAACAGAGCCAGGAAAAAAAGAGAAACTATTGGGGTTTTTTCCCCAATAAACTGTTGAGTTAGGGCAAGGGGTTACTTGAAATCAGCAGCTTGAGAATCAAAAAGAAACCAAGAGCAAAAGGTTGTTGAAAGAGATCTGTAATTTCACACATTTGCATCATTATCAGGACAGATTTATTGCAGTTCTAATTCTGCCAGATATGCTTGAAGAGAAAAAATAATATTGAAAAGAGGTCATGCTTCTCCTCTACACTGAACAAATGACTGTGTTCTTTCAGAAGAATATGAGAAAACCTGTAGTGTCACCCTTCTTTGTCCTTGTGATCTTTCGGTGAGGAATATAAATTTAACTCTCTGTCTACAAGGGAAGGACTTCCTCCAGCAACTCGATCCAACTTTTAATCTTAAGGGAATTTTGAAATCTTAAGTGCATTTGTTAAATCACAATCAGATGCAAACCTGGCCACAGGGTGTGTCCAGATCCTCTGGGACATTTAATTTCCACTCACAGATCTGGAGACTTTGAAATGTTAATTGTAGGACAGTTCCAGGCTCTGCATTCCTGGGCTTTCTGCCAGTGGTTCATCAGAAGTGAAATATCAGCTGTTCAGATTTACTGTGTAAAGAGTTAAGGGCAGAGGGATCTTATTTGGAAAGCTTAGACTCAGAGTTTGATGAACTGATTGATCTCTTCAAGGTTCAAAGAATTCACAATTTCCTTTCCTCTTTCAAATACACACTCCTCCTGGATTCAGATGTTTTCAGATTCAGGATGGACTTGACTCCAAGGTACGACCCAGTGCCTGTATGTCAGGTGTGTACAAAGTACTCTATTCCCAGCTACACCACACCAGCGCTTCCAGATGAGCAGACTGGCAGCTTTGGGTTATGGGTGAAGCAAAAGAGAGGAAACAACCCAGGTGACAGATGAGATAATAATGGCCATGCCATATTCCAGACAAGGAAAGGTCAGGTCCTGCAAAAGTCCCACAAGTGTATTTTCCAGGCCTTGCACCAAATCCCCACCTCTACCTACTAAAGTCTGAAAAGAAGCCAGAAACAAAATGGTCAAAGACCAAAGACAAGCTATTTTTATAATTACATCAGTGTATGTGAAACACAGAACTAGGTGAACTCATATAGGAGATACAGTTCAACAAAAATTGGTTCCCCAAAGCCGTTTTTTTTCTTATTCAAATGAATGTCTTGTGAGCTTTGGCATCTTGGTGACACTCTACTGATCCTGTAAATTACCTAAAATTCCTCTAAATCTACAAGTACAACAGCATAGGAGTAAAATGAGGAGAGACAGACAGGAAAGAGTCAGCTGTTAAAGTTCTCACCTGGCCACTCATCTGACCACAAAATCCCAGGTACTCTCTAACCAAGAGAGTTCCCTTTCCAACCCTCCACAGTGCAGATATGACATCAACCTCAGAAAATAGATTATTTATTCCAATTCACAAATTCACGATGCAGGTAGACAAGTGCATTTTGCAAAAGTTGTATACACTAAATACATGTTAAATACATGTTGCCTTTGTCCTATTATTCAAGTTAGAGAGGAGCATCAATGGCTGGCAAACAACAACAAAGGCTGCAAGGACAACTGTTGCATAGAGAAAATTCTGCTTCCTTCTGAAAGGGTTATTACATGAATTACTAGGATTGGTCTTATTTCAGCATAATAACCTGGTGGGAGAGCAGGACGGAGAAACATAATGAAGAAGAAAGAAATTTGAGAGCAAACAACCAAAGGTCTGAAATGTACATTTGGACAAAGCTATCATGCAAGTGAACAGAGTGTACTTATAGCCCACTGAGGCCTGTCTTTTACTACAATAACAGGGACATCATTTACTAAACAAACACCAGCTGCCTATAGATCTCTGACACCTGACCATTCAGGCAGTTCAAAAAACTTCCATCAAACACAGCCATGTCTTACCATTAAAGGGTAAAAGCAGAGCTTTCAAATCTAGGAATCAAGAGAAAAAAAATAATACAGCTTGTTCCTCTCAAAGTATGGGAAATAATTTTGGGACAAGCATTTATTTTCTTCCTGAGCATGCATCATCAACTAGTCAGAGCAGTGTGCAGCAGGGAAGGGAACACATCTCTTCTTTCACCTGGGAGAGAGGATGGCTGTTTTTAAAATAAGCACACACATAGGCATGCTCCCTCCGTTTCCTGACAGTGTTACACTGACTCTCCAGGAAGCCTTCCTTTGGATGAAAAGATGGATGGAAAAACCATAAAGCATTTAAAAGCATATTTTTCCCTAGGTTGGTTTTCCATTCTTTTCCACACATATTCATTCCCTATGCAGTGTGGGTCAGTGGCAGCAGTTCCATAGCTCAACTGAAAGCAAGTAATCACTCAGAGCAGTTCATTGTCCATGCTTGCAGGATGGCTTGCTGCATTTTGGCTGCTGGAAAGTCTTCCTTATCAACCAGATGAGACATCAGTTTTTACCAGCATTTGTCCCAAAGCACTCTTAGCAAAAGCACCAGAACCACATCTTCAATATTTCTGAGTGAAACTGATAATCTCAGCAAGTCAAAGGAACTAGAGATCTCACCTCTTCTCTACTTCTTTTTCCAGAGCTGCCTTGATGGCAATATCTACTGGGAGAAGAGCTGCCAGAGTTCTGTAATCCCCTCCACCCATCATTAAAAACATGCCATCCATGAGAGAAGTTGATTGTTTTCTAAAGAAACTTCATGCCAAGTGGATTGAAGAGTTGTGAACCACACTGCATGATCTTGGAGCACACTCTATACCCTCCCCCAGGGAAAACAGAGTGCCAATGCCCCTGCAGTCACTCATCACCGCCTGTAAATCTGCACCTGCTTTCCAGAGCCGCTATTTATTTGGGAAGGAGGTCCTAGAATTTCTGTTTGCAACTGCTTAAGGTTCAACTGGAGAGCAACCTTGAAAGAGAAGAGCATCAGTTTGAACAATAACAGGAGGGCATTTGCCCACTGACTTATTCTCTTCTGCTTTGCTAAACTTGATTACTTTCATTTGCCTAAAACTTACTCCCTTTTAGACCATAGTTCTTCACACTTAATTCCCATTTAAGTCATGGATCCTTCTTTGCAATTATGTTGCATTTCCAAACTACCACACAGCCACAAATAAAGCAATCTTTGGATGCTTACAGACTTTTAATGCTACAATCCAGTCTGCACAAGGAGAGATAAATCCAGGCAGAACACTAATAACTGGTGCAAGACCTGGATTCTTTCTTCCCTGAATCTTGGGAATCACTGAAAACTGTCATAGTCCTTCAGTCTGCAGGCAAGTTCCACTCAACATGAATCATGCTTATAATAGGCACCCAATGAGTTTTTAAAGCTCATCAGTACAGACTTGACCACTTCTCTAAGTAATTTACCCTGTGCTTAATTATTTATCTCATTTGAAAGATTTTCAGGAGATCTACCTGAATCTCCTTTCCTTTAATCTCAGCCGACTCAGCCTTGTCCTGCGAGAGCACAGAAAGATGCTTGATCCCTTCCTTGTATTAATCTCTTTTACCTGTTCAAACACAAGTATCTTATATCAGCATTGGCATGAAAATTGATGAAAGTAGTGGAATTTTTAAAATCTGCTAAGTATAAGCAGTTCCTAATGATAAAATGCCATAGTTGAAAGTATAAAATTATATGCTATACAAGCAAAAATTTTATGTCCAAAGTTTAAGGTATGAGACCCATGGGATACATATCACCCCCATAATCTTATCATCTTTTCATTTCAGACTCACATTGCAGGGGACAGAAATGTACAGGACAGGCTGAGGTCTAAGCACAGTCAAGTGCAAGTGCTATAAGCAATACACCAATGTGAGGTAAGCAGAAAAAAGCAGGATGATTTCTCACTTTAGACAGCCATCTGTAATGCAGACACAATTCATATTTTGAGAGAATGGCCATGTGAACCATCAAAGAGAAGATTAAAAATCCACAAACTATTGTTTGGAGGTGATGGTGGCAATTGTTTTGGAGGTTACATAGCATAGCTACAATAACTGGCAATACATTTGTTTCACAAACAACTATCATGGGAGATAGTAGCTCCTTTTAATATTGCACTCTGAGCTTACATACAGCATCCCTGTCTCAGAGTGTGTATTCTCCAGTGCAAATAATATTTCCTGCGGGTTATTCTACACAGCCAGTCATAAGCACAACCATGGTCTTGACAGCAGTTCCTGAAATATTAAAACAACTCCTGTGAACCTTACTTTACTCTGTAACCTGAACTTGAGACTCAGCTTAAACTGCAGACACATGTAACAATTTCCCTTTGTGCATTTTCCTTTTCTTTTGCCTAGTTCATTTTGTCAGGTTAAAAACTTGATGAGCCACAGATGCTGAAGCTGTGTGGCAATGAAAGGCCATGCACCTTCAAAGAAGCAGCTCTGCTGCACAGGCTCATTTTGAGCCTACTTGTTCTCCAGCTATTCTTTCACTCAGCTCTCAATTGGGATGTTCAAAGTAAAAGCAAAGCCAGGACTCTAAGCCATTTTATAAGCTCTCAGGCCAAGAGCTTGACATATCTCTGTATCATCTTGTGACTGAGCAGAATTCTCTAATTTCACGTGCCTGGAGGTCTAATAGACTTGATGGTGGTGTGTCTTCTGCAAAATTCTTTTAAAACTGGACTTTTTTTTACCGACTTCTTTCTGGCTGCAGTCCCCATCAAGACTCAAATTCCTCTCTTTGTGCCTGGAAATATTCCCTCACAAAACTGTTTGCCAGAGATGTGGTTGAAAATGACAGTCATTTACCTGATGTCACTTCATCTGGGAGTTCTGTACCTTCACCTGTCAAAACTAAGCCTCTTTACTATGGTCTCTTCAGAAACTTTCTGATGCTGCTCTGAGCCACAGGGCTCTCCTTTCACTCACATCACCTCCAGGGAGAGCTGAGATCAGTGGCCACAGGCAGCCCACCAGCCCCTCGGTACCTGCTGTCCCCTAATGGCGCAGGACACAGCCCAGCAGCACTCAGGGATACTAAGCATATTCCACTCTGCTGCTACTTGCTTCTGCAGTGCACATACACTCAGAAGAAAAGTTCTTTTATCCACCTTCAAGCATTTCATCTTCTCCCCAGACCCACACCAGCCTTCACCCCTCAGCTCAATCACCAGCACTTTCTTTTTAAAATGAACTTCACAAACTCATCCTCGCTCTCCCATGACCCCTGTCTCTGCCAGTCTTTCCATGTGGTACCTTTCTGGCTTTCCACTCCCATCAAGAAACCCTTGCTCATACACATTCACTGGCCAAAAAATGAAGCAGGGAATTAATAAATGATTTAAAGAAATTTGGGCAGTCAGAAAACTGTCCCCTGCCCTCTGATGTTTGCCAGTGTACACTTAACTTTTCCCTACAGTAAAATGGCCTGGGGTAAAACAGTGCAGTTTTAAGAACAAAGAAGATGCTGAAGGGCCAAGTTGCGAGTTTATCAGTAACATAAAGCTAATATTTCCTTCTCATTAGTACTAATTTCTGTAACTAAGGATTGCTGAAGAATAATTCTCTAATGGCAGGGACAGAAATGATGTGAATGCTAGAGACTTTGGCAGAGATATTTTGCCTAAATTTATTTTGAAGTATGAAAAAATAAGAAAGCCATCCACTGGGGGTTGGTGATATAGATACATTAAAAGGAAAATAATCATGGCTGGGGAATACTGACAGGTCTGATCTCCCTAAGTTATTCACTTGGAGGCATTTTAGTTTCCTGTTAATGTTACAAAGTGTAGGTATCTCATGAACACATGTAGTCAGAAATGAAACTGAAAAGAAAAATAATTATTTTACAAGTTCCTTTTCAAAGCCACTCATACGATCCCCATCCAGAAGGCAGGGCAGACCTCTATATAAAAAGTTAACTTAATGGGAGGGCTGACAAAAATTGGAATACAGCCTAAGCAATTAGTAGACTGTCAGTAATTGGAATTAAGCAATCAACTTCAGCTGCTACAGAAATGTACAGAACACTCGTCCATTGCCAAGGAGATGAATGGGATAACTGTACAGCTTTTCCATCTCTAGCTGCTATGATTTGATGGCAGAATAACCCACAGGCAATTGAATGCCTGCAATTCAACAATGAAATACCAGGATCAATATTTAATTCACAAGTCTCTTACCTTTTCTTTAAATCCACTTTAAGCATATTAATACTCTGAAGACATTAAGAGGCTTTTATTCCTGGGTGAGTACATCTGAAGCAGAACACTCCTGCATGGTCTCAGGTTGTGCTATATTGACTCATGCTTTTTGTTTTGCATATATATTGTGATAAGCAGTCATTAAATTCACAATGAGAAAAAGAACAAGTAAGGACTTGCACCTGAGACCCATGCTAAACTTGACTAGGGAGTCCTCAGTCAGTTTGGCTGAGTCCCTCCTGAACTGCCTGCCTGCTGAACAAACAGCACAGCAGCACTTGCCCACCTGGCAGGCATGCTGCCAGGCTGAGGGAAGGTGAAACTGCAGCTGCTCCTGGCAAAGTGGCTGAGGAAGAGAGAAGAGGGGCAAGAGCCACACATGAACTGGCATTCCCAAGCACGTGAGGCTTTTTGGGCAGCCTGCATGGCAGTCGGCCAGTCTCAGCCTAAGGGACCACAGCACATCGTGCTGCAGATGCAGTTATGCCCTTAGGCAGGTGCTGGGAACGACATGCTGTTTCTCTCAAAGGCAGGTGCAAAGATTGCCAGTGCCCTTGGGGGAGTCTGAGGAGACCTGCATCTTCACCTGTGCCAAGCAGACAGGCCCTTTGCTCAAACCACTCCCAGGAGCATCCCAGCACCATGTCCCTTCCTGTGTCAGTGCTGTGCAAACACACACTGGGGTTACCACACAGCTTGTCCTACTCACATCCTGGCTGTACATCTGTCTGTTGCACTGCCTACCTACCTGCTAGGGAAGCACAGAGAAAACTATTTCAGCCACTTCTGTATTTGTTACTTCCCAAGCTGATTTCCTGGTAAGGATGTGTAACACAGCTTTATGGGCTTGGGAAGCCCCATTCAGTGCTGTGCACACCCACATGCTCAGCTCCTCTCATGGCAGTGCCAAGACAGCCCCTGGGGCAGCCTGCCCAACACAACATGGCCAGGGCCCCTGACTTGTTCCCAGATAACAGCCAGCAAAAAACAAAAATAAGTTCATGACCCTGCTTAAGACAACAGAGCTCGCAGCCAGGCGCCAAGCTGAGGCACCAGGAGCCTGTGATTGAAACATGCCTTGTGAAGAGAGGCACACATGAAATACTAATTTTCTATGATGTCTGCACTAGCAGGGTAATAAAAAGTTAATCCTCATGGCCTGCTCTGGCCCCTGTTAATGTTTGTGTCACTGTTCCTGAGGTTTTGGGGGAGGAACAGAGAGTAACAGACAGGAAAAAGCCTCCTTTGGAAATGACAGCACTAATGGAGCTTATCTCTACCAAGAGTAATTCAATCCAAAATGCTGAAGGGGAGGTT
This sequence comes from Camarhynchus parvulus, assembly GCF_901933205.1. Taxonomy (NCBI): domain Eukaryota; kingdom Metazoa; phylum Chordata; class Aves; order Passeriformes; family Thraupidae; genus Camarhynchus; species Camarhynchus parvulus. Next base: position 50,933,408 of record NC_044574.1, on the reverse strand, counting down.
TGCAGCACTCAGTTAAAAAAACATTCTCTAAAATCAAATCACTTCTAACTTCAATTAGACCCTCACCTTTATTTTCTCCCACTGCTTTCCCTCCTTTTCTAACATTGTCTCTCACTTCCAAGGTGCAAGGCCTTGCAGCAAGGCCAGGATTTTGTCCAAAGAAAGCCCCCTCATTGGCTGTGGATCTCACAATGGAGATGTATCTGAACCTGTTAACTGATGTACAGCTTATGACATTTCAATCAGCCCCCACGACGGCCCCGTGTTCCTATGATAAAGCCCGAGTATCTCTCTGGCCCCCAGGGTCTCAGCAGAGAATGCAATCTGCCATCACTTCCTGCATGCTAATACAGCAAGTCCCTTAATTACTTTTATAGCAAGGACAACTGGCAGTTTTCAGATTTTGAAGTTTTTCCCCAGTGTTGCAGAAAAAGGAAAAACTCCTGTCATGAGGAGAAGTGTAGGCAGAAAGATGATCCAAATGACTAAAGTCCCATGATTAGGCTGGACAGTTTTTAAGAAATTCATCTCTTTAAGTTACTGCTGGCAAAAGGAGCTGATCCCCTCAGCTGGGAGGTAGCAAAGTAAAACCCTATCTGCTCACTGCACATTTCCAAAAACCTACAAGTACTGCAGGAAACGACAAAGAATAGTAATTTTTTGTTTTTAAGATGCAAAAGCAGCTGCTGCTGAGCATCACAGATGAGGCAGATCACGTGTACAGCATGAACACCCTACAGATTTTGAATAACTAGGTATTTCTGGTAGCACTTAGTCAAAATTTATCTTCCTGCTTCAATAACTTCTCTAGTTGGAATTTGTGTCGGCACAGCCAAGAAAGCCAATAAGAAACATTGTATCTTTATCTGTATCTAAATATAGAAGCATTATTGATTTCTTGGAGGGCAGGTTCCTTTTGGGAGAAACTAACACCAAAAAAGAAACAAGCAGTCTCAGCACATACCTTGAGAAGTGTTCAGCCAAGGGCACCCTCTGTGCCCAGCTGCTCTCCTGAGATAAGGCATTTGCATACGTGACAGCCAGGTACTTGTTACTACAAGAGGATTCATAGTGAAGTTTCAGGGGATTATAAACTGTAATAACCTCATAACTGAGAATTTCAGTGTAATCTGTATAAAACAAAGCATCACACAATGTTAGAGGAATGGCCTTGTTTTCATTAAAAGACAGGGAGCACTGGAAGAAATACGGTTTGCTTGACACCTTCCAGTGAAGGCACTCAGGGAAAATCTCTCATGTATTAGCAGGATTCATGAGCTAAAGGTATATCACTCTTGCTGAGTGAGAGGCTCATGAAGTCAACAAGCACCTGTGTGGGAGCAGGATGGGACAGGAAAATGTCAAAAAGAAGCTGCAAAAAGCTTGGCCTCCCCAAAGGATGCTTTGGAATGCTTTTGCTTCAAAGTGTCAATCTGGCAAGCATCCCAAAGGAGAAGGACAGCCCTGGGGGATATAGTGTGCCCCCCCACCCCCTTCTGACTTACCACTTAACTACCTTTTCCTTCCACCTGTACCAGACACACCAGTGCCAAAGAAACAAACTAACTGAACCTTCTCACTTTGGTCACTGAGGAGAGTGAAAGATGGAAAAAAGAAATGGGAAATAAAAAAAGGAATTCTGCTCAAGGTTCTCTGTAGTTTTTATGAGATGATCGTGACACATCTAAGTCACAGTTTTGGGATGCTCCCTAGAGCACTGCAGATTAGAAATCACAAATACCAACTGCAGTCCAGCAGCTCCGGGTCTAAGAGGACCCAAATTGCTGCAAAACCTATAATCTCCCTGGGAAAGCCAGCCATATTCCAGGCTCTCTTTTACCCCACAAATCCCATTCCTTTCCCATGGAAACTACCCTCCCATCCCATGGCTATCCAAGAGCAAATGAATTGCAGGCAAGGACTAACCGCCTCAGGTAGCTCAGGGATGCTTTTGTCCCAGTGGTAGCAGCATGAAAAGTCCTTCCATTTACAAGACATTTAGGAAGCAGGGGCATAAAAAGCACATAATTATTATCATTTAGATATGCCCTACATCTATGAGTTCTTCAACATTTTTTCCAGCAAAGGAAAATCAGAAACTTATTTTTCAGCATGAAAGCAAAGTTTTAGAGGGCAGCTGCTCTAGTTATTAGTGAGACATGACAACCTGGCATCTTCCCAGCATCTATGTTTTCACCAAGAAATAAACCCAAAATGGCCCCCTTCTAGATAAACCCAAATTTCCTTCAAAGAGAAACATCATTAAATAAGTCTACTTAATTGCTTGCCTACATAAACACACAGACATATAGACACATGTAAGGGCAGACAATATTTGCAAGCTTAACAGTAACTGACTTGCAGAAAAGGAAAAAAATGCTAAACATTAGCTTGAAAAAAGGACCACTCTTGAGGAGAGAACATGGAAGAAGTCACCATTCTGTCATGTCACTCATCCAATGGCTCTTACTGCTCTTAGGTTTTCAGCTACACAGAGTGTCAGATGCAGAACCAAAGCCTGATGTCAAAACAGAGCCTCTCACAGCATACATGGGAATCTGCAGCTTTGCACTGGGGTTCCTGGAGTTTTGTTACTGTCAGTGTTTTTTATTTGCATTTTTCTGTTCATATAGGAAATCTTTGGCATTATTAAGCACAACAGCGCCTAGGCCTGCCTGCAGCCTGTATGTTAACCCAAATACTCCAAAACATATTCCTGTAGCCAGTCCACAGGGTCACATCTAAAGATTTACAAATTCCAGGTCTACATCCATATTCCTAAAGGCACTTTACTAGTTACTTGAAACAACTTCATATTCCTCAGTGGGAAACAAGCTCAGCAAATGCAGGAACACAGAACTTTCTATTCACATTAAACTGTAGGGGTTTAAAAAAATACATTTACACAAGACTTCATTTAGCAGGATTTCAAAGACTCTCTGAAGGCAAATAAACACAGGGGCCCAGAGGAGACAGCAGCCACTGGCCTCTGAGCCTCAGCACAGACCTGCAAGCACCAGGAGAGCAGACAGCTTCTCTGCAAAGCTCTTTGTGAGCCCCTGAAGCTCATCTACTCCCACCAGAGGTCAAGTGAAAAAGCCCAGCAATTCTTCCCCCATGACAAATCTGCTCCAGTATTCTTCTCCCACGAGGCCATCTCCTAGGTAGCCAGGATTCAGTCTGCACACAGATGTTTAGCTCCAAGCCAGCTCTCCCTTTCACCAGCCACCCTATCAGTTCCTTGTAACAGCTTCTGAAAAAGCAGCTAAAAGCTCTGATCTCCCTTGCTCTGTTTATTTAAAGCAGCACAACTGAAGTGGCTGGAGGTGTGGGGATGAGCAGGCTCCTTCCAGGTGATGGGGACTCTGACAGTAACTGCCTGGCTTCCCTGATCCATGAAGTGCTGCACCCTGTCTGCTCCCCAGCCTTGCCCCCAAGGTGCCCCAGGGACAGCACTCTCCCCGTGGTGTATCCCAGCCTTATCTTGCCCTGCATTCCTGCGCACTGATGCTCAACTCCCCCTGAGCTTTTTGCATTTTTTTTTGAATCTGCCAAGAGCCTGATGATTTCCAGTGTAGGCTGCCAACCTCAGGAAGAGATTAAGTCTTTCTATGTCTTAAGCCTAGCTTATTATGCACATCTCCAGTTGTCCTTTTTTTACCAGACTCCCAGGCATCTTCAAATGAAGGGTAGCAAATAAGACACACACACAGATCCCTACGTGTGGAAAGGAAAAGAAACATTTTCATGGACCAATGTGGTGCACAACGCTGGGAGAGAATGGAGGAAGGCAGTATCCATCCTACTGGGAGTGTGAGATATACTTAAGGAATGTAAATAAATGCAGTTATTCCCCCCAAAATTAGATTCAAACGAAGACAGCTTAGAAATGGCAAAGACCCTCGAGGTTAGTTTTGCAATCTGTACTTCCTTTACTATATTTTATTCTTTTTTCCCCCCCTTGGATTTAATTAGCTGCAGTGCACCCTAAAAAGAGTCTCAGAAATTCCTAACATACTCTGGACTCTTTCCAGTCATTAGAGAAGCTTGCCTTCATTATGAATTGATCTGAGTATGACTGTGAATGTAAACAGCATTGTAACTGCACCCTGAGTCCACAGCTAGTCAGAAAGATAAAAAAAAAATTCTCCCTTTTACAAACTGCTGGTTTATCCCAAAGAAACATGCACATTCCTTCTGTTGCAAAACCCTCAATTCACATGGTTTTTTCCTCTCAATATTAAGCACATGTATTAATACAGTTATGTTGTTTTAGTATGTAATATATTACTTTTGGCCTTTTGCCCACAGGGGAACAGAATGGGCCACTTGTAATTAGAAAAGGCATTCACTGTTTGACTGTATCTTATCTCTACTCCCTCTTCTGTCTCCTGCTTGGAAAAACAGACATCACAGTGGTTGGTCAAAGCAACATTTTTTCCACTGGAACATGACCAAGCCCATACTGAAACTGCAGAAGCCAACTAAATGTCTCTGATTTACCGATTAATAAGGGAACCCTGTCTCCTGACTTGAGAGGGTCAGCAAAAACAAGCATCAGAAAAAGGAAAATGTTTGCACAGAAAATGTATGAGGATTGTAAATGACCAAATGCTGGGAACCCACTACAATTACCTGCTATTCTCAACTGAACACCACAACTGTGTTGGCTCTACCGAGAAGTAATGCTTCAAAAGACCAAACAGCCTCTGCTCACAATCTATTTGATGTTAGCAGAAACACTTTATAAACTAAGTTATAAAATTAGCATAGAGCCTTTAACAGGCTCTCAGTAAAACTGTCTTCATTTTGTATAATCCAATCTGTCATTCACTGTGATACCTTGAGGACTATAAAATTGATAAAATAGAATTTCTTAGCCTAAATTGTAGGGTAAAAGCCTTAATGGGGTTCATGGAGAAGGGCCAACTGTGGAATCAGACACCAAACTCCAGCATGCCCAGTTAATACCTGACCTATCTGCACATCACCAGGAAAATGCAACTATGCCTCAGAAGAAAAAATTGAGCCAGAATAAATGGATGGAGCAAGTCCTCAGGCTGGATCAGCCTTTGCTGGAGAGAAGGTGCATTTTGATGGAAATAAAGGGTGCTGTGATAAAAAGCAATTGTGGGCATAGGTTCCATCAGGAAGAAAATCAGTGCTTATCCATCAGCTGAGAGGCTCTGGAGTTTTAAAGCCCTGGGGACAGCAGAGCTCTTCTCCAGGAGGACTTCCCACAAGGATTCCTCTCTCCAGGGAAATCTAGCAGAAGGCAAAGGGAGGTAATACAGTAAAACGCTTTCTATTTTCTTTATTTCTGTCCTGACATTAATTTCATAACACACCAACAGCAGTTCTGTCGTTTTGTCCATTGCAGCCAGGCAAGCATAGGTAATTTATTGCTCGGTTTAACTTGGTAAATAAGTGCTAAACCACCAGGAAAAGAGGCGCTTATTAAATCCAGAGAATAAATTAAAATAATTCAGGATGAGGATTCAAAGGCAGCCAAAAGGAGTTATGGTTCCTTGTGTGAACACCACTGCTCTGCAGAGCTGGTCTCACTGGCACCCTACTATGCCCAGTATTCCTCTCATTGTCTCCACAGTCTTGTCCATCCCCTCCTCTGTGGGAAGCACTCGTGCCATGTGCCAGACAGCACAGTTTCCAGCCCCACGTAGGAGAATGCAGACACGTTGAGAGTGGTCCCCCTGCATCCTCACAGCTCTCCCTCAGGGGTGTGTCCCACTGTGACAATGAAACTTCAAAAGTGTATGTACTCATCTGCATCCTGCATGGATGAGAAAAGCCTGCAGCATGAAATCCTGGCACTGGGGCTTTGTTGGGGTGCCCATTCCCAGGGCCTGGGGGCTGCCAGCACCCACCCCCAGACACAGGCATTGTACCAGCAGCTAAATGAATGGGGAAGTTTTCTCAGAAGGAAGGGTATAAACATCTGAATTGTGTAGGGGAGCAAAGTTTTCATCTATCAAAACTGGCATACCTGGAGGCTGTGGCAGGTAGCAGCAACCTCAATGCAAAACAGCAACCCTTCCCATGAGGGAGGCACACTTCCTGCCATCCCATCAAACCCCAAACTGCTCACCGAACCTCCTCCAAGGGCAGCAGGGACTTTATCTGTCACCAGCAGATAACAGAAAACACGATTTAGCTGACTGTAGCCTACGAAGACACTGAGGGGATTTGGATTCAAGAGATCCCAGTCCTTGGATTCACAGAGAGCAACCACTTGAGCAGGGCTGTGTCTCCATATGGGGCTTCTGCTCAAGAGGCCAGTCCTGGCCCCCTTCTAGATAACCCCAAAAACTGCCTGACTCCTAATGAAGCCTGATGTGCTCCAGCTTCATAGGATGCATTGTGCAGGCAAGCAAAGTGTAACAAATCATAAATGCCAATAATGATTCATCACCAGACCTTTCCCGTTGCAGCGTACGTCACAGCACTCGTCACAGCTGAGATGGCCACGATACACAGAGTATCACCATACAATTCCAGAAGGCTTCAACCCACACCTATCACTGCAGAAAGCTGCAAGTATGTGCCCTTGTTCTTCAGCCCAGCCTTTTATACCCTCATGTCCATGCACTGCACCTGTGTGCCCTCTGTTCCCTTTGGTGATGGGTCAGTGCCCCTGGGCACTCCATGGCTCATTGCTGTCAATGCTGCTCACCTGCTGCTCACAGCTGCAGCCCACTGGGGATGAGGCTGGCCACAGCCCCACTGCCAGTTACCACAAACTGTGTGCCTACACTTTCCCCCTGAAAAGAAAAGCCATGACAAAACATCATTGCTGAGCACAAGGGGACATTTTGGATGCACTGTGTCACACAAAAGATTTAGATTTGTAAGCAAGCATGATTGAAATAGGAGCTCCTTATATCTGAAGCTTAGGCTCAGAATCTTTCTTAGGAAAAAAGAGAGCGTATCAGGGAGAACGAGCATTTTTGATATTCATCATTTCACAGTTAAGAGAGAATGGATTTATATGGATGGATGGCTAGATGGATGGATGGGTGGCTAGATAGATACAGACAGACATGTATTATTTATTATCTTATTATGTTATAATATATACAACTACTTTTTAAACATGATGGTCATTGTTACAGCCACAGGCTTGTTTAGACGTCTCTTAAATATGAGAAAAAGGCTTTTTTCCCCCAGATATGTCTCAAAGTTCACATCTGAACCAGAAGTGACATGGGAAAATGTCTTTTTGGGCAAACTTAGCTTCCTTTGAAGTGTCTGTAACTCTGAATCCAAATCCCTAGTCTTAATTGGTTAGACACCTGATTTTGCTTTCTTCTAAGGATTATTTAAAAATTCAGTACAAAGACATCAGATCTGCATTGCTGTCATTATAAACTTAAGGTAGTGAGGCACCAGAACAAGAAAGCCATCTTGGGAGTTAACACAACTTCAGCTGAATGCTTTGTATTTGCCATTTATTTTTCTGATTCACGTTAATAAATGAGACAGATGCAAGCATCATATCTCTGAAAAGTATCTTGCTGATAACTGCAACAGCCTTATTGTATTTTACTAAGCAAACTGATTAAAACATAAAATTCCTAGGGCTAAAATTTTACATGCGTGCGTTTCTTTTTTATTTTTCTGTACTGAAGCTCATCTTTGCTCAAAAGATGCATTATCTAAAAAAATAGACCTTTATTAAAGGTTTATCGATCTGCACTCTGCATAAAAATAAAGAAAATCTTTCAACCATCATTAAATGGTAGATTAGTGAATTTCCCAGCCTGTAATACATTTTCTGACAGTTTTCTCTTGGGCAGATTTGCAAGTAAGAAAAGACGTTTTCCAACAGAGATGAGCTACATACAGCTTTACAAGCCAGGGAGCTTAATCTAGTAAACACAGTTGATATGGATAGTCATGACTTGAGCTGGAAGGATAAAATGGAAAGAGAATTTTCTCCTGTGCAGGGGCTTGGAAGAACAAACCAAAGGGGAAGAAAGGGGCTGCTCAAGAGCACAAGCTAGAGACTCCTGTATGTCTTTCCCAGTCCATGAGCGCGGGGGATCACATTGCTCTGCTGGACAGGCAAGGGAGCAGGATGATCAGAGGAGCTCCCACAAGCAGGATCAGGGGTTAAGTTCTGCAAAGTTACACCACCAGCAAACTGCAGTGATGCAGAACAAGGTATTTGCATTTCTGCCACTATGACTGCTGGCAGAGCAGACATCTAACTTGGCCCATGAGACTCACCACCCACCCCGTGTTTTCCAGCATTCCAGATTTTGAAGCCAGGCATTTGAATACCACAGCAGATGACAGACATCTGGCTCTCCAAAAGTACCTCCAAAGAGGAGAGAAGTCTGTCTTTTGGATTTGGTGCTACTTGGATAATTTACTGCTTCCACACCTACTAGGTATGAAGGAGCATTTGGGTGGTTTTACTACTGTGTAAAATTGACAGCTGATCCAGAGCAAAGACAGAGCATGCCAAGGTAGCCATGAGAGCATCTGGGCACAAAACAGGACCCATGATCCCTCCAGCTCCCTTGGGTGACACATCCCTGACATCAGAGGTACATGCAAAGTGCAAGGGCAGCTCACCTACACACAGAAGCAGAGGCAGCACTACAAAACACAGAGCAGCATTAAAAGTGCATTAGAAACTTTGCAACAAGTATATTCCAATCAGCACAGCAGTAGTTTCATTTCCAAAAGCATTCCTGGGAGCAGGAGGTCATAGCTCCCAGCTACTTCCACCGTCAGGTTGTGGATGGCTGCAATCCAGGTGCTCGCAGGTTGCCAACAGCGCTACTGCACACCAGCCATGAGGATGTGGGTACTAACCTAGAGAATGCCTGTCTGCACACACCCTTTGAGCATTTCAACTTCAAACTGAACAACAGAAATGATCAAGGAAGAAATGCGGAAATTTCTGTGCAGCTTTACTAATTAAAATCACCTTACGGATACTCATCCCAAACCAACTCGCCACAGTTTGCCCCCTCACCAACTTTAAAGAAGTGTTCTTTCTTCAGATGTTTAGAGGCACAACTCAATTTTGCTGTCTTAATGTCTTTAAAAGGGCCCTACCTCTGGGCAATGTTGGTCTTAAGGTCCAAAACCTGCAACAAAATTACATACCCATTTTAATTTATGCAGCCTAGGTGAAATCCTAGCTGGCCATAAGATGCCCAGATCTTATCTTCCAAAGATTTTCTTTAACACCAATGGACTATTCAGCCAGTAAAGCAGAGCATGTGCTGGATCAGCCTGTAACTTGGATTAATCCTGTTCCTCCTTGTTGAAAGGAGGCAGGTATGTATGTGCTTTCCAAAACAGCTACAGGGAAACCTGTAACTGGAGCAGCCTTAATGTTTACACTAATGAAACATTGCAGGTCCCTGTTAAGGGGCTGTATTTTATAATTAAAGCTCTTATTGATGTTAGGGAACCTGGGATAGAAACACACTTATTATATTAGTGCCTGAAAGCACATTGTAAAGGAACTTATTTCCCCATTAGTGTCAGAAGGAGTCATCTGAATATAGACACACTCGAAGCAGTGAGGGGGTTTTAACTTTTTTTTTTACTGCATATATATGTGTGTATGTGTGCATACGTACACACAGAGAACCCTGTCCTTTCCTTAGATCCCTGGCTTATATGATACATGGACAGCATCCAAAGAAGGTCTATGAAGATGGTGAAGGGCCTTGAGGGGAAGCCTAATGAGGAGCTGCTGAGGTCACTTGGCTTGTTCAGACTGAAGGAGACTGAGGAGATCTCATCACAGTCTGCGTCTGCCTCATGAGAAGATGTGGAGGGGCAGACACTGATCTCTTCTCTGGTCACCTAAAATGAACTCAAGAAATGGCATGAAGCTGTGCCAGGAGAGGATTTGGTTACATGTAAGGTTAGATATTATGAAAAAGTTTTTCCTCCAGAAGGTGGTTGGGCACTGGCACAGCTCCCCAGGGAAGTGGGTTCAAGAAGCGTTCAAGAAGCATTTGGACAACACTCTGAGGCACATGGTGAGATTCTTGAGGTTGTTCTGTGCAGGGCCAGGAGTTGGACTCAATTAACCTTGTAGTCCTATCCAACTCAGGATAGTCTATAATTCTATGATTCTATTTAGCAACAGTAACATGAATTCAGATCTGACTGAAGCTTTAAATTGATTTCCTCAGCTCTTTAGGTTTCACTCAGACCATAGCTCAACTTCAAAATAACCAGCAAAATGCTGCATACATCAGAAGAGCACTGCTCTGGGACTTTATCTTGCATAATTTTACTGTGAAATATTCTCAAAATTTTCAGTATTTCAACTGAGAGCTGAGATGCACCTGTCTGAATGCACACCTTCCAAACTAATATCATGCAGATGAGATACGAAGAGCATTTTCCCAATACAAGAGTTAATGGTTCCAGTCATAAATCTTGTCTCATGGATTAAGCCCAGAGGATCAAATGCAGAGATTTATTACTTCATTTATTACTCCATCTGAGTTAATCACTTTCAGGAAATAATTCCTTCAGTGAAACTAGAATGCTTTTCTATAATCAGGTCATGGATTTCTCTGACATACTTGTTATTTTTTATGACTGTTTTATAACATTTATAGTGCCAAGTGGGGCTGCACATACAGCAAATCTACCAATGCCCCATAAAGGATATGGGTTCAAGTTTGCAGCCTACCCCTACTTTCATGATTTGTTAGGCTGCATTCCTTCCTGCCTCCAAAATTTTCTTGTCCCAGATCCAGCACAGTTTCCTTTGCCTCCTTCCACTAAAAGCAGTGAGTTTCCTCTGTCCCCACCACCTCCAGTCTTTCCTGAAGTGCAGGTATTGGTAGCCCATGGCTTAACAATCCTCAATCAGCATTTTTAGAAAACAGCTGCTGCTGTCTCTGTCCACAGGTCCAGATCCCAGAGATATCTGAATGACAAACCCTGCCAAAACCTACATTTCACAGATCTCCCAAACTCAATGGGGAAAAATCTGCACAAGGCTTGTAGCTCTTGGAGTGCATTTCTTTTTCAGTGGATAATAGGAAGCCTTCCTCCATAAGAAAGGTGTAAATAGCTTTTCTGTCCCTGTTCATTTAGCAGTGGAGTTAAAAAAAGGTGGATATAATCAGAGGAACGTTGCTTAGACACACTAATGCAGGAGCAGTGATGAGATCTAATGTAATGCTTTAGGATGCCAAAACAGAAGCAAACTCCACATCCAGAGGAACTCAGCTAAATTGTTTTCCAGGCTCAAAAGAAATACAAATAGACTGGCATTTTCCTTATCAGGGACCAAAAATTTAATGTGATTAATTCTGCAATTTAGCTGTAGTTTATTTTGCATTAGAGATAACAGCAGGGCTGTGCGTAAAATCCAACTCACTCCTGCTCCTGACTATTAATAATGAGTGCAGATCTTTTTCACTCCCTGAAACCAAAACAAACCAAATTACAAAAAACAACAAAACTATAAAGGAGCTCTGCTTTATGGAAAATGCATTTAATGTATTTGGCCTCTTCTTCCCAGAGAACATCTCTTCAACATTTTTGTTAGCACTGCACGTAAATCAGATTTATCTTGCTATTCAGTGTGACTTTTCCCTCTAGTTTTTTAAAAAAGGAGTATCTTGGATATGTAAAGTTACAGAAATGCAGTACAGAAAGTATGAGAGCATGGCAAGAACAGCAAACACACACTACCTAGATACACTCACAGAGATTACATAAAAAGACCCCAGAATGGTTTTCAATTTTTTGCACTGGTATCTTGCATTACTCAGAGCCCAGATAAGACAGTCACAATGGAGCTCCCCTCGCTCTGGGTATTGCACAGAGATGTAGCAAGGGAGAATGCAGGAACCACAGGAATATTATGCCATCCTATACTTGTATCTGCTGTATGAGTTGTGGCCAAGGGTGAGGATAAATGCTACAACACTCAGCGCTGAAAAGAAGTAATCAGATTGGGCCTGGGAGAATATCCAGGGGATTAGGTTTTCTGTATATTGCCAGCTCAGCTGCAAGATTTTCTACCTGCATCCCAGTATTGGTGGCTAATGTTTTTCTTGCTCTTCTCCCACTTTTCTTATTTGTGAAGCGTTATTATATATTCACTCACACACATTTTCTTCCTCTGCTTTCTCAGACACTGTTCTGAACAGGCACAAAAGGGACAAAAATGCTTCCAGATGTGCATCAGGCTCAGAGCAAAATATCCTCCTGCTTCCTTTTTATCACCTTATTTATACATGATTCCTTGTCATGATCTGCAGGTAAATACAGGTAAATAATTATGGTTAAAGCAGATGTTCATGTGAGGCAGAAGGGAATAAACCCCTGCTCCTACTCTAAGGAGGGCAGAGCAGCAATGCCTCTTTTACTAGCAGAAGTACAGGGTATAAATTAAGTGCTCCGAGGATAATGTGCTCTTTAGAAAAGACAAAAGCTTTGCTTTGTCTTGGATCCAGGAGTGCAGCATCAAATCAAGCTTAACTGAGGCTCTCTCAATCCACATAAAGCCTCAGGGGACCCCAGGAGCTGAAAACTGCAGTATGTCAAAAGAAAACCACACAGTACCAACCCCAAAACTCCAGCAGCATTCCAGTGCCCTGCCAGGCAGGGCAATGGGACCATGTCTGCTGCAGTTTAGTCTTTAACTACTGAAGAGATACTGGTTTGGTTTTCCTTTTTTTTGCCACCCTTAAAATCCGGAAGGGACCAGCACTGAAAAAAGGGTTGATCATTTTCTGCAGCAAAACCACATAACATAGGAGCTCATTTAACCCCATACAGATTGTATGATAACAAGCCACAGAAAATCTGATGAAGAATCAACAGTGGTAGCTGTGATGACACACCAGAGCTTTGCTTAAGTATTTTACATTTGGCTATCACCTAAAAAGAAAAGTAGCTAATCAACAAGAATGAATCTATTTTTGCAGGAAAGAAGTACATTTTAAAGGTCTCTAAAATGGCAAAAGGAGTGAGCAGCAGCAAAATACTGACAAATCATCAAATTCTTCAGAATACCAACAGGATCCTTTTGTTCTGCTACTTGGTTTTAGTTGCCTCATCCTTTTACACTAATTTTCTATGTGCTCAGAGAAATTTGATAGTGTGGAACAAAAAAATTCAGCAAGAAGGAAGGGAACTGTAAACTCAGGATACCTGCTAGCTTGCCTAACCCTCCAGAGAACTTCATAAAGGCAAGGAAAAAAAAGATATATTGGATTTCACAGCTCTAGGGAGAACCACATCTTTCTGGACCACAGCACTAGATGCATAGGAAATGTACTGGTTCTCATAGCAAAGGAAATCTTATCTGTAGTCCAGTGTGTCACAGTGTCTCTCAGCCTTGCTTGCTCTGGATCAGGATGGGTTCCCAAGATTCTCTTTGGCCCCTCTGACTGCTGGGGTCTCCAGCCAGTATTGAGCAGAGCACTCTCTCCATGAAGGTGTCTGCCTGCTTAAAAAAACACTACTTCCCATAAATTTGGACAGAGTAAAATTGAGAAAAAGAAAAGTGGGGCAAGAGCAGGAGGGATTAACTCCTCCTCCAGGTCCCTGAGTACATTGATGTGTCAGAAGCTGATGGGCACTTCTGACAGGTTGCTCCCTTGCAGGACCTCCATGGGATTTGAAAACAGTTTGTGGAGGGAAGGTGACAGTTTGGAAAGTGAAGCACCAAGACTGTCAGTCATGAAGACAAAGAGAAAAAATCCAAACAAAAAAAGGCAAAGCTGCTGTCTCATTCCCAGTTTGCTGGGATTTTTTTGTGCTTTGGCAGAAGAAAGAGCCTGTAGAAAACAGAGCATTGCAGTGAAATTTCCAGAAATCTTTTGTCCTTCTGCTGCAGCTTTCTGCCTTGCCTTGTGAAAGGCATTTAAGGGAAAAAAAAAAAAAGTGCATTTACTAAATGAATTGTGCAGGATTGCCATTTATCTTTTCAATATTGTTTAATTTTAATTTATTTCTTAATTTTTCCTTCATCACAATGAACCCATTGGGAACCATATGTGAGAAGGAGATTATTTTATATTCTAATCACAGCAGAAATTATTATACTAAATATTTCTGTAGAATGGCTCAGGTCACCTATTAAGTTAACCCACACAGACACCCCTTAATAAGGCACGCTCTTCATTATCATCCCTAGAGATACAGAATGCACCATCAAAGCCCTGTGACATCCAATACTGTGGAGTAAGACCTTTTTTTGCAGTAGGACTGAGATTGTACAAAGCCAACACAAAATCAATACAGCTGACTAATGAAGCATCCCTTTGCTTATGTAGCCAGACCCTGAAGTTGCTAAAAGCCATCAGCCTAGGGCTTACATCAGCTGCTCTGGGATCCCTTCTGGGGATAAGCAAAGGTGTCAATGGGATAGAAGGTAAAGGATTTCTCCTTGAATCAAACTGTGGCCACCTAATTTCCCTTTGAACAGAGAGCTGATACACGGAACACTCTCCAGAGCCCTGGCAGGCACAGACCTGCGCAAGAACTGAGGAACAAGAGACGCCACAGTCCAGTATTTCTATTTCCAAAGCAAAAAAAAAAAAAAAACAAACCAAAACAAAAAATAATTACAAAACTGACACACTGATTGGTAAGGGTTTACTAACTGCAGCACTCTGGCTTAAATCTCGAAGTCCCTGAGTTTCTTAGCAATTTGGAAGGATTAATTTTGCATACTACATATTCTGGACTGTCCGAAGAACTGCCGTTAGCAAGTGGGTTTGGTTAATCTTTTGATTAATCTCTTTTCAACTGGGGGAATTGGTTTTGCCACTCAATTACTATACAGCAGGCTAAATTCTGTTCTCATCATTCGACTTATAAATCTCCCTGTTATTTTTTTTTCCCCTGGCTTTTCTAAAAACACGCTATCAATAAATAATAGAGAAAAAAACCTAATTCATACTCAAATTCTTAGAATACAAAACCCATGCAGATGACAGCATATAGGTCACCAGCTGTAGTGCAGCATAATACAGAATCTGCAGACATTCTGTTAGACAATTTCAGCAATGAGGAATACATGATAGCACAAACAATTTCACACAATGATCACAAAATGAACCTGCCCTTCCATTGCCCTCCTATTCTTCTACAGTTGTTTCAGATTTGCCTCCTTATTACAAGAAAATGTGCCTCCTGATTTTATTAGCCAGCATCTGAGGGAATGCTCTGTGTGACAGATAGCAGACAGCAAAGCAAGATGTAAGTGTGACTCAAAGCACAAAACAGACTTTATCTTGTAAAATCCCATGCAACGAGCACTGAGGTACCACACTGTTGTGTTACTTCCTATATAAGAGTGAATTTTTTATTTACTCTAAACACAGTTACCTGCTCTTACCCAAAAACTTCCTATCCTAATTGAGATGTAAATTCCAAGATTTTTGCTTAAAGACAAAGAAGAGACACAAGAAGGATACATTATACACCTCAGAAATGTTGCACAGCAGTAGAGACACAAGGGAAATTCTGAACAATGACACTAGGACAAATCCCTCTGTGGCACAAGGATCCTCTTAAAGAATGACATATAGCCAACTGAACTTCTGCTTTTAAGGTCAAGCCTGAAAAATCAACCCCATGAATGGCATGAGACCCTTCAAGCCAGTATCAATGGTATTACCTGAGAAAAGCCCTCCTGTAACTAAATAGAGAGTCAGCCCAATTGATCTGTCTTGAAAATAAAGGTATAAATGCAGCTTGACTAAATTTGAGTTGATGGCCCTAGGGAAGGCAGATATTTCAAACCAGATGCTTAGACCATTAGACCATCTGCTTTAGAAGTGTATGAAGAGCCAACTGCTACAATGGAATTACGTATCTCTCTCATTTTCTCTTTAAATCAATAGGTCTCTTTACACAAAGTATTTATATTGGGCACTTTACTTTTTCAGCTCCTTCTGCACTTGTAAATCTTAAGGATCTCTTCCCTTAGTGGACTGTGAGGAGAGCAGGAGTGCTACTTAATTCCCACCAGGCAATGGTGTATCTTCCTTCAAATTATAAAAACAGACTAATATTTATTAAGGAGTATTCACTTTTAAAATATATCACTACTTTGTGCAAAATCGTATCAAAACATTGTCAAAATAATTTGCTATGTAAATGGATATCACTTGTAATACTGCTTTCTTCCCTGTATCAAATGAAAGCAGTCTGTATCTTGACCTTGAATTCTGGGGATATATTTAACTTAGAATTTTTTGCAAAGTAACTTAGAAGAATGAGTTATTTAAATCATACAGGATTTGGTTTTTTCTTTCTAATTCACTGACTGAGGCACTTTTATAAAAAATGAAAAACAGAAATTAAGGAATAGCATGTAGCAGGTAAGAAACAACACACCATTCATAACTGTAAATTCAAAATTCATAAACTGTAGGTACTTTGGGGACCCATGGGTCCCCTGAGGTCATTCCTGAGTAACTCTGGGATTTTGATGCTGGGTTTTGCAGTGCACAGAGCCACTCACCACCTTGATCGGTGCTTTCTTTTTACTTCTCTCTCTCAAACATTAGGCAATTAACCTAACATCAAATAACAAAATTAAAAAGGAAATAAATAAATTTAAAACTTTATGATCAATCAGAACCTTCTAACTTATAGTTGCCCAGGTCGGTCCTTCCATGCTTTGTGCAGCTTTAACAAAGACCTAACCAAAAGAAAGTCTTTTCATTCTTTGCTCTGAAAGCAACTGGAAAAAGGGGGAAATACCAATCAGATAGCAAAGCATGAATAGCCCTATTTATACTTCATGTGAGTAATAAGTACATGGAATTGAAATAAGATGTCTCCTGTGGTCTGCAAAAGGAGGCAGAGTTTTATTGAATCAAAGATCTGGAGTTTATTTCCTCCTGCTCCAACATCCTGGTTGCTATTAAACTGACTGCTTCTGTTCTCCCTGCCTTGGTCACTGCATGTGGGTGACAAGGAAAGCCATGGCACAGGCAGATGTTCATCAAGAACAGCGTCAGCCAGTAGAACAGCTTGAAATACAAAGAGCTCAGTCTAACCCATTTCCACCTTCCTGAAGCAAGAGACACGGCAGTGCCAAAACAGCCTGCCTGTTCATACAGCACTGGGCAACAGACAGGGCCCAGTATTTAATGGGATGCCAGAATTAAATGTGCCTGTATGCCAAGCTCCTCACATATGAGTAACCTAGCAGTGTTCCCAAAAAATAAGGCTACTGAAGTGGTTGAGTATTTCTACTCACAATTTCAAACATTTGCACCTTGAGCTAATTGAATCCATATGCACTAGATCGCATCCAAACTTCACTTTTCACAACTGTTCATGAGCATACCTTATAATTAGATTTTTTCTTTAAGCCAAACTAAAAAATATTATCATGGTAGTCAAGAAATTACTCTCTACATTTTAAAAACCCTAAACTATTAGGGTTGAAAACCACACATAAGCTTAAAAAGAAAGTTACCTCCTTCCCCATGCAAGCCTACTTGCAGTAGGCTTGGCTTGAAACAGAAACTGGGAGCAAACACGGTGATTAAAAAAAATAAAAAAATCTGAATACGTGCCATTTTCCTCTCCTTCAGATAAAATACAGTTTTTGTGATTAGAGGAAATTATTAATCAGGATTTGTTATTAGTCAGGATTTCTTCTGTGTTTTAAGTCAATTAAATCTTAATAGGTTGATTCTGTTGTTCTTTATTTAAAACTGAGCAAGCAAAAAGTCATGCAAATAGCGTGAAAAGGCTGGACTTTATATTTTATGTACATCTGTATGGCATCCAGGGCTGCTGATTTCAATAATACCAATTTTTAATTAAAAAACCCTCAATAACTTTGACAACAGTCAAATGGGAACTGCTGAAGGAAAACTGTTTATTATCCTGGAAATTTCCCCAGTCCTCAAAGTGGCACATCTATCTCCTGCATCCCAGTTTCAATCAGCTACTGCTAATGGTGTTTCCCTGCATCCCAGCGCATCTCTGTGGAGAACAGGACCAGTGTAGGAGTGGGTGGCATTTTTCCATTGTGTTAAATTAGTTCAGCACACTATAGACATAATTAACTAGGATGCCTCAGCCTTGTTTACAACCAAGTTCTTTCAAGGCTTTATTTTATCAATTTGTAAAGTGGTGAGTAATACTGAATTTTCCTAAGCATTTCCATTTTCATAATGGCATCACAGTTGAGCAGTCTCCAAATTAGTAACAGTTATGTCACAACTGCACTACTGAGAAACTGTATTTTCTTTTCATTAAAAAATGAAGAACCAAGTCATGGATAAATCGTACATCTGCACCAACAGAAGTCATCTGCAGATCCATGGCTAGCACTTAGGTGCCCTCAGTCCAAGGTTAATCTATTACCTACAAAACTCACAGCCCATTACAGTAACAACAACTACAAAATGGTGGTTTGCATTAATATTTCAACATTTCTGGTTGTGAGTAGGACAGCAGAAACAATGCACACAGTACAGAGTGAGGTACCCACGATATGAAGCTGACTGTGACTGCACTTAGGGGCTGATACAATTCAGGCCAGCTGGAGGCATTAAAACTGCACCAGTGCCTTACAACGCCAGGTCCTTGAGTCTGCTTGCTGCAAGACTCACCTGTGAGGGAAGAGATGCAACACCCTGCTGATTATCTCATTCAAACATGCAGAGTGCACAAGGAAATCCAGAGTTCCTTCTGTACATGTGGAAATACCTTTCAGCTGTGCACTCTTGCTCCCAGCCTTAGCACTTGCACAGAGGAGGATAAGGAGAAAGAAAGGAGTCCTCCAAAGCACTCAAGAAATTTCTGGGTCAATGAGAATCACAGCAGCACCCAGTCCTAAGTGTTTTAACTGATGTAAGAACACGAGAAATTAATAAAGCCAAGCTGCAAGAACCAATTTCATCTAATATTGCTTGTAATCAGTACCAAGAAGATGCAGAAAGTCGGCAGACAGAGTTTGGTGAAAGGCCAGGAGGTTAATTTGTCATTTGCATAAGTCATTTAGAAGAAGCAACTATTTAAAATTATGTATCCATGACACATTACACATGAATAGATGAACAGTAATCTTGAATAATAGTTTGGTGCTTATGTGCAGAGGCGGGGGAAGGAAGCCGCCTTGATAAAAGAGCATAATTTGCAAGCATTAGAGCAGGGGGATGAAACTGCCCAGGTTACAGACTGCAAGATGTGAAGGAAAGCAATTTGAAGGTGCTGCTTCACGGCAGTCATTTTGTTTCATCCCTAACTTATACAGAGGAAGGAACAAGTAGCCTTGCGTGCACATCCTACAAAGTTTCATTGCAGCCGTGATCCTGATGGGGCCATACTACCACCCAGGACAGCTCATCTTTCTCCACACTATTTATGCCATTGTCTTTAAAAATATAGCTGCCGAAGCAGTGTTTCCATCATGAGAAAGTGTAAAAAGAGAGCTGATTTGCCCAATGGTTGAATGTGATGGGAGGGCAGGGGGAGATGGGAAGGGGAGAGACACACACTTCATTTTCCCTGAAGAGCAGTGTGAGATTTCCAATCCTCAGCTTTAACACATAAAATATTAAGAACCAATTTTCAGCTGCACCTCTGTCACTTCCATTATCATTCTACACGTCCAGAGGTGATAATGGACTCAGTAAATTGCAGCCTCTTTCCATCCCAGACCACAAGGGCTTTCACCTGGGGACAAGTCTGCACAAGGGGTGGCCCAGATATATGCTAATGGCATCTAGCAGCAAGCGCTAGGGAAGACAACAGGATGTGTTCAACAAAACAAGATACCCTACAAACAAAGGCAGGAAAACAGATGCCCAGGAACAAAGGAAAATCAAAAAGGAGAAAGCTTGATCCCCAAAGTTATACATATATTGCTATCCTCACAGACTTTGGCTGCAAATACCCTGGGCAGTCAAACTTCTTTTCATTCAGACACATCCTGTCTGAGTTGCTCACTGCTGTGGCTCAGCCTCAGTGCCAAACGGTACTGAGAGCAATGATTTTTTAATTACATTGTGACAACAATATGGACCGTGGCATGGCTGATGACAGAGCTGCAACTGGTATTCAGCAAGTCCACTGAGCTCACAGGTATGTCTCAGAGCCAGGCAAACAAAAGCCACTTACAACAAAATACTGCTGCTGCCAGCTGCGGCCTTTGTATGCTCCCAGCTCTGCTTCAGATCCTGGGACACTGCGCTTCTGGTGACACACACTGAACTGCATGGGAAATCACCCAAAACGTTGGTGATTTTTAAGTAAAAAAGTGTAAAAGAGCCTCCATGGATCATAAGCATAAAAGGTATCAGTTTATTTCCCATGGATGGAACGAACCCAAATCTCAAATCCAACAAGCAGATGGAAAGCGTCCAGTTGGTATTAACAAAATTGGGATCACGCCCAAAACACTGCAGGGCTCTCCAGTTTTAACAAGCAGCCTTCAAGGAATAAATTGCAAAAATTGCAAGCCAGACTGCAAGGATGTTGGTCAGTACTGGGAAACTTTCAGTGTTTACCTCCATCAGGGCTGAACAACCTGGTCTGCTCAGGTTGTGGGGACAGCATTCCTGCTGCTCAAGCACCGTGAGCATTGCATTTTATTTCCCTGAAGTGAGATAAAGCTGTTAAAGCTTCCATCTTGCCACACAGCTGAAGAAGGCAAAGTGCACTTTGCTACTACATGCTGTACTTCAGTAGTTACTATTTAATTGTTTTTTCCCCAGCAAAGCATTGTTCATGTATAACAGGAAAACAAGGACATCTGGAACACAGCTAGAATACAAACATGTTATTTGGTTCCCCACTCCCTCAGATGCAAAACCAAGCTTTACAGTTTTGATGACCAACACAAGGGGAGAAATGTGGGCTGCTAAATTCTGAGAGCTCAAGAAGTCACATCTTACATGGACTTGAATATCATGGCACCACAGCTCATTAATGTCAGTGGATATGCAGCCCAACCTAGGGCTCTGCACAGCCCACTAACAGCAGCAAAGAATTATAATTATACTTGCTTCCAACTATCCCACTCAGGCACTGCATCCTTTTACACACTTATCAGCATATCAGCACTTAACAGCGTTTAAACATTTTTGTGTCTGCTAAGCTGTGCATTGACTTTACCAGCACTTGTACTGCACGTGCTAACAGGTATATCATGCACAGCATGATATTATTTTAGGAAGTCAAACAGCAACACTTGATCCAAGTTGTAAGCTGGCCACAATTAGCTCTCATAAGAATTACAATTTTGAAAGTTCACGAGGTTGGATTACTCCAGCTGCATTTCAACAAGTACTAATTTTCCATGTGCCAGTCTCCTCACAAAAATTTCATTTCTATGAATTTTTAATGATGCAAAGCAATTTTTTCAAGGTCACTGAGAGACCGAGCAGTTATTCATACATTAAATTTGCGCACAGTTTCTTGGCAGCTATGCAAGAGAGCGAGCAAGAATGGTGTGTGGTGGCAGTTGGGGGAGGAAAGAATGATGGGGTAAAAGAACAGAAAGAAAGTTAAAGGAAAATGAGGTAACAACTTGACGGAGAACTAACTTTGAAAACAAACGAATGAAGTTTATTTTGGTCATAAAAGGGGAAAGGAGTGAAACTTGTGCTGTGGGCACATATGAAAACATTTAAATCCCCTTCTTAGCATTTTATTTTATTTGAAAATAAGGAAAGTGGGGAGTCATTAGACATTTCATTTTATTTTGGCTTTTTTAAAAGTCCATTTATGTCACAGCAGATTTTCCACTAACATAAATGTGACAGTATCGAAATAGCTGCTTTACCTCATTACCCAGTTCTGTGAAAAAGCTGGCATGACATTGATGGAAATTAACAATTCAAATGGTTCTGGCAGTCGTGAGAGTGCCTGCTTCCAAATATTTCACCTCCTAGCATCACGAAAATCTTACGGGAGCTTAGTGCCTGACAGCTATGTAGCACTGCCACCCTCTAAGCTGTTTGGGACAGACAGCTCAGAGTGGTTTTTTTTAATATTCATCAACTATTTCATTTCCTAGACTTCTAGTTGCAACCCTTTAACAGAGCAATCAATTCTCAGAAAGTGGAGCAATCCCCTGCCTCGCTGCTGCAGCATGTGATGGGACGGCCCACACTACAAGATAGACGTACAAAATGAATGTAGGAACATTGCAGATGGAGCTTGGTACCAGGGAGGTAATTCAGCCCAGCCTGAGGTCCTGATTCACCTCCACAAAGTTACCTGTGTCCCCAAGCCTCTGTGGTCAGCCTGGGCAGTGGCAGCTGTGCAAGAATGCATGTTGTTTCCCCAGCTGGCTGATGTGCTCTGCAGCAGCAGCTGAACAGCCCGTGCTGCCTGTTAAATCTGATCAGCCGGACAGCTTTCCCTATCAAGGAGAGGCCGCTGCGGTAAGTGCCATCCTCATCACCCCTGTCACTCCTCATTGGGGTGACAGAGGAGACGCCCCGCCGGCAGCAGTGACTCAGGCAGCGGGAGAGCTCCAGGAAAAGCGCCTGGAGGAATCCTTGGCCTGCGCGCACATTTCCGGTTCACCTGCATTTAATGCCATTAATATTTCAGCAGCTGCAGTGCCAGGGTCAAACTGAAATTTTGCACTCTCTGTTTCACTCGGAAATGTCAGTCTCAAACCTTCTGATGGATTCTTTCTTTTTTTTTCTTTTGAACACTGGTGAATGAAGAATAAAAACAATAAAAGCAAGTAGCAAAAAAGTTTACAAAAGGTCTGAATTCACATTTCCACAGCCTGCAATCTAAATACAGCTTTGTACAGAACTTGACCATGCTATCTGTCTAAAGTTTAAGGTAACATGGAATACAAAGGGTCAACCAGCAACACTGGATTCTCTCTACCCCAGCAAAATCCACAGCAGCACAGGGAGTGAGCACACAAAATGCTCTGTATCCAGGGCATAAACCCTCTGCCTAAGAGGAACCTCCCCATCCTTGTAGTCTTGCTGTAGGCCTGAGACCAGCAAGGCCACATCTCTGGTGTGGTACTGATCCCTGAGAAGCACTGGAGACGTGAGGTTCTGGACATTTCCTGAGGGGCAGGGACAGTGTAATATAGGAACAACATGAAGAGCAGAAGCTAGAGCAGAAGAGCATCTGCAGACCATCTATGGGAACGTCTGAAAAGATGCAAACACTCCATGGAGAACACTGCAGGAACAGTTGGAATATGGGCCTGATCCTGAAACCTGGATAAAGGTGAACTTTCATTCAGATAACACATCACATGTCACCATTCAAGTCACCTGCACCTCACCCTGCAAGCTGTGCAGGACCAGAGCCCTTATTCATGCAAGAACCTCCAAGGTGAAAAAAAAACTCAGTGTCTGTTTCTGTTCACCTTTGCTGAATGCCAGCAGACAAACTGCAGAAAGCAGTCAAGAAACGTGCAAGCTGTATCCACACATGTTTAACTAGAGCATATATGCTAATGTATATAGAAACTGATCATCATATATGTATAAACACACATATATATGCACACCCTGAAGATTCATGTTCCCTTTCTTAAGAGAGATAAGTTTTAAAACCTCAGATTTCCCTAGAGATTTTCACATAGAAGTCATTCACCTATGAAACTTGATCTCTTTTTTTTTAATGTTAATGCTGTTTATATAGATGGGGAAAAAAAACCCAAGCAAAAAGCACCACCTTATTTTTTTCTTAAAAACTGAAGATTAAGGAAAAAACCCTAAAAGGAGCCTCTCAGGTGCCTGACACCTTTGACACATTGTGAAGACACAATCAATAGAGAAAACCAAGCCCAGCAATGCGATTTTCACAGTGTTGTGGTTTAACCCCAGCTGGCAATAAACCTTCACACAGATGCTCAGTCAGCTCTTCCCTGGTGGGATGGGGGAGAGAACTGGAAGGGTAAAAGTGAGAAAACTCCTGAGCTGAGATAAATGCACATTAAGAGGTAAGTGGAAGCCACACGTGCAAACAAAGCAGAACAAGGAAATAATTCACCACTTCCCATAGGTTACTAGCTACTGTGAAGAAAATTAACTACCCCCATCCAAACTGGCACAGACATGCCAAAGATTCACTAGCCATACAGCTTCTCTCATCGACTGCATGGGTTGAAGTGCCTCCTTGCCTTCAGCCAGGCACAGAAAAATGCCAGCCTACCTTCAGCTATGTGCAAGACTCATGGTTTCGAAGGGATGCATGGCTGGGAAAACTCTGCTCCAAAGGCATGGTCCTTTTTAAGCACCCATCCTTGCAGCTTGGCCATTGCGAGATGCCTCAAGCAACGGTGCCCAGCTGCAGGAGGAAGGAGTCTGCATCTGGTCTCTGCTTCCCACATTATTCCCAATGGCACAAATTTCTCAGATCATTAGGAACTCTGGGGAACTTCTGGAAGTGTCAGCAAGTCACAAGAAACCTCAGCAAAAGCAATTTGGACAAATAAGTGCTTAATGAACTTGGGTGCCTGAAGAGGACTTTGGTTTTCAATATAAAATCAGTTATTTTGATGGTTCTGTTTTGTTTTTAGTGGGCTCATCTTCAGAAAGGTAGTCTGAAGCAAAAGACACCTGCTGATGCTTTTCATCCATATGCAGTTTTTTCTGCAGTGACTTACCAACAACTCTGACTATAGACCTGACTATACTCTATCCCTTTCTCTCCTTCAGCACATGGGACCAAATTCACCACTGCCTGACCATCACTTAGAAATGACCTTTTCACTTATGGTCTATAGAAGTTACTGAGCTGTTAAGCGTTTAAATACCTCCCTCCCTTTCTTTCTCCTTCCTGCAGATAAAAAAAAAAAACAGACAAAGGAGTACCAAAATGGACCTCTAATTTCTCTGAAGACTGATGAATCATAGTGGATAGGTCAGCTATAAATTTAACAAGATTCCCAGGAGCACCCTTATGTTCCCTTGAGTACTAGGTATACCAGAAGTAGTATTAAAAATTAAAACATTGGCTGTTAGTTTTAATGAAAGAAATTTAAATTAATAAATATTAATAAACATATTCCCAAAATAGTCCTGTGAGATAAAAATTTAAAAGTTAAGTGTTCTATGCAAAGAATAAACATGATAAAATTCTAGTTGATTAGGAGAGGTTTGCTTTTCATGCTAAGCCATGAGTGAGATAGAACTGCAGACTGTGTCTGTCCATCCAATGTTAGGGCACTGAAACAGACACTCCAGTATTATTTTCCCATTTTGAAAAGTGGAAAATAGCCTTTTTTTTTGCTGTGTAAAGCACACAAACAAGAAAGGCAACATAAGGATCTAATCTCAAAAGTGTTTCTCTTCCTCAAGATCTCTCTTTATTTGAAACTTGGCCTAACCTGGCTCTCCAGCATTAACAAAACTGCAGTGCAAGTCATGTATGTCATAAATCACAAGTGCACAGCTTTTGTGCCAGCTGACCCTGTGAAATGCCATAGCAAACCTGATCAGAAGAGATTTTAGCCACCAAAGTAAAAATGCTACCTTTTAAACCACCAACAACAAATTACTCAGAGGAGGGTGACTCCTGATTCTCTCTCCCTGTTTATTGCTCTGTCAGGAAGGGGGGAACAGCTGCCTGATGGGGGTTCATTCATTTTTATTTTCTCAGCTGGTTCCCCATCGATTACTTAATGAATTTTGATATATACTACATAACTGAGAAATAAACTGGCTATCAAATTAATGAGGAATAATACACTTATGAGGTTAAAAATGCTGGATATAAGAGATAATATAAACAGCAAAGCATGTGAAAATTATCAACGCGAGAAGGATTTTCCAACCATCTAACTTGTTTTTAAAGGCTTAAAATGTGTTGGGGTTTGTTTTCCTTCTTGATGAAGGCAGGATAGGCAGCTTCCCACTTGTCTGTGGTCATTTCCTACTCAATTTTACTGTCACATCATCCCATCTATACTTCAAATGCTTACGCAGAATTCCAGCAATCATTAGTGATAATTCATGATCTGTCTTATGTGAAGAGATGGGTTAGATTAAATGCACATCTAATATCCCTTTAAAAATGGAACCACAATCATTTTGTGTCTTCCTGTGGGTACTTGGTTCTGAAGCAATGATAATGTGTCTACATAAGAACTTTCCCAAACTAACTTTCTGTAAGGTAAATTCCACATTTTTTTCCTCCCCTTGTTATACCAGTCCTAACCTTGCAAGCTGGTAAGGGGAGATGCCCTGTCCTGTTTTTGCAGAGCTTTTCAGAGCTCAGCATGAGGGCAGGGCTCTGTCAGCCTGCAGACATCCATTTGCAAGATCTCGCACTTAAGAAATAACACATTTTCCCTTCCTCATTTGCATAACCATTTGCCACATTTTATTTTGACGTGCAGTCCACAGTTTCAAAGCTAAGGGATGTACAGCTCTGTTTAGGACAAAATTCACGCCAGTGCCATACCATTTACATTTTTATCTTCTCTAGGAAGGGCAGACTGAGCAGCTGCAGAGATGAAGTCTGGATCGGCCCCATGTGCTTGGAAGAGTGTTTTGCTGCAGCCACCTGGCAGGTAGCACCTAGGAGAGAGTTTAAGCACCTCTGCCTAGGAGGGAGTTTAATCTGTTGTGTGAGGAATGAGCAAAATGCAAAGATCTCAAAGTACAGCTGCATGAGGACTATAGGTAGTTACCATCTGCATCCAGCTCATTTGAGTACAAAGAAACCCTCCTCCATTGCACAGATGGGGCCAAAAGATACAAGGGAAACAGGTGCAGGATTGGATATTTATTCAAGCATTTTCCCACATGTTTGTTTTTGAGTCACTAAGCTTCATTTTAAAGGCTTCTTCTTTCAGGAGTAACCTCCAAAGAGAGCCCTTGGGCCTTCATGAAGGTGATACCCTTCTGAAACCCAACTGACACAAGTGTTCATGTGCTGGCTTGCCCTTCCTACAGGCACACCCCTGCAGACAGCCACAGGGAAGGATGTGCCACCACAAGAACTCTGCTTGTTCATCAACAAGCTTCTCTTAGAATTATTATTTTCTTGCTTGATGCTTTCCCGAGTGGCAACTTCAGGCTCAAAATAAAACGTTAATGAATCTATCTTGGTTTTCCTACTTCATGACGTAAAACATTCTAATTTTCACACATTCTAAAAGAAAACTTGAATTCTGCCTTCCTTTTGGTTGTTCAAAAGGCTGAGGCCTTTAATTGTAACTCGTAGTGTTTTGGGGTTCTTTAATTAAAATTGATTTCCCGAAGGATCACGTTTGCAAGAAGGCATGGAGCAGTGAATGTCAGAAGCAACCAGTGTAGTAATGCCCATTTGGTTCTCCTTCTTTACATTACAACAGGTGTATTTTACTTTTAAAAAGTTTTTAAAAGCTCCACGTGAAGAAACTGGTACCAAATGTTGTCAAGTGCTGGAAATAATAGGACTAAATACCTCTTTCTGCAGGCAATGGCTCCAAATACATGATGGCACTAGAACATCAAGAGTGAAATCCTGACAGAGATAAGGCTAAAGGAAGGTTTATTTTCAGGGGGCTATGCCCACACCTAAGAGCATTCAAAGAGACATGTCTGGCCCCCAGTGGGACTCCCACAGATGGGGTCTGAGAGAGTTGCAGAAAATGGGGGCTAAATTCATTTGAAGTTGTCAAGGAGTAAGCAAATGCCTTGTACACATCAGCCACACGTAATCACAGAGTTTTGGCTTCTTGGAGATTATTGGCATTGCAGGCGTTAATAATTGCCCTTGAACCCCTGGGAAGTGGACTTGAAAAGTTCCAGGGTTCAAGTGCGATGCCATAAACAAGGTGCTAAATAATAAAAGAGCAGCCTTGTAGAAGGCTCCCCCTGGCAGGGGATGAGCCCTCCAGAAGCTCAGCCTGGGCTGATGGGCCAGACTGCAACGCCGGCAGCGTAATTTCTACAGGGTGTCAGAAAATGCATTACTACTAAGTGGCACCACTCTGAATGAAATCTGTATGGGTCAACTGCAGGTTAAGCTAACATAACAATTAAAAATTTAAAATCTAACAATCACAGAGCCCCCCCAAGCACTCAAGGAGGAGCAAAGGGTGGTTTCTCATGTGGACAAAGAAATGAGTTCCCACCCCGGTTTTAAGTTTTCCAAGCGATAGCGAGATGTTTCCCCTAAGTGGGTTTCACCAGCTTATTGCCTTGAAAACAGGTTCAAGATCTTCCCTTTGTTACTGAGAAGGACATCAACAGATAATATTTGAAAACATGGCCTAAATATAAATGGTCACTGAGAACCTGACTAAAGTCTATTGAAGGCAAGATCCCAGTAGAAGGACTCTCACTTTCGCTGCTATTATTTGTGCATAGAAAGCACATGGAGGACTTGGCACAATTTGTTGATGATGGTCAGTGTATAGCCATGCTGTATGTTTGTGACCAAATGGTGATCTTGCAGACAGGTTTAGGAGAAAAACTTTATAGGACAAATGGGAAGACATTTTTATGAGAAGGCCATGGGCAGCCGGACATCTTACAGCCTCTCTAAAGAAAGATTTGGCTGTGAGTAGCAATTACATGGGAATTGTTGACAAGCCACAGGAAGGTGTTTCTTTCAAAAGAAGAGCTGCCTGGGGGAGAGATGGTGCTTCTAAATGAGGCGTGGTCAGCCTAGGGCATGAAGAACTACAAAAGTCCAAGACCACAGTTAGGGCAATGGAGGAGCAAACAGCACAAGCAGAGTCATACTCTGGCAAAATGTCCTCATTCCTCTTAAACATCCTCCCTAAGCCATACTTCAACTTTCTCGTGAGCACAGCCATTCTCTTTTCTTCATTACATCACAGATTGAAATAGTTGTGAGGCTGGGGGACATGCTGCGTTCATATTCAGTAGGGCAGTCTCTTCCTGATCAACACAAAATAAGGCAACTATGAAACATATTTCATCTCACAGCAAGTTTCAAAGTACTTCTATGCAACCTCAAAATGCGTTTTGTCTGACACGTTTACATATATCACTTACACAGGCTCATTGGCAACAAATTTTGCTGCATTTTGACTTTGGACCTTGTAATTTCCCTCTTAAATCTCAAAGGAATGTTACCTGTATGGATCCTGCTAATGGGTTTTGCAAATAATTTTAATGATCCTAAGGCTTCTGCATATTTTTAAACATTTATGTTACATAATGAGAAGCGATTCTGAGTCAAGATTAAGCTAAACCTATATATATGTATGCAATCTAATGAAAGGGCTTCAACCAACTCCTAAAAATATACATTTACAAAAATGAAGTTAAAATGGGAATAAATTATTTCATGAGATCACTCAACTTCAGGAGCTACTGAATATTTTTTTACTTATTTTTGTAACAATGGCTTTTTTTAAAAAGCAGATAAAATGAAATAAACATCAGAGCAGAGGAAAGGAAATCCAAGTAGCAAAGTATTGTGCTGGTTCACAAGGATGTTTCCTTTGTGGATGCAATCCAGGAATGGAGATCCTCCAGAAACAGAAAAGTCTGAATCTGTTCAAATTTATATCAGAATTAGTCATTAAAGTAGAAATAGGAGAAGGTCCCTGCCTTATACCCATTTCAGTGAAATGGATAAAATGTATTTGTTGAAGTTTGTAACTTTTTTCAAATTGAGTAATATACAAAATAATAAATAGAGCTGAAATATAATCCAGGTTTGCCTTAAAAAAGGCAAAATTAGTAGCATTGCCTTCTCTTTATGAAACCTGTTACAAAACATATTTTCTTAATTGAAATAAAAATTTAGCTAACAGACTACACCAACTCCATAGCTATTTTTCCTTCATTTTTCTGTGCTGCCCATCCTGCTTCCATTGGGTGACATGAAGGGAATAGCTCATTAGTGAGTAGAATTACACAATGTTAAAACAGTGTTTTCAGCTAACAAAAACACATGTGCATGTTAAATAAAAATTAAAAATATCCACTGTACAGTGCTTTTCCAGGGTTGTCAGTGGATTATATTTTGTTTTTACAAATATAGGCAAACTTCAAATTTTGCATTCCCCTGTACACTTGGGGTTTTTCAACAAATTAAAATAATTCCAGCATCTATTTATTCATCCATCAACCTTTCCATCCATCCATCTACCCATGCCTAACTCCCCCCCCCCTTCCTTTTCATAAACAGCTCTGCTAATTAACTCCCACATTGCAGCAATCTTTCCATTACAGGAAAAGGAGCGAGAGATTGAATTTATCTATACATGATGAACAAATGCCCTGGAGAAGCTCTTGTAATCTAATGTGTCAATGTAGATGAACTCCTCGGGATTTCTTTTCTTTGTTTTATCATACAATAACAGCAAAAATAACACATAGAAGAATCCCAGTACTTAGGCTGCACAGCTAATCAACTACTGGAAAGACATTCAAGGTTGCATTGCATTTATCATTTTTTGAACAATAAAATTCAGGGGTGACTGCTCCTGGGTTTGAGGTCACATTACTATAACAATTAGGCTCATCAGCGCATTTTTGTTATTAAGGAATGCTGACGGAAAACTGATCTCTATCTGATTAAAGAAAATAAAGGACTAATTGAGAAGAACAGTGAGTCCATTATTTTTCAAGTCCCTGGAAAAGGGCTAAGCTTCACAAATGGAGACAACACTAATTCTTACTACAAGAGAAATGAATAAGAATGTGCATCCTCCTAAAGGGATGTGGGACAAGCAGTGTCCCAGCACGCGCATGGCACCACACTGCTGTGCGCCTCCACATCCCGATCCGGGACACGCGCCTGTCACCACGGCTTCCAGAAGGCATTTATTACCCTGACACCTCTCATTTAGGATCAGCTCTGTGCTCATTGTCACAGTGAGTCATTAATGTCACCGTCTTCACTTACACCTCTCCCTATTTTCTTTCCCAGTTGTGTCTGGGTGCAGGCTCTCAGCACGCGGTTACGCGGCCAAAACTTGCTGGAGTGGCGGGCATTTTGTCTGCAGACTGAGCGGGAGATCTGAGCTGTCAAAATAGGAAATAAAACCCCCATTCAATGGGGTTTTGAAACCATTTCCAACTCTGTGGTGCATCAAAAGCTTATTAGCACAGTGCGTCACAGTCCCCTATCTTTTGTGAAGCATAGTGCAAAAATGCTAATTTTTTTTTGCCTTTTTACATAGAAAAATATACCAATATTTTAAGAATACATAAAAAATAAAATTAAAAGGAAAAAAACCCAAAAATCAGAAAACAAATTATTTCAAGCCTCAAACTTTGGTGCAAAACCAAACAGAAAGAAGTCAAATCAGGAGACATACAGAACAATCACAGTTGCCTTTTCTTCCTTCATCTTTCCATATTTTCAGTAAGCAAAAACCCATTGTTTTATAGGTCTGGATCTCCTTGCACTCCTGAACAGGTCATAGCAAACACCATTTCAGCTCCAAAATCCATACAAATTAAAAGACTGTGGTTTTACTTGCATACTTCATTAAAAACCGTTTGCAATGAATACTGTTTGTAAGAACATCATGGCACTCAAAAAAACAAGCAAAAAAAAAAGGCAGTTATTTAACCCGATACAAACTAATAATGATGGTTTCACTTACAGAAAGAAAAGAAAATAAATTCCTTTTCTTCAGTGGAGAAGGAAATATATTGTAGGATAAAAAGTAATCTACTTGCATGCAAACAGATACACTTTCCTAATCAATAAGAAAAAATAATCAGCTCTGCATTTCCCAGACCAATTCCCTCTTTTTTAATGCAATATTTCAAAGCTATTTATGTATAATGCAGCTGCCAAAATATTTTATGTGGTTTTAATGCTGATGGGTAAAGCAATCAGAAGCTTTTCACAGGAATTCAAAAACTTTGGATTTCTAACTGTGTTGAACAGACAGCTAACAAGCAAATGTTCCCACAGGCAACTTTGTGCCTGCATTTTACCATAATCACAACAGGACATTCCTCTAGTGAAAAAACCCACCAAGAGTTAGGAATATGCACTTTGTGAGATGCTTGGTTCGTTTTATCCTGTGCAGCACCATTTCACAGGACACCAGATTAATCCAGAGCACCGCCTGTTCTGAGCAGCATGATGCAAATATAAATTCACCTTTCAATCACTTCTGTGGGTTAATGACACTGAGTAATAGCACATTAGCAAAGTGCCACTCCAGACACCAGTCAGGCATGCCAAACAGATAATCTGACAAATGTTTCGGATTCATTTTCCATGAACAGAAACACTGTTCAGGCTTATTAACTAGAGAATCTGCATACAGTGCAGTGCAGGGCACAGAGGCTCCATTAAAAGTAGCAATCTATCTCATTAATGTAATATATAAGGGTATTTGGCTTCTTCTATTGTTGTAAAATTAAAAAAAAATATGCTTGTGCTCCCTAATGTTGCAGTATATTTGCACTAATTGCTTCATATGCCCCAGTCAAGTTTTCAACAGAGAGGAATTCCCAAATTGGTTAAGAGAGAAATTATGTTTTCAGTTACTATCATTTTCAAGAGTGCAAATAGTTCAGTTAACCTTCCCAAACTACTCTCGATACTCACATCATTTTCCCTTTTTCTATTAAATGCTTCCCTTGCAAAAGTGATGTATCTGTATCTGGCCTTTACATCTGTTACTACATCTCTGCTTTTACAGATGTTATTTGAGCATGTGGACAGGGCAGAGTTACAGGGGCTGATTGCTCACTTAGTCCAAAATCAATAGGAGATGAACAGGATTAGTCTTCTTACCTCCATCATATTGATAACCAAATGAGAAAAAGGCAACTAAAAAAGAACAGTTCCCCAAAATGTTCATTCACGGTTGTAAATAAAATTACTTGAGTGCTTTCAAAGCCGTTAAATATCAATCTTACCAGAATGTTAGAAAACAAGAACATTGCTAAAACAATACATTAAAAACAAACTTCCCAGCAGGTTTATCCAAGCACAATTTGAACAGCAAGCACATGTAC
Source organism: Camarhynchus parvulus (assembly GCF_901933205.1). NCBI lineage: Eukaryota > Metazoa > Chordata > Aves > Passeriformes > Thraupidae > Camarhynchus > Camarhynchus parvulus. Next base: position 50,900,517 of record NC_044574.1, on the reverse strand, counting down.
TGAAAACCCAATTAAAAGCCCCATTCCTATGCAGAAAGCAGAAACAATGTTGCAATATCCGTATGTCAGCTCAGTTTGTAAATTTTTTTAACAGCTGGGATTCAGGAAACTATCTATAGATATATCTATAGATATAGCTTCAGTTCTTTGCATCTTGATGCAGTACCAGTGGTTTAATCTGACTGGGGAAAGGAGGAGCTGGAGGGGGCACAACAATGTTTTTTGTTTTGCCCAAAGTGTCTTAACGCATCATTTCTAGCCACAGAATTCACTTCTTTGCAGAGTTCTGCCTCTAGGACCGCAGTCACAGTTTATCACTATTTATAACAAAAGGCAGGTGGAAAATTAGCTTTCTGTCCCTTTGTTGGTCACCCTGTGGCTTTCATCTGAGCTTTTGTTTGAAAACACGGCTGCAGGTGATTACTCCAGCGGGCCACCAGCCTAGTCAGCCACGTTTCAATTTTCTTTAATGCTGAATTTGGAGTTTCAAAGCTGCAATCTGCCATTGTGAATTTCCCCTTCCGCGCTGTGCATGCATTTCAGGGCACAAGAGGACGTGGGGGCATGTTCTCGCTCCCAGCCTCAGATTAAGGTAGCTCCAGTCTATTTTTCCTTTTTAATCTTTTGTTTCATTTTGCATCCACTTTACAGTGCCCTGCAGAGTAATGAAGAGGATGTGCCATGGTGGTATGACACTGTCAGGCTTTCTCCAGAGTATCTGAGGCAGGATTTCAGGTTTGCATTGCTGGATAATCAAGTACTTTCCTTTATTGTTACTTATATTGAACAGCTCACACACTATTTCCTTTAGAAATGCCTCAAGTGCCCATGTTAGTTACAATTCTTAAATAACCTAGTTTTTAATGGCACTGCAGGGTATTTAACAACAAAATATTGCTGCAATTATGGGATGGCAAATAAACATGTTATCGATTGGTTCAGAATTTGTGATGAAAATCACAACTGGGAGATTAAATCATCATACATTTATGAAGACCCTGGGACATTACAGGCAAGTCTGTTAATTTTGCAGTCAAGCACTTTTGTGGAATAAGAATTAAAATATTTCCTTTTCCCCAGACTTTTTGCCTGCTCAGAAAAAGCAAGCTCCTTTCTGCTGGAACCGCTACGGTGCATGCACTCTTCTGTGAGTGCCTTAGGCACTACACTGCCATAGAGCAAATCTGCTGTTATGAAATATTAAATTATAACATGAACAAAGGATTTAACTTAGTACTGGCTTAGGATTTAGCTCAACATACAGTGGATTCCTTTAATTTGTGAATGTATTTGTGAATACGTGAAATGGTATTTCACGTATTGGTATCTACAACAAGACAGTCAAACCCTTATTTTCCTTGACTCCTGCACATTGTTTTACATACATTACAGTCCACAGAGACTCAGCAACAGAGAGAGCAATTAAGAAAGCAAACAAACTGTAGTAATGAACCATATAAGGAAGAAAAGCAGAAATGTCACCACCAGCCTTCAAACATATGGTTCTCCAAGGCCCTCCTTGTGCCATGCAACTTCACTGCTCCATCAGGCACAGATGCCTGCTTATTTTGGAGCAGAATTTGCTTAGAATACATCTCCTGGTCAGCATGATTTCATGCCTCATTAACATAGTCCTGAGCAAGTACTGGAAATAAAAGTCCTGGAAGCCACCAGTTGTGTACACTTGCAGAAGTTACTTCCTTATCATGTGCTTAAGGAAGGCAATGAAAACAGAAAAGGGGATAACCTAGCAAGCAGTAGGTGAGTTAAGGATAAAGATAACTATCAGAAGGAGGGAGATTAGAGTGGCACTCACAGCCTGAGAGAGTGTTGTCTCCATTACCTGGGGATGGGGAAAAGAAGTCACTGTTTGCTTGGATACACTGATAATTTTGGATGTTTTTTTACAAACTGCATTGAGGAAGTGATATGGGCAAAAAAACCCCAAAAAACAACTCCTAATGTCTTCTAAAGCTTTGTAACTCAGATCACGTCAGGAAGGCTACCCCAAAACACTAATGTGGGCACAGGAAAGACAGAAAATTCTGGTGAAATGCGTAATAGGGAGCAAAGGGCGGATGGGGATCACAAAGAAATCCTGTAAGTCAACTTTTCTGCCAAGGAAGGGCCCATCAGTCAGACAGAAGTAATTAGTTACATTATTTGGTAACATATCCAGAAAAACACTCAGCAATCTCACTTGAGTTGCCTCTATTAGTTATTTCCAGACTTCTATATCAGGTATCTGCAGTAAAGAAATTTTTTTTCAAGTAACCTTCTGTAGGTTATCTTTTTTCACATGAAATAGAAGCAAATTGGGTATTTAAAAGTAGAGGAGAGTTTTAGAGACAAAGTTCCCATTACGGGTACTGGACCTGTGAAATGTGGGTCTCTGGTCCACAAGGCAACACTTGAGTAAACAAGTCAATGACTTGCTATCAGAATCCACAGTGTTTTAAGATACTCTGTCACTCACAAAAGACAGACTGCAAACAATTTTCTATGGTGCATAATGTGAAAACAAAGTGGAAGATTGTGAAGAAAATAAATAGGAAAAATATTCTTTCAGGCTTCCTTTATCCAATCAGCTAAGAACCACTTGACAAGTAGCTAAGCTATCTTTATTTCATTGTAATTAAACTTGTCTGTTGATAACAGTAGAATTTAGTTGAATTTTTCAAGTTGCCAGCCACAGAGTTGTTAAAACAGAAAAAAAACCAGTGCTGTAGCCAGCATCCTGTTTTAGCCACCTTCACTAGCCATTATCAATAATAAAATGCTTGATTTTCAGCTGTTCTTTCTTTCTCCCTTACTGAAACAACTTGCTTTTGTGCAAAAAGGTCCCACTGTCTCCAAACAGTATCTTACTTATTTGACAAAAATTTGTACAGATTAACCATGACACAAATGGCATCTCAAATCATGGACAAAGTGGAAACTATTTTGAGATGGAATGAGCTTGTTTACGGTCTTTGACAAGTTTGTTAATGCATACAGACCCCAAAAGGAATATTTTGATCCGGGAGGAGTGAAGAAAAACCAAAATGAGGAAGATTAACAAGTAAACATGCCACAAACACTACTCCCTGAGAGGGATTCCTGTGCCTTGCACAAGAACAGCCCATCTTCAGGTGATCCCAGCAGCTGAAGAGCTGCACAGCCCAGGCCCTCCCCACTGCTGCCAGCCTGCTGCAAGCAACACTCTTCCACTGTCTCTTCTTCAGGGTTCCTCACCAGAAAGCAAGAGTCCAGCTCTCTCTCTGACATGCCAGATCATCCCCTATCAAGCAAGTCTGGCTCCATCAAGCATAAGAAATCACCAGTCTTATAGCAAACACATAAGGCACCCCCACGATTTCCTCTCTTGTTTGGCAGCTGACCTCCCACAGAGGCGTCTGAAAGGGGCATTAATGTTTTTTGTCAGCCCATTTTGTTTAGCAGCTATCAAAATCAAATCAATGCCTTCTTCATTGTCTTGGCCTTTTCCTTTGCAGTTTTTTTTTCTGTACTTCACCTCATAATCGCTGTGGGCTTTGGGCCCTGATTTATCACCAGGTTCACAAGGCTGTTGCTTCATGGGAGCAATAACCAAAAATGTAATTCCAGTAAGTTTGCTTTTCAGCGTGTTCTTGCTGAAGGCAACAGCTTTATCCGTGCTACTCTTGAACATAACTCAGACTCCAGTGCTCCCAGAAGAAAAACAGAAGAAGGACTTCAGAAAAAAAAAATTTTGCCCTTTCCTAATTCACCATTTGTTGCCAGCTGAAGAGGGACTCGACTGTGGGTCCTCACACAGGAGAGGGGCAGAGCAAGGTGGTGAGGGCAAACTTTCCTGAGACAATACAGAGGGCTGGTCCCTCCACGACCAAGGCTGGGAATGCTCCCACATCCCAGCTACATCCTCTGGTGGGGCATCTGGGAGACCAAGGAAATGCTAAGAGTAAGTCTGGCAGAAGCATATTGGAAGAAAGGAAAAAAGGGAAAAAAGGTCATATAATAAATTGATTCAAGAAAAAATATATTTTATATTCACCAAGGACAAAGCTTATGAAATAACTAATATTGAATTACTCACTCTCGTCCTACAGCTCTAATGCAAGTTCTGTCCTGCTGGAGCACACAGAACACAGTCAGAGGTACTAAATTAATTTCTAAATTCATTCTCAGAGGTACTAAAAATCTTTACTTCTGTATAGGTGGCTATAGATCTTGTTTACACATAAAATTTCATGCTTTTATAAAAGTAAATTCCGAAGCAAATGTAATTCTTCAGAGCCATTATTACCCAGGGGTTTATTGCCAGGCTTGTTAATTCTCTCAGCAAGCACCAGGTCCAGCCACTCTGCCTCAGTCTTGACACTTCTTCAGAGGCTGGTAAGATTTATTTCAGTGCCTGACACTCGAGCAAAGTACACCTTCCTTTAGTTTCTGTACACATTTTACTATGCAGCAAACTTGTTCCTCTGTTCTGTCTTGTACCATCTCTCCTGTTTCCACCTCACACACCTGTCTGACTTGTGACCAGCAAAGGTGTTTTATTTACAAGGGTCTTCAGGGTGACGCTCACTTTTTTCACCTCATGACTACAAGTGCAATTAAGCTCTGATCTTTACACGTGGCCTCTAAGAACTGCAGTAATGGAAAGAATAAATCATTATGAATAATGCTGTCACAGGGAAACTCATATTCTCTTCCTTTTACTCCAAGGCCCCCAGCAGAGTGTGTGGGTGAGGGAAGCACTCTTTGATACTGGAACCTGTGTGGCAGAGCCATTTTGAGATTCTTTCAGTAGAATGTGGGAAATAAGGAACCGAAAAGAGAAATAGCACCACAGCATGCCAGTATGGATGTTACCTCTTACACTGGGTCCTTTGGACACCTCTACAATCTACGAATAAAAAGTACCAAATATTTCTTTCGGGTGATGCAACAAATTGTACTGGGACAGTGCAGGAAGACTGAGGCGTCGAAACATTTTGAGGCTTAAAAAATACCAAGTTTCCTTTTTAAAGCTCAAGCAGCAGTGCACCATTTCCTTCCTTCCCCCCGCCCCCCCCGCCATCCCTTTCCCTCTCTTTGGCAAACCAGATCCTCTAAAGAAAATCCGTCAAATGGTTTAAAACAAACCAACCTTTCCAATGCATACAGTCCTGCATGGGCAAATTTCTGCACAAACAACTATGGAAGAAACATAGCAGTAGGTAAACAAGATCAATCTACCCCCAGGCTGTTTCTCTGCAATGGAGTTCTGTTTCAAATGAATCCAGTAATCTCGAAACAGTTTGGAATATGTGACATTTGTAATTCTGCCCCCTTCCATCAAAGCAGGCATTTCAACTGTGCAACATTTATATTCCACTTATATTCGGTTCTATCCTATTACTGAAGTATTTCTGGTAAAAGTTCTTATGGAAAGAAGCGAAAATTCATTAAGTCACTGCCACTAGCCCACATTAAGGAAAGCCAGATATCTTCAGGGAAAATAATTTTCCCAAGATAGAAGATATAAAAAATTATCTTTCATATCTATATACATGAAGCATATAAATGCATACATATGAAGATGAGAGAGGCAGGGGGGAATGTAAATCAGAAAGTATTAATTTCAGTGAATGTAGCAACAATAAGAGGAAGACTTTTATCCTAAAGCACTTAATTGTGTAATACATAGCATTCATCTATTAAAGAGGCTCAGGAGGGTTTAACCAGACCAGACGGCCTCAAACACGAGTATTAGTACGTTTCTTAACATCATCAGTCGCTTAATGTTGCATCTCCAGCATCATGTTTGTTTTGCATATTAGGGCTTTTCCTCAGAGCGCGGAGTCGCAGCAGATTTTCGAGATCATAGGAGGGCACGTGAGCAAATGAGCCAGGCAGATGAGCCAGCCTTCTGGTGGCTCCTGTACCTCTTACACACGTCTGTTTTCCACTCACTGCTTGAAGAACAGCACAGTGCTTAGCAAAGAGTAGCAAATTAGTATGGGGTCACCAAAGAACTCAATCCAGAAAGTTTTACCTTCTGGAACACATAATTTATCAAGCAAGTGAAGCTGAATCTTGCTGTCATGGATATCTGTGAGTGTTTCCTCAGTGACTTCTAGTTTGATTTACTGAACCTTTCATGTTCCCTCAGTACAAGCACTGCACAGGAGGAGACAGAAGTGGTGCTTTGGAGTAATTGAGGTTGAAGAGAATAAGACGTGTAAAGGGACGTCACCAAGACAAACACCACAGGGCAAACCATTGACAGGAATTCTGCTGGAAAGAGGCAGGCAGAGGCCAGCCAAGGGCTCTCCCATCTTCATGTCATCCTAGACTTCTTACCTGTTTTTTGAAACTGTTCTAGGATGATTGTAGCTAAAATCAATTTTAAAGCAATCTGGTTTACACTAGATAAGATACACATTTAAGTCAAAATTCCCTAAGACATATATTCAGGACATTCTCAGAGGGACAGGGCCTTTCTCCATTCAATAGGACAGAAAATACTCTTGGTTTTACCCTTTTACCAAGATCAAGATCCAGAAGCCAGCTGCCCAGTGCTGCCAGCCAGCAACTACAGCAACCCTGCAGTTTGCTTCTTCCTCTCCAGTCAGAGCTCTGAATGCAGCGAGACTGCCCAAGCCCTGTACGGTATACGTGGGATGGGACACACAGCAATCCCAAACTAATTAGTCAGGGAAACATCTTTATTTGTGCAATCACTAAATCCTTTAGAAAAATTTAGATTTCACATACCTTAGGGAACTGAAGTTTTAACTGTGTCTAAAAGTCTAAGTCCTACAAATGTGGTGTTGTGTTGAACAGACTGTGACTTGACTGGAGACTTGGATGATGTATTGAAATGTATTCCCCATGCATTTATCTCAGCTTGGATAATGAAACTAAGCTGTTTAGCTTCATTACCCATGAAATACCCTTAAGAAACAATTGTGCCACATTACAGTAAGCAGAGTTGACTTTCCTTTTCACACTCTTGATCTGCTCTAGCCTGTCTTCTTCTCTGTGCCTATACTGATCTGGGGGGCTCTGCAGTGAAGGAATCATGCCTTCCTGTCGTCTCTGAGTAGATCCTACAGCATGTTGAATGTTCTAGTATAAAGAGCAAATGATAATAATTCACCAGTAACAAGTTTTACTTTCCAACTCCATGCTGCAGCATATGGAAACACTTTTTGCCCTGCCACTTTCTTTAGAAATTTAAACTAAAAAGCCTTTGTAAAATACAGGCAAACAAAAGCCCAAGAATATTTATCTCTCTTAAAATCAAAATGCTGGGAGCAAATCTTTAGTCTACACAAAGTGTGGTTTATTTCAGGAGTAACCTGTTACCAACAGTGAGGTAAAGGCACTTACACCACAATAGTTCTGAACCCACGGGAAGAATGCCCTGACTTCTTTGCATTGCTGGTTACAGGGTCCTTATTTCACTGTTGTCTTATGATCAGCCCAAGGAGAAGACTCCCAAAGATTGCAAGATATCTTAAAATGGCCAGAATATTGTCAACTTGCTTTATTTTCTTCTTAGCATAGCACAAAACATCAGTCATATGAAAGTAATTTAAAACTGATAAAATCCCCTAAGGAATTTATTGATATTTTCTTTAGGTGATTTTATATTACAGGTTTTACTTTTTACTGATACAGTGCATCAGCCTTGCAGCTGCAACCAAACAAAAATGAGGGATAAACTACTTGACAGAAAAATGTAAACCAGAAATGAGCCCTTGACATTATCCACTGCTGTCATGCCTAATGCAGAATGAACAAACCTGAGCATCTTAATCACTGGGGAGCTATGGGAATGTACGGCTTCAGGGTCTGCTTTGCCCTTTGCGAGATTGGGCCCTTTCTGGTTTTCTCTTTGTGTTCATTTCACGGGTGGATAATGGAAGGCTTCCACCTTGGGCAGAGGAAGATGTGAACAAGTCACAGGGCACCCAAGGGATGAGGTCACCCCAAGCACCACCAAGCATCACCTCCAAGCTGCAGATCAGTGCAGCAGGCAGAGAAATAACATTATCATATAAACCCAGTGGCTGTGATTCATTTCAATCCTAAATCAAGCTTGTCAGCTCCTAAACACTAAACTCTCTTGTCATTACTTCTAAGTCATGTAGAACAGGTTACTTCATTGCACCGTTTGTTCAGGGAAGAAATAAATGTGATGTCCATTGTTTAAATTGTAATGGAAGCCAAAACGCGAGCAGCAATTTTAACCTTCAACAATTACACCAGCTTAGAGGAGAGTGCTCACATTTTACATCTACTAGCTGAAAGACTTGAGGAAAATTATTTACTAGATACATAAAGAGTTAAGGTGAAAGGACTTTCTGCTGGCCTGAAAGCAACACCTAATAGCTAATCCTTTCACAAAAAGTCATGAACAACATAGACTGCATGTGCCTTTTTGTCCATACATTGCATTGAAGATGTAAGTAGCTATTGATGTTATGTAGTAAGAACAAAGCCAGATTAAAAAAAAAGCCCCAGAGTTTCTGATAAATGATTGGCAAGAAGGAAAACTTGAGGGGGAAGAACTAGTAATTTTATACTTTCAGCATATTTCTGTCATCTATAAAAAAAAAATACTGAACCTTTTAAAAAGGTAAGATTCTCAAAAACCTTTTGTATGTATGTGCATGAAATCTAACTCAAAAGCAGGAGTTTCTAAGAGAGAAGGCAATATTATTCTTTCTCTAGCCTACAGCAGGAAAGCTGATGACTGCTGACACAAATCACCACACATGAAAATGTGACGCCGCTATTTCTTTCTGTAGATATAACAAATACAAAGTTATCTGATATGCAGTCTAATTTGAGCTGGAATTTAGAGAGGAGTGAATTATAATAAAAATTCTACCGTAATCAAGTAATGACATATACAATTACCTCAAGGCAGTAGGTGATAGCATTAACATAAGGGGATGAATGTGGTGACCCCTGAAATATAAACATAGCTCTCATGTCTGGTGTTAAGGAACTGGGCTTCTCAGGGCCTCTGAGGCAGATCTGGCCCTTTCATATAGACATTTGTATATAATTGCAAATACTTCACATATGAGTTCAGAGATGTTGGCACATCTTATTGAGGACATAGGCGATTAATTCTGATTTACTATAAAACAGGCATATCTCTGTTCTTCCTGCCAGGTAACATTCTCTGTTCATACCTTAAGTGCCGTGCTTGATGCGGCAGCCTGCTACACACAAACGTAATAATTTATGGATCAGGGATTCCCACAGTGCACTGGATGTTGCCATTCTTTCAAACATCCAGACATCTGCTACGGTACACCACACTGCCATGTAACGGATTTAGGGAGTAAGAAGTACAGACACCTTTGGGGACACCTTTGATTCAAGTAAACTGGAAATGAGATAGATATATGTGCAGATATATGCCAAATTTGTTTTTAGAGGAATGGAGGCCTAAATCACAAGTACTTCATCACCCGTGCTTGCTAGACAATTCAAGAACATTTTTAATTACAATCTTAGGCTGAGATATGGCGCAAAGATCATCTACAAAGAAGTTCATGGGACAGCCTTGATTTTTATGAGAGTATATCACATCCCACAAGTTTAGTTTAAAGCTTTGTGACTGTTCTGAACTAGTTTGTGTCTCCTGGACTCCTTTGAAACTTTGCAATGGACTAAGTTGACCTAATGTTGCAACTTATCCAAAATGTGTTAATTTATGGGGAAGGTGTCTTGTCATAGAATGACATAAAATCATGACAGGATGTGCCTTCATCACACATCAACACAACATGCCATGAAACTACAGCGAGTTGAAGTTATTCTGTGCAGTACAACAAATATGATTCTCTCTGGTGAAAAACCAAAGAGAAAAACCGTGAGTTATGTCAACTGTAGTGACACAACAGCCTGTAACACGAATCCCTTGGAGTCAGGCCAAAACAAACAACTATCAGAGACAAGATCACACACTCAGAGATGTAAGAGTGGCAAGCGGGTAGTGCTCGGAGCTCTTCTCAGAAGCAAACGTTCTTTGCATGCATTTTTTTGGTGTTAATTTTTTTGCCATTGATACAGCACTAAGGCCAAGTAAAGTAACTCTGAATATTACACACTATATAGTTTAACTGCTTAGTGCCCTTCTTTATTATTTTCTCTTTTTAAAACCATGCCAATGCGTCTTTAACATGAACTGCCAACTTTTGCAAACAAGACAGTAAAGAGTAGAACGGCAGCCCTCTGAAAACTTGGCCAAGTCAGGAACAAAAGCAGCTATTTAAACAGTGAACATTGAAAAGTCTGTTAAATCATCTGATTTGTGTAACCTGAGCCATGCTATGTGAGGTGTTTCCTCCCCACTAGCCAACTCTGGCTGCCACAAGGGTAAAGAGAACAGGGTTCCTTAGAAATGTCAACCTCTGTTTATCAAAGACCTTTGTAAAGTTATTAAAATAACATTTCAGCTACAGTGGCTGCCCTTAGAAACTTGCCAAATGCATCTGATATCTGAATAGGTACCTCAGTAGTCCCATCATTCCAAGAACTTCCTACCCTAAGCAGCAGGAAACACAAGTTAATGCTCAGGCACTGCAGCATCTAATGCCACGCTGGCAATCTTACATGGAGCACATGCTGTGGTGTCCCAAACCAGCATATTCAGCCTTAAGAAAGCAAAATTTACTTATCAGTTGGGATATTCCTTCAACAGCAGAATTCCTGAAGCCTGCTGAAGGCCTGAATTCCCACCTTATGTACCCTAGATCTCCCTCTTTCCCTGGCTCCAGGGGGCTTCCACCACTAAGAGCCCCACAGTCTTCCTGTTGTGGCTGCTGGGGCAGCACGGAGTAGGGATGCAAGGTCAGGGTGCATGAACCCTTCCTTTCCCACACAAATCCTTCCCTCCACCAAATACCATTATGCCCTCTCAAATCCTGCTACTGATTTTTGCAGAGCTTGGAGAAATAACCAAAGCTGTTTCCCATCCTCTTTCTGTTGACATGGGATATTTAAATGAAAAAAAAAAAAGTTTTTGGAGAGGCAAACAAAAGTGTAAATACCTACATCTCATGTCTTTTGGAATCCAGAATGTTTTCAGAGGAGGAAATTGCAATGATGGACAGGTCATGAGAATATTTTGGTGAAAAGATGTATATAGATGGTTCCATCAGAGTTGATGACAATTCTCCCACCACTACTAGTAAGCTCAGGGTTTCACACTGATCATTTACAATTGACATATTTGGGAAGAAAAATACCTACTTTCTATCTATTTACTTTTTACCATTTTGCTTACTCGTTCTCCATTAACACACTGTTATGGTAAAGTAAACATACAGCTTGAGGAATTAACCCCATTGAGTAGCTTTAGACTGACTTTGTATGTGCTCCCCAGATTTTCTCTTGGAGCTCTTAGCATGTTCTGGAGCTGACCTCCTCTGTGATGTCTGTAGAGCTCCAAGAGCTTCTTGTTCATAATTAAAAGTGACAGTGTTCCTTTTGGTTAAAATTAACAGAGGTGAAACTTAACAGAAACTGCCTACTCAAGGAGTCACACCACTCTCCATTATCAGACTCTAAATTATTAACTTGCCTTAGTTTTATCATGATTAATTATTAAAATTCAGCTCCTTGTCAACATATTCATCATAGAACTGATAGATTAGCAGTGTCTCCTGCTATATTGGCTGTGCTCTAAACAGTGACCTTTCAGCAGTATTTCATGTCTCAAAAGGATTGTTGTAGTGGCACATTTTACTCAGGATAATAAAAGGAGCAGAAGAAGAAACAATAACCACTGCACTAGAAATTCAAGGCAAATCCCTTTTATCTCAAGCATCCAACTGAGTTAAGGGGGGAAAACAAGAATCAAAGCCAGCTGACTTGCACTCTGCAGCAGAAGCAAGAGGGGGTTTCTACTATTTATTTTTTATTATAATTTTTTATTAATTGCCTTAATAGTCCTCCCTTAAGACTCAAGATTTAGAGGGATTGAATTGCAGCAAGGGTTGCCTCTAGTCGAGAGACTACAGTTGAAACTATTCACTTTCAGTGTGGCATTCTTGGCACTAAAAAACCAAAATACTTTGCTATTTCAGGAATTACTTCTTTTCTTTTAAATAGCAACAACTACGATTCTTTGCAGTGTCCTGCATATTTACCACTTATTGGAAAAGTCAGCTGAATACCACAGATTGTAATCAACATCTTTCACAGATGCCAGGATTTTTTTCTTTCCCTTTGAATGCTCAGAGCTTTTCAAGTCATTAGTCCATTAGTACAAAGTTAAAGAATGCCAATCAATGTCATTTAAAGCTGTAGGTCAGCTCAGGTTTTTATAAACAATCTTAAGGCTAATGACAGCTACCTACCCTTCTGCTCTCCATTTCATCTTCAGCTTTCTTTGAAACATTAGATTTGGCATTTGCAAAGAAATAAACCTTCTGCAGGTGCTGCTTTTTAACCATGAAAAAATAGAAAATATGTTCCCAAAAAATCACCACGAGACTTAAGGAAAAGGCAGGATATTGTGACCTCGCTTTATTCTTGCACTTTCTAATATCCTTCAGTTTACTAGAATGATTTGAAAGAAGCCATGCCAGAAAAAACTGTTACTGTTTGGCTTTAAAGACACTTTATTCAAATGTTTGAAAAAGTCTTTAGCTCAAGTTACATGACCTGGCAACAGTAAATTCAGGTCTGAGCTCCGGTCAGACCCCCTACCCAGCCTTAGGCATATCACTTAATCTCTCAAAATGTCTCCATTTCTCCCTCTAAATGAAAACAAACCAATTGCCTGGTATTTCCCCCCCTTTTTTTTTCCTCAAGATAGCACATTGGGGCAGACCATTATAGTAAGCTGGCAGGGAGTTAAATATCTCTTGTGTGTCCTCCATCAACTTACTGATTTCTGCCTACCTACAGGGAAAGACCCTTTTGGGAAATAAAACTGCTGAAATCTGAAGCCCTGATTTCCATGAGCAATGAAAGGGCTGTTTGCAAAATCTGCTGTCACCTTTGCACTGTCAGGGAAAGCATTTCACTTCCCAGTCTATCAGAAGTCAGGTAGCTGTGTGGGGATGCCGGCAAAAGGACGGACGGACTCCCTTATGGAAATATGGGTGCAGAGCATCATGACAGTGGCAACAGTCAGACACCCAGGGCCAGGGTGAGCCAAAAAAAGCTGTGCTGCATGAAAAGAAGGAATGAGAAGGGGAAACTTTGCATCCCCTTCATTTCTGCTCAGCCATCAATGCAATTCTTCATCTTTTGAATTCTTCTGCTTGTATTGAAAGGTAAGGTGCTGTTATCAGACACATGGTGAGACCCACCCAGGAGGTGAGCTCTCTGCTCAGGACTAAGTCCTGTCCAACAAAGCACTGCAGTGACCCCTGGTAACTGCTTCCCCAAGCCAGAAATGTGAACTGAGACATGGTCCTTGGCAAGATCAGTGGGAGATACAAGGACTCCCTTCAGCACTGGGTCTGAAGGACCATGCAAGGACATGTTGCAAAGAATCGTTGTTCTCAGCTTTGGCAAGGAAAAGATCCTCAGAGAAGGGAGGAAGAGAAAAACAAGCACCAATCTGACAGACTGGAGACTCAACTCTGTTATGGCCAAGCACCTAAACCAATGGGTGCTGGCTACTCCTGAGCAATTAATTTTTCCATTAATTACAGCTTTGTAATTATAAATGTCACCTTTAACAGGTCTGTACTTTCTAGCCCTATTAAAGGTTCTCCTCCCATTTTTACAACAGAAGAATGTCCCTGTTGGTTTTGGTTTTACTTCCAGAGAAGTTATTCAAAAACGATAAAGGAAAGAGAGCAAAACCTGAACCACTTTTTACTCTTGCTGTGAAGAGTGATGTTCACTCCCAGAGCCTTTTCTTCAACATGTGCTACCTGCATCCAGCCTTTCAGTGTTCATGGCACCCAGTAGATTATCCACTTCCTCGAGGCCTTACTCTAACAGCCTTCTGCTGGATCACTTCATCTTTACCAGAATAAGTGAATCCAGAAAATGCCATTCTCCTTTCTAACACACACCAACCCCCTTGCTAATTTTAACTATAGAAATATTTCTTTAATATCATAGATTTGCTTTGTCTAATACTCCTGTCATGCCACCAAGCCACCTTAAGTAAAATACATGTTGTTCATGAAGCTACTCCAGATGAGTCAGCAGAGCAAGGAAACATGCAGCTGTGCAGACTGAGCATGCACTAGGTTCAAACTGGGTTTGCAAGAAAGGTGACTGCCAGGTTTTTTTAAAATTATTTTGTTTTTCTTTTGTCTTTTTTGTCATTCTAGCCCTCTTCCCTCCAGTACAAGGAATAATTTTAAATTATCTTGCACCAAAAAACCAGAAATCTCAAAGGCTCCCAAGCCCTCTTCAGCCTCCAATGGACTCACTCAGACCTCACTCCCAGTTCATGCCTTTCAGAGCTCCTCCACAAACCCTTTTCTCAGTGTTTGTGAAGGGTTAAGGCTGGCCCTTTAGGAGGACCACCCTGCAGTGCCAGAGCTAAAGAGCACTGACAGGCAAGAGAGGAGGCAGCTGATGGCAAATGGTTGCCATTGAAAACCCCCACCCATTGTTCCAATTGCCAAATTACCTGGCATCCACCATTAACCTAGGTTATAATAGCCTCCACACAGCCTGGGCAGCAGTGCACAATATTTATCAGCAGAAACACCAATTGTCAACCTGCTCCATCCTCCTCCCCAACTGTCCATGTCACACTGCACTCCACAGACAGCAGCTCCCTGATAATCGGAATCAAGCGCTGACATTGGGAACCTTTTCATTACTCACAGTGTATTGCTGGTTTGTAAAATATAGATTAAGCATAGAGTCACGCTGTGCCCTACATCAGGCTACTGTTGTTACATGTTTATTAAGGAAGTGATTTAAAAGGGAGATCATGCGGCGAATTACCAATCCTGCACAACCTACTAAAAAGTGGGTGATGAAACAACATAATCATCATACATCAGCTTCCCATTACCTGATTTAGGGTAATTTGTATTCTCTGCCTCTGTGCAAACAGAATGTCACTTACTGCACTGCCAAACTTTATTTTAAGAGTTAAAAGGTGGGTTCATTATTCATAATGCTAACAATCGGGAGTAACTAAAATGTTCCATATGCCAGAAATCAAAACCTGTTAGCATGGAATTGGTTACAGGAGATTTAAACCAAATTAAAGCTCTGACAACATTAGTTTTAGAATAGGAAAGCATAAGAAAGAAGAGTTGCACAAAGACTAATTCAATGCATCTGCTCCTGCAGGCTGTTTTTGTGTTTCAAACACAAATCGAAAGATAGAAAAGTTAATTATTTCTCTGGGCTAGGACAGCACATGTGTGAGATGATGAGCAAGTGAGATGGCAAGCGCATGCTGGTGTGTGAACCAGAGAAAGTCAGATGGCCCTGCTTTCATCCTCTTCCCTCAGCTGGGGTAGGACACCTGCCAACACCCATAGGTAACTGTCACCCAGGGCTCTTGTAGTTCTCCAATTCCAGACCTCCGGTCAGGAAGCGTTTTGAAGACCAGTAAACCACTCAGCCCTGGTCTCCTCTTCATAAATAATTCCTCACAGCCATTGAGGAAGACTAGAGCTGGCTTTCAGCTTCATTATGGTTACTTGAGAGCACTCTCTGGTCTGGCATCTTCACAGACAGCTTATTCCTCTGTGGGAAATCCTAGTGGGCTACGGGGAGTGGTGAAAGAGAGCCGTCAGCAGTGACTACTTGCCTAGCTGGAAGCCACACTCCTGTGCACTTCAATGCAATCAATCATGAGGGAAAGGTCAACAGACAGCTTTCAAATAACCGATCCATTTAACTACTGACATTGATCTGGGCTAGAGAAGTGGAGTTGGTGTGGGGGGGAGGGGGGAAGGGAGAGTTCAGTGGTCAATCAGTGGAAATCTAAGCCCCTTTCAGTCTAATGGGAAGCCTAAACGCAGTCCTAAGCTTTCTGCTTTAAATCTCACAGCAATTTGCTTAAGGCACTACGGGACGTTTACATGCTTGTCTTATAAAGTAAGCAAAAAAAAATTCCTGCATAAAATTAAATAGGTAAACCAGAAGAGATCCATATTTCACTGAATAATGCAGTGCTGCTCCAGTAAGTGTAATGGGTGGGATAGAGGAATAACAGGGAGAGCCCCTGGCATGGTCCCAGGGCCAACAAAACTCCAGCTGTTTTGCTTTGGCTTTGGTTAGAAAGATGTTCTTCCTCCCATCCTAAGCATACCCTCCAGTGCAACCCAAGGCATACTGTCACCAGCCTTTATGTTATGGAGAAGAATTAACTACCTTCCAGCTAAAAGAAAATAAAAACAACAACCCTACCTCACAATTGCCAGATTAGAGCTTTCCTCCCCTGAACCCTCTTGTGAAGAGCCAACATCTTGCAATAAATCTCACAGGAACAACGTAGAGCAATACGTAGCTGACAAATCACTGCCCAGGCTCAGTTCCAGATAACGCTGGTCCATATTCTGTCAGTAGAACCCTATAGCCACCGAACAATATTCTGTGCAGGGTAGATTTAATTCTCACTGCATAGATGCCACAGAGCACTATGTGTCTACCCAGGAGAGAGAGAAAGCAGGTTTGCTGTTCTCACTTAAGGCCATTGTGGCAGAAGGATGGCTAGCCCTGAATCCCAGGCTGTGCTCCCAGACCTCTTTCCACATCACTTCACATGAACCACACCATCTGCACTAAGGATACGTGCATTCCACCAGCACCTACAGCCACTTGAATCGGCCTTTTAGTGACAGTACACTGAAAGTTATCTAAACCAGGGCTTCAATAGCTGAATTCAGTCTTTTACCAGATCAAGCACTTCATCTCGCTGTACTTCAAATCCCCATCAATAAAGAGAAAGAGCTATCTCTTGTGGGCATGTAGTAGGATAAATATATGTATTATGATATGCTCAGTGATAAGGATAATGAAGCATAAAAGACAGACAGCCTCACCAAGAGAACTGAAATCAGTGGAAGGATTCCCTCTGTATTAATTGGGCTTTGGTTGTAGTCTCCATTTAAAGGGAACAAGGCACACAAGGATTTCTTGGTTCCTAAGCTGGAGGTACAGAACAATTCTCTGAATCCCATAAGAGCTATTTCTCAATCAAGTGTGGTAAGAAAAGAATCTCTGCATGAGACTCTAGTACAGAAAAAAATATGACATGAAATCCTGCATGTGTTTATGTATGTGTGTCAGGGGAAATGATATTAAATACAAGGCAAAAAATAGAATTAGATATCAAAAACAGGATTAAACCATAAAAATCTGTCCAGTATGGAGAATCCAGTTTGTAAGATAATCTTTCCTATAAAAGGCAGAATATTAAAGTAAATAACTCAGAAAAACCCAGGAGAATCTGAGCTTTCAGTAACCAGCCAGATGGAGAATGCAATATAGGCAAGAGCACTGCATGCTGCATTTCATATATCTAAGAAAAAAATAAAAAGCAAGCTATTTCTGGGGAACATTATTGCTCCTCATGGTTTCCTCAATTATTTCTTCGTTCTGCTCCTCCCCATGTGCATTGCCACTATTAGTAGAGTCAGCCATTTGCACTGAAAAGTACAATTTTGTTGTGGCATTAATCACACAATTCCTGCCCTCTCAATGGCATGGGGAAGCCTCAGCTCCCCACACTAACTCCCTGCCACACTGCACTCTGTAAATACATTTCTTGCACTGAGCAAGGAAGCCAACTCAAAGGTACACATCAGTCTGAACAGGCTTCTCAGCTTTCATTTTGTCCAAACAGAGGGGTCTGTTAGTCTGTCCTTTTCCAGGGGAGTCTATGCAGACAGGCTGGAAATGCTGACAGATTCTTTTAGGGAAAAGCCAGCAGTCACAACAGACCACAAGCCACAGCACTGAGAGAAAATCTCTTTCTCCTGCCCCATGCCACAGAACTCTTGCTGCCTCCACCCAACTGGCACACCACTGATTTACCAATCCCCTGCATTTCTGAAAATCCAAAGCAGTACATGTCCTGAAAAATGAACTCCATTAACTTTCAAAATAGTTCCAGCTTTACTGTCTTGGTCTTTGTAGAAAGAGCACAAGGACCTAGATTTTGGGCAGCACTAAGATGTGCCATAATATGTTGCCACTCCTCACAAGTACACAAGTAATAAGCAAGGGATTAGAGCTACTAAACTTCTGTGCTATTTTAAAAAATTGTTTATTCTATTTTTTTTAAATTCTCTCTGCTTTGATTATCTATAATGAAAATATAACCTTTTGTGATAAACAGGTTCTGAGGCTTAATTAAGCCTACAGGCTGGAGTAACGCAGAGTAAAACTGTTAAAGGAAATAATGCCAGAGGATTCTCAACTCCACAGTACAAACTAACACCCTATTAAAGGCAGACATAGGGCAAAATAAGCAGGAAAATGGTACCTCAGGGAAAAAAAAGCCAGCAAATTTTGGCATATTAATTTAATGGAACTCTGTTTTCTAAACACCCATGAGGATCTAGACTTGGTATCTAAACATCTCTGAAGATTGCAGTCCTAGCTATGTTCAGCCAGCTTGCAACCACCTCTCTCTGAGAAGCCCCACTAGAATCAGTGGTTTAATTCTGGATCTCCTTCCATCTTGTGTTAATTATTTACACGTGTAGAGTCAGTGTGAGCTGATCTTGAGCATCACAGCACAAGCGCCTGCAGAAACTCCCACCTGATCTATTACTTGACTGAGACAAGAATCATTCAGCTCCAGCAGGAAATCTAATTATCAGCTTTTATCTAATGATAATATCTGGTGCATTATCCCACAGGGACAGAATTCTGCTTTATCCAACAGTTTGTGGTTGCTTCTTTTGGGCTGACATGTCACAGTCAAGGAAGAACATGGACACAGAGAGGCTGGTATAGGAACACAATGGGAAACAGTAGGTTAAACATGTTCAGAAAAAACAAATAACCATATAGGCGCATATTTTACTGAAATAGACCCATGTTTCTCTAAAAACTGTTTAAAAGAAAAAGCACGACTGTTTAATGAGAAATGTGAAATCAAGATTTAGTGATCCCCAGCTCTTCAGCTGGATAAGCAACAACTTGCCCTTATTTTGATTAAGGAGAGCTATTACATGTTTTTCCTGAAGCTATTATTCTGCTAGGAGCATGCTGTAATTTGCAAGTTCCTTCAAAAATCTTCCTTTAATGAAATGAATAGGAAATTAATGCTACCAGGCAGAAAGCTTTTAGCTAATAGTTTCTAACACTTCTCTCTGAGATATTGGAAAGCAATTTTCATTTACCAGCTATCTAAAGGTGCAAACAACCTGAAGTTCCACTGACAGCACTTTGATCCTCTTGTCTGCAGTTGTCAGACATCTTTGGTATGGGGATAGCATGCAGCAACTGTAAAGTCTCCTGCCCAGAAACACTGACACACAGTATGAGCCTGGACCTAGAGTGACAAGAATTTCAGAAAACAGCTTTCCACTTAAGGCACAAATGAGTGTAAGACATATTGCTATTCCAAATATGACAAGTTGGGTTTAAAACTCCCTCTTGCTCCTATGCATTGATAGAGATGTTAGATACGATCATGGTAAAACCAAAATACAGATTAATCACAGAACAGTAGAAGGGTCTATCCAGACTGAAACCCAGGACAGTAGGCAGTTTGCACAGAAACAGAAAGAGAAATAATGTCTTTACATTGGTCCAAAGCAATGCCATGGGAAAAAGGGCAAGACTAATTTGAAGACTGAGACAAGAACTGATCAACTCATCCTCAATCAGCCTTAGGAGAAATTAACAAACCTGTGCTACTCTCATCCAGTTCTATTATTCAGAAGAGGTAAAAGTCCTCAGCTTGCCAAAGGACTTGAGAAGCCCTACAAACACTCACATGGCTATGGCTAGGTACTGGGCTAGTGAGTGGGGTCCCATGGCCATAGGAAAACACCAGTTAGACCAGGATCCTAAAATTTCGTCTTTGAATGGCAGCTGTAGAGGCGGCATCGAGAGAGTGAGGCAACCATCAAGAATGAGATGAAGCCCTAAAGCAGAGGTGTACCAGTGATTCAGGGATGCAACACTTGCTGCTCTCAAATCAACACTACCACACCACAGAGCCACATCACCACATCTGCTGCCTTTTCCTTCCATGGGAGTGTGGGATACCAGCTGGCAGGCACACTCTGGACCCAGTGTTTTCCTCACACTTACATCATGCTAACAGAGCCACTTCAAGTCTAAAAATACCACAAGTGACATCAGTGCTGTCCCTTCCTATCCAACGAATGGCAGTGCAGAAGGAAGGGCATCACCAGCCAGCTGAACCCACAGCGATGCCAACAGGCACTGGTGCTCAGGCATGCCCAGTAACACCAACCCTGGAGATTGAGATGGAGAAAAAAAGTCACGTTCCTCCCACCAGGAAGAGTTAGGTTGGGAAGGGCACAGGGAGTACTCTGTGCTTCACTCCTGTTAATTTTTCTCTCAGGAGCCCTGCTTTGAAGCACTTTTGAATTACACGCCTGACACTGACTTTGAACAAGCTCTCAAAGTGATGCATGTCCCCTTAACTGACTTTTTATTTGGAAATACATTATTATATGGCCTTCTAGAGAGATGGAGTTGTCAACCACATGAATGACAATCCATGGCAGAAGACCAGCTCACAAATTCCCCTCTTTCTCACTGTCACTTGCAGAAACCTTAAAACTGAAACAAATGCAAATCATTAATCATCGCTTGCACATTATCTTAGTTAGAGCAGATCCAGGAATAAACAGACAATTGATGATCCTTCTTCACTAGGCAACAGGCAAATTCTTTTAAAGGAGATGAGATATTAAATTCTATCATGTCTGGGCACACCTCAAAACCAGGACTGGCTTTTTCCAGCTTAAATCTCGCTACAACTTCTCAAATGTGGCATTTGCTATCAATCTCTAAAGAGGACAATCTTAAAAGGTAACAGTTTCCTACACTATGTTATCCATTATTCACTTTTTAATTATATTAGTAAACAATTGATCAGAGACCTCAAATATTAGCTTGATTTTTTGGTTAAGAAGCCTGAAATTTCTTAGACCTAGGAGCGGAAAGTAAAGCTCATGTGTGAAATTTAATCACAAAATAAGGAGAGTTCTGATGCAGAGCAGCAGACAGGCTGCACACATCATTGCTAGGATACCCACAGACCAGCTATCACACTTAGGGGATTGTTTTACATCAAGGAAAAGAAAAGGCATGGGGGCAAAGACCAGGCCCCGGGCCTTGGATCTCTGTGCTCAGAGCCATAATTAGGGGAACTCAGGTCATGCTTCCTTTCTTTCTTGCTATCACTTTGGACCAAAGGATCCTCCTTCTGCTCTTCATTTCTGCACACTTCACAGAGGAGACCCCAGGGGGCAGGGGATGGTTTCTTACAAAGCAGTCTTATCTTTGCGATCAGAGCTGGCTCCTGCAAGAGGTCGGGTTTGCAGGGAGCAGAGGGACTGGAAGCTGGACTCCTTGGCAGTGCTCAGATCATTATAGCTCCCATTAAAAGAAACCTCACACTTTTCCCAAAACTGGGAGGAAAAAAATCAAGCATCCTGACCAACTCTTGGAAAAGCAAGGTCCATTCCCAATGAATTCCCCAATGTCACAAAGATGCTTAATTTCAGGTGCAGGCTGTCCACCCCTCACCTGGGCTGTCTCACTGAGGCCAGCAGAGCCAGTCTCTTGGGGCAGGGAGGACACTCATTGACTTCAGAGGGAAGGACAGACTGGCACAAGACCTGCTTGCTGTTATAAAATACAGCTGACTCTGACACCAGTGTCCCCAGAGTCCAGCAATGGTCTGGTGGATGAGAAATGGAACTCCTTGAAACAGTAGCTGCAAGAAAAAATAGGAATTCCATTGCCCTACTCCTTTATTTTTCAAAAACATCCAGTTAACTTGGAATTTAAATGCAAAAACATTCTTCTTCATTGCCTTATAGATGTGTACAAACTCATCAACCAAGAAAAGGCTACTATACTCACAAAATCCAGTCTCTCTCACTCTCCCCTTACTTGCATCTGTTTCTGTGTTTTCAGAAGCTCCTCCCTGTTCACAATAAACAAGTTACCCTCTTTGTCTCTCTGCAACTCACATATTGCGTTCAATAGCCTGGCTTGACAACTTATTCCATATGTTTGCTTCCCTCTGAGTAACAGTTGTGCCTGAATTTCCTTTCAGTTTTAATTTCCTAATAATTAGATTGACTGCATAGGTCACTCTTTAAAAAAGCCCCAAAACTTAAACCAACAAGCAATACAACACACACACAAAGCACCACAAGAATAGATTACTAGTGGTCTACTTTATTATTATCATTTTCAGCCTCTGTTCTGTTTATGTTTTTGTCAGAGAAAAGCAGAGAAAAAAAAGAGAATAGGTCTCTGGCCATCTAAATGTTAGAGTGGAGGAAAACTGCTGTCCATTCTCAAAAAAAAACTCCATGTAAATATGACCCCTTTATTATCCCTGAGGTCTAGTTTAGAGCCTTCAATAATAACACCAGTTTTTTTAATCTATATTATTCCATCTTAATGATGAAGCCAGTAAATACCTGTATACTAGCCTAACATTTTTAAGGCTGTTTTGCTGCAATGAACATTAAAATCTGGCTCATTCTGAACAAAGAACACCACAGTCAAAATGTGGTCTAGTTAGTGTGGTTTAGTCTCTTTTTTATATCCAGATTTTTCATGATGATATTGCATCTTGCAGAAAATGGCATTTCTTTAGCATATACCTCTTTTCCATGAAAGCTGTGTTAAAACAAGTCTATGAAGAATTTGGCCTGTAAGACCAAAATTCCACCAATTCTGTTTGTACTTGATTACAGCGGTAGACCCAAACAACCACAGCTAGAGTGAACCCTTTAACCCCATAATTTACAAGAATGTTCACAAGAACATCTCTGAAAACTAACCACGCTACCTTTCCAAATTAGCCACATACACACACAGTGCTACATGTGAGCCCAGGATCACAGTCTGCCATCTGTGCAATTCAGAACAGATCCAGGAGAGCCCAGAATTGCTCCTGGGGTTATCTTACCTATGCTTCTACTCCTAGGAGATGGGAAAGCTCATCAGATGCTGAACTCACAGAACTCTCTTCAGACAAGGGTTTACAGCTCTAAGGAAATATAAAAAAGCTGCTCTATCTTCTCTTTATTTCCCTCCTGTTCCTTGACAACACATAAGCCTAGAGGGAATAGTAACTAGCTCAGGATTTTCTGGATCAAAATCCTGTCTTTATGTATTTGAAAATTCATACAACCATTTATGCAAAAGAAAAATAAAAGCATGTAAGAGCCATACCTTCTTTTCTTCTTGGCAGCGCTGCCTCTCAATGGCTTGGGTAAAAAGGATTTTCCTTTTATTATTATTTTACCCTTCTTCAGACAAATTACACTTTTCAGCTGTGATACTCTCCACCAAACTCTCCAAAAGAATTTCCTACCAACTCTTTCCCAGCAGACCCCCAACAATGAAAGCCCACAGTTGCTGTATTTCTTTTTTTTTCCTCCTTTCTATTTTTTTTTTTAAAGGAGAGAAATAACATTTTCCTCAGATGACTGAGTGCATTTTTTTCCTTTCAGGGTGGTAGAACAGTATATCCAGAAGGACAATCTTGTGAGCTTACCATTAAAAAAACCTAGCCCCCTCCATACTCCTGGTAAAGGTGTGAAAATGGGAAACAAGAAGTACTTCACTACCCACAAAAAGCATGAGTAAGCAACGGTGGGCTCTATGCAGCCAAACAGAGCACAGTGGCCCTGGCATCAATACCAGCTTTAGTTCAGCCTTGAAGACTTTGTATGAAGTGGCTGGAGGGTTGTTCCGAACTGTTTTTTTCTCCTTTTCTCCACAGTGCCTGGATTACTTTCAGAAAATACACTCCCTGGCACTAAATAGTTTGCCATAGCCTCACATTTACTGTAAAAACAGAAGGAAAAGAACTGCTGCACAAATCTGCCATCACACAACTTGTCATTCCTCCACTTCTCCTGTTCTCAAGGCTGCACAGAACAGTTCCCACTTGTGCCTGGCCACATTTCTATTGCTCCTAGCTGAAATGCATCTTTGCAAAGCTCACTTTATTAGCAGTGCTCCCAAAATGCCAGAGCACATGTGAAACATTGTCAGCCCCTTTGCCTTTTGAAATATGTCTTTTGCACAGGGCATCTTTCAAAACAATAAATCCTGGATACTTAATCAGCGGCAGGGTAAGAAAAAACAAGCTTCTCCACAGCCAGTGATAAGCACTGGGGTTTATTTCTTCTTTGCTTGAACTTGCAGTAATGAACTTGAGTGTTTTAGAAGTAACATGAGACAAAGGTGTTGCCAAAAGTCAGTGATGAAGTTACTGAAATTTGACTCATAATCGTTTGCTGGCCTCACGCCGCCCCTGACCAAGCGGTGCGAGTGATCAGCAGAGGCCCAGGGAGCACTGCAGCACCAGGCACAGGCAGGGGGTGGGCAAACAAGAGGCCAATTCAGAGCAACTGGAAGGCATCCCAGAAAAACAAACGATGGAAATGTTTCAACCACCAAGCCAGGACTTCACTAAGCCTCTCAAAGAGGGAGTTGGTACAGCCAGCTGCCAGCAAGGATGATCAGTGAGCCACAGGACTAGCACTAGCCCTGCCACCTGGGAGCCCTGCACTCCTCCTCTTCAGGGCATCTTCTTCTGTGGCCATTTGAGCAAGAAGACCACATGCATGGCAGTGAAACATCAGGCTGTCCTGCAAGCCTCGTCTGCTAGTATTTCATATTTTGGGTGTACTCCTGGGAAAGTGCTTACTCATTTCACTCCAGAGGAAGTGAGGCAGCCTCGCTGCCTCAAGAATAATTTATTGTCATTAATAATAATACACTGATATAGAACTTTTCATCCCAAAGGATGAAAAAAGCAATTTAGAATCTCCAAGCAATTTTCAGAGTGGAATAGTTTGTGCTTTAAGGCACATGCAGCAGTGACACTGGAATCTCCCAGGCTGTTCCTGTGCCAATTATGTGCACAGAGGAAGTCTGCCATGCCAACAGAATCATCTGATGCCCTCCGTGGCAGCACAGGGAGAGAAAACAGTGGCAGTGGGTGAATTAAACATGGCACAGGGTGCAAAACCATCTACACTTCTGCATTCAATGGGATGAAGCCACTGGAGCCATGATCCTCCTTTCTCTGGGCAAATGAAACAACCCTCCCTGCATGAATCGGTGCAAAAAGGAGAGGTGATGGACCAAGTAATGGAGTTTTCAGAAAAGAAAGTAGGGTAAAAGAAGACCAGAGAGATACCAGTGGTTTCTTCACTCATACTTCCTTTGCTGCCCAAAGCTAAGATGTACTGCTTGCTGGATACCAGTAGTTAAAACACGTGTGCCCTTGATGCTTTCGTATCTCTCAGACTGGAAAAGAAAACAGACAGCAACAAGAACTACTCTTTGGTCATGATTTCCAACTGCAACCTGAGTGCCCAGCACAGCAAACTCTGACTTCAAAAAAATAAATCAGAAATTGAGAAAATATAAAGCTGCACAAATATTAACAAGTTTTTGCAGTCTTAGGGTAAGGTATTTCTCATGCAGATCTTCTGAATCTTTCTTCTGTTAGCACTTAATGCATAATCTGGAGAGATAAACACATAACTTCTGCTTAATAACCACCCAGAGAGAAGGGCAATGCATTCCTCCAGGGAGCAGCAGTTGCAGACAGAATTTTGCCTCATAGGTCACTAATTCAAAGGTAACCTACTTTACTAGGGATTCAGATGTATTAGTGTCTGCTGGTGCTGCTTGGTGGCTTGCAAGTAAAACAGTTTTTCAACCTCTTATGAGCTCTTTGCATGTACAAGTCTCTAGCTTACACAGATGTTGTAAAACCTCCAACTGCAGACAGAAGGGGAAGGGTCAGTGCAGTGAAGGAGGTCTCCTTTCCCAGTTGGTCCAGCTGATCTGTGCAAATCTGGACTGGAAGGTGGGATCACCATCCTCCTGGCATGACCCTCACACACCTCTTCTTCCAATCTCCCTCTGAGCCCTCTTCCCTTATTTTTTCATTTACCCAAACCTCTTTGTATTTCCACTTTTACAATTCAGATCTCCAGTCTTAAAAAAGATCCAACAAATTAACTAACTCTGTTAGCACTTCCCATTGTGAACTACAGCTCTCCCTTCTCCACATCTCACCCCTCAGCTTGTTGGGAACACAGTTTATATAAAAGCAGAAATTAAAACAGTTGAAACAAAATTAGAGGATGAAGGCATGGACAAATCCCCGTTGCTACTCAAGGCTGCTAGATTTCATTACTAAGTAGTAGTGCTAAAAATAGGTCTGAGTACAAAGCATTGCCAGTACTGAGACTTCCATCACTGCTAGACTTGGGAATTTGTTTATGACTTTTCCCAGTGAACAGAGAGCCTTATAAACACACTTCAGAAATCTTTGGGGTGGGAAAAAAGAAAATAAGGGGGGAAAAAAGGAGACCATATCAAATATTTATGGAGCCGTGAATCTGTTTACTTGGAGGGTAGGTAAGAGAAACAAGTATGCCATGCATCAGGTTGTATTCTGGAATAGAAAATTCTGCTGTTCTTTGCATGCTATCCAGCTCACATCCATGAATTCTTTCATAAGACTATACTAAAATTTTCATTAAGCATTTGGGGATTTAAGGAATCATTTGTGTGTGCTAAAATCAATATTAACTAGTATTGTTCATTGGCAAGTCACTCTAATAGCATTATACAAAATGTTTTCAAGTGCACTGAATGAGTGATGATGGTATAAACCAGTTTGGGAGAAACTTTTATTGCAGTAAATGCAGGGTTGTTATTTTATTCTTAAACGGCCTTTACCAGCATCACAGGGATGTGATTGATGCAATGATTTCAAATATTGATGGCTGCTGACATATGATTTTACAAACATACAGAGAGAATTAGGATAGGCCAGGCTATTACAGCTACAAATAAACTTTTAGGCAATTTAGGAGTACATTAAAGGAAAGCAGAACACTGGGAGGACCAAGCAGCTGACTCCCATAGCTGCTGCTGAATGGGCAGAGATAAACAGTGCAGCATAGCTAATGCACATTTTCTGCAGGCTGAGCAGGTCTGAAAAGCCAACAGTCTCACCACCCCCAAATCATCACAGTAAGACCTATAAACCTGCATGGCACAGCCACAAACTCACAGGGAACTTTGGGATTTTGATCACCAGCTTCCTTGGAGGCTGAGGCACTTTGCCCTTGCCTTGCTGAACCACGGGCCTGTGGTTTTCTCCCTGTACGTGACCCTAAAGCTCCTGAACAGTGAGTCTTGCTCTGCTGTGAGCGCTCCGGGTGACATTTCACATGAGTCCAAGCTGGGGCCACCTGCCATAGAAGAGGGACAGACAATGACATTTCCTCTGCCTTGTGGGCAGGGATGAACCAACTGCTTCCTTTAAGGGTACAAAGCCTTGAGCACTTGGCAGTATTGCATCCAAAGCATAGAATCAATATGGTGCCAATAGGGAAATTCTATTTTCATTGCAGTAGGATGTAAATTACTTTTTAAATTTGTGCATGCCTCCTTATTGTATAGCTGTCTATACAAATAAACCTTTGTGTGTGTGTATATATATATATGTACACATATATAATATCGCCAGTTTCATCAGGAGCCATGCTATGAACTCTCTTCTGTGTTTGAGTCTCCCCTCCTGGGCTAACCAGTCAGCAGGGATGCTGAGTGACCTCTACCCAGTATTCCTCAATATTTTTCCTAACAGAGTTCTTTATGCCTATGAAAACAGCTTATAGAAACTTTATTATTTTTTATGAAGTCACATTTTGCATGCTACGGAAGTGTGCTTGGGTTTGTTGTTTCTTTTTTCAAAATTATTTCCAGGGCCTAGGGTTTTTAGATTGGTTTATGGTATTTGGTCCCAAGCTATGTATTATACATAAAATTAATTATATATATTTTCACTTTGTTTTTAAGTCTAGGCTTCTCACAGTTCTTCCTCAAAGGAATAAATAAACTGGCTCTCCGAATTATTAACAAATAATATCTACTGCAGACAGATTTTCAAATTGCTCTAAATTGCACGGCAACGTTGATTTGAAAGTGGTTACAGCAATTTACATCACTGCAAGACCTGACTGAAATGAATATTTCAGGCAGTTCAGTAGTACTGGTACAGGCTGTTCCCATTTGTATATTTAATATCTGAAGTTAAGTGTAAATTTGCAAATAATAAATGTGCTCATGACTATATCTATATGCACACACTTCTCTCAAAACTTCTAATGAGGCTTGAAGAACAATAATGAACCAGGCTGAATATTCAAGTCAGCATCTAAGAGCAGAGATCCCCCCACACTCACTCATAAACATAGTTGCTTCCAGGGAAAGCAAAGCCAGAGGCGGGGGGAGAAAGGGCAGATTGGGGGGGACCCCACAGACTACTGTATATTTTGGGAACATCATATTCTTCCACTGCAGAAGTTTTCTTGCGGTTCAGCACTGGCTGCAGTGGGGGTAGGAAGGGTTGGCACTGGGACAACTGCCTTGGGTTAAATAATTCATTGCTCTCTGCTGAATATCAGGAGGAAGAAGACAAATTTTTACACTGTCTGTACAGATACACCCTCAAAATATTTTTCTGATATTAGTTGTATGGGAAGATTTCTCAAAGACCTACTGCTTGTAAAAACAAAACTTCCAACATCTCAGACCACAAAATCCCAATTGCACACACAGGCAGTAATTCTTTCAACCTTCTCAGTTAAGTAAAATTTCATCTCATTAGCAGAAAATTAAATCAAAGCATGTACTTATGTTTAAGTGGACAGCAAGGGATTGTGTAGAATTCATTGCTGCTCTGCCATCCCTGAATTCAGTACATCAGTCAAGCAGTCACAGCCACACTCATAGATGCTCTTAGCCCATGTCCAAAGTGTACATGCAAAAACAAGACAATCAAAACTTCAGGCCTATCTTTCCCAGGTTTCTAAAACCTCTGATGCACTAAATGCAAGGGACTGATAGCAGCAGCTATAATCTTCATTTTGAACTATCACGGAGATTAGTTTCGCGGGGATTTGGCGGAAGCACTACAATGCTGTAGAGGTTCAGCGCGTTTCTCGGCAGCAAAGCTGCATTAGGAGGTTGGGGGCAGCACTGCGGAGTTCCCAAAAGAACCCCCGCGCTCCCTCCCGCCAGTGCCGGCCCCGGGCGGCCGCCAGAGGGCGCGGGCACCATTCCCAAGGAGCCGCTTCCCCCTGCCCTGCCCGGGAAAGCTCCGGGCACAGCGCCCAAGCGGCACCGCGCAGACCCGCAGCAGCAGCAGGATGCGCTCAGCCTCAGCAACGAGGGCCTGCCTTCGGCAGGGTGTGAGCACCCCGGGGTTGTCAGCAAAACCCAGTCAGCGTGCCACGAACCTGGCTCGGTGAGCTCGGAGAGCAGCCCGAGCATCCCCATAACTCAATTGGCCTCTGCCCGGCAGAGATGTGCAGATTGGTATGCAAAGCAGAGGAGCGGCTGTGTTGGTGTCAGGGACAATTAAGGTCTCTGCTCCCCTGCCCATTAGCTGAGTGACTCGGAGCTGCTGGAGAGGTTTAGTCATTCCTGTGGGGGATAAAGGACATGGATACTCTGGCTGGGGATATTGATTGAGAGGGACACAAACAGTAGCTAGGATACCTTTTCGGTGACACAGAAGTTAATGATTTAGTGATTCATAGAAGAAAAGCTGCCTTGCCGCCTTTGGTAATTGTTTGCATTGCAGATAGTGCCACATGAAGCGACCTTGTCAAATTAGCAAAAGCCCAGAGCACTGTACAGCAGGTAACTCGCTGGCAAACTAGAGACTGAGGTTCTCAATATGTGAATCTGCACATGCACACACACTCTGTGTTCCATCCCGACTGAGCACAATTTCTAGGAGCTCTTTCTAGTACAGAGTAGTTCAGAGCTGGATTTCTGTTCAGCTAATCCCATCCTCTGGTGAAAAATCCCCAAAACCCCAACTCTTACTTTCTAACAGACAAGAAAAGTAAAACCCACTCCCCTACTTTTCCTTTACATAGTACAAAAGCAAAATTAAGAGACAAAACATTAGAGCAATCCTTCTAGGAATCCACAAAAAAGGGAAGCTGCCTAACTACTGGGGAACCACAGTGCTGTAGCAGAGCACAGTTGCTCTCCCGTTGGCTTGCAAGCCACAAGCACAGCAAAGCAAAGCCAACCTAAATGTGAAGCAAGCTCTCAGAAATCTGAGTAAGAAATGGGCTCAGCTGCTGGATTACAGGCCCCAAGAGACTCTTAATGGGCTACAGAGACTGTCACCTGCAGGCTACTGTTTGGCTCAAATTTGCACTGGCTGAAAGTTTCCACCAGATGATGACTTGCTGGTGGTCTGTCTAGAATACGATACTGCCTTCCTAATCTTTTAATTGTTCTTCTAATTCACTCTAATTTTGATATTTTGTCTGATTTATGCTTTCTACTAACCTACATTGTGATTTATTTTTTTTAATATTTCATGCCTCTCTAGTAAATTCGAAAACCACTGGTGTGAAGAGGACACTTTTTGAAGCAGTCATTTAACTTTGCTCAAAAAGCCAATGGCCTGCATATTCAAAAGCACACGTCTCAATGCTGCTACCAAAAAAAAAAAAAAAAGTATGTGAAAACTTCTGTTCTTCCTGTTTAGAAACAGCTGGTTTTTGCCACTGGATATGGAACATGTTACCCATGAAGTGGTAAAACTCTAGACAGGAAAAACAGAGCAGTTTTATGAGAGGTGTGGCCGAGCATCTTGCCTCCAACTTGTCTGGGGAGGGGGGAATAGAATTTAGTATAAATGTGTCCACAGGGATTTGTGCCTTTTCCATTACAGTGTTCAACATGAACACAATATTTCATGGCATCCATGTTTTTACAGACTGTTGTGATGAAGGCACTCTGTTCCTCTTGAAGCTAATAGAAAATGCACTGTATAGATCAATTCACTATATCCTGAAATATGTACATATTTCAGACCCATATATACCCACTGCACCTCCCTCTGAAATGCAGTGATGTATGAAGATATCTAAATAACAAACTGAAGTGTGAGTAAAATATTTTTCCCTAAACACTTCCAATTATTTGCATTTAACTCATTGGTGTGACTCCTGTTTAATTTCTGGGGCATTATACCTGTGCAATACTATAATACCACTGGGGGTAAATCAGGACCAAGACTTTTAATGTCCCATCCAGGTTTCATGAGGCTTTAATTAAGGTACCTCAGGAGCACTGGGCACTCAATCATTTCTTTTTTCTTAATTAAAGAAAATAATTTAGCTAAAACTGCAACTTTGATGTAGGTTACTCATACTTTCCTCCCTCCCCCCAAAAATATTCAGCATTAAGCATGTAAATCATACTGAACATTACCAACCTAAAGGGAAGTGACAAATGACTGTGACTGCCATTAAATGTTTATTGCATCCCTGCCATGTAATGCAATTAGATGGCAAGGAACATGTAATGTGTATTGCTCTGGTGGGAGAATGGGGAAATTATTGAATTTTCTCTCTTAATCTATTTATATCTTGCAGTGGGGCCATTAGGTAGATTAAGCTAGGGACAGTGCCCCCATTCAGTATGCTAAGTAGTGTTTGTCACTCATTGCATTATATGGCAGTGACAGCCACGAGAGTCCCACACATTGCAGTAACACTGAATCAGAGGGGAAGTGGCTGAGAAGCCTCCTGCTAACAAAGTACTCTCTTAGTATCCATTCTTAAATGCTTCTCTTTCTCTCAAGTAAGAGGCAAAATCCCTGCCCTTCCCCACTCCTCCCCTAAAAAAAATAAATAAAGGAAAGAGAAATCACTAACTCTGATTTTTTCTTTCTTTCTAGGGACTGATGCTACAGGAGTTCAACCTGCATGACATGTTGCTTTAGTAGAACACTACTGTGCTCCTTCAACTGTTCTTGATATGCAGGTGGTTCTTCAGCCTCCACTGAGGCTGAACTTCAAACCTTAATGAACTCAGCTTCACAGCAGCTTCTGGAGGTAGCAAGGTAAAAAGGATCTTCATGTTAAAGCAGGGGCATGAAGCCATTAGAAGGTACAAGTACCAAACCACAAATACAAGCAGGATTCAACATACCACTCCAGCTTTTCTATTAAGACATGCCCCTGGGCATTCAGAAAGTATATGTTATCTCTGCAAACTCCAGCTCAGACCCTATGTTTTCCTCAAGCAGTTCCAACACTGGCTTTGCAGCCTGGCATCTGCAGCAGGCTCTGTTGGGGCAGGGGGGAGGTCACATGGCTGTGGCTCCTGCCACACCACAGCCCCAGGATCACATTGTGCTCTGTGTCAGTCCTGATCCTGAAGTCTCAAAGACTCTGTATGGATGTATCAGCAGGGTTTTTTTCCAGAAGTTAATTAATCCTTCAAACATCTGATCCCAAAACTGTCCTCACATTTTGCTAATTCAGGCCTCCTCGTCAGATTTCTAGTGTTTCCTGACTCGAGTATAGCAATGGCCGTTAATGACAGGCTAAGTGGCCAGCTGTGGCTCCTTAATATCTCACATAATTGCTGCTCTAACATCCTTCTCCTCCAAGCCTTGCATGTGTGTCTGAAGTAATGGATAGACAGCCCTAGAAACCAACAGCCTTTGTTCATCCACAGACAGATCAAACATGGTCAGGAGCAATACAAGGCTTCTCTGAGACACCCTGCTGATGCACTTCACACTGCAGCAGCACCATTTCAAGTGTATTTTTCTCAGAGGGTTAACTCAGCACTTGCTCTCCATGTTTGAGCTCAGCCCAGCACAGCCTCAGAGCCTGTGTCTCCTCACCTTGCTCTACATGGGCAGAGCATGTCTGGGGTTTCTGAAGCCCTGTTCCACTGCTCTTCATGCTGCCATCAGCTCTGCTTTTCTGACAAAGTTTCCCAGAAAGCTGTGGAAGGACGAGGCCATATGCCTGGGCCCATGGCAGAAGGCTGGAAGACTTCTTATCCTTATGTGACAGCCTGTGTCCTCTACAGACCCATCCTAGAGGAAATGAAACTGAACCCCTGTGCAAAGCTGTGGCTGCCAACCCAACGTCACAGTACAAACACTGGAATCTATTTTGTTAACTGCCTCAGACAGCTTTATCTGCA
Source organism: Camarhynchus parvulus (assembly GCF_901933205.1). Classification (NCBI taxonomy): domain Eukaryota; kingdom Metazoa; phylum Chordata; class Aves; order Passeriformes; family Thraupidae; genus Camarhynchus; species Camarhynchus parvulus. The sequence continues at coordinate 50,867,325 of NC_044574.1, read as the reverse complement.
GTCCTACCACTCTCTAACCCCATCACCCTGGTGCCCTCATGCCAGGCACAATGCCGCAGTCACAGGCATGCCTAGCGCCAGCTCCAAAGGGCGAGTGCCTTCACATTTGGTGACAGAGCACTTGCAGCCCTGCTCGCACTGACTGCGGCAGCACCTCACGTGCCGAAAGCCTCAAGCTGCTGCTCTCAGTGATCGCTGATGCTCAGGGTAACACTTGGAGCTGCTGCCACCTCCTTCAGTACCAAAAGCCAAACAGTAGAGAAAAGTCTAGGCAGAGAAAGTTCCACCCTAGGCAGAGAAAGTTCCACCCTTGTTGGCCAGGCTGGCAACACTTCTTATATTACTCCTCTTGCGGCTGCCAGATGTGATATTTCAGGGGGATTCAAGTCACTCCACTTTAGGAACAGATCTAGGCCAGGAACTTGGAAAACAAAGAGGACTATTCTCACCTGCTTGGCCCAAGAAACTTAAGAGCCATAACTAAACTAGGCTTCCAATCAAAATTTTCATTTATATGTTAAAAATCTAACAGGAGCAAAGACCTTCCATGAAGGTCTTCGTGCACCTCTCCAAGATCAAATGATCATAGAGGTAGAAAGCTTCTTTCCTGAGAGTGGGCAATTATCAGGTGAGACTGTAAGTGCCCAGCAAAATCTGAACCATTCTGCTGCTTCCCAAGGGCTTTGGAGCAATTCGATTTTCACGCCCTTTGCTTTGTCAGATGAAAAATTTGAATTGCTCTATCTAATGATGGGGTGTATATTCACAATGAAAATCCCAGTCCTTCTCACAGTGTTATTTTTGACATTGAGCACAGAAATGCTATAAGTTTCTAACTGACACCGCTTCATCAAAGGGAGAAAAAACTGCACACATCTATCAAATCTCTAGATGCAATAATGTAATATGATTATTGCTAAAAATAATATCAATTCATGGTACAAAAATCAATTCTAGCAATTTCCAGTGCTAGACATATTGCTTTTATGTCCTTTTGTGTACAGTACTTCAAGTAAGTGAAAGCTGACACTCAAAAGCTCTCATAAGAAAGCTCATTTTTTTCAGAAACTAATGCAAAAAAAGAAAAAACCTCAAGCTGTTGAAGGGGACCAAATAGAGCCCTCCTGGAAAAGCATGCAATATAAAGTCAGTAGAGCTGCAGTTGTTGATATGTGGGCAGAAGCCTTTCCATGCTGAAAGGCTCACTCTCCTCCTATTTCCCATCACTGCAGTAATCTGCTGGCAGATAACTAAGCTGTAAGATGTAAAGGCAAAACATGTATTTTCTTGAATGAAGACAAAGGAAACTCAGTCTTTCTGCCTCTCAGTTTTGGGAGATTAATAGTATTATGAAGGGAACGTTTTATTACCACATGTAAATCAGACTTGGAAAACCAAAGAGTGGAATAATACTCCCGTGGAGCCAGTGAAACACCAGTTTGTGAACTGGCAAGTCATTGCATTTTGATATTTTTTGGCACTGCAGAGCATCAGCAAACCCACTGTGCTATCTGATAATCATTTGGTATTTGATAATACAGTACTAAAGGCACAAGTGAACAAAAGGCAGCCAGGGAATTATTTGTGAATTATATTATATTGGTATTCAGTAATTAAGCCTTAGAATTAGTTGGGAGAGGAGAGCATTAGACTTCAAAATTGCTCTACTGAGTACAATATTTGTCTTCTGTGTCAAACACATTTATTCAACTGAGTCATGCAGATCTGCTTCCAAGCTTGGAGACTTAATGCCTAGTGAAGGGCTTGAAAATTACTGATTCCAGCATTTGCCATACACTCATAGCTGAATCCCCAATCTCTTTTCATTCCCAAACTTCAGTACGCAGGCAGGATTGTAAAAATTCTATTCTTATTCTTTATGTAGAAGCATATTCTGGTTTGTGTAATCTCATGTAAAAAATACCTACTTCCCTGATTCCTTGTTTGACAGTAAGCTTCTGTAGGTAAATGTTTCCTGCACAGCCAATCTTGTTTTTACTGAAGTCAGTTTGTGAAAATCCCAAAAAGTTCCCACAGAGCTGTCAGACAGTAAACGTTTGTCCCAGACAGCTAAAATAAAGTGGTTCACCACCTTATAAAGAAGGTATCCATTAGAGCATAGATTTAACTGAAAATAAGAGAAATTATGGGCAACAAAGAGGGGAATTTCGTTGCGGAATTGATGCAAGAGACTATAAAACATCTGGAAGATGTTAGTGACTGCACTGGCTGAAATCACAGAGCACGCTATCTACTCTCTGAGAGCTGATTCTCCTTGACTTAAGGGGGAAAGAAAACCTCAAGTGAGATAGCAGATGAGTTGTAACTCAGAGTAAGCTGGCACTCCTCATGCCGGCACTGATAAAATACCAGGGGGAGGCTCTGGCTGTGCTCTGCTCACTCTCCAAGGGGGAGACAGCCAGCCTAAGCTCCTCTCTGATGGGTCCATGTGTCACCACTGACAGTCTCTCCAGAAACAGGCATATGCTCAACCCCAAGAGCTGAAGCACTCCACAGCCTCCACCACGAACCACTGCTGCAGATACTCTGAGCAGGAAGGAACCACTCTCTCCTTCTGACTTACCCTGTTTCTTCACACTCCCCCTCCCCCAGTTGCAGAAAGAAAAGTTTTGTTTGAAGCCACAGATTTTACTGTTTTCCTTTTTTTGTCTCCCTTAGAGAGATTTTGAATGTTCAGATATTTTTGTCTAAACAATATTTGCAATTATTAAAGAATATGTACACTCAGGTAAAATGCCTAATGAGGTGACAGAGGCACAATGAAGTGGCAGAAAGTGTTACAACTAGACTAGGAGATTACACTAACATGTTTCAGTTCCTTTTCTCTCTACTCTCCTCTGATATTCTCCTGGGCCCTCAGCAGTGCAGATTCAAACAAGCTGAAAATCAGCCCTTCCCATCCCGTTCTGAAAGGCAAACAGTACTTTGTCGTTGAAACAGATGTTTTGGTTGTGGGTTTTATTAATAATAGGAGTGTGTTGTGGAAAAGTCCTGTACAGGCTGGCTCACTTGTAGCTTCCCTTTAGTGTTTTCTGAAAAGGTAACATCAAGGTGAAATCCCATCCCTGACAATGCTAATGGAGGTCTTTCCTCAGGCTGCTGTGGAGACAGGGTTTGACACCCACCGTGTCCTTCCTCCACACCATCCCTCCTGCTTTGGGTACCAGACCCACTTCACAAAACTTCTCAATTTTACCCGTCCTAGGCTATGACTGATGTTCCTTTTAACTTGTTTCCCAAGACAAATACGACTTTTATGTGCAGTGTAAGTCAAAGGTGATAACAAAGCTGTTGAGATTTATGTTTCCTGAAACCCAGTAACTCAAAGGTGCATTTCAAAATAACCAGAGCAATCCTGATTGGTGCTGAAAAAGAGCAGCAAGAAGATAAAGTAGTGACAATACATGAATTATCATGTTCTTCTTTACAAGTTATATATGGCCTTATTTCTTTCTTAGTTTTATTTACAATCCAATCTGAGTATTTTCCATCTATGTTTGCTGGTTTTGCCAGTATTCACAGAATTATTTTAGTGGAAAATTTTTATGTACACCTTCCTCCCAAAGTCTTTGTGTTGGCAATATACCATTTCACCTGGCAAGGCATACAAAATATTAAGAGCCCTTTCTGCTAGAAAATAGTAAATCATAAGTATGCTGCTGACACCCCTAGATATGCAATACATCTTAAATACAAATTTTCAGACAAATGATCAATCACACCACAACCCAATGGACTTCAAAGAATCACAAATAATTTCAGTGCTACCTTATGCAGATGCTGAAAAACAACGATGAGGATGACCGAAGGAATCAGAGAAATTAAATCTAGTGACACACTGACAAATACACTAATCCGCATTAACGCCTCTGTTTGCTCTGGGAGATAAAAACCATTACAACTAATGACAGAATCAACCTTATCAACAGCATCCAGAGAAGCAACGAAATATTTGGATAGCTGCTGGGACAGCTTCTGAAAATAGTCTGCAGAATTCAGCCAGAAGTTTTTCAAAACAGGTTTCTGGGGATGGTTTTTTTTTAAGATAGGCTGGTCTCCTCACATGTAGAGCCACCACCAGAGATAAACCTGCTGTTGTGACCACCCTTCAAAATTATGTGGAGAAACAAAATATGGCAGTGAAAAGCATGCAAATTAACTGAAGGTTTGAGAAACTTCAAAAATAATCATATTTAAACCCAGAATATTGGGAAGAAATGAGGGGCAGAAAAAGGTAGGGAGCAATGCAGAGATAAAACTCTTGAAAATTATTTCACATAGTCATAGGAAGAAGAAAAAGTTGGAAGGAAATGCTGAGGTTATGCTGGAGAAAATTTAACATGCTTAAACATATTTCTGCTTTCATTTGTATTATGCTTGGGAAAGAGTGAGAACAGACAGCTACAAGGGACACCGTCTAAATACAAAGCAGAGAGCAAACCCTGGCAGCATGTCTTTTAATAAAGGAAGGAAACATGCCAGTTCTCAATTACATGCTTTCATTGGTCAAGTCTGCATACAAAATAGTTTACACAACACCTCAAAGTTGCCTGCTTGTATTTTTGTAGTCAGAAAACAAGCCAACAGCAGAATTATTTTTGCTGGGAGACTCAAAATGACTGGAGAGCTTTGCCTCCCAGATCTGGTTTCCATGCCACTTTTACTTGCCAACAAAGCCTTGACTCTCAGCACATACAAATGCAGAATTTCCAGAACTTTTAAAAAGCAGAAGGTTTTTTCTTGCATCAAGGCTGATGCCAAGAAAACTGGTAAATATTAGATTAATTAAACTACATATGCAAATATAGCTAACAAAACGGCTGCAAGAGATTAAGGCAGACAAACGTGCTGGTGTATCCTGGTATACCCTCTCTGTATGTTCTGGAGTACTCTTTGGAGACCCAGATTGTCTGAAAACTTAATTTCATATTCCAGATTACAAACCAGTACCGAGTATGGTTCATTGCTCACCACAACAGACATCCTGGCTGCTCTGCTGCATCGTTTTCATACCCTTCCTTCAAACAAAGCTGCACTTTTTAGGGACATTTTTAAACATTTTCCATACAGTGACAGGATGACTGGGGTTGGAAGGGACCTTAAAAATCATCCAGTTACAACCCTCCTGCCATGGGTAGGGACACATTTTACTAGACCAGGTTGCTCAAAGCCCCATCCAGCCTGGCCTTGAACAGTTCCAGGCATGGTGCACTTGCAACTGCTCTGGGCAAGCTGTGGCTCACCACCCTCACAGTAAGACATTTCTTCCCAATACAAATCAGTTTAAAGTCATTATTCCTTGTCCTAGCCTTTCACATGCCCTTGTGAGAATACCCTCTCCATCTTTCTTGTAGACTTTCTTCAGGTACTGAATGACCACAATTAGGTCAGCCTGAGCTTTATTTTTTCCAGGCTGAACAAACCCAAACCTCTCAGCCTTTCCTCATAGGAGAGGTGTTCAGTCCCTCAGATTAACCCAGTTTCCCTCCTCTGGACTCATTCCAACAGGTCCACGTCCTTGCTTGAGTTCTAAGGTATTATTAACACATAACTAACTGATTATTGCAACACCTCAAAATATTCCACGGAAAGACAAAGGCTGGATATGGAAAGCACAGTGTCTCTATGCCACTAGAAGTGGGCAGTTGTGTTACATACATGATTCCAATTTCCTAGCTCAAGCATTTGCCCTACCATGTATAAATTAAGTGAAGCAGATTTATTTGCAGTATAATGTGCTGCACCATATATTAAATGACTGAAGCAGATTTATTATGTGCTAGATTTGAAAACAGCCTTTTAAGAAGTATTTTCAATAATCCCAGTATCAAAGCAAGATTTAGAGTGGTAAACTGTATAATAAAATGCATTTAAGGAAAGAACAAAACCTTCAACTATTTTCCCTACCCTGCATAAATGAATGACATTTCTGAATTTAATTCATACATAGGTGAAGGACCTATACCAAATCTCATTGACACTGAATTCCAACTAGAATGTCTTCACAAAGACATAAGCAGTGTGTAAGTCAGTCTCTATCCATTAAAAATTACAGTATTACACCAAAGAGAACGGAATGTCCTCAGGACAACATAAATTAATGTAACTTCATTTTCCTTTGTTTTTATCAGCAGTTTAAATTCTTCAAGAATCTGACCTTGAATGCAACAGACAAGAAAAGGCAGTTCTGAGCATTTTAACCCTAGGAATGTTTTGCCCAGGGACAGAGTAAGACTGTGTCTCAATATAGAAGTCCTAGTCAAGGTACTGGAAGGGCAGTCAGAGGGTGGACAAGGTGAGTGCAACTCTACCATTCTTCTTTCATTTTGTTCAGTTAGTACAGCATTTGGAAGAAATAATCTGATATGCACAGGTTATATAGCTTTCTGATTTTAAAGAAATGGGGAAAACTATAAGAAGGAATTCATCCTGCGTCAGGCAAAACCAATACCAGAAAAAGTAACCACAAAGAAAAGGCATGAAAGTTGTTTTATACATTACATCACTAATTTTTGATTCAGTGTTCAGTGAATACCGGAGGATGAGCTTCAACTGGAAACCCCTGCCAGTTGTTTGCACACGAGCAGCAGAAATACACTACCTACGAAAACCACAACTGTATCTTGGCCCAAAGCAAGCCCCATTTCTCCAGCCACCAGTTTCAGAAGTGTCTAGCACAGCCTATCCCTGCAGTGAAAATTGCAACATAATTCACTTTACTGCGACAATGAGAACCAACCCTCCACATCTGAACAGCAAAACAAAGTTATGAACTGTGAACCATACCAAGAGAGAACTGACTTGTTCTGCAGAGTAGGGATTTTTGGTTTGTGTGACCTTCTGTAGAAGGTACAGGGCTCAGCTGGCCTCCCCCAGGAGTATCCTGCAGCTTGTTACAGAAAAGGCCTGCTACAGTTGTGACAGAAATGAGTACCTGAAGCAGTTCCTACAGGGTTTGATCATCGGGGTGTCTCAAGCACTGTGCATTGCTACATGAAGCCTGCGAAGTGCCATGTACAGGAAAGGAAAAAGGGGGAATGATTCACGCATGGGCAGGGATGCTTTTGAGCAAAATGCCCAGAGCGTTAAACACAGCCAGAAAGCCAAGGATACTTTAAAAGCCACTGCAACAAAGTCACATTGTAGCTAATAGTGATCTGAACAATGATTGAACTCTCATTCCACACTTCTAAAAAGTAAAGTGAGTTTTTTTGTCCATTTGGCCAAAATATGTTGCATTCTTGGCTGAACTCGTGGGGAGTTCATTTTCCTTCTCAGATTAGTCAAATGAGTGTGAGTGCTTAGGACATATCTTATCCAAGCTGTAAAACCTCTGCTTCTGAACTTGGGAGGAATCTGACTTGCCTCTTAAAGCACATCTGGTGCCAGAACTGCTGTACCCTACTGGTGTTTCTCTGCAGGAGATTGCCACGTCTGGGATTCCAAAACCCATGTGGACCTAAAGGTATATTACAAAGTAGTTACGAAGATATCCTCAAATTCAATAGCAGGCAGAAATCTCCCTTAGCCTGGAGAAGTCACTGGTCCTACCCTGGGGTCCAGAGAAGCCATCAGCATCAAAGGAATGATAAAAACAGCCAGGCTTGGAACAAAGGTCATCCCTTCTTAACTTCTGTAAAGCAATAAATACCAAACTGCAGGTAAGAGGTGATGAATGTTAATGGAGTTACAGACTGAAAGGGAAGTGCTGAGTGGCAGGAGTCACTGGAGTCAGGGGGGAGGTGCATCCCATCCAGAGAGCAGGACCAAGGCTTTCAGAAACAGTTCATGGTTTTGCCCAACTCCACCATGGGATCAAAGCACAATGCATGTTAGAGAAGCCATACAAACTTCTTTAAGAGGAGCACCCTCGGGTCAGTAGTTATTTTTCCCCTTTGACATAGGTTATCCTTTTTCCACATCATAAATCACTCCACTGGGCAAACCACAGGAGCCAGACAGAGGGGCTAGGCAGCAACACATGGCAAAGGCCCCATGACAGCTCTTTTTTCCCTGACAGACACATCAGCAGCACCTGGCACAGATGTTTGGCACAGGTGTGCTCACCTGCAGGCACACAGAGCTTGGTGTGTGCAGTTCAGGGACAAAGGAAGCTGAGTCACCAGGACAGCAATCCTGGCTGTGCCCAGGGAGCCAAATGACTCCTCATCAGACTGCTGCATGTTCCTACCTTTGAGTGGTGCTCCCAGGCACTGACAGCTTTGTTTGCCCTCATTCCTTTTGTCAGCTGGATTGTGTGTTTGTAGTCACCTCAGCACTGCCTCTCCTACTGCCTGGTCACCAAAGCCATTGCACACCACCAGGAAGAAAAAGTAGGGATTTCTGGACCACATACTATGTTTGCAAAGGATTGATTAATCCTAACTCTCCTCATGTTTGTATCCATCCTTTCATCTTTTTTCTCTCTTTTTTCCACTGTTTTCTTTTACAAAACAGGGAGAGTCTGTTTTCCTGATTATGTACTGTCTGGAAATTCAGTTGAAGGTAGTGTATAGAATTGTGTTTCCTCCTTATATTATTACTGGATGGCCAGGATCCAAATACTTCTTGGCATCCTTTATCCCTAAATCTTCTTTTGATCAATAAAAAAAAAAAAAAAAAGAATTCTGCAGCTTATATGAAGTGGATAGAAACTAAACATTAGCAGATATCAAAATGGTTTTAACTTTCAAATATATAAATCTATTCATGTATTGACATGTGCAAATGCAAAGAAGTTTAACCAAAATGTTCCATTAAAAAGAAAATAACCAAACCCCTATTCTTTGTGTTATTTACACATGAAAACAAAAAGTAACATTTGCCTGTCCCTCTTGGATTCACTTACATCCTGCATGCATTTTAGACATTTCAAGTAACACCACAGTTTTTGTGCAATACCTCAGAAGGTTACTCCAGCTCTTTTCTGGGGGTGCTCCCACACAGGGAGACTCAATTAATGGATTTTCTAGGTACATCATCCAAAGGAGGAAATAAAGAGACTCTCATGTACTGCAGGTCTCCACTGTCCTCCAGTGCAGACACAATTTCATAACCACCAGAGCCTGAATGGTCACTACTCAAAACATAAACCAGAAAATAGAAAACATGCTATGACTTTAAAAATACATAAAGGAGAACTGCCTTGTACCTGTTTCCTGCACTGAGAAAGGCAGCAACATCCAGCCCTCAGTTTCATGGCACCTAATATAAGTGCAAGAGCTGAGCCAAAGACCAGTTCTGTATTTTGGGATGTGTCTCTTTATGGACTGATTTTGTAGTGTTCTGAAGCAGACAGGAGCTCCAAGGAAGGAAAGAAATTCATACTCTGAGCACAGGCAAAGTCTTTATGTGCTGTCTAATGCCCCTCCAGCAGCTCCACAGCACTCAGCATCTCCAGCCAATTCTGCCCTTTTCAAATACAACAGGTGCCTGACACAGGGGTGGAGAGAGGACACCTCTCTTGAGTAAGTGCACCAAGACCATGAGGGACCCTCAGCTGTGCAGATTTGAATGATGCAGTATTGCAGCACAGCTGCTTCATATGAAACCCAGCACAGCTTTGCTCTGAGGGCAGCCCCCTTGGGGCACAGGGGCAGTGGCACAAATGAATCCCCTCACCTTCACAGCTAAAAGAGTGTTGGAAATGCTCTGGGAAGACTTGTCCATCTGGTGAGGAGCAAAAGAGGCTTTTATGAAGGGAGTGAGAAACAGAAAAGCTGTGTAGGGGCCCCATTAGAGTCACTGAACCACACACATGTGGGCAAGCAGGCTGGAGCTAACCACACGGCATGGAGCAAATTGGGCAGGACTGGTCCTCAGAGGTATTGGCAGAGCTGGGCCAATGGCTCAGCACAACAGAGCTTCTCCAATTGGGCATTAGGAGCTCCATTCCTAATTTGGTCTGTATCTTGCTGACTGCCAGTGAGGATGAGTGGCAAACTGAGCTGGGCCAGCAGCACTTTAGCTAGACACAAATCAGACTGTAGTGCAAAAATCCAGCACCCAGTTCCTACATTCTCCATAGCCTTTCCATGGAAACAAACACCACCATCAGCCATTTTCATACCACAAATTACTTCCAAGTTTTCTGTGAGCCCACCAGAGGGGAATTCCTGTGTCTGCTCACTCCCCAGTCCTGCCTCCAGCTCCTCTGGTTTCCATCTAAAATGGAGATAATTACACTTGCCTCCCTCCAGTATGTTTTTCCTACTGCAAATAAAAATGCACAACATTCACTCAAAGGCTTCTGAGTTTTCACTACGCAAAGCCACCCCTTCTCAGAGGGTATGAACTTTATATTTCATAGCCAAGATGGCCTTCATTAATTTAAGTGGTGTAAAAAGAAAATATGTTTAAGAAAGTAGCGGAACAATGCAGTGAAAAATCATCCCAAATTTTATTACGCATACTTTTTAGGTTAGTGGATAACTTTTTAATCCAATGTGTCATATTTAATGTTCTACCAAGCCAAATCCATAGATTCCCCCAATTCTTTATATTTCTTCCTCTGCTAGCTTAATACACTGGGTCAAGTGTGACTAGTGTTTATTTTAAATTTGCAAAATTGATCCCAGCTTCATATTTTTGAGACAGATTGGTCCGTTTTGGTACATTTCCAGAATAAATCCCGCCTGTTCTTTTAAAGTGAGACAGACTTTTGACATACCATCGTTGTGACTGTGGAAGGCATTTCTGGCACACATAGTGAGTGACTGACTTCTCTGCATGTTTTCATAGTGATAAATATGTGGTACCATTGGGCAGGAAAACAAAGTGTTCCCCCCAAAAAATCTCTGCTAAGCATATTTCAGAGAGAACGGGTTAGTATAGATACCTCATGCTCTCTTTTCTGTGCTAAGAGGTATTTAATTCCGCAAAATCCACTCACTCCCACCCCTAATTTAAACCTCCAAAGTGGAACATTCTACTTTTCCTTTTCTGCACATGTAAAAAGAGCAGGCAATCTTGCCAAGGTTAACTATACAATCTTGTTAGGCTTCTATAGATTTCATTAATGCCTCATAAAAGAGAATCAATAAAACTCCTTGCACGTCAATATAAAAAATGACCTTTCGATTTACTCTTTAAGATACAACAAAAGAGAACCTTAACCAATAGACACTGTCAAAACTTCTCTGATAAGAGCTCCTGCAACAGGGAGTTTAGATTAAAAGTTCTTCTGAAAAGTTATGTTTCTGGTCTGAACTCCTTCCTAAGGATCTGGTTTTGATCCTATAGGGAAACTTTGTTGGGACTACTCATTTTAGGCTACACACAACCTTGCAAGGCTGCATATTAGAAGTATGGGATTACTCACACACCGAAGCACAGATCCTTGTAAAAGTGTCATCACAATTTGAAGGTTAATAGGACTGCTCACAAGGGAAAGGATTTATCCAGAACTGTGCCTTTAAGCCCATTCTTCCTTCAAATTTTCCTTTGACATGTTTCCTCGCGCATGAAAGTCCACAATGCTTAAACTGACTTTTTCAGCTCCTTTTATGTAATTTACAGCTTAGCATACCCAGCAACCACACCAAAATGACATTTTCCTAAAGCATCTCAGCAGGAGAGTTGGTAGCAAATAGCTCTGTCCTAGCACCAGTGCTGGCACTCAAAAACAAGGGCCTGATCCATGATCTTTTCACTGATACTTTCCATTTCTTTTGCTCCAAATTCCTCACTCAGACAGCTTGTGGGGTCCCACTTCACATTGCCTCTGGGTTTTACAGTGTCCTCTCAGATTCAAATATAATAATGACCCACTGATATTTTTAATGGCTAGATGGATAAATGCATAAAATTCTTATAAGTCCCCCCTCCCACTTCTGAAAGTTTTATCAGGTGGATAAGGAACAGTATCACATTAAAAACAAATAAACAAACAATCCAAACCAAACAACAACATCAAGAGATAACCTGGTGGCAAAAGTAAATATTTTTCTTCTTTTAATGTATCTCTGTTGCTTAATGTACCTCCTAGCCACAATATAATAGATAGTTCATATAAATGATGACACATTAATTTTAAAAACTACCAAATCTTAAGTTCATGTGACTTTCCTTTTGGTTTTCAATAAGTTTTTCCTCCCTGCCTGCCTTAGCTCATCCTAAATAGTCTTCCAGACTGAACTGAGGATCCTGAGGTCATTTCTGAAGCAGGGAAGCCCAAAGCCTCTCATGTCAGGGCCACATTCAGTCCACTCTATTGTGAACAAGTAGTGGTGTGGGATGATTGTGGGGCCACTCACAGTCATTAGGCCAGACCAGCCCTCTTTGTGTGTGCTGGTGTCCTAAGGAAATGGAGCAGCAGCTCCTTTATCACTGCCTTCTCCTCCTTGACTCAAGTATCCATGCACAACATACCTGACCTTTAAACAGGCTGCCTGCATGTTTGTGTCTGTCTCATGGTTTTGAAGTGGCTGATAAATACATACTCCTCTACTTCTGCCTTTCTCCAGCCTCAAATCCCCCAGGTTTGTTCCTATCCCAAGTTTTCATGCAAGAGAAAAGAACTTTTAGTGTATTCCTTATATTTTGGGGGCAAGAGGATGCTTTAACTTCTTTATACAGTGTAGTATTTGTCTTACCACCCAGAAAAGTGATAAAGCCTGCAGTGAATTCAAAACTCTTAACTCTACAAAGAAATGTATATTTTCCACTGTTATCAATATTTGAAATCATTAATCCTAGCAGGTTCATTTATTTGTGTTTTAGTTTTCCAATGCCTACTTTGATAGAAGACAATGAGGACAATCAAGTCTTGTTTCTGTAAATACACTCTAAGATGATCAAAAGTGACCAGTCATTGCCATAGCAAGGAAGATGGTCTTGATGGTACACAGAAAAGCTAACCTTGGGTTTTGTTTAGAAGTAGGGTGATGTTCTGAGAACAAAAAACTGCAGAGAGTTAGGACAATGTGAACATATAGCCTCTTCATTTTAATTACTAAGTCTTTGAAGAGGCTTTGCATCAGCCGGATAATGGGCAATTGCAAAAACTTCCAATGAAGATTTTTTTTTTAAATAAAAAGTTTCAAACAATTTGTAGTCATAAACCAGCATTTCAACCAGTAACTGCCCTTCTAGATGCCTATCTTTTCTTTAGGGTCTCATAAGTGGGACAAGATCTTGTAAAGATACAAACATTTTCCTCCTCATTTTAGTGGCAAATAATCTTTTTGTTAACATTGGGACTGCTCTCTGATGTACTTTGCAGCATCTGCTCCCTTTTCTCCCCAGTTCTTTTAAAAGCATTCTTAGAGTCATGGAAATTTTTTCTGTCCAAACAGACCAGATAGAAATCTCTCCTCCAGGAAAGAGTCTTACAAAAACCCTGCCTGTTAACAGCCCTCAGCTGGAGCAGAACCGAGGCACTGAACTCAGGACGCTGTGCTGGCTTACACAAAACGAGAGGCTCAGCTGCAAGCATATTTTGTGAAGGCCAGCTCTTCTACTTAGTTCACCATTCTGAGCATAATCAAAAGTTTCAAGACCTAGAGCCTGTAGGCTGAAATTGATTGGGAACACATGGGGCTAAGCGGCACACACAATTTACCTGTGTACCTAAATAACAATATATTTATAAGCATAAACAAAGCAGCTGGTCTCCATTTCCTCGCTAATGAAAACACCCTTGGCCTTCCTGAACTCCAGACCTACACTGCCACAACTACTTGGTCTTCACACACTCAAGTCATATCTGTTGGCCTGAGTCATGAAAACCTGGTGCTGCAATAATTTTCAATAATAATTTTGGCTCTGTCCTGGTTTCAGGTGGGAAAGAAATAGTTTTCTTCCTACTAGCAGGTATGGCACTATGGCACCATTTGGTGCTAAATCCAAAATGGTGGCAACACACTGATGTTTCAGGTGCTTATACTGAGCAGTGTTTATACTGAGTCAAGGACTTTTCAGCTTCTCACCCCACTCTGCCAGCAAGGATGCTGAGGGTGCATGAGAAGTTGAGCAGGGACACAGCTAGGCCAGCTGACCCCGAAAGGTTTATTCCATAGCATATCCTATTATGATCAGTATACAAGTGAGGGGGAAAACCAGACAGGGGCTGCTGCACAGGAACTGGCTGGACATCACTTAGCAGGTGAACAATTGCACTGTGCATCACTTGTTTTGTATATTCTAATTATTGTATTGCTATTAGTTATATTACTGTTACCTGACTGCCTTTTCTGTCCTATTAAGCCATCTTTATCTTGATCCATGAATTTTGCTTCCCCCCCTCCCCTCAATTCTCTTCCCCCATCCCACGGTGCAGGGATGGAGCGAGCCAGTGGCTGTGCAGTTTGCTACCTGCTGGGTTAAACCACAACAGGCTCCTACAGTAAGGCTCATGCTGTCAATTAAATTATGGCAGCAGCTGAAATCTAAAGGTCACATCATCTAATATGAAACAACACAGCATTTGATAAACAGCACCAGTCAGAAGAACTAACTTTTGAAGGTCGGACTATTGCAAGGTAAAGCGCTGTACTCTGGCAGGTGAGCACATCTTTCCAAATTATATTTCATGGGCAGAAAGACACTTCCTTAGCAAATACTTGCATGAAGCTTTAAGCTGGGTTTGTGGGAAGGAAACACGTAGGCTTACATAAGCTATTTCAGTCCAGAAATTCCTTGTGGTTAGTTAATTATATATACTAATAACTTCCCAATGACAGTGTCTGGATGCAGCCTGCACATACACACAACAAAGCAATTTAATACTGTTCATGCACTACAGTCTTCTCAAGCAAAGACTCAGATTTCAGTGCAAGTTCTCACACTACAGAAAGTTAGGAACTGGGACTTCAGCTTTCCAAAATTTAAGTACTGCATTCAGGAACCCCTGTGATCTGTCTAGAGAGACTTGCTAAATACTTTGCAGCAACACCTTTGCAGATCATATCCAGGGATCTCTAGATGCCCGTAGGATGATGATAAGGACGCCTAATGCTGATCACAAGTATCACCATGCAGTTTTATATAGATCAAAATATGTTGATATACCTTAAAATACTGGCCATCTATCTAGAAGCGAGGCCAAGGGGCTCCCTTTACACAAACAGGCTTTGTGTACTCCCTCAAGGATGCAGAGACAAAAAATAAGAACTGCTGTGACATATCCCAATGCCATTTCCTACCTCATACCAATTGTTAGTTGTGGTTTTATTTTGGGGGGTGGGATCCTAAGCTTGAGAGGTTCATAGCTTGGAGGGAGCAGCATTCCTGAGGAGCCTGGCACAGTTTTGGAGACTAATGATTTTTTCAGAGAGTGCCACAGCTGAAACATTTGAAAATTTATGTCAACTTTAGCAGGGGAATCCAACTGCAGAACAAGGGTAAAAAAATTCTCAAAGTGGATATTTTTCAAATTTGTCTTTCTAAATAGTACTCTAGTTACTTGATTTCTTGTTTGATTTTAGAGGTTAAAGAAAATTTCCAAGTAAACAAAAATTGCAAAATGTTGTATTTTCCACAACTACTTTTTAAGTTCTTCTCTTGGTGCAGGGTAAAATGACTTGAGGGATAATTATAAGCCTTTTCCTGAACCTTCGAGGCACTTTTATGAACTGGACAAACCACACACACAGTTTGAACTCTCCAAGATGATTTAGTAGCCTCATGCAAGCCCAAATATCTGTGATAGCCAGATAATCAGTCACATCTTCTTCCTTCTATTTAAATACCAGTTCAAAGCCTTCCCAGAAAGAAAGAGGGGGCCCAGTATATAACACAGTATCATACGTCCCCCAGCAGTCCACTATAAACCTGGCTCCTGGTCACCTTCGGTTTCCCAGCCCTTTGGCCACCTGAATTAACAGCATAACCAGCTGCCTCTTAGTGTCTTTCAGGCTTAGTGTACAACACACAAACATCCAGACAGATAAAAATAGTAAAACTTTGAGAAAGACGAAGAGTATTGGCACTGCAATGCCTTTTCCAAGGAAAAATATTTATGGTTGTATTGAAGCAATTGTCCTGTGCCAATGTGAACGGCATCATTTTGTTAGCTACAGCATAATTTAATTACATAATTTTCCCAGCTCATAAATGTGTATATATTTACTTTTTTTTTAATAATAAAATACAATAATGATTTTTAAAAGTAACTTTCAGGCAAAGTAGTGCAAAAGATTAGGAAGGAACATATGGTAAAAGTCATTTTTGACCTATGTTTTATCCTTAAAACCCACAAGTGGATTCTGTATTAAAATCAAAGCACTCTAAGTATATTATGAAATATTTACAGCTGTTATTACTGCCTGATTTATGTGTGCCAGAGACCAGATTATTCAGGCTGGTTTCACAAGCAATATGTCAGTAAACAGGATTTTGTTTGGTAATTATATTAAACATGTCCATATAAGCTTTGAATTAATTATAAACTGTATTTTACTGTACTTGATAAAAGCACTAAGCAGCAAGAACTAACGATGGCAAAAAGGTCTCCTCTCATTTTCAATAAAGCTTTCCATGTGAAAATCTGTCAACATGAAAAAGTTGCTGCTTGTAATTAAAACCAGGCTTTAGTTCAGTAATATGTTTACATGTTATGTTCCAGAAGGGGGGAAAATGCAATTGAATTACTCTCTTAAACCCTGTGGTTTGCAAACACACAATCTGCTCCGGGCACGCTACTGATGTCAGCTCCTCCAGTAAGGAAGACACAGTCAGGCTTAGCCCCATGACACATTGGAGAGTTTTGCACTACTAGCACAGCGTGGTGAGAGTGCAAGGGAGTCCTTGAGATGCATCCACAGGATGTTTGCAGTGGGCTGGTCTGCCCAAACCAGGCATTTTAGCTGTGCTCCTGTCACTTATCACACAAAGCTTCCCTAATGCACAGCTAATGGCACAACAGAGGCAGAGGAGGTTAGAGCAGTCCTTCACCAGACTTGGGAGCCTGTCAATGAGTGACTAATTACTCTCTGCTCCAGCTCTCACATTAACTTACTGAGCCACCCTTTGCCTGTCTCCACAGCAGCTTTACAGCACAAGGTCTATTTTTCCAATGCAGACTTCAAAGCAACTTCTCAGAATTTTACCCAGTGCCAAACCAGGTGTTAACTGTGCTTCTGTGAGCGCCAAGCCCACAGTACTGGGACCTCAGCCTGCTGGTTCCTTCTGAAGATGAACAGTAAGTTCCTCACCCATAACACTTCTCAATATCAAGCACACAGGATGTTTTTTCACCACAATTTTCTACCTTTTTTGATACATAGAGATGGGTGAATGCTATTTGCTGTGCCACTGGTTAACTAGAATTTCAGACCATAGGATACAAACACTATCTTGACACATTTAAAGGTTTTCACACTGCTGTAATGAGACATGTTTCCTAAACAGCCAGGAAACAACATCCTTCCATGACAACCCAAGTCTCTATGTGAGAAAGCATCTTACAGACTTCAGTATAAACTTTTCAAACAAGGTCATATTATATTTAATGATAAAAAACCAAGCAGATAAGCAGCTCTGTGCTTATCCTGTATTACAGAAGCCTGTACACTACATTTGTTAATCTTGCTTTAATTCAGAAACCTGACACTCCCTGCTTTTCTTGTATCCATTTTTGTTTTTCATTAATGCAACCAGATGGTGACTTCAGTTTGATTACAATTCTGCCTACTTTAATGTGAACTCTCCATCTTACTACTATCAGATGACATTTGCTTTTCTTAATGTACATAGTTTTAGGAAAAGCACAGAAGTGCTATTGCTGTGTTACATGAAAAATTCCAATATACATTTAGCTGACATAGCATCAGCTGGTGTTTAAACTTGGCTTAGCTAATGGACTTTTAATGTCAGTGGGGTTGTGTGCAGTTACTTGCTATTAGCAGGAATGGGCCCTTTCTATAAAAATCACTTTTCCTCAAGTGTGTTGTTTGAACATTCCTTCCCCTGATTTAGTGACTGTCACCAAATACAAAACAAATGCAAGGACGCAGGAATCTACTGTTATCTTTAAAACCAACTTAACCTCAGCCTGGCCTCCACAAATGAAATATGTTCTGCATTGGTACCAGTGAATACAAAACTTCAAAGACAAAAGAACAAATTTTTCTTGTCTTCCTGCAGTGAGTAAATCCTGAGCAACCCAGTGAAAATAATCAGACAGAAAGTAAATTTGATCACAATACTGTTATCTATTGATTTCCCTAAACAAAAAAAAAAAAAAGGCAATGAAACCAAGTACTGGTGAAATAAGCTGATCAGTAAAACAAAGCAGATTAATACTCCACACAAAGTCGCTTTGCCACTGAAATTCATTTTCTTTGCAAATGTTTCTCATAAATGCAAATCTAAAACTTTATTCTTGAGACCACAGAATGATAGAAATGTTTATAAAGTAAGTCATTAACTTAGGCATTTTAAATTTTTTTTAAGATTTGGAAGGCTTTATCTAACAGCCATGTTTACTACAAGGAATTAATACATAACTTTACGGGGTGGATGGAAGAAAAAAGATTCATACAGAAATATTTCAGGACAAGTAAAGGAGAAAAGTCAGCAGCTGAGCAGTTTTGCCTTCTCCAGTGCTTGTGAAAGGCATATGGCACTTCTCATTCTACTGCCTGCACCAGGATAACAACTGCTTTTGTTACCAGCTACCAGGCTGCACTTCTAACCTAAAACTTCGAAGCCCATGCTTTTAGTGGCAGAGGTCTTTATTCAAAAATGATTGCTAAGGCAGGAAATTGCCACACATTTGTGTATAACAGATATCTACGTGGATATCTGCCTACAGTTGGTGACATTTAGCTGTCAGTGTTCTTATCTAAAATATCGTAGCAAAAAGCCAAGCAAAAAAAAGTCTACCTGAAGGAATCTTGCCAACTTGTTTTCAAGTGAAGCACCATGTTAATCTCTCTACAGAAAAGAGTCACATTGCTACATGGAAGGAAAATTAAAAGCCTCGAAGTTATTCAAATTATTTAGCTTCAAAATAAACCAAAGCAAAAAAGAAACAACCTCAGGAAAAACTTGCCACCAAGTACAATGAGATCAAGGTCTGTTCATCCTAGAGTCTCACTCTACTGTGTCAACATATTTTTAACACAGAAGCGGATCAGCTTCTGGCATGTGCTGGCTCTGAAATTAATGGAGCTACATTTGGTGGTGGTCATAACCTGGCCTTGTACCACATAAGTCTATCCTTGGTATAAACATTAGGCATTTAAAAAAAAACCAAAACAAAAGGAAACTGATAGTGAAACTGACAGGTCCCAGTACTGAACTTTCTAGCTACAAACTTTCTAGTTACTTAGGAAGTAAGAAATTTGGAACTTCTTATTTGCTACAGTACAGCTATTTTGCATGATGAAGAGAAGGAAAACCTGCACTCCTATTCTTGCCAGTAGAGATCTGCTGTGTAAGAAGATTGCTGCATTTTGTTTGAGCAGGAGACCAAAAAAGTTACCCTCACCTTCAAAAACTGGTGAGGAAGCAGAAAGGAAGCCCCTCAAGCTAGGTTTGGAATGTCTACATGAAAAGAATTTTAATGGGGATGATGATTTGTCAAAAAATAGTGCAGCTTCAGGGCCAAAAACCTTTGAGTAAGGAATACAAGTATTTCATGAGACAATTCAGCAAGATTTTCTGTGAACAGCACTTGTAGAAGGGCAGTGTCTTCCCCATGTAATTACAGATCCCTTCCTTAACCAGACAGAGTTCTAGTTTCCACAATGAACCCTGATTTCCAGATTTAGTGGCCAAGCTTAACAGAGGAAACTTTATCTCTTTCTAGTTGAAAGCACCAGAGAGTGAGTTTTATCCTATTAATAGAGGTTCATGCAGCAGAGATTTCTCTATAGTCTCATCTGAGTGCCGACATGAAATTTCAGTCTGGACACCTCACTGTTTGCCTCTGTAGCCCCAATTATGCACTGTTAGCCACAGCCACTCATCTTTTGTATATGTAGAGCTGCAGAACAACCCAACAGACACACAAAATTGTGGGAAAAGGGAAAGGTGAGAGGGATACATCTGTGCTGACTCCATGAGCAACTGGCAAAACTTAGAGATATATTAATGAAAGAGAAAAGTCATTCAGACTAAGGCAGTGTGCACATCTGTACTTCGAATTACTCCTGATAGGTGCCTGCACTTCAGTCAGTGTAGGTAAATCCAGTGCCCATGAATTAGTCTCACTTGCTATTCTGTCCCACTTCTTACTCCTTGATTTCACTATGACTGAAGTGCAATTAACCTCATTCAGTGAGACTGTATTATTATTTTCACTCACTATGTAAACTTTCCAGTATAAACACATATGCTGGGAGTGGATAAGACAAGCAACGTATTTAAACAATAGATACACCATATCATAAAAGTGCAGCAATTCATATGCCAGCCATTACTTTAGCAAATTGATGGCTGGAATATAGCTCTCCAAGAAGCTCTGAATTACTAATAATCCTGTGGTGATCCCTTTTCACTGTCTCATGTGAAATGCACTAAAATCAAGCAAAGAAACACCTGGGGAGCAACTATCTTGAAAAACAGTTCAAACAAGTTTCCAAAACGGCTGCAATAAAGTCAACCTCTTCTGACAGATCATTCAAGGCTTACTTGAACATTTTCTTGTATCGAGCTGATGAAATTCAAGATTTCTCAAACAATTGCATCCAGCTCTCAGGGGACCAAGAAAAACGCAAGCTTTCCTTTTTCTCAAAGGATACACCACTAATCCACTGAGATTAACATTTCAACCTCTCACTCAATATAAGACTAAGAAATAAAGCTACTTTGCTTCTTGAAAATAACTAAAAAGAGATTGGCAAAAGCTACCTAACAAGAAAATGCTCAGCTGTTGCCAGGCCAGTGAAATCTATCTGAGCTCCTTAGCGTTATTGTTGAAAATGTTCCTGCAACAAGAGAAAAAAGATACTGATTTAATTGCCTAGGCAACCTCATAGCTTTTATAACTCATAAGGCAACGGGGTCCTCTGGAGTGTAAGTCATTCATTCAGATGAATGAAGTACAGTTGAATAACATAGTCCTGAACTGCAGATTAAACCCAAATGAAACAAAACAGCCCAGGACAGTGATCCTTATTCCATTTACAACAGTACTGCAGCCATGCCCTGGATCTGGATCTTCCTCCTTCCAAATTTGAGATAACACTGTGGATTGCATTGGGCAAAGCAAATCCTTCCAAACTGCCTGCCACCAGAAAGTCAGAGTTTTTAGGAAGCATCCCTGTTCCTGGCAACAGCATATATTTTGCCTGTTCCTTTGTTCTGGTTCTGACCAGCACATGGTTAATTTTTGCAGTAGCCAGGAGAGGGCATGGCTAGGACCTGGAGATTATACTGAACCAACTCACTTCATTTTCTGGGGATGAGGTGAAGGGCTCTCTTCCAAGTCTGGGTGGTGTGGCAGAGGGAGCAGTGAGGCATTACTGTGGTCAGGGAGTTTCCATGTGAATCATTCAACTCTTTCTCCCGCCTTCTGTCATCAGTATTGTTGCTGTACATTTTCTTATCTAACTGCTGTTCCCAGCAAATGGTTCTTAGCTCAACCCATGATCTTTACATTTTGCGCCTCCAATTCACCATCCCACCTCAGAGGAGGGGAGAAGGGAGGCGGGAAAGAGTGAGGATCATATGGTTTCGAGGGTCCCAGTGGGAGATACTAAACTGAGGAGTACCATTGCTAACCCACACCACCCTTTTATATAAATTTCTAGATTACAGTAGATACAAAGACACCATCAGTGAGACTCAAGAAATTCAACATTGAGAAGGTACCTGAGAGCCTTCGCAACATAGCATTCCCTCTGTAGCATCCCCTCTTTCTTCAGACAAGAAGAATGGACTACAGCACCAGTCTCAGCTACTCAGAAAACTTGAGCTCATATTTTGGTTTCCCTAACACATTTGCTCTGCATGCTTAGGCAACTCCCCCTAGACCTCTCCACCAAACAGTGATAAATACAGCAAGCTTCCAAATCCAGCAAAACAGAGATTGAATAACTAAGGCAATGTTACAAATAAGAACTTCCCATTATGCCCAGCAACACAAGACTATAGCTTTGCTAAAAACACAACTGCAGATATTCCCCACAGTTGGTATCACCAACTGAGACAAGCATGCACAGCTTTTTGGGTGCCTCTCCTGCCCTGCCTGTGTAGGACTCACAACAAAGTGATAATTTGAGGAGGTGTTGAGCCACTGCAGCATCACATGCTCACAAGGGAGGTGTCCCTGCCTTGATGGGACTGTTGGGCTGCCATGCAAGCTAGAGCAGCACTGCTTGTATTCAGGGAGCAGCAAACGTAATCACCTAAATTCAGCATTGCCTGACACTCCCTGGTGGAAATAAGGGCATGTCTGCCACCACTGAGAATCTGGGTCTCCATCTCAATCTACATCACAGTAAAATCAGTGTGATTTACCAAAAAAAAAAAACCAAAAAAACAACCACCACAAAAAAACCCCAAGCCCAAACAAAAAACCAAACCAAAAACAAAACAGTAAGATCTAGAGAGCTGTGTAATATTTGCCTTAACCAGTGCTAACCAGGACTGTAAATGAAGTCTAACAGTGAGATTTTTCACTGGGCTGGTTGAAATACGTGGAAAAATGTAAACTGATATAAAAACCATTGCTGTCAGAAGACTTCACAACTTTTTAACTTAATTTTCACTGAACACCTAACACATTTTCAGAGAGCATAAATACAAATAGTTTGGACAGTAGGGTAAATATTCAGGGCTTTATTGACCTTTTCTCTAAAATAACTGAGTCTTTTCTGGTTTTGATTAAGATTTCTTCCTTTTTTTCCAACCTCCCTGAGCAAATAAGCAAAAAGGAATCTTTTTTTCTCCTTTGTTTCCCCCTAGATTTTCCATGTTGATAAAAAGAGTATTTCTAAGTGAGACTGTTTTTGCATGAAGCTCTTTCTCCCCAGCCTGAACTTTTAGATAATGTGCCAGGCTATAAAGGGACTCCCCAAATCCTGGCGTTTGATGACTTGGGAGGAAATCCCATATTTCCTGCTTAACGTCCATGTGATTTGGGATGGAGTCATGAAAGCAAACAGGAAGTTGTTCTAGTGATGACTACCTAGGGAGAAAGCTATATACAAGCATCTCTGAGGTTACTGAGAGCAGGGAAAATCTCTGGCAGCTCCTGCCCACTGCTCCCACTCACTGCACCTCACTTGTGAGTGTTGTTTCAAGCAGAGCCAGCCTTGAGGAAAACAACTGGAACACAGCTACAGTTCAGGGCTTTCCTTTAGCTCCTTAGTGTGCACATAGTTTTATGCTACGTCCTCACACCAGAAAGATAAATCTAAATACAATAACCACACTGGATGTGCAGCAAAATATTTAACCAAACCTATCATGAACCCAACAACAATACTCAATAAATCATCTCTCCACCACAGCAGTGGAGTTAGGGGCTGGAGTACCTACAGATGACCCCATTAATTTAAACACAGGGGAATGAAGTATGCTCAAAATCAAGGGGAAATTTGTTGTTCCTATTTATTCTGTGTAAAGTTCTTCATAACCATTTCCCTTTTTAGCATAATTTGAAATGCTTGCTTGCAAATGATGCAAATTAAGTGTTTCTTGGAATACAGCTTGCCTCCTAGAAGACTTAATAACATTTCCTTCAGATTGCCTCTTGGATAATGTTATGATGGAAAGATCCAGTGGCGCCTGCTCCTGAGACTGGACTCTACTGAGCACACACAATAAATCACTTAAAACACCACCATTCCTTCAGTCCTTGGAAGCAGCCGGCACTGAACTGCGCCTCTGCACAACATTATCCTGACGCTGTGCTGATGGGGGTTATGGCCAACTGGAAAACCACAGCTCGTCTCTCACTCCTTTCCTTTGATTCTCAACTTGTACTTGAGAAGCTGTTCTGTACCTCGGAGCCGAACGCGCAGCAGAGCCGGCTAATGCAAATGACAGACGCTGTAATTACTGCTCCGCTGGCACCGCTGCCAAGATCGCTGCCTGCTAGACTTGAATACCTCCACTGGGTGGCTAACGAGATGTGCACTTCACAAACCAGCACAGCCCTCTCCCCACCCTAAAGGGAGGAAAGACAATGCCATTTCTTCCTAAAGGGAAGTGTAATGTATTGCATAGGCAAAGCATCCATGATTACACTTTTATTTCAAAGATAGCGTCCAGTAACTTGTTTTCAATGACAAACCAACAGTCTGAGACTCACATGGAGTCCAATCCTCTTTGACTAAATCACAGCAAACTGTTCACTAGTCCGAGTGATGCAAATTTACCCAGGAACTCCCTTTTGCACCAGCAATTCAAAAATATTTTCTGATGAGCTGCAGAAGTAATTCTATTGCCTTTTTGTAGAAAAAGTATCCAGAACAGATTCCTCGAAAGCCCAGCGACGTAAAATCCAGAAAGAATTAGAAATCAAGAAATACAGCCATATACTATAAAACAGATTACTAAAACCAAGGTTGTTTTGCTGGTAGCATGACATAAATGTAGCTTGGCTTTTTGAAGTATAACTCTCCTCTGTATCCTATTTATGCATAAAATTCTAGTCATATACTGCACAGAAATAGTCAGTTGTTGTCCTTCTCCGCCTGGGCTTCTCTTATTTTCCATAGGAACTGATTTACTTCATATCCTATTCACCTGAACTGGGAAGGCTGTGCCTCAAAACACCTCTCTCCCATTTGCATAAAAATCAAGATATTTACATGGAAATGTCTAATAAATATAGCCCACATTTTGTCCTTTCCTACTGCACAGACCAGCAATGGAACTGATTTGCCTGGCCTTGGCACAGAGTTGTATTCCTGTTTTCAGATGTACTGTATTTGGAAAATTAAATTAGGAAAATCTTTTTAATTTGGTTAAGGCTGTTTCCTGTTTCTGAATTTGGATGTCATACACAAAGCTAGTCCCAAAATATAGTGAATAACTGGGGTTTAAGACCATTACCAAAGAAAAATAAAGTTGTGTGGTGAATGATCCATGTAAAGTGATTAAGTGCAAACATGCACAACAACTGTGGAAATGTTTAGATGCACTCTGGCATTCTTACTGCACAGAGGAATAAATGACATTGACAGTAATGCTGAAGAACCATCAGGAAGAGCCTGTTTGTGATCTATATATTTTTTCCATAACTCTTGCAACCAGCTGCTAGAGCCTGGAGCCAGAGGAAGAAGAACTCAGATTCTGACTCCCATGTTCCCAGGGAGGAATCTCTCCTCTATGTACAGATTCATCCACTTAATTTTAATCCTGCTTAAACTCCACCTCTGTCAGCAAAGGAAACACAGTGGCTGGTTTGCTTTCAGCAAAGAGTACTGCAGTACTAAAATGCTACTCAGAACATGTACAGGCTACCACATCCAGCTCAAACTTGTCAGCATCATTGAAATCTACCACAGTGCATCACTTTAAAACAGATTAATGCTCCAGAGAGCCTTATCCATTCACAACAAGATAATACTTGGCTCTTGCTTTATTAATACAAATATTACACCTGCATGATCAAGCACTAGAGGTTCACTGATGCATCAAGATAATTAAGTCCTTTCCCCGCCTTTTTTCAACAAGATGTGTTTAGGTATTTAATTAGGAAATGCATCCCCAAAAGGTTACTACATTCACATGTTATAGTTCACTTTTTCTGCACTAAGCATTTTCAAACTGCTGCTGTTGCTAATACAGACCATGCTGGGGCAAGACAAATATCTGCACATATGGCTCTTTTACAGTTTTCTTTTTAAATTATCACTTTGATTTAATTAGTTTGAGGGGTTAAGCATGAAAAATGCACTCTTTTATTGTAAGGGAACAAATGAAACACAACCTCATTAATATGTAGTCCATTTAGCTTTTCTACCATCTTTTACACCATCGTTATTAACTCCAAAAGCTGTCTGAAGCATGTTTGTCACTACAAATAGACAGCCTGACCCTCCCTTTCGTCCCAGCTACACAACAAAAAGGTGGGAGCCACAGGATAAGTGGATAACAGTTTGGGAGGCAGGAAGTGTGGGAGCTGTAGGGGAGCACAACAGCTGAAACTCAGTCTCCACTGACTGAAGAGCCAAAGGAAAAGTTGCTCTTATGGAGATGGCACCCAAATGCCCAGCTGGGGCACAGTTTGGGGCATTTAAATTCTCATTCTGATGTAGCTTATCATAGAGGTATAGTAAATGCAGCGAATGCCAAGTCACAGTTGATTCTGGCTTGATAATCACTCTGGCCCCATTCACACCGCTATGAGAATTAAGGGCTGTCTCTACCATTGCAGCCATTTCCTGTTCTCTCCTGATAACAGCGGAAAAATACGCAGACAGCTTCAGATAAGAAGATAAGAAATACTCATAAAACAAAAAGTGTTTTTAGGTCTGCTGAGAAGCTCATGGGAGGACGCCGAGATGCAGTGATAATGAACATGCCAGGGAGTGAGGGGGGGGCTGGTCCACCAGATCCTCAGTTAATAAATTCATCTTCTACGAGGCTATGGAAAAGGAAGGTAGGAAAGCACAAGTCCCAGCAATGCTCATAGCTTTCTCAGCCTGCTTCAAAAGCTAAAGATAGTTGGGGAATTGAGATGAAAGATGTATGTTTTTGAAATGTATATATAGAATAGAGGAAAAACTTTGCCCGGTGCTATATGATGAGGAAACTTCCTGAAGAGGGCATAGTTAAACTGTTGATTCATTGCCTCACTGAAGCAGTGTGTACACACACACGAAGATCCCCACTGCACACACCAATGAGAAAATACCTCAGCTCTGGGAAAAATGCCAAAACCAGGTCTGCACCCAAATTCCCTGTCTGGTCCTAGCAATAAAAATAAAAGTATAAATGGAAAAAAAAAAGTCCAAGACAAAGAGCTATATCCCAACCAGATTCCCTGGATTTTTCACTCTGTTGTGGAAGTTTATCGCACACTGGGGAGTGTTGCTGAAGAGCTCTCCATCCCTCTCTGGGTAGGTGAGCACACCTGTGTTCTGTGGCAGGTCCCACACTGTGTTGCCCTTTGCAGGATAGGAACAGGGGGCCTGGCTCCTGTGCCCTCGTGGCACTTCTGTCACACAGCATTGTGTCACAGAGGGTAAGTGTGGGAAGGAGAAACCATCCGGGAGTGGGAGATACAAGCCCTGTGGCACCGAGCAGCGCTCTGGAACAGCCGAACACAGGGGGTCCTCTCTTCCCTGCTCAGGCCATCTGTCATGTGAAACTCCCGTGTCCTGCCAGCAGAGCCAGCAGGCTCCTTTCCACTCCAGGTTCAACTGTCTGAGGGGAGCTTTCTTCTCCAACACCCTCTGACATGACATATCTCTATTGACACAGACAGATATATACCCAGACATGTAGGTCCACACACATATGACGCTACTTAAACCCCTAAATACAAAATATCAAACCTGTATTATCTTGAACAGGAAACCAACCAGCGAAAGGAAATTAAATGGAAGACATAGATGAAACCTGCTACAATACATAAGGGATTTTTCTACTCTCATTCTCTGCTACCCCCTTTTCAAGGCCAGATTTCTGATCTTCCTGTGAAATAAATGAGCAAGGGAATGTGACTCTGAGGGGATGGAGTAAGTATCAGCAAGAAATGGATTAGCACTGTTACATGTACAGACATGATGTTCAGTGCACCCAGCCCACCAGCAGCAAACCTACAGCTCCGTGCCTGGGAGAACCCACAGAAAGCCTGCCAGGGGCACCAGGAATCAGAACAACTGTCACTGTTCTCCTGTCAAAAAGGCCACAGAGCAGTGCACTTTGAAATGCCTGGGTGAAAGCACAGGGTCAGATCTGTGCAGTTTTCACGAATGCCTCTCCACAGACATTATGTGGGGAAAATCAAGTATTCTTACACTTGCATTATGCTAGTAACTTCAAATCAAAACTCTGGTGCATGTTATTACTTCATGGCTACATACATGTGGAAAATAAACAAAGAAGCTTCTAAAATTCCTTTTCTCTTGTTAATCATATAACTGAGATTTCCAACTGCTTTAACCAACCCCGCACATCTTTGCTATGTGCAGCTCTGCCCACATGCAGCAGCAAGCTCTCTTTCTCTCTCCTGTGTTCCACAAAAGCAACACATTTCCACATTAGGTCTAACTCCTGGAAAGAAAGAAGAGAAGCACCGAGAAAGTTTGTCCAGCATCAGCTCGCAGGAGAAAAAAGCCTCCTGCTGTGGCTGTCAGCCTGGTGCGTGCTACACTGAGCCAGGGCTCTTTGTGATGCTCTCAAATACCCCTGAACACGCACTGAGAAGCAATACATTGCCACTTAGAAAGGGGAATTTGTACAAGGGCTACCGGGAAGGCAGATCGAGATGTACTCCAGAATCCCCGACACGGGAAAGGAAACAAAATCTCAATACATAAACACAGAAAGACGGTGACTCCCTTCGGGTGTATCATGTTTTTGGCAGGAAGAAGGAGGGCGTTGGGGGGCCCTGGGGTGTTCAAGACTGACCGTCGATTGCAGAGCTCCAGGGTACGGCTTTGCCGCTGCGGAGGGACACCCGCCCCGCACCTGCCTTTCCCACGCACCTTGCCGGCCTCCGGGCGCACCGGCGGCTCTCCCGCCCCGGAGGGCTGCCGGCGGGGCTTCTTCAGCCCCAACTTCCCCTCCGCTCCCCGTGCCTCATTTGAGGACGGAGGGCAGGCAAACGCCTGTCCCGGCCAGGCTCAGCACCTACAGACTCGACCCGGCAGGTACGACCGGACCCTCCAGACTCCGGCGGGGGTTTGCACTGTTTGCACGCACAAACGCAGTAAAAAAGATAATCACGGCATAAATTCGCATTTCCAACCCGCACACGGAGGATGCCCCAACCCCTCTCCATCCATCCATCCATCCATGCATCCATCCATCGCCTTACCTTGCGCCGCGGAGCCGGGGCGGCTGGCCCCCAGGACGGCCAGGGCGGGGAGCACCACCGTCTGCAGCAGGTATCCCAGTCCCAGCCCGCAGCGGGCCGCTGTCCCCTCCAGCCCCTTCCCCATGGCCGGGGCAGCGGGGCAGTGTCGCGGAGCCGCGGAGCTTTCCTGTGCCGCCTGTGCCGGCCCCGTCCCACCTCCGGGCGCGGAGCGGAGCCCCCGCCAGGCGCTCAGGCTGCGCGGAGGGCGGCGGGGCGAGGGGCTGCGCTCGGACCGGGCGGGCAGAGGCGCTGCATGGCCCCGCGGAGGGGCGCGGAGCCGGCGGAGCGCTGCTTTCTTCCCGCGGGCGGCTCGGCGCGGCTGCCTCCACCCCGGGGGTGGGCGGGGGCCGGGGCTGGGGCTGGGGAGAGGGGGCTGCGCCGGCCGCCTGCGATAGAATGCGAGCCGGAGCGAGGAGCAGACCCAGAGGGAAGGGGGCGGGGGAGGCTGGGAGCCACCCGCCGCAGAACCGGCCCCCTTTCGCCTCCTCCGCCCGCGCCCCCTGCGCGCAGAGCCGCGGGCACAAGCGCACGCCGATGTTGGTGCGCACACGTGCGCGCCCGCACACGCAGCACCAGAGCACGATGCACCCCCGCCCCGCACACCTGGGCACGGCAGCCGCGGGAGCCGGGGCTGCGCTGGCCGGACCCCACCACACCCGTGGCTCTCGCATCCCCAGACTTTCCCCGTGGGCCTGATACCCACGCACACGCCTTCAGGACTCTGGGCGATCAGGACCGTCTTTAGGGAGCCAGCAAATGCAGGGTCGGGGAGCCCCATGCCGGACGGGGGGTACTAGTCTGCTCCCACAAGCAGCAGGGTAGGGGGAGAGATCGCACGAGAAGAGCTGTTGGAGAACCCACCACCCCTGGGGAGCATCTCCCCATCTGCCCTCCAGGGCTTTTCTCTTAAGGCTGGGGTCACTCCCTTACAGCCCTAATAATTCCAACCCTCTTGCACGCCCAAAATGCTGCACCTGGCCTCTGAGTTCACCACGTGCCCACCAAATCTCACTGAGAAGGGTAGCAGTGCCCACACCTCAGGTTCACTGCTCAACCAGGGCTTGATCGGCTTGATCTGCTGCCTTCTATGAGGTTCTGTTTGTTTGGGTTTTTTTCTCTTGTTGGTTTGCTTTTGGTTTTGGTAGGTTTTATGTTTGGTTTTGGGTTTTCTTTTCTTTTCTAAGTTGTCCTTCACTTTGCAGAGCCAACGTGGGCTGTCCCACGTTGAGCAGACCCAGCACCTCACACACCACGCGTGCCAATGCCAGGGGCTGTAGCCCCAGAACCCTCCGCACACCACAGTACTCCAGAGAGCATTGCCTTCTCCAGCCCAGGAGTTCCCCCAAGCTGGGATGCGTGCGAGGCAAGGAGCACTCTTTTCCTGGGAGGCGAGGCTGGGATCTTCCCAGTCATTCCGGCTTTGCCTTCCCCTCCCAGTCCCTTCCACACAGGAAAAGAGTTACCAGCCTTGCTAATGCTGCAGGAGGGTTTCCTGGGGCCACTGGAGCTGTCTGCCCCCAGGGAGGCTCTGTCCCACCTGCCCCCTGGCTTTAATGTCCTTCCCAGGGAATTACCCAGACTGTTCCCATCTCAGGATCTGGCAGGGCAGTAGTTTTTTCTCCTCGACAACAGCTGACATATAGCTGCAGTGTGTCAGGGGTTTGGTTTGGTTTTTTGCTTTGTTTTGGGTTTTTTGTTGTTTGTTTGTTTTAATGTTGGATTTTGGTTGTTGGTTTTTGGTTTTGGTACAGCCTAAGAGCATGGAAAAAGGGCAGTTTTTGTTCTGGGCATGCCTGGAGGTGCCCCAAGTAGGCTGTGTTTCAAGCTCAACAGGCTGGTTTTTACCCTGATTGTCTCCAACTGGAGCACTCCATCTCTCCATCTCCTCTCTGTTCTACATCTTTTAAGGGGGCGAGTCCCATCTGCTTCAAACAATACAGCACAGACTAGAAAATATTAAGGCTCCACCAAAATCTGTGATTTAAGTTTCTGTGGAAGTGGTAAAAAGGAAACTCTCAACTTTTACGCACGTTCAAAGGAGAATGTGAGTCCTGAGCAGGAGCTTTTTTGATTGCAGATGCTCCCCACAGCAATCCCTGACTTCATGCTCCATAACTTAGATAGCTGACAGAACAGGTCCCATGTATGATATTTATTTGCCTGTTTTATCCTAATTCTGTGAATTGAGAGCATTTCTCCTTTTTTGGGTACATATTGTTTCCCCTGTTCCAGGGAAAACTTTTCAGAGGTAGGAAGAGAGACCCCTGAAGGATGTCACATGCAGAGGAGGCTGCAGCACCAGCTGACGAGCACATCTCTTGCCACAAGGGAAAGGAGAGGGAGGGCTTGCTTCTCCATTAATCAGAGTTAATTTATTTTTGATGTTTTGGGGCCTCCCAGGAGTAATACCTATAGTTCCAGGCTTAGTTTCCAGTTAGTAGCTCAGTGACCTCATTAAATAGGTCCATCCCAATTTCAAGATGATGTCCCTGCAGCCCTGCCTGGGGATCCCTGGTGGCCGCCAACCTGTCAGCCTCCATGCCCTGGAGTAGGTGCAAGGGGGAGCATTGCTGGTTTACAGCTGTGACAGAAGTGATGGCACAGGGACCACAAGCCCTCAGCTTGGGAAGAAAGTAAGTCATTTCCCAATACCCAAGGTGTGGTGGACAATGGAGGAGCAAAGGTACTGCAGCCTGAGGTGTTCAGTGACCACTTTTTTACTGGGAATGGATATACCTTGGCCTGGAGAAGATAGGTCAAGCAACAGCAACCAATAACTGGATAGGAATCTTATCTGGAAAACATGCTTTCAAATCTTCCCTTGCTCCATTATGTGTAGGAAAGGGCATCCAAGGATATTCCATGTGTCTGCATCACTGTGCTTTCTCAGAAATCCAGTATACTCTGACAAATTACTCTTGTGTCTGGGCCATCCCCAATACCACCACATTGGATTTTCCTTACTCAGGAGCAAGTCTGTCCAAGGGCTCTTTATTTTTTCTCCTTATGAGATAAACAGAATTATTATCCCAGCTTAATAAATTTCAAATTTGACATGGAGATAAAGGATTGAGGCAATTCAGAGTTTTGGGATTAGAAAGTACAAATTGCCTGGGTTTATTCCAAAAGCAGTTGTTTTGTTTCCCTGATAGAACCTGGCTGGAAAGGTATTTTCCATCCTGTCTGAAAAGCTTGTGACTTAAAAGCACTTGTAATATAAGTCTATTACATCGTTACCTTTAGTGTCCTTAAAATCTCAACATACCCTTCATAAACTCATCTGAAGCAAGTATCAATCCCCAATTTTCATACTTGGACAGAAATATCAAGTGTCAAAGAGTCTGCATTGGAAAGTGGCTTTAGCAGCCTAACAGGTGTTGCCTTAGTTTTTCAGGTAAAGTCAAGAAATCCCAATTCCAAGAAATACCCCTAATAGATGATTATAAAATCTAGGGTAATATTTAAAAAGTTTTTGTGTGACTTGTGTACTGGTGAATTTGACTTTAGTGTATTTTGTTGGCCAAGCATCTGGAGTTGCACTAAAACAATCACAGAACTAATCAGTTGTAAAAGACCTCTCAGGTCATTGAGTCTAAACCTTTACTTTTCACCAACTTATGAACTAGACCATGGCACTAAGTGCCATGTTCAGTTATTTCTTGAGCACCTTCAAGGATAATGATGATTCCACTATCTCCCTGGGCAGTCCATTCCAATGTTTAACAGCCCTTTCCTTAAGAAATTTTGACTAATGTTCAATCTAGTCAAAACTGGCTCCAAGTGGTATAAACCAGTTCAAACTGGATCCAGCTGGTTCAACTGGATCAAACCAGTTGCAACCACTTCAAACCAATTTTAAACAATTCAAACAGGATTAAACTGATTCCAATAATTTCAGACCTGATTCAACTGGATCAAACCAGATCAGACTGGTTCCACCTGGCTCAGACCAGTTTCCAATGGTTCAAGAACCCCAATCCTCACTGCAAAGAGTTTCAAAATTTGATTGATGACTTTGGAGCGGAGATACTCAGGTCCCCTGTGTTATGTGCAATGTCAGCAATACTGGTTTGAACAAGAAGAATCTCTTCTGTGCATTGATAATTACCTGTAAGAATTTGCTAGCCAGTCCTCTCACTGCGTGTTGTGTTCCTTGGCAAGTACTGTCAACTCTGTCCTCTGATCTGAGGACTCATTTTCCACACAAATGGCAGTAAGGGATGTGGATTCAGGCTACCCACCAGGTGATGACAATAGCCAAGATGCTCTCAGCTACTGCCCTACCCCTAGCACAGCATGGCATGGTTGAGAGAGGGTTGTATTTTGCATGTTTGCAGTTCAGGGGAGCATGTGGCACACACACCTGCTTTTGGCTGTGCCATTCCCCCAGGCTCTGCCATGCTGCTCTTATTTTATGAC
Source organism: Camarhynchus parvulus (assembly GCF_901933205.1). Taxonomy (NCBI): domain Eukaryota; kingdom Metazoa; phylum Chordata; class Aves; order Passeriformes; family Thraupidae; genus Camarhynchus; species Camarhynchus parvulus. Next base: position 50,833,958 of record NC_044574.1, on the reverse strand, counting down.
AGAGCCCAGCACAACGCAATCCAAAAAGCAGGTGTGTGACAAACCTCTCACTTCACTGACATGCCTGCCCCAAGCTATCAAGTATTGCAGTTTGCTCTCACAGTTTAGATAGGCAATTACCTCTGTGGTTGCTGCATGTGATACTGGGGATCAGCAAATGAACCTACCCTTCTGATATCTTACATTTCAAGAGCAACACGGCCTCATTTCCAGTAAAAACTTCTGAGTATTTTTTTTCACGCTGAGAATGACTATTTGCAGTGGAATTGTGGTCCAAGGAAAATTTCTTTGATATCTATTGAAATTTAATAAAACAACTGTGTTTCATCTTCCAAAATCACTACTTTGTCTGCTTATCTATGGAACCAGATTTTCCCAAGTTCATTTTTTCTTATGCACTACTGTAGTGTGGTAAATTTTCAGTCTTGGCATTATACTAGCAAGTCCATGGATCAGCATATATGTTAATAGTGCACCCTTAAACTGTTTAAACAGTGTTTCACCTCGTAACAAACCATCAGTACAGAACTGTGCTGAATCACCTGGGAGACCATATGATATCCTGATACTAATACATTTTGAGGTGCACAGCTCTCATTTGCTTAATAAATTTATGACAATTAACAGCTTTGTTGTACTCACCATTCTTTTGAACAGTCTGGCTTTTCATAATATCTGAAGAGAACTTTCTTGAACTAATTATACTAAAAGGAGAGCCAAATTCTGTCCCTATATCTATGCTGGATACTGTGCATATTATCCTGTTGTATCCTGCTGTACATAACATCCTGTTGTCATTTGTGCAAGAGGATACTGCTGGAGTTAGGGACTTATATGCCTAGGGAATAAAGGTAAAAACTTCAAAGGTGTTTAAGCCTTACTTTCAGAGACATCATATTTTTGTACGGCAATGGGACTTAGGCTTCTTGCCCATTTTTGAAATGTGTGTCCTCCAGCTACTGCCAAATAATGCAGCCAAAGAGCTTTTTCTTTCATTTGAGTTGTCTGTAAACAGATCACAATTTTCTTTTTTATTTATTCTCTCTTCCCTTTTTTTTTTTGGCGAATATATTCTCTGAGCAGCTCCTGAGCTGTAGCTCATTCGTGAGCATTTGAAGCTCGGTATTCAAACTATGTTCCTTACTCCAACTGCATGGTACAGTATTTATAAAAATAAAAATAAAATTAAAAAAAAAAAAAGAGAGAGAGAGAGAAAAAGCGTAATCATTTCAGTCTCTATCTGCCTGAAAAATCACTGCAAAATACCAAGGGTGAGACCTGCTGTCAATCCGTATTTGTCGCGACCTGAAGCGAGCGCTGTCCCGGCTGTTCCTGCAGCGATTGCGGTGCCTCCCAGCAGAGGGAGATGCGAGACGCCGGCTCCGGCCCCGGCTCGCAGCTCCCGCCGTCTCTGCAACAGATCGATGGGTCGTCAATGTTTTAAGAACATGCCTGAGTCCCATGGCTTCTCATTATCTAAGCATTTTATCTGAGAACAAACCTCTTTTAGGCCCGTCTCTGATAGTGCAGAATTCTACACCCGCTTTCCCCGGTTTCTCCCTTTGGCTGAGGTGAAGGACATGAATAACTTGAAATATTTGAGTCTGTTGAACAACAGTTTTATATTCTTCTCTCCCTCTCCACTCAGTATGTACTTTTGTAGCATTGTAACGACATATCTACCTCTGAGTTGAATGTTAATGTGACTGAAGGGTGTCAGTCTCTGCCCCAGGATCATCTGATTCCAAATTACACGAGTTTCTCTTCTATTTACCAAGTACTAATTTCTGATTGTCCCTTTCAGGATACAATGCCTCAAAATTTCTTTACAAGTGTCACAAGAACCCTCCCTCTGACGTCTCAATACCACCTCAGTGCCCACCTCTGCTTTTGTGAGTTTTTTTCTGCCTTAGGTACCATGAGAAAATAACATAATTGCTTTTAGGATCCTTGTTTCAAATTCTTTCTGTAGGTGTATATTCTGGGTTGCTCTTACCATGTGTGTTATTTTATGGATTTTCTTCCCTGATGCACTTGGCAGAAAGCAACATTAGAAAGAATTATAATTACAATATTTATTAAACCACTTATTAGGGGAGGAAACTGACAGCATGAAGAAAGAAATATTTAAGAAGAATAATAAAACACACTGGCAAAATATGTTTAGGAAGATTCTTTCTATGAAGAAATCCAATTTCCAAGAAAATTAGCTGTTAACATAGTATTTTGGTGCTCTACAATATTATCAACTTGCATACAGACCTGTGTAGCATTCATCTTCTAGATAAAAAAGGCATAATTTTAATTTGTTACAGATTTTCTGTATAGTTAAATATATTGGCAGTTTCATGCATGAACTGTTTTGTTAAAACTGATCACATTCAGCAAACTGTGGGAGTTTGAATACATGGCAGTGTCCCCAGCCTTCCCATTTCTGTCTACTTTGTGAGGAAAAGCAGCTACAACAAAAACAAAGAGCCTCACTTTGTGTGTTTGGTTTTTTGGTTTTGTGGTTTTTGGGGTTTTTTTCTCTTTCATTTTGAATCCTGACAAACTACTCTGTTGTACAGTGGGTTTGAAATGCAACTCTCCCCAGTAGCTCCCCTACAGTACCTTCCCAGAATGCATGAATGCATTTAGTTCTGCCAACATGTAACCTGATAATCTTTTTTTTTAATCAACAGAAAGAAGCTTTCGTAGGAAAACCCTCAATTTTCTGAGCAGTGTGTGACAGTAAGGAAACCTGTTGCAGTTGCCTGTAATGGAAGCACAGTTGTGTGTTTTCAGTCTTTTTTCAGCTGGCCTCTTAGTGGCAGGGCAATTAGAGCTCAAATGTACAGGGAAAACTTATCCCAGTCCAGTAATCAAAGCAAACATTATATAGATTTTGATTGCTCCAACAAGAATGAAGTCTTTGTTAACTGAAGTAGCTTTATTGATTCAAATGAGGAGATGTATTTATTCTGTTTTGTGAAGTGCTCCAAGCTGTGTGTGCATTTAATGCTTATGAATTCAGAGATGAAGGACTGAAAAAGTTCTATGTTAAACTGTAGAAGAGAAACTGTTTCATTCCTAGAATATTTATTCTAATGTTCTTTTCCAAAGGGTGTTTTAATACTTGTAGTTATCATTATCATCTTATAAAAGACCTTAATGTTTCACAAATGGCGTGATTTGTTTAAGTCACATAATTAACAACATTCTTGACTGTTTAGCAATAATTAGTTTGTTTTCATGGAAATACTGTTTCATCTCTCTGTACAGAGGTTGAAAAATGATGGAATAGCAAAAATGTTCAGTCTCACAGCTGAAGATGAAAAGTTTATGAAAATAAAATCACCCACAATGACAACATGTGATCCTGTTTTAAGCATGACCTTTAGCTCCTTAAAGCACATACAATTCAATGCTAGAAAGGGACTCACATTATTAAAGTAGTTTAAATTGATAGCTTTTAGATTTCTTTGTCTGAAGACATTACTAGAAATTCAGCTGTGCATTTGCTCACAGATAACATCAAACAAAACATGAAAAATAAAGAGAAGACTTCCCTTGCTTTCCAAGTTTAACCAGGATAATATGTGTTTTTCGTAATGCAGTGCTAAAAATGTTTAAGTTTTGTCCCAAGTAGAAGCAGCTATTCTGGGTCTGCTCTTATTTCCAATAAAGTTCTGCAAAGATTTACAGAAACCAGCTCAGGCCCTTTGGGAATAAATTCTCTATGTAAAGAACTTTGTGCTCTTTCACCAATAGGACTCGACTGTAAAGATAATAACAAGAGCCTTATTTTGGTCAGAGAGCATTGCAGGTTATCTGCAGCTGTCTGCTTTATTACCACTTCAATTCGAGACCTACATTTTTATTCATTGTTTCTCTTATGAGTAACATTCTGAAAAGTAATATCAAATAAATGGACCTGTGGCTGTGGCCCCACACAATGCTTTCTTTTATTAGATGCCACAGTTGTTCTGTGTTTGAGGATGATTAAAGTGTCTTGAACGGAGTTTCATAGTTACACAGTTCATGGTTCATTTTATTCCATGTGCATTCACAAATTAGTTGATGGCAATCTATTAATAAAACTTAATATTCTGCATTATTCTCTATAGAATGTTGCAGAGTTTTCTCTCTCTCTCTTTTTTTTTTTTTTCTTTTTTTTTTTTAAACTGGAACTACTTACAGACTGCCTTCAGAGTATGATAAGAAAGATACAGATTACAATACTGGCTTGATAACGGCCAAGACTTTTACTTCCTCTCTGAGTAACATAAACTCTAAGATGAGAAGTGATACTTTACCTTCATAACTAACATATTAGCCATTATTTAGTCTTGAAATTACTAAAACCAGTTCTAAAATGTGGAACAAGAATTTACCACTGAAAACCAGCATATGGTACACTCTGTTTTCTTGGTCCCAACAAATCAGTATCAGCAATCATGTTATCTGCAAGCTTAACATCCTTAAAAGCTCCTCCCTCTCCAGACCACAGGAGATAAAAAAGAGAAGAACTCAATTTTTACAATGTTAGACCACAACAGACATGCCTGGGGACTCATTGATTTCTCTGGAGTTAAATTGTTCTAAGTAACAACACCAGCTCATTTAATGAACCCTTTGAAAAGCAACTTTTAAGATAAAGTGACCAAGATGGAAGGCATAGGCTGGAAGAGAGGAGACATAGGAGTGGGACAAGACAGCACATTACCAGACAGTCTCAACATTCCCAGGGAGTGCCAGTAAGTTCATTAATGACTGGAGACCTCTGATACTTTCTGCCAGCTCTAAATGTTCTCAAATGTGTCCTGGAAGGGGAAGGCCTAAACTGGAACTATGAAGGAGTAGAATTCTGGAGGCTGCTGGTTGACTTTTTATCCTTTTAATTTTTAGCAGATAAGGAAGATTTGGTTACTTTAGAAGAAAAACGAAGAACTGATCACAGTTTACAAGGAGGAGCATGTGGGAGGACTGCAGGGGATGGAACACTAAAAGTAACAGGACATAATACATAAGCATCAAGATCCTGTTTCTTAGAAGACTCAGATAAACAATATGATCATAACTAGGGCAAGATTCACAGTTACAAGTCAAGAAAATATTTTGTGATTCTTGTTTCTCCCCACACCTCTAGCATTTCAGAGATTGTCAAAATCTCAAAATTCCTGCAGGAGCAGAGAACAAAGTATTTGTTCTCACATCTATTTAGCCATTTTTCCTCCTTTTTTGTTGCTGTTTTTGCTTTAGTTGTTTTCTTTGTCTTGTTTTGTTTGGCTTTGTTTGTTTTTGTTTGCTTGTTTTTGTTTTAGGTTCATTTTTATCTCCCCAAAAGGAATTTATTTTTCACTTAAATTTACTTTTATTCCACACATGTCTTCGATCTTTCTCTGCCAGGAAAATAATTCTCACAGTGATGCCAGGACATCACTAGTTTGCACAGCAGTACGTTCTGTAAGCTGAGCTACCTTTGAATATGTGGTGGAAAGTAATTCTGTGACATTTTCTAGCTAGCCAGATCTCTGTGCATGGTGGAACTCTAAAAAAAAAAAAAAGGAGTTCAGAGCATGCAAAGGGGACACTGTGTAGTCTTACCCCATTCTTGCTTGGATCCAGACCTTTTGTTACCCTTTTAAGGACATTCTTCTGCCCTAGGAGTGCCATGTGTCCATAATGTTTACAAGAGAATTAAGATTACCAGTGATAGTGGTCTTAGGATCAAGAGGCAAGTCTACATTCAATACCATGTTTATACTCCCAGCTGGTTTTCCCAGAAGAAGTACACACATCAACAATTCCATAATGTATGAGTAAGATCTGTTTATTCCTTACCACAGCTTCAGCATTAATCATTTGTTCTTCTCCAAACCACCAGTAAAACTCGGTGCTGTGGAAAAGTACTAAACAATGTGTAGTGCCTTGGATCAGGACCAGGCTCAGACCAAGTCCAGATTTAACAACACAGTTTTGCACATGGTCATTACACTGCATTTCAGCTCCCTGCTCCCAGATAAAGGAATTCTTTCAGTTTTCAATTCAGCTGTGCCCTACTCTTAACCAGTAATTTTGGAGAACAGATTTTTTTAAGACATCCAAACGTAACCAAATACAAATGTTTGAGAATAGATCACTTATGTGACACTTATTGCCAAAATTATAGGAAAAAAGGTTTAAACCATGAAGATCCCAAACATTTTGCAGTGCTGTAGAAAGCTGCAAGGCCAAAGCTGATGGTATTTTCTTGGGTATTGGATTGGTGTCACAATTACTCTCTGCTGATGAGTGGTATATTTAAGAAACCTGTGTCAGTCTGGGGATTATGATAGAAAGAAAAAGACATTTTTAGATCACTGTATCTAGTGGATTCATTTGGAAGCACTGATAAATAGACACAGCTGGCAGCAGAACTAGCAGCTGAGCTGTCTTTTATTTCCTGTCTCCTATGAAGTATTAATATCAGGTGAATTTATTGGTATTAAGAAATAAACTGAAAGCAACAGGATGGGGAAATAACAAAGAATAGAACTAATATCTGTCTAGAGTTGCCTAAATTCCACAAAAAAAGAGAGTAGTTTTCTCTTAGCTTTGTCTGCTACTGCTTTCCTGACAACTTCAGCAAATACCACTGTGTGAGCTCACTCCTTTCACAGCTGCTGAAGTGCTACAGTACCTTTTATAGCTACTAAAGATTGTGTGTTCATTAGCAGATTGGCCCTGCAACTACACAGCCATTGCTGCAAATCACTGTGGGTGGGTGTGTTTCTTCAAACTCAGGGCCACAATATTCAGAATGGTTTTCACCTCTCACTGTAACACTTTTCATCTGGACCACCTAACTCCCTGTGGTTTTCAATTCAGCTGGTCTGCAAACAGAGATGCTGTTCTCCCCATGTACAATATTTATGTCCTTCCATGCTTAACCCCAACAGAATCAGTGCTAAAAGTGAACATTAAACCAGAGAATGATTCCTTTAATTACATCTGCTACTGACACAAATGTTCTTTATATCCAGAATCTCCTGTAGTCCTCTTATGAACTACCATGTACCTCTGGCAGGAAAGCAAATGTTCACAGGCTTAAGGAATTCCATATTCAGTTTATTGATGGTAATTCTCTTAGTTGTGCACTCTGAGGCTCTTTCTGGAGCATGGACTGGCTTGGCTAATGGACTCTGCAAACAGAGCATACATTCAGGAAGAATTCTCCAGAGAATTGAAAAATGAGCCTTTACCCTTATATAGACATTAGGAAAGAACAAAACAAAGGAAAAGAGTCCTCCATAACTGAATACAACAATATTTGTAAAGTGTGGTTCAGCCTGGATGGTGGAATATCTGGAAACCTTGCTTAAATATTTGCAATCCAGTCTAGTGACAGACAAGTTCACTGTGAATACCTAAGCCATTTGCAGATGGCAGCTGCCACAGACTGAGGGACACTGACACAGAGGATTGCTAAACCACCTCACTGCAGAAACCAGTGCCAGCTGATGGCAAAGGAAACTACCCAGTTCTGCAAATCCCAGCACACATCAAAAAAGGTGGCAGTTTATTTTCATATAGATTACAGAGTAAAATCTGATGAACCATATGAAATATCTCTGGGGCAAGTCCAGTTTCTATTAGAGGGGAGTCCACACCAAAATCCTTGCTACAGTTACAACCAAAATGTTATGGGTTGTCTCCAGAGAAAGCCAAGGGACAGAAGTACCTGTTGTCTGCTGTAAAGCATCAGTAGGCAAAGAGGATTAACAATGTCAGAAATTTGGAAACTTAAGGATTAACATTTTTGGTCTAAAGCCACAAGGTTTTGTGCTTCTGGGTTCTTCAGGTCATTCTTAGTCTGGATATGTCTTAGCCAGCCATTTAAACTGAACTCATCCTATGAAAACACAGAAAGTTTATCTCACTGCCTAAAGGAGGGATAAGTCAGCCCATGTCTCAAGCACATGTCAGGAATGGCAATTAAAATCTAATTCTAATTAGAAGCACTGGATGCTAATCCAAATAAACAACAAGAAAATTTATTGTGCAAATTTTTAGCTGCAGAAGTAGATACTTAGTAGATAATGTGCAAGTTAATCACTGTTGCAGCAGCAAATAGACTAGACTGAAAATACATCAAAAACACACTTAAGATTTCTTCTGCCAAACGAGTTACTGTCAGATCAGACATTAAGGCTGATGCTGAGGCCAGGGCAGCCTCTTTAGGCCTTAGTGTCTGGTCTGATTTCCGGTTAATTAGGGCTGAGAAGTTGAAAAGTTTGCAGCTCTGTTAATGTTTACCTGCTCTGAGGAGTTAAATTAGGAGAAACCTCAGGCTGTCAGTTTTCTATCTCTAATAATCATCCAATAAAAAACAGAGAGAGGCTGAAAGCCTCCAGCTGTCAGCTCAGACTTGTTACTCTGGGTCAGGTCATAGAGAGAGCCAAAAGAAGTGAAGATCCAGGAGCTCTAAGCATTAAAGTTAAATTGTTTTTTATCTAACTATTCTTATTGCAAACTGTGTCCCAAATAAGGCAATTATAGGGCTCTTCATTTGGTCCTCTTAATTTACTACCATAGTACTAATAAATGCTTTCATTAATTTGAGCAGCACAGCTCCTGATCCTGTATCTACCCCAGCAGGCAGTTCAGAAATGTGACTAGTGCTATTACTATTCATGTGTGTACATCCTGCAATGTGCCTAGGGCCATGATCCTGAAAGTTCAGCATCTAAATATCTTTTGAGATTATGGTCTACATTAAACAGAATTGAATTTGTGATACATTTTAGCATAATTCTACCAGAAACAACACTAATAACTGTAATAATCCATAACCTAGCTGTTATAAGGGAGGGGAACCATGCAAGAATTCTAAGAAACGGAAACACATGGAAATATTTGGAGTATGTCGTCCAACATTATATATTGTGTGTTTTAATTGCAAGGAAGCTGGAACTGCAGTGCAAAACAGCAACACTTGTGAATTTGGACTGCCATTACTGTCACATTTTGTTGAGTACTACATTTATACACATTTTAATGGTACTCAAAATAGAATGCCAGACCTTCACAGCTTTACTTGCTCTATAAAAAGAATCTGGAGTCAAAGCCTAGAACCAAAGGAAAGGAAAAAAAAAAAGAGATGAAGAAAGAATAGAAAAAAGAGGAAAAACCTATGTGATGCCTTTCCTGGAAACAATTCAGTGGAAATTGTAACAATAAACCTATTTAGAAATAAAGGCATGTAATCCACTGCTCCATAAGGAAGTAGATCTTTTAACTACTGTAGAACATGTGAAGTACCACTTTTCAACTGTTAAGCATAAAACAAAGCTTCTCTCTTCACCTTCAAAGTCAGAAATTTCAAAACTGGACTAAATACAAATCCAGGGAGTTTCATTGATCCAATTCTGTATACATTCTTAAATAGCCCTTTAAAACTCTGCTTGATAACTATTTACATGCAAATCTTATAATAGAGACCTGGGCTTTCACAGAAACATGCATTTTAGGACTTTCTGACAGCAACTTGCTGTATTATGAAGGAAAAAGGAACGGAGATAATCTATCCCAAAGATGTTTGGATACCTTCTTGCTTGTCATTCCACACAGCAGTAAAATATCTGGCAAGAAAGGGAAAAATGTCCTTTTTTGCATACGTCAAATTGTAGAGCCCTTGTTAATATTCATGGCCTGTCCTCTATCCCACCCTGAACAGCTCTAACTACAACTGAAAGGCTGAGTCTGGAGCTTCAGCAGACCTTTATCTTGGCACTAGCTTAAATTCTCCTTCTCCAAAACTGTAAATTTGCATACACTGAACTTATAACATTAGAAAGAAGTGCTTTTTCTTCCAAAACACTACAATCCCTATTTCTGAGCTTGTTACAACTTAATTCAACTCAGCCATGACTGGGCCAAAGCTGTGGAATGAGGTCTACATACACTAGGGTGATGCATGCTGAATTACAGACATGGTAGACTTGAATGAGAATTTGAACTGCATTTCAGCTTGTTGGCAATGTCAGTTTTTTTAAATCATTCCTGTAAATGCAGCTGTTCAAAGACATGATGCCTAGAAATGATACACCATGATTGGATAATTCTTATTAATTCAAACTTTTATGTCACTGTTGCACCTCTGCAAGTCATGATGAGTTAGCCTATCAGTTTAATCAGGGTGCAGGCAAGCTGCATACTTGGGAAGTACTTGGAAATCCTTCTGAAAGGATTTCCAAGATACTGACTGCAGTGTCTTGCCTCACATCCCTGCCTCAAACATTGACATTTTTCCAGTAATAATCATCTGAGCTCTTATTCCGTAATTTAATTTGAAGGCAGTGGCATATATAAAATTAAAATGTAAAATTAAATATTTCAAAGGAAAGGATTTTATCTCTCACTCATAGTGTCAATGAGAGATGTGTATTATGGAAGGCGTCCATACAAATGTCTAACTTAAAAAATGTAAATTAAAGTTTTGTTCTAAGACATTGGAGCAACTTCAGAACAGCATTGACTCTGTAAAATCATTCTGTGATCTAAGATATTTTTAGATAAACATAAGGTCAGTAAAATTGTTTGAAATTCATTGGTATCAGAATTGGACTTAAATTTCTTTAAGCAAAAATGAATTCCTTGCTTTCTTGCCTTGCAAATCAGAGCTCTTATGCTCTTATCGTGTCATGTGAAGAGCTACAGACATTTGCACTGTAGCTGTGCTTCTTGTGAAGACAGAGTTTGTGAGGACATATAGACATGGGGAAATTTGTGATCCATGCAGAGCAACATTAAGGTTAGTGGGGTTGAACTCAACTTCAGGATCTGTCACATACATACTTCTTCATGGGCCTAGAATGCAGAAAACTGGGGGGAAACTCTGTAGCAATTACAAAAATATTGTGTAAGATTTTCTTTTTTTCTATGACATGCATGTAACAGTGTTTCCAATGATCTAGAAATTATGATTGTAATGATTGACTTACTCTATTGGGAAATATACTGAATTTGCCTAGGAGTAGGGGCAGGACAAAATACTATTCTAGTACAATTATTTCATATGGAATGCAACAGGTCATGTAATCACAACATGTATTAAGCATTGCATAATTACATTTTTTCTTTTGTATCATCAAGGCAGTGCAATAGCTGAAGCACAAGACTGCTTGAATAAAAATACAACCAAGTTCCAAAATATTTACAATTTTAGCTGAATGTATCCTGCCCAGGATACATATCCTGCTGACAGATCTGGATATGACTTCTACACAGACATTAACCATCCCTTCCCTTTGGTAGAAAGGATTCACAGTATGAGGGTGCAGCAGCAAGCTGCCTGCTAATCATGCTTCCCTGGAGGCCCTGCTGGCTTGCTCAGCACTTAAAGTAAGTTAGATAAGTGCTTATATATCACAGTGACAGGCATTATAAATATCCTGCTTGGCTGCATGCATATGGAGCTGCATTAAGTCCAGGGCAATGTACACGTGAATCTGGAGGCAAAACATTCGGTGCAGTTTCCCTTGTTAACCACACATGTAATGACCTTCCCAACTATCCAGCTAAAATGCTAGATGTCCAAAGATGCTGAGCTGATTCCTCTCTGCCAGCAGCTACCTGGTAAGCACCTATGTTGTCAGCAGATCTGCACTGCAGAAACAGCTGAGTGCCTGCTCTTCACTCTCAGGTGGCATCAACAAAGACCTCAAGCTGGTGGCCTTGGGGACAGCCAAGGCTCCCTTGCTGCTTGTATTCCCAACAGCATCAGTGGGAACTTAAAGCAGTTTGAGTCTCCCTGTTCTGTGCCCAGCTCAGCTGTCAACAGAAGTCTCATGCCACCCAATATTTTGGAACCAGCCTCTGACTTTTGCTTCTAACATGACCTGAAGTTGAGACATAGGTGAAAGAACTTTCGTCTCTGAGTAATCGCATCATCTGTATCAACATGATTAAGCAAGCAATACATTCAGAGCTTTGCATATGAGATAAATTAAAGCTTTTTGTTCAATGGCTTGAATGCATTTGAGTTAAAAAGGGTGTATAGAGTGTCCCTTCAGTAACCCTGCCTTGTCATCATGATACACCACCCTGTACTCCTAGGGCTCAGAAAGATTAAAAGAAGCATTTACATCTTGCATTAATGAAGCAACAGATTATGGGGTTGTGCACTCTGTTACTGTTTGCTTATTTTTATTTATTTATTTATTTTACAACCTAAGTGAATCAAAGTTCCAGTGGGCTGAAGAGGATGATCTCAGCTGATGTCTGGAAGTAATTTTATAATTGCCTAATAAGTCAGAAATGACAAAACCTACTTTTTTTTCCCCCATGGTACTGAGACCACCAGTTGCTGTATTTCCTGCCATGCTCTATGCTGTTTGTACTCGAGGTTTCTTTTCACGGGGAAAACTGTTTACATGCATGACTAAAATAAGACATATTGTACAGTGGAGGATATGTGGTTACAAAAGAAAAAGACTGGAAGAAGGGGAGAGAAAATAAAAACAATAAGTAGTGACTTAAGCTTTCAAACATTCTCCTCTATTTTTGCTTCAATACTGCTTTGAGATTTGTTTTGGAACAATTTCTCAGCAGAAGTCTTGGGGTTTCTCACAGATGAGAGTTCTTATTCCCCAAATTGCTTTTATTATTTGGTTGCAGAAAGGAACACAGTTACTTTGTCAAACAAAAAGCACCTGTAACCTCACTATCATTAGAGAGGTTCATAGTGACTCTCAGCAATCTTTGTATGGGGAAACTTTGCTGAAATTGACATTTTAACAGCAAAGCCTGGTGACAAGAGGGGGAAACCTGATCTCTCCTATTCAATCCCAAACCTTCTGCGAGCCCAGCAGATAACACTGAAGTTCAGGATTACCTCCAGGTCTCTCTCCTGAGGGTGAACATGTAATTATGATAAACAGCACTTCCTCATTGTACTGCTATAGCTAAAGGTAAACACAATGACTCAGACCTCAAAATAAACAATTACAGAACTCCTTTCAGAGCCATTGAAGTATCTCTCTCCCTTGCCTATCACATGCTGTCTGCTGTCTTCTGCTTGTGTGACAGACGATCTGCAGCCACCATTGGCATGTGCACAGTCACCCCCAAATTTTTACTTAGGAGTGCATACAGCACAAAGACAAGCTGCCATGCAAACAGAGAGGAGGCTGGATTCAATTGTTCAAACAGCCAGTCCTGTGCTTGGTATAGTGCTTTACTCCCTGCCCTCTGCTACAGGTAGAGGCTACATATTACGTACTCAAATCAGGCTGGTCTTCTGTGGCTGAACACCACCAGCCTCATTTCTGTGGATTCTCTGCTTTTTGGATTGCAGAGGCTGTTTGTAATACAGCAAAGGCTGGGTCTCAGGTGGGATCTGTAGGTGATACTGCAATAAACTTAGCAGGGAAGTCATATTTTGTGTTGTCCTTTGTCTTCTTAAAAGGACATTAGGCACTCTGAGGTCGGCCAGTTAGGATTATTACTTTTTGACTGGCAGGGTCCAAATTACATCTCATCTGATTAAGTCCCTTTATAGTTTATTTGCAGGTGTCAGTGAATGCAGTGGGGCTGCCTGTAAGCAGTTCTTCACTGTGACAAACTTAGAGAGACCAAGCGGCTTGCCAAACATTTTTTTTCCAGGATGCCTGCTGCATACAATCTGTCTTTTTGGCATCTACAAGCCCTACTATCTGCATGCCCTCCTGTCATCTGCTATTTAGCTATTGTCTTGTTTAAAAAAGGAGTTTTGGAACTTAAATGTCAACAGGTGTGACAGAGTGTATGAAGGCATGCTGTAGAGAAACATGAATAATTATAATTTTCTTTTCGCTTAAATTTTTATCCCATTAACAATTGAAGTTAAAAATAACGTGCATACAGTGCACTGTGACTTTAGAAAAAGTTCTCTAATTAATAGAGCTTCTAATTAATGAAGCCTTACAATCTGTGTTGGTTATAAGTCATCTCAACTCGTACACATCTTGCTGTTTACCACAAGCCTGGTATCAAGCTGATCTGTCAGGCGTTTCATACGCAGCGTTTCTGGAGTAGGGGCAGGGGTCTGACCAGCATCTAACCCACATAAGCAGCTTCTGAACAGATGGGACTGGAGACCTGGCAGCTGAAACACCCAGTCTGTTCATCGACTGTGGGCACAGAGCACAGCTTGTCCAGACAGATTTTGCACCTTGAGTTAGAATGCCTATGGCAAAGGTGTTGTACAAGGAGATCTGTGAGCATTTTAGAGCTCTGAATCCCAAATATCATGGATGTTGAAATGCCAAATGGTACAGAGTATCAGTGCCTCATTAAAGTACTCCTCAGCACATACTTCTGCAGAGCAGTGTTCCACAAGGAGAGAAACAATATTTTGGCTCTTCTGTTGCTTTAGAGGTAAAGAGCTAGCAGAGGATCTAGGAGCACATACTTCACTGTGACATATGGCAACAAAGAATACACATTATCCTTCCCTATTGTTTCTCCTTAGAGACACAAAGGAAAAGAAAATTCATGGGTTGTGCTTCATCACATACAGTTGCTCAGATTGAGGGGGAAAGAAAACCACATGGACTCCCATTCATTCATCTCAAAAAAATTAACCAAAGGATGGACAAATGGGTTATCCTTCATAGAAAGGACATGATCCAGAATACTTACCTTGTATCACAAAGTGCTCATTTGTGCTTATCTTTAAGCATCTATAACTCCTTGCCCTGTGCAGCTTTATTAGGATAAATAAGGGAAACATATCTGAGGGCAGAAGATGGAGAGAAGCAAGGCGAAGAAATACCTACATTTTTATGGTTATTTTCAGGAGATGGATTCTTCTCAGTGCCTTATCATCAGTCTTATAGTCACTAGCAACTTTGGTACATTCAGGGTCAGAGCAATCATATTTGTCTATACTTGTTTGTGCAAGCGTGGGTGAGGTAAAGCAAAGTATGAAATGCCAGGAATACCAGGGTTGCAATTCCACCCTCGTTGCTTCACATTCAGATTTTCCTGAGTTCCAGGTACTGACTGTTTCTTTCTAACTGTGTAATTGCTTCCAGTACTCAACTTAATCCAGGCAGTGCCATTAGGTTAATGCAGAGGCTGAGCACAGAATCTTTCTGCATTATGCCAAAAAAATCATTGAAATACGTCTGTGCAAAAAAAACTTTATGATGAATTTGCAAAGCCTCCTGTAAATGCCTAAGGACTTTGCACTCTATAAATATTTAAAACAAATATCTCCCAATACATAAACACACTCATTTCCTGCTGATAAACCCAGATGCATCAGCAGGGTTGGAGGGAAGGCAGTTATCTGCATTCAGATGTTGTTCAGCACATCTTGAAATGCAATGGAACTTTTTTGTGTTAATTCTTCCCTTTTACTTATCCATTTCATCATCATATAGTATTTCAAAAACGCAGGAGATATAATCCCAATCCTAATCTGAGCTAATGGGAACTGTGTCTAATTAAAAACTCATCAGTGTAAAAATGTTTTGTTCACAGCAAAAGAAAAAACCTACAAAACACAACCCTTAAAAATTCCATGCGTGCAATATTGCTACTTTTATTTCTTGCGCATGATCTGCACAATTAGACAGCAATTTACCTCAATTAAACAACATCACATACGTGCAAGAAAAGTCTTGTTTGCACTAAACAGTTTGGGAAGGTGAAAGGTGTTTTCTAACATGGGAGTCAGCTCATCCACTACCGAAAAGTAACAACTCAGGGGCAATAAAGTAGCTCCTGACAGCTCAGTCTAGTATTACACAGCAGTAGAGAATGAATAATAATAATAATAAAATGGTATCAAGTACTATCTATCAAGGAAAAGCTACACAGGCAGAATGTTTCTGTGTAATGAACAGTGCATCTGGGTCAAAAAGGTCTTCAAACAATTAGATCACATTTTTCTGTCTCAGCTGTGCAGTGCCTGCTCACATCCTGTTGCCTGCTCTGATTCAGATGTAAGTTGGATTCAGGGAGCATTCAGCAAGTGCTGCCATCGTGTCTGAGGCACTTGGGCTCCTCTCAATGCTCTGCTGAGTAACTGAACCCTGGCTCTGCTCTTCTGACCTAGTGCCATCTCTGAAAGGACAGCAAATATAGAGATCTAGCTCCAGCACTCAGAAGTCTGGCACTGTCCCAGAGCTCCAGGAGCTGCTTCACTGCTCTCTCCCAAAATCTGCCAGGTGGTGGGTGAAAAAGCCCAGAGAGCGTGCAGACTGTTGTCTTTGCAATTTTATCGTTTAGATCCACTGCAGAGCTCAAGTAGGTATGTTGTTTGCTTACCAGTGTTTGTTTGCATTGCTGCATTTCAACCATTCCTGCTTGGAGAGAAGCCTTCCTCTCCCCACTTACAGAACAATGCTTTGCAGGGAAACATTTACTGATACACTCGGGAGAGCTCCTGCTCCCTTTGCGTGGGAATGAGCACCGATTGCATGTGGAGATAGAGTCAGGTTAGGTTTCCGCGTTCTAAGCTCAAGTAAACTTCTCTAACTTATTTAGTAATGTGGAATTAACTTTACATTTAAAATAGGTCCTGTCCCCACAAACAGAATAGTAGGAAAACACTCCTTGACTTTTAAAGGCTTTAACCCTTGCAGATCTGGAAAAGCTGATTCTTTTCCCCCCACAGCAGCCAAGAATGGCACAATTGGAGGTGGGTCAGGAAAACTGGATGATTACAAAGATAGGTGTACAGACCTATGACATTTTCTGTCTGCCTTTACTGGTGCAAAAATGTTTTATTTTCTATTTCTGTCCTTGCTTCCTTTGCTCCAGAGCATGATCTTCCTGTTCAAGCAGTGCTACAGATTACCTTATTTTGGAACCATATTGATCTCTACCTGCAGCTGACAGCATGCAAGAGTTGTGATTTTTTTGATGAAAGTTAAAAGATTTTTAATGATGTTTTTTCCATGACACACAGATGAGGCCTGTGCTCAAAAAGCTGAGCCGTATTTAAGCATACAGTGACAGGGTCATGCTATTTCTTTGACTCTTCAGGCCAATTTATTCCATTTAAATTAACACTACATCAACAACTCCTTGGCTTCTCTGCGGTCACCGAGGCTGCCAGTAGTGATGATGACATTTGCAAATGAAACCTTGCCTGCTGTGAGCTTCTGGGTTGGAAGGCAACTGCTAGACATTTGAATCCAATGTAAAGCAGAACTGTGATGATGTTTGGGGAGTGAATTTGTAAAAAGTTTCCTATTCGTCTTCATTTCAGGGGTGCTGCGTTACTTCAACAGCCTGAATCACACCATGAAGATTGTCTTGTTACACTTTACAGAGTACATATATCTCCTTGCATGGCCTATAGTGTCTAGCATCTTAATCTATTTATTTTAATCTATTTCCACTTCTAGATTTTTAGTTGTTCTTCATTCTTTACCCTTTACATCTGCATTTGATTCTCACTTCTCTTGTCTGCTCCCACAGATGTAGAAATGAATAGAATTTATTTGGTTTCCCTTCCTCTAGATGAACCTGAGGATCACATCTTCCCATCTCTTTCAGTCACCAAATGGAGATATATGGCTCTTTCATAAGCAGGTGATGCACTATGATGACATATACTCAGCTACAAGAAACTGTGAAGTATGGATGGTAAAATAATTTACTCAATATTTTATATGAATTGAAGCAGATTCTGTTCAAACAGAGCAATATCCTGCCAATTGTATGGAGAAGCAGGAAGAGACAACCCTAGAAAGGCACCTTTTTTTCAGATATTAGTATAAGCTTTCTACATTTTTGATTTGAAAGCAAAAGTAGAAGTTAGAAATTACATACGCAGGGCCCACTTTCACTTTGAGCTCAGTGTGGCCATTTTTACCTAACCTAAGCAACTGCAGAAGAGCGCCTGAAAGAGGCAGAACTTCCTGGAAGCATACAATTCATGCTGCAAAGGAGATGGAGCCTCACCACACTGCTGTGCTCACCATGGTGTCTGAGCCATCAAAGGGCTGGAGGAGCATTGCCAGTACAAGGGACTGACAGACATGGAAGGAAAAGCAACTGAAGCATTCAGTTGTTATAAAGAAGCACTTCCACATATTTTTGCTTCAATGGCAAAGGATAGCCTGATGAGAGGGAAAATGAGTGCGATATGCAGACATTTGTGATAGGAGCAGAAGGAAAAAAATGGAAATTGTGGTAGACCAGCAAACTGGAATGGATTTCTTTTCTACTTTAAGAAGAGGAAAACTTTGACACATACCTGTTAATTAATAGGGCCCCCTTCACTGGCAATATCAACATGAAGTGCAAATCCAAAGTAGTTTGGTTTCCTTTGTATAAGGTTTTAGTCACTGAACAAGCAGTAGATAAGTGTACTGCAGAAAAAGCTATGATAAATTCTAAATTTTCATGCCAACACAGCTTCTGCCTCCCCCTCTTTGCTGAAAAATTCTTGCCATGCAAAAAGTAGGATAATTAATGGAAGAAATTCAGAGTAGAAGATACAACATGAGGGCAGAGATTCTGCTGCTGCTGTTCTTGAACTTCTCACAGGAATGCTCCTGCTCTTTTCTGAACATCTTGTCAATTGATGTTAATTTCCAGTAGTTTACATCTGTTTCCCCAGGGTAGGTGGCAGAAGTTATGGTCATTTTTAACAGCCTGTATAAAGGGAAGTTCATGTGCTATGGTAGGGTGATGATTACCTGGCATTATGTAAATGGGGGCATTTAGGATTTATCAAAGACTGTGGGGATTCTAAACTAGGCAGAAGTGGGGCTGAGCTCTACTCAATCTAAAAAATTTCCTGATCCTACAGAACATGCCTGGAAACATTACATGAAGCTGGGTTGGTGGAAAGGCTGGTTGTGATCAGCTGGATCTCAGAAACAAATCAGCAAGAGGTGGAAATTCCTGTGTGACCACCTAGACCCTCTCTTGAATTGTAAAAGTTGAAAACAATATTTAAGAAATGGTGGATAAAAAGATGAGAGGGAAATATCCATATTTCAAATAGTTGGGCTTTTTCCTGTCTGATTACTGACAAAGTTGCTCAGAAAAGTCCAATATTTCTATTTTAAAATAAGCTAAGAGAAAAGGGGAACATATTTCCCGCGCATCTTCTTTTGGTTTTTTGTGACTCCATAACAGAATTGCCACTCCGCATTTTATCTGGGAAGAGGGTAGGTTTTGATTTGGAACAACATCACAAGGAATACATGGAAGCAGAAGATGGGTCTTTGGGACTTGGACAGAAAGATCAGTCACTTTTGGATCAGAGGTGCTGGCAAACCATTGAAACAATCTGTTGAGGCAAAGAATAAAAGGACTGCACAGTGAATATCAGGACTATGTACTGCCTGTAACACGTTGCCTACTGTTCAAGGTTACAAGCCTAATGTACACAAAATAAGGTCAATCACAGCAGCATCTGATGCATTCAATGTATTTTTGGATGTGTGTGACTTCTCAATTTCACACCTGCGCAGCAGGGCTTGATGCCTGTGTTGCAATTGCTTCTGACTCAGTAGGCATTACAAATAATCAGTGCTCCTTGATTTCTCCACCTCTCTTCCTGAGGAATCTGCTACCTGCATTTGGTTTCATGCCAGATCAAAAGCAACTAATTCCATTTTTAACCCCGAAGCTGTTTAATAATTTCTCTCCTGATCTACCTTTTTCCCTCACTATGAGAGGGTAATGACCCATTTTTGAATGGGTCAGTAACAAAGCCCCTTTACCACACAATTCACTAGTTTACAACTATTCCAAAAGCTCTACTGGATTCAGAGAGAGAAAATAACCTTTTAAACTGGTCTTAGAATAGCAAGAACAGTCAGTCAACTTTGATGCCATGCTAATAATTTTTCCTAAATTTCATGCATTTGGGGTCTGAAAAAGGGGGTCTCTGCTATATTTCTTTAGGCAACACAAAACACGCTGAAGATTTTTCAGTTCTTCCCACACCATGCTCACACCCAGATTGCCCAGCACACCAGCACAGCTGGGTGAAGATGCCTCCCTACAGAACTATCCTCTCTTTCCCATGAACAAGTGGGGCGCACTTAATTATCCGCCTTCACAATAAATTCACCACAGGTACCAAAATAGGCACAGGATACAGTTACTGTGGCTTACCCTACTGACCCAACTTAAAATTCTGTTGGTTATTATAGATGTTAGTTTGGCCCATAATTTCTAGCCTGCATGTTACAGAAGAGCTCTGGAAATGAAGCTCTCTGGGAAGCAACATACTCCAGGGAGGATAAAGTTTTAAATATAAACTTTCTCATAGCCAGGGAATGTTGTCTTATTGCAAAAGTTCCCATACCTTGGTGATTTCTCATGTGCAGCTCCTCATAGCACT
This sequence comes from Camarhynchus parvulus, assembly GCF_901933205.1. NCBI lineage: Eukaryota > Metazoa > Chordata > Aves > Passeriformes > Thraupidae > Camarhynchus > Camarhynchus parvulus. The sequence continues at coordinate 50,813,632 of NC_044574.1, read as the reverse complement.
GACCCCTTCTTCTTCACAGCACAACCAACAAAACCCAACTCTCTCTTCGCCCAGCTAACCCACTCTTTTGTAGCACTCGTCTTCTTATTGGATACAGCTGCGGCCTGTTAAGGGCAGGCCTGTCCCTAATCTTTGGTGATTAGTACAGCTGCAACTCCTCAGGGGTGAGACTACCTTCTGCACTATCTTTACTTTCTTAAATACTATCCCTCCACAAGGGAAAGAACAGGTAGAATAAGTAGAGGTGAGATATAGGATCAAAAATCTGATGATTCCTCTTGGATTGCTTTTATTGGTACAGACAGACGTGGAAACACAGCACAGCTTCTCACAGTCTTGTGGACTGCACCTGCTTTGGTTCTACAGTACAGGCAGTAAGGCAGCTGAAGCTGAAGGGTAGAAGTCCCTTACAGAGAAGCAGCAGCCACAGTTCCATGATACTGCTAGGGTCAGCAAGGCCACAGCTCTAACAGGAGTGTGCATGGCTGCTTCTTAAAGCACTGTTCCGGAATGTTTGCCTTGGAAACTACAATGCTTCAGCCTGTGCTCCTTAGCAAAGCCCTGGAAGAGCTGGTCACTGGGGAAACTGCCTGCTAGCAGGAGCCCTACCTTGTAGAAGAGGGAGTCCATTAGCACACTGCTATAGTGGGCATAATGGGGTGGGACTGATGTGGGTCTAAACAGTGCACTCATGTATAACATATGTCGTCAAAAAATCCTCTTGTTCTTCACTGATCCAAAATGCTTGCTCTCAGTGTTCCCAAATCCAGAGACACGGATTAAACATATCACTGAGTTTGTGTGAAACTGTTTATATAAACAGGGTCGATGGAGTTATGAATTATTGTCTTGTGGCTTTCCAAATGGAGACATTTATAGAGATGCTCCAAACATTTGTGACTGATATACAGAGAACAAAGCGAACATCACTCGGGTTAAGTCACAAATTTCGATTTATGAGTGACAAACAGGTGTTTACCAAGGATTGTATGTGCCAAAATTATTCACATTTTCCTATTTCATCTGATTTCTGCATTTCCCTTGCTAAGAAAGATCATAGATATTTCAAGAACAGAGGACTAAATATCTGGTCAAATACCATAGTCCTATTTCCACTCTGCCTCTCATTCACAATTTTTTTTTCCATCAAAGCTGTGCTTCAGGTGCTAGTCCTGCTTACAAAGCTTTGGTTCTTTTCAGGCTATCCGTAAAAGAAGCTCAATGAATTGAAGAATGGCACTAATAGTCAGCAGGAGCCTTGACCGTGTTTGTAGCAGGTGCTAGTTTATACATATCACTCCCCCTTACAAGATACTTCATAAATTAATAAAATGAAAACACTTGAAGTATTGTAAGTGGTATATAAAATAATGGAGACAAAACATCCAAATATTTTTCATAAAACTCCTTAAAATGGATTCTAAGTGCCTAATTTTAATAAGGATTCCAATCTACAGCTGACAAATATTCCAGGGAAAGAAAATAAATTAATCAACCCTTCCGTTTTATAAAGATCAAACTAAACCATGTTGTTGCATTTCATGTTTAGGCAGAAACAAGGGATAATTTTTTTGAAGTGGTTACTAAAGGATATCCACCTACCCCTGCCATAGGTTTTTCAACTGGAAGGAGCCCAGGTGGCTCAAACAATGTTTATCAGTCCTCTTCCTAAGCTACTGTTGGTGCATTCAAGCAGATCAATTGTGTTCAGTCAAGGTGATGGTGTTCATTCTGCAGTACCTCCTTGACCTGCAGGATATTTCATTTTTCTGCAATGTACTGCAGAGTCTGCATGGGTAAGACATGTCCCTTTGGCTTGTTGTTTGTCTGGCGAGCTTATGTTTCCACAGGCATGTCAACACCTCCTTGGATATTAGCACGACTATAAATGTTAGTTTATGCTAATAAGTAAGACGTTGAAAAACAAAGGAAAGGTCAGAAACTGTAGTTTTATATTAAGTGTGATTTCCCAAGACAAAATAAACCTGATTCACAGCACATGCTTACACTTTTCCAAGAGATATATTTATAGCTGTGAATATGTACTTTGGCTAACCCTATTGTAAGCACAGAGAAGGGAGGAGAGGAGGGGTATTTTTTTTCACTTTTAAAGTAAAAGAGGGAGGTTAATTGGTTCTGCTAGCTGAAGGGCTATGTGCCAGGCAGCAGGAACGTGCATTGTAATAGAAGAGCTACAGAGACAAATGAGCCAGTCCATAGGTTGAAAAAATCCACCTAATGCCTTGGGAGAAAGAGAAGGGGAAAAACACTAAGACACAAATAAAATAAAGTGAAAGTGAAATGAAATAAAATAAAGGCAAGAAATCTCTGTCTACTTCAGATACAGTGATTTTAATCAGCACCTCATGCAAATAATAAATAACACTTTAATTAGAAGGGTAAAGAACATATTGTTTCTGTGCTTTAATTGCTAGAAGAGGTGGACAAGTCAAGACTAAAGTATTGCTTGCTCATCACCATCATATTTACCCTTTCTGGCCCAGACACTCTAGAGCCCAAAGTAGCTAAAGGCATTCCATCATTAAAGGTTTGTGTCATGATCGCAACGAACAAATCTCACGTATTTTGTCCCCTTAAATCAGGGGTGAATGATTTGTGTGAGCCAAGCAGGAAGAGATCTCATAGGTCTTGAAGGAAAATCACTAGAGAAAGGGACAGTTACTCCATGGCAATGTTTCACAGACACTGGCCATGACAAGCATGTACATAAACTTATCACAAAATATTTACTGAAGGAAGGGGAGATCTTGATAGAAAAAAGAAGCTCTACTTAATTTTCTTGTTTATCCAACTTCTTTTTCTCCTTAATTGCAAGGAGGAAAATTATCTTCTTCGATTTTCTTATTTATTCACATTCTGTGTAGTTCGCTGTCCTTTTGTCCTTTCTTTCTTTCCTCCTTTGGCAGAAACTACAATTCTCCTTCAACAGAGACCTGCTTTGGAGAATCTCGCACTTACCCATTACTCTTCACTGAAGGTCACAGATCCATTTCCAACACTGACTGATGATAGTACCTGGTATCATCCCAAGCTGCACAAAAGCCAATGAGAGCACCTGAAGTAGCCCATCCTCAGGAAAAGTGTCAGATACCACTTACTGCACTGACAAAACTGCTCTTAAAATACTAATAGTTTCTCTCGGGTCTTCATTTCTATTCACAGTACTATAAAAGCTCAGGAAGTGGTACTATCTCTGTGATACAGATGGAATTTCATGAAAACTTACAGAAGAAACTGTATGAACCAGCACCAGTGTGTGACAGCAATTTCCTCCAGACCTGGCTGGAGCCAGAATGCACAGAGATTCAAAAGTGTTTCATTCAATAGGAATTAAGACCCTGAATAGCTTTCAGGATCTGGAAGAAGTAAGATTAAGATATGGATCTCTGGAAGATATTTTGGTCTGACTCTACACAGATCTAAGTTACTTGGGGTTTTAAGCTCCACTTTCAAACATGATCTTAATGTAACTGCTTAGGATCACACCTTCTCCATGATTTTTATAGGAATGTCCACTTGGATGGACAAGAGTTTGCAATTTGGACCAGACATAGTCCTTTTCTTCTAACAGATCTTTTACTTTATTGGATGTCACAGCTCATGAGCTTAATATTCTTCCCTGTAATTGCTAAAATTGTTAAAGTTTTGCTTTCTGCCCTACAAAGTGTGAAACAGTTTAAAACTGTATATCACTAATGCTAATGAAGATTTGGAAACTCCGCTGTGCAAATTCCACAGTGAACTGCTAAGGTCAGAATCTTCTTTTTTTGTGCCTCTTTTTAAATGGACTTGGAGAAGTAAGTCTACATTTCCTTTGGTAGGTCAGCTGTAAAATTTTACTTAATAACTAAAATAAAGTTATGACTTTGTTTCCACTGGGATTGAACAGACGTGTAACTGAGAGACACTCAGAGCAGGAGATTAGCAAGGAGTCCTTTTTCTTTCAATTCTTATTAATAAAACACCAAACCACGAAGCACTGAAATTTCCAAAGTGAAATTTCTGTTATATTTCACAGGCTGTAAATGCCTAAGTTTTTCATGTGCTTGGCACACATTAGAATACATTTTTATTCTTTTGCAGGTTCATATATTAAAAGGCAAATCCTAGAAACTGTCCATCTGATCAAGCTCAGTGCATTATTGTGAGTTTCTAGTTTTTGTAAAAGAAGACGGACACTGTGTAGATTAGATGTTTTTTTCTGCATAGAATATATTGGGCAGTAATATATATAGTACTCAGACACACATAATCTTAATAAAATCATGACTTAATAGCCATGTGCAAAAAGTATCTTCTGTGGAATTAAACAGTAACTTTGGAATTATTTTGCTCCCAACATATTGTTTTTATTCTTCTGGAAGGGGTAACTGTGGTGCAGAATTTTCTGTAACTCTCTCCAGTAAAAGGCCATGTTAACATTTGCTGAATGACCTAGTTTCCAAATTTTCTACTTTCCCCCTCTCACCTCAATAAAGATTGTTCTGCTGTGCTTGTATTTATGTTAACATAATAATTTCTGTTTCTCACTCTTGTTACAAAGTTCTGGCAGGATAGTAATGGAAACTCATGCAAGGTTTCTGGTTAGCTTGCTTTTAAATGTCCAAATGGAAACTGGAATAGTTTTATTTCTTTATGTGTTGTTGTTGATTTAAGGTCTTTTAAGAAGGACGTGAAGAACGGCATATCAAACAAAATATTTCAATATAAATTAGGCAGGACAGTGGAAAAACACCATTTTGATTCTACCAGTTAAAAATATATGGAATAAGAAGAGAAATTAAAAACATTGATATATTTGAATGAAGACTTAAAGATTTTCCTTTTAAAAAAATTTGTAAAAGCTCAAAGTAAAAGATTCACACTTTTTTTCGTCTTGGTTCTTTTTATGGAACAATTCAGGAAAGCTTAATGGAATACACATCCCCTCAATTTACATTTTTCACCAAAAGAATCGCTTCAGCTAAAAACTGACACGGCTCTGAGCAAAAGAAATTGAATACATTCTATTTTGCCCTTACTGTGATTTATTTGCTTCCCTGAAAAGAGAAGTCTTTCTGAGTCTTACAATTTGCCCAGGTGAATTCAGGACAGTTAAAATGGAAATATTCTCATAATAAATAAAAACAAAACCTAGGGGAAAAACCACCAAGAATTGTTGTAATCATCTGAGAATACTATTGTATGCATGGTTGAAAAAGTGTGTATTTTTATTAGTTTAACTACTGGGATGACCAAAAAACTGTAACTTCTCATTCACTTTTATGGGAACATAAAAGTTAATGATAAAACTTCATAGAAACCTAGCTTCACTGATGTGTCTGTTTTCAAAGCAAATGAAATATAAGCCATAAATATGGCAGATTCCATAACCTTTTCTCAAAAAATGTTTAATGTTTTTTAATATGACTTAGATGAAAAAAGAAAGGAAAAGGAAAAAAGAAAAGAAAGGTTATTATATTTAGGTTTTTTTCATCAGAGAAATATCTGAAATCTCCACTGAGACTTTCTGTTAGTAAAAATAATTAAATTATTTGAGCAGATAATTTTTTAAGGATTCTTACAGTTCTATCTTGTAACTAGAAATTTTTGAACCTTTATTTCCAGTACAAAATTGCTCATTGCCATTTTAACTTCAACAACATGAATTGTTTGAACTTTTAAAAGCTCTATTTAGGAAAAATATTTAACTAAAGCCTGTTTATCACATATATTGAGTAAAAATTTATTAAAATGTCATTAGAGTGTTAGAACCTGATGCTAGATTTGTAAATTTCTTAGAATGGAAATGGAAAAATTTGCTTGTCTACATACATGCTTGTGCATATTCCTTAGAAGAGAAAATGGATTTTACTCATGCTATGGAATACATTCACCTTGCACTACAGAAATCCATAAGTGCACAGTGGTGCTGAGGAAATGAGCAGTACCCATAGACAACAAATGTCAAGTAGAAATATCATACTTTGCATTTTTTTATTGTTTCCAGGCAAGATGGAGAAGAAGCTACCCCGTCCTCTATGCTAAAATTGGGCTAATCAAAGACATCAATCAACTTCACTCTGTGGAAGAGGTGCTGTGAAAAACCTGTTACAGTAGATTGAATTGTGAATTTTAGTATTCAGCTGTGCACCACGGGCATCAGGGGCTAGAATATCATATAGTGTACGTTAAATGAAGTTCCACTCCATGCAACACTCACACATCAAAATGAAAGTAAGAGCTCCATTTAGGACAGGATGAGCAGTATAATTTCTGTTCAGTGAATTCCCTCAACTTGCGCCTTGTGGGAGAAGCGAGGCAGACTGACAGAAGGCTAGGAAATTAGTTCTGATGTGTTTTTGCTTTCACATCAGAAAATATTGAAATAAGCACTCCAGACAGATAGTTACCCTTTTCAAAGCTGCCCAACCTTTCTCCTTCATTGCTGACTCTCAGTCTGAGAATGGGAGAGACACATCATTTTGCAAGCAGAGGTCAGATTGGAAAGAACAATGTCATGAATGACTAATGAAGTGCTCTGATTCATGAGGAAATTGTGATTTACATTTCAAATCAATAGTGATCTCTACCCAAAACAGATTTTGAGCTAGAAATAAAGTGAACTCTGCATTTCTGTGGAGTTGGTTTTGAAGCATAATGGCTAATCCTTCATATGTTCTTTCTTAACACCAAGGTACACGTTACCCCTTGCTAAAAGAACACAGAAATTAATGAAAGCAATCTGTATTTTCCTGTTGGTTCCCTATATATCTAAAAAATTATTTATATTCCAATTACTGGAATTACTTTACATGGTATTCTCTCTTACGTATAATTGACATAGATTGCAGTCCTAAACACAGTCTGATTCCCATAACAGCTTGTAAGGAGAAAAGCAAGGTAATGCTATCACTAACAAAACTTTTTTATCAAGATTGTATTACTTAAAATATCCTTGCTTTTATCTGTGAAAGGTTTGGTTACCATACCTGCTCCATAGTTTGACTTTTGCTTCCTGTGCAGGGTATAAAGCTGGCAGTCTTACTTGTGGTTCATGGGAAAACCAATTTTGTTCTTTTTACTTTCTTTTTTGCTCATAGTCTTTGCCAAGAATAAGTTCCTACCGCTCAGCACTGCTGAAAGGAATGGGCTTTAAATGCAGGGAGTCATAAATAGATGAAAACCCATGTGGTCATCACCTTTTCTGCGTACTTAAAGAACAACACACTGAAAGAGGGACTGCAACAATTTTGGGAGGGCTTTGAAGCATTTTTTTCCCCGCTTTGGCAAAAAAATAACCAGAAAGAAGTCTCTCACTCAAACCAGTTTTGATTTCCCAACAGCAGAGCAGGTACCCAAACTATATGCCTCCATCAAGTTTTAAGAGTGGTTACATTTTGAGACAAAGTGTCATGAATAAGTGACAAGAATGTGTCTTACCTTCTGTCTTATTTTGGCTGGTCATGCTTTTCTGGCAAGTTGTGCCTGAGCCGGGCTCTGCACTCGTTCACAACAAACCTGTTAACACAGCTGCAGCTGCCAGCCCAGATGTGACTCCAGAGTCTCTGTGGAGTTCCACTGTTTACTTTCCTTCGGGGATAGCCAGGGGGAAAAGAAACTGATGGGAACCGAGGCATCTAATAGCAATGAAATTGCAGAAATGGTAAAGTAGGAAAGATTTTGCCATGCCTGAATGCTTGTTACACACAGAGTTACTTGTGCCAGACAGAACAAAGATGGATTTTCAGGTGCTAACACTGGCAGTGGTTGAAAGCACTGGTCATTAGGAAATTCTTAGCACATTTTGGTGCTAGCACATTTTGCCTCTGACCTTTGTGAGCAGATACTCTAAACTCTCGCAATGTTGCCTTCACAGGTAAAAGTTTCAGATCATAATTACAATTTAAAGCTGGAAGCATGTACACTGCTGATTGCGGGTGAGGTGCCTTTTGCTGCCTGTCTGCACTTCAGAGCTTTGCGTTTGCCCAGTGGGGTGCACTCTCCAGGTATGAGTATCACATTAAATCCTAGTAGAAGATTATATGGATGACAGAAAGTACTAAATTACTGAGGAATGTGCTATGAGAAAAATGTGAAGAAAAATGTCACCAAAAATATCACACAAAATTTCTCCAACAATAAGAGCTGCCTCAAACCCTGTAGTTATTCTTTCTGAAGACTAAAAGGTTCTTTGACCTTGCATTCAAAGGTAAAGCCCAGAGCATCTCATTGAAAACCACTGTGTTTCCCTCTCTCAGTAAGATTTTTGTCTGGAGAGCAAAAAAACCATTACAGCTGCCACTTTAGCCTAACACACCTTTGGAATAGCCATGGGTGCAGAATAGGGACATAAAAAAGTATTAAAAAGAATTCTTCGATTAGATGCAGCATCAAAGAGAGTAAAGCGAGGAGATAAAAGTTTGATTACTGAGTTTAAAAAACAAGTGGAAAAGACAAAGGAAGAGCCAAGGCACCTTTGTTGGACAGCAACTCCACTCAACTGTTTGCTTTTCGGAAGGGAAGGAAAGGAAAGGAAGAATAGGAGTTTGTTTGCGTATTTTTTCCCAAGTGAAACTGTAAGTGGAAATTTGAGATAAAGATAACATAATTATATAAGTGGATTTTAGCTCTGACAGAAAGGTTAATGATCCAACACTGGAAGTATGCCAGGACACATTAGTGACCATAAGAAGTCATAAATTTGGTTTTATAATAAAGAGAAAGAAGCCCTGTAGTACAACATCTCTTGTCATCCTGGTGAAACACTGGCTACGATGAGTGGGGAAAAGTAAAACAGTTTTACTCAAAGATATCCTTTCTGATGAGCCCTGACCTGTATTTGGAGATCATCCATTTGAATCCCAACAGCAATCCTATTTCAGCTCCAATGTTGTATCATTATTGTAATTTTCTTTTTGGTTTTATTCAGCACTCTACAGGGATAGTAAAGGACCTCCTGTTCTGCCTTGAGGTGTGTTAAAGTCAATAGTGAAGTCATTTGTGAAGGAGACAGAGAAAGGGGACTAAAGCCAGTAACCATATTGCAAGATAGACACTGCAGCTTTAGTTGGAAGCTTTGGAAAGGGGAAAACTCACCCAGATTTTTTTTTCTAGGTCAGCTATTCAAAGAGAAGTCAAGGAGAGGAGAGGAGAGGAGAGGAGAGGAGAGGAGAGGAGAGGAGAGGAGAGGAGAGGAGAGGACAGGACAGGACAGGACAGGACAGGACAGGACAGGACAGGACAGGACAGGAGGTGAATACTGTCATCCCAGCTGTAAATGATATCGCTGTTCACAAAAAAAAAAAAAAAAAAAAAAAAGAAGAAAAAAGAAAAAAGAAGAAAAAAAAAAAAAAAAAAAAAAGGTAGAGGGCTGACAAATGCTAAGGGAACAAACATTATGTCTAGAGCAAGTAAGGGAAGAATAAACAATAAGCTGACAGACCAGACAGGATAAATGAATCAGTCAATCACTAAAATTAAAATAAGAGCAAAACCCAAAGAACTCTTGTCAGTTTAACATAGCTTTTAAAGTGTCTATCTTGACAGAGCCTTAGGAGAAAAAGATTATTTCAGTAAGAAATACTGACGACCCTTCCTGCTGTACAAGGAGTCCTACAAGGTGGCTTTGGCAAGTTGGAGCTGGGAGGGAGCTCTGAACAGGCCTGGGGAATGACATAAAGAAGGGAGCAGGCTTAGAACAAAAACCAGCCTGAAAATCCCAAACCAGACCATTACAATACAGATAGAAAGTCAGATAGATGGGAAGCTGAAGATAAACAGGAACTGATTTCATTAAATAAGCACTCAGCCTATGATAAGCAGGACATTGCTTGGGCAAACAGTGCACAGGCAAAACCTTTTCAAGTACAACTATATTCAACAGTTGTCTCTGCTTATATTCACTGCAAATATATTTTCCTGATGTATGTCACAATAATAGTTTCTAATTTTTCACTTTCACTGGATTTACACTTTTTAAAGCGCATTGGCTTCATCAGTGGGCCTCCCAAATTGCCTCAGGTTATGTGAGAGCAATTATACCAGCCCAGTGTAAAGGAATATATTTCTTTCTTTCTAATATATAACCACTGCAAACACACTTATGTTTCACTCCTCCTTGCAAATTCCTTGAGTTCCTTTGTATAATTTCTGATTTCTGAACCTTTCCAAATTTACTTTCATTCCTTCCATAATTTCATTGTAACCCATCAGTGCTTGTAGCAGAGCAAAACAACTGATATTTTCTGAGTCACGGGGAACACAACCACCTCATATCCATATACAAGCCCTGGGCAGTCCACCCTGGCTCCCTTCAAAGCCCTGAGTTGCATTTTGTCCAGAAACATTGGGTTTAGGTTATGAGTTTAGGTTATGAATCCCAGTAATTCTGCCTATCATAAAAACAGAGCTTTGGTTTCCTGAACACTTTTTTCTCATCTTGGTAACTATTTGTTCTCTGGTCCCATTTTTAGCTCTCACATAAGTACCCTTTGGCACCCCAAATACCTGGACCTGCCTGTGATGCCGTGTGAGGCGCAAGCAGGGGCCAGGCTGGCACAGGGGCTGTAGTGAAGGATGGCTGTGAGCTGACTCCCCCATCTAACTCTTGCTACCTTCCCCAGCTTCCCAGAGCTGTGGCTGCTCCATTCCCTGCCTGGTGGCTAAATGCTACAGCTGCCTGTCAGTATCACAGCACAAGGTTAATGGCTACATTCGCAGCATGAGCCTTTTCCTCAGCTCACATCAAAACTGATGTGTCCTGGGGAACTGGTGGTGTATTCCTTCAAGCTTTAAACCCACCCTGACTTCACTGGGAAATTTGAACAAGCACTGCAACACAGGAGTTTCAGTGTCAGCTTCAAGAGTCAGGGAGATTGAAGAAAATGCTCTGATTCATTTTAGTGGCCCTTAGACAGTAAACTTATAATTATTTCTGCGGTTATATCATGTAGACTTTCATAGCTTACAAGCAAGAGCCATTTATGTGGGAAAGACCAAATACTTTCTGTGTTTCTCTCCATGTATCTAGCCTTACAACAATGATAGTTGCTACGCTCTGCCTCTGAAATAAACTGAATATTCAGACAATATAAATTTAGTCTTACTTTTTGACTGAGTTCCAGTTAATTAATCTTCTTCCATTCCCCATTGCTCCTTGGCACTGAGAAAGCCTATGCACAACAGTATTTGTATTTTGAAGATATAGGAAGCTGTGAAAGAACAGCATGAACAAGGAAGAACTACACAACAAAGATCTCACTGTTTCTTGAGGAAAGGAGGCTCAGGGGTGACCTTATCACTCTACAACCGCCTGAAAGGAGGCGGTAGCCAGGTGGGGTCAAAGGTAACTGGCAACAGGAGGAGAGGACACAGCCTCCAGAGGTGCCAAGGGATATTCAGGTTAGACATTAGGAGGAATTTCTTCACAGAAAGGGTGATTAGACATTGGAATTGAATGCCCAGCAAGTTGGTGGATTCACCATCATTGGAGGAGTTTAAGGACAGACTGTGCATGACGCTCAGCGCCATGGTCTAATTGACATGGTGGTGTTTGGTCATAGGTTGGACTTGATCATCTCAGAGATCTTTTTCAACCCAATTGATTGTGTGATTCTGATGATCACATGCTTATGTACAAAGACTGGAGTAAATCTGGGAGATACTCATCAATATAATGTAGAAAATAACCAAGCTGTATGTAAAGTACCAGGAAATAAATTAATAAAAAATAGTCCTGCTAATAAAATTAACTTGTGCATAGTTTTAACTTAAATGTTGTTTTGGGGAGAAGGAATAAAGCTGAGTTTGTGGTAAAAGGTATGAAAAATGTGAGTCTTTACTGGATGAGATGGCCACTACTGGTCTTCTGAATTACCTGTGCCATCACAGCCACACTTCTCTGGGGCTGTATTGGTTGGGCCATTGGATATCCACCAGCCCAAGGCTGTGCCTTCTGAACAGCCCTACTGAAGTTGAGGGTGCTGGCACAAAATAAGCACAAGCTGCAGTCTTTCCTCTTATTTGTAAATGGCAGAAGCAAGAGGAAACACCAAAGGTCTATTCTCCTTTTGAAGAAATACCTCACCAAGGAGATGCCAGGCATTGTGAAGCGGTATGGTGAAAAAAAACTGCAGAGGCACAGCTGCTTTCTCATAGCCAGAGCAAGGTGGATGGTCTTTGTCTAACTCCTTTTTAAAATTGCTATGCACATAAACTATGAATAAATTAGGAATAAATTTTAGCAACAAACTAACTAGGAGATGCTCAGAAAGACCTTATTTAAAAAGTCCATGCATATGGCACATCAAAAATGAAAAATCCATTGTTATCACTTTCTGAAAATTGTGTTTGAATACAGTCCTAAATATTAGTGCTTATTGTTAACTTGAAAAGAGCCAAACCCAACCACCACCTGAATGAGAATAGCAGTGTTTGAGAGCCCAGTTCTCACTCGCACTACTCCATCTGGCTAGAGCTGGATGGAGGTGTCAAATATAAAGAAGCAAGGCAAAACAGGAAGGGACATTTTCCAGAAGCTGCTAGTGACAGTGGCACTTAATCCGTAGGCATTACCTACACAAAAAAGAGCTAATGTCTGGTTTTTATGAGGTCTGAAAACTCTGAAAAGCTGGAATTTTAAGGGGCAGGGGTAGCTCTTTAGCATCTGAGCCATTATTTGTTTCAGGCTGAGCATGCAGAAACTGAGCCCTCCTAAATCTGTGTGCAATCCTGAAAATGCTGACTTTCATTTTTTAAACCTGTACTAATTTGCTAAAGTAATTTTTTATTTCCCAGCTCACTGCACCTGCAGAATGTACCCTGCAAGATGACTGCAGCATCTCTAGAGGAAATACCTTTTCCATCTACAGAAACAAATGCTATGGAGCTGGCAGACAGAATGGAAAGAGTTCACTTTAGACCCAGACACACCTGCCTCAGGCATCACGTCCCTGACATTCAGCTTTCACTGCCTGTGGCTTTGCCCTTCCCAGGCTCTTATCAGCCATCCTCTATTCTCATATTGCATATATCTGCCAACAGATGTAGCAGAATTAAACCGCATCTGCTGGATAATGTTTAAAGTTTCCGTGCTGCTTAGCACTCTTTGGCCTACAGTCTCCAAAGACAGATTTAAACTGGTTTGCCTACGGCTTCAAGCAGAGCTACATGTGTGTGTCTCTGTGTGTGTGTGAGCTTTCTCCTGAAGTAATTTTCCTTGTTCCCTGTTTACAACAACCAGGCACTTCAGCACAAACTGTTTTTGACAGGGGAATAATGTGTGTACTGTGTGGGAATATTTAGCACAAAAGATGTTCACTTTATGGGAATTTACAGAGGAAAACCCTGCCTAGAGTCCTGCCTGACTGGGGAGCCTCCTCTGATCTGCAGCAATTGCAAATGGACAAACAAATTATTTCCATTCCCCAAGACACTGTGCAGAATTTGTACAATTTCAAAGCTAGCTGAGAGGAGGAGTTTTATGAAGCCTTGAGGCAAGGTACTCAGAGGTGTTGTGAAATGCCAAAAGGATTTCTCAGTGGGCAAAATAAAGGTTATGTTTTAATAGAGGAAAAAGATCTCAGATAATCCAGAGAGATCTAAAGGTTTCCTTTTGTCACTCACCACTTGATGTTACCAAAACATATGTTTTGTTACCTCTCTGGAGGCATGAATTAAATAACTATATTTGGCTATCAGCAGGCTTCTATTATTTTTCTTCTCTTCAGCCCTCACTGTCGTAGAGATGTCTCAATTCTCATACAGGAAAGAATGTTTCTACTGATAAAGTTCCCCTAGGAACTACACCAAGTAGCATTCAATTTAGCCAAAAATTATGCAGGCATATTATCAAATTATTAGCTATTTGGACAATGATGAATCTACATATAATCAGGTTTGTTTGCTTGTTGGGTTTTTGTTTTTCTTTTCCTTTTTCAGCTTTCAAGAAGCAAATCCCATTTCCCTTTAGGCTTCTCTGCAGGGCATAAGAAGATCTGTCCTCTGTCTCTACCCCACAGCACACTCATCCCTATCCTGGAAGCTGTCACTCTGCTGGCCATGTAAGACAACAGCCATGGAACCAGCCTTGCTGGGTTGTGAACAGAGAATGTTTCTATTTGTATTATTGGCACTAAGGAAATGTTAGTATTTTTGTGATAAGGGAAGTTCTTAGTAATGAAAGAAATCATGTGGCAGGCATGAACATTGGTGTGCCATTAATCCATTAAATGGGCAAACTGAAGAGACTGTTTAGGATCCAGTGCCTCGCTATTCCTTGCTCTTCCAGAGGAGATTTCTGTCCTATTTGAAAGAAATGATATCTATTCCAAAGGACAATGCAATTGCTTGATGTTCTGTCTCTCTGTGCCCCAGCCTGAAATTCATAAAGAAAAGATCCCCTGAAGTTATTTAATATAAGTGGTTCTGAGAAAGCTGGAAATTAAATACAATAAATATTTTCTGGTATCGAGATGTTTCTGTGGATGTGGAAAAGGATTAGATGATCTCCTTAGCTCCCTGCCAGATCATCTCCTATGATTATATGCAATCAAAAAACCCCTTAATCACTCATCCTATACTTCTCCCAAATATTCCATGTTTCCCTTTTTTCCCCCTATGTACTACTTCTGATGGCAGAGGGGGGTGACTCAGTTGTTTTTTAAGGTGTGAGCTGAAAGATAGGAGATAGTTTTCATTTAACACCAGCTGTTTTACCAGCTCTTTGTGGTTTCACTTTTGTACATTTTGGGTCTTTGTGTTGTCAGTTCTCTTGCTTTTTGGGCTGATTTCACCTTTACTCTTCAGAAATTTACATATGGGGTATTTGGGTCTTAGTTCCAGCTGCAGCACTGAATTCCTCTATGGCCATTAGCATATCTCTAAGGCTTCCCATCTCTGCTATCCTTGTCCCTAAATAGCCCCTCCCATTTCTTTATTCACTTCCTCTCCTGTTCACTGCTAGCCAGCTGTGAAATGCTATGTTCCTATGCCACTAAACAGTGTTTTCTAGGGAGAAACAAAAAACATAGATTTGTATTTATTTTTGGATCCACATACTAATTCATCTTCATGCCATAATTCCAATTTAATGTAGTATATCACGATTTTTCCTACCTCCCAAAGCCGAACACCAATGCCCCCAGTGGTCTCTGTTCCCTTCCCTTTGTCCTACACAGTCTTTCCACCCTGGGGACCCAATTGTATGCCCAAATTTTCCTCTTCCCCTTCCAGAAACCAGAATCCCAGGCCATAAGTTTGGAGTCTTGATAAGTAATAAAATGTGAATCTCGATTATGGTCTCCTTTGCATTAGTTGCCAGTCTAATTATGAAATAATTTCAATAAAATCTGTCATGCTATTTGGGAGCCGGTGTAATTAAGACGAAAAAGCTCCTCTTTCTCCAGAGCTAAGTAAATTGTTATCAGAAGGCATCTGCATGCTGACATGTGTGAAGAGAGGCAGTGGTCCCAGCTCACCTTGCATTTGGCACTTGCAGGCTGTTCTTGCCTGCCTGCTGCTCTCACAATCCCTCCCCTTCAGATCACAACTCTGTTTGCAGGTTCAGTCCCCCAGTTAAATTAGAAAGCTATCATAGTTCTGCAGACAAATCATAAGATCAAATGAAGGTTGGCAAGTGCTACTGCATCCACCCTTCTTTCCATTTTCCAGTATTAACTGTGGCACCCTTGCTTTAGATGCTGTGGTAGAAAGTCAGGCAGGGCGCAACTGGACATTTTAGTTCCTGGTTTCTTTATCTGTCCTAATTACAACAGGACTTTGAAAAACCCTACAAGTATACTCTGGAAAATACATTTATTTAATAATATATCTATTTAAAAGTCTTGCAAAATTCCTCAAAGCTTAAAAAAAGGTAGATTCAAATCTTATTAACCCTCATCCCTGTGGTCTGTTTTCTTTTTAATTTCTTCAGAAAAGTGAAAAATGTTGATAGAAAAAATAAAAATACTAAAATACTAAAATATGGAAATTAATTTAAAAACCATTCTGATAACCACTTAGCTCTGGTCATATAAAAAAATGGGTGCAGTTCAAATAAACAGAATTTTAATCTGATTTTTTAAACTAAAAGGTTCTGCTCAACAGGGTTGGATCAAATTTACTCCATATCTACAACTGGTCATTCTTTCTCTTCTGACTTCCAAGAGAAAAGCTCTTTCCCTAAAAGTAGTGGCTGGTTTGTAGGTCAGCAGCTTTGCTTCCCCTTTGGCTTTTCTGTACAGCTCCTCTCAGTTTTCCCTGTGCTTCCTTCCCCTCATGCCCTTTCCCCATCCTTAGTTTCTAGAGGGCATTACACATTGTTCCTGCTGGCTTTTCAGCTATTGAGAGCCGTGTATTTTTAGCAGCCATCTCTCCTCTCGCCTACTGGGAGGCAAGTGACCATGGTGGTGGGAGGGCACCACAGATGGACGGGATCGCGGTGCTTCCTGACGGCAGCTCAGCCTTTTGTCCTGAGCCTCCAGCAGAGAGGGAGATCTTCCTGCCACCCACCCAGAGAAGCCTTCTGCCAACACCCAAACCAGCTTTCAATCAAATCAGACTGTGTGCTTCATTTAAAAGCAGAGAGATTTTAAAATCATGACACAACTGCTGTTCGTTTTGTTCTTTTCAGGGTCTTATCAGATGTCCAGATAACAGATTCAATTTTTTTTTTTCCTGCAGGTATGAGGAATAGAGACCTTTTTGTTTCCTTTTGTGATAAAAAATGGTTTCTGATCTCACCTGAATGTAGAACATGAAGTACTAAGTAAAATATACAATAAAATTTTTAAAAAGCATATTGTTAAAATTAAATTTTAAAAAGGGGTATTGTTAACACTCAACCTGACTGGAATATGAAGATTTAGAGCCAGTGAACTGGTACTTGTGCTCTACATAGCTGAAATAAGAATAGGATGCTTACAAAATGAATTTAAAAGGTATGAAAAATAGGCATTTTTTCCACTTCATGGAATTGTAATGTCAGCATTAGACCTGTTAGTTTAATATGTATGGGCTTTTAATCATGGAAAAAAAATCATCATTTGGTTCAAGAAGGGAAACGACCATCATTTTGTAGGAGGGACAGACTGACTTTTCCACAGCACCTGGCTCAGATGTCACCTATTCAAGATGTCAGATTGCATGGATGGGCAGCTAAAGGGGCCATAATTGTAGTGCAAATTCATTTCTTGTTTAAAAATGGGGCATTGCAATATGAAAGAATAATGAAAAGGACATGTAGAAGATAACATTCAAATTAAGTTGAAATAACTGTAATGAATCAGGCTGTCAAAACCTAAGCTTAATACTAACTTAATACTTGCTTAAACCAGAGCATTAGGATTTGAAACATTGTGTCCTTTTTTTTTGTATCCTTGTGTAGAAAGACTCAATCTTGTATTTTTTCCTGATAAATATGTGAAAGGTTGATATATTCCACCACACACAGGCCTTGTTTTATATAATTTAAGGGATTAGTTATGCAAGTATTAGATATGCAATGGATAACTCCAACAGGACCTATAGTTTAGTGTAGTTTAATGTCAAGATTCTGACACACTGACAAACAAAACAGAACTATTTAAGTCAATAATAATAATCAGAATCAGAATCAGAATCAGAATCAGAATCAGAATCAGAATCAGAATAGCATGATTTATAGAGAACAAAAGATCACCTTTGGTTCTGCTCCTAGTTACACTGCCAGGAATCAGAAGTAGCTCCCACAAAACAAGACTGGGGGAAGCAGATATTTGCTGTTGGACTGTGCAAGTCCTTAAAAGGGCACTTCAGTGCTTTTGTTACTTACATTTGAATTTTGATGGCATCCTTTGGATTTTCATATTTTTCCATGCTTCTATACAGATTTAACTGAGGTCTCTGGCAAAAACCACATAATCATGAAGTTTTCTAAAACTTGTATTATTTAATTCACTGACCATCTGTTGGATAAATAGCTAATTAATAGTCTTTGTTATTTTTAGAACACTATATCACTGTATGTTGCAAAAAGAGCTGTTTCAGTCTTTTGGGCAAATACTGAATAAATCTGAAAGAAAAATGCTTAGGTATTTTAAAGTAAAGTTAAATACACACTTCTATAGTCCAGCAATGATATAAATTTTTCTTTTCTTTGAAAAAGAAGGTCTTTTCCTGGTTAAATCCTTGCTTTCCATTTGTTGCTCTTTTAACATGTCAGACAGAGCTCAGATCACAAAAGTCTCTGTGACAGTGCTGTGGTAAGCATTTGGTGTTGTAAGTCAGAAGCACAGAGCTGATCCCTCCATGCCTAACTCCTACAGGACAAAAACACCCTTTGTGGAAGAAGGGAAAGACCAAAATAACAGAACAGAGCCTGACAAGGAATAACATTATTGCCACTGCCATGTTTACCCATGGAGAGCCCTTCATGGACTCTTTCACATCCTATAAAGAGGGTTCAAATCTGACCTTGACACTGAGAAGTTCCTGAATGGGAAGAGAGTGAAAACACTCAATTTTCACTGCATCCACAAGGGCATTTGACATTTGCAGGCCAGAGTGCCTGGCCATGCTGCAAAGGTGGCTATCTGCTTAATTCTGGGCTAAAGCATCCCAGCTAGCAGAGAAATTCCCCTCACTTATGCCAGTTTAACTCACCAGATTCCAAGCTATGCAGATTTCCAGTCCGTTGCTCCTACAGCTGATTTCAACCTTCTGTTGAAATGTATAAAGAGAACATGGAGGATTATTTAAGCAAAACAGTTTATTGGGATGGACATGAACTGAATGAGAGAGGTGCATTTCTCCTTCTTGCCATCTTAGGCAAGCTATACCGTAAATCTCTTATTCTAACCTTTTAATAAGGTTAATAATACATGAGATCTTGCAGATGTGTGTTTTCAGTTAACCTGCACAGGCCTTCCACCCAACATCAAAACCCTCTAAATGCAAAGATGCTCCCTGCCCGCTGAACAGATATATTTCTGATGAGCAGCGTCTGCTTGTGTGCACAGGGGTACTTTGTACATTATATTTCATACAATATTTGCAAAGATCTGGAAGGCACTAAGCCATTTTGTCTTACTGGGTTACAGCTGTTCCTCCATGGTTTCTGAACTGAATATTCATTAAGTCATTCTTATCAACAAATTAATATGTGTGTTGTTTTAAGAACCCACTCAGAATGCTAATTTTAGGAAGATATTTGAACGAGAAGCAAATTTTCTCTATATGCAATTTATATATCCACTTGAAAATATGGTTTTATAATGAAATGCTGAGAGATCCTTAATTATTGCAGCTTTAGTGGCACCATTATAGTACTAAAAAGAGACCATCTAAAGGATAATTCCCTTCAGCAGAGATTTGCTGACTACACACCTGCTTTAGCAAATGAACACAGAATACAGTGTC
Organism: Camarhynchus parvulus; assembly: GCF_901933205.1. Classification (NCBI taxonomy): domain Eukaryota; kingdom Metazoa; phylum Chordata; class Aves; order Passeriformes; family Thraupidae; genus Camarhynchus; species Camarhynchus parvulus. Next base: position 50,794,234 of record NC_044574.1, on the reverse strand, counting down.
AAAGCATCCTCTTGACTTAGTGCTGCTTTCCCACCCTCATGATCTCAGTATATCTTGCACATGACTGACAAGTATGACTGCAAAACATTAAATTGTGTGAGAAAAAAATGTCTGCTAGTTTGTGTTTCTGCTGATCTATTAATTCATTTCACTTCTTATGTGATATCACCATTATGTCTAAGCACGTTTTATGACAAGGCTCACTGAAGTGAAAATCAAGCCCATGAATTGTTTAATATGAACTAATGAAAACCAGATATAAAAGGCTTTCACAATGGTTTGAAGCTTTAATTATCAAGCTGATGTAAATTCAGAGTAAAGCAATGCAGAAAACTGGATCACTTTATGATAATTTTTTAAATTAAATAATCATATAAAGAGCTCTGTCCTGCAAGATATTGAGTGAAACAGAGTTTCCAAAGTAAAAGTTGGAATTGCTAAAGTGTGTGAAAATGGCAAGGGCATTATCATTTTTACTTCTGCCTTGTTTTTCAGCTATTAAGTGCTGATGAATGTATTTTGCTATAACTTATATAATCAGTTTTGTTACAGTGGCATTTACTTTGGCTTGATCAACAAATGCTTTTTCGCTACACAGCCTGTAGACCCAAACAAACTGTGCCTGACTGATTTGATATTTGAGCCTCTCCCCTTGCTATGCTGTAGTAATGTTTGTAGTGCCAAGTCATGGGCTTGGGATGTTTGCTCCTCCCTTGACTTGTCATACTCCAGCCCGGGCAGAATATGCCCACAGACAAATATCACTATGATTTCTGTGAGGTGCTTTGAGTTCCCACATGGATGGCACTTAACAAACAACAAACCAAGAAAAAGTGTACAACACTATTCCCCGCAGCCATGTTCCAGAAATGCTGACGATCTGAGAAAAGTGTTTTTCTTTTTTTTTTCTCTGTCTGTATCTATGACTCTGCATCTTACATGATAATCCTGGGAAGGAGTGGCTATGATGCACTCTGTAGAGTTCATTCTTCACTAGTTTTTTTCTTCTACTGCTGTCGTATGCCTCAGTGGGTACTTAATATTCAGATTTGATAAGGCTTCCCACCCACCTTGCTCTCATCTTGGATTGGTGGAACTAGTCAGCCTGTGGATGCTGTAAGGGAAGATCAAGCCGTATATTCCTAAAACACCATGCTGAATGGCACCTGTTTTTAAGACTATTTAAATGCCACACAGCCTACAAGAATTGAGAGACATATTTAAGCAGAATTCAGTGTTATGTAATAAAAGTCATGCAGACAGGAAGGGAAAAGTATCTTATCATACTGAAGGAATTATCAAAGCTTCATATTGTGGAATTTAAGTTTTCATTATGTGCAGAGACTTAACCAACCTCCAGGATAATGGTCTACAGCGTAATATGTTCTGTTCCAGTAATCACCTAATTCTGGCAATCTTTTATGTTTTAACGTATACTTTTAGCTAAAGTAATTTTTAGATTTCTAAGCTAAAAGATAGTTTTGAGTTAAAGAAATTTTAGAAGTCATATTCATCTAAACCCTCCCTCTAAATCAGTGCCACAACACAATTCAAGAAGAGATGCGATCCTTCAGGGTACAAAAAAAAGGGAAAAACTGCACATTGATAGACCTGGGCAGCCTGTACACATTGACCCAAACTGAGGAGACTGCTCTGAACCGTGCTTCACTTTCCATGAGACCACTGTGATAAAACCTAAATGAAGTCTTCTCTTGTTGGATCCTGGTCCTTTTCTGCCTCCTGTCAAGACAATTGGTGCTCAGCCTAGCTGAACAGCAGGAGTCAGATGAAGGTGCTGCACACAGGTCCTGCAGAAGGACCTTTGCTAGTACAAACACTCAGCTACTTCCCACACCATGGTATCTCTATTTCTCAAGCACTCAGTTCCTCGTGCTCCTAATTTTCCCCATCCTTAGTTAAGGTTATGAGGGTCTAGTCTTCACTTTCAAAATCCTGACCGTTCTTTGCTTCAGGAAGCCAATGCATTATGTGCCACAGAGCTTAAACAGTGTATGGCAAAATAGCACAAAGTTGCTAATCTTCCTTAAGCCAGAGGACAAAACCCTAGAATGAGTCATGTAAACTGCAGAAAGTCCAAGGGTCTTGGACCCTGGTGCTTGTATGGCAGAGTGGAGAGAGTTTGAGGTTACACCATCTCATCACTGACAAAAAGATTCCTTAGGCTATTGCTGTCCAGGCTGCATCATGATGTTGAGAAAACAGTCATCACAAATATTGAGGGGAAAATTGATCCATACCACATTTTTTGCAAAACATTTATGAAGCAGGAGAAAGTTTACACCATTGTATTTTAATTTGACCATCCAGCTTTGAAGAGCATTGCTGTTTCCATGTAGGATGTCCTTTGGCAGTACACAAGTCCTTACTGCTTTTGGTGTGACAAGAAGCTGTATTGCAGTCCCCTAGCAGCTCTTTGTGGAATGCTGAATTCCATCCTGCTTGTTGAAATGTATGGTTTAAAATGAATGAGGAATAATGTTTGATAGATTCTGTTTAGCATGCACTTTCATAGATCTCAGGGGAACCTGCAATAGAAGGGTCCATGAGGAAGGTAACAATCCATAAATATCAAGTAGAACAGTGTGCCTAATACTTAGTGGCAGAATCAATATTTGAAGGACTTTCTATTTTGATGCCTTTGAATGATGCCACAGAAGCCTTCCTGCTGCAGGGCTGATGAATGGACTCAGCGGAGGTGATCTGACAAACGGGTGAAAACGAACTCAGAATCTGGCCTCCCCGAACAAGTCTGACTTTAAAATCGTTACATTCATGAAGATAAAGTAACTACTGGGAATCTAGTTTTACCTGGGGCACTCCTGTTTCAATTGACCCATCAGACAGTGGAAACATCCTTTAGCCCATAAAATATGAACATTTTCTTTGGAACATTTTCACTTAACAAGCTGACTTTGTTTGGAGGTGCAAAAAATTTTACCACAATTAGTAGCCACTTCTGAAATGGCAAAACACTCTGCAGAACATGGACCTTTATGCTCCTGCCAGGCTCATTGTCACTTTCCTCTTGTGTGTGTGTGCTTAAATAAAAAAGAAAAGAAAACAAAACAAAAAACAAAACCCACACCAGAATTCATAACATTTTAAATTTTTTGCAAGAGAAAGTTAATTTTGGGTTTCCTCATATATTTTCATCCTGCTGGACATAATTATCAGGCCAACCAAAGCAAACTCTCTGTGTAATGCATCCTGAAGCACAAGTGCATATGCTCTGTCTCATTATTTCTCCATTTTTTTACTGAAAAATGTTAAAGAGAAGAACAAGCTACAGGATACAGATGAGTGGATGAAGGACCCAGTCTTTGGAATTTGTTTCCCCATATGTCTCTGTACTCATATATTATTTTGTGAACTACTCAGCATTTATACTTGAGCGTGACTGGCTTTTTCCTGTCTACCCATCACGTATTGCCTTTGCTCTCAGCTTAGCACAGTCAGTCTTCCCAGTACAGCGCAGCACCTAGGGGGATCAATCCGTGGTCTTGGCAGGCAGCAACACTTCTGGTGTCAATACCTGGTGGCTCCTGCCTCAGCTCTTCCTGGGTAACCTTCCTGGGAGAGCATAGGCTGTGAAAGCCTGTTACCTTTCCCCACCAGATGGCAATGTGACAGCAAGAGGCCTTCTTCATCCGGTAGGAGGGGAGCAAACAGAACTTTCCTTGCTGCTAGTCATTTCCGTGTGGAAATTCCCTCTGTTGCAAGTCATTTCTGAGCCATTTCCATCTCTTGGAAGATAGATGTTCTTGGAAGGGTGTTTTTATCTACTTCTTTTCTCACCATCTCTTTTACTTCCTTTTATTCAGTGTTTTATAATTTTTTCCTACATTACCTATTCATGTTTACAGCTAGAATATTCTTTTCTATATTAAAGCAGGCTTTTTTCTCCCCTTTGCATTAGAATCATCCATAGCAAAGTATAATAACAATACTTATCATGTACATAAGGCTTAACCTCTTCAAAGCACTGTGAAAAGTATCCGCACTTCTATGAGGTAGGTAAGCAGAGTTAAGGGTGCTTTACTGAGAAGGCAAGTGAAGTACCTGGCCAAGTAATGCCACTCAGGACAGACCAAATTCTAGCAGCAACCATGACTCAGAAGTTCTTTCCAATCTTAGATGTTGACCATTAGACAAGACAACTCTGCTGCTATTTACAGCTGTTTCTCTTTGTTCCCTTTCAAATGCCCAAACCAAGGTTTTGTCTTTGTTTTGGAAGTGCATTTCTTATTTCAATTCATCTCAGAATATGACAGGATTTCCCCCCCTACTTGTATTTCAAAGCAGAATTCTTTTGCTGTTCAACTAAAGCAAGGTTTTTCTTACTGGTACCTCTTTTTGTAGTTCAAAGAAGGTTTTTTTGACTTCTTGTAGTTCAAAGCAGTGGTCTTTCTCTTGTAGTCTAAAACTAGGGTTCTTTTTAGCTCAACCCTAGATAATTTGCTCATTTCAGTGAATTAGATATGCTATACATAAGTGTTCCAGACATTAACTCTTTCCTTCAATACCAAGAAAAATCACTGAAGGCAGCTTCAAAATCTTACTGCTTCCCATCATCTCCTTTGGCTGTTTCTCTCATGATCCCTGGTATTTTCAGTTTCATTTCTGACGCAGATGATGCATTCAGTGCAGATGTAGACAAGCACAGTGCTCAGACCATGTTTCCAAAATGAAACTTCTGTATTTGATGGGGGGGGTGTGGATGGGGGGGAGGGCAGGAGGGGCTTGTTTTAAAACACTGACATGACTAAAAATATTTCACACAGCCCTCTGTATTTCTGAAAAGGCATTCATGGCTTTTTTCCTGCTTTCCAAAATGCAGGGGAGTTACCTGTTGCTGTTTCTTTCCCTCTGTCCTGACACTCCAGAGCAGCAGGCTAATGGCTACAGCCCGTGTACAAGCAGTGCAGTGAATTCAGTTACCCAGCACACAGGACACTGCCTAATAAATATTGTACTTTGACAAGCAGGGTTTTTCCTCTCATTCTTCTGTGCTGTCAGCATTTATCTTGCAATCCAGACAAACATTATATTTTAAATAACATTTCATGAAACATCTCTCCCTGGATGTTTTGGGGCAACATAAAATTATCAAATGCAATTTGGAGGCATTAGCCTATTTCACTGATCAGTTTTTAACCCTTACTTATCCAAATTTCAAAAGTCTCTGTGGCATGTTGCTGGAAGAGATCTGTGCTGACAGAGTTTCATAATATATTAAAATGCAATACAGAAAAGGAAACAGAAATAACTGGGAAATATATTTTTAAAACGATACAGCTCATTGGAGAGAGGAATGAAACTAGCAAGACTGCACAATGGGGTCTCTTGAAGAGATTTTCAGCTCTGGGCAACCTCCTTGTGTGCTTGTTTCATCTAACGATTGCAAAAACTTCTTATCTCAGTGAGTCAACCTATCAAATGCTGTAAATGTGGTGTGGCTCCATCTAGCAGGAATCTATGCTGTCCTCATACAGACCATGGTCTTTGATTAATAATACATGAAGCAGTATCATTTTAAGCACGGAAGATTAAAAATCTAGAATTCTTTAAAGTGATTTACAGCTCTGGCAATTGAAAACTTTTATTACCTCACTGCATGTGCTGTAGTCTGAAAGAGCAAATGCTCATCTGGTCCCAAATGCCAGCACACCATGTGAAACGAGAGGCCTTAGGATTCCCCATGGTGTGACTGGAGCTTTAACTTCTCTCATAATTGTCCATTGCATGTCTGCTTCTGTGCTGAAATTCTGGTCTCAACAAAGTTAATTTTTTCACCTAGTACTCCCTCTGCTCCTTTCTGAAGAAATGAAAGTGTATTTCCTGTGAATTGCTAGAAGCTGTGTTAGCTTTCCTCTCTCTCTCTGGAGGAACGCATTATAGTCATGGGAATGCAGTTGATAATGGCTGTAGAAATAACACTTCAGCTCAAAGTTTCTTTAAGCAGTACTTTGTCTGTCACCTGAGTATTCTCAGGACTGAAAACTGTTATTCTACCTGCACTGAAAAATGTGTGTGTTTTTGAAAGCATTTCTCTCTCACCCACAAATATGCACACACAATACCATACCTGCCTCCGCGGAGCTGAAAGCACTTACACTTAGTGTACTCCAGTAAAAATCCTCTCCACAAGTTTCTCCTATTTCTTCTTTATTAGTAAAAGGTCTGGGGTTTTTTTATTTTATTTTCTAGACAGAGTATCTCAGAAATTTTGTATGTGAGAATAAAAAGTTCATCTTCTTAGTCTTATCTAACAGAAAGAGAATGCCCAACATTCACAGTCCTAAGGACATCTACATTGACAGTGTCCAAAATTCACAGACCTAAAAGCTCACAGGGAAAGAGGTGGGGTCTTGTTTTCTGACAGCTCTCTCCAAGGTGTCCTGAGCATCAGTGTTAACTACAGTTCTCACAGTGATACCCCCTGGTCTCTGTGGAAACCTTTTTTCCAGCTACAGCATATCAGCACCTCAGTAGCTGGGAGACAGTGGGAGCTGCTGGGGAACTGGCATTAGCTGCATTCCAGGCAGGATAGGGTGGACACTCTGCTTACCCCACTGCCAGGAAACAGTTCTGTTCTCCACCCTGACTGCTCTGGATAGCTCTCTGTGAAATGCTTGCAAAAGTATGTCTGAATGACTCATTTGCAAGGAGTAATTTATCAAATTGATTTAGCCTCATTTCCTGTTTGTGGGACTGTCCACATGCAAGTCACGATTTCCTCAAATTTATTCATTGCCCAAAGTTAATTTTGTTTAAGCATGTGGACTGAATATGAACTGTTTTCTGTATTTGATCTCCCTGGCTCCAGAACGATTGGCAAATAATTATAGGAGATCAAGTCTATCATGTGGCCTCACTTCTGTTTCTGTGAAAGATGCATAAAGGGAGTTCAGTAGGTGTCTTGCACCTTAGTGCAGACATGAGAACAGAATAGCTTCAGCTCTCACATCCTGTGTAAATTACCACAGGTTGGCATGTACAGGACCAGTGTGAATCCCAGTTAATAGCATCACTAGGAAAGATTGCTGCCCTGTGCTCATTTCAGTGATTGACACGCCTAAGCAGATCTTTCATCGGCACAGATCAAGGCTGAGCCACTTTGTCCGACTTGTTCATCTCCTTGCTGAGACTTATACAGTTTTTTTTTTTTGTCACAGTAAACTATGGAGCATCTTTCTGAAATACCATTATATAACTTTTTTCTGTGACTGACTCATCTCTCCATTATGTCACTGTTATATTAGCAAATGCACAGAAGATGTTCCTGATTTAAACAAACAAGCGAGAGGGCAATCAGTCCCTACATACTCAGGCAAACAATCTAGAAACTGAATTATAGATAGGCTAAAGTAAATGTATGAGTGTGTTCAAGCTGATTTGTTGACTCAGTTCTATAAACACCTCTTGGATTTTAATCCACACTTTACTGTTTTCTGGTTTTCTGCAACATTCTATTTTTTTACAATTCATCTTTTGTGTTAGATTTCTTCATGTATTTTGTCAATCAGAGGATTATGAATACAGCATATTTCAAGATGTGGATGTGATATATATCTGTTTTTCTCAGGAAAGAGAAATAAGCATAGAAAAATGCATAAAGATTGAAGAATATGTAAACCCCGGCATGTAACAGCAGCATCTGAAATAACAAAAGCAACAACACTTGCTATTCATATCTGAACCAACCCCACATTTCCCATTGTCCTTTACTGAGGCATCTGATTTTATCTGGGCACAATCTGTCCCTTTTGTTCTCCTGCACTTTCTTTGGTGCACATTTCTACTGTGGGATTGGTCTGATGAGACTTCTTGCCTCTTCCATCCTCACTACAATCAAGTCAGGCTTGCCAGTGAGAGCCTATCAAAGGATTTAAATGGCTCATGTAATTGCTTCCTTTACCTCGCAATCTTCCTAACCTTCAAAACATCAAAAAAACCCCAGAGTTTTTGTTTTCAGGGGAAAAATGGGACACACAGGCTTTTTAAGATGGTGAACAGCATCTCAGATATTCTGCTCCTAAGATTATTAACCCCAAATACAGACCAGAGGGGGAAAAAAAGAACATAGATAGAAAACAAAGCAGTTTCAGAGTGGTACCTTAAAAAGAGAGAGGTGCCTATTCCTAGCAAAAAAAAAGTAAATTGTATTTTTATCAGGCACAACTGTGATAGGTATATGAATGAGAAAATCAGTTTGCATGAAGTGTTTACCTATTTTTTCCTTTAGTTTGTATGGCTGCACTTTCTTCCCCAAATAAATAATACCTCAGACCTTCCTTCCTCTTTCTCTCTATCTTTATATCCATCTTAACAAACCAACAAATATTTAAACTAGCAAACAAATATTAGTAAATTGTTGCTGCTCCCCAGGACACAAGGTGTACACCACTGCACATGAAGTCAGAGCAAATCTGGCTTGAATAAAAAACACATAGCAAGCCACTGGATCAGAATTTAGCCTCTTTCACATTGCCTAGCACAGCACAGCAGAACAATAAGGTCTCTTATCTGTTCAGCATGCCTAACTCTGTTGGATTGGTGACTTACCCAATTGCTTTTGTATGCACTGGGTTTTCCTGCATATAGGTATTTTCTGGCCTGATCATAATTACTTCATTTAGTTCTACAAATCAATTTAGGCTATACATTGTTTTATCTAAAATAATCTAGATACAGAGGCAGTTACTTTTTGTATCACTAATTGATTAAACAAATTCCTAGAAACAGCATCACAAATTTATGACTAAAAATTGAAGGCTAGTTCCTTTCCTTCCTTCCTTCCTTCCTTCCTTCCTTCCTTCCTTCCTTCCTTCCTTCCTTCCTTCCTTCCTTCCTTCCTTCCTTCCTTCCTTCCTCCCTCCCTCCCTCCCTCCCTCCCTCCCTCCCTCTTTTCCTGAGTCAGTTTGGTAGCAGTTTGGTAGCCAGGCTTCATTAAACCTCTGAAATAAGTGCCTTTGACAAGATCTCAACTGATTCTTCTGGCTCCTGGACCTTTCCTTGGAAGGGTGGAACACAGTGCCTCTGTGGTTCATACTTAAACTCTCCTTTTTCTTTTTTTTCTTTTTTTTTCTTTTTAATCCACGTCACTTTTATCTAGCCCCCATCCTACATGTGTGACAAGCAGCTGAAACTAGGCTGTTGTTGGTTTCCAAATATATATCACTGTGTTAACACTTTCAAATCAGCACTGATCTCCCAGTGAAGAGATGAATTCAGCTGACAACTTTTTACGAGACCCATTCCATTAAATTCATTGCAGGATCCATTTTAGACACATATGAATTAAAGGTTAGCTGGTTCTTCCTTCTACCAAGGCAAGTTTGCCTCTTACACATCACTTTCACTCCTTCTCAGGCATCTCAAGAAATAGGTCTTTTAGCACATTTCAAGAGAAACTCTTCCCTTCCTATGGGAAGTGATATTTAGTTTGAATTTTCTGAATATTAAATTCAAATTCCTTTCCATCAGATGTCACACTAACAAACCTGCCTACTCTCTCTTGTCAGTGTTCAGGATCAGAATATTGAGGCTGTTTGGAAGTTCTTTGGGACATCTCTCACTGAGCTAGGAAATGCCAGGTCCCCACTTGACTGTGTAATGGCAATTGTCTCCTTCCCAGCATGTCATAAGGAAAAGGCTAATAGAGGAACAGACATGTAAATATAATTCACATTTGTTTTTCCTGAAGACTGTGAGCAACTCAGCCATGTCCTTCCAGACTGCATGCAGTCATCTCACAGTCTTTGATATACTGATGCACTTTGCACAGCATTGAGGCAAAACAGCAACATCCTTCCTGAAACCAATGGCCCTATCAGGCCTACTTAAAACCTACAAGAAAAGACCTTAAAACCTACAAGAGAAGAGGACATCAGGAAGGAAATACATTAGGTGCCAATGAAGACAGAATTCAGATGAAGATTTGCTAACTTTTTTTCTAGTTTGAATTCCATTTTGTAATTTCCTGCTCGCAGTTCTACTCTCTGTTTTTCTTATTTCTCTACTCAGTAGTGTTTGAAGCTCCTTCCAAGCCAGGGCATTTTCAGCCAATTTCAGTCCTTTTGACTGTACTCATATCCAAATCAATTTGAATTACTGCTATTTTTTTCTATTCAAGAAAGGTTATGCATGACCAGTCTTCAGTTTCTAGGGCAAAAGTCAAGCCAACTGCCCACAAGCTTCTTGGATTGCTTGCTGTTTGTATTTGAAATCTCACAGAAAAGGAAAATTATTTTTTGCAGAGTGCATCTGGGAACAATTGATAGAGTTCATGAGACCAACAGAAACTTGAGGTATATTTAAGCAGGTTTTGGTACTCTATAACAAAAGCCTGACCCAAGGCCTACTGAAACAAATGGAAGAACATTCCCACTGATTCCTGTGATCTCTTTGGATCAGTCCCTTTGTTACTTAAGCCAAGGGATGCAGTAAGGCACCTCTGTAATTAGCAATGCCTGACTCCACCAGTGACACAGCCTCTGGGGGCAGCATGTGTACTCTCTGTTCTCTGATTTAGTCTCAGAGCAGGAGCATGGAAAACTCATTTGATGTAGGTAACTTAAAGTTATTTTAAAGCCTTACTGCAGGTCTGCAGGGCTTGGGGATTTGGAGGTTCTATATGTACCTAAAGTGATCAAGGATGCCAGATAAGCACAGGCTACGGATCCTTCTGTGCATATGAGATTTGCAGTGTTTTGCAATAAGTTGCAGAGAATGAAGTGTCAAGAGCTAAAAAGAGGATCATTCATCGAGGACAATAATCAAAATGTTGAATTTATGCGCCAGGTTCGTGCCACGGAAACCCACACTTGGTGTGTTTCTTTTTGTATCTCTCTTTTTTTTTTCCTGCCATGTGAATTTCCTGGCCCTGAACGTGATTGGTGCTCGATCTAAAGCAGCCACCACACAGGTGAACAGCTTCTGGTGCATTGCATGGCATCTAGGATTGCTAGCAAGTCTTCCCGTAAAATATCTGTGCCCTACTCTTTTTCACTGTCTCCAGAGTGGATCTGTCATTCTGGGGAAAGTTATAGAATTTTTTTCCAGCTAATGCTAATAAGAAAAATCTGGCCAACACTATTAGACCTTATTTTCGATAACCTTTAAAAATATACTATGTATTCCCATATAATATATGTCGTTTAGAAACAAAATTGATGGGTTTATAATAGAAAAACTACAATGAGAAAATTAAGAGATACAGGCAAGTGCTAAAAGGTAGATCTTCAGCTGAGACTTGGAAGAAAATTGAGAGTTTATGAGTCAAAGAGCTATACAGGATCAGTTTCAGATGTCAGGAACTGCACAAAGAAAGAATGTAAGCAACAACAAGTGGTGAGTTGTACAGATACAGAAAGAAAATTCAGCTGGAAGATGAGTATGAAAAATAAGGATGATTGAGAAAGAAAACACCCAATAAAATATCCCAGAGCAAGTTTTGTGTAGCACTCAAGTAATAATAAGCCCAAGTGAGAAATAAAATAGGGAGCTCATAAGAGAGGTGAGGCTGTTGTTTTGAGAAGGTGGGTAAATCCCCAGGAGCCTGAAGTTTGGGAATGCCATGGAAGAGAGAACTGAGCTAACCAAGGTAAATCTGTACCAATAACATGGCAGAGGAATCCAGCAGACATAAAATCAAGCACAGGCAGGCTTGGGCAGTGCTCCATAATTGCAGTATCAATAGGGTACATGCTGTTTTCCCCAGGAAGAGATTGCTTTGGAGAACCTATCTCTTTACAGATATCTTTGTAGCATCACTCTGTTATCACAGTACCTCGCAAGTTTAAAGACCATTATTTGTCCCTAAATATTGTATTCCAAAGGTAGAGATGTAGGAACGGAGGCACAGAATCAGGTCCTTGAATTGCTTATGTGCTTACTTGCAGCATGATGGAGGAGCAATTCTTGTGCATTGATTTAAATTGCTGCTTCTTTTCAGACTTGCCATTCAAACAGGTGAGCTGTCTCTCTCAGCCCACAGTGCTGTGAATGACCAAAATGTCCAATAAAATGAGTATTTGCAGATCATTTTTGGTTTAGTATTACCCCTGGGCCTGATCAGAAGGATTGAAAATGCTGGGCTTTTTCTATCAGCAGTAAGGGCACTTAGGAAGTGAGAGCTCCCCTTTTCCTCAAATAGGCAAGAAACCATGGTGGTACATTGGAAATTATCCCTGGCTGTCCCTTTTCAATTAAAGCTGGTCATAGCTGACCTACTCTTTATTAAATGTTAATCCATAGCTGCTTCTGAGACTCCAGCAGTTCAGGGTCTGGTCTTGAATCCCAACCAGCTCCACACTATCAGGCAATGATGCAGAAAAAAAGCTGTTTACCTCCATGCTATGTCTGCTCCTCTAATTATCACCCTGTAATGGGAAGGTTCACAATTAAAAGAGAATGGAGTTTTAAAAAGGGCTGCTTGGTGTTTCCAGCCACTTCTTTTATCACTAATATTAAGTATAAGCTGTATCCAGTGATTTTATGTGCAAACTTTTTTTTTTTTTTGCAGGAAGCAGTCCAGTCAGGGAAGAATTAGCATTGAAATATATGAATATTTTATGTCTAAAGTGTGATAGACACATATTTATTCACACAGAGTTTCTCACAGCTCAGCACTTATGTTGTTTGCTCTGCATTTGACATCATCTGAATAATATTAAGTTCCCAGGCATATTGTACTTGAAAAAACTAATTATTTTCTACTTAATTGTGCCACAAAATTTTCAAGTTTATATCCTTCAGTTATTTCAGCATAGCAGATTAAAAAAGTAAATATCATATCCTTTGTACTTTTAATTCTGAAAATCTCATTTGGTCTTCTTAAAGCCTTCATATTTATGTGAGGGCTTCTGATCCACTCACATATGTACAGAGTTTTTTTCCCACAGTCCAAGTCCAAACTAATTTTTTATACAAGTATTTCCTATCAAAGTAAACTGCATCCTTCATAAAAGTGTAATGAGACATGGCTCAGGGATGCAGACCAGGATTTTAACTTTTGCTGAACTGTTAAAGGAACAAGAGTTCCTCCACTGCTTTCTTCTAGTGCCTGGGATAACAAATGCTTGTCTTACACATCGTTCTCCCATTCTTCCATTCTCATTCTCTTCCCAACATTACCCAGGACTAAACACTCATCTGAAAAAGATTCTTGTCCTTGTGCCATTTGATGTTTTTTCTCTTTTATTTCCCCTTATCCCTGCTCTATTTCCTCATGACACTTTTCATGAGGCAATGCTATTTCAAACATAGAAGTTCTCTCCCAAGTCAAGGACCATCAGGGCTCCCAGGCATCACTGCTGCTGAAAAGAGGGACCAAGTGATGATCTCTTCAGAGTAGCTGTTACTCCTTGTAACCAGCAGTAATCCATTTGGTTTGGTTTCTTTAGATCTGGGGTTTCCCATAATGGACTGAGTGCAGAAGAGATGGTGCCTCAATCTAATCTTTTCATATTCTCTGCTGTATCAGACATGATGAGTTGTCCAAAGACTTTCTTAGACCTTGATAAGGACAGAATATAATATACAACATGAATTGTTGTGGGAGTGCATAACTGTACCTTGGTAAATTGGCAGAGCCAGTTAGGAAATAGAACAATTTGACTACTGTTTCCTTATCTAGAACATATGTTTATCCAACCAATTTCACAGCAGATGACGGTCACATTCTGACAATCTTCCTTTTTGTATTAATGTGAAAAAATAGGACGTTAGCTGGACCTTGTCAGAAGTGTTCTTGTGTGCAGTAATTTGATCAGAGGCTGGAGCAGAGCAGCCAAAGACAAACATCAGTGAAGACACTCACTGTGATTTCCTCTAGTACTTAAAGTTTTTGTGGATCTCTTAAAAGTCAGAGGAATATTTTAAAATGCCATGAAATCTGATACTTTCGTTTTCACGTGTTGCTGGCAGAAGTTACTTTCCCTGTTTCAGAACAACTATGACTCTCAAAACTTTGACAGACTGACTAAGGAAGACAACTTTTCTTAAAGTAAAGCCACAGTCTCACATTTGTGACTGTCAGTACAGACATTATGTAAGAGTCCAAATCCAGCTGCACTGCTCTCTATTTTTAAACCCCTCTGTCATTCAAAATTCCTTAATTAATGCATCTGTTTGATTTGTTACATTAGTTGATTCAAGAGCACTCTTTTTTTTTTTTTAAAGCTGGTGATTTTATATTTATTCTTGCCAAATGCATACTTCCTGAGGTATAACTTTACAGTGTACCTACTTCTGCTAAACTGTGCACTGCGATAACACTATTGTAACAGCAGCACTGAATAGTTACTTAGTAACTTAAGCACCATCTGAATGGTTGACATTATCATTTAGGCAGCAGTTACCACTTTCTGATTGAAAATACAAACAACAGAGTAGAGGAGAATGTAAGATTTCTACATTCATTTTATGTGCAAGATTTACAGGAAAGCAGTGGCTAAGCATCACCTGCAAAATGGCTACAATGCCCTGTAATCTGGCAATTGCAACTACATGCAGGTGATGATAGAGTCAGATGGAATATTAATATAACTCACTACTTATTTGTGTATGTATGAGTATATCTTGAAGAAAAAGATCAGGTCTAAGTTGTCAGGTTTTTGCTGTCTCTGGTTTTGGGCAGGGGGTGGGGGGGAAAGACATGTAAAATTTAAGAATCCACAATAGCTCCTTGCAAGATCCATGTCTGTTAGACTTTCTATCTTTGCAGGATATTTTGGGACATAAATAACACACACAACAAAATAAATTGAAGTGTGTGACTCTCTTCTTCCCTGCTGATGATGAAGTGAAAAACACTGATATCCAGTCTGCTGTTCGCAGTACAGATCTATTCAATTTGGCTTACACAGATGCATGTGCTGAGAGGAAAGCTCCCCTAAACCTGCCTTGGCATGAAGTATTAGAAAACTCCCCTGGCTGAGTATTAGAAAAAGGTTCTTCACACAGAGGGTGGCTGGGTGCTGGAATGGGCCTCCCAGGGAAGTGGTCACAGCACCAAGACTGACAGAGTTGAAAAAATGTTTGGACAAGGCTCTGAGGCACATGGAGTGATTCTTGGGATGTCCTGTCCTGGGCCAGGAGTTGGACTCAATGATCCTCATGAGTCACTTCCAACTCAGCATATTCTGTAATTCTGTGATTCTAAACAAGCTTTACTCCAAGCAGCTCATTAAAGTAGTGACACTGTCCTCAAGAGACGAGGAACACACTGTGACATGACTTTTACATGCTATCTTCTTACTCGCATGACAGGAATCCACGTGCGTCCAACAGATCCACCTACTCCTACAGGCATGGGTGCCTATAAGCTAAGAGAAGGCAGGGATGGATGGATGGATGGATGGATGGATGGATGGATGGATGGATGGATGGATGGATGGATGGATGGATGGATGGAATATTTTCTGTGCAGTGCAATTTGTACTTTGAGATCAGTATGTCAAATGTAACTACTGTTCTTATTGCTCCTAAAGAAGGGATCTAATTTTTAATGTCATGGCTCCAAGAATTAGATTGGAAATTGTAGTTTTCATAACCACTTTTTGAATTAACTACCACAGCTCTTTATCTGATGTAAACGTTGGTTATTGGGATATCCATAAATCATTTAGAAGGAATAAAAGTTGTTTAGAAGGAATGTAAGTTGCCTAGAAGTACATTAGTTAGGCAATTCCCTGCTCATTTTTCCTCCTTCACAAATGCAATATATTAAAAGGATATGCCAATAAGCTTTCGTGGGAAAAAAAAGAAGTACAGAAGAGGTATCTTGGACGTAATTTTCAGGTAAAATCTTATTTTCTGTCTCAGCTCACACCGGCTATTTTGTAAATTCCAAAAGTGAACTTCTGAGAGTAAGATTGTTGTCCTATCAGTCTTGCCACTGTTACTTTATACACCTTTCTATAGTTGCACAAATGATCATGTTTGTTTGAGGGGTGTGATCATTTTTAGAACGACACAACACAATGCATCATGGTGGCATTATCAGATTTGAAATAAGAGCAGAAACACTCTGCAGGATGCTCCAAAGCTAAACAGCAGTACAACAAAATGGAGGACTTAAAAGTTTTTACTAGCAGGAGAATTTACTTACACAGTACCAGCAACACATATCCTGACTATAGAACAGTGTCTTTCTAGATCTGCTTCCTGGCATACAAAAGATTTCATTTAATTAATGCAAACCATATTCTGATAGATGAACATCAGGCATTTATTTTGCCTTTTTTCTTGCTGATCTTTTCAAAACCCAGTACCAGTTACTGTATTCATAAGTAATTTTTTCAAACAGGTTTTCACAGTTTTCTGTGTGCTTTTTTTTTTTTTCCCTGTTGATCAAGACAGTCTGGAAGATTTGGAGACCTACTTCTTGCTCAGAGGATGAACAAACCTTAGGACTGCTCCTGTTATTCTCTTCTTGCTTAATGTAAAGGAAAGCCATAAGTAATTCTGGTTTCTATAAATCATTATTTTTATAATGAGGTATTATTTTACCTCCTTTATCAACTACAGGATGCATGTATCTCATTCTCAGTTCAGTTATGGCCTTGTAGTCCTATAAAACAGGGATGATCTCAACAAAGAAAGGACCCCATGAAATGACTCCATATAAATCTTTGCTGTAACCCTATGAGTTATTCTGATATGCCTTTGAACCTGATATTTATACTTCCCTTGCAAACCTCCCTCCTTTTGTTACTCCATACAGATCATTTGCTATTAAAAGCACTTTCCAGTTATAATGTTCCTCAACTTAAAACATTTTGGAACCAAACAGCTCCCAGAGCATATTAACAACTGGGTTTATTGTACAAATGAACTACTCATAGCTACTTTCTCTTGGAGTATAGCCATATTCAAAGGAAAATGCTTCCGCTGCTTAACACTGCACTGCTATCTTAAGCAAACCTTCAAAACTGGTTGCTTACAGTAGGCACAGCTCTGAGGAAGAGGTGAGGGTAAACATCCCAGAAATAGCCCCACTAGGCAATGAGCTCATCTGTGCATTTTCATGTCACAATTTCTGCAGAGGGAAGTATTTTATAATGGTGTCTTCTGAGGACACATTCATTCTCCTTTTACTCACCCATGCTCTGCCTTGGCAGCAACCAAATCTCTCAAGAGACAATGAGCAGCATGGCATGGCTGCACAGCTTCTTTGCAGTGCAGAGCCCTGATTCCTACAAGGTTAGCATATAAAGGCGGGCTGGATCCATGGATGCAAGTAAGCATGTCCTATGAATACCATCACCCCATATAAAGTCTGTAGAAGCCATTTCAGCAAGAAGACAGAGGTGATAACTGAGGAGAGAATTTTTAATTTTCTTTCATCCCAAGCTCATTCCCTTAGCACCAAGTATGAGACTTCTGAATTCGACCCTGATTTTCTGTAGCAATCTGCCCACGTTTGGGACTGAAGAAGGTCTAGGCAGAAACTCCCAGTGCGGAACTGCAGTCAGGTAGGTCTGGCTTTTTGGGAGTACTACAATGATGTGAGTTGCTGTCATGGCATTTCTTCCAATTCAGAGCATATATGAACCATATATAGAGACTAAAGTCCTCAGTTTATATTCTTCACTGAACTAAGAAGAAAGACCCAAACCCCACCCAGACGGTTGATGCAGATTCAGAAGCAAGAATTGCAAGCTGCCTCTCTAAGGATCGTAAATTAGATTTTCTCTGGAAGAAAGATTCAATTAGGCTTCTACTTGAGAAAAATACTGTAATGTAAGCTTTATTTTGTGCAGGACTCCTTATTAACCGGGAAGCAAATCACCACATATTACTTCTAAGGAGACTGCCTACAAAGTCTGAGAGTTCTAGAGTGCTGAAGTTCAAGGAGGTTTTAATTGTGTGTTCCAATTCTACTGCAAAAGTGGTGGTTTTTTGCAGTAAATAGGAACAGGTTAGAGAAGACTTTGGGTTTGCTCAAATACATGATCTTATACCACTATTATTTAACAGTTTTTGTGAAGCAGAAATGAAGAAACTGCTACAGCCATAGGTCCAAATTTAACTGACATGGTCTCTTGAGACTGCAGCACAGATTCAATGAAAAGATCTCAAAGCACTGCCTCAGTAAAATTGTTTCCCTTGCAAAAATTACAAATAAGATCTTTCAAGGAGGAATGACTGGTCATATTTCTGCATCAAAGGAAGGATGACAGCTTGCATGCAGATAGAGAAGCAGGAAGCAAGCCTGTTCTTTAAGCAATTTCAGTTAGGGAGAAACCTCATTTTCCTATGAAGACCATTACTGCAGTGGCTGAAAGTGAGCTGCAGTCTGACATGAAGTGTTGATGAACAAAGAACTAAAAGTTTAAAAGTGGAACATGCTACACATAATTAAATATGGATCTTTTCTAATCAATAGTGAGTGTATGATTACATTTCTCAAGGTTATTTAGGCAGGGTATTGTGAGGAGACAGAGTGAACAGAGTCAAGTAGGTAAACTAGAGAATCAAAAATGCGCTCTGCAGCTCTGCTGAGGTTGTTTGTAGTCAGTCTTGTCATACTTGAATGGTTCCCACTGGAATTTTTGCCAGTAGTCTCATTAAGGAGACATGAAGCAAGGTTAAGGAGGCCTCCAAGAATAGACAAATCCACTTACACAACGCTGCAATATCACTCCAGGGCTGTCTGTGTCTATCTTATTCCAGGGTATCTCTGCATTTCTGCACTTGGAACAGCAGCAAACAGAATCAGATTGAATTCTTTCAAACAGGTAACATTGCTTTGAACAGGCTTGATAAACCTATCTCTAAAATGGTAACATGAGAAACCTTCAACATTTAAGACTAAAATGCTAATTTCCCTAATGGAGGGTCCTATTGCAAGCCTACATATGAGCCACTACACATGATTACAACAAAAAACAATATTTAGAAATAATTCAAAGAAAATGACTTAGCAAAGTGATAATTTGCAGATGTCAGGTATGTTTACCAGTACCATTCTGCCTGTTAGACAGCAGAACTAGGCAACGCAATTCAGCATTTTTGCTAACTTCGAAGTTAAAAATCAACACCTGAAAAACTCTCCTCCCACAAATTACATCTATTTAAAAGAGAATTCATGCAAAGCAGCTTTGAAACTTCCAATTTCATCATCTTTTGACCAGCTATTTGGATCCTCTTAATTCAAAAAGTATCCTACATCCATAAGCCACCTCTGAAGGACAAGGGCTCAAAGGCTCTGTGCAGCCCCCTGAGCATGCACAGACTTCCCATCCAGGCCTGGATTGATTTTAAGTGTTTTTTTCTTTTTTTCATGAAACCTAGATCATCTTTGTATCCATATAGATACTCTACTCATACTGATTACACTTGACAGGAACCCCAAATGCACACAATGTATGTCATATATATGTAGAATACCTATACTGAACTTATATAAGAGAAAAAGGGAAAAATGTCATCAAATGCAAAGAACTTCAGGTGAAGATTTCACTTCTATGTTTCTGCAAGAGTACGGCCTGAGAAACTCTTTCCCTTTTCCCCTTAAAATCAAAATAATTTCTTGTGCATTTTGTGTATCATTTTGGGATTTCCTGATGAGACAGCTTTAATCTGTAGACACTGAAGGTTACTGCAGATTTCTATTAGATTTTTATCAAAAAGGATTTAAACCACCAGGATGCCAAATAGTAAATATTTTCTGCCACAAAAAAAAATATTATTTACCTAACCCATAACAGTGTTTTCAGCATGACTGCTAAAGTAAATGAAAGTTGCTTAGAAACCAGATTGCTTCAGTTACAATCCTTTTGACTTTTGTCTTTTGAAAATTTCCTATAAATTTTTATAACTGTTTTGTTTTAGTACCACATCTTCATATTAGCACTAGAATTGTATTTTTCCATCATAATTTTTTTCCAAACTCTACTGTTCATGAATCCTGATAAGACCGGATGGGCAATAACTGGCCTATAAGCAGAAAAGGTACAGGCATAACTGTACCCATAAATGCATTAAATTTGACAAAGCACAGACTTTGCTATAAACTGTTGAGGCTTTCCTTTGCATGCATATTCTCTCCCCATCGGACATGGCTTTACTGGGTGAAGTACAAACACTCCAGACCAAGAATGCTGGAGCTGGGTATTCCTCAGCTGGCAGCTGCTTATGTATTGATGCAAAAAAATAAATGTAAGCAAAGAGAGCTGTGTGTATCTCAGTGTAAACAGTTTCTCAGCCCACATTCTTTTAAGAAGCTGTTTAGGAGCAATAAACCAGAAGTTATGCTTCTGAGGTAGAGGAAAATACCTCATAAATATGAACAGGACATCTCTTTATTTAATTTCCCTTATAATTTCCCTTTTTGATTCAAAAGTGATTAATAAATTTTCCTAAATTAGATTCTGTCACTCTTAATCTAAGCATATATAAGGGAGTGTAAATGGATATAAATTTGATATTACAGAGATGAAAACAATTTTTGTTTAAACAGACTGCCAGGACTCTGACCACTGGGTTAGATCTGAGTGTCCATGTCAAATCTGGGCTCATGATCTGTGAGCAAGGCTCCTTCCAAGCCCATGAAGGACAGGAAGGACAAGAGCCAATGGATTTCACTCATTAGTCCTCAAGATACTTCAGTGCAGAATTTTGTTATTCAATTTTTCAGCCAAGCTGGGATCACTGTTCAAAGCTCACAGCTTGTTTTATGGTGCAGTTTAATTTCTATACATCTGAATATTTCCCTTCACCTGCCTACCAAGACCAGGTCTGCTTTTTGCTGTAAAATCTGGGCACGTTAATAACAATTAAGGCAAACTCTTTTCTCACAGTTCTTACCTTATCTCTAAGGTATGTCTTCCTGTGAATTCTCACAGGAGAAACACACCATATCCTAGATGCTGGAAAAGAGAAGGAAAAGTTCCTACCAAGATTGTTCTAAAAAGCACTTGAAACTTTTAAATGCTGCTGCACAAGCTAATCTCTTCCTGAACTGAGTCTTAAAAAACCTTTTCTTTATTTTTCAGAGTTTCAAATTAGGCAACCAAGTGCGTTGCAATTGCTTCTGAGCTGCTTGTAAGTGCATAGTAATAGCAAGGCCAGTCTCCCAGTACTGCCTGGCTGATGAAAGTGAGCATCACTCTCATTTGCCCTCATTCAGGGGAAGTCTTAATGGGAAGCGGAGCTCGAAAGAAATTGGCACTTTGAGAAAAATGGCTGTGTGGGGAAGAGCACTTTTGTTAATAGTAATTGGAGGACATACTGCAACATCTTTTCCAATTTTCTGAAAGTCTGTGGACAATCCAGAGCCCCATTTACCCCCATCTTCTACCAGAATAATTCCACTGACTGTATTGTAATGATCCCTACTTTACACCAGTGTTAGCAAGAACAGGGTTACACTCCTGAGCTGAAGTCTCTAGTTAAGGTACAAATATCTAAAATCCAGAGAGAGCAGATGTCTAATTCAATGCCCACATTATGCCTAGAGGTCAAGGTTCTGACAATGAGGACAAAAACCAAAAAGACAAAAGAAATGTTAGTTTGACTCAGTGTCTCACTGTAAAATACCAGAAGCATAATGATATAATGTTAACTTCAGCAAAGAATACAGAAGGTGACAAGGTTATTTCTTTTTATCAGCTGAGATATCTTCTGTGACAAAACTACTGTTCTGCAGTGCAGCCTACTTCATCCCCATACAAATGCAGAACAAAGAGAGAAAAACAGAGCTTTTTTCTCCCCTCTTCCACAGCATTACACAGAGGTAGATTTCAGCCAAACTACGGGTTTTTGGGACACATTATATGCAGCAATTTCTTAAGTACATTATTTGACAAAACTATTCACAGGCACACAGTTGAACAGTAAAATCTCTTCATTCCTACACTGTGTCATCCCTCAAGCAGTGAAAGGTGAAATTTTTGGCAGTTCAGCTGTGCCCCTACCTTCCTTGCCATTTGCCCATATTGATTCTGCAGTTCTGATGTGTTTTAAATGTATGAGCTAATAGCTAAACATTTATGAATACTCTTGAACTTAGCTACAAGTCTAAGGGATGACTGACGGATACTTAATACCAATCTTTAATTAGTTTTCAGAGACTTGTAACCTCAGGAGCCTGAATCCTCAAGCCATCATTCTGTTGTTTGCTCCTCCCGGTAACTGAATTTGGGTGAGGAACAGTCGTATTATTGCCATAAATTACACTTGCTTCTCCAAAGAGAAAATGAGAACTGAGGACCAGAGGTGGCCAGCTGGGAACCAGTTTAAGAGAACTCTCCCCTGCAGTGCTCTGTGCTCTTTATTCTTGCTCTTGCCATTGCCATTCCCTCAGTCCTACTGATTCAACTGTTCTTGCGTCCACACCATTAGTATGAAAGAAACCATTAAAAAATAATAAAAAGGGAAAAGCTGTGATGGAGCAGCTGTGATGGAGCAGCTGTTCTGCCAGTGTAAGTGAAAGAACTGAAGCCTGTCATGGAAGGGAAAAGGGAAGAACAAGTGCAAGAAACCAAGCCAGGCTAGGAGCATTAACGGAATAGCCAAGATGTAGGGCTAAGCAGGCCTGTGATGGCAACAATTTGGCTCTTCTTATTTCAGGAATACGTTTTTAAGTACTGATACTTCTTATATAATAGTATGAGACCTATTCATAGGTAATCTAGTCTACATAAAAAAAGAAAACATTCTAGGCATCAATCTCTGCAAAAAAAAATTGTGAACCATGAAGACCTAGACTTGAGTAATTATATCTGTAGCCAGTGCTTCTGACTAAACATGATTTACACCTGTCCTTTGTATTACTACAAAGAGTACCGCTGGAGAGAGACTAAAGGATGAATTCACACATTATTTCTCTTCCAAACACTGTAATTTAAAAATACATTGTAGCACATTTATCAAGAAGTAAAGAATGTGAGTTTGTACAAGTACAGAGCCTGCTTCAGCAGCTGTGAAGGTGTTATCCTTGCCAGAGAAAGAAACATTTGACTTTCTAGGGATTCTTTTATCTTATGGCTTCATAATAAAGCTAGGCTTGGAGATATTTTTCTTACCTAATGGTTAGGAAAAGTAGTGTATGGTAAAGCAGCTTTCTACAAGGTGTTTATTTTAATGCTTCAAACCTCTTCATCAGATGTTGTGATTTTTTCCACTGATTTGTTTAACTAACTGAACTTATAGAGTCTATCAATAGCAACAACAAAGCTTGCTTCATTTTGGACATGTGTTCTCAGGATTATATGTTTTTCCTGCAAAGCTGATCACCTGGAAGATATGCTTCTTTTACTGCCCAAAGCCAAACCCACAACAGAATTAAATATGCAGGCAAAACATTTCTCCCCAGTTTTAAGACTTGGCATTAATTTAGTTTATTTGGTTGGATATCCTCTATGTAGCCTGCTAAATAATATTAAGTCGACTTATATGCAGTATTTTGTATTCAGAAATATTAATTCAGCCACTGAAAGAATAATGTGATTTAGTGGAAAAAGTTCCTTCTCTCTGTTCACTGAGAAAAATACATTGGAAATTAGAAATTTCAATAATATCTGTTCATAAAGTCGTTAGGCAATGTGTGAGGGATTGTGACACGGAGAAGATAAGAAATACACTTTATGTTCATCCCTGTGTTTTTGTCTATATATCTCCTTTTGATTTGTAACATCCTATCAGCTTCTTGTTTTGAATACAAGTAGACAATCCAACCTTGGTAGCAGGGCATAAAAATCAGCCTATTTTTTATGTGAACTGCTGGGAATATTAAGTATAGAATATACTTAGTAATTTTTGCTTATTCTTGTTTTATGTTTTAGGAATTTTGGAGTTTTCTCATGATTCATGCTCTTAAAATGACTGAGGAAAGATAACAGAACTTTTTAACATTAAGATTCTTGTCCTTGGGAGTGTGACACAGAGATAACAAAAGAAATTATTATTAGGAAAACATACACAGTCAAATACAAAGCATACTACAAACTTCTTGCAAGCTGTTAATTTCTCATACTTGTTTTGTTAAATGTACTTGAAGACAAATTCCAATTAAGTAATGATTACTAATACCTGTAGGCTCTTAAAGATAAAAACGATAACAGGAGGGAGTGGAATATTTGACCTTATGCCAATAAGATCAGCCAATAAACAAATCCAATTTAAAAGTATGGGAACTATGGATTTTATTAAGTTTTCTAAGGACTGCTTTGCATTCAACAAATTTCAGTTGGGAAGAGCTCAATAATCTGATGACATCAGGAGTACAACATGCTCATAATAACAAATAAATATTATGGCTAAAAATTTTCCATATGGATGTAAACAGGCCTGTAGGCTGCAGGTACCCTATTCATATTATTTCAGTCCTTGCCTTTGTACATCATACATTGCATAGATTTTTAAAATAATGGATATAATTTCCTAGAGAAGCTGAATCACTGCTCTGCCGTGTTTTTTTTCCTCACATCCTGGTATTCAGTAACAGACTCACAGATTTTCATAGGCATGATGTGATTGTTTTGCCAATCTCAATTTGAATTCCTATAGCTGGTCACACACAGCCTCCTTCACAGCTTTGTCTTCATGTCATTGCACTGCAATCTTGGCTAATGCAGTCCTTAAAAAGCATCCTACTCATATTTTCCAGTAAAAATTATTTTGTAGTCAAACTAAATTGCCAGAAGCCTTACTGTTCTTGCAACACAGTCTTGAATGTGTCCAAATTTATAACAATCATTTGTGTGCTCTTGTGCTCTCCTTAGTGTGAGGCACTGTAATATTTTTATAGTATTCTGATACCTGGCACTATGTTGAAATAACAGCTCAAAGGACATGGGGAATAAAACCAAATGCACAGGGGAGGATGAACACACAAGAGATCAAATTCTACAATTTACTACACATCAATATATTCTACAGGACCTGAGTTAATCTTTATGTGTGTGTGTGTTTGTTTTTCTTTTAACTCAAATTACATTTATGCTGTGTGTGAGCTGTTTCTCAAGAGTGAACAGTGAAGAACATCTTACAGTTCTACCCTAAAACATCAAAAATCTCTGTACAGTAACCACAGAAAGGATCTACTTCCATTATAACAGGAATAAAGATAGTTTTCCCTTTCTCTCAGACTGAAATCAAAATCACAATCATGACAGCTTTCTGCAGCACTGAGTTTAAACCTAAACTGATTATTTAAAAGATGTTTTACTGCTTTCCTGCTGTACAAAAATAATAGGCAGGTTGTGGCTATTTCACAAGACATAGCACTTTGGAGAGCCTTTTGCAACACACTTTCAGCAAGGGACCAGTCCCTCCAGAGGTGACACCCAAAATAGCAGAATGGTATTTTTAACAGTGAAAGCTGGTATTTTGACAAATATATTTCTCTCATTGAAAATACATAGCCTGTGGGCAGTGTAGAGTAAAAGTTATGGTGAGCGACTGTGGTGTTAATAGACTGGAGGACAGGTTGGCTGCTATTGCCAGTGAGTGATCTATGTCTATCAGCTCACCCTTCCCCCCAATAATAGACTGTTGGCTCTTTATCACCTCACTTGTGGTTGACCTGGAGGAGTTTAGGTTTAGAAAGGGAAATGTGAGCACAAGGTTAGGAACAGCTCTTGACATTTGCTTGATCAGCCCACAAATCCCTTTTGCCAGAAAATCTAATGCAGCAAATCTTTGAGGATCATTTTGGAAGCTCTGTCTTTGAAGAGAGTCTGCTCTATCACAGAAGTCCCTTGTCACTGTGTGTGGAACAAAAGGTGAAAGTATTAGGCATCAGTGTTATCTTCAGCCAGAGACACAATAGATAACTTGGGAAATTTTTCAGGAACAATTGGGTCAGCATGTTCCTATGCCCCCTTCTACTGTTCCAGCAATACTGCAGTATGTTTTACAACATTGTAGTAAATTTTCAAAGATTATTTAGAAGAACTTTACATACTTGATGAACAATTTGTGGGCCTGAGAGTAGCAGTATGAGCTTTCCTGGTAAAGCTGTTCTGGTAACCCTTCTTAAGAAAATTTGCCTTTTTTGTATCATTAAGCATGTGGCTATGCCTTTGTCTTATGTAGCTCATCTTCCCTTCCTGCAGAAGTGTATCCACCATTGAAGAGTGGGACCTGGCAGGTAAAAGGAATTCTCAGAAACCGCATCTAGTATAATAAGTGACACTGCAGGATAAACGTGCTCCCTCTTAGACAAATTGTGCTTTGCTTTTGGGGCAGTAGTTAGCTTCAGCAAAAGTGGAAGGGATCAAAAAGAGTGGGAAAGGTGGTAGGACACAAAACTGCAAGATCAAAGCCTCTGTCTAAGGCCCTTTGATTTTACTGCGTTAATTCCCAAGCCTTTGAAATCCTTTTGACAAGTATTCCCTCAAGAAATTTCTACAAGTTGTTACGTAGGACTTAGGAGGACCTGAAGTATAATCTGTGAAGATAACAACAAAAAAAATAAAAGCACAATGGTTACTGTAGCGGTAGATCAATGTAATGAAGTATAGCTTAACTTGTGATAATTAGGTGATCAAGATAAACACTCTAACATGATAAGGAGAAAATACATGAGTCATAAGGGAAAATTAACAGTAAACATAAACCCCAAACCACCATTTGGTAGAGATCACATTACATTTATAGCTATGGTGGCATTCTAAGGTATATATGACTTCTTCTTCCAGAGTTTTACCTGTGTCTGGATACAAATGACATACTGAGTACTAAAGATTTGTTTGCTTACAATATGCTCAATACATTTATTCCTGTCTTACTATTTGCTGTGTTGGCTCCCAATGCCATAAGGATCTCCTTTGCATGTACTGCCAGTACTACTCCTTATATTGTCTCTCCTCACTTTCTGCTAATACTGACCTTCTCCCACAGCCTCTCCATCTTGGCACTCCTTCCTTTTATTGCTTCCTTATGCACACATACACACCCCCACTCACCACTTCCCTGCTTTTATCCATTTACCCTCATTGACAGACTGCCATTTGTGCCATTTTTTTCCAAAAAATCTGGATTTTTTTTGTCCCTGTTTTAAGTGGAAAGAATGATCCTGTGGTTAAGACACTAGGTTGGTATTGTAGGGTTCAGTTTGTGTTTGCTGGCCTCCTGCCCAGTTAATGTAACATGGTTTTAGTGTAATTGAGAACAAGGAATGCTATGTATGTAGAACTTTTAGCAAATCACTTAAACAAAGTGCTTGGATGTCTGAAAGCTTTCTCTAAGGTATTCATTGCTCTGCAATTCCAGTGGGAGTTAGGGGCATGCAACACTATGTAGGACACATTCATCATGTTGAAGGATTTGGCTTAGTTCACCACCTGCAAAAGGGGCTAATTCTTAGCTCACATAAGGCTTATGATGATGAAAACATTCTATTAATGTTCATTATGTGTTCCTTTGCTACAGTAATGAGTGCCAAGAAATAATTCTCTCAGTAAGATGAATGCCAGCTAAAATAATTCTGTTCTAACAGATTAAATTGAATGCAAGGTCACGAGTCACCTTTCTACAGCACCCTTTGTCTTTAATATGTTCCTAACATGGAGTAACTCTTTGGAGGACAAGTTTAACATTAAAGTCCTCCCCTGTAGGAGAAATACATATTAAAGACCTTAAGCAGAGATGTGTGCTCCTGTGCCCATGGTCACAGTTCCCAGCTAGGCACTGTGCTCTTGCTTATGTCCTTTGGTGGATAGATTTCATATTACGAGGCTACTTCTGTCAATGTCATGCCAAGTTCAGAACTAGAGATCCTATTGATGCTATCAATATCAAAAGATGCCTCAAATTGATGCTATGTAAATTATCTCTGGATTAAAACACACTATTTTATAATGAAAGTACTCTTTTTCTAATCACACAATTGCAGCTATCTTATTTTTGTTCCCCTTGCTCTACTATTTTCTGAGTCTCTTCTTCATTTCCCAGTTCTCTCCTGTCATTTGGCTCCCAGCAATTATTCTATATAATGGCCATTTCAGATTTTTCATCTTTTAATTTCACTTACATTTTTAACAGGTAGCTTAGCTGATACAATCTTTCTCCCTCAGAGCAGTTTTTCATGAGTTTGTTTTAAACTCAGTGTGTTTTGCAATTTCCTTACCTGTACAGGGATCAAAACTTCTATTTTATAAGATTTTTGGTTCTCCATTTTGAATACAAGAAATGGAGTTTGTGCATTTATGTTTTGCTGCATGTGCCTGAATACCTTGCAGAGGTGGCATGCTATTTTTACAGATTTAGGGTGCACCTTTCAAATATATGCAGAAGAGTGAGTGGCAAAACTGTAAAACTCCTCCTTCCTTTTTGGCAAACTGGTCACATGAAATATACTGAAATACAATGATATTGTTATTTTCCTCTTCTTAAGCAGCAGATTAAAGAACTGGAGGACTTTGGAACAGCTTAATCTTGAACTCATTCTCTGAGAATTGAATTTTCTTCAACAGATTGGTGCACAGACCTCTGTTCCAGTCAGGAGGATCTGGAGAGCTCAGTTAGTGTAAGAAAGAGCAGGTGGACAGAAGTCATTGAGGAACAGTGTTGCCATGAGCAGAATGATCTCTGTGAATGTAACTCCACAGACCTGCCTTTCAGAGTCTACAGATAATCATAATACCACCTGTAGGGAGTTTGGATGCTTGTATCTCACTTATCTGGAAAAGGAAAAGTCTAGGATAAGAGCAATAGATGGATCATCATTCCCTGAGAACAGAGATATCAAGGTCTGGAGATTTATCTCAAAGCTCCTCCATTTTGTTATTGGCTTTTATTTTTAAAACCATCACAGCCAGATTCTTCATGCACAGATCCTAATTCTGCCATTAGAGAGCCTGGCTCTCAGTCAAGTAGAAATTACGGACAGAGTTGTTTTCTTGTAAGAACATTATACAATAGCTCGAATGACAAAAATAAAAGAACCTCTTCCACAGACAGGATCCCTGGTGCATGGATCATGGGTTATTATGTTGCAATATCCGCTGGGGTTCCTAACACGTAAAAGAATAACTAAATAACCTATGCTATTCTCTTCTTACAGTCTTAGTTCTAATAACTAGAATTTTAAATGATAACTTTCAGGGACTGAGCAACTTTCTGCGGTCATTATGGACCAGAAATTCCTTCTACAATGCAGCTCCTTCTTTTATACATATTGGAGGCTGAACTCACATCTCATAGGTCTCAGCTCCTTCATTCCTGAGATAATGACTATGATTAAGATTTTTGTATCAGCAAAACAAGACTTGGCACCTGCAGTTTGATCCAGCACAAAACCCAGTGATGTGAGTTCTAACTGACATTATATTTATAGGGAATGGAACATAAATAGCATGATGTCCTCTGATATTCTGGCTTGGAGGCATTACAGCACAATGGGTTACACCATGTTTGTAACTCAGCTGCTCAAAGGCTCAGGATCAGTAAAGTGCTGTTCCTTTGGAATTGCATTTCCCGGCAGGCTTTGAGCAGCAGAAGTTTGTATAGTTTCCAGTGTCCTTGGCTGTGTGCATACCACTCAACATTTTGGCTCAAGTTCTTCTTGCATTACCTTGGCAGAATACAGAGCCTTCAGGAATCCTAATCTTTTATTTGATCACTTTATCTTTTCAATTTCATCCCTTTTCTATCCTAATTCTTTATTTTTCATTAAAGCCAGTACGCAAAGATCAAGCTGGTTCTGTAGCTGTCAATCAGTGGCCAAAGAAACCACAAAATATGAATAGTTAAATCAGCAGCCTTGCCTGCTGAAGTTATCTGCATGGCAGAGATGTCAGAGTATTGTTCCCAAGCCTGACTTCTACATGCAGGGAGTAGCAGAGCATGTCCTAGTCTCTTATATCTTCCTCAGGAGAGCAGCCAAGTGGCATAATCAGTTCTTCCAGGCTTTTGTCTTTCACCTGATGTTTACTTTGCTCACTGCCTAAGGCTCAACTGTTCTTTTGCCCCTTAAAATGTATTTACTTTTGGACTATATGAAAAATAACTGCAAGTTTTGCATAGTGTTTTTTATATTTAGACATAAATGGAATATATCGATAAAGAAGCAGGATGTTTTTCTTTTTCTCTAATTCTACAACAGCAAACCTCCCTTAGTGGTTGAGAAATAGTCAAGCAAACAAAAAACTACCACTAAAAAGTAGGAATAACCTTCCTTGTACAAGTTAAAGAGGGAATTTTAGTAATCCAGAGAGTTTTTATAAGTGTGTGGTATATGTTATTGCAGCTAACAGAGGTCAAATGTTAGAAATGTGACTCTTCTTGCAAGTCCTGGTATTAAAAAAAACCCTAAAATCTATGGCTGAGAAAACCTGAAATGCATTTAAATGAATGCAAGGGGTTTTAGCTGGCACACAGTGAATTCCTAAGGCAAAATTAAAGTTAGAAGGGAGACCAAGCTACGTTTTACTTTGTTTTGTTTTCTCACTGATTTAAATTCATAAGGCTGAGGTACCATAACAGGATAACAGTGACAGTTATGATAAGAAAGTATTTCCTTTCATTCATGCCAGTTTTCTTCTAAAGTCAGTGTCACAAATTTGGGTTAATAGTTGTAGAGTATTTCTCTAAAAGCAATACTTTTGCAAAATATATCTGCAGTATAATCTTCCAGAAAATAATAGGTATTGCTGGTGAAACAAACGGTGGAATTTGTAACTGACAAATGATTAATGGAGTTGATCAGGTAAGGAGGTTCAAATAACAAAGGTAGTGAAACAGGTTTCTGGCTGTTATTATTGAATGTCAGAATTTATTATTTTTTGCCTCAGATCTGTATATGCTCTGTGTTTTGTATACACAACTCACTCCGAAGTGAGCTTCAAATGTAGAACAGAATCAGAGTCAGGTTCACCATATAACTGAAAATACCTGTGTTTCATGCAGTTATAGAAGTGCCAGCTACTGAGCAGAAATAAATAACAATATTTTAAGTTTATTTTTAAGGTAAGAATCTTTAGAAGACTTCCTAGATTGATCACTACTAAGGCATTGTTTATTTTGTTTTACTTTCATTGTATTAAAAGCCTTAGTTTAGACATTTGCACAGGGATCCTCAAGTGAAAGATAATCCTGTCTTATAAAGGAATAATTTTCCAATACTTTCCCTGGAAATCTTTAAATGAGAAAAGTGGAAAGTGAATTTGGCCTCATTTGCTCATTGATTGAAGTGAAAATTTGTTTTTGGGAGTAATTTTGGATTTTTCTGAGAAAGAAGAATGGGCACAAATAAAGAGCCAAGATTAGAAATTGAGTGTATAATGAGAAAGGTTTGGAACAGCTGGAAGTACCACAACAATGCAGTGGTTTCCCTGAAGTTATGCTTATTTTAGAAATGCCCATATTCAGTCTTAACTTTGAATTTCCTCATTTTCAGGGGTGTTATGGATTTTTTGTAATGCAGTCCGCAAATGTAGATTTTTCTAATGTGTAATTTCTTGGAATACTAACAGTGTATGCTACTATCACTGTAATAACTCCCATTGTCACTTATGCCTATTGTCAACTATGAAAAGTGGTTGCAAGATAATGAAATGTGATGGATATATGAATGATCACTCCAAGAACCTATTATTCATGGAGTTAAAAAAAAAGTCTTCTTTTAAAACCAATAATCTCACTGAATTCTTGAATGTTGCATGTCTAAAGATGAAAAAAATATACATATTAATTCAATTTCCAAATATGAAATAAGATCCCCAATTCTTTTTGAACTTTTATAATGTAACTAAATAATTAAAATATTACTGTTCTAGAATGTAAGTGTCCAGGTAACAGCAAACAAATCCACTCAAGAGAAATCAAAAGAGGGAAAAGAAGATAAAAAATATTCCCTTACCCTGTCAATTCCTTAAAGTTTGCAAGAATAAGTTAAGCCTGCAGGCTGTTATGAGCAGCTGAATGTGTCAGGAATGCATACAGTTGTGCTATCCATGTTGCCACTTATTTTGCTGAAATTTAATACTGTACATGCAAAATGGTGCTATTGGCTACTGTTGACAAAAGCCACTCTACCTCTTAGAACATTATATTCAGGTATTCACCCAAAATTAAAGCCAATGAGCTGTAAGTATTGCTACACCCATTCATCCATAATTATTCTGACAGGGTAAAATACAACCTCTAAAACATTAGTAAAAAAATCTTCTTTTACTTTTTTATCTTTTTAAGAGGTGATAAAAAGCTGGAAACTCCTGGAAATCTCACACAGAAGACACAGATTCTGAAAACTCACTTCTGAAGGCTTCCACAGTTGCCCTGGATAGCCATCATGACCAGGATGTTTTAGTTTCAACACGCTCCATTGAAAGACCTCTGGTAGCCTCCACTCCATTGGAACTGCCCAGCAAGGGAGTAAAGGCTATCCTGGTTTTGGCTTCACCAAGAAGCTGCCTGGTTATTTCTCAGGGTTTGGTGAAAACCAGTTTATCTGGACCAAGCTGAGACTGCTTAGAGACTTCAGCTGACAGGCACTGAAACTTCCTAACTTCTCCCATGAAAGGAAATTCTGAAGAAAAAGGAAGCACAAAAACAATAATCAAGATTTTCATAGCCTGGCTTTGCTCTTCTTTCTACAGGCTAAATATTAGAATAGCAAAAGCTAAGATTTTTACTTTTAAAGAATATGATAATATTATTTTCTTTTCAATTTTAACTTTGAAATTCAAAACCAATTGAAAATACAGATAAAGAAGACAAATATTTATACCCTCTAGCTTTCACCCTCTCACTGCAGTCCTGGGCACAGGCACCATAGATGTCCAGAGCTGGGAGCTTATGAAGGGCTCCATGGCTACCAGAAAGGCATCACTGGCCATTTAGGGGCTGTGCAATCAGTGAACCAGCTCCTGACCAAAACCTCAGCCCAAGGCTGTTTTGGTGTCCTAGAGCAAAAGGGGAGCAGTTTCACCACAGGACAGGAGACTGAGGCATCCAGCAGGACTGAATTAAGACTATGACCTGGTGGCACTCCCTGCATCCTGTCAGAAATTAACTTGCTCCTCATGCTTTTGAAATTCTCTCCAAGCCAGATGTTTTATCCTAATCATAAAGTACACAGGTCCTTTCCTATGAACTGTTACTCCCTGCACCAGCTCACTGAATAGGTTTCAGTAGCTCCCTTGTGCACTGAGCAAAGGCATTGTTATACATATTAATGTTTTTAAAGAGCTTTTTAAAAGAAATTAAGAGACTGAACAACTGCTGTCTCAACAGCAGAGATGAGGGAGCTGTTATTATAGGTGCATTATACAGAAAAGAAGTATAACTCTTCCAGGGAAACCCTGTGGCTACAAAAATCTTGCTTTTAATTATAGGACACAATAGTTTTCTGATAAAAATAAGACATTCTGAGTTTAGAACTGAGGCAGCATCTTAGTAAGTTTGCTCATTGTATCACCAAGCTTGATAAGCCCACTAAAGCATGCCAGCCCTTACACCCCATGTCCTGGTTCTTATCCCTTTGTCATCACCCTGAAGTTACCCAAAATAACATTAATTAGTAAGATCGTCCTTGATTTTCTTCTGATAAAATTTATTACAATGAAATGGAAGTGGCAACAAACCCAGATATAAAATAGAAGACAGCAGCTGTGCAGTCCAGGCTTCAAGGGCTCTGAAAAAAATGCGTAAATAATGGACACCAGAGATGGCCCAGCAGGAAAGTACAAAATTATGGGTGGGAAAGAATACTCAAAGGAGGTGAAAAGAAGGTGAAATGGCATTTGGGGTGAAAACTTTCAGCATAACCAATATAAGCACTTCCATTCAAATAAAACTGAAAAATCTCCTGGACACACTTAATTCTGCCTTAAGAAAAAGACAAAAATAACTTGGTGATGGAGGCAGTTTCTCTATTATTTATAATGTAACAAGAATGGTACAAGAAGTAAATCGGTTAAAAAGATGAAATGGTTTGATTTAGATACAATAAAAATATTTAAAACTACCCAAACATGGTTTAAATCTGCATCTCATACAAAACCAGTATGACACTCACTGGCACACTTACAAATTTTATTCAGAAAAATTTGTTTGGGACATAGTTGCATGCTGGGATAATTTACTACTAGCTGTGAAATAAATACAAATTTTTAAAAGCTCACAAAAATAATTTTCCTGGTCTACACTGTCTGTTAATAATTTATTTCCTAACTGCTCCTAATTTAGGGAAATTGATAGTTGCTATTCCAATGATGTCATGATGCTAGGTATCAAACCAACCTATATTTCATAAAAGATTATTTTAAAGCTTATTTAGAAACTCACTAAAGATGAGTGCTAAAATTCATTGCATTATTCTAATAAAATGCTCAGCTGACTCAGGGAATTTCTGCAGTTCTCGTGATTTCAGCTATTGTAATCCCTACATATAGGCACCTCTTCCCTTTCTGAAGCTTTCATGGACTTCCTGTATCAAGTGAAAATTGTGGAAAACAGATATGGATATGTTTTCAATGGTTTTCATACAGTCCCTTCAAGATTTACTTTTGCTGTGATCTAGGCTATGTCTATGAATAAGGTCTCCCAAATAAACCATGAAAAAATAATCCTGGGCAGAAGGCATAACTTGGAAAAATATAGTATTTAGTAGATGTTAAGAAAGAATCATAAAAGCAGCAGGTTTAAAATTCCCCCTTTTGACCACAGATTTATACCTATGATATAGATTTACCCATGCAGCTTCTCATAGAATAGTTTGATCTAAAATCAATTTTTGAAATCAGACGAGGCTCTTAATAATTAGTATGCTTGTAGAAATAGAGAAGCAGTTGTCCCTGTCTTGTACAATAATGGAAATGAGTCTAGAGATATTGTGGACTGTACAACAAAAATTAGGCAAAATTCAAGTGAACACAATGAAACCCCACTGAACATCAAGCCTGAAAGTGTTTTAGTTCCATTTAGTGAGTACATTAGGAATCTGGGAAAATATTTTCTTAATAAATTAAAAATATGCTAGAGATTTGATAAATCCAAATATTACTCCTTGCTCTCTACCCATTTTTTTTCCTGAGTGTCAAATTTATGGAAAGTACATTCACAGAAAACATATCTTCTTAAAAAATGAAGATAAGAATTTAAAATCTAAATAATTAAACTAAGAAAATGCAGTTTTTGTAAGTCAAATAAATAGGGAAAGAGAAAAAATGTAATATGTCACCAAAGACTCCAGTAAGACCAGAAAACAAGAAGCCATGACCTTAATAATACTGATATTCATAGTGAAATATCTTCTGATAGTTTTGCTAAATTTTCAAAATTATTTGGAGAACTCATTAATATTAGACACACTTCACAAAAATCATGTAATGATTATGAAAAAGTAACAAACACCCCCTACCCCATTAAAATTATGAGTAAATAGAGTAAAATAATTAATTATAGGGAGAAAGTCCTGTGCTTTGAAATTTGCCTAGAAAAGTCTCAAATATTTATATTAGCATATGCTAAATGTCCCAATTCAGGAGCATGCTTATTTAGCAAATTATTTCAAGTGCCAATTATTTTCATGCCAGCAATATTGATATTTCCTAATCATTGTCTTAAAGCATACACTAAAAGCCTACTAAACAGGATGGATGTGTGGAATGATGGGGTAACAACCAGAGACCTTAAAATTAAATTTATGAGACTTTGTCTCAAGTGCAGGTATAAATTCATCGGCCCCTGGAAGAAGTCACAGAGAGAAATGTTTAATAGGATTTTCGATAAACAGTTGTTGTTGTGGATTTTCCAGAGGTGCCATTCTACACTTGTCTAAAAGACAATGACAAAACCTGTCAGAATGAAAGTTATATTCACACCAAAATCTTTGTTGGGTTTGTTTTTCATCAACCTTGATGCATTAGTTTATTTTCTCCCTGAAATGACTTGTGTTCACAGAACTACTTTTTTCAGCATGAATGCTTATTTATGAACAGCCCTTGTTACAGGGCATTAGTATGGAAGCGCAGAGATAAACCTAGCTATTACTTCATTATATATTAATTAGCTGAACAACTTCATCAGCATAACCACTGTCATCCAGGTCGTGAAACTCCAGACTGAAAAATGAAAACCAATAGAAGATTATAATAAAATATGTACAGTAGCAGTTGTGGGAATATTTCTATTTATTCTCCATGTGACATAAAATGTTTGTTAAAATCTCATGAAAACAAAATGACATTATATTTTAGTCTCATGGAATATTAATAATTTTAATTTTAGAAAACAAAGAAAAAAACATTTTCTGGGAAACACTCTGGCAGTGTATTACTGGCATTTCATATGCACTTGAACAATAAATTATCAGTGTTCTCATAAATTAGGTTAGCTGGGAAATAATAACCAAGAATAAAACCATAAAGATCTTTCATTATTGCACACAATCAAAAAGTGTACACTTAAAGCTGCTCTGTCAAGTGGCATATAGGACTGCAATCCAATTCCATTTAAATGAAGCTTTCCTTTAAAATATTCCTGACATGCACTGAAATCCTTCTAAAATTCCTCTTAGGTAGGACAGTAGGGTATTTAAAACTTGAAATTCTGCACTATTGGGTCAGAGTTGCATTCCAAGGTAGGTGGTCAGAAAAGGCCTAGGCATCCAATGAAATATTCCTTGCACTTCTCTTGTTTCCAGAGTGCCTGTCATGTGTCCATAGCGAGCAGCACCTTTTTCATTGCAGCTCATATGAAAGAGAAAATAAGCAGTTTTTCATTCTGATCAACTCAGGCTCAAAAATTACAAAGAAATATTTCCACAGTATGTATGCTTACAAATCCCCAGCCACCATAGTGAAGTGGATTTAAAATAAAAAAATGTAAATTTTCCACTAAAAAAATAATATTTAAAATGAGAAAAAAGGAGTTTTTGCTTGAGTATGGGTTATATAAGCACTTTCAAAAACTGTCTTAGAGCACTGCAAAGTAATTTGCACTTTTTACCTTCTATTTGATCATCTTCAATTTCCCTATGTGGGTTTTTTCCCCATTTAAAACATTGTCACTGTTTCTTACTTCAAATAATGTACTGAAATTGGAAGAAGAATTACAATAACTAGAAGTTATGACACTTATTTTCTCAGAGTATCAGGTAGAATTGGTTCCTGTCTACTGGTAAAATTCACCTGTTAAAAATATTAACTGCATAGAACTCTGGGTCCTGATAACATGTATTTACATTTCCATTTTTGTCTTTCAGTTTGAAATTTGACTACATTAAATGCCTCATTGATCTTTTTTCTTAAATATTTTCTTGATTTATCAGTAATGATGTCCACTCCAGGAATTTCCTGGCAGTCAACAATTATCTAGAATAGAAAATTCTTCACTTAGGGTTCACTAGTACCTAGATATTTTTAGAAGACTTGCAAAGTGTTCCTGTATTTCTGGATTTTTCTGACCCTGGCAGGTCTTTCCTTCATGAATGTAATGGACTGTGGATGGTTGGATAACTTAACTATTAATATTCACCAATAACTATTGGTGAATATTCCCACTAGTTGGACTTGATAATCTTTGTGAGTCCCTTCCAACCCAGGTTATTCTATGTTTATTTTTTTTTTCTGTTGAATTTAAATTAGGCTCAGCGAAAATATGGACTTTCACGCCTCTGTTACTCATTTATATCCTTCTGAATAATCTGTGTAGTTCTAAACCTGAGAGAATCCCTTGCAGTAGGCTGGAGCAGAATCCTGGCAGGTTTGATGAACTTCCTTTATGGAAAAGCCTACCACAGCACTGAGAGGCAGAGGAAGGGGCACTTAAACAGCTGCTGCTGAGGCAATAAAATTAAACTATTGGATTCAAGACAACAGTTTAGACCCACACTTTACCTTTATTGGGATTGATGATGAACCATTTAGAGAGACAATCCAATCATATTGCAATGAGAGTGTGTGATGCTGTAATTTTATGGTTTGCATGGCCTCATTTAAATTACTAATATTTTACAGGTACAGTAGGAAATTGGAGCTACATCTTCATTATCATTTCTATGTTCATTAGCACTAATGAATAGATGTTATAGAATAACATTAAAGCAATGTACTTAGCAAAAAGGAAACCAAAGAATGCACTGCCAGGCTCCCAAGGGCTGCATGTGTTTTTTCCCTGAAGCACACCAGTATCTTACTGTTCTCTTAGAAACCAGAACCACGCCATTGTTAGGTAACTGGTGAAGGACACTCACCATGTCTAATCCAGGATGCATTTCACTGAATCATAGAATCATTACAGTTGGAAAAGTGCCCTAACATCATTGACTCGAACAATTAACCCAGCACTGCCAAGTTCATCACTAAACCCTGTCTCTAAGCACCATATCCATGTGATTTTTGAACATTCCCAGGGATGATGATTCCACCACTTTCCTGGGCAGTCTGTTCCAATGCTTAATTACCCTTTCAGTGAAGAAATTCTTCCTAATATCCAGTCTACACCTGTCCTGGTGCAACTCAAAGCTGTTTCCTGTTGTCCTATTGCTTGTTACCTGGGAGGAGAGACTGAGCCCCACCTTGCCCTTACACATAGTTGTAGAGAATAATAAGATCCTGCTGAGACTCCTTTTTCCCAGGAGTCTCATGGAGAAACACCCCAGCTCCTTCAGCTGCTCCTCATAGTACTTGTGCTCCACACCCTCCACTGATATCCTTGCTCTTTGGAGACACCAAACAGCTTACAGGACTGGCATGAAGACCCAGCACAGGCCCAGTCACATCAATGCACAAGTTTTAGAGCATTTTAGAGCATCTGAAATATGCCCTGGTGCACCCTCGTCCAAGTAAGCAACGACTGCCCCACATACACCTGCCACATATTGCCCAGACTGTCTGACGGGGACAACTACTTGAAAAGAGCATCTGCCCTGCCATGGGCTGATCATGCAGGACTGACCTGCTGGAGAGATCTGCCTGGCCCTCTACCTCCATGGCAAAATGCAATCTTTGTGTGCTGCTTTGAGAAGATGTCTCATCCTGGAGTGTTCTTGATAAATACTATTTTACTTGATGTAATGTAACAAGCTCCCACCTCCCACATATGCTGCTCTGAGGTCAGTTAGGAACTGTAAGCTAGAATTCACAGGGAGGGAAACGAAAGCTAAGAGTAAATTAAAGGTCTACTACTGTAATGAGACATCTTAAGCAGCAAGATATGAAGAGCTTAGGGATGATATAGAGCCTAAGTCCAGGACATAAAAGCTGGACTGGAATAAGTTACCTCTGGCACAGGCGCAGATACTATAACCAGAGCAGCCTGGCCACTTGTACTCCCTTCTTTGGACTCATAGGTCTTACTTTCCATTGATAGGGCAATGAATGATTTTTCCTTGATTAAAAGAAACAAATTGCATAATTACCTTTCTCTCATCACAGTTTTTTTTTTTCTTTCCTTATATTAGGAAAGAAAAAAACTTTACTGTTTTTTTAAGTTTGTGCTTTCATTCTATAAAAAAGATGCCTCCAGTGAAAGGACATGTAAAAGTCTTCCAAGAGAAGCTATTATATAAGTCATTATTGGAACAGTAGTTAGCTAAATAAGGAAGAAAAAACTAGCAACTCAAAATGGCAATTCATCATCAAGTGTCTGCTGCTTTATGTGCTAACAGCCTTTCTCAGCTTCCTTTAAGCCATCTGCTTGTTTCAGCTATCTCTCCATACCACCAGGCTCTCCCACTGCACTCCTCTCCATCTCACACATTTGCCAGAAGATATCTCATCAGTACTCAGACTGGTAGGACTTTGTGTTTTACCTTCTAGACACTCTTGACTTTTCCCACAAACATAATTGTTTTACCAGGTAGAAGTATCAGCAGATGCTGCTTGCACAGGAGAAAAACACTTGATTAGTTCCTCTCTGTGTCAGGAAGCACCTCCAAAAAGCTCCATTAAAATAAGCACCTCCATTAAAATAAGGTTGGACAACAGAGAAAATCAGCAGATTTTGACAGGCACAGACAGATGACAGGTATTTAGGAATGACAATAATGCAGTGAAATTAGGAAGCAAATCACACATGGATTTTTTTCCCCTCTTACTGCTACCAAGAGAAACTTTTTCTATTTTAAAATAAAGAATTAACTGAAAAGGATTTTGTTGTTGTCAGAGTAGTATATTGCAAATGCATAGCTACAAAACTGCTGGGTAGTGGGAGTGAAATGCAAAGGAATTGCAAATGTAAATGTATAGGAGCATGAAGATTTGAGTATGCAAGCCTATATTCCAGATGTAGGGAAAATAACCATTACGGCAGTAAATCACAACGTTATAAGGCACAAAAATGAAGGCTAAGTACTTGCAACCATTTGCAAGCTGCAAACACTCAGCTATGAAAATGTGGGTCATTATTTTAATAAATCATTAGGAGGAAAAAAATGGAGCAAGAAAGACAGAGTTCAGTACTGAGCTGAAAAGACAATCTGGTGGAGGTGAGCAAGATGAGGGTGGATGACACACAAAAATGGATGGAGTGTAGCTCCCTAGGGTAGGAAGCACCTTGTCCCATGAAGAATCAGGTGTGC
Source organism: Camarhynchus parvulus (assembly GCF_901933205.1). NCBI lineage: Eukaryota > Metazoa > Chordata > Aves > Passeriformes > Thraupidae > Camarhynchus > Camarhynchus parvulus. Next base: position 50,753,730 of record NC_044574.1, on the reverse strand, counting down.
CCAGCAGAGAGGAGGCCCTCTGCAAGAAACAATGCTCACAGTGGAGACAGGCCGAGCACTGCCTCTGCTCCCAAAGAAGATTTGTTTTATGGGACCTGTAGGGTTCATTTAGTCTGATTGCTCATTTTTAAGGAAGAAAACTTTGCAAGCATCTGTTTGCTATTGGATTGCTGTTGAAAAGACACATGGGCGAGAAAAGAAAGGTAAATGCTGGTTCCTTCCCATGATTTGTTATTTACTAACAAATACTGTTCTGATGGAAATTTCTCAACCAGAGAGTTCCCAGGTACTATGAGGCCATTTCCATAATTACTTTTTTTTATGACCAACCAAATAGATATGGAGAGACAAACTTGAAATAGCTTGGAGGCCTGGGTTGGCAGAGATGTTTTCCTGAAAAACTGATTTTTGCTACAGTTATCCAATATTTAAAATAGTGCTCATAACACTCTGGATCCAAACATCGCACAAAACATATTCCAAAAGCCACTACCCTGACACAGCTCAAGCTTGAAGGCATAAAAAGCATCAGAAAACTAAATTTAGGACCATTAATCTTTAATATACCAAATATTTAAAATACAACAGGCTGTAATCATGGTCATTTAGACACACTTCAATTAAACTGAGGGTAGTTCCAAATCTGCTGGCAATGAAAAGCTGAAGAGTTTGAAACTTTCCTGTCAGCTATGGCAAGTGTAACTTGTTCTTGGAGAAATACAAAATAGTATAAGATGTGAGGGATTCACACCTCTTTTCCAAATATAGTTGAGGTCTCTCCAGTAATGCTTGTGGGATCATGCTACTACTTTGCAAGTATTGCAGATTTGATCAAAAAGGTTTTGAAATAATCTAGAATCTCTTTCTATACTGATTTTTTCCAATGATTTTTCTAGTGATTGCTCTCTCCAGTTCCAGCTCCATTCTTTATTTTTCCCTTTCATTCAAATTTTCTAACACATAGAACAAAGAATAGACTATACATCTTCCTGTATTGAACAAGCCACTGACTTCAACAGTTTGCAAGCAGACTTTGTGGCATTAAATTCTTCACTGAAACCTGTGAATAATAGAAACGTATGCACAGATAGCAGGATATGTTTAAGAAAACACAAGGCTACCTCTATCAGGTAATATATTCATAACCAATATTTCAATTACACCTCCTTAAATCTGTGTCCTGACTAATCTGAATAAATTTCAAACTTTTGAGTACTCTGAGGAATGTAAAATGAATGCATCTTCTGCCACACTTCACTCCCTTAGTTCCCTTTTCATACATGATATCTAGTGCTCTGCACAGTCGTGTCGATACTACAGGCAATGTTTTAAAAGCGACTGTAGGAGCTACCTTAAACATCATCCATTAACCACAAAATGAAAGATTATATCACAGTGACAGGAATAGCAATTACAATACTCACTATATTTTATTAAGCTTTAAAAGTAATTAAAGCTAAAATCTGTCACTGGCCTTATAAAAATTATCATCTGTTTTTCTTTTAATTCTCCCTAAGTTAAACAAATATTTGATGTTAATTAAAAACATGGGTTTATACTTGCATTTTATTGGAAATAAACTTTGTGATAGTGAGTATATGGATGACTTTTTAGCCCTGATATAGAATAGACATTTTATTAGACACTGCAAAGCAATAAAGCCTGCTGTTCTGAGAAAAGGAAGGGTGCCCTGTTGGCCGTCATGCTTTTGAGAAGCACAAGGGATTGCCTTGTATTCAGATGGCATAGAAGGTAGAACTGCAAAAGAGCAACGAATTAATTAGAACAATCGTTTTGAAGAGCAGTTCCAAACCCCATTTTAATTAGCAAATAAAGCAGAATACTAACTCCTTAAGAACTATTTTTGCTTCCTGATTTACTGGATGATGGCGGTTGTACTCTGCTTTGTTACAAATCACAAAATCTAGTGCCTCATTTTGCACGCGAAGTGCAATAAAATACCTTCTTCCCCATTCTATAGGGGCCTTTAAGATATATTACAATGGTAAAATCTGTACAACCCAGCACAATTATTTTCTAATTAGCATCCTTAAATGTTGCATTGTGGTCTGAATCCGTTTTAGCATTGCCAAAGAGTTCTAGAAACAGCCATCTCTGTACAACCCAGCCACATGTGACAAAATTAAATTGGCACACTTCACTGTCTAGACCTTGTGCTCCTGGCAGTGATAGCCAGCTCAGTACCTCAGAGAGAAGGCTCAGCTGTCATTCACTGACCCGTTAACGCTCAGGTTGTATCCTGCAGTGTCACAGCCCTCATTCTCACAAAGATGGTTCTCCCTGGAGATCCCCAGTACCTCCAGGAATGAGGGAAGGACAGCCATGACAGCAGCACTGTCCAACAGGGCAGCACAACATAGCCTGAGAGCAGCTTGTGCCAGCATCCCAAACTAGAGCTGAAATCCTCTTTGCTGCCCTGGTGAGCTCCCCCATAAATGGGATATCATCACTAACAAGCTGTAGCTGTCTCCTCCAGCATCATACACACATATACATGAAAAAGGCCTTCGGTACTGCAGCAACACACTTTGCTCAATTTGTGCTGTGGACCTTTCCAATGAGGTGTCAAATAAAACAAACACCTGCTGCTGCTTCTCAAAGGTAAAGGGGAACCATTGGGAGAGTAAGGAAAATCATTCAACAAAAAGCCATCGCTTTTCTTCTTTTTATCCAGGGTCCTCTTCCTGCCGGTACACAAAATAAATTGAACATCCTGCAGTGCACTGTTTAACATAAAGGTAATATTGCCTCAGGCTTTTGTGGGTTTTACCCTCTGGGTAAAAATGCACAGATGAATTCACTGCAGGAGAAGCTAGTGTCAACACCATCCTGCCTGTACAGCTCAGGCACATTTCCTCAACATGCCAGGGATTCACTGTATATATATGATTTAGGCCACGCTGTGTGCACTGGAAAAATAAATTGTATTTTACCTGTAGCAGTGTGTGGGTGTGTGTACGTAAACATATGAGTACAGGTCAAAGAATGTGTGTATGCATGCATGCACATAGGCAGAAAAAGGAGAGAAACAAACAAATCAAACCAGACTGAAACTTAATGGAAAAGATAAATTCAGACACAATTACAGCTGTGAGGTGAAAACAAAAGTCTCAATTTTGTTGGTTATGCAGAAAACAACCCAGTAACAAGGTTTTATTTCTAAAGATTCACACTTCTCATTTTCTATCTTCTCAAAAAAATACACCCATGATAGCCCATGCAAAAACGTCACAGAAAAGAAGAAAAAATGTAAGAAATTAATACAAGCATAAACATAAAAATAGTTCTTTTTTTTAAAGGAAATAATTCATTGTTGATACTGTTGCAGGGGACTCAAACTCAGTACATTGGAGACTGTTTGTATATGTTTCAGCCTCTACGTCATGTTCACTAATGGATAAAAAATGATGCAATAGAATTCCACTCCACAAGTTTTGAAAACAACAACAAAAAGAAAAACCCAATGAAAAGAACAAAGGATGAACACTTGACTCCACTTTTTCTGCTCATACAGACTTGAAAGACAGATGAACTCTGCTGCTTAAGGTGTCTCATGAAATTTTTTCTGGTTCATAAGTAGGCATATGATCTCAAAAGAAAAGATCAAAAGCCCAGTTTGTGGAATTAAAAATATTGGAAAAATTCTTTTCTGTGTGGCCAGTATACAAAACATGACTTATTCTTTTTCAGCACCTAGGTTTGCCCAGCACTTAAATTTGGATCTGTTTCCCAAGCCAGCCCAGCTCACCCATTAGGCATGTGCCTCAATGAAGTGTGTGTTATTGCCTTCCCAAGTCCAGAGAAACATTAATTTTAGTATATGGACTTTACAGCGTGTCCACATGGGGGCCAATTAGTGCTAAACATCATCCCTGCTCTGAAATGTGACCTGGGGTAAATGTGTACCCTTGGGCTGAATGTTTGCATTGCAGTAACTTTAAACTCAGGCTGTCTTCAGAGTGGCTTAAGCCCTCTCTGCCATGGTGTCACAGAGGAGTAATGACTCTCGCTTTAAATGGGATTATTTCTGGTGCACACTCCCCAAAAATTGCTCTCCTGGACAGACCAGACAATGAGCATCATTGCTTTCTAATTATATGATCAGAATCTTCTGGGTTGTCCCAGTGCCCTTAATGAGATTGAATAGGAGTAGCTGAGATTCAGACAGATGTTACAGAGATTTCCTCATGGAGCAATTCTAATTATGAAATTTCATAATAATCAACTGTAGAATTAAAAAAAAAATAGATACAAATGTATTATGCTAATATATACTTGAGCCACCATTTCAGAGATAAATTAATTAGGATAGAATGCACCTCTTTTTCTTTGGGTACTGGCTTTGAAGGGCTACTAACACTTTTAAGCAGGAAGGATCCTATGCAGGCACTGAAGCCAGTTAATGTGATTCAGGTTCCAGAAAGGAAGCAGATCACTTGAACATAATGGCACCACATTATAGGCTCTCACTTTTCTTCTTAGACACACACTTTGAAGGTTGAAAAGGGGATTTATTTATTTCATGCAGCACTATGTGTCTAGAGGTTATTAGTGATTAAAGTACTATTTTAGGATTTTCCGTGACAATTTTCTCTGTGGTAAAATTTCACTATAACCAATGAAATTATGGGAGGGAAGAATTTGGCCTTATAGACCTTAAAACTGAATGTTTCTGTCAGCATTTCAAGGAGGTTAAATACTTGCAGAGTGTTAAATTTCAAGGTTCAGGCATTGAATGGCACTGTCAGCTTAATGCAAGGCTGTAATCACACAGCAATGGTAAGGCCCACATCCCCCACATGATCAGAAAGGAGTGGGACATCCCCTCACTTTAGAGAGGTTTAAGGTTTTCCCCCTTCCTGCCCCTCACTTCGAGGGGTGGGATGTACTTGTGCATTGCTTTTCTCCACATGGTGGTCACTAGAAGGAGACTTGTGAAGAATTCAGGCTGCAAAGTTAACTTTTTGCCTTGTGGAGAAATACAGTGGTTTAGCTGCAGCAGAAAGTCTACATCTTTTTGAAGTACAACCAGACTGCACTACCTATTCCAGCTGGCAGCTGCCCATGGCACAGTGCAGAGGGATCACAGGAGAGCTTCATGTACTGCAGCTGCAGGGAGCCTGCAGCAATTGCTGAAAGCACTGCTGTCCTACAGCACAATGGGGTGAGTAGAGAACTGCCCTCCCACATCCTGCATCTTACTCCATTTTTCCCTAAACTCCCCAGCAAACTATTTCAACTGGGAGTGGGAATAAACTCAGGTCTAGCAGGAAAACTGTTGAACTGTGACTGTATCCCTTTCTTGAGGCAGCAGCAGCAAAGAGAAATGCCTGAGATCAAGAGCGCCAGTTACCATGCTTGAGGGCAATGAGGTATCAAAAACACAGCTTGAGATTATGCTTGATTCATAGAGTTAATGAATTGTCACCTTACTCCTAATAATAAAAAACACAGAGGAAGTTTGGGTCAGGAAAATTCAAAAAATAAAACACAATACTACCCATTGCCCATTTGGCCAGAATTGTACACTGAAGTGTATGACACCAAATGCTCGTGTTATAGTGTTGTTTCATATATGTATATATATATATATATATATCCTATTCTTTCTCACTTCTCAAATGAAAAACCTCATGTGATAAACAATACTGTGAAACATAGTTTATGTCAGGAAAGGCAATGTGCTCAAATATATAGCTTTTTCCAAATGTTACTTGAGCTTTTAGTCATATTTTAGCTGTACTGCACTAATATCTTACTCATCTCCCTCTCTTTCTTCATATACACATCTACACACATATTAATACCTGCACTACCCAAGTATTCATGTGCATAAATACATATACACACAAATATGAGGGTGTGAAAATGGAAATAAAATTAGACAGCATCAGAGTACAACAAAGCTGTCATGCTGATGCCTTAATCATTAAAAAAAAAAAAAAAAAAGAAAGCACAGATCAAATAATTTAGTAAAATAAGCAGTATGGGCTAAGTCCCATGGTCTTTTGGACAGAGGGAAATAGACCATTTTTCCCCAGGCAGGTTTGGCTTTTCTCATGGCGTCTTGGTATCTTGAAACCCACTTGTTACACCACCCAAGAATTTTCTGGACAATGTATAGTCTCCTGCTATGGTTTAGGTTGCCTCCCTTACAGAAAATCTGCCACATGAAATATTACTTTGGGAAAAGAGGGAGCAATTATTTTAACAATGTTTCTGGAGAGTAAAAGCTATTAGATTTCACTTGAATACTCTTAGTTGCACATTACTGAAATGATACTGTCGCTTTAGGAAGTCTATCATTTGCCTCCATTAGAGACTTGCAGTCTGCCAGCACCAACAGAGCCCAGAATAATTTCCACTGAAGTTATAATATCAGTACTGGTAGCAAACCAGCAGCATCTCCCTTGCTGAATGGAGTTTTGCCTCTTTCTTTGAGCACTGTAACATTTGGGAGCATATGTGAAGAAAAGTTTTTATATTTAGCATGCAAAGAAACTGTCTTAGAAAGCATATTTCTGAGGTCCTTGTCAGTACATCTGACAAATGTACGCAATATTTATGCTTGTGAGTGACAGTATTTACCACAGTACTGGATTTCCAATTAAATCCTACTCATCTACAGTATCACTGTGCAAAGAATTGAGAGGGAATATCATGGGTATGATATTATGAGTATGAACTAAAAGGCCTGACAGTGGATTTTCCAGAGAAAGAGTCTTTTCAGGCATTGTTCTAGATGTAGGTAGCTTTACTCTTGTCTATCTTTGCTCACCTCAAGCATACTTTGCTTCAGGATTCATATATGAGGAAAGTGCCATCCTTCAGAGACTGTAAAGCAAATACTGTGGTAAACTGATGGGAAACAGAGAATCATGGAGGGCTGGGCATGGAAGAATGAAAGACCTTCCAGACAATTCTCATTTCACCCATTTCATCTGTAAGTTAAACCTGAAATACCCATTTCACCTGTAAGTTAATTGGCAATGATGCAGAGAACTGACCTTACCTGAGCCCATGCTTCACGGAAGAAAAGAAATAAACAGCCTCTAACTTCTATCAAAGAATTAGGTTTTCTGACGAAAGTCCAAATTACATTTCTTAAAAAAAAGTTTAATTATGGTTTTTTTAGCATAACCTCAAGAAATTGCATTTGTTCCCAAAATTTTCTTTGAGAAAACAGACACTTTGAGACAATCACATACACAAATAGGTAAACTACAGCAATGCACCCCCTCAAAACATTCTCATCCCCTCAAAACAGCACAGAAAATTACTATTCTGACATGCAATTTTCATCTTAATTGAAACACCTCCTAATACTGTGGCCCTTACTGAAGGAACTCCAATCTGGAAAAGAAAATATTACAAATACTTCCATAGGAAAATTTCTAATCAAGATTTCTAGTCATATATTGCTGTATTGTTACAGTTAGATGTAGCTGTATATACCTTTTTCCAAACAGCTCCTTGATTCTAAGCCTTTGAGGTTCACTAATCCTTTCATGTTATGCACAATGTTGTTTTATGAGTAAGAAATATGATCTTCTTTTTGCTTTCCCTCACAAAAGCATGTGTACCTCATAAAAGGTATCAAAGACAGTTCACTTACTGTACACTCTCATTTTTATATAATAGTTTTCTGGCACCTGTGGGTATACTGCAACAGAAAAAAACAAATGAAGCTAAAGGAATCATACCTGTCCTGCTGTCTGTAACTTCTGTGTGGGCTACAGTTTGCAACACACAGACACTAGCTTTCCAAAGCAATGGCATTAGGCAATAATATCTATTAATAGGCCATTTATTGTATTCCTTTTTACCCTCCTGAAAGCAGCAAGGATGGGGAGTGAAACTTATACAGCCTTGAAAGTAACATATTACTTTTGACATGAAAGATGAGAGAAAGATGACTGCCATGGGACTCTGAGGATATCTTCCTATAGGAGTATTTTTAGCCCTTAACAAAACCTGGCACTTAATGAAATCTGTTTACAGAAAAAAAAAATTATCATTCAAAAATATGTTTTCGAGTCCAAGAACAATAACTCATATCTGACAGAAGCTATAAAGCAGTGTTCAAAATGAAAGTAAAATAATGAAAGTGAGAAAATCATAACAAGACTCAGCCTAGCCTGAGCAACATTTATTGAATCCATTTATGGACTTCTGCAGATGCCTTGCAGCACACAGGTAAAATTCCATGTCCAAACAGAACCTGTGAAATACCTAAGTCCTCATTAGCTCTCAAAATAGAATATACATGATATTTAGGGCTTGCATACACTCTGCACAATGTTAAATTTCATTTTCAGAGGAAAAAAGTAAGAAGTGTTGTACTGCTTAAAAGTTCCCTATTTAAACTCTTTTCTGTGCACAATATGTAAATTCTATTTACAGCAGTTACTCAGACATTTCTCTAGAAAATTTAATTCAACTACAGAGTAACTCCCTCTGTTGTTGGCAGACAACGCCTAATGCCATGTTTGTTTCAAATGAAAGAATACAAAGCAAACCCTTTTTCTGTGGAATAACAATGGATCCTTCATGGTTTGTTGCAAAATTACATTATAGTAATGTAATTAATAAATTATGTTTCTTAGTGAAAACTACCACCCAGCTATGGCTGAAATAGTTAAGCATAAAACCAAACTTTTCCATGGAATAAGAAGATGTGAATTCTACTCTTGTTTGCTTTTTTTATTCTATGTATTTGCAAGCTGTTATTGATGAGAAAATAACAAGAGTAGAAGTGAGCTGTTTTTATTACGTGAGACCAGTTAGACCATGAGTTTGCATTGGCTCCAGAACAACAACAATCCTGCCCAAAAGTGCTACTTGTGCATGTGCACATTGTGCATGTGATTTAATCTTGGCAGTCCTTACGATCCTTATGAAATCCTGTTGGAAGGAGTGACCCCTGCTCTTTGACAGGCAGCAGTATGTAAAAGTTATTCAGATTCTGTAATAGTGTTTTATATATATATATATATATATATATATATATATATATGGTTTTACACTCTTCATAGCTTCTCCAATGTTCTGCATGTTACTAAAATCATAATTTTTTTTATCTGTTCTGGAAATTCATTGAACAATATAGTGCTTAAGGTCTACAAAAATTGGTTTCTATTTTGTAATGTTAATAGTATTTTTTCTTCTTTAAGAAATCAGTATTTGAAAAACCCTATAATAATCTGTGACTCCACATTGCGCCATCCAGATCTACATTCATACTGGTACTAAAGTATTATTACTACTCTAGAAGATAACATACAGAAGTATATTACTGAAATAATGAAACTTAATAAACAAATTACTATATTAATTATAAATTATCAAACAGAAGTAGAAAGAAACTTAAACAAAGAAAGAAAACCTAATGCTCATGGAATTCTTATTGGGAATAAATTAGCTTCTCATATTTCTAAATAAGGCTGGATTTATCTTCTACCACCTTCTTCCAAAAGTAGGGAGCAGGTGGCTATGTCATACTGGGGAAGGGAAAACAGCAGTGTGAACACTCCATTTATTAGCATTATTCATAAACTTTCTATCCTGAGGAGCATTGCACCACTCACTATTCAGCACCAGGGTATGAAAAGCGCACTCAGGCTTCAAAAATCAATGACAACTTACCCTCTACCCACTGCTTTTCTATGGCAAGCAGCAAAAAAGCCACTCCTAAAACTCAGCATGCCATTTTTTAATTCACAGTTATGTTTCCACATGAAGAGACAAGCCAAAAAAACTATTCCTCTCTGAGGAGCACCATGGGAATAAGTACCCTCCCAACTTCAATAATTATTAGGCAAGAGTGTTTCTCCATTCCCTCTTCCACTGAAAATACAACCTATTTTTAAGGACAAGCTTGCGTTCTGCTCCCCTTGTTGCATAATTCACAGATGTCAACCTGCAGTTTTGCCGTGTCCAACAGAACTCCAGCCTTGCTTTTCTGTGTCAGGCTGAGCCCTTTCACAGCTGTAAATCTGCTTGTGCTGCTACAGAAAGTGTCAGGTGAGGTTCAATAGCCAGAAGTACAACCTTTCTCAGCTGAGAATGTGCCTCTATTTCTGACTATTTCTTTACCATTTACAGCAACTGTGGTTAATCATAAAGAAAAGCCTATCAGCTGTTTTTGAGTCATTTAGACCTCCATAATTTCATTCCTCAAAACAAACAATGATGCGTTGATTTACAAAACATATTCTTTGTAACTATCTAGGTTTGTAGAGGAAATAAACTTTTTCTGATTTCCCATAGTCATACAGCCTTACAAAGCGGAAATGTTTTTTTTCAAGACACCATGTAACACATTGTTAAAATATGTTCTTCTGACTGATTGGCATTGTAAATTATTCAGCTGAATTCTGCCAGCGTTATACTGTATTTAGTTTCTGTCTTTTAGGAACCAAAGATATGGTGATACTTGCAAGGAAACCAATGACAATGCTGAAAGAAAGGAGAATGTGTAGTGAATAAAATACCAGCATCCAAAATAAAAGACCATTAGGCAGAGGGAGAAATGAGAGTGGCACAGCTCACAATATCCACTGTGATAAGCCTACATAAAACTTTGTTATGTCAGAGGACTGACATGAGAAAGAGGTGTTCCCTAGACTCAGCAGCAGCAGCAACCAGGTGCCAAGTGTTTTAGATAGCCACAGGGATATTTATGGCATAGCTACACAGCCTAAACAGATTTAGCCAAAGCTAAAGCATTGGCTGAAATATCCATGGATGAGCTTGCTCTTCAAGATGGAAATGATCAATTTACTTTTCAAGAGGAGAATATTTTCTTTCCAAAGCACTGCTTTGTGGTGATCATATCTTCATGCCCAAGGAAACACGGGGAGCTGACTGTTATCAAGTGGTAAATGAATCTTCCCTCTGCGAAATTTTTCTTTCATAGGTGATAATACATAACTAAATTAATTCTTAATTCTCAAAATTAATTAACTGTATCTGAAGCATGAAAAGTTTTCACCAAACAAGAGGTTCATTTGATATTTGAGTCCATCAAAACTATTGACAACTGTGTACCATTTATTCCCAACAGCTGAAACTTGTGTCCGCAGAACAAATAGGTATCTCATGGGAACAGCTATTTATAGGTGCTTCTGGAAAATTTCTGCTTTCTTTAATAAACAGTTTCAGTTTCCCCCAAATTCTGCTTTACACAGGAGAAAGGCTTTAGAAATTTCTAACATAAGGCCTGTCTGAGTTTCCTCTCTCAGTTTCACAGTGAATTAAAAATAGTGGACTTAATGACAGAATTAATGAAACAAGTCAGGAGCCTATTTTCCTGTGGTGGCTTGGTGCCTGTTTTGAGTGGTTGCAGTGGGATCATATTTAGATTTTACTCAAGGAAGTACTTAAAAGAGACCAGAAATGTTATACTGTTCTGTAGCTACTTTTCCTTGTCAATTAAAACTTACATTTCTTTCTTGGTTTTCTTCCATTTATCCACAAAAGACTCCAAGCCACATAATTTTATTCAATTTTACATCTTTCTGAGAATCTTCTTTTTGATATTTCTTATAACCCATTGAATACTAATTTCTAGATTGTTATTCTTTCATTAGACTCATCTACCTAATATTCCTGCACTTTCCCACAATTTCATGGAAGAATTGGTTCAGCCAGTTTGCTCTTTTCTTCCTTCTTTCTTTCTTTCTTCCTGGACAGAATAAATGGGTTTTCTAGTGTTTACTTTGAGTCCAGCAATATGTTCTCCACCTGAGTATTCCCAGGAGATCAGCGTGTGCAAAACTGATGCGATAGTTATCAAATGGTGAAACAAAGGTAAAAGATCTTCTTAAAAGTTGAGATAATCAGGTTTGTTTATATTCTTCAGTTTAATAAAGTTTATATTCTTTATTGCTTTTAAAAGAAGCTTTCTCAAGCACATGTAAAGTCTATGAAGAAACTTTTTCCCTTACCTCTGGAATGCCATTGGGGGCCACAGAAATAAAGAGTAATTCTCAGATGAATAGTACCTCTGTTTTTTAATAAAAGATGCTGTGTCACCAAGGGAAAGAACATTATTTGCACTGTTTTCATGCTGCATTTTTTAATACTTCAAAACTTTAACCTCTTAATTTCTATCCTTCAGCAAACAGTGACTAACAGTGGTTAGAGCAGTCTCCACATTAAACTGCTCATAAACATGCAACCGTATTGTGAAGGAAATAAGCAGCAGTGTTCAATTTAAATAATAAAAATGTATATTGAAAAAGAAAACTCACTCAAAACCAGAAAAAATGCAGCAGCACTGCACTCAGAATAACAAAATTCAGATTTACTGGGAGCAAGCAAAAGATTTTAGTAAACATCTCTGTTATTCTGTTCCATAAGTATGGCACTCATACTGTGCTAGAGAGGTAGCTGTGAAGAACTCTTCTGCTGGAAGCACAGTGTGCTACAGACCTCTGACATATCTGCCCAGTGCAAGTGAACCAGCTTCAAGAGAGAAAGGTAGAGTGAACATTTCTAACTACATATTCCCATGACTGATGGGGAGTAGCACAAGAAAAGTTCAAGTTGTTCAGTCATGGGAATATGGATAGAAGAGTCTGCTACTCTGGAACTCTGCTATCCTGAAAACACTCAAGTTTGCTGCTTTTCAGAAGGCCACACTAAAAAAACCCAGACTCTTTTTTCCAGATGAATGATATAAGGATGAGGGGCAGGGACCTGCTTCTAAGAAATCTCTCATAGCTGATACGTGCACCTATAAGGGAGAAAATCACAAAGAATTTAACTGTTTCAAATAACTGTTGATGTTAAATCTGGAGACACTGTTGATGTTAAATATGGAGAAAGTCCTCGTTTTCCAGGACTTTGCTTCTTATTACAGTGTCTCTATAGAGTGGCCAATTTGCTCTAATGAGTAACTGTTGCTAAATTTCATGTTGAGAGAAATACAGAACTATTGGAAGAAAATAGATTATTTTGTTACTTACATCTACCAATTTAGTGGATCTTCACACACAGCTGGTTTTGCTGTTCATGTTTTGGGCTCATAAAAGTTCTGAGCTGTGAATAAAGATTTCATCGTTTGTGATTTCACTCTATTTTACTATCCACAAAAGACTGATGTTAAAGTGACATGTTAAGTTTAGGGATTATATGAATACAGCCTTCAAAATTCAAAAGCAATTGTCTTAAGCTCTTAAAATCAAAATGACAGTACTGTGAAGCTTTAGTCAATTTCATAGGGCTCCAGTTTCAAAACTCTGCTACACATTTCCAGATTGTGACTATTATTTGATCAAGATTTTCATTACTATATTTCCCCAGTAAACCTTCAATCTAAATTTTCTGGGCACCTAGTAGTTTCATTGACTTTCATTATGTATCAGTGCTAAAAATTAATATAAATTTTCTTTGCAGTTTTGATATAATTTGACTGTGAGAAACAACAGCTAAGGCATTAGCTCAGTTGATTGGAACATGGTGCTAATAATACCAAAGTCATGGGTTTGATCCCTGCACAGCCCATTCACTCAACAATTGGACTTGATGATCCTTGTGGGCCCCTTTCAACTCAAAATATTCTGTGATATATTAGTCTAAAATCCTCTTAAACAGGTTGCTGTGTCTTGCCTTTGTCTAGCAATGTTGTGTCGTGCATTGCTCCATTGATTATTTAAAAAAAAGAAAATCTTAAGAATCTGTTTTCTCATAAATTTATACAAATATTAAGCATCATTTTGCCTGTGAAAATTAGCTAAGTACAAATCTTTAAATTTTATAGAAGAAGAAATCAAGATACTGTGAAATTAAATGGCTCATCCAAAGACACACAAAGAATCAAAATTAAAGGTCAGTTCATGGGCAAAGCAAGAAATGCTTCTGTCATTAAATTGGTGGAATGAGGCCAGGATCACAGTAAGACCTTCAACTGCTCACCATTTGCCGAGGTGAGGTTTTAGTCTGCATGTTCCTCACACATTTCAAAGGTTTCTGAAGCCATGAATACATAAGATCATAAATGAAATAAATGGGAAATTAAAGGCTTTCATTTCAAACACAACAATGCACATATATCCTTCAATTGTTTCGAGTTGTACATGAAGAGTCCCCTCTTCAGTTATTGTGCAATCCAGGCAGAATGGTCTATTCAGAATATGCACATATTTATTAAGTGAAGCAACTTTCATAAAATGTCAGTGTTTTGGCCAAAAATTTGATATTTTGAAAGATTTCCACTAATTAATAAATTAAAGTAACTTGAACACACCGCTCTGTCAATAACACACTAACATAAGAATTGTTTATTTTGGCATTAGAGCAGTGTCAAAAACTACAATGATCTGTAGAACAAGTCCCTAACTTTAGGAATTATTGTAGTGAATTATTTTGATGCAGCACTGGTTATTGTTTTCAGAGCTTTCCTCTTTTATTGATATTGATTATTTAACATGTGCAAGTTCATTTTCAGCAAATGTAACATCAAAATAACTGTATCAATATAAAGCAATGGAACTAACCATCTTGGAACTCAGACTTTAAACCCTGAATAAGTGTTTAAGAGAACAAGATAGGAAGGAGGATGCTACTAGCTGTAAATCTCTTTTGTGGCAGGTGTGCTTTATGTTGCATCTTGCTGCCTTTATCCTTTAATTTTTTCGACAGAGGCCATCCCTGGGGTGTGCTGAGGGCCCTCTGTGGAACAGCAGGACATGTGGGCAATGCTGCACTGACAGCCCCCTGACTGGGGTGTGAAATCAGGACACAGACAAGCTGTTCACCAGAAATGAGGACCTTTCCTGCTCCGTAGGGCATTTACAGAAACAGTCAAGCAGCTGGTTCAGCAGCTGGGTTCAGTTAGTTCATAACTTCCTACATGCTTTGCAGAATAAGCTTATTAATTCTGTATGTAACATCCTCTAAATTCCTTAGCTATAAAAGGGCAGTTAGAGTATTCAGCTTCTTCACCCTTCCCCACTTTAAATTTTTTATATTTTAAACTCTCCAGAATTATAAGTATGAAGAGTGTCTTGCATAATGTGGTTTCAGTCTCAGCTGGGATCTTGCTCAGAAACAACAGTAACGAGAACATTGTACACCACATTACATAGAGTAGTGACATGTCTCTTTAATCTCTGAAATAGAGATAGAAATCCTATTCGGAAGCAATTTCTAAATGAAATGTATAAGTCAAATATGTGCATATACTGTACACTGAAATGTTAAGCCTTCAAAAGAAAGCTTTCAACAGATAGGAAGTACTGGGACAAGAACTGCTAGTACATTTTGCACTGCAATATTTTCTTTAATAATATATTGACTGATTTTCTAGAGAATCCTTCCAGCATTCAGGTGAAAGTACTTGCTTAACATGTTATGAATTTCCTCTTCACTAGTTTGTGTACACCTTGTACAGCACACTCACTTTTGTCCTCAGCTGAATATAGAACAAGCATCCTTACAGTCTTTTCTATGATGCTGCTGTTAAATTATCCAAAAGCTTGTCTTTGCTCATTTACTTACTCTGTGAAGCAAACACATGTTAACAATTCCACTTTACAAGAGTAAGAGTCTAAGGCATGACCGAAAGTCAAAACTTCCTACTGTCTTTTAGTGTTACCTCTTCTCTGTGTCTGAACTTCCAGCAGGCAAGATTAAGTAGTCACCACCCAGAAAGTCTGTCACTGATACTGAAGTCAAACCTCCCTAATCAATTTTTCTTTTATTCTTTACTTAGGCACAAAACATTATACACTTATGAAACATTGCATGATGTGTGGTAATTAATAATTTTAATAAATTCTTGTAATGATAATGATAAATCATAAATTATCTTATGTTTTAATTTCCTTGGGTAAATATATTGAAGCACAACAGCTCATTTTCACTGCTGACCTGGGGTGAGAGTACAGCAGCATGACATTTACAACAGATTCTTCAACAGTAATTACCAAAGAGTTAATATATCAATTTAATTAAAATCCCATAGTGATGAACAGCATAAAGTATAAAATAGAAGTTAACCCAATCCAAAACAAACAAGAGGATCAAGGCAGTCAGTTGAGGCAAAATGAATTACGGTACTTGTCTCACCAGCTCAGAGGGCTATTTTCTCTTTGGAGACAGTCTCAAAAGGATGTTCATTATTAGACAGTATACAGGAATATTTGGAGAAACCAAAATGAAGAAAGAAAAAAAAAAAACAGGTTGGATTTTCTACTTGGGAAAAAAAAAAAGCCTGTTGTTCGTATCAAGTTCATTTTCTGATAAAAAGAAAGACAAAGGCATGTTATGTCTTGCTGAAATTTCATCTACTGGTTCCACTGCAGAACTTCTAGTCCAAATTCCTGTAATTTCTAGACCAATCAGTTGACCCTGGATATTGTCAAGCTTCTCAATATCTTGCTAACAGTTCCTGCTGGCGCAGTTCTTTCTGTCTGAGACAATGTTGTCATTTAGCAGATTAAGAGTGGCCAAAGTGAATTAACATCAGCAGAAGAGAGTTGATGTACATCAGCAGGAAAGTCTTCTGCCATTAAAATTTAACATCTGAGATTTCCCCATTCAGTCAAATTATTTTTTCATCCTATCTTAAGAGAAATCTATCCTTTACATTTTGCTGAAGTGAAATATTAATTTTTCTTCAATATCATTTTATATAGCACAGAGAATGAGTATTTGAGAACCACAGTGGGAAAGATGCATTTAAGTGTGCAATTTGAGGCTTGGAGCAGGCAGAAAAGCAAAAGCAATTGCAAACACTACAGCAAAAACAAATTATTGAAGTGGATTTCCTTGTGAAGCATGAATACAACTCTTAAGACACAAGTCTGACAAGTACATTTTCCTCTCCAAACAGCAGCACATTCAAGGATTAGGTTATGGATCATGAAGAGAATAATTTTGACATATGAGATTTGGCAATGCCTAAGATTTGGTAACTGCCTAAATGGATTATTTTTTTCTTCTTCCCCTTTTGAAAGTTTCTACAATCTCTTATTGCATGACTGGTATGTAGATGATTTGTCTCACCTGTCATTGACCTGATTCACTATATTGTCTCGCTCTATCAGATTAATGAAATCACTGACTTGAAAATGCTCTCAGCAATAGTTCTAAGAACTTACATAAAATAAACCACATGCTAAATGAAACCAACATGAAAAGTTGTAGTGAAACCCAGGACTAGGTTAGGTGCCAAGGAGCAGTTCTGTGAGCTCTCAGAACAGGATCCAAGTCAAGTAATAAGCTAAGCACAGAGACAAATGTACCCTAAGCACAGCTGAGAGGACCAGCAATAGAACATGCTGCTGGGAGCAATCTGTGTCTTAAATATGGCCCCTGGGTTTACAGTGCACATTATCTGGGCCTGTGTTCACTCAAATGAACATGGCTCTAAAGCAGAGTGTGGTTTTCTAAGGACAGAGGGCTACATCTTTTTTAAAAATCAGTCAGATGTCAGACTTTTAGAATTTGCTATGGGAGTTGATTCAAATGATCAACGCTTACATGAAGAGTGTTTTAACCACAAGGCTATTTTACTTGGAAGACCCTAGAAATCAAAACTGAGCCAACAGTCTTTCAGCTTATACCTAGCATTCCCCTTTCCATGCAAGTGTTCCAGACTATGGATTCATCCCCAAGTTTACTCTTTCTCCCTGACCTAGGAAATGCTTTTGTACTGCAACAGAATTTAAACAAGAACAGAGATGTGCCTGTTCAGTGTCACCTACCTTAGGTGTCTAAACATCCATCTTTTACCATCCACTTTATAGATAAATTCTCTAATTACTTGGTAATCAAGCAAATAGGGTTTTTACTCTACACACCAAGAGTAGGAGCAGTCATCACTGGATTTGGGAACTTGGTTCTGGGTGCAGATTACAAATATTCTGAGATTGCTTCCTGGTTTGAACTTCTCAGGGTGTTTGGAAAGAAGCTCTGGCTCCTGCTCAGGACTGAAATAATACAAGCTGGACATCTGCCTTAATAACAGCTGGACATTCTGTCAAACGTTTTGCATTTCTAGGAACATATGAACAAAGTTGCAGGAAATTTGTCCAATAACTACAGTGCTCCTGGAACTTAAACACCTCTGGGTATAAAGAACACTTAAACTGAAATTTTCATGTCATAGCTTTGAACCTTGGCACCTAGACTTCACTGAGGTTCTGCTCTAGGCAATTTAAATTTGGGGTTAGCTCCCTCTATTTCTAAAATACCCAGTAGTAGTTCTAAGGCCCCTTAAGAATTATTCACTGGAAAGTGCAATGTTGTGCTTACTCTGGTTTTTTTTATGTAAATATCACTCAAGCACAGTAAATTCTACTTAATTTCTGCAATAAAACTTGCAGGTTTTTTTCTGAAAAAAATTGTTTAAATAGCAACAAAATAATAGTGCAAAATAATTTAACTGCTATTATTTTTATTATTATTGTATGCAAGTATTCAGCTGATTCTTAAAGGACATCATCAAGTCCAGCTCTTTACCACTCCAGGGTTCCAAACACATATTTACACTTCCTCATACTTTCCTTCCTTCTGGCCAGCCTACTGAGCTCCTTTGTTGAGCTGAGCTGTACTTATCACAGGAATTGGAGAGTGGGAGGAAAAATCAGCTTTAAAACACTCTGTACTGGAAGTAATGTGGGCCTAGTCTTTAGTTGTTGTTAAAATTTATTTTGGTTCCAGCACTCTCCAAGAATCTGCTTCTCAGTGGAAGTGAACTGAAGCAGTGTCCTGAGGCCCCCTTCCCTCCAGTCAGCCCCCCAGGATTCAGTAGAGAACCAAGCAGGCTTTTATGGTTGTAAGACCCCTCAGACAGGAGTGCTTGCTAGGAGTTTGATAAGGCAGAGAGAGCATATTGGTGTTATTGCATTAAACTGTTTATTTAATTTTGCAAATCTGAATTTATACCTCTAAAATCTCATTAATTACAAAAATACCAGTCATTTTTTGAAAAGCTCTGTGAATCCCTATCCCATCTGCACAGCTAAGACAACAGCTGATGCTCCTATAATATACTTTTCTTTCTACATTTCCAGCATTGGTTATTCTTGACAGATTTCTTATCATTATAAATATATACTCTAGTTTCATCATCTTAGCTACCCTTCACTTCCATATCCACTTTAATAACTTGCAACATTCTATCTATACAGTCATAATTTTCCAAGGCATTCCTATTTCTGTTATCTCACAGAAAAATCTTTCCCCCAGTTTCAGTTTGTATCTTAAATCTAAGTCCACTTTTTCTTTACCACTGTCCATATGTTGATGATGGGATGAAATGAGTCCTAAGAAACCATGAGATGTTAAACAACTTCCAGGAATTTCAGAATCTGTTCTGTGAGATCTAAGGAGATGCATCCAGCTCAGGGGCCCCCAACATGAGAAGCACATGGACCTGTTCAAGTGAGTCCAGAGGAGTCACAAAGATGCTCAAAGAGTGGGAGCTCCTCTTTCATGAAGACAGGCTGAGAGAGCTGGGACTGTTCAGCCTGGAGAAGAGAAGGTTTCACAGAGACCATAACCACCTTCCAGTCCCTAAAAGGAGCCTACAGGGACGCTGGAGAGGGAGTTTTTACTGTCCCTTGTAGTGACAGGATAAGGGGGAATGCCTTTAAACTGAGAGTAGGTTTAGATTGGATATTAGAAAGAATTATTTACTTTGAGAGTGGTGAAGCTCTGGAAGATGTTTCTAGGAGAATCTGTGGATGCCCCATCCCTGGAAACGTTCAGGACCAGGTTGGATGGGACCCTGAGCAACCTGGTCTAGTGGAAGGTTCCCTGCCCATGGCAGGGGAATTGGAAATAGATTACTTTTAAGGTCTCTTTAACCCAATCCATTCTATGATTCTATGATTCCATGATATAGTACCCTGTTAAAGAAATAGCAAAAGAGAAGCAGGCACTAAAAATAGAGGGGGAAAAAAGGTCATCTGTGGCTTAAAACAGTGGGGTCCAAAATTTCAAACTGTTTGAAGTCTTAAGCACCTGTATTCACCAGTTAAACGGAAGCTCCTGTACTTGCAGTGCGAACTCCAATTCCATGTTGAGAAGTTCTAGCTTCAAGGATTTGCTTGTAAAGAGTGGAGCTCCAATCCTCAGAATATCTTGAATTTGTGTCCAAGCTACTTTGCACTAAACTTATATAGAATAAGGTTAGATTGATTTTTTCTATTTCCTTTACTAAAAATACCTACTTTCAAGGTGAAGGACTCAGAATTTGTATGTATCTATTGTATTAAAATAACAGTCCCTTTAGTGAGAGCTTACTTTTGCAAATGGTGTCGTTTGATCAGTTCTACTCACAGAATGCAAAATGGGAAGGAGAGAAGCTGTGCTACTTCCAAACATTTGCAAACCTATTGCCTTTGAGAAACAAAATAATTTTGGTTATTTGTGATACCAACTCTCAGCAGAACAAAGTATGCTTGGCTAGTTTTTATAGCCAGATGGAACTACGTAGATCCTAATCTTGAATACTGGCCCAGTATTTCCAAGGAGAAAGGAGATGGCAGATGAAATACTGTACTCCAATTCTAAGAGAACAGGAGACACTTAGATATCAATGTTGATTGGCATAAGGTACAACTTATATCCAAGGAAATGTATTGTATGTAACCACAAACATTTGGCATTTCAGAAACAAAGCTGCTCTTCTTACCAGTCAAACATAAGAACTCAAATACAAGCATTTTCAATAATCAAGTCTGGAAATGGATTTATTTCCAATAACATAACTTTGCAAATTCTAACAAAGAAGGAGAACCTATTGTAAGTAAACAACTAGAAATAATAAGGATTATTGCATAAATGCTGCTTTCACTCAAGTTATAGTGGCCCTGGATTGCTTTTCTAATAAAATATAATTTATAATTTATGCCTGGGAAAAAAAAAGTCTACATAAAGAAAGTTTGTTTCAGGTTATACCATTGCCACATTTTTTTTCCTAAACATATTCTTGTCATACAGAGCTGTAACTTGAGAGATAACATAGCTGAGGTGCTAATGTCTGATAAAATTGCCAGTTTAAACTGTGGCAGGAGTACTACATTCATTAGCTATCAGCTTGACTAACTAGTATCAATAGTAACCAATCTGCAGTCTCTGGAAAATGACACAAAAGTATCAGATGCCATAAAGAGGCCTCTTGCTATGTTGAAGACCAAATTCTACCTTACAATTCTTGCCATTTATAAAGTATCCAAATTCAAACAACATCCACTTATATACACCAGTTTCCTAGTAGCATTTATTATGTTATAAGCTCCAGAGGAAGAAAACACAGCCACATGTAATTGGGTGTCAAAACCTAATGAGCAATAAGTTCAGAACAGGCTATTCAGGAGATCTAATTGTTTCCAAAGAACGCATGTAACAGGGAAGAGACACTCTTATCATTAACAATCCTATTTGAAATGACAACGAAGTAATTCTATAAATCATTGTCTGCACTTGAATCTCTCCTACTATTCAAAGTGAATTTGAAGAAGGTTTTATTTTTTTAAAACACCAACACAAAACTATTATACCCCATGCCTTGGTGTAGGTCAAACTCTTAAATCCTCCCTGGCATAACTTTCTGTCTTCCTGCTTCCATTTCAATATGTGGGTAGTTAAAAATGTCAAATATCAGGAGAGAAACTTTTGAATTTTTTTATGACATTTTGGAATAAAACTTCAATATACGCAATTGCCTTTACATTATTAAATGGGAAAAGCCTGTAGTCGTAGGCCTCCATTAAATGCATAACAGTTATTATTAAGACCTGTTATTTAATTAAAAATCAAGACTTCTTCTTTTCAGATGTACCTCATGTGGCATTTAAATTACAGACAGTAATGAGATGTGGACATAAAATGAGAAAAGAGCCACACAGGACTCCTTTTAGTAGAAAATTTTGTTCAAATTTCCAATCTTGCAAAAAATTATTTAGACTCTTAAGTGCACTCACCAGGAGCAGTATCACTTATGTAGCAGAATGGTTTTCAGCAGGCAGCATTTAAGATGGCCCCCAAAAGAGTGACCTGAAGGCCAAACCTCTGTAGAAGTGCAGATTTTCAGTAGAAGTTTAACATTGTGAAGGAATATAAACTTGATGCCTTTGGAGGAAAAAATGTATGACTGTGTCACATTCCATGCAGCAGCAACTTTTATGTGCTTTCTCATCTGCCCTTTCTGACAAATCATTCAGACATTTTTAATCTCTGGGCCACTTCATGCCTTGACTTCTTGGAAAATATAAGCAAGCTGGTGCCAAACATGCACTTTGTTTCTGTGACACCTCTAATGTAAGTCTACAGCTTAAACCAAACCTTTTAATTCAAGCCTGTAACATCTGCTGAATGAGTGCAACCATGCTGCTCTTATGGAAATGGACTACCTTTGGCTCCATCAATCTAAATACCATATGAGCATCCTGTCTTTTATGCTTTCTTAGTCTTCTATATCGGGGATATGAGCCTTACTCTTGAATTGTCACTTTTTTATTAAAATCTTTAAAAGTCTTCTGACAGTAATAGACACCTGTCCATCGGGTAGATCAAGGTGACCAGTTTATACCAGATGAGATGCCAATCAGCCATCATACAGATGTAATGCGTTATCTATAGAGCTGAGCTACGTTTTATACATGTGATCTACAGCTTAAAGCTGTGAGCATTGGCTGCCAACTCACTAAAGTTATCCAGTTCCTCTCCAAATTCTTCTAAACACAAAAGCATAACTTAGGAAGTTTAGAGATTTATCTGTTTATTAGGATTCCAGTTACCACTAGAAAATCTGGGATAACTCATCCCATTTCTAAAAAGAGATAGAAAAGAAAATGCAAAGTTGCATTGTCATTTCAGTCCGTGTAGAGTGCTGCCATAAAACAGTGACCAACGAAATTAGGAAAACCCATGGTTTGCATAGGTTGTCAACATTATTGAAACATATCTCTTTATATAATAATGTAACATACATCCTTTAGCTCTGTTAATATCAGATTTCAAAACTGAATTTTGGAAAGATGAAGTATTACCAACTTTTGAGGCACACATTAATACTGCTGACTTATTTTGGAGTTATCAAAACCAGGTAAACTTGAGGGAGAAAAACCTTACGACCATGCTTTTGATAGCTACACAAATGGTTAGCTGACTTTGAAAAGCCTTCCCTGCATTTGCTGCTTTCTTATGTGCACAGTGACAACAACACCATTGTTCTGAAGGTGAAATAATGAATTATTATTAGCTACATGACTAATATTAAATTACAAGTGTACTTCTACCTTGGGATAGATCAAGTGGCTTTTAAAGCTCTTCAGTATCTTTGCCTTTATCAGGCTGTGATGGTTATTAATTAAATCTTGTCCAACTGAATTACTTAGCAACATGGGTTGTGGTGCAGGCAAGATAATATCCCTTTTGTGCTCTTTTAAGACAGATTTTGATTTGCTAAAAGCTTGCCCAAGTAATATGTAAACCCTCATACTTGAAATCTGATGCATGTGGTTCATCTCTGCATGAGACTCCACTGACCACATCAGTTCTGTAGTTTACTCAGAAGAAAATCCCTACTCATTAGCATCCCTCCCTCCTTCCTGATTCTTTAGGAATGCTAATGTTTCAGGTAGCAACTGAAAGCACTGGCAATTATTTTGACTCCTGTAACACAGAAATATAGAACTAAGCACTCAAATGGAGTGTTCACATGGGCAAAAGGCAAGGGAACAAGCTTCAGAACCAAGGACCTCCATTCAAACCACTGTCTTGGGGAAATGTTAACAAAGGCAAACTGCAGAGTCATTTTCAAGACAAGGAACTGTTTAAAAAAAATTGATTCAAATCCATTGAACAATTGAGCCTGTCTCAATTTTGGGATTTCTGCAAAGCCTCCTAGCCTGTAGAAACACCTCCTGTATGGAGCAACTAAACCACCTCCTGCAACTTCCTTTGCCCTGCAAAAGGTATCTCCCTACAGGCAGGTGATTAGGATTTGACTTTATAATAATGATTCATAAGCAAACAATGGTCAAGGTCCCTCAGTCACAAGGTTCAGTAGCTTTAAAGTCCTATCTGAAGAAGTTCCTTCACATGTGAGCTTTGTTATGAAAAGCTCCATGCGATATGACAGATTGATTAGGGGACTAGGAAAACTGCCTATGACACAGCTTGTGATAGTACTTTGTGAAACAACGTACCAGAAACAGAAATCCTTTCCCCCCTTCTCTTTCTTTGCAAGGTATCTTTTATTCTTCATCTATACTTGAAATATTCTTTTATTTCAGTTTAGCAACAATGACAGATTCCTCAGGCATTTCCATAAGAAACCCAGGTAATGCCTCAGGAGCAAAACCAGCTTAAAATAATCAGGAGAAAAATGGCAATGGTGGAAGAGTTTTCCAGACTCTTGTGGTACCAACAGCAAAATTCACAAAGTAACTGCATGATTGCTTTACAAGGTAGCTTTATAGGTTTTGAATAAAAATACCCCCTTGAACATTAAATGAAAAGAAACATATCTAATTTAATGACTAAATTAAGGCCAGTAGTCTTTTTGGGAAGCTTGATCCAGGGATTAAACAGAGACAATTTTAAATGGTATATGATCAGGTAGGTATGTTGAAAGACCAAAATTTTTTGAATGCTAGCCAGGAACTGAGAGAAAAACAGCACTAAAAGCTCAACCTTAAAGCCTTGAATTGCTTCCTTAGTACTTTGACCATACACAGTGTGAGTTAGAAACCATAAGGTTTTGAACTTTCACAAATGTGAATAAAAGAGGTTGTACATAGAATAAAGCTATAATAGTGAAGGCATCCTGGCCTATGCTGGACGTCTTGTGTTCTCCTTTTTAAACTACAAAATAGAAGAAAAATAAAGAGAAAAACTTAATGACAGTTTTCAAATGGATAGATGAAAATCTTTTTCTCAAAATAGATTATATTTGTTTTATTTCTGATGGATTACATATTTGGAAGAAAGTAGGAAATATGTAGGCAGAGGTACTAGCATGCAATGTTTTTAATAAGGAATCAGGTTATTAACAGAACTAGCAGCCTAATAACTCTTTTTTTTTTTTTTTGACTGGTCAAATCTGTTTTATGTCCTTCAAAGTCCCATGTGGTAGCTCTTATTGACTTATGGTGACATTTACCTGAAAAGACAGAACTCTTCCCTCACCATCCGCTGCCTATTGAGCTCAGCCAATACACTGCTCAGGACTAACCAAGTTGCTTCCAAACCCAGAGCCTAAAGTCAATAAAAGCTTTATAGAATTTTCCACTTTCCCCACAGGAGAAAAATAGCTGTGAGTTTGTTGTTTGGAAAGGCATTGATTAGCATATTGCTGGAACAGACTGTTGACCTAACTATCACAGACTCAGCGTGAAGAAGTCCCCTAAGTACAAGTATCTAGCAGAGTAAGAACTCGTTTCTCTCGCCTCATTAACCATTTCCTGAACTTAGAAGTTTTATATTTCATTTGTTATATTAGTCATGCAACACAATAAATGAAAAAAAAATTCAACATCTAATGAAAGCAACTATCAACTCATAGAAGTAGAAGAAAGAATTCAAATTGAATTGAAAAAAAAAAAGAGGTATTATTTTCTTGCGCTTTTTATTTTTCAAGCTATTTATTTAAATAAAATTGAAAATGATCAGGAGATAGTTCAGGTGTCAGGACACCCCCAGAGCATAAAAAGTGTATTTTCAGTCACTCAGCTATCCAATTCAAGACAGCAGGACACAAGCAATGCGGGACTGCTCTACTTGTAACACTCCTGTTAACCCAGTTGAGATACAGAAGGCTTGCTACAAGCTTCCAAGATGTTTAGAGACACTGTGTTTCTCTTGATCTTGGTTGGGGGGGGGGGGGAAAGAAAGGAATGAAAATAGTTATGCTGAATGAAAAAATCTATGTGGACTGTACCAAAAGACAGCTCACTGCAATGGCAATTTGCAGTGGGACAGAGTATTTTTAGGTACTTTAAGAATGGGAACTGTAGGCTTTTCATGTAGAATTAAGGGAATAAGATGTGAGAGAGCCACACTGCCTCCTTTCTTCCTGCCTGCTCTTGGTTTGTCTTCTCAAAAAATTGCTCTAGAATTATTATCAATTCCAGTTTTTGATTAATGGGGAAATCTACACTTCCTCAGGGAAGATCTGGTTTTAAAGTACTGTTTTTTATGTTCTGTCTGTGTTCATTGTACAGCTGTTATTGCTAACAGAGTAATAATGTAAAACACACACTTTTAGCAAAATAATACCCCAAATAGATCTTAACATATGTTTCTCTGTCATTGCTGGACATAGTCTATGTCCCTTGTCCCTAGGAATCACTGTATGTCTCATACAGTTTCTCTAGCTTTTCTGATAAAGAGCATGATGTTTTGCTGTTCTCAGAATGCAGAGTAGTGCTTCTTCACCATAAGAAAAACCTTTCAGTTAACCAGTTCAGAGGGTCCAGTGAAAAAAAAAAGGTTGGATAAAAAGTTTCTGAATTCTGATTCATTTGTTATCATGAATCCACCAGTATGGAATTAGTTTTATAAATACTAGCTCTGTTAGGATACGCTCCACTGTGAATGTATTCAGCAATATAAATCAGAAAGGATTTAGGCCCACGTGTATGTATATGTACAAACACACACCTACACCCCTTTTCTAAACCAACAGAACTGTGTGCAGCATGATTCTCCCAAGATCTAAGTTGACAAAGATTCTGTTTATTAACATACATCCCTGCCTCATGGCAGAAAGCTAAATGCCTCATTACCCAATTATGCCTACAA
This sequence comes from Camarhynchus parvulus, assembly GCF_901933205.1. Taxonomy (NCBI): domain Eukaryota; kingdom Metazoa; phylum Chordata; class Aves; order Passeriformes; family Thraupidae; genus Camarhynchus; species Camarhynchus parvulus. Next base: position 50,726,943 of record NC_044574.1, on the reverse strand, counting down.
AATAACTCTGAATCATTCTCATTTTTACAAATGAAGCACTGAGGCAAAACATAAATTGATTGCTCAGAGGCCAAATTTTAGCTGACCCAGGATTGAATCCGAGCCCAAATCTTTATGTACCAGATGATGCTTCCGTAGTTTAGCTCTGAGGTCTAGTTCATATAAAGGGAGAGAGAAGTTTTTCCTGAGAAAAAGATTCTGAAAGAGCAATGGATCTTTGTAAGATCATACACTGTCTTTAAACTTCAGTCTTTGAAGGCTGGAAGAAGAATGCAAGACAAGATTGAACATGTGAATGAGAAAGTGGGCATTTGAGAGTTGTTACGGGAGAAATCTTACTAAAGGGAGACTTAAGGTAGGAATGCAAGTCAACACAATTATGCTAATGTACAATGGGCATAAATGAGGGGAAAAAGAAGCACCAGAGTAATTTCATCTTGCATGCACTTTAGTTGTTCACGTTTGTGTCTATGAACCAGTAACCCATAATTCATCACAGAAAAAAAAGAAACAAAAAAATGAATTTGTCTAAAAACTAAAAAATGAATTTGTCTGTTTAATATTTGGAATAAGAGAAATTGCATTTTGTGAGTTTCTTTTCTTTCTCTCCCTTAGGGGGAAGTAGCAAATTTCCTCAGATGTAGAAATATATTCCATTACTGCATCTCCCCAGCTATTTTTCTGCAACACTGGTCATATTTTAAATGCAACTAAGCATCTGAATAAAGTATGGAGAATTTCTAAAGTGACAAATGAATGAATCCAGACGCTTTCAGTGCTTTCTGTTCTCTAACTCAGATTTTGCCGATTTATTCAGGATTCTTCACTTCAGACAGTTTTTCATTCATTTCATCATCCTCTCATTGACCCTAAGATCTTTGAATTTTCATATCAACTTCTTGTGTGAAACTTTATCGAAGTCAAACAGATCCATAGCATGCCCTAATGTCTCTAATTTCTATGTCCCACTTGCTCCTTGATTAATTCTATCACGTGCTTCTGACAAGATCTAATTCTCTAAACCCATGGCTCTTGGCTACTGCGTAAGAGACTTTTATCTAACATGCTAACAAGTTCATCCTTTATGAATAATTCTAAACATCTTTCCCAAAACAGCAGCAAAATCTGCTGGCCTGTTGTTCTCTGCTTCACAACCTGAGTTAACTGGCAGTGAACAAAATGTCAAAATTACACAATTCTGGCAGTTCTGATCAAATGAAGATGTCCTCTTAGTGTTTTGTACCCACTTAGTGTTACATCTATAAGACAAGGTTTAGGATGTGCCTTGTCATCTGATCTGCTGCGGCATCAGTGCAAGATCGAGCAGGGAAAGAGACAAATAAATTGACTTCAAAGGCTCTTATGTGTGAGAGGATTTAGGGAGCAGGGATTTCTTTCCTGGGATGATATCACTTTCACAGAGTTGCAGGAAAGTATAGACAAAAACAACATGAAAAGATAAACCAGTAACCCACTTACCCAAGTCACATTACCACTGTATCTTGCCAGACAGTTTTTTTCTAACCTGTCTTTGAGGAGAAACACTGACAGATCAGCATAAGCTCCAGTCCACTACAGAGCTCCATTGCCTTCTTTCTGACAGAAAGCTTTTTTGTGGAACTCTTTATTGAAAGATAAAAATATTCTAAATGCCTTAAAAAGTATTTAAAGTACATTTAACACTTAAACCAAAATGATAGCTGAAGAGCATGATACTGACACATGAGAGCATGATCTTTGAACACAGGAATTCCCAAAATTTCAGCTAACTATATTTCTGTGGAGTGCATCAAGAAGCATATTTCTCTAGGCCTATTTCTTTCTCTAAACACTCACTGCTTGTTAGTGATAGGGGCAAGATACTGAATCAAACTGACTGCTCATGCACTATTGCAAACTTTGTGTTTCTATGATCTTTCTCCTCTGCACTGGACTCTCTCAAGTGGGTCTGTTTCCTGAAAAATGACTATCAATTCCAAAGCTCTGTAGGTTACCCTGGCAAAAGCTCAATGTTGCAGTCCAGCTGCTGTCATCTTGCACAACTGGGCCTGCACTGCCACCTCCCCTGTCACATTTATATTTCTGCTTGTTGCATAGAGGCTTTGTAGATCATGGATTCTAGATGATGGCCTAAGAAATAACTCTTTACACTGGCACACTCTGTCTGCCTGCAAAAATATCCCGTTTTCCACAAGGGTTCTTGGGATGATATCTATTATCTGCAGTTAGCTCATCTTTTGCAGTAATTTTTACTCCTTTTATCTACTTTTTGTATTAATATTATTTTATCTGCTCCTTTGTAAGGACTCCGGTGAAACAGCTCATCTCCTTTAGAACTGCTTGCCCTCACCTAGGAGAAAGAGTTCTATACTGTTTTTCAAGGACTGAATTTTTCCCTCTTTCTTCTTTTATCACCAAGGCTACAAGCCTTGGCAACAGGGAAAACAGAACATCTATTTTTAGAACCAATGAGTGAGAAGTGCAAAGACCTAGAGAAGGACCAATTAGTAACTAGTCTGTATCTGTAACATTCAGTTTTGGACGGAATAGAAAAAGGCAAATCTGAAGATCATCTCCATGAGATACTGGAAACAATGAGAGCAATCTGATACTGCCCATGGGAAATATATAATGACAAAATAGTATGGGATCTAAAATTGGATCCTGTAGAACCCCAGCATTAATGACTGCTTCATTAAAGAGGCTTAACTGCAACAAGCAGGCTCCCCTGAAAGAAATACAATTCATGAAATGCTAGATAATCCAGAAGAGATAGTTAACCTCTGCTGTAGAAACTGATGGTCCTGTGTAACAAATGATGCAAACAAATACTAAAAGAGTGGATTAACATGGTCTTTTTTAGTAAATATATGATAACAGCTCTGCTGAATACTTCTATTAAGCATCTGGGGTGAATGACATTTGAAGTCGACACCGAAATTTCTTGCACATGTTGATTACTAGAGGATGTTCTTCCACCTGAACTACTACCTCATATTGAATAAATGGATGCTAAAATAGGCTGTGTGAAAACTAATTCTCCATAAGAAATACTGATCAATTCAGGCTGTATCACAGTTAAATCCAAACATGTAAAATGAAATATGGTTACACAGATATAATACAGGAAATGATAAACTATCTGTGGGGAACCAAATTAGTACAACACTGATTACAAACAACCACTTCAGATTAAATGCTCAATCTTCTATTACTGTGTTGCTGAATAATAGGTTAGTTGAAAGCAGGCCTAGATCTAATTTTTCCATAAGAATATATTCAAGATGCTGTATTATTCCTTTCTTTGGGGAAACAATTGATTTTGAAAACACATTACTATTTATTCATGCTTCCCAGACAATTATAGCTAAAATTTCTACTACTTGAAATTGTATTAATGACATACCAGTAAATACTGAGTGGCAAATAAACACAGCTTTAACGCCCTTGTTCTGCCACACAGTCTGAATACAGGAAGCAGTAAGAACTTACTAGATGGGCAATGAAGCCTTACCAAGACAGGAAGAGTAGTATTTGTGGGATTACGACTGTCATTCAGATCGTTTCTGGAGACTTCTCCTCCTGTAGTTTTGCCTAGACAGTTTAAAGGCTGAGGGTCTCACCTATTGTACTGGTATTTATTGAGGAGAGCTTGCTGCAGATCTGAGCCATCTATCTGCCTGGAGATTCTTTCTCACTCTTCTAAATGTTAATATTTAAATCTTTACCATCCCCATTATACTTCTCAGCCTTTCACAGTTAGGCAAGTTTTAATTTCACCAGCAATCAGACTGTTCTCCTCAAAAGGCTTCTGGGCAATTCCATCTGTCACAGGAGCAACAATTCACTCTCATCAACCAGGCTCTTCCAGAAGCAATTTTGGCTCTCCGCATGGGAAGTACTCTACTGTACTAGTGAAAAACAGATAATTGTGACTCTTTCTTGGTGATTACATTAATTAGCTGAAAATACAGAGGGAACATTAATGTCATCTTATTAAAATAAATTGCGAGAAAAGGAGTTTGATGGTTAAGACCCTAGAATGAAATATCAGTAAACTCACAGCACCACTGTTTGAGTGTCCTCAAAAATTATGCTATCATTACACCTAAACTTATCCTGCTAATTACTTTTTTGTGGTCCTTGGGTCAGGGACTTGGTGTGTTTACTGCAGCCATCACTGCTCTGTCACAAAGATTTCCAAAGTACAGAGAACATGAGAAGAGTTGATTGCAGAATCATGAAGAGATGGCATTAAAGATACTCTGCTGATGCCTTGGAAGTTCATCGATGTAGTTATACAATTTCTTGGCTAGCAAAGGACTGTCAGAAGGGGAAGGATTAAAATCAAGGGTGTTGAAAAGATGAACTGTAATATTAAATGCTGCTCTTATGCAGTCCTTCGAAATAACAGGGTTAGGACTTTTCAGTGTACTTTTCTTTATCAACAACGGAGAAGAAAGAGCTATAGAAGTACATGTATATACACATATATGCTTGCATATGTTTGTGTAAGTACAAGTTCCAAGAGAAAAACCCTCACATTTGTGAGGAACAGAGAAGGACTAGTCCTGTGTCCCATACCACCAGTGTGTTATCAACCAAGTCCAAGCACTGAACTGCTGGGCAGAGCACACTTTAACAAAGGCAGTTTCTCACACCCTGAAAACTTGAACATCCCTTCTCACACCTGAAGTCCCCTAGGCTCAGAGCAACTGGCATTTAGGATTCATGGAACTCACCCGCTATATGGCACATGTCCTTCCCACCTCTGCTTCCTCTCACAACTTCATTATAAAGCTAACTCCAGTTGCTGTGGCCAGGTCATAGCTGTTCTGCCCACAGCTCCCAGTTGTGAGACGAGATCTGAAGAATGTTTAGACACAAATATATGGCAGGAAGAAAACCAAACAAACATAGCAAAACAACAAAACCAGAAAAAAATCCTACTTAATTGATCACAACTGAGAAACTTCCAGTCATAATCCTGGACAACTTTTTCAGTTGCAAGTGTACCCTTTAATTTGTAGATTACAATGAACACTTTTCTGATTAGTCTAAGCTCTGCTTTTTATACACTGCAGCTGAATCACTGCCCGCATTCCAGAACTAACATTGTTTACTGATAAAGATTTCAGTAGATTTTGAAGGTTTTAGAAAACATTGCATATTTTAACCTGTCTTTGGGACATTCAAAATACTGAATATTCAGCAGTCATACAGCACAAATGTCTGGCCAGACTTGAAACAAATCATGGAAGCAAGAATGTTGTTTATTTTCCTCATCCTTCCATTAGGGCTACTTAATAGGTAAGAGTTCTGCCACAAAACAGAAGAATATCTTGTTCAGTGTCAGAAGAAAGCTTGTAACCCCAAACCCCACTCTCATGACCTGAACCGGGCCCCTTGCTGAAAACTGAGCAAGCTTCCTTTCCTGCTTACTCAGAGTCTGGTGTTGCTCATTTTCAAATGGATGGCACTCTTCCCATCTACTCCAGTTCACAGAGCTGGCTCCTGGTTTGCCAGCTGATTCCACCTTCAAAGGATTACATTGTTTTCATCTTGAACTCTGGAAACAAGGCAGTTTTTTAGTGTTTTCGGCCATATTTATGAGCCTGGGTGGTACAAAGAGGGGATCGGTTACACAGGTCTTTTGTGCTTTTATAGGGAAATAAGCTCACACACTGAAGGGGCTACAGTTCCGCAGGGTTAATTGGCTTTCAAGTTTGAGCCCAAATCATACCATGTATTAAAAAGTTTATTTAAGGTCTACGAATGATCACAAGGCCACCATCCTTTGTCTCTTTGCAGCCCCTCTCCTAAATATCTCTATTTTCAGGACTAGCTGTCCAAAAATTCTGAAATAAGCAGTGATCTGAAAAATTGCTGAGTCTCTGGGTTAACATCCTGACTTGCCACTGATGTTGGCAAGCAAAGATACTTGAGTTTACTGTTCACTGATGTAATTGCCTTGAAAGAATAAACCCAAGGCAGAGCCCTAGTAGGTCACGGGCTTACAGTTTTAAAACTTTATTACTCATTAAATGGCAAGGTCACAAAACTGCAGTTTCCCTCAACATTTTTTTTAAACTGTCAATCACACCTACGTATATAGTAAATAAAGTTGAACTGACTGCTTCACAGGAAAGTACCTGGCTGGAGGAAACAACATTGTGAGCTAATATTAGACCATGGAGCTTTGCGAACAAAGTTATTCACTTGATCAATAGCCCAGCTACAGCTGTTTTGATTTGTGATGCTGATTACTTAGTAATAGGGAAATATGCACCTTCCTGAGGACACAACCACCAATGAATCTAATTTTTAATTAGACATGCTCTTAAATAGTAGGGTTTTTTTCAACTAGCATATCTGGAAGGAAATAGAGAAGAGATTTGCAAAGGAAGTTTAGAGGCGGTTACTTTATAAGCAATCTGAAAGGTGAAAAGGGGTGTAAGGAAAAGGTGATACTGAACTTTGAGATCAGTGTCAGCAGGCACCTGACACTGATCAGCAGTCAGGCATCGCAATAATTTAATCCCTTTTTTTTCCTCCTTTTTGAAGTTTCTGAGAAGTTTTTATTAATGCAAAAATTCAGGTCTATTTGGGTTATACAGTGATTATGTATCTAGGGAATTTCTCTTAGGAGTAAAACTAAACTCTCTGCATTTTATCAGTTTTATATGACATACAAGAGAGGGAAAGTAATAACTAACAAAAAAAATCATTACACTTGGAACTCTAAGAAAAGGTGTTACATCTTAGTCCACTTTATCAGCTATTTCTCTGACAGCACAATACAATGGTGATTCCCTAAAGTAGAATTTCATCATGACACAGATGTTTTTGCCACTTAATTCCTGGTCATTGTATCATGTAGTATTAGAAATTATACAAGAGTAGAGAAAGAGCTTCTTCTGGCTGCAGAATCAGTCTTCAATGGCCATTACAAAGAGTGATAATTGAAATGGGATAAATGTGTACACAGGTAGGACAATGTCTGTAGAAATATGATTTCTGTAAAGCTGGTTTGGGCTTTCCTTTGTTTTATGTGACATGCAGAGGAAGCCACAACCTCACAGTTACTCACTCTTCCCTGCCAGCACTTTTGGTAGGCTGATCATAATTTTATAAATAAATGCATCCATTTAAACCCTTATTTCATTAAGCTGCTTTTATCAACAATGACTTTTCAACATGTGCATTTTTAGAAATTGTGGTCAAACACATGGACTGGTAGCTCTCTCTTCTCACCCAAACACATTTACAACCTTAGTTCCCATTTGTAAACACTCTGCATAAAGCATTTTTTCATGTGAAACAATCCCACAGTATGTGACCTTGCAATTTTAAACCTAAATTAGAAGCAGGGAGAAAGACACAGCACCTGTGAATCAGAATGGATTTTCCCAGCAAGTTTCATTTCCTATCATACCCAATTCAAGATTAGAGACGTGATTTCACTTCAGAAAAGTACAATATTGATTGTTATCTTATGTCTTTCTCCTTTATTCAACATACAATATCATCTCAAGGACCCTGATGCTTTTGCAGCTGTGTAACAGGTGAGGAGTTACATATATGCAGAGAATTTTCACTAGTGAATTCTTCATTGTGCGTGACGCAGGGTCATGGCTGTTCTTCATTTGTTTGGGAAATTGATTACATCTCTTTAAAGCCTCTCAAGCAGCACAAAGCAGACAGAAGAATTACGAGCTAGTTTAGTGCACTTTACCTTGATAGAAAGAGCTTGTAGCTCAGAGAAGCAGGTAGGAAATTATATATACACACAGCCTTCAGGTCGAGGCTTTCACTGCAAGCTGCATGACTAAATCAGAGGCTTATTAGTAGCTTGCTGATGACTTTGCTTTGAAAATGTACTGGGGGAGGAAAAACGTTGTTTGCTACTGGCTAGGGATATGTGTAGCTGGAATATTTATCAAACCACTCTACCTGGTTGACATATGTTATTCAAAGAGCAATCTTTAAAAAATGGATTGAGGTATAATAAATTGAGTTTATTACGCTAACTGATTGAGTCTATCCTGTGTTTGTCATACATTTTACATTTGCTAAAATTATAAGCAAGATTTCATACCAAAGTTAGATTTGAATCCAAACCTAAATTTCATGCGGTATCTGAGGCTGGGCATAGGCATTCCAGTTTTGATATTTAGTAGCTTTTCCATTATCTACAAGATTAGGGCAATTTGGTACCCTGGCCCACTGCTGTGATTCCCTCCCTGGCCATGAACCAAGCCCCATGCAGCCACTCCCTCACTTCCTCACCAGTAGGGCTGGGGAGAGAACTGGCAGGGCAAAGGCTAGAAAGCTTGTGGATTGAGATTCAGACAGTTTAATAGAAAAAGCAAAAACTGCATGTACAAGCAAAACAAAATAAGGAATTAATTTGGTGCTTCCCATGGGCAGGCAGGTGTTCAACCATCCAGGACAGCAGAGCCCCATCACACATAATAGCATCTTGGGAAGATGAACACCATCACTTCAAATGTCCCCCTCCTTCCTTCTTCCTGCAACTTTACATACTGGGCATGATGTCACATGGTCTGGAATGTCCCTTTGGTCAGTTTGAGTCACCTGTCTGGGCTGTGTCTGCTCCCAACCTTACAGGCGTCCCTGATTTCCCCACCAGAATGGCCATATGAAAAGCAGGACTGGCCTTGGCTCTGTGTAAGCCCTTCTCTCTATAAACATCTCTATATTATTAGCCCTGTGCTCAGCACAAATAGAAAACACAGCCCCACATCAGCCCCTGGGAAGAAAATTAACTCTACCCCAGGCAAAACCAGCACACACATTGAACAGGAAAATTCTGCAGACTGCATAAAATGTATCTGACCTATCATGAGTATGACATTCCACATAGAGCTAACTGTGGATACAAGATGGGTGTGCCTCAAATATGTCAGCATCACCAAAAGTCATGAAACCAAAACCATCCAGGGACAAGTATGTTTAATTTGCTAAATGCCTCCTGCATTGTCCCAGACTCACTTCTAGGGGTAAGTTCCCTAGGATGTACACCTTCTGCTTTTCAAGTAGGAATACCAATCTGGGAGATAAAATCCAGTCAAGACATCTAAACTGCAACATTTAGTGAGAACAAGATCAGACCAGATTAGACTAAAACAGAACACTAGGTAGGAAGGGACCTCAAGGATCACTTGGTCCAACCTTTCTTGGTAAAAGCATCTAGACAAGATGGGACAGTACCCTGCCCATCTGAATCTTAAAACTATCCAGTGTTGGAGAATTCTCCACTTCCCTGGGGAGATTGTTCCAATGGCTGATTGTTTTCATTGTGAGCAGCTTTTTTCCTGTGTTCAATCAGAATCTCCCATGGAATAACTTGTACCTATTCCCTTTCCTCTTTTCCATATGACTATTGGTAAAAAGGCAGTTTTCATCTGTAGCCACCCCTGAATACTGGGACACGGTGATAAGGTCTCCCCTAAACGTTATTTTCTCAAGGCTGCCCAAACCCAGGTCTCTCAGCCTTGCCTCACAGGGCAGCCTTCCAGTCCTTTGATCATCTTTGTTGTGGCCCTTCTCTGTATCCTCTCCAGCCTGCTTCTATGAGCTATGATCCTGAGGCACAAGGCCAGATCATCCTTTTAAGGCTGATACAGAATGAGGAGACGTTTAGGAAGACTGTATTTTAATCAGTTGTAGGATAGGGTCTGTAAATTTTTGAAAGTCAGTTTCATAATTTCCATGCATTTATTAAATCATTTATTGAATCTACAGTGCCTTGTTTCAGAAAGTCACTAAATAGGTTCTTGTTAAGACTTCTGGTACATTATTTCACTGCCAAAGACTGACAGTATTCCCTCCCTTTCCTTGCCCCACCTTTTTCCCCCCTGAGAACTGCTGTATAACTAGCACTTCCAAAAACATTAATTTGCCCTCTGCTTGTCAAAATTCATGTAGTGTTTTCAAGCACTGACAGCAGATACTTACAATTACATCATTTGCCATTTGTTGGGGCCATTTCTTGCCCGCGTAAATAAGTATAGTAACACAATAAACTGGAAGAAAAGTCTGGTTTGAAAACTAGATGCCTCAATTGAAGATGTCACAGCAGAATCTGTACATCACTATTTAATAACAGAATGCAAGTGGCAGCATTTGCAGACAGCAGAATATTTAGATTGTTCAAGCCTAAAAAAAAGACTGAGATAATGTCAAAAGGAGAGATAAAACACAGTGACTGCTGTCATTCTATGACAAAAGCATTGTGTATACTGAATAGATAATTAGTGATTGTAAATATCCTGTGAGGGAAGAAAGATTTTGAACTTGAGACATCACTAAAAATACCTACTACATTTTTGTCAGTAGTGAAGTATAAGATAAACACAAAGACCGAGGTAGCAAGTAATTGAAAATACATCATTAAATCAATTATAGGTATTAATGAAAAATAACACTTTCACTCCCCATTGCTTTTGAGAGAGAAGTGCAGGCATACAAGAAATCCAAACACAGTTAAGAGAAGTCTAAGGGAATGGACAACTTTCAAGAGAAAATGAACGTACAGAACAGAACTAATCAGTCCAAGGAACAGACTAAGAAACAACATGACATAAGTATACAAATAATGAATAGCATGCTTAATAAGAACCATGATACATCTACTTATCCATGATTATTCTGCAATTAAAAATCCACTTAACCTCAGAGGTTTAAAAAAGTTGGGTAGCGGTAGCAAGATTTTACAACTTCATATGAATACGATGGTCTTCAAGACAATCAAAAATGTTCAGATTCTGGGGACAATGAGGACACCTTAAAGTGGGAAAACAAAGAGCATAATTGTTTGAGTTTGGGTATAATCCAAATTCAACTTTGTTTCTAGAAGACATTATTTTCTGCTGCATGCTGGTCATTCTCAGTGTCTCCCACTGCTATGTTTAATTTCCTAACTTATCTAGATCTGTAAGTTTGATCTGCTATGGTGATTCCATTGTGCTATAAATCAATTAAGTTATTAGCTTGTTGAGGATCTTTCTTTTTTTTCCTCCCCATGACAGCATTATCTTTTTTCTAGAACAATCTGAAGTTTTCTAGCAAATATTGACACTACTCTGGAAAACAATAGATATGGTTGGAGGATGGAATTTCCATCTTTCCCCTAGAAGCAGGCACCACAGTTACGTGAAATTGTAACAAGAAAAATTACTCATTTGTGCAGGAACCTTAGTCTGAAGTTTCTTCTAAGGGTCCTTTTTCCATTGCTCCTTAGGCAGGCAACAGAGAGATGAACCTTATTTGGAAGTGTAGACTGCGCCAGATGGAGCAGGCTGGTTTAAAAATCAAAGGGACACAAGGGCCTGTTTTCTGTAGGACATAAACACAAAATGTTATGCACTGCCAGCACTTAGGAGCCCTCCTGTACCTTGGTGCAGCAGGCATCAGTTGGCTTTCAACTGCTCTGACGCCCACTTTGGCTGAGCTGCATCGAGTCTGGAAGCACCATCCCACTGAATGCTGCTTCCCAGTATTATCAGTGGGTGTAAAGTACTGGTCCTAATTTGCTGTATTTAAAATTGTTAGGTCTAGTGCCTGAAATAATCAGTGAAAAGCTATCTGCAGGATGGTGTGGACTCCACATACCATAAGCATCAGTTCAGCATTAGAAAAACCCTCAAGTTGACATTTCAGGGTAGTTTTTTTTAGAAGGAGTAATGGTGAAGAGAGGACAAAGTAAGAAGAAGCCTTAAGCCATTGAGTCTGAGAATCCCTTTGGTGTTAATACCCAAGAACTATTTGGGTGTCATTTAGAAGTCATAAGCACTATGAAGAGTTGCAGAGAACTGTAAGTATTAACCACACATGAAGGTCTCCCTCTTTCTGATAATAATGTCAGAAATCTCTTTAAAAATCTTATAAACATCACAAGATTTTTTTCCAGCTTCTTACTGCACTCAACTCAGTACTTTTTTCCCTCCCTTGTATAATAACCCCTCATAGCTGGCAGTAAATATGAAACAGGCATACAGATAAAGCAAGTAATACTTAGCAATAGGGGATTTGATAAAATTCCTATTTGAACTGGTTTTTATTTATTATTTGCATCTAGAAAAACCTCTTGCAATATCTTTGCCTAGTTAGGACTTGGTTTCCAGGCAGTAAGATGAAGAGTCCTTTATGAACTTGTAGATACACACTTAATATCGGTAGTCAATTATTTTCCAAAATACACAAACATTTTTTCTGCAGTATAATAGCGATAAATAAGGGTTTCTTCTGTAACTCTGGACAGTGTTTTTACTATACTGTACTGTACAAGACTTACAAAAATATGAATGAGAAATGTATTCACAGACTACAGGTCTCTGACAGGAGGCTGTAGCCAGGTGGGGGTCAGCCTCTTCTCGCAGGCAACCTGTGACTGAATGAGAGGAAATGGCCTCAAGCTGTGCCAGTTCAGGTTGGACATTAGGAGTTAGGGCGTTAAATATTGGAATGGGCTGCCCAGCAAGGTCGTGGAGTCACCATCCCTGGAGCTGTTCAAGATACAACTGGTTGTGGCACTCAGTGTCACATAGGTTGGACTCAATCTCAGAGGCCTTTCCAAGCTAATTGATTTTGTGTGATTCTGTCCTGCCTGTGCTCCCTTCCTCTGCGCCTGCTCACTGCCAGAAGACAGGGCACAGAAATGTTATTGATTTAGAATAAACACTAAAAAACAAAACATCAGTGTGTAATCGACATTATTCTCATACTGAATCCAAAACCCAGCTCTGTACCAGCTGCTAAGAAGAAAATTAACTCTATCCCATCTGAAGCCAGGACCAGGCTGCACATACTATAGTTTTTCCTGTCATTTAAACTCTAAACATTTTTCTGAACTAGTTCAAATGGTGTGATCTCTAATTTACCCTTTAAACATCTTTTCAAGTAATGAGTAGACTATGAGCATGAGCACGTGGTAATTTTTTGAGAATTTTTGAATTCTGTAAGGACAAAAATGTATCTAAATGCATTATCTTGAGCCCTCTTCAGTTTTTTCTTTGAGGCAGTTATGTGGATTAATGTTATTGAAAACCATGCTATACAAATGGAACCACACCACTTGAAGAAATTAAGGATTTTGAAGGACTGGAAAAGCATCCCATCTTCCTACCATGACGACAGCAATATGTTCTGTTCAAGTTCTTGAATATGATCAAGAGAATCAGATGATAGTGTTGTTACTAATAGCTGCAGCCCTTTATCTGTTTGACTAGGTAAAGGAATCTATTGAGGAAGAATATGATAGATCATACTAAGCTGGTTTAAACCCAGAAACAAAGTACCATGAAATGACTGGTGTGTCTCAGAAGTCGGTACTGGGACCAGTACTGTTTAACATTTGCATCAATTACTTACCCAGGGGATCCCTGGAAACACTCAGTGTCAGACTGGATGGCGATCTGATCAATCTACTCTAATTGAAGATGTCCTTGCTCATTTCAGGGGTTGGACCAGAGGGCCTTCAAAGGTCCCTTCCAACCCAAATCACTCTATGGTTCTAGAACTTTATAAAGCACTGTGTTTGAAGTTTGCTATAATTAATTGGGATAGGAAGTCAAAACAGGGCTCTTCCCACAGTGATGCTTCTGAGTGATCTTTTAGAGTCCCTAAAAACAAAGTCTGTTTGAAAAATAAAGTGAGTGAGCAATCTGGTACCACACTAGAGCCCAGACAAGTCATTGGAAGCCTAAGCCATTCAAGAGTTCCCTCATTTACTAGAACTTGCATCATAAGAAGAAATTTTATGTAATTAAAATAGTTACTTGTATCATACCTGTTTAAATGGCACTAGCAGAGTCCCTGAATGACAGATATCCAGTATTTCTGGTGTTGACAGATTTTCACAAAATGCCATTCATCAGTCTTGGCATAGTTACTCCTATTAAAATAGGAGCCATATTAATGCAACACATACATAGCATTTTAGGTTTAATCAAAGTAATTCTATTTTTGAATTTTTGATTGACAGACTCTTCTTTCTGCTCCCTTAACTCAGCTACGTCATTATTAGCACACACACTTCTAAACAACATACCAGTAAATTTCCAGGTTGATCTAACCATGATTTACCCACAGAAGAGGGTAAATAATATTGTTTGTAATGCACGTTCATTAACCTCCTGCGTAACAGATCATGCTGTTGTGTTCCAGGCATGTAGACCCTCCCTGCAAGGAAAAGTTCATCTCTGCATCTCTTCAACAGATGCTGCAATACTCATTAATACAAACTTTGCAATGAGAAGGCTTTGCTCCAAGCTGGGCAATTGACAGAGATGGGTTTGTCTCTATGTACTTATCAGCAGAATACAGAATGAACTGGAGGCTTGGGCTGTCGTAACAGCTGCTTTCAAATCTTGAACACTCATTTTGGAAGAAGGAGTTTTTAATATTAATTTTAATACATTTTAAAATGTAATTTCAAACCTAGAAAATCAGTACTGATTATTTGGTTATGAAAAACAAATAATAATAAACAGATTTATGTTCATTAGCATTTCTCACAAGTGGACCACATTCATCTGAAGGCAAAATGCACTTTCAAGAATTTTGTTCAGCATGAGTTGTGAGCTGATATAAATAAAAATAAAGAAGAATGGTGTTCAAGCTTTGAGGATGGCTATCAGAATTGGTGTTCAAGATTTGAGGATGGCTATCAACTGGTAAATCAGAAGCCAGTAGCTTCAAAATACTGGCATTCAAGACTGATTCTTTATAGCACAAGATTTCTTTTCCTGGATACATACAAACCATTCATTCACATATAAAATGCATGAAATGCTGAAGCTCACCTTTTGGAAACCTACCTTGACTTCCACTTCAATAAGCTTACTCTCATCTCACAAAGGCCTACTGAGAGTACAAAATGCAGAGTCCTGTACTTCCAAAACAATTCACGTTCCACTTACTTCTTTTTTTTTTTTAACCCAAGCTAAGTAGGGATAAGTTTAAAACACACAGAGAATGTGAAAAGTACTGAAGAAATTAAAAGGCTTCTTTTTATATGACATTTTCAGTAAAAGTTCTCTCACTGCTCTACCACTGTCACAATATCTGCCTAGCACTTTGCAGTCCTACTTTCTCAGTGGTGCTGATATTCGTGTACTACACAGCACCACTACCTGTGCAGAAAGCCTCATTTATTTTGTGGCACTTTGTCAGAGATAAGCTCAGCAAAAGCCATCCCGTTGTTTAAAGAGGGGAGTATGTCATTGCAGAAGGGACTGTGACCATTGCCTGCCAACTGTGTTGATAAAACATGAAGCAGGAGTACAGCGAGGATTCAACTTTTGATCGTGACTTTCCAAAATAATGTTACACATCATTATACACATCACAGAGGAACAGACAATTATGCAAGATACTTCACAGAATTCATTTTTTCCTCTGGAATTGTATGTATGTGAGACAGCATGAGGGACAGAAATGACAATCCCTCTGCAGCAAAGGGACAACAGCGAGTTGTGCTCATTTCAATGCTTGAGAGCCCTTGTAGCAAAAAACCCAAAGCAACAGCTATGGGGAGAGATGAAAGCTAGCACAGCCAGCAGTGTCAATGCTAATGAGGAAAGACTATCAATGCAAACTCTCTGTTGGCCACATCAGTAGGACAATGAAGCTCAATCGGCTGAATGTTCCAAAAATAAAATGATAAATTACGCGTCACCTAACACTTCTAAGAGTATGACAACAGCTTTTATGCTTCCTGTAGAAAACCATATATTATTGTGGTACACATGTAAATACACATTGTGTATCACAGAGCCATTCTTCACCCATAAAAATGTGCCCAGCTGAAGTCTGGCAGGCATAAATGAGAAAGTTTAAAAATTACCAGCAAAAATATCAAGGAAATAAAATACACAGTGGATATAATTTCTACTGGCCATCTTCACAAACCAAATGATGGACAAATATTAAAAAACATCTGTACAGATGCCCTACAGATGACAAACAATTCATTTTTACTAGTGATCTGTACTGCTTGAGATTTTAAATTTGAATCAATAGGTGTGTTGCATTACCACCAAAAGCAAGATCAGAGAAAAGAATAAATGTGCCACTTACTGAGAATAAATACAGTGTCTCATGAAAGAGAATGGTTATGAGAAGACCTGATTATAGGCTGACACTGCTTCAGCTTAACCAAATATCACAGGTATTTTCATAGGGAAAAAGGGCAGCATCTGTATTATGGGGAAGAGAGTTTTGAACCTGAGCCTTCCAATACTCTCCCAACTAAAGTAGCAGGTGTAGGAAGACCTAAAGATCTTGCAAGAAGCTGCATAAATTTAACTCACTGCATGGTTTGTATCACAGAATAATGTGTTTTGTCTTGGGAGAAGCACAACTAATCACATCAGTATTTCTATTTTGCAAATGTTTTCTTGATCAACTTGGCACATGGAACACTCGACAACACAACCACCATACTTACAAGAATCATACTGAACAAAAAACTGATAGGCAGACCTTGGTGAAGGTGCTGTTACTTAATCTCCAAAACAGGTCAGTAATTTGTCACATCAGCCCTTCTATGAACCATCAACCTCATTATCGTAGTTCACTGCACAAGGTACCCTTGGGAGTCCAGTGCTAATAGTGTGCAGAGAGAGTTAAGACACACAGCCCAAACTCCCTCATTATAGATCCACTTTAAGGAAACACTTACATATTAGGGTGAAACAAGCATTACATTTAGAAAAACAAAAATCAATACAAGGAACCCAAAAGCTAAATGTGTTTTTTCAAGTAATACCATCAAAATTAACTCTGAGAAGCAGCCCAGGAAACTACTCATGTGACAAGTATCATTGATCTAGCTGTTATCAAGCCTGTATGAATGGCATCATTATGCACTCACCCTTACTGGCAAAGAGCATCAGAGAAGAACTGCATATTTGAAGAGGAACATGCTTTAAAACAAAGGATAAAAAGATCTTCAATTTTGCTTGTATGTCTGTATTATTCTCCAGGGGTAAATGACAGCAGTGCCTAAGGCCTCAAGCCTTTAAGTTGCTGGCTGTTCTGGGGAGCTCTTACTGCTTTTATTGAATTTATTGGAGCTGGGGATATTTAGTGCCTTCTTGGTATGATTGATACAATTTTCTCCCTATGAAGCTTTGAAAATCTCTGTTACGGTAAAGCAGAGATAAGTTTGGTCATGAAACTTCATTAACAACACTGAATATTCTAAATGGATTGCACCTCTATTTTTTTATGTAGCTACTGGCAAGTAAATAAGAGGACCATCAGTCTTTTTCTTATGGATGAAGCTAAGTGAGAGGAAACTTAAAGGCGAGATAATTTGTTGGCAATAACAAAATACTTCTTTTTCTTCAATAACTCAGAAGTAGATGACCCCAAAACCTCCAGTGCTTTATCTCTGGTAAACCCACTTGTTTTTTACCCTTAAATTTCATCTTGGCCCTAATGTCCTCTTTGTGGAACTACTGTACAATTCAGTAGGAAAAGGGTAATGCATTAAGCGTCTGATAAACCATTGTTGAGAATTTAATAGACACAAATTTTGTGTCAACTTTACATTTTCAGTTTAGATCTGAAAACAACTTACCCATGAAGAGAAAAAAAGTATATTGTTAAGACATCTGGAGGTCTGAAAGCAGATTTGTTGCTCATTTCTACAAATTTTATGGGTCATTATTTTTCTTAAAATTTAAGTGGACTCAGATCAACCTTCCCTCATACACATTTTATTTGTTGTCATAAAACACCAGTGATCCAAAATAGCCTCTGTGGAGAATTTTATTCTTTATAGCATGCTTTGACTAGATGTACTAGTACTACTTTTCTTCAGAAAATAATGTTGAGAAAAAGGAGGTGGATGAGCAACAGGTCATAGAAGGCTAGACAAAACAAATACATTTCAAATGCATTTCAATAACTTTAAAAAAAAGATATGATAAAGCAGAGTTATCAAGTTCTGAAAATTTTGTCAGCTTGAAGTTTAAATTACACTGAGTTACTTCAAGTTACCTTGAAGGCTGGAAAACAATTGGAGGAGCTAAAAAACAGTAGTAGGGTTTTACTTCCAAAATTTAGTTCTGCTTTACAGACTAGGTCAGCTAAAAATGCAAGACAACAGTGTAATTTTTGGTTAGTTACCAGCCCACTGGAAGATCATACACACCCATTTTGATTTTGTTTACTTAGATGTGCTGACCTTAACTGACCTGACACTCTTCAGTACATTATTTTTAGTGATGCTTTTCCCTGTTTTCTTTTCCATGTTCTGCATTGGAAGTAGAGCAATTAGAATTGAAATACAGTAGGTTTCAAACAACATGGACCAAAATAAGAGATGGGAAAATAAGATTTTCCATGTTTTTCTACCAATCTGTACCAGGTAAGCCTCCAGCTCTTTGGACTACTTGTTTCTATTGTGGTATGATGGTTTCAATTTTAAAATGTCAGCCAAACAACCTGCGGTAACAAAGGGGTACTTCTGCTACCCTCCATCCTCCTTTCTTTCAACACTTCTCTGACTGAGGAGTAGCAAGTTCAGGAAATCACACTGGGAACTCACAGAATAGGGGTTCCCCAAACCACCTCATTGTGGGGTCAGCCAAACCTTAGAGCCAGCCCAGAGGAGTCAGATGGGACCATGAATGTGAAAGTAGCACAAGAAGCCCCCTGTTTGGTCCCAGCTTCTCATTGGACTGGCTTACTAGCTGAAGGCACACTCTCAGAAAGCCTATTTCTTTTCAGAAATGTTCCTTTGTAAAACACAGAATGTGTTGGAAATGTGTCCTCTAACAGTATTAGCAGAAAATTTCAATGTCTCCTCTAAAACATCCTGGTAAACTCAAAATATTGATACAAACAGCCTTGATGCTTCCTTCTTACTGTTACAGGTGTTTTTCTTATTTCCCCTACTCCTTTTTTTTTTCTCCACACCTACACATCATATTTCAGAATGTGTTGGTCTAAAATGTGGTGTCAAAATTCACATTTTACTACTAGGATCAGTAGTTTGATTATTAACATATAATCTGGCAAACCTTCAATACCACTGAGAATCAGACCCCCTTAAACACACAGAGTAATTATCTGCCTTTGAGATTTGCTTGTGAAAGTCTGTTTTCTTCCCATAAGGAGCTGACAAGAGGTGAAGATGTCTTCTACTACCTGCACAGAACCTGAATAAATGTGTTAATTTACTTTTCTTTAGCTGGCCCAAAATAATGAAAACAGTGTCTTGCTTTGGTTTACTGACTCTTATCCCTGAGGCAGAAGAATACAAGTGAAGAAAAAACTGTGACCAAATCTTAGAAAGTGTAATGAATCGATAGGACTGAAACGCACTGTGAGCTGCTTTCATATTGTGTGATAGTTCACATAAAAAATCCCATCAGAATAAATTGGAAAATGCATCTACTGTCTCCAACATTTCAGATCTTATATGAAGAGTATCTCAAGTTGCGCAAAGAAAAAACTGAAACAACATACAAAAGGGAAATGTGTGATGTCTGCGATAAAGATATTTCAGATATGATTGAATGAAGGTTTTTTTTTTTAAAGTACAGTTATTCTTGAGTAGCATGAGGCCTTCTCTCGCCTCTTTGCCCTCTTTTTCAGCACTTAAAGCCCTGGCAGAAGTAATTTTGAAGTTTTCTCTTGAGACAAGAGCGAGACAAATCACAGCACCAATAACCTTGATTTCATTAAAAGGGAGAAAATTTCCTTTAAAGCACCCTCCTACTTGAGGGACAAAGGACACAAAAAGCAGAGTAACACCGGTGGGGCTCGCAGCACTCGCTGGGAACTGTGAAAAACAAAGCACTCGGTGCTGACGAGAGCACAAAAGGGAAAACAAAAGCAGCGGTACCTGACGGTAGGAGCCTGGCGGAGCTCAGAGCGCTCCCGGTGGCGGTGGCGATGCTCCCCTCGGTTTTCCTGGGAGCGCTCCCGATGGCGGTGGCGATGCTCCCCTCGGTTTTCCTGGGAGCGCTCCCGGAGGGCAGGCCGTGCCTCGCTCGGCCCCGGAGGTGCCCTGGGGTGCGCCGCCCCACGTGCGGGCCCTCAGCCCTCAGGCGCCCCGGGACGGCCTCGGGAAAAGGAGTTCTGGGTGCCTGGGCTGGGAGCGAAGCGGTGCTCACTGAGCGGACATGGGGCGCTGTGGTCCGGGGTGGAGGGACGGGAGGAAATCCAACCTTCACTGTCTCCTTGCTGCCTGTACTCAAGGTAGGTGCTTGGGCACGCTCTCCTGTGTTCGAGTGACTTGTTTCCGGCAGATCCCAGCCTGCGAGTCCTTTGGATTTGAGGGGAAGGAGAGGCTGGGACAGGGGCCCAGCGGGGCAGGTGCCATCAGGCGAGGCTGGAGAAGCGCCTCGCTTTGCTCTGTGCTGAGCCCAGGCTGGAGCGGGCCGTGTGGGATTGGAGGCGCTTTCTCTGCGCCCTCTTCCCCCTTGCTGCGGTACCAGGGAGCTCTGTGGCTCCTTCAGCTGGGAGGGCATAGACAAGCTTTCAGAGGAGTTCTCCATGGGCTGTAACTCCGTGCGAGCTGGCCTCATCAAGCTGTAACCCGCTTGTTTCCCCAGCCGGGGCAGCGCTCACCTGGGCGAGCTGAGGGCAGGCAGGGACGGGGCTCTCCCCGCGGCCATGCTGTGAGCGCTGAGGGCCGAGACCTCCAGGCCCTTGTGCTCATCCTCCCGTCTAGTGCTACTTGCAATGCCTGAGCTAATTATACAAGATTATTAGATTTGGAGCCAAGGTTATGGAGTGGCACTTCCTCCAGTTCCAGAATTTTTTTTTGAAGGTCAGGTAATTAGATTACAGTGCATTGCCTTGTATCATAAATTTTAAATCTTATTCCTGTATGTTTACTGTCCACTTTAGATCACTGCGCCTATGAACTCTACTGAGAAAAAGTTCAATATTTCTGTATTACCCTTGAATAACTAAGGCATAAGCTATGTAAACCAAGAATTTTTGAACTAAATCACATCAAAAGTCCATCTACTTCCCAAATATTGAGTTGCAGTAGGAGCAAGACTAGCCAAAGGATACTTCACATACTCTTAGCCTTGTTGCTATTTTCAAGAGACTTGCTAGACTAGAAATAGCTCTGAGTATTTAGAAACTGACTTTTTTGTCTATCATCCTTGAATTTATCTGGTCTTTGACTTGAATCTTTTCTTAGTGAGTTTCATAGCTGTGTTTTGTAACTTTCCTAGTGAGTTTCATAGTTTGTTTTGTAACTTTCTTAGTCACTTTCATAGGGCTGCCTGTCTGTGAAATAGAAGTGCTTCACTCTCTACAGCCAGCTGTGTTTCTGGTACAGACATAGTGCAAATGATGAACTATCCATATAAAGTGGCAGTTTTTCATACATAAGTTAACTAACTTTTACTCATGTTCTGCAATAAGGAAGAGAAAATGAACAATCAGAAACCCTTTCCTTTGAGGTTCCTGGTGTGTAAACACAGTGCTTCGATACCCAATGCAAGTTCTAATTTCCCTCGAGACTGCAGAATGCCAGGCTAAATTTTTTAACATTTTAAAATATTTTAACGTTTTAAAATATTTTAACATTTTAATCAAATTTTTGCTCCCACTAGGTGGCATACATTGTAAATGCACACCAGTAACCTTTGGGGGAGAGCAACTCATTATAAACTTAAGCAATCATAGATTGTATTTTTTTTTTTTTTGCTTTCCTAGCCCATGCTAGCTATTTTAGTTACAATTCAAGACTCCTGACACTGCTTGCCAATGGATGCAAATAAACAAGCCTTATTACTGTTAGTCAGCACAACTCACAGGGTATAAACACCTTAAATTAGTTGTAACAACCAAAGATTTAACGAAAATTGATTCCAACTCTCAATCTGAAAAACAATACATGTCCATTTGGGAAATTTTCTGTCTGTTTCCTTTTCACTGTGCCAGTCTTGTTCTTTATTCATGAATGCATTACAGTCCCTAATTGTTTCTGTTGTGGTGTTAGAAGGTGTTTGAAGAAAATTGGAAGAGTGTATTTATCTTTATTACCTCACTTAGAATGTGATACCTTTATCAACTCCAGTGCCTACTTCTTTATTAAGTTGGTATTAGATGAAGGAGTCAGTAAAATAAAAATAAACAAAGAGCACAGCAGACATTAGTGTTCAAAACCTTTGTTGTCCTCACTGTTTCTCTTCAATTACTTTTCCTATGTGTAATCTCACTGCTGTATATACCGTGCCACATCACCTCTCTGCATTTGGAACACCTTGCCACTGTGTTGTTTGCAAACAGCTTTCTGCATGTGTGTAAAGAATATAAATTAAGAATGAGCACTTCTTTTTTTGGATATCATGAAGTTTGCAGTAGGGATGATTACCCAAACACCCCAGTTCAGGCATAGTGTTTATGAAAAGGCAAAGAGACATTGATAACTGTGAGAGGGGTGTAAAAACCTCATGCAAGTGCTGAAGTAAAGATGGTTGCCTCCTCCTTGGGGTAAAATGCTAGTGGTGAAAGAAGTATTTTGCATTTGTTAACTAGATTGTGACTGTATTTTTTTTAGGTGTGGATCCTGGTCTGGCACATCAGCATAAATCAAGAGCAGCATTATGGATGATTGTAGGCTCACACTGGTGTAACACCAAGTAAGTGAAAGGAGAGCTACCTCTGCTGACAGTCAGTTTTCCAGAGAGAATCCCTAACTGTTCAGGTATGGTGCTTTCTGCTCTGTGTTGTGTAGAAGGGAGCAAGGATGCATCCATGTCAGATGCAGAGAGGGAGGAAGGGGAATGTGCCTGAGTGTACTGGATCATCACTGCTCTTAGGGGCAATTGGAGCAATGCTGGTACTTGTGATCTGACACAGCTCAGGGTTTAAACTGCTAACTGTTAATTTGACCAAGTAATCCTTAAAGACCTTCTCTGTGCTGTGGAGAATCTTAATGTCATTTGCAATTTATTTTACTAATAGAGAATTGCAAAACTCTTGCAAGTGTGAGCCAATAAACCAGGAGTAGTAATATCAAATTCAGTTAGATTGCAAGGGGAAGTACTTGTTTATAAATAATGAGGAAAGACTACTTCTTTCCCCTTTTTTCCCTCTCCAATTTCAGATGAAATTGAAAGGAAACTAGGTTGCTAACCAAATAGGAAGTACTATACATGAATACATGTAATTCAAACAGGATTTATAGACTTCTCAGAGCATTGCTGTCAGTTTTAGAGCTTGGAAATTTAAATTAAAATAAATATGCTACCATTAATTTTAATCATTAATAGGTGGAGATTAGGGAATTAAAATTCCTTTTGCATTATTTTACAAAAGGAATTTTTTTACAAGGAACATTTTTAATAGTGGCTCTTTATTGGATTCTTTATAAGATGAAAGAAGTTTATACTGTGAGAGCACAAAGCACATGATCTTTAAAATTCTAACTACTTTAGGAGTGCATTAATAATTTTTTGACATCACTTGTAAAAGTCTTGGCTGTATGTTTTCTCCTCTGCACCTCTTTTCCCACAATGGCTGCTTTTTTCTCTTTGAATATACTATGTAAAATATTCTAAGGGAAAACTTTTGTTCTTTGTAAAATTGTTACAGTAGTAACAATTAACATTGTTTGGACTTCCAATGAAATCCATGGGACTAGCATGCTCAGTGATTTAGCTCGGCTTCTTCCATGGCTATCTTCTCCCTGTTTTTACCTTCTGAGATACTGCTTTGGTGGGATTTAGATGGAAAGATTAAACAAGCAAAATTTGCTGTCATTCTTTCTTTATGCTATGAAGAAAGAGACCAATGCAAATCCCTCAGTTGGAGACACTGCCCACACTTGACTTATGCTTATGAATTCCACAAAGAGAATATTGCATTACAGTTTCAATCCCCACTTTCCAACTGCAGACGTTGATATTGCTAGAGTTAGCTCAAAGCTATCAATCATTAGAAAGCTTATTGACTGTTCAACATAGTTCTATCAATATCTCATTTGCTGTCTGATCTAATGCACAGGCTGTTTAATGCCAATGCAATGGCTCCATCTTTCAAATGATAAGACATAATTTCTTTCAAGCTTACATTTTTATGTCTGGCCCATTGAGTCAGATGGATGTGTTTAGCTTACTTTGCTGCTAGGCTGGTATCTGCAAAGAAAAATTGTTCCTACAATGTATGTTTCAAGTACATATAATAAGAGCATTTGAAGAAATACCTACTTTGATGAAGTACTACTCAAAGTTAGGCTTTTGGAACAGATTCACAGAGTCAAGGTTAAACAGTAAGCATCGCCTTTATTGGATCAAATCCAATACAGTATTTTACTAAACCTGATCTAGCTGAACCAATAAGATAAACCAAGATGGTGAGAAAATCGAGCTCTAGATCCTGCTCTGGCTTTGCACCCTTCTTTGGATCTACTGACTTGTTCCAGAACAGCAGCATGCATGGAGGCAGCTTTGCCCTTTCTTTTACTGCAATCAATGAATGCCAGATTGTGATTTGAGTATCAGGCCTGAGCAAATCCAAATGATGACCAGCTCTCTCAAGATTTCCCACACTGCATTTCTAGGAGCCAAGCACAGAGCATGTATGCTGATTCTCTGGAGCAGATGGAGCAGATGGACAGAGATGTATTTCCATCCTTTGCAATTCAATGGCCAGCACAGCTGAGCTAATGTTTAGGGGCAGGAGGGGTTAATGATTTGCTGCTGGTGGAGGCCAGCAGCTAATTTCTGTCTCCAGCAACAGGGAAGCAAGATGGAATGGCCTCTGTCTAATTTGCAGTCATTCCTGTGGAACGCTCCAGTGCAGAAACATGCGGCTCCAGGCTCTGTCTTGGTGACATTGCCCAGCCCTCAGTAAAATATGCAAACACTTCTCAGGTCTTAGGGGGATAAGAAGACTTAGCCTCTGTAGGAAGTGTATGGTAGCAACAAACTTTTCAATACATCCTGGCATCTGAATAGGCAAAGGGATTCAGAAAGAAGTAGATTTTCTCAGAATTGTACAAACATTCAATATATTTTTCTAGATATACCCAAACCAAGGGCCTATGTGCCTTTGCATAACTTTGTAAACTAATTAGCTCCTCTTAAGTGCAAGTATGATGTTGAAACCAAAAGATTTCTTCTAAGATTCTGGGTTTTCAACATTTGTTTAAGATAGAAGAGCAGACAGGCTAACAGGAGCTGATGTTTAATCTTAGCTGAATCTGAGATGAGCAGTCATGCGATGAGATGGCTTTTTTGAGATCACTTGCTGATATACAATTTAAAAATGCCAACAACAGGCATTCTGAAAATCTTGGTTTCTTCCTCTCTCCCCAAAGAGCAGATCAGGGTGGTCAATGACAAGTTTTTCCTTCTGAAATAAATGTAATGTTCATAATATTTTCAGGAATTGAAATTAAAATTTCACAATTGCAAATCTCAAAAATTGCCTTTAGGAAATGGCCTCTCTCTCAGTTTTATAATTTCAAAATGTTTCCAGTATCTGTTTTTATTACTTTATCATGTGTTTTCTCCTTTTAGAACTGAATATGCAAAGCTAGGATTTTAAGTAGGTTTTAATAAGGAATGCTTAAAAGAGTTTAAAAACACTAGCACATTTCTACAATTTCAAAGAACATATTTAAGAAAATATAAATTTGAACCTATGTGTTTTGAATCGGAACAATCCCTTTTTGGGCGGGAAGAGCGTGGAGAAAGCAAACCCATTTAACTACCGGTGGCATCAGACTCTCTAATGCATAAATATTTGCTGCTATCAGGAAAAGTAATCACGACTAAACAAGAATGTCATGCTTTTTTTTACTGTTTGTTGGTTTTGGGGTTGTTTTGTGTCATGTGTTGTCGTGTCCCCCTTTGTCCCCTGCCTCACCCACCCACTTGCAGCTTGGAATACAATGGCTTCCTGGTGCCACTGAGACTTGGAAATGCTAAAATTTAATTTAAATCTGGAATAGGCTGTTCTTCAGTTATAGTTGATAAAATTGAGATTATGTATCTGAAGATTAAGTCAGCAAAGTGAGTGCAAAACAACCCGTATGCATTCATGGGGTGGAAGTCTGTGCTTTTGATCAGAAACTTTGATCAGAGACACACAGAAATGTCGACCAGTAAATGGAAATTATTAAGAACCACAGACAACGAAGTGCAGAATCTCCTCAGGAGACCAAAGTATACAGACCTGAAAAACTAATAAGTATCTGATGTTTCTTCATAGAGAGAATACTTGGGACTAACTCCTGAGAGTTATGATAATAACTGCATTAGAGATGCAGGAGAATTTAGAAGTAGTTATGGTAAACATGAATCAATAGAAGTGAGTGTTTGAGGTGGTAAAAAGTTGAATATTATCACTTATTTATACTAAATAATGATTATGTGAGGTTCTTTCTCAGTTTCCTCAGGCTTATAGCACAGAGTAAGGCAGCCTTGGTTAAGCTACTGTTTACTCTAGATAAGAAAGAGTAAAATTTAAATTTTTTACTTGTGTGTGTGTCTAAGTTTTGATAAGCAAGTATGTACCCGAGAGCTGCCATGGTTGGGTTATTTTCCAGAATCTACAAGCAAATTCTAGGTCTGTGGCATTAGGTGCTGTGTACAGAGCATCATAAGGCTCTGCTAAAAAAATAAATTAATATGACTTTTCTAGCACAATTTAGGATTCAGTACTATGCTACTTCTGTTTGTTGACTACTTAATGGTGCCGAGAACATCAATGTGACACTGCATGTATGCATCACTGCACACTTTATCATGGCTATTTTATGCAGGAAAAAATACAGTGTTGCTCATAGTTCTTGGAGACTCTCAGTGTATAGTTGTAAAATATCTTTTAGTTTGTGGTTGGTACTGTAGCAAAAAAAATATCATTATTAAGAGTGCGCATTTAAGTACCTAGACTGCAAAAAATGCCACCCTTTGGACTTTCAGTATGTAAGTAACAGAGATTAATGACATAACCTCTTACACAATTTTCTGCAATTTCAAGTGATATAATTAATTTATTTATAGATATGCAGGTTCATTTCTGTTCATGAATGTAGTTTGCTTCGGTGAATGATTTACCAGACAAAGTGTTGTTAAAATGTTTGGATTGTGGAGTGTTACAAAGAGCTCTCATGAGCTGAAACAGTTGTCTGTGAGAGATGCTGGGGTGCAACATTACAATATGTATGCTACATTTGTTTTCTATATATTCTGTTTACACCACTGTGTCTATAAGTATTATTGATGACAATGTGAATGTTCTTTCAAAGATACCATAGAACTTCTATATTATTGTAGAGCACTGCCAATTTGAGTGGTAAATCAATTTAGGACCTCCTAAAATAAATGATCTTTGTCTTCATGCAAGTGCAGTCAGCTATGAAACTGAGGAAGAGATTACAAAGGTGTTATCTCTGCAATGCTTATAAGGATGAGAAGCTGTTTTTGTTAGAACTGGGACAGAGATATATAGAAGAGACAACTCTCATTGTCTTTTGCATGGTGGATGAAAGCTAATGTGTGCCATTTTCCTTTTCCTCTCCATGAAAAAATCATATGTAGTCCTAAAACTGCCTGGGCCATGTGAGGAGATGCTATTTTGAGAGTAGGTCAGTTCTGGACAGGAGGATGTCCCTTGGAAACAGAGAAAGTAGCCACGCTGCAGGTGCTGTCCAGCTCTCCTTCACTGCACCTGGCATGAGCTATTGTTGCCTTTGAGCTGAGAAATGTGCTATGTGCTGCTTCACAGCTTTCATTGTACAGGCAGCTCTAGAAAGACACATAACCCCATATGATGACTTGATGGCAGTGTACATGAGCTGTTGGTCCTCTCTATAGAGAAATGTGTCAAAATAAATGCAGCAGCCAGCTTTGCAAAGAGAGCCAAGACCTCTTCTCATGGAACATACTGGTTCCTCAAGGATCTGCCTTGCAAAGTGAGCTGCTGCAGGCCCCATAAACTTACCATGTAAACTGGAGTCACAAGAGGCTGAAAGAATATAGAGACATTGCCAGTCAGCACACAAGCATTGTTGAATCAATAGGTGCTTGATGGGGTTGAGCTGAACTTCTACTGGAGATGTGATAGAGTTGTGTCCTGCAAATGTATATCATGTTAAATACAGCAAGACGGTTCAGTTGGAATAAAATCTAACTACCAAAATGTAATGTCAGGTCTAGTGAGAGATTAATTTTTCATACAAACAGCAGTAACATCCATTGTTCTTTGGTGTGTATTTGTGTGTCTATCCTTGAGTTTTGTGGCTTTGCTTTGTTGTTTGGTTGATTTTTTTTAAAATCATATACTTAAATATAGTTTCTCTTTATCTAATTTCCTTCAGGATTTTACTTTAAGAACTTAGTGTTTTTATAGATATTTGGTTTCGCCATGTTTTCAAAAGATTTGGTATAATGTGATGCTGTAGAATTGCAGCTTTGGAAAAATCCTGGCCAATTCTATTGAACTATCAGTGAGTTAATGGGAGGAGGAGGAGGAGGATGGGATCAGTGTCCTTTTCAGTCCTGCAGCACTTTGGAAAGGTTTAACCCTAAGAGATGAAGTGAGGATGATAAATTGCACTGTCAGTTTTGACCAATCAAGCAATGAAAGGGCAATAAGAGGATGCTGCTTTCTAGCATGTTTGGTTTTGATTTTGAGGGTTTTTTAAAGTTCTTTGTGACAAAATTTTGGAAGAGACTGTTAGTTTCATTTCCTCCAGTCACCATGTTTTCTTTAGAATGTTTTCCATCCTTCAGAAGAAAGTTTCCGTGGAAATTGTTCAAGGTATTCCTTGTCTTGGGTAACAACTACTGTGCAAAAAGGACCATAGTTTTAGCAGTCAATGAGAATTGATACAAGTGCTTTGTATTAACTCCAAATGATACTGTTGTTTATTTTGAACTAACATTGTACCCTTGTATAGATTAGCCCTTGTATAGATTTGTTGGGAAATCAATTAGTGAAGCACCCCTTGGGATTTTAGTTTCTGTCAAACAACCAATTCTCAACAAACAATTGAAGAAGGCAGTTCTGTTTGTGTTTTTTTTTTTTTTAATGGCCAGGTGATTAACCCTATAGATTGGAGTGGCAGCTGGAAGGATCACCTTTTCTAATTGTGAGCATCAGACAATTACCTTTAAAGCAGAAGAGTTTAAGATGCTTATTGTGAATCTTAATATCAGTGATCAAATCAGTATGGGTTCTCTTTTCTCTTCTTACATTTCATATTTGAGCTGTCTTGAGGACTGAAGTTTGTAAACATGCCTAGAATGAGCATAGCCTTATTTCCTTTGACTCCTTGGAAATTATTTTATAAATTTTAGGAACAGGCATAGTCCGCTAATGAAGATTTTATTCTGACATATCCAGTATAATGAAATGCGTTTTGTGGGACTTAGAAAGATTGGTCTGTGAGCAGAAGCAGTTTTCTGATGGAGCTGTAAATCACTTATGGGTGATTTACCCTGGAAGGGATTGCTGCCTGAGAGAAAATTTGAGGGGTTTTAATTTCTCTGTCCTGAATCCTGACATAAACTACACCTGCTTGGCCATGTTCTCTTGGATGGAGAGGCAATGGGGTGGTCCTGTGTGTAATCAAGAAGTATTGACACACTCAGGTCCTTGCATATAATGAAGTAGAGCTCCACACATTTCATAAGCCCAAATATGGTGAAAATTGTGAGAGGACATGACACAGCTAAAATTACTAGATCCATTAACTGTGGTGGGGATTTATTACCTGTGCAAGCAGGTGCTGTAGAGCTAATAACTCTTTTCTTATAACTCTACTGTTCAGTAGAAAGTCTGTATCTTGGGGGAACTCACAAGCACAGTTTTCCAGAATTGCATGAGCTTTCATTTAGCTCCAAATGACTTATTCATAGGGGTCTTAATTTGAAGAATAAAAAAAAAAGGGCTTCAGAATTCTAACAATGCATAAACAGAATATTTTACAGTATTTCCAGTTAATATCTAATGAGACAACACATCCTTCCTGGAATTCCTGCTTCTAACTCCAATTACTGTTAATGAGAATTTTATGCCCTCTGCATTAAAAGGAATATGTTAAGGATACAGTCATGCAGCAACTTGTGGCTATATAGTCACACTAAACACCTCAAAGGGAGATAAGGATAGTATGTGTGTCTGTCTGCATATCTGTAATTAGCATTGTCATTAATTATAAATATAGCAGCTTGCTGCAAATGTGGAATTTGGATTCAGCTAGGGACTTGGAGCATCCCGCATCCCAGGCTTTGTGGACTGGAGTCGTTGGCAGATAAGATTTCTGAGAAGTGTGCTGTATTTTAATCACAAATTTCAGCTCTACCAGCAGCTATGTTATTTCAGAGAAATAAAAAAGACATCTGCTACAGAAGGCCGTCAGCGTAGCCCATCTGACTGTATCCTGTACCCGTAAATGTTATGTATATTTTACAGTCTCAGGTTAATGGAACCTCCTAACTGCTGATATAGGAAAATGTCTTTTATGCTTACAGTGAAATATAGACAAATCCATAGCTTGTGTGGTTCTCCAAGTCTGACCAAACAGAAAAATAATTCTTGCCTGATCAGCTGTTAATCTAATGGGAAAGTGTTGAGATTTTCATGTTTCATTTGAAATTTTGAGGTACATTATATATGAAGAGGATACAAGAAGTATTAGATTCTTTAAGAGAGAAGTAACATGAGAGCTTATTTTGGACTTTAAAACCTGTGGCATTCTTTGATTTAGTGGCTTGCACCTTTGAGTGATTTGTTCATCTAGCTGACTCTTATTAGTGCTTTTTCACCTATGTCCACAGACTTATTTAGCAAGAACAATCTTTAGAAATGACCTTGAGCAGTCAGTGCTCATTTTCTTTGTTCTTATATTGGTAATTTTCTACAGGGAAAAAAATCCCCCTCTGATGCTCAATGGTATGATAGTTTGAGCCAAGTGCAAGTGAAATCCAATATGGCATGGATGGCAATATGGTCATGTACTCATTCAGTCACTTAGGTTCTTAAAAAAATTAAAGCAATCTTTTTTTGCTTGAAGTACAAACAACAGATCTTCAAAATATGTGCTGCACACGGTTTGTTAGCCTCTGACATACTGTACAATTTCTAATGTGAAACAATCTGTGGAGTCTGAAACATTTTACAGGGAGTTGTTAAGACTTTTTTGACTTTTTATCATTTGCTGACATCCTTAGTCAAGTAGTTCTCTTTATATTCTTGAAAAATGCCAGTCATTTTCAGCACAGTGAATTATCTGCATGTTAAATTATTTACATTAATTTGCAACATAATCCATAAAAAAATGAAGCAATTCAAATTTTGTATGTATGCCAGATTGTTATAAAAGAAATAAATAGCTATTTTTTTCTCTCCTGCTTCAAATTAGATGTTTTTGGCATATGGTGAAAATATAAATACACTGTGTTCAGACAGGATCCAAGTGGATGTTATGTGGTTTTATATCAGCATTCAAATTCAGTTACATTTAAACATTGACTTTTATGCAAAGGTAACAGACAAAGGATGGTTTCTTTTCACTTGGGGTCTGTCATGACCTCTAGAAGTGCAATCCCTGCTCTGTTATTGATAGCTAAATGTCAGTTTATTTACAGCTGGAAGATGTTTTTGGGAGCTAGACATGTAAATCAGAAACGTTTCTCAGACCTCCATCTAGCTCTATAGGTATGGTAGTTTTTGTAAAGCTCTCTGAGTGGCCAGTTCTCAGTGTGACTCTTTTAGACCTGCTTAATCGTCATCACATTAAATGAGTCCCAAGTCTCAGGAGGAGTGGCTGTGCTGGGGGTTTTGTCCCTGGACAAAAAGTGACTCATGGGAGACCTTATTGCTGTCTACAACTACCTGAATGGAAGCTGTTGTGTGATAGGACAAGAGGAAATGGCCTTAAGTTGCACAACGGGAGGGTTAGATTGGATATTTGTATATATCAATATACAAATGTGAAGGGTGGGAAGATGACGTTGTAGAAGTGGCATTAGTGTATTGCAAGGAAAGGAAGAGGGCTGACTACTTGGAAACCTGGTAAAACTCAACCGTCTGAAAACATGTGGTTCACTTGAGAGGGCCAATAAGTCTGTCCCCTTAAGCATCATGAGGACTGGTGTCAGAATTCAGTGAGTGGTAAGCTGTAGGCAAGCAGAATTTAGGGACAAAATGCTACCTGATTGGCAGGAATGGCCACAGCACATGAGGACATTGTCTGTGTGTTTTCCTGTAGGGCTGGCTGTTGTCAGGGAGTTTGGCCCAGAGGCTAGGAGGTAGTGTAAAATGCCAAATATGCCTTACAGAAATTTGTGTACATCTTACTCTGTAAGCCAAAGCTTTCCTATAAAGGTTTCTTAAACCTTACAGTTAAAGGAAATTTTGAGATAAGAAGCTCTATTCTCCTTTTCAAATTCTCTAAGCTCACTATCACCATACTTAATTGGATTGTATAATAATACTTTTGTTTGGTTGGTTTTACACTTGAAATGTAGAAATGGAAAAAGGAAGTCTATCTGGTTTTGCATTCTGTCTGAGTCCTCAGCACCAGCAGCCTCAAGGGTAAAGGAAGGAAGTGCCATAACAGGTGGCTAAGGTGCAGTTCTGGAACAGTTTGCCGATTGAGAAAGATTTTTAAAATTTTTTTTCCCAATGCCCACCAGCAAGAAGTTGCCTTATTCACTGAAGCATGAAGGTTTATAGCTCACATGTTGGCTTTTTTAATCTCATCTAAGATAGCTGTGGCTGTTCTCATTATGCATTTAGATGTATAAATCCTTTTTGAATCTTGCTAATCTCTTGGTCTTTGTAATAATACCTTCAGTAAGAATACCACTGGTTAGTTATGTGCCATGTAGAAATATTTCCCCCACTTTTCTTTTCAAATTGTTTTGTACAGCATCACTGTCCACTTATTCTTGCATTATAAATTGTGGTAAATAGTACTAATATGTATTTTATAATAATAGTACCAATTTTTTTGTTGTTATTATTTTATAAATCTCCACAAATTCTGTTCATGCCTCTCTCATTTCTCAATCACAAGGTCTGAATCTCCAAACTCTTAACCCAGATTATAAATCTTTAATTTCCAGATACAAGTATCTTCCATTAACAATTCCAGCTTAGTCATGAACTAGACTGAGAATAAATTGTAACTCAGTGGTTGTTCTGCCTCCTTCCCACTAATTTTCATGAGTGAAATTCAGTTCTGTCCTCCACTGGCACTCAAAAGAGAGCAAAATTTTGAGTTCTGATCTGAATGCCTTGGGATAGCTCATACAGTTAAGCTTTGGATTAAAATTCCAATGGACACCTAATTTATTCCTTGTTTCTGTAGAAGAATGACTCCCTGAACCACGGTGCGTATTTGAGGAACTCACGTAATTACCCATGGTGTTCCAGAGGACTGTAGAGATGAAGCATTTCCCAGAAGAGCCAGACCATATGGTTCCACTGACCTTCTGTGAACATGCTGTGCAATCCCATAGTTCTTTGAGTATTTGAGGGCATAATTGGTATTTTTATTGGTATTTTTTTAGTCAGCAGTTCTCCTTTCCTAGTGATTATGCTTTTTAGGTAATTTGGGCTGCTCTTGACTCCTGCTGAGGGAGTATGAAGGTATGGAAGTATGGAAGTGGTGCTGATCACTTGAATATCATTTGAGGAACTGCCAGGTCCCACTCTGGGTACAGCCTGAGAGGCTGTCACCATAGAAGTGCAGGATCCTTCTGTGGAGTCAGCAATCTTTTGTTTTGCTGTGTGTGTCATTTTATCCCATAGCTGGATGAATTGAATGTGGGACTTTGAGGTTTGCCTCATGGCATACCTGTAATTAATTGCTGAAACATAGATAGAATTTCACATGGACAAGAGCAGACAAGCAGCAATCTGCAGGTTTAATCTCTGTAGCTATTTGAGGCCCAAGTAACCATGGTAGCTGGAAAATGCTCCCCACTTTTGTGTTTATCCCTTCTCTGTGTTGTAGCTTTTCTTAACCTCTTTCAGACTGGACCAGCTGGGTTTGTTTGTATGGCCCAAAATAACTAAAGAGCTATCACTTCAGTATCTGTGCCAGCAGGGGCAAAACCCTCTCCAGCTGGTAAATTGAGAAATGAGGGGTACTAAATGTCTGCCCAAGGCCTCATTGTCTGAGTCAGCAAAGCTGTTGTGCAGCTTAGCCTTCAGTGGTTTCAGGGAGGCTACTGGAGATGAAAGCTGCCTTTGCCTTAGTACTTAGCTTGATTGGGTAATAGAAGAGAGAATTCATAGTAGATTCTTCTCACTTCTTTTTCCAGGCACATTTGTGAAACTGCCTGCAGTTGTTGGGTGACAGCACGAGCCATTGCATTCTGTGGCCTGAAAACAGATCTGTATTTCTACCACCATACTTTTGTGTGCCCCTTAATAGTTCTTGCACACATACACTGCACTTAATAATATCTCTAGAACAGGTGATTTGTGTATTACTGTGATGAACAGCAAGCTGTAGAGTGGTATCCATAGCACTGGAGAAATCCTGTTAAAATTTCTGGAAAACTGTTGCTCGTTTATTTTTCTGAGGTTACTAAGTTTCTTGAGCAGGAAGTTAATTATTGTACCATATACTCCATTAAGCATACAGTGATCTTTTACCTCCTTCATGATGTTTTTGATTATTCCAAGAATTACTTCATATGAAAAATTATCTCATCTCATTTCTTTTTTAATGTGGAATCTGCTGGAGTAATTCAGGATGAAAATTCTGTATTAAGATAATTTTTTTCCTGTAGTAGTCTATGAGCAAGCTCATGTCCTAGATTTCAAGATCAACATGTGAATAACACATTAATTTATCAGGCCAGGAATTCCCTTCATTTTGCAAAATACTAGAATTGTGCTCTAAGCTATTCTTGAATTCTCTGCAAAAATTGGCAAGTCCAAGCAAAAAAAATCCCATATAATTTGGCCAAATCAGGTTTTTAGTGAAAGAAGTCCTTTTGCTGGGCCAGTGTTAGAATTACAGATGACTTTATGCAAAATAAAGACTGTGATTTGATAATTATTTCCTTTAGCAACAGTGTATGTCTTGGTCCTTTATCTTCATTTTGCTGCTATTTTCTTTCTTCCTGCGAGATTTCAGTGTATCCAATAGTCCAGCTCATTGCTGCATCTATTTCCTTTTCCCCCCTTGTACTGCAGTTTAATTAGGAACTCTCCATGTTAACTTCTGATAGAAAAAAGTGCAGGGGAGAAGTTTTGTGGGAGGTTGGCTGTGCAGTTACAGAAGTTTTCAAGGTTTCTAACTGATGATATATCAGCCATCAATCCAAATCCATGCCCAGAGAGACACTTTAAAACTTTAGTGCTCAACAGAGCTCGAAATATGCACCTGTCCTGCAGTCTACCCTGCAATTACAGACTGAGGGAAAGATAGACTGTAGTAGTTATTTACATGTCAAAACACTGTCTGCCAATAGCTGTCTCACTGTTGATGTTTGTTAGTGCTCTGTACTAGATGTTCTCATCAGTTTGATAGCACAAAGCTCAGCACATGCAAAAAAAGTATAAGAACCAAAAGCTGTCATCTGTGGAGAAAAAACCAGTGTATTTTAAGAAAAAATAAATATAAAAATTTTCTTTCTCTGGATCCAAAGGAAATAGATGACACACATGTTCCCTAAAGGGGCATGATATTTTTGAATAATGATATTCCAGAATTCATGCTTTAATATTTGTCGTTTTTGAAACGTGGAATTTTTAACATTTTTTTTATTGAAACTCAGGTTATATCATCAGTGTAGATAATGAATGAAGCAGTAATGGGTTTGTATTTATTGCTGCCCAATACTCCACTGGTAGAAGATAAAAAATCAAGAGAGAAGAGCAAATTAAATGATAGTCATGACTAAATATATCATAGCTTATAAATTAAGACTATTAAGCCTTCTGGGTCAGATATAGCTTTAATAATAACATGTAGTGTTAACTAAATTTTTGTGTCTTTCATCTTCAAAACATGTAGAAAAATTCAGGTAATATACACTTCTGGTGGTGTAGCCAAATATTTTTTACCTTTACTAGTAGCCAAATATTACCTCACAAGTAGCTAAATATTTTTTACTTTACAAGTGGAAATGAAGGTGCCCATAGAAATGAGTAAGCCAAAGCCTCTAAGTGAGGATGCTTCAGATCCAGGATAAGAACTGAAAGTCCAGCTTCATATGGTTGTACTTAATGCTGACTCAGGAGTCCACATTTGTGAAGAAACTGACAAATGTCTAGGTGTCTGAACAATCTCTGACTTTGGCACTATTCATGGTGTTGGCTTTAGCATTGTTCTTGTGCTCAAGTGTTTTCCTAGATTTAAAGCCAGAGAGACATCATTTAGTGTATTTCATATTTCAGCATGGAGTGACAGTCTTTGTGAATACACAAGCTCTTTCATTAGAATCTCAGCTTTTCACCATAGGAAGAAGCTTTGAACACCAAAATGAGATGCCTTTTTTTTTTCCTTTCATTGGTATAAACTTTGTAGATAAAGATATTGGAAGCAGAAATTGTATTTTTAGAGTGATATGCTTATACTTGTTTCATTGGAGTTTTTTCATGGCAATACTCAAGGGCAAAAACTATATGTACTTAGTGAGTGAATCTGAGAGATAACATTGCTTTCATTTCCAGAACACAAATGATGCTGCAATTCTAACACCAGCATTTTTCTACATCTGCTGCTCTTCCCAGAGATGGCTCCCAGATGAACCTCTCTGCATACCCGAGTACACCTCCTGCCTGGCATGCCATAGGTCACACTTACATTTTCTCATCTCTGCTCATCCCCTTCCCCATGCTCACAGCAGGGCTTCTGTTTCAGTTAGAAAATATTGTTGTCTGCAATTGTTTGCAAGTAAAGTATTCCCTTGATACTCTTTTTATGATTTAAGTTTTGGTAATGTGGTTGTCACTGCTAAAGATGTGTGTTAAAGCATAAATATGGATGAAAAAGTTACCCTTGTAGGTATTTAAAATGAGATTTAAAAATCCCAACCCTATAGGAAGGCAGGTTATTAAATTCCCCTGAGAATAAATTAAAGATGTTTCCTGAAAATGCTGGCCTTGATTATCAATGCTCTGTGTCTTTTCCATAATTTTTTACAGGTTTGAGAATAACCAATGTCTTACTCATCATGCTGACCCACCAGACAGGTGTCAATCAAACATTTGCACAAGCACAGGTCACTTGGGGTTGCTTGGTGTTTTAAAGGGAAGGCATTTTTAGCTTTTGCCTTCGAAAGAGCAGGTCAGGAACTCTACCCAGCATTAATGATTTTTGCCAATTCATCACTCAATTGACTCAGTAACTTGACTGTTATTAACCCAGACCATTAAATGCTTTTAAACCTTTTCCACAGAAAGAACAGACCTCTCAAGAATTAGCAACTTCAATGAATGTATTAATTTCATGCAGTTGCCATTTGTCCTACAGCGTTAGACTGCTTTAGTGATATACTTTATAAAGAAAATTCAAAAAGCAAAAGAAGTTTTTCTTGCAATTTCTTTTGCTGCATTGAAAAATTCTGTTAAGACATGAAGCATTCTGTGTTGGAGATGTCAGCAAAACTGTAATAGCAGAAGATATTGTTCCATACAGGTGTGAAGAGTGTGTGCATTTGAGGCATGCTAAGACATCAAGGGGTGGGGGCAATGCAATAAAAATAAATGGCAGTGGTAGAACATCCCTTTTGGAAGGTATTTAAAAATAGTATTTGTCTTAATATACAGTGCTGTCATTTATCCATATATTCTAAGACCAGAAGTGAGGGCTGTTCCA
Source organism: Camarhynchus parvulus (assembly GCF_901933205.1). Classification (NCBI taxonomy): domain Eukaryota; kingdom Metazoa; phylum Chordata; class Aves; order Passeriformes; family Thraupidae; genus Camarhynchus; species Camarhynchus parvulus. Next base: position 50,689,136 of record NC_044574.1, on the reverse strand, counting down.
GAATTTAGTACAAATAAGAGTTTAACTCCCACTTCTCCAACCATGTTAAAATTAAATATACAAGGAGTAAAACTCTAGCATAGAAAGGACTGGGAAGTGATTAATTACCAAGAGACAAGATTAATCTCATCTCCTTGGTAATGGCCACTGCTGTGGAAAAGGCAATGAGTTCTCCACATGTGAAGAAGGCCTATGAATACCTGTTCCTCAAACTGTGTGTGTATTATGAGGTTTTGCAGGGGATCCATTCATCCTGATTTCTTAGGGTTTTGTTACTGCTGTGAAACATTTCTGGGGAAAGTTTTTTCAAAAGCAGGGAAAGCTTTCTTCAAACCAGAGCAAATTTAGTCACTTGCTGTTTTCAAAGAGCAACAAAGAAAACAGAATTCAGCACAAACTTTGTTCTGTAATTTATCAACCAGCAAGACCTGCATCTGATGTGGAATGGGTCATACTCCATCAGTCAGTAGATGCTTGATAAATGATAACAAAACTGTTCTTATTCAAAAATATTACTGCCTATCAGTAACCACTCTGTTTTAACTCTGGTTTAATTTCTTTTAATCAGACCTACCCCCACCCAGGTCATTAGATATTTACTGTAATTGTAGCTCAGAATTTGGGTCTTCTTGATCAGAATTTCAGCAGGTAGCACCTTTTCCTACCCTTTTTCAGGGAGCGGATGTGACAGGAAAGTAGCAGACTTCTCTTTTTTTCTTTATTATTCCTTTTCCTTCAGAGTAATCACACTCTGCATGATCATCAGAGAAATTGATTAAATTCTTTGAGGTAACAACAATATGATTATAACTAACTGCTTAAGTGAATGAAAAGTCACATTACAGATAATCTGCTTCTCTATGAAAACTTAATAATGGCCTAAAAAAAGATTAGATAATGACACTGAGGTTTTTTATTGTGCAAAATGAAATCAGCATTCTCAGACATGTAGATGTTTAATAATGCTAGAAAAATTCCTGTTAAAGGTGATCACTTGTGAGGCAGTCACTGTCTTTCCATCTTTCACTGTATTTTCTACTGTTGGCATAAAGGAGCTTGATGCTTTTAGTAATTTTTATATAACTAGCAAAATATTTTTTGTGGGGATGTCTTTTGGTCATAATTTTTAATGATTCTGCTAGCTTCTCATAAACTTATTTGTAGATTTGGCACATTGACATGAAGACAGTCTGATTCATGACTGGAATGGAGCTTTTTACCTTGCTGGTGAAAATTTTAAACCCTGTTCAAGATCAGTTGATGCTTTACAGACATATTTGAAAGAAACTTTTTTCAGATATATTTATAATCAGAGCACTACTGGGATTGATTTATAAACGTGTGTATGTTTCATTATAGACAAGGTGCATCCAAAAGCCCTGCAGGTAACTGTGGACTAAAGAATTTTTCAGGGTTTTTAAAGCACGGTATTCCTTCAATGGAATCAGACAGGTGTTTTGGCATATCTACTAAAACACAATCCTTGTCATGCTGTGAGAGAGTTCATCAGGTACTTTCCGTGCTTGACTCTTTTTGAGCAATCTCTTTCCATTTTCTTTGCTCATGAAGAATACCTAAGAGAACTTGTATACTTGAGAAACATGCACTAAATAAGGACTGCCAGGCCTATATATTTCTGAAATGGAGTTGAAGTTATTTATTGCTCAGAGGTGCAATGAAAACAAATGCAGTAGAAAAACATCAAGAACAGGTTTTGTGGTTTGTGGTTGTTTTTGTTTTGGATAGTGCTCTACTTTTCCAAGTCCCACATGTGGCATCCGTGTTCAGCATCTGTCTCCACACTTGAGTGCTGGTCTCATTCTTCATTCGTAGACTTTCCCTTTTCTCAGTTAACTTTCACTTCATGCTGCCTGAATTCAGCCGGCTGGGAACTGAAAACAGGGCAGAAAAAATGTTCACTGCTTCCCACATTTCGCTCAAAAAGGTAAGTCTTGCTCCATCTGAACTCTTCAGAGACTTCTGCAGTAAAGAACCAGCAAATGTATGCTAGACATGCGCAAACAGTGGTTTTTAACCCAAAGTCTTTTCACTCGATGTAATTTAGCAGAATTTCTCAGGGATGCGTAGAAGCGCACCTCTGGAAGAATTCAGTACATTGTAAGTTTTGTAATTCCTATTTTAAGATCACAAAAGTATTAAAAATCTTTTCTAAAGAATCGTCAATAAAATGTTGAATGGGGAAAAGACACTGATTTTCCATAACATTTTCCTTTTTCTGTCTGAAAATTTTAAAATAAATGAAACAAAAATCACTTCAAAAGAGATTTTTGCATGTACAATGGTAGTTCGCAAAATTTGCTAAAAATATCAGCAGTCAAAAACAAATGACAGCTTTCAATAACAGGAAAAACCATCAGTTTGCCTATAATATATAAATATCAAGATTATAAGATAACTATCCCTGTCTTTAGAGTTATCATCCTAATTCTCTGCTTTACAGCAAAAAAAAAAAAGGTTATGTGGTTTTCTGAATCGCTTAGCAACTGAGATCTGTATTAATTTCAACATATCTAAATGTTTTTATTAGGGAAAGAGTTTTGTGCAAGACATCTTTAGGCTAACATAATTACAGAAAACCATCAGGCTCTAGGTTACTAGAGCTCTAGGTTACTACATTATTATCTTTAAAAATAATAATGAACTCTTCCATAATTAGAGATAACAATTTTTGCCCTTATGTGCTTCTGTCAGCTGAGGATCAAAAAGTCTTTTACAAACATTACATAAGCTTACAAGTTATCATTATATCCAAAGACTCATACACTGAGTTATTTGGTTTTCAGGAGCTAGAAATTAACTAGTTCCCTTGAGGTTCATCTAGGGATTTGAATTCATTGTGTATTGAGATGCAAGAGGAAATCTTCGAAGTGCATTTAACTTTGCTCTCTAACTTCCCACTTCTTTCCCCATTTTCAGAAGTTTTATGCCCTAGTTGTGCACATAAAGTGTAAGAGAAGATGTGTTTTGATGGGCCATTGCTCTCAAACTGTGAAAATGAGGAAGGCCTGTGAATTTAGCAGCTCTTCTGCTCCTCAGAGACTCTTAGGATGCTTTTATTCATGGGCAAAGGTTTATGAGTATGTCTGACTGTTGACACCAGCTATAGATAAGACCCAGTTATTTTTACGGCTTTTATGCTGTACCCTAGAGAAAGTTATATGCTGCTTCAGATTACTACTGAAAAACTTGGGATTTGCTAATGACACATCAGATAAAGTGCTATCACTGTAATGACATGCAAGGATTGAATTAGACACAAATTGTTATTGGTTTTGGAGGTCTTTTTTACCCCTTACTACTGTAAGTATCATAGGTAAGCAGCCAAAAGAAATTGTTTTAAATTCCCAACAGAAAATTATTTTCTTGATCATTAAAAAATAATGGTCTCATTTCACCTTCCTTGAAGATTTGACTTAACTGTAGCTGACGCAGACAGAGTAAACCTTTTAAAAGCAAAAAACCTCCAACAAACCTCTAGTTAAAATGAAATTATCTGTGCTATAAATTATTAAAATGAAGCATCACTTAATAACAAAATTACTCTCTGGACTAGCAACAGATTTCTCAGCTATAAGTAAGTTTACATTATTTGTTAGATGACTTCTAAGATTAGGAAAACATGCTAACAACCTTGTGTATAAACTGCTGCAATACAGCTAGCATTTCTTTCAGTCTAGAGAAATAATTGGTATTTTCAATGCAAAAATGGGAGAAGAGCAGGCACCAGGATCTGACTGTATCTGTCATCTATAAGGCATTTGTCACCATCTGCATGGAAGCCAGGGTTTTTTGCAAGCTGATGACCTTGTCCTTGCAGCATTCCCTTCTTCCCTCTCATTGTGGCTCCACCAAAAAGAGCCATTATGAAAATAGTAGACCCTGGGATGGGAATGAAGTAGACTGAACTTGATAGATTAGGATTTCATGAGAGTTCCTATTAGATAGTGGTCCTATTTAAAAGGTGGAAAAATGGTGTCTGAGGCAGATGCATGTTTTTGGCATATAGGTCCTGATGGCTGATTAAACCCTTAAAGTGCCCTGCCACTTTTTTTTTTTTTTTTTTTTTATATAGGTGATTTGTTGGCCAGTGTGAATAATCAGCAGGTGAAGTGGGAAGAGTGGTTGGAAAGATATGGCAATATTGCTTCAGATTAATTTAAAACTAATTATTTTAAAATCTGTTGAATTGGAACTCTTCATTTCAGACTTAATCCATTCAAAAGTTTGTTCAATTATTGGCGCATTTTAAGGGCAAAAGACAGCTGCTACTGGAAGCTTCTCAGTGCTGTCTTTGGATAGCTCAGGATTTATAACATTACCCCACTGAAATGTAATTTATTGCCCCCTTTCCTTGTCATTGGAGGCTGTCTAACTTACAAGGAACCAATAATTTGTCTTTCTTAAACAACTGATTCTTTATAAACTATGAAAGATTATTAAATTTAAGTTGCTTAAAGGGTGTGTATTGTTGACCTTCATGTACTTTCTTGTCTCTCTGGGCTACATAATAATTGTTGTAGGTAAAGTAGAACACGTTAGCAAGAGAATCATATTCCCAAATTCCCTCTAGCCCACTAGTGCTCACACAGAAGTTGGGACATGTCAGTTCAGACTGTTTTTGTGGATCCAAGGACAGTTTGAATCAAAGTGACCAGCATCCTACTTATCTCTCAGGTTTCTACACTGTTCATTGTTAAAACTGTTCAATCTTAGCTGTTAAACCACTGTATTTTACCGTTACCAAAATGATCTGGTGTGATAGTGGTTTCATATAGGAAATATTAATTCAAAATTATTTTCGTAATTTCATCTGAAATGATGCCATTCTATCTTGATTAAGTTTTGTCTGGCAAATATAGTCTTCCCTGTTCCTTCTCTACTACCTTATTATAGCTCAGCATTTATGATTTGACTCATCAGCCAGCACAGCACGGCTCTCTTCTGAATCTGATGCAAAAGTGAATAGCTCTGTCTGTCTGTAAAGGGGCTCATCATTATTTTTATTCTACTAACAAATTATTCTTATCATGAAGTAATGCTGTGTGCAGTATACATATTGCTGGTTATCACATGATTCCCACGTGGGAGTCTGGGTGGAGGTAGGAACCCACTAATTCTCTTGTCTTAGAAATGAGTGACCACTGGCACTTCCCCAGCTGCTGTGACTTGCCCCAAGCGCTGTGCTGGTGCCATGCCAGACTGAGCTGATGGGAATATAAAGGTTGGTTTAAGGTCCCTTTGCACATTGCTGCTGCCTTTGTCAGATACATTCTGCACTATGAGCTGTGATTGAGGTCTTAGATCTATGAATATATAATACTATATTTGCAGATGTTATGGTTAAAAGGACAAGGAGGGAGGGAATGTATGTTAATAATACTTTGTTTCTGCTATATTATTAGCAGCTTGCTAAAGTGGCCTGCCATCAAACAGTATTTATAGCAATGTATAAAACACATTAGTGACATCCCTTTTAAATTCAAAAGCTTTAGCTAATATTACCGTCTGCATTCAAAGCAGCGCTCAGTGCCTAAAAGCTGGTCAATAAACATTTTAGTACTGCTCTATTCCAGTGATCTGAATTCAATAATGTTACCTTTCCAGAAGCTGCAAAATGGAAAGTGAAAGAATGATTTATGAAGCTTAGCTATGCATGGCCAGATAAGAAAGCTTTAACTGATGCTTGCAGGATTCTCTTTAATGAAGTACAAGTTGCCAAGATAAGTTTAGGTAAATGAAGCCTCTGTCACAATATGTTACAGCAAAAGAAATGACAGAGACAGCAGAGCAGATGGAGGTTATTACGAACAGTGGTGTCAAGAATTGTAGTCTAGGTAACTGCACAAAGACAGAACAGATGCATTGGGTTTGTTATTAATGATTTCATGATAGCAGTGAGTATTTCTAGAATCTGTTTAAATTAAGCCTTGCAAGGTTCTTCCCTTAAATTGTCATTTATCCTTCATTGAGCTCATATTATTCAGCCATCACTCTCTTCTGAATAGAATCTTTCTCTTTCAGTACCACCCTCTGTTTTTGATGTTGTCATTAGCTGTAAGGCCCTGGTACTTTTCAAAATGTTGTTTGATTGTTTTCTAATGCCTGCCTTGACAATATTAAGCAGCATTAGTTCAAATGAGTAAAATTCCTGTTGTCTTTTTTTAACATCCTAATTTAGCATGTACCAGCCTTTTATGAATGAAATGAAACAGGTGAGCTTGTGCTTGTCCCATGGAGCACAGGACCTAGAACTAGCAGATGTTAGAAACTTATATTGAGTTGTGCCCTTTTTAGGAAAGAACTGGGACCAAGTCAATGTAGAATTTGTATTTGCATTGTGTTTTGTCCACTGCTGTTTTATGCTGAGTAGATAAATTATTTTCAGGGGAAAAGATGGATCATTATGGAGTTAATCCTAAATATGAGTTTTGAGACTGTACTTGCAGAGTAAATAAGATTGGTGAATTTTTTTTTCCTTGAAAAACATGGTTTCTGCTTCTTATTTTCTTAGAATTTAGGGAATTTCAAACCAATGCATCATAAAAATATAATTTTGTTCTTTCATTCTGTCAAAAAGGCTCTCTTGGCTTCCAAAATGATGTCTGTCACACCTGTAGGATGACAGCCTCTGTGGTGAGCAGGCTGACAGACAAGTACATTGTGTTTCCCTACAAATATGCATGAGATTGAGTCTCACAAGGTTGTGTCACAACGGTCTACTCTGCCAGGGTGCTTTGTCCTTGTGCTTGGTGTGACTGTTGAAACCCCAGCCCTGAAGGCACATTCTGTCTTTATACACTGGTGGGTTGATTTCATAGACTTCCATAGACATATTTGAATGCTTTTGGATGGCTTTTGAGTGGAAGGGGAGCAGCTGAAGGTAAAGAATGTTTTGCAATTTGCCCATTGAACAATGTGGAATACTTCCAGAAGAATGAAGATTAAACCAATCAGCGGAGACTCTCTTTAGTACAATAAAATACAGAAATACTTTTCTTTTCTTCTCCTTCTTTATATTTCAAAAGTTTTCCCCTTCCTTCCCGCATTTAAAAATTAATGGCTTGGTGATCTTTCTGTGATACCCCTGTTCCAAGGCTTTGGTTCTACCTCTTCTCTGATGCTGGAGTCTCTTTTCAGCATCTTTCTTGTGTTAGTCTGTGTGGAAAGAACAAAAGAAAGGGAGGAGTAGAGAAGGACGGTAAGCTAGTAAAAATAGGAAGAAGTCAGGAGATCTGCAGACAGCAAATTTTTTTTGCTAAGGCTAAGAAAATAACTGGTAGGGTCTGCATTTGTTCTGTTTAATTCATATGAGCTTCTGTACAGTGATGTTATTTATTAAGAAATTACATTCATATTGAGACAGGACCCTACTCCACTGTGAAACCTGTGTATTACCAAAGCTTATTTTTCCTATTTCTATACTTCTATTTTTATGTCTTCAGATTTAGTCTGATAATCTGTAGTGCCTTTTAATTAAACATCAGCTGATGCCACCATACTCACTTCAGACAGATAAACTGTGTTTTATTTTTCCAGATCTGAAGATTACTGACCTTAATTAAAATAATTTTTTCTCATTTTTTGTTGTTGTTTTTTTTTTCTTAAATAATAAGACTAAGATCTTACAATGTACAGAGAACTGAAACATTTCCATCTTGGTTTTGCTGATGTTAGGCTTTTTGTAACAATTTAGCATGTATGTAAACAAAGACAGATTCCACTCAGATGCCACAATTGGCTGAGCATCCCATGTGGTGTTTTAATAACAGTTTTAACAGCAGTGCCTTTTTATCCCTGCAAGTCTTCTTTCCTACTGCTGTGTTTGTGAGAGGGGGAGCCTAAGAGAGAGAGTGAGAGAGAATTGAGCAGTAATTCTGTGAGGCTTAGAATTAGCTTCCTGTATTTTGTTCATACATTATTTGTCTTTAGGACTCTAACTGCTAGGGGAGTATAATAAACTTTGGGATTTATTTTTTATGTTACAAAATCCGAATGTTATCTGGGTTCTGTGGGTCCTCATAGACTCTAAAACAATGAAGGAAATTAGTTTCTGCATAGCTTGGTCTACACAATTGGCTATTTAGAAATAGATTTGTTTCTTAGTCTTTCAATAAATTGGGGCAGGAATCTGTACTTGGAAAACAAAAGGAGAACAGTTATTACTAAAATTCAGTGAGTGTTGTGGGTATGTTTTTGGTCTGAAGAGAGGGAAGATAGGTAAGAAATACAACCCGTGAATCTTTCTTGCCTCCAACATATTTTACAGGGATTTCAGGAATTGTTGTCACAATTAATTAGTGAACATTTGAGGAAAGATAATGGGTGACTTGGCTGTCAGTTTCCAGTCTTCTGTTCACTGGGCTGAAATCTGAGCAGACTGGCAGAAGGACCTGGAATTATTTTAACATCTAGAATTCCATAAATGCAAAAAACCTTCCATTTTAGTATTTTTTTTAAAGTAAAGGAAAAGTGTGTTGTCTCCTTTTAGCTGCCAAATGATTCCAAAGAGAGGTCTTACTTTTTAAAGGGATATGCTGAACAATCTGATGTGCCTTTTAGACCAAGACATGGTGTTGCACCTGGTAGACAGAACAGGTTATTAATACCCTCTAAGTAAAGGTTCAGTATTTCTCTGAATTCTGGGGAGAAGAGCTACCAGCTCTTCTCTTTCTTTTTGTGGCAGGGACAAACAATGCTCCCAAGGAATTTACTTGCTTCATTTATGGTGTTTGTCTGTGGAAAGAGAAGTTGTTCTATATCTCTTCCTGCTTGTCATCCATCCGTCCATCCATCCATCCATCCATCCATCCATCCATCCATCCATCCATCCATCCATCCATCCATCCATCCATCCATCCATCCATCCATCTATCCATCCATCCGTGTGCTGTCTTCATCCCTTTTGGTACTAAGGCAAATCATGGCATCATAGACCCGGCTATCTTTCAAATTAAAGACTTCCACAGAGCTCAGACCCTGTACAGAAGGTTACTCATGTGGGGAAGATGGCAAATCTTAGCAAGGTGCTTCTGCCAGCCAATAAATTGTTTCTCAAACACACCTCAGAAATGTCAGCATTGTTAAAGTCTGCCTTAGTGTTTTGACCTTCAAAATTAAGAGCTAAGTCACATGTAATTTTTCAATATGGTTCAGTTTCAATGGTTCATGCAAGATGCTTGGCTCAATTAAATAGAGAATTAAATCATAATTAGTTCAGAGTTAAGGGAATCAATCTTATATTGGGCACTGGGAAGCTTCTCAGTGAGCAGTGTTCTTTTTCAACTACAAGGGAAAATGAAAGGAAGACAAGCATAGATTACCTTTGTTCTTATTTTTAAGAACAGGTAGATAAGATTTACATGAAGCTCCTATTAAGTAGTGAGAATAATAATGAAATAATTAATGAGAGGTTTACCTTGGGTGTTTAGGCAGCTGTAAGGCAAATACTTCTACTCAGAAACATATAATTAAAAATAGCAAAAATACACCAAATTCCAAAGGGGTAGTCATGCTGGAAACATGTAATAAAAAAGAGAAAAATTATTCTATATCATAGTACTGACATAAAAGAAGGATTCAAATTAAGAACTTTATGTTTTGCTGAAGTGACATAGGTCTGTCTCACTACTTTAACAAAAAAGTGCACCAGTACTAATCCTATTTTGTTTGAATAATTTTTCTCTACACATTTCTCTTTCCAATTTATAACAACCCATACAAATCTACCAGGTGTTGCTCCAGTTGCGTGTTTGGTGTGAAGGTCTGACAAGTATATTGGATTTCCAAATTTCAGAATCAGTAATAAGTCTGAGTGAACATGAATCCGTTTTGTCTGGGAATAAATTTTTGCTATGCTCAGGTACACTATGCTATGACACCTCCTGCAAGCCAACATTTTCTGGTAGACTAAAAGCTCTAGAACTAATTTTTCCTGTAATTTTTTAAAGCAGGATATATTAATTAAAGTACAGAAAATTACCAGTAAGACTAGCTCATGAAAGTTTTGCTCTTAGAAGGCATTCGTGTAATATCTTTAATGGTGAAAAACATGGAGAATTCATCATCCTGATGCCAGATATTTTGGGATATAAGCAAATAGAAGAAGCAGTAATACATGTACTACTTTCTTCTTAAAAGCTTAGGTATTGTGCCTGTAATTTTGAAGAATTTAATTTGATTTCTTAAGAGGTTTATGTCTGAACTACTCCATTTTATTAGGTCCCAGTAGTTTGTGGTATTGATCTTTTAAGTAAATACTAAGTGATGCAAATGGAAGCTTTCTAAAACCTAACTCAACTATTTTTTATTTCTTAAAGATGAGTGTTTATCTTAGATTTTCAGTCCATTGGAAGAGCAGTCTGTCATGTGTTATGCCCCTCATCTGGTGACCAGTGAAAGTCTAAATCTGATAAGCTAATCCTCTGTGCAATGGTGTAGAATCAATATAGGGGAGCTGGTTTCAGCATTTATGCACAGAATAAAAATTCCAATCTGCTTGGTAAAGAAAGAAACTTTTCAATGAGTTTTGGTTATATTTTTACTTAAAAGTAGTGACTTTGCTGTTGATCCTAAGTAGATAAATTCCAAAGCAGTGGACACAATTTCTAATTTTTTTTCCCTTATAGTCTTTCATTTTAGGAAGGATTTAAGTTCTTATTTTTAGATACATGTTACAGCATTTTTGGCTTTTCAATTGGTTTTAAACAGTTCAGTTCTGGACAGAATTACAGGTTTGGTTGAATACTGAGACTTGCATAAACCAGGTTCCTTATGTGACAGCAGGCACATTAATCCTGCCTTCTTAGATGTAGCCATTAGCTCATTGACTGAGCAGAAGTGTTCACATTAGGTGTGCTAATCTGTGGGTGCTGGGTTGCGTGACATGGAAAGCCTTGACTGGCTCCAAAGGAGAGCTTGGCACCTGAGGACCAGCAGGAGATTTTTGGGGAGCATAGCTGTAATGCTCTCAGCCTTGAGTAAGTAGGTGTGAGTGGTGCTGAGCCCTGCAGGTTTTCCCAGCTCAGCCCTGCGTGAGGATTTGTTGCGCGACAGGCGCAAGTCCTTTTGTTGCAAGGAAACTCTAAATATACAAATAATAACCACTGGATATCTTTAATTTTTTGCCCACCACGTTGCAGATGGAATGTATTTATTTCTGTATCCCGTTTGGAACAGTTCCATTAGCAGCTAAGTAATTTGCTTTTTATGTGTTTACTAGTCAGAATACTGCTGTGCTTTTTAAGCTGTCACTAACTGGAACAGTCTAACAGTATAATCATAGTGGGCTGATGGAATATAAAATGAGCAAAGTTTTGCTAGAATTAAGTGCTCTTAACCATCTTTCTGGTCTTTGATCATAATAGGGTGATAAATGCGTTGTGTGAAAGTGTTATATACGGAGGATAAACAATATTCCAAGAAAAATCTCTCCCTTCTGATCATTGAAGTGATTTGTGATACCTGTATTGATCTCTATCCCAAAAGGCATAACAGTTATTTTCTCTGGGTTTTCTTTGAAAATCAATACTAACAGTTTTCTGAGGAGTTCAAATCAGATGAGAAATTTTTGTAAGCTGTGACTTGCCTTTTGTTTTCTAGTTAATGTTATTCACACCGGTCTTGAAAAGATTAAAAAATGGGTGGCTTGTGTCACAGATAGTTTTTCTCTCTCTATTACAAGACACAAACTATTTTAATTTTTTTCTTCTCTCTCCATTACTTAAGCATAGTGGATCTCTTCACACATGGTTAGAAATGAGATTTGAAGGTTTTGTTAAACAAAAAGAGTTGTAATGAACTAAGCACACACACTATGATTAGATGGGATGCTTTTCCCATGCATTGAGAAGATGTTGGTGTACTCTAAATATACTTCTCTCTGAAAAAAAAAATATATGGGAAAGCTTCACACAATGTCCAGGATTATAAAGAACTGGGAGAAGTTTTAAAATGTTTTAAAAATACACCTTTCCTTACCACACAAGTTTTGACCACCAGCCCTTCTGAAAATCTGGTTCTTTAGTTTGGTGGAAGCTGCCTATATGCTGCAGAGGGAAAAGGGACTGATGTTCCCAGGATATAAACAAACTTTTCTACAAGTTCTTCAAGAGGGAAATAATGGTGACCAATTCTAGACCTTTTCTATGAGAAAAATACAAAAAATTGCCTCTGAGATCACAAACGTTAAAACTTCTTGAATTAGTCGACTGTTACAACAGTTCTAAGCACATACACACTTTTTTCATGTGATACATTTAAAAATTAAAAGCCTCAAATATGTTGTCATCTAGAAGATGCATTCATTCCCCACAGTCAGATCCAGGTAAATACCAATAAAATCTTTCCCTTTTTGTTACCACACATATCTTGATATTCCTAACTGTATACTTTGACATGGCAGAGATAACCAAATCACAAAGAGAAAACAGGTAAAAGAAGGCATGAAAGTAAAGGAAGTTTCTTCATCATGTGAAGGACTTGATTTTTTCCCAACAGAGGCAGCAAAATAATAGCAGGCAATGAAGCCTCAGCTGAAACTGAAGAGACAGAAAAATTCTGGGGAAACTGTGGAAAAGATAAAAGTGTAGCAGATGCACCAGTCATGTATTGAAGATTTCTGAAGAGAAGATGTGATTATTTCAGCCTCCAGAATGGTTCCTTGAGACACTTAGAAAGAAAAAGATGTTCATAAAATCAAATATATATTAGAACAAAAAACCCTCAAATTTTATAGAAAGAAAAAAAAAATAGAAGAAAGGTGAAGGGTTTGAACACTTTTAAAATGTTGTGAGAGATGGCAAGTCTTTAAATATATTTCTTCTATTCAAAGATAGTTTTAAGGTTATAGACTTAGTGTATGCTCTTAGAAGAGTTTAAGGCATTCCTGAAATATGCTTCCAAAAACAAGTTATTCTTCCCTGTTTCATAATGGGAGGGGAGAACATCCCACCCTCCCCTACCTTCCCACAAATTTCTTGAAGTTTGATGTGGCTTATTTGAGAGTGAGGTAAGGATTTTTTGCCTACCTCTTTTTAGTTGCCTTTGACGTGAAAAAAAGCACTCTTGGTATTGAAAATCCAGTTTCCTTAGTTTTAATTTTCTTTTTAGTGTCATCTTACTGTCTTAAATTATTCAGAATACTTCTGAATATTTTTGCTGCTTTCTACCTACTTCTGTTCCCCATTAGTTTAATCAGTCACATTATATGTGCTGGACTTATTTTTTTAACCTGGTATTTAATATTCTATCATTCATTTTTGTTAGTCCATTCTTTTTACAATAATTAAGACCTGTATAGATAAAAATTCATTCAGCTTTCAAATAAGTTTGTGTTGTGCTTCTGCTCTGAGTGTTTTGTTTAACCTTCTCTTATTTTTATAGACTCAAATTTCCAACCTTGAGCTCAGCTTAAGTGTTGTTGGAATTGCAAATTCATTCATATTTCAAAATCCTGTTCAAGACTAGGTCCCTGGAGCAATGAAGTTTTGTTAAATGTCACAGCTCCAGCTTATGTTTTATTGTACTTAATTAGGACTCCAAGTACCGTATTCTGCTGATGTTTTTAAGTCCGAATGATAACAAGAAAAAAATAATCTTTTGCTCAGGAACTTTGGTGCTAATAAGCTGCAGAATACCTGTCTTCTGAACTGCATATACCAAAGTTTTTAAATTTCTTTTTTAATGAACATTAATTAGGTATTAACTAAGCCATAACATTATCATCAGTTTAATGCATGTCTTAATAGATATATGAGGAAAACTGCTGCATGTACTGAATTATTCAGATATTTTTCAACCAATGAAGGCAGAGATATGTATTTTTTATACTTAGAGTGAATATTCCCTCTAGAGAACACTGTGATTAATTTAAAACTGAAATTCATATTGTAGTTCACTTCCTAGTTCAGAGTGTTCAGCATTCACAAAAACCAATAATAAGGGTTCATCACCTTCAGCTAAAAAAAAGCTCTGAAATTCCAGATTTCAATGTATTTCGTGTGTGGAAGAATACTGTGTAGGTGAAGGACTTTAATATGGAGTCCTAGTGGAAATAGCTTTGACAGTTACTAAAGAGCTGTTTTCCTTCAGTGTCACTTAAAAATCTATTTTGGAGCTCAGCTGCTGGCATTATACTGGACACAGCAGTATGAGAAATCATTAAAGTTAGGCTCTCTCAGCTTGTGTGTGTCTTGAAATGTACACACACGTGAGCCTGGGTACAAGCTGGGCTCTCTCTCTGGGCTCTTTAGGAAGTCTTGTTCTCATTTTCAGTAATTTCTAGCACTATACACATGGAGTTTGGATAGCATTGTAAGGAGAACTCTGTCAATGGGTGGCATCAGGACAGAAGAGCTATAGCACAGATTTAAGTAGTTGTAGGAAGTTTTGCTCTCTAAAAAGGTGTTTCTTTGATTTAATTTGATTGTGTAAGCTGATCCACTCTTACTACTTTGCAAAATGTTCATCATTTGACAGAAGAAAAAGAGCAATATATGGATTATGTGTATCAATATATTATACACCCAACTACAATACATTTTATGTATTCCAGTGTGGGGGGATAGAATGTAAGAAAATAAAGATTGTGCAGAAGGCAATCTCACCCCTGAGGAGTTGCAGCTGTATTAATTACCAAAGATTAGGAACAGTCCTGCCCTTAACAGGCCACAGCTGTGTCCAAAGAGGATGAGTGCTAAAAAAGAGTGGGTTGGCTAGTTGAGAAGTGAAGTAGAGTTTGTTGGTTGTGCTGTGAGGAAGAAGGAGTCAGCCCTGTGAGGAGCTGCCCATGAAAAATCACCAAGAAGCTTTGGGAGCTTTTCAATAAGATGATAACATTCCAGAGAGTGGCTTTGGAATTATCTGTCAGTGCTGTAATGAGGTGTGTTTTGGTACATTGAGAGAAGTTTCACTATGGATGCTTTCAATCCTCTTTATTATACCTCAGGATTTGAGTTCTGTTCCATATTATTCTAAGAAGCAAAGCAGTATTCCTTTATAATTTTAATAGGAAAATTGACAAGTTCTAGATTCAAAGTTAGATTGTAAAGCATTTCAGGACTTTTCTTCAGAGTTTGTGATTGATCCTCAGCACACCCTGTGCATTTGGATAGAAGAGCTGGATAACAAATATCAGCATTTAAAAGGATAAAATAGCTAGAGATTGCAACAATACCATTCATGTCAAAGAAAGCACTATCTGAAACTACTACTATAAGTGCTCTTTTCACCTTCCCTCTGCTCCTCTGCCACTTAGGCTAAATATAGCAAGTAAAGGATAAGCAAGTGGTGATGGGCATTGTGTTTACTTTCAGATTATTTAAATTCAATTCATTATAAATTCAGAAAAATGGTATTTTTCTTTCTCACAAGGATTTTCTAAAAGTCAATCATTATAGTTCATCGGGTATTCAGGTTCTGTTGAATATAAGTAAAGCTTTATAAAATAAAGGCCTTGTTACCTATGTAAAATAAGATATTTGCACTTTTTTCTGATGAGAGTATCTGTCATCTGACCTAGCACCCCTTGAAATAGAGCAGTTCTGAAAGGGTCTTAGAGAATTTTTGTGGTTGCATTCCAGCACCAAATAAGACAATCATGGCATTTTTGCTTGGTTTATTTGTTTATGAGAATCAGAATTGGAAGTTTATCTTTTATTTAGGAAAAATTAAACATGAGATGGAAGATAGCAAGTGTATCTGTCTGAGTATCTCAACTAGTTTCATGCCTTTATTAGGAAGACAGTAAATCTATTTTTGGTAAACACTACCCTTAAAATTTTTAAATGTGTTCTTTACCACTGGACATCTTACAAAATGTACATTCTGTACAAAATTTATTCTTTTGTCTTTTGCGATACTCAGTTACTGACTATTCATGACTTCTGGCATCTACTCTTTCTTCATCACCACAGAATTAAGGGAAGGAATAGCCATCTATTCCATGTAGTTTATGATCATCAAGTAGAAATTTTGATTTTCCTTTGCTTAGGGACTTTTTTTTTCCAGTGAACCCACCAAATCTGTTTAGTCTGGGGCAAAAACAGACTGTACTGTCCCTAATGCCTGAAATGAAACAGACTTTGTGTGTTCTTTAAGGTATGGTGTTCCCACAAGTTATTGCAATGTGGGAAAGGATTATATTATTTCTACAAACATATATTGTTCTCTCTCTTGGAAAACATCTCCTGTTGCTTGGTGGTGATAAAACAAAACACTCAAGTCAGGTCCACAGATGTGGAGTTTTTTTATAGAGTATAATGAGTGTCTTCAAACTTTGGTTCTTAAAATTAGGTGTCTGCTTGAGGTTTACCAAATGAGATTCAGAGCTCAAATGCCGGATTCTGTTGCATTTCAATAGATATGTCAAACTGCGCTGAAAGTATCAGCAGTAGTAAAATATATGTGTGAGAGGAGAAATACTTGCACATGGTCAAAATATGCACCTAAATACTGAGCCTTTGGAGCAATCATTCAGTAATATCAAATTGGTTTAATATCTGTAAAGGTCTTTTAAGAAGCCAAAAATATTTAGTAATGTTTACTATGTGGCTCAAATTAAAGAAGTTTTAATTGCTGACTAAATTTTTAATTTTTGAAGAGACATGGAAATATTTGGAAAATTTTAGAAATATGCTTTTTAGTAGTTGTTTTCTGTCCAGTTTAATGTTAATTCTGGCTTACTGGGGTGGCTGAACAAACAATAGTGCTAGAAATTCACAGGTCCATTATATTAATTGAGATTTTATTAATGATGAAAGTAGTATATGTTTTTTCCACTACATTAATAATCTATACGGCTCAGTGTAAGCAAAAATTGCTGATTTTATGCTGCTAAGATCTGTAGTCATTCTGGTGGTTCTGATGAACTATTAGAAATTCCCATGAAGTACATCAGCTCTGCCTAGCTGCTGCTATAGAAATAATCTTCTGCTAACCACAGACACTTCATCAGGTGTGAAAGTGCAATAAAGGGTAAGGCAGAAAATGAATTATTATGGCATTTGTCAGTAATGTGTCTAATCTTGAGAGGCTGTGCAGATGGATATTCAGATGTGTGAAGGCAGAAGATGGTCTTTTCATCACCTGGGTTAATCTCCAGAGTAGGTAGTAATTTCTGACAGGAGTTAAAAGTTGCCCCAAGTCTGTCCCTCATACTCCATTGCTGAGCAGAATAAAGCTCCTTTGATAAGCTGCATGGGCAACAGCAACTCTTTTAACCTCTATTCAAACTTAGAAGTGAGTAAACATCAGTATTTTTTTCCAATATTTGTTACTGTGAACTGGAACTCTCTCTTTACATGATATAATGTTCAGGCAGAAAGTGTTTGGCTTAGTTAACAATTCCCATTGAAACTCTCTGTGTCTGGTTTACTGACTTCTGTTGAGATTTTTCTGATGAGGACAAAGCAGTTAAGTATTTGCCATGATGTTTAAAATACTTTGGCTTGTGCAAAGAGATATGTAAAGCATTTTAGTTGAAACCCCCAAACAGGTTATTTCCATGCTACTTTATATAGTACATATTTATGAAACATACAGAAATTAATTTTGCTCTCTATATACACACACAGGGAAAACCAGTTCTTATTCCAGCAATAAAAAATGAATTGTCTACTATTAGGTACCATTTTAGTGTAATTGCAGAAAGCAGTGACTCATTGCATAGTTGCTTTAGGCTTCTCATCCATACACTTCCATGGACTGATCTTTGGAATCTACTCAGCAATCAAATGTAGTAAAGATGACAAAATATATTATGAAGTTATCTTACAATAACTAACCCTATGATTTCTGTTTCTATGGAACAATGATTGGAAATGGGGCACTGTACAGAGAGGAAGTGTGTGACAGAGGGCAAACAAATTCACCTCTCTTTCTGTTTCATTTATGTTCTTTGCCTTCCCTGATAAGACTGTAAAATCTTCAGAACAAGGAGAGCTTTCTAATATGTCAGTGTTTGTAGAAAATAGCTTCCTGACACAGCTGGTGAAGGAGCCCACTAGGGAAGGTGTCCTGCTGGACCTGCTGTTTGTTAAGAGGGGAGGATGAATCAGTAATGTGACAGTGAGAGACCATCTTGGGCACAGCCACCATGAAATTATTGAGTTTTTGATTCTTGGAGAAGTAAGGAGGGAAGTCAGCAGAACTGCTACCTTGGATGTCCAGAGGGCAGACTTTGGTCTCTTTAGTGGACTGGTTAAGAGAGTTCCTTGGGAGCCAATCCTGAGGGACAAAGGAGTCTGTGAAAACAGAATGTGCTTTAAGAAGGACATGCTAAAAGCACCTGAGAAGGGGGTCCACATGAGCCAAAAAATGAGCTGGTTGGAAAGACCATCCTGGCTGAACTGGGAGCTTTGTCTGGATGGGTAAAAAATGAGAACTTATGGCCTTTTGAAGAAAAGACAGGCAACATCAGAGGACTTACAAGAATGTTGTGAAGTCATGCAGGGAGAAAATATAAGTGACTACACCACTGAAGCTTGCACAAGTTGTCAAGGTCCAGGTGGGATCCAATCCTGTTTAATTCCTTTATTGATACTCTGGGCAAAGGGATTGAGTGCATCCTTCGTCAGTTTTCAGGCACAGTGTTGATCTCTGGAGGGCAAGACAGCTCTACAGAGGGATCTGGACAGGCTGGATTGATGGACTGAGGCCAGTGGGATGAGGTTCAACAGGATCAAGTGCTGCATCCAGCCCTCAGGTTACAGCAGCCCCAGGCATCACTACAGGCTGGGGATGGAGTGGTTGGAAAGCTGCCCAGTGGAAAAGGACCTGGGTGTGCTGGTTGAGAGCAGCTCAACATGAGCCAGCAGGTGCTCAGGTGGCCAAGAAGGCCAGTGGCATGAATGCAAAATAGTGTGTCCAGCAGGACCAGGGAAGGGATTGTTCCCCTGTACACAGCACTGGTGAGGCCACACCTCAAACCCAGAGTATGTTTAGAAACAGTTCTGTGAGTATTTCAGGCAGATGGCACTATACAAGGACATTGGAAAGTATGTAAAATTAAGCATATGTGGAAGTGTAATCAGGCCACATATAATGACCAATTTCCTGTTATATCTTTAAGGTAATATCTCAGATTCACAACTTTGCGAGTACTATATCTGCATACTGTTCAATGTATTTATGGACACAGTTAAAACTAAGAAAAAAGTGTTATAAGAATGTACAGAATTAAGGATGCTTTTGGATTTTCCTGGGTTCTTTCAAAGTCAAAGTTCTGTAGGAAAGAAAACACACAGTTGATTGCTAGGAAGTTGCCTCTAATTGTGTTTCTGGGAGGTTGTTGCTTAGCATTAAGAGGGCAAAAGTCTCTATATAATGACGAATCAATTTTTAATACTAGCTCTTTTCAACAAAGACCCAAAATTTTGGTTGCTTACTCTGAGTTCCAATGGTTTGTAGTCATGCTGCACAGGAATCAGATCCTTGCTGTGGCTAAACCTGTAGCTACACTGAAGAGTTTTGAGCGAGGAACGCACATTAATGAGCATTTCCAAAATGCCCTCTTGGGAAAAGTCCCACTCCCTGATTAAGTCACAGTGGTGCTATCGAATGCAAATACTATTAAGAACTAAGTGTGGAAGTAATCAGAATGTTCCATGGAACAAAATTTACTGAAAGCACAAAGTGGATTATTCAAGGTAAAATGGTGTCTGGTATGTGAAAAATTGGATTTTGTGCATTTCTAAAATGACATCACTGTGGCCTATTTGGCTAAGTGTTTTAAATGCCTATTGTAAATTTGATGCCTAATGTTTTCTTTTTCTCCAATGTGGAACACTTTAAATATATCTTATACATCCCTCTGCTCCCCATACCGGTGTTGTGAATATCCAATAATATTTAAATTTTATCAAGATGAACATGAAAAATCACTGCTCATTTTGGAAAATCTTGTCCCTGAGCTATAGTTATCTTTGGTTTATATATTGGGTATATAGCTGTGACTTATATAAAACCAATAATTTTATAAGGAATGGATCCTCATTCTTACTCCACCAAAGCACTGAATGTAGCCTGTTATGCTGAGATGAATGAATACTGACATCAACTACATTCCAGTGTAGGTAGAGGGTTTCTGTCACCATCTGTTGTTGCATGAATCATGTTTTCCTTATGATTTTATGGGAGAATAAAAATAACAGGAAGGAGAAAAAGTGGAAAAAAATTGATATGGTCTCCTAAGAGGATTCATCTGGTTAAGAAAGCAGTACTGCTTGTGCTTGCTTTGTGTACAGCTGGCTAATTTTCACCAGTTTGGGGAAAAGTGAGATTAGAGGTTATCCTGCTACAGAAGCACAGAATAGTTAAGGTTGGAAGGGATCTCTAAAAGTTACCTGGTCCAACCCCTGCTCAACCAGGGCTATTTAGAACCAGTTACACAGGACCATGACCACATAGCTTTGTAATACCCCCAAGGAGGGAGACCCCCACCTTTCTAGGCAATCTATGTCACTGCTTGGTCACCCTCACAGTGAAAAAGTGCTCCCTGGTGTTCATAGAGAACATTCTGTGTTTCATCTTGTGCCCATTGCCTCTGGTTCCATCACTGGGCATCCTGTAGTCCTCAAACAGCTCTCCCAGTTGCCGAGAACTTTCAAAGATTACTGACAGTGATCTTGCAATGACATCAGCCAGCACCTCTCTGCTTAGATAGAAAATTTTACTAGTGTGGAATATGCTTCTAAGACTGGGTTATTTTATGTTCAGTAAGTAGAAATGCCTAGGAAATGGACATTGGTGTTTTGAGCCTGTCTGGGTATATTTCTGAAATTTTTAGGGGTTTTTGTCATGAATAAGAAGGATGCCATGATTTTTCAATATGTACAATTCATTTAAAGAAATTTAAAAAAAATAGAAGAGTATATGTGTATAATTTTTGTACACACATGTGCCCACCTTTCCTTGTAAACATTCATTTTTAACCATTTTACATTCAGCTGAGGCTACTATCAGCCAGCCTGTGATGTCTTCTTCAAAATCCTGCTTACATACATATTTATTTAATTCATTTTTTTTACTTTACGTGTGTAGAGACCAGCTCTAAGGCATGTTTGGATGTCTAAATAACATTTGCCAGTCCATGTGACTTGAGAGACTAGGCTTTTCTGAAAGTCACAAAAGATCTTATGCTGCCCCAGGGCGGTTTTGAGTATTATGGAGTAAGGAATGGGACTTAGACACCAAAGTTTTGTTCAGCAGCTCACTGAGAATGAATTTCCCTTCACTTCCATCAAGGAAGACTATTCTTTTTTTCAGTGTAACTATTTTGGTTTTATCCTGTGCTCATGTGGTGGAGTGTTTGTGGACTGTGGCTTCTTGTTAAATAAAATCTATCCTTATTACAGTGAATCAAAACCTTAGCAAAGTTGGCCAAATGGCTTTCTACCAACAGGCAGGGGGAAGTGCTTCATGCAAGTAACACCCACAAACCAGTAGTCTTCACAAACTGGCATAATCACAGTTTGCTTTCCTGAGATAGTGCTTCTGCCTTGCCCAGAACAGATATGTAGGTGGGTGAATGAAGCAATGTTCTGGAAAGCATGGCCCACAGAAAAAATCCTCCACACTACCTGAAGGACAAGCTGTCAGCTTATATCCAGGTTATTTTTGGCTTCGAATAAGTGATGCCTAGAAGAAATCAACAGTATTAATTGTTAGAGAAAGACAGGGTTTCAGAAGAAAATAAAGCAAACAACTGGGATTATTATTGCTCATTAACTTTCATTGGCTCTTAGGCAATTATCTGTAAATGCATATGGAATGGCTATTGTAAAACATAGCAGCAATTAAATCCCATTAGGAGACTTCCAAAAGTCATTAACCCAAGTAGGAGGGAATCAAGTAGCACCAGCTTTCTATTCTGCTATCAGGAATTGTTACAAAAAATCGAATGGCCAACATAAAATGAACCCATAGAATCTTCGGGAATTGCAAGCTGTTGCATTTGCTAGGGAGCAATGTCTGTACAAAGGAGTGAAGACTGAGCTGTACACTAACATAGCTGTGACTTCATAAAGGATGACATTCCTGGGGCCAGACTGGTGTGCAGCTACTCCAATTCTGCGTTAATGGCCCTTCAATATATTTGTTTTTCTTACCAGGTTCACTGTTTTCACACAGCCTCCATGATATCCCTTCTGCCTTAGCACTTTCTTCATCTCTTCTGCTCCAATTTTTAGTGTTCTGCTTTTAAGACTATGTCTTCCTGGGGACATATCCGTTGATATTTTCATAAAACTCTCTGTTCAGAGTGCTTTGGGACAGGTTTAAATGTTTGCAAGGTAGTAGGCAGATGGTAGCTGCCAGCAGATCAATATCTGGCTCCAAGTCTGTCAGAATTTTCAGTTTTAGATGGGGTATACTTGTCTCAAAGTGCAGAACAGGATCTTTGCACAAGAAGGACTGACTGAAAGAGCTTTAAACTGGATTTGATGGGGGAAAGGGATAAAACCAGGCTCACTAGAGAGCAATTTGGGGCTGCATGCCAGAGTTTGGGGGATGGTGTGCTAGCAAGATCCTTCAGTCTGCTGTGTACCTGGAGATAGGGAATGGACATGCATGCAGCAGCAGAGACACCAGGGTTACTGAGGTGTTAGAAATGACAGAAGCACCTGAGAGTGGTCACACTGGGATTAGGGCTTTTTCCCTCAGAAAAGCTGATGGAATCAACAGCCCAGATGAAATATGTCTGCACCAATGCGTGCAGCATGGGCAACAAACAGGATGAGCTGGAAGCCACAGTGCACCAGGAGATCCGCAGATCAGATATAGTTGCCATCATAGAAACATAATACAAGAGGAAAGACGAAAAAGACACTGCAATGCTGCAGAATGTCCAGTGAAGGGCAATGGAAATGGAGCTGGTGGAGGATCTGAAGCACAAATCCTATAAGGAGTGGCTGAGGGAGCTGGGGATGTTCCGCAGGAGAAAATGAAGCTCAGGGGAGACATTATAATTCTCTACACCTGAAAGGAGGTTGTAGTGAGGTGGAGGTCAGTCTCTACTTCCAAGAAACAAGCAACAGGACAAGAGGAAATGGGTTCAAGTTGTGTCAAAGGTTTAGACTGGATATTAGAAGAAATTTCTTCACTTGAAGAGTTGCCAAGCATTGAAACAGGCTGCTCAGGAAAGTGGTTGAGTCACCATACCTTGAATATTTAAAAGACATGTAGATATGGAACCTGGGGAGGTAGTTCAGTGGTGGACTTGGCAGTCCTGGATCGAGTTGAACTTGATGATCCTAAAGGTCTTTTCAAACCTAAATGATTCTCTGATTCTGAGCTGTGTAAGATACACTGCAGATCAATTAAAACATCCACCTCTTTAATCCCGGAAGCTGGCATTGGTGGTCTGTGAGGATAGAAAGCAAGGTGTGTGGCATTATGCAGTGTCATTCCCTTTCCTTCTCAACTCTACAGCAGTCTTTAAGCCTTTTATCTCCTTAGAGGGAGAGACAAAAGGGGATAGAATACTTTTCTAGAATTTAGAAATTTCCTAACTAGGGAAGGTTTTCTAGAAAATCTTCTGCCTTTTTATTTTTCCAGTTTCTTTATCTGGTGGGTACAGCTGAACATGCTTCATTAATCTTTATACTAGTCTGGATGAAAAGAATTGCTACACTAACATGCTCAAGTCATTTTGATGTTAAGTCATATGTCAGATCATGAGACATGGTTCCAAATGTTAGTGAAATGACCTTTCCACTGACAAATGGCACACCTTTCAACTTTTAATGGTTTTGTGGGGAGCTTATGTCTAGCCAGTCATTTTCACATGTTTGGAAATAGGGAGAAAGTGCACTGTTTTTATCTGGCTTATCATCACATCATATGAGCTAGTTAAAGATCACTGAGGTAATTACTAAACAGATTTGTAACCTGCATTTTGTACACAGATTATGGACTAATTGTAGTGTATATATTTCTTTTTAATATGATACTTTTAACACTTATAATACATACGAGTAGCCTTCATATATTAAGTTTGGACAACTTGCTTTGAAGAGAAGTAAAGAGGTTAAAATGCCAATGTTGAGTTTAACCTATTCACATCAGGTTCCTCAAAATCAGCCAGATTTACCATTGACATAAGCAGTCTTTAGATCAAGCCTAAAAGTAATTGAGGTGTATATTGTGCTTGTCCATAATTGTCTTTATAATTACTCATCTCTTCCTATAACACTTTTTTTTTGGTGGGCAATGCACATACAGGTCATACTAATTTATTTTCACATGCAATATTTTTCCTTCAACATTTCAGTAGTTCTTGAATTAAAAGAAATTTTTGACTCTGTCCATAATGACAACTTATAAGACATTTATCTTATAGCGTATTATGTAGCTCATTTATTGCTCCATGTGTGATAACATGAAATGCGAACGTTTCATAAGAGAATTTTTTTTTAAGAAATCAAGAGAGAATTAAATTGAATGTGGCTGAAGTGCTCATGTATTAAGCTTTCACTTGTGCCCTGCCCAGGTTTCTTGCCTCTTAAAGATAATCTTTTTCCAACTTTCAGTGATGAAAAGAAGAAAGGTCTGCAATAGACACAGTTCAGATACAGGGAGCATTTTGGCATACTTATTAACACACTTTGTTTTGCAGATAATGAGAACATTGCAAGCTGCTTGGGTCTTTTTGTCTAAAAATTCCCACCAGAGACTCTTGTAAATCACCATGCCTTTCAGTGAATGATTCCTGGGGAGCCTAAGATGGGTTTAACAGCCATTGTCAGCCATTTCTTTTGCCTGTTGGTGCCTGTTTTGCTATCAGTGGGCACTGTGCCAAAATTCAGAGAAATCCACTGGCTTTAGGTGCCCTCCCTTTCACTCCTGTATTTGTGGTTGTGCTTTTGGTCATCTTCTCTGTGGTTGCTGTTTTGTTCAGCTCCCCATTGATGAGAACTGTCATTTTGAAGCACATCAAGTGATGACATAGATTAGCTTGCATTGCCCCATCCCAGCTAGAAGAGAAATGGAACTAATGCCTGGCATATGGAAGAGGAATGCACGACTGTAGTGGATCAAGTGCATCAGACCTTGCTGTCCTTTGATATTTTCAACAAGACAATAGTAAGAAGCAATAGATATTTTAAAATTAATGTTACAATGTATGTTACAAATTAGAATAGCATATCTTTCAATTTTGGTAGCTGCTAATCATATGATAAACCTATCCTAAGACTCTTCAATTCTCAAGGTTTGCAGCTTTTTCCTAAATGCCAATGCACAGCAAGAGGCAACAGAGATTGTGTATGTGGATCAGACAATCACAGTGGCTATCCTTCGATTCAAGAGAAAGGAATGGAAAATTACTGGAGCAGGCTTAACAAACAAGTGGAAAGTGGTCCTGTCTCAGAAAAAGACCTGGGGTATTTTCATACGGTTTGTTTGTGTGTCTGCTGGTTTGTTTTCCTTAATCTGACTCAGAGAGTCTTGTAGGGAATGGGGAAAAAACAGAGGGTGAGGCTGGTGAATAGGAGAAGGTTTTCATGTGTACCATTAATGTCACAGAATGTAGATGGATAACAATGTTTTGAATTTTGGAGTGTCTTTTTCCTAAACAAATTATGAAAGGGCTGCAGACCACCAAAGAGGGCAAGTTCCAGTTCTGAAGTGGAAGCTGTCTTATGTTTAGTACAAATAGCTGAGAAACATCCTTCGTAGAAAAATAGCTGGGAACTCAGAAATACATTAGATTTTTGTTTAGAATCCTGAGAGTGGGTATCAGTGATCTCTGTAATTCCAGGACTCATCCATACCACTTCTGCCTGGATCATCCAGGAAAGCACCACTTGAAGACTCTCATCTGGAACACATCTCTGATCTCTTGAAGGTCTCAATACATAGTAATTTGATGAAATACAGAAGCAGGTCATTGAGCCAGCCTGGTGCTTACCAAGTGCTGTGATCAGTGTTTCACAGTCCTGCTAAATTTCATTCTGTTTCTGGCACACTGAAACTCCAGTTCTTTTTTTGTAGAGTGGAGCAACTTCAATGTAAACAATATAAAAAGGTGGACTAGTGGGATGGGAAAAAACCAAAAAGGAGAGTAGCATCATCATTGCTGCTCATAGATTGTTCCAAAGCTTTTTATGTTGTTTTCTTTCCTTATATTTTTAAGGAGATGGAGGAATATAAACATTTTGGGAGGCACAAGGGAATATGAGGGCATGTCTCCTCACAGCCTGAGCATTTAAGCATTCTTAGAGATTTTAAAGCATTATAAGGACAGGAAGTAGAACACAATCCTCAGCCCCTAGTGTTTGTTATTGGCCAGGCAATTGTCCGCTCAGTATATGTGGGCCACATAAATGAAATCCAGGTGTCTTGCAGTGAATGGATGTTTCACCACATGGAATAACCTGAGAGCAAAAGATATAGTAGTCAGCAGCCAACACCTATCTCCTTTTGAATTCAACCTCAAACTTATTTGTATTTGTTTGCTTTTTTTTCCCTGTTTCAAATATCAGAAGTAGTGCTGTGAATTCTGATATCATAAGTCAGTGGACAAATCAACCTAATGAAGTCCACCTTTCTTTCCAGAGAAATTTCAGAAGTAGTTTTTCATGTTCAGTATAGGTAACCAAGTGCACTCTTCTCTGAAAATGTTTTCATTGCACTATTGAACTCCTCAGTTACAGAAAGATAAAGCAGTGCTTTTGAACTTTGCTTCTGTCACTTTGATCTCAATGTGAGGTCTATCTCAGTCTCTAATCTGTGTATTGCTTCTGTGCTCATTTCCTCTCTGCTTAAAAAGTATGATTTGTTTTATTTTATATAATAATTGTCTCCACTAACAATTATATATTTAGAAATATCCTTGGTTTTTTTGTTGTTGTTGGTTTGGTTTAATTTTTTGGGTTTTTTTTCTTTCTTAATTGGAAAGGATATCTTTGTAAGAATCTATATTTACTTTACAGAGGTGTTTTTTGTCCCATACAGATTAGGATTCTGGAAAAGCAGAGATTGTTACTTATACAAAGCCATATAGTTGGCAGCTGTTAACTTGAAAATCCAAACAATACTGCCTCTTGATTTAACAAACCAGTTCCACAGCAGAGACATGTTTCTTACTAGAATTGTAATAGGTATGAAAGGTACCACCTAATGCTCTAATCACCACCCTGTAAAAGCAAGCAGGACACAATCTGTAGGAACATGAAAGCATGTCAGTTTTGAGTACAAATGCAGAATTCAAGCTGCAATGTGAGGAAGAGATGCTTGTGTTAAAAACATCTGCTATGGACTTTGCACAAAACAAATCTAAATGCTGGTTTCCAGTGCTATTAAATGTTTAGCAAAAGTTGGTCCCCAGCTCTATCAGTATAATAACTCTCTCCAAACTTTGCCCTGCTTTAAAAAAACAACATTTTGCATCTCAGGCTGAAAGACTGTTCTTCAAACACACAGTGTGATTTACTATGTTCATTGCACAACTAATATTGGAAATTAATGACTTTGCTATTAATATACAGATGTTTAACACTGAATTAATGATACCAAAGGGCTCAAGATAAGTAAAAAGAAATTTATTTTCTTTTAAGACTCCAAAAGAAAATTTGTATTTAGGATAGTCTCTTTGACAACGATCAGTCAAAGATGGTGAACATTTCTATTAGGTTTCACGTGCAGATTGCCATTGTAATTCATACTGTTGAAATTAAATCAAAAGGATCCAGCTTAGAGAATATCTTGCCAGAAATTTTTCAATATATTTGAGTTAGTCTGTTTTTTGGGTCTGCAACTTCTTCCCTTCCCACCTCATCTTTTTTCCTAACCCTACCAGCCCATCTAAGAAAATAATGTCTTTCCATACAAACTCTTGTGTGTACTCAGAATATTTTTTTTTGCCCTAATACAATGAAATTCACATAATATGCATCTTCTCAGAAAAACAGTATATTGTTTTAGTGAGGTTTGCTAGCAAGGAAGTACTGAAGTTATTTTCTTTTGTTTGTCATAAGTATTTGTGAGATGGAAACTTTCTTAATGGTGCATTCTTCTTCCAAAGAGATCCCTCTTCTTTTTTTCTTTTCTTTTTCATTTCTAGCTCAGATAGTTTGTTGTTGGTTTTCCTTTTTTTTTTTTCTTTTTGGCTTATGCCTCTTAATGTTTCACAATTTTCAAATAACTTCACAGCACTTACAGACAAATATGCTTCAGCAAACTCTTGTTAGAATGTGTTGCTTTTAAACACTTTTTCCTGTTCACAGCCTTCTTTTAAATGCATCTGAAAACCACAGGGAAATACCTTCAATTTTAGTGTTCTCATATCTTGATCTCTGTAGATGGTATTGATGAGGGAGCTGTTCTCAGTTGGCAACTGCTGAAAGCATCACAGTAAGACAAGAACTGCTTATATTTTTTTTTCATTTTTTTGGCTCCATCACTAAACAGCTTTGAATATCTTATTAAAACGAAATATCATTTAATGCTATCAAAGCCAGAGATTTACACAACTTTCTAGCAGCAAAGAAATGCAAGACACCTCCAGGGTGTGCTTCCAGTGAGTAGTGAGTGGCAGCAGAAATAATCATCAATGTTCAAATGCATATGTATTACTAAAGATATTTTAAATTTTATTTCTTTGGAACCTGTAATACCTGTAGATTTCAAAAGATCAGAGAGACAGGATGAAGTTCACTGTGAACACAGTTGTAACCCACAGTCTGTGAGAAGGTGTTCCTAACCGCCCTTTTGGAGGCTAATCAAATACTTTCTGGTCTTTCTGTAATGATTATTACTATTGTTGTACATATTTACATTATCAGAATTCCAAATAGAATTAAAAAGGACATCTGCAGGGAAATATAAGGGTTTTGGTGTCAGTACCTGATTGTTTTTAATTAAGAGGACGTTAATGTATGAACATAGCGAAAATCATACACGAGGGCAAGTCAGTATCACAGTGCAGTGTGTTCCCCCTTGTTTCCATATAAACAAGTTTTTCAGGATTGGCAACAGGTTTTCATTTTGTTTTCTGTTTTATAGTATAAGGCTTATCTGGCTTCCATCCCCCTCTGTGAAGAGCAGACAAAAATCTCCCCGAGCTCTGACTTAGCAGCGGATCTCCCCAGGCTGTAGCGAGGCCTGCACAGTGCTAGATAAGGAAAGAGTATACTTCAAACAGCTTGGCATTAATCAGCCAGCAAGGCTTCAAGCTCAATGTTAGAGCAAAGGAATGCAGTTCAGAGGCTTGCCTACATTAAATGAAATTAAACCAGACAGACTCACTTAATTCTTACTTTTAAAAAGCTCTTGAAGCGCTGTTTTAAACTAGTTACTTTGTGATGCCACTGAGTGAGGTGGTTAATCTGACTCATCAGAGAGGGAAAGCAGCAGAGCCCTTGGGATTCTTTTGGAGAATTGCTGGTCTGGCCTCTGAAACAATTTCCTTATATCTTATTCATACCTTTTCAGCATAACATATTGTATCATCTATTATCTTTAACCAGAAGATTCACCTCCTCCTTTCATATCACTGTTAGGGCAATCTTTGTAAGGAATGTAGATGGCAGCCTCATTGCTCTAGGAGGCAACACACGGTCTTTTACTTTGCACCCAGGAACTACTCTTGTGTGATTCAAGGTCAGGGTCAGGTTGTGACTCTAAGGGCAGTGAATGAGCTGACAGCGAAACTTTACATTATAATGAACTCCTCATTGTGCTGAGAAAGGACATTGGAGAGTTGGAGAAAATCATTGTAGAAAGCTGAGGAAAAAGCCATTCTTTATCTATTTTCCTTGTTTTACAAGCCCCTAAAATTAGAAGATAGTCAATAAAATGTGTAGTATATTGATGATATATGATTTTTGAAAACAGCAGAAGTGGTAAGTAAAAAATAGAGTCTAAAGTCTAAACAGAATGTACCTTGGAAATCCTGTATTTATAGAAACTGTTCCAAAGTGGTTCTCTGTTAAGGATCTCTTTCCTAATTAAGTGATTAGCCAATCACAGCAATCAATTTATGCTAATGATAGGGCTAATAGTGAATTCCCAGTTGGGGTTTAAATCCATGGCTGTAAGCTCAGAAGCATCTGTTCTAATGATTAAACCATTTGCTCTGTATATATCTGATACTAGCTCCATCAGCTAAACTAATGATAACTGTAGCTCTTTCACCTTAGGCAGAAAGCAAAGCATCTAAGAAAAAAATCTTGTA
This sequence comes from Camarhynchus parvulus, assembly GCF_901933205.1. Classification (NCBI taxonomy): domain Eukaryota; kingdom Metazoa; phylum Chordata; class Aves; order Passeriformes; family Thraupidae; genus Camarhynchus; species Camarhynchus parvulus. Next base: position 50,658,946 of record NC_044574.1, on the reverse strand, counting down.
CGGACAAACTCTTCATAGCTATATATTTTTGTCGTTGTGCTCTTTGAACTCTTGCTGAAACAAAAGCAGGTCTGCAGTGCTTAGAACTGTTTCCTCCATCAGAAACAAAGGTCACCTACCAAAATGATGAAGGCTCATACTGAGCATTGAAGCCTTTCTGGAGCTCGTGTATACTTGCCACTGATGTGCATTGACAAAATAATAGCCTTAAATACAAATATTCAGGAGATGTGTGGAGGTGGAAGAAATGTCAGTAGGATGCTGGAGGAGTTCTGTGTGAGTGAGAGAAAAGGGAGCTTTCAATAAGCAATTGACATCAGATTTTTATGATTCCAGCCTTACCAAAGAAACACTTTAGAAATCAAAATAAATTAACATTTATAACTCTTTGAAATAAAAGCAACACTCTTTTATCTGTCTGAAGGCCAAATCTAGATTTTGTCCTCCCATCTGTCTCTTTCCTGTTGTTATTATATTTAACATTCTTCTAAAAATGAAGATATTTAAAATGGATTATATACAGAAGATTATATGTAAGACAATTGCCTATATATCATGTCCCATCTGTCTTGGAGATTTATGTAATTCACTTAAGATATATTTACAGGTATTTGTTATACTGAGTGGGATTGGTTGGTTCAGTCTACATTCAAGCATCTATTTCTTATTTTTCACCACAGATGCTTTTTTTTTTGCAGCGTTTTGGATCAGTGCCCCACTCTGATATATTGTTTTCAAAATAGAGCTATTGAAATAAGGCATTGTTGCAACAAGAAAAATGCAGTTTGGAATATGGCATTAACAGAAAGCAATTTTTTGTCAGAATATGATTTAATTTATGTTAACACCTTTTTTTTTTTAAAGTAGTGAACTGCTGCATGAAGGAGGGAAACCAAACATTAAAAAAAGAAAATCTTTACTCCTACAAGAAGAAAATCCTGTACTTTCCAAACATTTCCTCCTGTGATATCACATGAAAGACAGGAGTTATATTATTATGAGCCTACGGCATTTGGTTTGTCTACATAGCATTAAAAGAGACCTGAGAATCAGAACTGAGTATATGAAGATGAATGCCTTCGTTTCCACTGAGAATGGAGCCCATTATCATCTGGGCTTTAACTAAGCAATGTTCATCTTTCTTATCTTTATTTCAATAATTAAATGAAAGTAAAATAAAAGTTCAGGAGGACTAAGGGATGGAAAGGCTCATGGAGAATTACAAAGTGGAAGAAGAGGGAAGGAGTTCCAGTATGTTGCAGACATCTTTTTCATTAAAAATCCTTTCTTAGGATTTTTCCTGCTGAAGCTGAGAAGTTTCAGCGACAAGATGTAAACAATAATTATCTGCTGCTGTGGAATGCAACAGGTGGATCCGTGATTGGTCTGGTGTGGATGTTTTGGTTCAGTGACCAGTCACGGCAGAGATGGCTCTCTCACTCGGTCCGAGACCTGCCTTTGTTATCATTCTTTCTTTTCTATTCTTAGCTTAGCTAGCTTCTGGAAACCTTTCCTTCTATTTCTTTTTAGTATAGTTATAATGTAATATATATATATCATAAAATAATAAATCAAGCCTTCTGAACATGGAGTCAGCATTCTCGTCTCTTCCCCAAATCAAGAACCCTTGTGACCACTGTCACACCAGTAGACAAAGAAAATGTGGTAGAGAAAATGTGAGGGGGAAGTGATAGGAAGAGAACAGAAAAGCAGCAAAGTTTGTGAGAAAGGAAAGGTGCTTTCACATCTCTGGTTTTTTAAGTGAAAAGTGTCATGTGGTTAGTAAGTGGAACTGACTGCAGAATCTGGTAGGGTCAGAGACAGAGGGACAAGCAGGCTTAGAGAAGAGCGAGCACATGAAGCATTTTATCCTGTTCAGTCATTGCCCCAGGTTTAGTGTCCCAAATGAGAGATCTAAGGCAATTCCAAATCAGACCTGTGCAGCACTCCAGCAAGCTGAGAAAAAGGAAACTGGTGGGGATGATTTTCAGAAGAGGAGAGAAAGATGTGACAGAGTGTAGCACTCCAGACAGCAATATGAGGCAGGAAAAGGTACTAATTTGCTCCCATGGAAATCATATGATATGCTTGCATATCCAGCAGAAGAAAGATACAAGGATTTTTTTTCCTTCCCTCCCCTCTCAATTTCCCCTTCCTTATTTCCCATTCAGTCATCTGTTCTGCAGTGAGCTGTTCTGTTCAGTCAGGAATGACCAACCAGCTATTGCTAATTCCCGTCTTCTGGGAGATGCTCTTGCATTGGGCAGCTGTCTTCCCAAAAACAGTGGCATCACCTTCCTAAAAACCTCTTACTTTGCTATTCTCAAGGCTGCAGGCTTGAGTTTGTCCCAGAAAGCAATCATGCTGTTGTCACTCAGCATGCTACCACCATATGCTGGCTTGATGGGAGGCTGTCTCCAAAGCAAACGGGATTGTCCACTCTCCCAGCCTGTGATTGTGTGGGTGCACATGTGCAGCCGTGCAGGTGGTGTCTGTGTGTCTGCAAAGCAAGCAGAGATTCAGGGAGAGTTTGTCTGTCACATATGCTGTGTGAAACCTGGCAGCATTGAACATTTTCCATTTTTATTTACAGAGGATCCAAAGCCCTATAGGTCATAAAAAACCCCAAACAAACAAAAGACCCACAAATAAAATAAGCATGCTTGTGTGTGCTATTGGGGTCAGCCCATTAATTTCAGATATGATATTTGTGTAAGTGGAAATACTGGTTTATTCACATCTAATCATCCACATTTTCAGCAGCTGGGATGAGCTACATCTGGAGGCAGAAACATAATAAAGATTCCCCTGATACTGATAATCTGTGAGAGTAGAAACTATTTTAGAGCATTTAAATGACAGTCTTTTTCAAAATTGTTAGCTACTAAATCAGCTTAATAGGCACACTTCAAAACTCCACTGGGAATCATCCTTCTCTCTTTTTTTTTTTGTGTTTCTTTCTTAGGCACAGACACTAATCTTTCTTAAAAAAAAATATGTAAACACAAGTGAATACCAACATATTCCAGCAGTTATATTTTGAAATTCCCTTGTGTCACACTGAGGATACTTAATTCATTGGCACTATTCACATCAGTGAGGCAAGGACAGTAATGGAAGAAAAGTGTAAAAACACCATTTAGGCTTCTGTTTGGAAACTGAAGGGTAAATCTTCCAGGGCTCTGTATGGAAATGGAAAGCTTTGCAAGGTTTCTTTTCTTCTGCTGGATCCAGAATCACTCCTTGTATAATCTTTTCTTCCCAAACAGTAACAAGCATTCTTTCTTTGTGATTTGTGGAATAAGACAAGAATATAAAATTATGTTCTTTTTCACCTTTTTTGAGGTGAATGGGTCAGGACAGATGTCTTGTTTTGTATTTGCATATAGACATCTGCCATCCTTCAATGGGAACAGTGCTCCTGAATGAATTCCCAAAACAGGTGGATGGTACGTCTTCTACCAGGAAGAGGCACCACCTTCGGCACATCTCTGCATGTTTTCTTTCCTTATGAGCTTAGAGTGACATTATTGGAATTGTTTGGAGGATTCCCTACTTTTTGAAATGTCCGCACTCCCATCACCAGGAAACAAAATTTTCAAGCTTGGTTTTCTTGTACATTGGACAAGTTGTAGCTAAAGGGTAGAGATGGCTTTGTTGGTGATGGTTAGAATGGGATTTTAGATAGTGACACTAAAACCCTGGATGTGATTCAAATTAGTGACTATCTCCGAGGAGAGGAGAGCTCTGTCTCTCAAAACTCATGTGAGGGGTGGATTCCCATTCCTTATGTTACCTTCTGTCTCCAAGTAGCAATAATAAAAATAGTTGTTGCTATTGAATTACATTCATGCATTATCAGTTCAGTGGTTAATTCATTTAACATTGGCTGTTAAAAAAGCAGAGAAAGAAGGACCATGAAAGTTCTAAAGTTAAAAAAAATCCTATACATCTTCAAACCCTCAACTGTCAATGAGTTTTCTGATTAGATCACTGGCGAAAAAAGTGTTGCTACAACTAAAACGTCTAAGCAAGACTACTAGCAATTCTTCCAAAAAACATTTTACAATTTGATAGATTTGTTTTGTTTAGGTTTGGATTTTCTTTGAATGTTGTCAGAGTATGACTAGAAAGAAAATTTACCCCTTTTTTATTACATAGTTCCCCCTATGAAAATTGCCTTGTATGCATGCAGATTCTAGAGCTGTACAGTTTTGGAAAGTTATTGAAGCCAGATTGCCTGATTTTGGAAATTGCTCATAGATGTCTGGACTATCACACAGTGCACAAGTTCCTGTGAAGCCATTGTGTGTGGTTGGCATGATGTAAGCTTGGCATGTTTCTGCAGAGATTGGTGATTATGATGTGCAAATGATGCAGTAGAGGACATAAATCAGAGGTGTATTAACATGCAAGCAACAGAGTTACACCCTGTCCTGGATTATGATCTTTGTAAGAAATGCTGTCAATATTCCAAAGTCAGTCAAGTACCTTAATACTGATTTTTATGTAGAAGGTGTGCAATTAGTGTGGTGAAGGCAGTGGCAGAAAATCTGCCAAGTGAGGAAAATATAATGAGGCCTCACTGATGCCTACTGTATCCTGCTAAAGGTTTAGCTTCTGCAACAGTAGAAACATCCATGAGGAGAAAGGTAGAAGCAACCATAGAGGTGGTCTGAACGCTGGAAGGGAAACCTGTGGCTCAGAATTTGCTGTCTGCATTTGGAAATCTGGGCTTCTTTCTGGCAGTGAAGTTGGAATTTGATCCTTTGCATAGCACCAAGATGTATACATGTACAGAGCTGGAAAAATGCATGGAAATCCTAAATGACAGGCATTTGGAAGGAAAATATGTGGTGAAAGTAGTCATTTAATTGAACAGAAGCTGAACAGGTAGGAGCTTTTCATTTAATGTGAGATTCTTTTCTAAACATCTACTTTGAAAAGGCCTATTGCTGTTGCCTGTCAACTAAATTGGACTAGTGTTTTGATGCCACATATTTTTATGCACCACTGGAGCAGAAATGAAAGCTGTCAATAATAAGCTTGGCCATACAGGTGTACGCCCACTTACATTCTAATCTTTATAAAAACCTATTCCATACTTCACTGCTGGGAGGTGAAAGTAGTGACAGAAAACATATGAGCCTTCCAGAGTCAATGCGGTACAACTCACATTTCCTCTTATCAGGGGAGAAATTCTATTTTGTTTTATATTCTAAGAACAGAGCAAAAAAGAGTTCAAACACTAAACACATTCAGTGTTCCTGTCAGTGCCAGACTTATGCACTGGAGGACTTTTGAGTGACAAGAAATCAAAAGCTATTGTTCTCTGGCAGTCCTGCATGTTGCTCATTTTGCTTCAATAAAAGAGAAAAGAACACAAAAAGTGGCAACTTCTACAAGTGTGCAAATGATGCCTCTCATTGGCAGTAGGCTTTTGGCTGGGATTCAATGTAGGCACCAAAGCTAGGGCCAGCCTAAACTTAGCATGTTTGTTTATGTACATTATATACACTGGAAACATATGGTCCTTGTAGTTTGTTGCTTTCTGAAGGGACTGGCTTGTACTCTTCCAGAATTAGATGAAAGCATACGAAGAAGCTCACAGAGGAACACAGATTGTGACAGACAATCACAAATCTGTGATTGACACAGATGTTCTACAGGGCGTATGAAATGCACCTTCACTCCATAGATCACCAGAATTTAAATCTATTGAACTTTCCTCTTAAAGAAATATGTATTTCAAAGTGTCATTACCATGGGGTTTAGTAGTTGTTGTATTATTATTTGTGTGAAGCAGACTTCAAGTACCTCATGCATTTCATTTTCATGTGGTTAATGTTGTCATGTGTGGTCCTTGGGGGCAAGTGAAGTTCTCTTGACTTTCCACTGAAAGTCTTTCTTTCAGTAGTATTTCTAGCCCTTTAATGATACCAGATATCTGACTTAAAAGTTATAGAATTGTGCATAAAAGTAGATGTAAAGGAGGGGTCACAGTCTTCTCTTGGGAAGTACGTGAGATGTGATTATTGATAAAATTTCACATCTTGTAATACTTTTGAAACAATATATGGAAATAAGAACCTCAGCCTCCTGCCTTCAGTTTAAAAAGAAAAAAAATCTTTTTTTCAGGGGATGTAGGATTACAGAATAATTTCTAGTGTGAGTGACAGAGTTATTTCAAGAGTTGTTCTGAATTTCTGCATTGTCCCTACTGAAGAGGTTGTTTTAGAGGGGCTCGATATTTTATGTCCATAAATATGTGTATGGACACAGCTCACAGCTAGCCTACCACACATTTTCCCAGACACACAGTCACTCTGCAGCTTGAGGTTTAAAAGAATGAGCTGAATGAGGCCTTTTCAATGGGTCTAATATTTAAATATTTCTGCTTCTTTTTACTAATAGGATTCAAACCACTTTGGCAAATTATCATGTTAAATCCCATGACTCTGAACCCGGCAACCAGGTTGATCACCTGCAAGTAGTGCAGTGAGTCCACCACACACTCACATTCACGCTACGCATTCACCACGGAGCATGTTCTAGTTAAGATCCTATTAGCTGAATTACTTTGTAGCAAATTATAAACATCGCCATGATTAGAGGGACCAAACATCTCCCTGTTAATTTCTGCAGAAGAGTAGCTCTGAGCATCAAAGCTACCGCTGCAATTAGGAGGAAATTGGGTTGCTGCGCTGTATTGACAAGCAACACTATGAATAGCACAGGTGTGAATACCTGCTCTCCTGGGGAAAGCCAAACACAGCAGAAAAGGAGTCTCCGTGGATCACACATGGGCTAACTGAAGGGACTGGTAATTGGAGCTTCTCCTGAAATAAATGAAATCAGACAAATGGTGAGGTGGATTTCACAACTCTTTAGGATGCTTCTATTTCATAATTTGCCGCATGTGTGTAAACACCTCAGCTCCATTGGAAACGACAGTGGTTGTGAGAATGGCATCCAAGGACTAAATTTGGCCTGGCATGTAATAAGTGACATAACTACACCTGGGATAAAAGTGTTGGGAATACAAAATGCATCTCTCTAATAATTCCATCTTGCTTTTTCTGCTTCCCTACTGTCAGGGTATCTGCTGGAGTGGGAATCTCCTTGACACAGAGCAGATAAATAATGTTGTTCTCATAAATGAGCTATTTAGAGTGCCTTGTTACACTGTGGTTTGGTTTTGTTAGCTTTTTTTAATTTGGGCTGTTCTGAACATCACTTTCCCATATTGTAAATTACTGCACTGACTTTCAGGTAAGTTTGCTAATGGTATATGTGGCAATTGTTAGCTAAATCTGGGTAATGTCTTTGAAGCAAAAGATGATAAAAAGTTCGAGTTTGTGCTACCCTAGAAGGAGGGCATGGCTGGGGGGTATCAGTGTTTGCTGTTGTCTAGAGAGTCAGAAATCTCTGCCAGACCTTTTGTAGCTCTTTCCTTTTTTAATTTTATTTTTTTCCCCCTGAAACTGTCTAATTTAAATTAGCAAGCTGATTACAAAAATTGTTAGCAACTTCGCCCAATATTCCACTAAACCCAGTTAAAGGATAAGGAAGTCTGCTGGACAAGGAAAGGCTGAGAGAACTGGATTTGTGCAGCCTTGAGAAAAGAAGGGTTAGTGGAGGTCTTAACACCATTCAACTGTTAAAAGAGTGCTCACAAAGAAAATGGAGGCTCCCTTTTTACTATGAGTCATGGGAAAAGGCAAGGGGTAATGGGTATAAGTTACTCCCAGGGACATTTCAATTGGATAAGAGGAATGTTTTTCACTATGAGAACAATAAACCATTAGAATAATCTTCCCTGGAAAGGGATGGTTTCCTTGATGTTGGACAGTTTAAAGATTCAGCTGGATAGGGTGCTGGGCCATCTTGACTAGAAGATGCTTTTGCTGGGAATGGTTGGACAAAATGATCTGTGAGTAGCCTTCCAAACTGACATTCTATGACTGTATGATCCTGATGTTCATGCCCTATCCCTATACAACTCACCACCTTCTTTCTTAATTTGCTGTATTCTCCAATTTTAAATACATTTATTTTCTGGATCTTCAATTAGGGATCTGCTTATTGCAGGTCTACAATTAGGGAACTCTGAGTAAGAATGCAGGGGAAAACGTGGAAGGGGTGTTTCTGAATTTTATCAGCCTATATTGCTATATTTATATACTTTTAATTAAATTGTAATCTTGAGAACTGTAGTTTTTATTTTTCCCTGTAAGTCAGGAAATATGTATTTTCACAAGGGCATTTGAAGTGAAACAGATTATAAAAATACAGTCATAGTAACTATTATTTGACGGGTTTAATCACTGGTATATTGCCAGCAAGGTTCAGAAAACCAAACCCTCCAGCCCTGATACAAGCAATGATACAAGATATGTAGCAAAGGAGCATAACGTGTTTCTATTTTGTGGTATATCAGTTACTGTTGAGAACTGGCGTTTTAACTCACATTTGTACTTCTGCTGATAAATGAATCCCTTAGACTGAGCATTTTGCATGTGACAGCTGCCTTCAAGGACAAACACAAAGGCTTGTCGTAGGTCTCGGCACGCTGATGTAATGGTGAAAAAAACATCAGGAAATCGTGAAGAAATAAATAACTGGAGCCCCATCATTATGATAGTTAATGGCTTTAGGGATGGCACTAAAGCAGACAATATGGTCAGAATGAAGTCTCCATCTGTGTTACTGCTGTCAAGGGAAATAGTTTTACATCATTTCTTATCTCTCTTTTGGTCCCTGTGACAAGTAGTCCGTGAGGCGTTCAGACCCTGATCTGAACTAACTAATGAAAGATGATAGGATGGGAATTGATAAGTGAATTTACCTTCACCATAAACCCTGCAACATCAGATGGCAACTCCCACTCCTATCCTTTTTCTAATCTTTCTTTTAGTATGGTGGCCCTGAAAACCTTCACACACAGTTCCAAAATGTCATTTTCACAGTGATTCAGAAGTGATCAGAAAGGCAACCAAAATGACATAGAGAGCATGGCTAAATTAATGGGCTGTCAAAAAAGTATTCTCACTTGGAAGAATTTCAGGCTTCTCTCAGATCTGATGTTAACCCAGAAAAAATCTTGACAAAACTGAATTCTATTAATTTTCAACAGAAAAGTTGGAGTTTCTTTATTAAAAGTTTTGCAATATATTTTTGGATCATAACTAGACTGTTTGTGTTTATTGCCTATTCTGGGGACAGGCAAACCCTAGCACAGTTCTGATGCCTGATCCCAGAGAGAGATCAAGAGGGTTACTCATGTGAGTGAAGTAATATGCAAGCTTAAATGTGAGCACAGTAGGAGACACGGTTTAATGATCAGGTTCACTCTGACTAAGAACTTTAAATGCTCATTTGAAATAGTCCAAGCTGTCTAGGAAAAAAATAAAGCAGCTAATTAAACAAACATCCCTTGACAAGCAGCCCTTGCCTCTCAGCCTCGACAAGGCTCTGTTGCAAGGTTACTGATATATCTGAAAATTACTGCATAAAAGGTGTTTTGGAGGTAAGGTCTTAAAATAGTTTTAGGCACCAGTTAAAGAACAGAGAACTAGAATCTCACCAAGCAGGGACAAAACCCAACTTTTCAAAATTGCATTTATATTTTTAAAATTAGTTTTATATTTCTAAAAACTTTCAGGCTGTCTAACTTGGCGTACTTTTTTTCAGTCTCACTTTTCTGGTTTCAGTATGTAATTCAGGATTCTTCCTTTTTATAAGACCACCCTCATGATTCTATAAAGGTAGTAGAGCAGAATTCTGCTTTCAAACTGACTTGATGGTATGAAGAAGTAATGACTTAATCCTCCCTTTTCTGAAATCGGTGTTTTGAATGCCTACATCACTAACTTCCATCCTTTTATTGTCCTTATTTTCATAGTATCTAGTGTCGTGTCCTACATGCTCTGCAATATTCTAGCTCAGAGCCAATGTCATTGAATTATAGCAAAGAAATATAGCCTGGTTGGTTGGGTAAACTCTGGGTGCTTAACAGTTTTGAAAATAATATATAATATCCAAGTCTGAATCATATCTCACTCTGAACTAAGTCCAGTCGCCAGAAGGACAAGCAGGCTTGAATGCACATGGATTGTGGATGGGGTGAGTTCCTGTCTAGGGTGACTCTGAAGAGAACAGAGAAAACTAGCTGAGACTTTAAAGATGCACAGCATTTTATAACACAAAGTGACAAGAGTCCTATCAAATATGATCAAACAAGGATCAGTTTCTACAGGTTCATAGATAGAGACTTAAACTTGTTCTCCTTGATCTAGGTCACCTAACAACATAATTTAAAAAGGTGGCTTGTTTGCCTTTTCTTCAATAAAGAAAGTTGTGTATGAGGAGGGCCAAATGTTGAAGAAATGTCTAAGGTTCTCTTACGTGTTTGATGTTGGGAAGGAGAGGAATTGAGAACAAAGAGAGCTGTAAACTTGAACACTTAAATAACCTCATTAATAATTTATGCTGTGAATCAGGGCATATTATCTAAGGTTTTTCAGGTAAAGGACCAGAGCTAGATCTTTGTCATACTTTTTTTTAAAATTTCTTTTCTTTTCAATAGTGAAAGTGAAAATTAGAAGTAAATGTTGTCTTGAAATGATTTGCTGAAAAAAAAAAGAATATTTTTTGGGGAAAAAAAACCCTAAACAGTACTTTGGAAGATGTTCAGCTAGAATATTTCAGATGCACAGAGATTTTTCCCATTCTTGGGGATGGGGAGCAAGGGGGGCATATATTCTGAATTTCTGGACTAGAGTTTATAGGAAGCTACTAGCTCTCAATAAATGAAAATCAGCTGTTCCCTTGGCTCCACAAATAGAGTAAGGGAGTAGGAGTTTATGTCTCCCAAACCTTGTATTTTTGGGAGAATGAGTCAGTCCTCCTACAAATGTCAAAACAATTAGCTATGAGTGTTTTACAGTGAATTTTCTGGATAATAAAGGCCTCATATTTGATATAAACATGAAAGAGTTAGTTTGCACACTTTACCATATGGTTTGACTGACCAGAACAGTACATGATTAAGGAGTATATGTAGGGGTTAGTTCTAGCTCTGAAATCAAGGAAGCTGTAAGTAGTTCTCCGTTGGGTCTGTTCCATGTTCTATTCAAAGAGTAATATCTGACAAATTTAAGTTATATCTGACAAATTTAAACCAACGCCTTTGTGCTGCATCTAGTTCACCTCTTGCAGTATGATTGGATGTGCGCTTCATCTTGGTTTGAAATGTATCCCTTCCACACTGGCAGTTCTGCAAGGTGGCAAATAATGAATCATGTAAACGTGGAAGTTTACAGCCAAATTGGATAATGACCACAAAGCTGCCAACTTCTGCTAGGAAAGAAACAGATTCTCTCCTTGCAATTCTGAGCTGCTGAAATAAGCAGTTGTGCACCTGCTTTGTTTTCCTCTTTTTGTGCTTTCTCATTCCATAATGATCTTTCATGTAAGCCATGGGAAGTTTATTTCCCCAGTTTCATTGTGACTTGGATCCACACCCCCAAGCTGGGTGATGGAGCTCTGCACGGGTGCAATGCAGGGCTTCTGGGAAGGTGGAATGAGACCCATCTGTGTGTTCCAAGCTCCAGCCATCCCACCCACAGGTACTCACACTGTGCTGAGACTGCTGCAGGAAGATGCGCAAACCACGTGCAGCTTCTATCTGAGCTTTCCTTGTCTGAGACTGCAGGAACAGGCTCTGTAAAGCGGGATGAGAATGGCTCTACAGTCACCTTCATCATACACTCTGCTTCCAGTGATTGTAAGAGGGACAAAATTTCTGAGGCCTCCACAAACTTCTTTGCATAGAGTGTGTAGGGTTTAAAAGTCACTTGCTTTCCCTATGTCCAGAAATTTCAGCCAAGACTTCCATGGCCCAAGTCTCCAGATTGCAAATAATTATATGCTTTGGTTTAATAGCTCTTTTTGAAGACTTTGGATGTTCTCTGTTTTGTCTTGCAATACATTCATTTTGTTTGGAATACTATACCTACTCTGTAATCTTTCATAACAAGTTCTGGAAATTAGATTTTATGCCAAATTCCACCTTTCTCCCTTTTCTTCTGACTTTTAAATCTTAGAACAATAACTCTTCATCAGCATTCACTTAAAACCAGCTTTAGAAGTAGTTTCCAAAGGTGTCTCTAAGAAAGGCAGGTATTATATATAATTAACTTTTGTTGAATCAGGTTTTAAATGATATTCAATATTTCTTTTAGTCAAAACAAAAACTGTCCCATTCTTAACCTTTAGAGGAGTAGAAATACCGTAATCTTCCTGTTGTAAAACAGCACCACAAAGTTATCTGGATGTTTTTGAATTTTAAATATGCACTTATTGTCAATGTGTAACCTAGATCAAGATTCATGTAGTGCATATTTCAGTTAACTGAACAAGGTAAACTACTCCTACTCTGAAGAATTTCCAATAAATGGTATTGTTCCAGCTATTTAAAAAATACCAGGCTGGACAATGACAGAAAAACCCTTCAAAGTGTGCATGTATTAATCACAGAATCAATTAGGTTGGAAAGGACCTATGAGATCATTGAGTCCAACCTCTGACCAACCACCACCACCATGCCATCCAGACTGTGGCAGTGAGTGCCATATCCAGCCTATTCTTAAACACCTCCAGGGACAGTGACTCCACCACATCCCTGGGCTGCCCATCCCAATGTCTCACCACCCTTTCTGTGAAGAAATTCTTCCTGATGTCCAACCTACACCTTCTCTGGTGAAGCTTGAGGCCATTTCCTCTTGTCTTGTCAGCACTTGCTTGGGAGAAGAGGCCGGCCCTCACCTGGCTCCAGCCTCCTCTCAGACAGCTGTAGAGAGTGATAGGTCACCCCTCCTTTTCTACAGACTGAACATCCCCAGCTCCCTCAGCTGTTCCCCACAGGATTTGTGCTCCAGATCCTTCCCCAACTTTGCTGCCTTCCTCTGGACACGCTCCAGCACCGCAGTGTCCCTCTTTAACTGAGAGCATATTAAGCATAGTCTGTATGCATTTTTTAAAGTTACTCTGTGATGGCTGGAATGTTTTGTGTGGTTTTGGATAGTAAAAACAGTGACATTTTTAGATGCACAAAAAAGGGGAAAAAATTCATAGTGATTTTGGAAATTATTAACATAGAAGATAATGGTGATTTTGAAAGCTTCACTGGGAGAAACAAAAGAAAACAGAAACCAAAGGAGTACATATTAGAAGACGAAACAATTGATTTTCCATAAAATTAGGTTTTACTTGAGATGAAAAAAAAACCTTTAAAAGAGACCAGAAAAAGAAAGCATCTGAATGCACTTAATGGATTTTTTTTTCTGACAGAAAAGGGAATGGCTCTGGTTTAGGTTTGTCAGACTAAATATAGAGATACAATTTTATTTCCCGCTACTTAATGTTACTCTTGTGCTTTCGTAAAAAGATATTTTCCTTTGCTGGATATGCAATTAGAAACACTGTGGCCACATATTTGGCTTTTGTAAGAAAAAAAGTAAACAACTGGTGAGATATTGTTTTCTATATCCTTTTAGGTATTTGTGAAAGAGATCAAATATGTCCTCTAATTTCTAAAGCCTTTGGGCACTGAAATATGGCATAATTAATTTTAATTCTTTGACTTAATTCAGAAATAAAACAATATAACAGCTTTAATAGAATGGTTAGCATATACTACAATTCACATGGGTTTATATCTTCTGAGTGAATTCTGATTTTTTTTTCAGTGATGTGCTTAGATTTTATCTGGTTCCCCACATGTATTATTTAAGTTTGATATACAAAAATAAAATGCCCTACCAAAAAAATGCCTCACCTATAATTTGGCTTTCTCATTCCTGTAATTTATGTATTTGGTAAGCCAACTTCTCTCAAGGTCATGGTCACTTCTCTCAACCCACCAAATAAAAGCCCCTAACAACAATAAAAATACCCACAAAAAAACCAAATAATGGCTGGCTCGGGTTTGTTTTTGCTGGGTTACACAGTAAGTCTTGTATAGGCTTTATTTGTTTTAAATTTGGTGCCTAACAATTTCTCAGCCAAACAACCTTGACAGTGTCCCCTTAACATATTCATAGCGACACGCGGAGGCATCACAGTGAATTTATTTACATCTCTAAGTATTGCAGAGGCCTACAGCTTCTTCTCAAAAATCTGTGCTGAAGTTCAGAATAAGCTTTACTGTCCATTTGGATTGATTGATTGATGGGCCTGTGAGCCCAGTTACTCTTCTGACAAGCTGCACTCACAGGAGCTTAGTCTGGCTAAATAAACAGGGCAGTGAAGTGAGAAGTATGTGACTTTGTAGTACGCTTTGTGCGAGCAGGCTATTGTTTCACCTCCAGATTACGTAGAATAGATCAGATTGTCACTTGTTGGAGCTGGACATCACTTAACCTTGCACATTGGAATAGAGAGAACAGTTGCTGATTGCTTTGAAATAAGCTTGTGTTAACCAAGCTATTAAATGATAATTAATACAAGATTGAGAAATAATTTGAATTCATGAGCTCATCAGGCGTTATTTAGATGTAAGTTTTTTCATTAGCATTTATATTTGCTTTTCATGTGTACTACAGACAAGTTCCATTTCTTTTTGTGTCAGCAATCATTGGTGTCATGGTTAATACTAATCTTGGACTCATAATGACTCTTTCCATCTCCAGGTCTGCTACAAGCAGTCTGGAGTCTTTGACTAGGTTGATCTGTGAGCTCCTTTTAGGCAGTGCCATAAAAATGTAAAAGTCCTGCTGTGTTTAATTAAAACAGAAGCATCAGTATCTCTTATGTACAACTAATAGCATTTTTTTTTAAATTGGGAGGAAGATATAGCAAAGCTGGTCCAGATCCTCAGCTGATAATTTACATTTATTAAGGGTCTGGCATACTGAGTCTGAATATAGAATTATGATTGCATTTATTTTTTAGTTAATGCACACAGTTTGAATTAGGTACTTCAGCCATTGCACTGTGTTTCCGTAATGAACATCATTACTGATAACTACAAATTACAACTCCAAATAAAAGACACATTCATATCCTTCTTCAGGCTTTATTAAATTTTTCTGACATTTAGAAAGCACAGTTTGCTCTCCTACTGTTATGCATTAGAGTTTTAGGAGAACTCAAATGGGATATATTTGCACTGTGCATAATCATGGTTTGGGGAGCAATAGATTCGGGGAATCAATTCAGAAGTAATTCTTCTGAAAGGCATTCTTCAAATGAGGGTGTGCTTGCATTGTGTATGTCAAAGATCCAGCTTTGCGTTTTCTTCTTGACATTGCCAGAATTACTTTTCTGCTCTTTTCCTAAAGTGTGCAGCATGCAGAATTTTCCTTGGCATTTGCCTTTTCTGCTCAGGGCTCGTTCCATTTCAATGAGATGTCTTCATAGCGCCATGAAGCACTTTGGGAGATAAGATGTAGAGATACAAACTGGTAGGGGAATCTCTAAGCACTTGGCCCATTACCTGAGGTGTGCAGAGGGACTAATTCTGGCAAAGGGAAGCAATAGAAGGACCCCTGTGGCATGGTAGATGCAGTTTAAAGTTGATTGTTGATCATAAAGGAGAATAACTGAAGTTAAAACTTCATTTTCTGAACTTACGCAGTTTCTTGGGGCCAAAATACTTTCAGAGGGGTGCTGCAAGCACACCTAGAAAAAGTCCAGGTGTTACTTTAGATTATTTCAAGATTCCCACCTGGTCACAAGGTCAAGAAATTAGTAGATCAGTCTATATTCTCTGTTCTTTTTGAACCAGACAATCTGTATCAATAAAGAGATAGTTATGCAGAGACTTGTGAGTTAAACCATTTATATACACAAAAGAGAACCTGACTCTTGGGAAGTGATCTGGTTTATTGCTTCTGCCTCAGAATAAGGTCAATAATGTGTCAGACGCTGACAGATACTTGTCCTATGTTTTATTTGAAATGCATGATAATGGAGGCTCTATATCTTGCTCACGTCAGCTCTTCTACTGGTTCACTGTCCTTGTCTATAGAGAGATTTCCTGGAAATATCCTTATGTGCTCTTTCCTGAAATTCGAGCCAGTTTTGCACTACGTTCTGTCCCTCATAAGTATCTAGAGCAATAGATTCCCTTTTGCTTTTTACACTACGCTTTTGCAGTCTAGTAATATTTCTTCTTTCATGCTTTGCTTTTCTGGACTAAAAGCCAGCTCTTTCAGCTCTTCCTTGTTGGGTTCATATTCTCTTTTCAGTACTTTGTTTGCCACCCTCTGTGCATGTGCATCCCTCTTGTGTGAGTGTGCCCAAAGCAAGGCACAGTGCTTAAATTTCACTCTGCTTGTGCTATAGGGTGCAAGAAGGCATTCCAAGTTTCTTGCAGCTGCCAGTGACGGTGTTTGCCTCATACCATGGTCTGAGAGTGTTGATTTAGGTTCACCTTGTACCCCACTATGCTTCTGCCTCATTGCTTATCACCCTCAGCTGAAAATTTTTGTCTAATAGTATCATTAAATGGTCCTATTTGAACTGAATTCTGACTTTTCTCAAACCATTTACCTAGTTTCTCAACAATGCAAACCCTGTCCTTCAGCACTGTGTTGTTGCTTAATGTGGCACTATGTGCAAACTCAGTATTCCAGCATTGTGTTATTTAAAGAGAAAATGAAGGGAAAAAAACCCCATTGAATTTGGCAGTGATACGCTGAACAGGTGAGGCTGACTGTTGAACACCAGCAGTAGCTCAGACTGCCAGTCTATTTTAACAACTGAGTAAATCAGCTGCTGCTGAGCTTGGGGAGAAGGGAAGCAGCCAAGTGTGCAAGCCCAGTCTGCTGCTGCAGCTTTGGTCTGATGGTATAGAAAATAAAATGTACAAGAGAAGGCAAGGAGATATTTATGACTTTTCATTAGAATCAAAGTGATTACCAATTTAATCCTATTAGGATGATAATAATGAAAATAGATTATATTTTTCACTCATTTGGACATGAAATTAATTAACCCCCTGAAAAGTATGCAGTGGAAGAGGATTTGCAGAGAGATTCTGAACTGTAAGGATATGTCGCAAATTACAACTGAAGTAAATTTTACTTACTGAAAAGAAATTATTGGGGTACTCATTTTTAAGGCAATGGTCTTAGTTATTACTGCAGTTCACTTGTTAATTAAGACACCTTTGAGAAAATTTTGTATTTCCACAATTTGAAATTTGTGGTTTTTTCCTAGCTTCTTAGGTATTTCTCTGCGTTTTTATTCGTAAGGGAATCTGCTGATATTTTCTTTGTTCTTTTAGGGACCATAAATACTGAAACTTGTCAAACAACAAAAATCTCTTCCAGAAGACCACTGAAGAAATGGTGGCTAATATCCAAACCAACAAACATTATTAATAGTTTATTATGGAATAAGTAGTCATTTTGAAAAGCTTCTCCTACTCATTAGAACTAAAAAGGTTTTTTTCTTGTCTCATGAAGCATACACAACGTTTTCTAAGGGGTTTTACCATCTGCCGTCAGAGAGTGGCATCACTCAGTTGTTTTGGCCAACCTGACCCATTTTTCTCCTGCTCTTTCCCAGAACTCTGTCTCCTTTCCATCCTGTCCCCACAGCAGTGCTGGCTGCCTGACACACTAACATATCCATGCAGCCCAGGCTGGGCTGATCTTTTTACCCTGTAAGAACAGGGGGTTCAGTCTGGTGATCTGTTTAACCCCGAAACTGATCTCCAGCAGTGTTCATAAGCAGGCACAATAGAGAACTATAGGGAAGTCATGTACACTTTTCTGATTCTTTCAAAATTTCTAGCTAGGCTCAGCTGAGAAATTTCCAGGCCTTTTCATTGCTCAATTAGTAGTCTGCTCTGGATCTTTCTTCTTTTTACTTCTGCTGTGTTCCTCTGACCCCTATGAATTGCACCCACACCATCCTGTCATAGAGATCTACTGCCTGATGCATGGAACCACCTCCTCCTGTTTGTTTTGAGTCTGTTCCTCCTGCCTCATTGGACAGCCTGTATTTTATCCAAAATTTTATAGGTTTATATATCCCAAAACCATAATCTCTTTTCCTGACAGGATGTTCATCATTCATGCCTTGTATGGAAGCTGTTCATTACATTTGACAATAGCTGTAAAACTCAAGTAAAGCGTATCACCTGGATCAGTCTTGCCCACATGGTCATAAATCTGTTCAAAAAACACGTGTGAGGTTTTTAAGGTGGGATTTCTGTTTAGGGAATCTATATTAGGTCTTCCCGGGTTTACTGCATTTATCCAAATGTCATCAGATCTGTAACAGAAACCAAACCCTCAAATAAAGCCATATAATAGCCGAATCTCTGTACTACAAGCAATCTCTACTTATTGGCCTTAGACACTTGCCAGGCTTACCGTACAGCAGCTCATGATCCTCCTCCACCCTACCCCAAACCCCAATTTTAAGACTTGAGATACATTTGACACCTTTCAGCCCTCATGTACCAAAAAAGCTGGCTCCATAAATTCTCTGAGGAAGATTCTCTAGTAGAGGTTTTCTCAGAAGGTTCTACAAGAAGAGATGGGTGCTTCATTGGAGGACAGTTGCTGATCTATAAATTATTTACTTCTTCTTAGAGTCCCATGCAAAGTATTTATGTGACATTTCCCTTGAGTACACAAAAATCACTGAAATAACCCCAAACAATCCTGTTTTCTGTCAGCACATTTGGCCTTTCACTGGGGATAGTCAGTAACGCAAAGCCATTATCGTATTGTTTAGGTCTGGAATTTAAAACCATGAAGATTCTTGGTCTTTCCTGAGATGGTTGGCCCACTGATGAGGTTTACCTCTATACTGTTGTAAACGGGTTGGTCTATTCTGACAGCACCACTGTTTACTATTTCTTCACTGAGTATTTTGTCATGGCATTACAGTACTCCAATGATTGTTTTCCTGTCACCAGGTTTTTGATATGCTTAGTAAAATCAATGTCTTTATTTAGAGATATACATTCCCAGTTTATTTTTAGCCTTCTAGCATTTGTGTAGATGTGTTAACCTCTGTGTTGATTCTTTGCCTGGTTCTCCTTAAGTGTCACTCCATTTGCATTTTACTTCCACTTTATTTTCAACTTGCAACCTAGAGATGAAGATTTTTAGCATATTCTTTGTCCCAAGCATCTTCCTGAATCATATGGTCTTTCCTTGTTGCTCACTTTTCACTGAGACCTTTCCTGGTTTCAAGTGAAAGCAGTTTAATTTCTTCACTGCTTAGTATCTGTATCATCCCTTTGGAGTCCTTTTCTCCTCTCATTTTTGTCCCCACTGTGCAGATAGCAGATAAGAGGTAAAAACAAGCCTAAATACTGTAGAAATCAGGTCACATAAATAAAAGGAAATGCAGTATTAACTGCAAAATTTATTTAAATTGAGCATAATGAAGGTGAAAAATGAGCAGAAGTAATCCCATGGGTGTTACAACTTCTGCTATTTCCAGAAAATTTATCTCAATCAGATAAAAGCCTTAAAAAAGGTATGGTAAAAGAAAAAAGCAAACCACAAAGTTTCTGCTTGTGAAACTGTAGGTATCTCAGTATGTTGTAAGGCACACACACCCTAATTCAACAAGGTTCTTAAGCTCCTGCTTAATTTAGAAGGCTTAGATGATTTCAAGAGTATTCTGCTATACACTTAAGTTTAACGCATGTTTGAGTATTTAAGTGAAGCAGGATCCTCCTGGAACAAGCTGGGAAGAGAAATGAACTTGAAAAATTATGAAACAGTATGGGCAAGAAGATTCTAGAGATATCCCACTTGACTGAACATAAAGCATGAAGGGAACAACCTGTAGAATATAAATTACTACAAAGAAATCATTAAGGCAAAAAAAGGTATTTTAGCTTGTGACTTGGTTATACAGTAATTAGATTATATAATAACTAATTATGCCCAGAAAAAGAGTAGACATACCGAGGGATTGGAAACCAGCATAGTGGTAAATAACTCACATATCTAATAAAAAAAATTAATAACCAAGAACTTTATAACATATATGCAGTGTGAAATATATATTGAGTGTATTATTAATGATACTTTCCCACAAGGGGAGTAAATTTTATTCTATAATATATTACCTGCTTTCTTACTTACACGTAGAAACTTGTTTCTCCATATATATTTTGTTCTCTAAGGTCCAGCAGATATTGCCATGGTTTTGATTATTGTCTTATCTGTCCTATGGCAGATTTAAGATCACAAAGTGTTTCAATGAATCCAGTGGAATCAATAGTTTTGACTACATGAGGATTAAGATAGAACTTAGCCCAAATAAAGATCACAGATAACTTAATCACAAGTTGTCTTGCACAGATAAATAGATAAATAGAATCAATGTCATGTCCGTTATTTTACGAGTAATTCTTACATAACAGAAAACTCACAGTAAGGGATGCAAACTTTAAATACTTACTAAGCTTTTTTTAATCTAGAGGTAGATGGGGCCATGACTTCATGGCTCTCTTTCCTCACAAGAGATTTTCTGGTGAAACTGCTGGAAAAATATACAATAAACCAGTCTGAGCTTTGCGTAAGTCATGTAAATGCTTGTACAGGAGAAAAACAAAATAAACACGTTCTGAAAGTATTAAAGACTCACTAGTCAAGGAGATTCTTGCAGCTGCCCTTGGCCTTTAGGGGGCTCTTGCCACTTAATCTTTCCACTAAAAAAGCTTTCCCTTAAAAGTACTGAAAATTGTGCGAATTGTTTGTTTCTGCACACCATTGGAAGCTGCACCTTTGTCTTGAGAGATAAGACATGACTTCCCACAAACATCTGTCTCTCCCTGAAGAGCAAATCCTCATAGCTAAGAAATAAACACTGGCCTTCAACATAAGGGATTACAGGCAAAATCCAGACCAAAAAAATCCACTGTCATGTTGCTGAGTAGAGAACTACTCAAATACCTTGTGCAGTTTGGTTTTGTGCTTGTTTGGCTCACATGTGTACTGGTGGTCTTTGAAATGTCATTTTAGCTGTAAGATTAGTAGGTTAGGGAACAGATTTAACTGCAGGGTCAGGTGGCTTAAAACTACCACGGTGTTTTATATTCCACTAGAACCCTGATGGGGTTAGATTATAGGCTCATAGCTTATTTTTCTTGTTTGCTTTTTTTTTTTTTTAATGTGATGTTATTTTAATTCCAATACTAATGCTCACAGTGTCCAGCTCCTCCACTGCTCTGAGTGTAATCCTATTCCTGCTGCCTTTGCATTGGTTCCATGCTTGTATCCCTTTCAGTTATTGGTAGGGCTGCACAGAGCAGCTATATTCATGGATCCTTCAGCTGCAAAGGGGCAAGCGGTGAGGCACAGGACTGTTCAGTACCATTTGCATCTAGTCACTCAAGGATCCATAGATTTTCTAGGGAGCATAATAGCTTTCTGCTAAAATTGGAGCAGCAGGACTCTGAGGTTCATATTGAAGCTCTGAAGGTGTTTGCTGCTGCAAGTTTAAGAATTTCTGACTTAACCAGGTAATCTTTTCCATGGTCCAGCCTAAGGTCTGGCTCCCTTCTCCCCCCGCTGTCTTTGTCTCACCAGGCTGTCTTCCTCCTTTGGCAAAACAAGTCTGTGTACGTGTCTCTGTCCCACCATTCCTCTTCTCTGTACTACAGTGGGTTATATATGTACCAGCTACTTCCTCTCTCAAAACCAGGAGTTTAAAGAAAACCAAAATCAATTACAAGGGAGACACAGTTGGGCAGGGATTTGGTGAAAGAAGTTCGGCTTAACTAACCAAGGTTAGAGGAGCATCTAAGGACAAGAAACAGACATATCTGTTTCAGTTGTGAGAAGTATACCAAGACGGATGGCTGTGTTAATGTGAGAAACAGAGAAACAGGGAGAGATGGTTGAGAGAAGTATTTTCAGTTTGTAGAAGGAAAATTGGAAAAAATAGGAATAGAGCAAAGATATTATGTCAGTGAGAAGATGGACTGATGGGGATAAATAATTGATACCATATAGGAGAAGAAAGAAGCAGGCTTTCAAATGAATGGGTCTGCACGTACTGAACCTGGTTAGAGCACTCTGTTTCCTCAGAAAGAAATTACTGGAAAAATTGTGTGGTAGTACTTGACTCCTGGGTGAGGAAATTTGGAAACTGAAGTTAAGAGGACCTGGAAGAGAAGCTGAGAAGTAACAAAAAGTTATTCTGGCTCCTCATAAGTTCATCAGCTTCTGGTAGATGTGAACTGGCTGCCCCCTGTATTGAGAGATGGCCAAGCTTCTATCAGCTCTACAGCAGAAGATGGGGCAAAACTGTAATAAAAACAGCGCCAGAAAAGTTTGTTAGAGTGATAATACTTGACATGGTGTGCTTGCATTAGCAGGGAAGAGTATCTGATGATCCAAAAGGTCTTTCCTGGTTGCAGCTTCCTAAGTTCACTTCTAGAGTCTTAATAATTATTTAAGAAAATGGTACATACCAGCAAAGAGTACTAAGTAAGCTTTTAATATAGTCTAGTCTTAAAATAAATAGTTGACTGTGTTTTAACAGGTGGAAGCAAGGCCATTTTATCTTGTTGCTATGTAATGCTGACTTTGTGGATACAGAAAAGGTTTTCATTTTTTTCAGGAAGCACAATGCGTCCAAAAAACTGAATTCCTACTTGGGCTTTTAGAACATTTGCATAAATGAGTAAGATTTGAATTGTAAAATACTTGTATCCTGTTCTTTCTTGAGAAATCCTTTTTGAAATTACAGAAAAAGGGAAATGCAATCTCTATAGACTGAAAAAATGCATCTTAATGGTAAT
Organism: Camarhynchus parvulus; assembly: GCF_901933205.1. NCBI lineage: Eukaryota > Metazoa > Chordata > Aves > Passeriformes > Thraupidae > Camarhynchus > Camarhynchus parvulus. The sequence continues at coordinate 50,636,154 of NC_044574.1, read as the reverse complement.
AAAGGGTAACCTAACATTCCAGGTTGAAAAGCAGCCTTTGACATAATGTTCATGAAGCAAAATGATTTATAACCGCAACAGAAACACTCTAAAAAATATCACACTATTAAGCTGTTAATACAAAGGCTTTAATTTTACTGAAAAATGTTTTTTTCCTGTCCTACTGAGTCACCGTTGAAACAAAGGATGCTGTTCTGATACCACTTACAACATATTATCACGTGCATTAAAGATTTTCTTAGGATTCCATGCACTTTGCTAGATTTTAACTCAAGTACTTACTCAAATGTAAGTCAGAAATACCTTCCTAACAATCACTGGTATTATCCGAGCGTGAAGCAAACAATGAGCTTGGTTTACAATGGAAGCTAGACCTTGCTGCCTTAAGTTTTCTAACTCTCCCACTTCTACTCTACAAACAGTGTAGCTGGTGGGCTAACCCTTGGGTGGGGATAGTACACAAAGTTAGATTATTGCACCTTTTGAAAATCACAGTGGCTTCAAAAAACATTTCACAACCATGTGAGCATGGAAGCCTTAGGAGAGACCAGTTTCCCCTGGCTACAGTTATCATGTACCTGGAAATTCTCCTTCTAAAATTTAAGCAGAGCTTCAGAAGAAATTCTGTATTTCTGGAGTGGCTTCCCCATGTAATGTTTGGCCTGGCCACTTTTTCATGGGGGCTGTAGTGCTGGGAGCAAGGACATGTGTACCTTATGCTTGGCATATGTCTGTACATGGGCAGCGTGTTGTACTCCTTAAAACTGATGCCTTGTGAAGGCTGACCTAGAACAGAGGCTGGACAGAGTTAAAGTTGGTATTTATTAGAAGGCCTCAATGGATACACCTTGGGCAGTGCAAGAGCCCAGCCAGGGCTACACCCAAGATGGACCCAAAATGGTCGCAAAATGGATGACTGATCACAAGGTCTCACACTTTTATAAGTTCTGGTTCATTAGCATATTGGAGTTAATTGTCCAATTATAGCTTTAGATTATGAGGTCCCATCCTTCTTGTTTTTCTCTTTCCATTCCACCTCTGTGCTTTTGAGCCTGAAATTTGGATCATTTGTCCTTGGTCCCCAGTTAGAGAAGCAATTGTTTTGTCTGCCTACTCTGTGAAGAGAGCTTACTATCCCCCAGTATGAAGCTCAAACATACACACTAAAGCAGCACAGAGTCCAAAAAATATAAAAGCTAAAACCTGAGGTATCAACACAGGTATGGTGCTTTTTGGTCCATGCCTATAGACAGAATCATTATACCAACATTCCAAAAGCAATGGATATATTTCTGTAATTGCTAGAATTAATAAAAAAGTAAAATGATTATTCATTGACAAGACAAAAGTGGAAGAGGACACTATGACAAGAACTATTCTATGTATATTATTATTTTCCATTTCTGTTATTGTCTAATGCTGACTTTCTGCAGGAATTTTTATCCCTTTCAATTAAATGCCTGGAGAAGCAGAGGGGTTTAAATGTTCCTGAATTACCCTGAAGATGCTTCCTGTAATTACATAGGGTCTGGTTTGCCAGTGTGGAGTGTTTTGACAGTGCATTTCTGCCCAGCTGCCTTCCTTCTCTGCATCTGCCACGACAGAGACTGCATGTTCTCTTTGCTCGGTATTTACGCCATGCACTTTGAATTTTTAATCCAGAACAGGGAATTATTTCCTCTGTCACTGTATATAACACTAGTAAATGAATAACACCTCTCTCCAAAGAATATTAGAGAACAAACCTTTTAAATATTGTCTTTTCATAAAAAGAGTTACAAGACTGAAAAAAGGAGGTAAGAAGTCTTTCCTCACTTTATTTCAGTATAAATTAATTTCAGAATAAATTAATTCATACTCCTATATAATTATGAAAATGTATGTGAAAACAGTATCTTTAGAAGATTTCATGAGTGGGTAGTTATTGGGACGTTCCATTTATCCCTGTGCTGTTGTGAGATTTTTCAGGAAAATAATATTTTTGGTGTTTGAAGAGGACACTGAAATTTTTTCATTTCAGTGATGGTGGCCTTGGTTTCTTTGGGAGTTGTCTGGGAGTTTTGCAAAGGTGGAATTTAATATTTTATGAAATAGGCTTCTCTTTTATAAGCCAAATTGTTCCTAAGGCTTTGTAAACACACAGTTTTACAAAGACAATACAAATCTATTGATGGTATGGAGAAGAATTTACTGTCAAAATACATATACATAGAATTGAAAAAAGAGAAAAAAAAATCTGTTTTTTAGTGACTCCAACTGAAACACAGTTTTGTAGAATATGAGTTTGTGATGTTTCTACACTAGCAGGAATCTTAGTTCAGGACAGCTAATGTCCTAAACCATCCCAACAATCTGAGAAGACATGGAGTGCAGCCTCAGATATTACTTCATGTTTAGATCCTCTGTTGAACTGCAGTTACTTTGTGCTGAGAGAATGACATACTTCTAGAGCTGGCATAGCTGCATAAAAGCAGATTAACGCTGAGGGAAATAAATCTTCATGCCATGAAACCAAGTCAGGTCTTTCTCCACCGTTCCTCTATGCTGTCTTCATGTAATAGATAGTAAAAAATCTAAAACCAATGTTGTTTTCACCCAGCTGGTCACTGACAGCTTATTAATTTAGAGTATTCCCTGCCTTCTGTGGTTTACATCTTGATTGGTGGTCACAAGTGAGCTCAGAAGAGTAGTAGTACAGGTGAGTCAGGTAACGTGCAGACAGCCTGCTCTGAACCAATCCAGTCCCGTTTGTTTTATACTCTTGCTTTCTGTTGATGGCTCCTCTATTAGAATTTAATGTATTTCAGATTCATATTCATTTTTTCATCACTGAAAACCAAAATGGCATAAAGAAACTACTGTGAGATTCCACTGTTTCCATCCTATTCCTTATTGCCTTCTTTCAAAGGAATGACCTCTTACATTTCAGCAGATGGCTGATGGTGAAGAGTAGAGACCTTTTCTAGGGCAAAGAAGCATTTTTAAGACATAGAAATTAACTGAGTTTCCTGCTAGGTGCAAGCAATATGACTGCTCTGTGCTGCTACAGGTTTTGTGAAAACCAAATGGGTAAAATGCCAGCATTGTTTAAACCAGTTTCTGAGAGGACAACTTTTACATACGCAGAGTTGTGTTTGTTAAGAAAAATTGCATTCAGATTGAACAAATTGAGCATCTTTATCTGATGTGAACAGATAGAAGAAAGATGATGGGGAAAAAAATGAAGGATTTCTCCCACAGAAAATGGCTTCTTGAACTGTGAAAGGCTTACAAACACATTGCCATGGTACACCAAGTTTGAAATTCCAGCTGACATTTCAAATGGTATTTAGTTATGACAAATCTGATTTATTTGAGTCTCTCTCCAAAGCTGCCATAAAAGAAGCACTGATTTGGTGATTTATTAGTCACAGCACCTTCAGACAGCTTATTTTTCTAGTTATGGAAATTGCTATGAGATCTATATGTTCTTTTATGTACCATAGGTTGCTATTTTTTTGTCAAGATGACTGGGCTCTTAAGTTTTCCAGTCAAGTTTTCATCAGATTGTATGTTTCCTTAGAAAAATACCCTGACAAACAACATTCTAGATAACCAAGGAAAATGCCTTGCAAAATGCTATTTTGGGTGATGCAAAAGAAACTTCATCTTTGCAACTGACCCTTGTGCTTTTGTAATTCAAGTAAAATGTAATTGAAATGCATTAATAATTATTGTTGTCTGAACATAATTCATCAAATTTATTTTTAAAAGTAAAACAAAAACATTAATTACAACAATCATACTTTCAGTAACGAGGGCCTTAGCAAACAGTTGCATTTGAGGCTGTATTTTAACAGAAAATTCAATTGCAGTTGTGGTCTTAGGGTTTGATCCGAAGTTTGAGTCTCTAAGGATTATACTTGAGTAAAGATGTCAATGAGAACATTTTTTCACAGATGCTTTCATTGATTTCAGTTAAATGAAACACACTTGTGTTTCCTGTTTCACCACACAGTTTCTTACACTGAAAAGACTCTTTAAAGTGGGGAAATCTGGAGTAGTTATTAAATCCTGTGCAAGGCCTCTCTAGTACACGTAACATTTAATAAAAGGCCTTGTCTGGATAAGATGTGAGAGGGACAATGCCAGTGAAGCCAAGATTTTTGCCTTCTCCATGATGATTTGTGTATTTTCTCAGTAATGCAGTTTGTGTGTTGTTTCACTACTGTGCATTAAGTAGACCCCTGACAACAGCCACAGAAGGGGAGCAGAGATAGTTTGGCAGTGTCTATCTAGTCATTCTAATCTATTCTGATCCCCTTCATCCCTGCTGAGGCAAGAATGCAAAGACTAATATGGTTGTGCTTAGAATAGTCCAGCTGTATCTTTCCAATGCTAGTAACACTGTTCTCTTCCATCAAACTTGCAAACAGAACCTGTATAGATTTTCAGTTGAGAGAAAGAAATGTAAATGTTAAAAAAAAAATCTGGAGACTTCCTCCTTTTGTAATTATGTATGTTAATTCTATCAGTAATTCTGCATGTTAGTACAATGAATAAGCAATCATTGTGAGTCTTAAAAATGCAGAAACCAGAGACTAGTGATGGCCACAAATTGATATGTTTAGCATGTCCTCCACAGCACTTGACGTGACCTAGGTCTGATTCTCATTTATAAGTCATAACAAAAATCCACTTACCAGATGCTCGGAGGATGCATTTTCATAGGTTCTGAGTCTCACTGGTATTAATTTGCTTACGTAGCTGAAAGCAGGGGGGGATATGTTTGAAATGAACCATGTGCAACCAAAAAGAAAAAAAATACACTGAAAGAATTTGTTCATTTTGAGTTAATGAATCAATGAGCTGATAGGTTTGCTAACTATAATACTCCATGGTAAATCACCACCTTTGCACTCACTGAGTAGCTCATCTGTGCAGTACATCAGTTCATGAGATAGCAAAGTAATTTTAAAAGTCAAGAAAGTAAGGGAAAATTGAAAAAGTCACAAAGTCTTGTTCTTTCTTATTTCCACTTACATTCAGAGTGTGCAGCTTTCCCACTGTTCTGGTCAGCAAGGCTTGTGGGCATGAAGCACTGGCTTTGGTAAGGGAAATGCACGGTTTAAATCTTTGAATAAGGTCTGTGCACTTTTACAGTGTAAAAGACACATCATCATCACCAGCATCTCTGTCATGAACTAAAAACCTTTAGAAGCAGTGGTTGATCTCAGCCTTGCTGGGTGTGTTCTAAAACTAAGAAAACCATAATTGCATGTATTTTTTTAATTTTGCAGCCCTTCTTGCTAAATATAGCATGGACAACCTGAAGTAAGGGAATCTCTTCAGACCTCCTTCAGCAAAATTGTGACCTCCCATAGGCTGAGTGTGTGGATTTTCCTTCACCACCTCCTGATGCTACTGGTTCTGCTGTGAGCAATTGAGATTTTTGCTGCGATAGCTCAAAGATGGAATAGCTACAGCAGGGCCAGACCATCCACTGGTGTAAATTGTTATTGCTTCAGTGAGACTCACAGGGCTTCACCACAATATGTCTGCTGAAGATCTGATCCATAAAGTGTCTTGGGAGTTGCTTTTTCACTGTTCTATAAATTACCAGAACACTGCTGTAAGAGGAAAAGTGTTTGGTAAGGCAACACAACATTTTGCTTTGGATGAAGCATTAAGAAAACAAAAAATAAAATAAGACACAAACAAACACATGTGGCAATATATAATAGGTGCCAGATTCTAAGGATAAAGCATCCTTTTTTAAACATTCAGAGCAGACATATTGGGAGTGAAAGAAATATTGATATAAAGAACAGCAGATGGACAGCATGTACTATGTGGGACTCCAGCAGCTATCAAGTGAAATCAATCTGACTTTTGTTAAGTTCATGGCTGTTCACTACTGAATAGAGGGAAGAGAGATGCAAAGATTATAGCCACCATATGTCTTAATCCAGAACAGAGATATTTCCCTATGTCCAGCTTCCAGAATCAGCTGACCCGTGAACTCCCTGACTTGGTAGCTGCTTTCACCAGACTGCGGCATGGAGACAGTCCAATAGACAGCTGTCCCACAAGCCTGAAAGCCTCAGTTTTATCAGTCTGTAAGATGAAGTTGCCTTGCAGATTCAGACATTAATGCACCAACTAGGACTTCCAGATTTTTGGATTTTTTTAGCAAGAAGCCCTGGAAGACCTGAGAATCCAGTCAGATGCACATCACTTTTGAAACCTGTCACCGCACTGGGAGACAGGAAATCTATTTGAATTTGTCGTAAGTGCATCCACCCTTCTAAGGCAAAGCTGGAGCTCCTTTGAAATGAGGTGCTCAGTTTTGTATTAGCAACAGCAGAAATTGCAGAGCATGAGATGTCCTCTCCCATCCTGTTTATTTCCCTACTCACATGGCAGTGTCAGAGATGCTCAATCTATCACCATGAGAGTTACATATAGAAGTTGCATATAATGTCAGGACCAAAGCTGAACATATATCTCACCAAAGTACAGCATCAATCCCCCTGGTATGCAAGAAATACTGAATGCATGAGGAAAGGTACTGGAGATTAGGAAAGAGAAAAGGATTCTTAAAGTGGCAGATTGCTTTTCAGCATAAATCAAGATCATAGTAATTCCTACTCTCTTTTCTTAGCTTAAACCCAGCTGAAAACCACTGATTTTTCAATGCTACATCGCTACATGCAGCCATCCAGATTCTCATATCAGTAGACCTGCCCCTTCAGTAGCAAGAACATGATTTGTTCATTTATACCTATGTAGAACAACTGTGCATCAATGTAATATTTTTACCTTTGCATGGTAGTTCCATCTTCTCTTTTATTCATCAACACTTGGCTAATACAAATTTTTTCTTACTGCCTATAGTTCTTCTATTGAATTTACTTGAAACTGTGATACACAATGAACCGTTTCAAGAGTCTTCCTTTTACTGTGATTTCTAAACATTGCTCTTCCAGCATCCCTTTCACCAGTGAGTTAGTGCAGGACTAAATCCTCCAGAGCCAAGGAGGAACACTCAGATATTTTTTTCTCCTGTTTAACCTTTTACTGAATGCCAATGTGTCCTGATCTCTGCAAAGACACTGAATTATGGTTTAATGGACTGCTGGAACATGGGAGTATTTTTTTCCACACACACACAGAGAAGTGTGAGGAATAACTTCACTCAAGGCAACCAACCTATTCCTGATTTATATTGCTATAAAGAGCAGATTCCCTTTTATCAGAATGACAACTACAATGAAGGAAGGAAGCTTTAGAATCAGCATGAAGGGAAACAAGAAAAAGCAGATTTTAAGAGATTCTTCCCTTTATAGTTGCTAGTATATAAACAGTGGTCTAGTGGTACACATGGAGGCTGACTAAACAGAAGGGAGGATTTAAGGGAATACTGCCATATGTGAAATGCTTGGATTGTTTAAACATTTAACACCAGGGGGAAAAAAGTATTCCTGAAATGTTGTAGAACCAGACAAGACAAACTTGGCTCTACTGCTAGTCATTCAACTGTTCTTCATAATCCTGAAACTGTTATCTGAAGGGCTTATATTGAGATCATTGCTTTGGCACTCTTAAAACAAACTGAGAAAGAAGAAATAATACCAGAGGAAATTGTCTAATAAAATTGGCTGTCATGGACCAAGGAGGATTTATTATTTGGGGGCTTAGATCCCAGTCATGCATCTGACTCCTTTTAGTTGCTCTAGTGACACCAGGCAAGTAGAAAACTGGCCCAAATGGCCAGTTTTGAACAGCCCCTGGAAACACAGCTGCCTCAATGTGATTTTCATCCAAGCACAATGGGATAGATGGGTGGTAGTTTTTAAAATTTTTCTTTAGAAAAGCTCTGCTCAACTCAGAGATTGCTAGAAATGCAGTCTTGCATACTTGAAAAGAAAGGTGAGCCCCATGCATCACTAAATATGGTTTAACAGACTGGATGAGAGCTCTGATTGACAGCTTATACTTGCACCTGTAACACTTATTGTTTATTTGTCTCTGACAAATTAATCCTCCAGCACTGACTATTGCACAATAAGTTCTCAGGGTCTCTTTCTTGTGTTCTGACAAAGCGTTGCATCCGTAACACAGAGCAGTTACATCAAGGCGGATTGGGTTCAGTGCCGCGGTGCGTGAAATCTGAGGCCGGCTAGCCCACAGAAAGGCACCTCAGCAGCCTAGGCTGACAACCACGCGGCCGCTCAGCCCTGGCTCCCGACAGGAGGCAGGCGGGGCCTATGGTTGCTTAGGGCGCTCTCCCTCACGGCGCGGTGGGGAATGCAGCACCTTGGCAGACAGGCAGAGGGACGCAGCAGCGAATCACAGACGAGAAAAGAGGCGAGGAGGCAGGCGGGTCTCCGTAGCAGGAATAGGGTTTTATTTAGGGAAGGCTGTAAGTAACTACAAGGATCGGCGAAGATCTGCGAAAATCTGCGAGGAGGGAGACGATTACATGAGGTTATAAATGGTTCTAGAGGGGAGGAGCAGCCCACCCCTTGGCCAGTAACCGAACAGTATAAAATAATTGGCACAAAGTAACAACAAATGGGGGATGAGTTGGGGAGGGACAGCAACTCCTGCTCCAATCACTCTCTGCCCAGAGTGGAAGGTTCTTGGGACTGGGAGTGGGCAGAGAGTGACGGACAGGGAGGTTACCGGGGAAACATGGGTGGGGTTTACAGAGAAGCCATGGCAACTAAGGAGGGGACTAAAGACTGACATAAAAGTTGATACAAAAGGGCGGGAGTTCCCTAGACAACCAAGGGATTGACATATAACTGTCAGGGAGGGGAATGCGGGGAGGGAGCCTGAGGCAGAACCATTGTAACATACCAACGGGGGGAACAGAACACACCAACTGGAACATTAAAATTATAACTTGAATAATAAATCAATCCATGAACTGAAAGGCCGGACACACTGCAACAGTTCAGAATAAATTTCATGTATACTTAGGAAGGATATAAGAATTAAGCACTGTAATGACCACAGTTCTGTTGATGGGTGAAAAAAGTAATCCAGCCTATCTTTCTCTGTTGTATTGGCATTAAGAAGCCTCAATAGCTAGGTCTGTCTCTAGAAATGAAGAGAGGATTAAACAGTGCCTAGTTTACCTGTAGCATCTGTGGTGGTTTTAAATATGGGACTTGCCAACCAAAAGCCAATTTTTTCTTCTACTTTCATCCTGAGCAAGCTGTAATAGGAAAGGGACTGACCCCAAACTGTCTGTGTTGGCAGTGTCCTACTTTGGAGTCCTGGGCAAATGTGGACTCTAGGGAGTAGCTGTACCATTAAACATGCTGGGAACAGCAAGTACAGGTCATATCCCATTTCCACTTCAATATTATATGTTGCAGCACAGCAAAAGAACAAGGGAGATAGAGCATTTCTTTCACTGTGCAGAGAACTTCTGTAGCAGGTACACACAGCTCGTGTTTTGTTTGACAGCATGATTTGGGACACCATCTCAACCTTCAAACCTCTGCCAGGTCACTCAGTTTCTCATGTTTTCTTTTTTTTCTGTAGCTCCACAGTGTAACACAGGGAAGTCTGATCTCCTACCACTCACTGCAGTAGGCAGTTCAGAAGTTACAACAAGTCTCAGAAATGTCAAACGTAATGAAAAATAAAGGAAACATGCAGAAGAAAGTTGTTCCTGTTTATTCCACACAATGTGCACCATTCTTTTACTCATCAGTGATGCCAGTGTAAAGGTTCTCATTCCATTTTCTCTGTTAGTCTTGTAACAACAATGACCTATAGTCCTTTAAAATAATATATTTTGCAGTAAGTGCAGGACATGCCACATCCCAATACCTAAAGCAAACACAGCTTTCTACTTTTACAGGTTTCTGCTGTAAATTTCAGGTTTGTTTTGCACATAAAGCGTATACCTAAAAGCTTAAATACCTGATTTGCATCTTCTACCACTTAGCAGTATGTATTTGTTTGCTCAAGATGATTGCTTACTTTGTGGGTCTCTATGAAATATTAAGGAGTTTTTCATAGCAATGTATTCTTATTCTTGTACATTGAAACCTGTGTCCCTTAAAAATTGATAGTGACAAAAACAACAATTACACCATTGACTCATTTAGGCTCTCATTTATTCTGTATTTGAAAGATACTTAATCTCATCCAGCTTCATAGAAGGAAATACATATCTGTGTTTTAAACAATACCTCTGAGAGGCAAAAGATTTGGTTTTTTTCTCCATCAAAGGCCAGCTTGAAGAACAGAGGACGAAACAAATATTTCCTTTTGAATGCTACCTTTCATAGAACTGTAATTTTTCAATCACAAGATCTGACAGACTTTTTGTGCAATGTCGAAGATCCATGAGTATGACTTGGGCTAACATTATTAGGCTTTGGGTGCTAGAGGACAAAAGTAGAATGCAATTCCACAAATCCTCTTGTGTATTCTGCTTTAGGTGTGGAAGAGAGATTGTAGGTTAAATCATTCTGGATGTTTAGGGAGGCACCTGTTCCTTACCTATTTTTAAAATATATTGCTTATATTACAAAAACCCCAGTTTTCAAAACAGCAGGGAGAGATAGAAAAGTATAGAGGACTTAGGATTTTAAAATGTATTCTTGTATGTGAGAAAGCAAGCAGCTTGTGATTTTTCAGTTTCTGGTTCAGATCAAGAAGCTGGTTCTGTGTGTTGCTGGAAGATGAGATTCATTGTTATCTCTTGCAAGTACCATTCATTCGTAGCCTGGCTTTCTTGTGAAATGATGGGATTCAAACTTGTCACTATTCCAGTGGTGTTTATTGCCCATTTTTGGTCCCAGCCCAGGGTGATTTTATAGGAGAAGTCCTCATTTATGAAGAGGAGAGGAAACATTTTGGCAATTTTTATTTTTAAAACTGTAGTCATTGGCAGCACTCTAAAAGTTTGGAATGTTGTGGGTATTACAGTCATATTAGGATTGATGAATTACTGAGCAGAGCAAAAGTGAGATATCTGAAGCTGTGTGGTGACTGTAGCTTATTGAACAAATCTCTGTGTGCATGTTTCTGAATAGCACAGTAATGACAACTGACATGGAAGGCATTTAACAGTATCCTTCTATGTATAGGGACTTCATTACAAAGATGATCATTCCCTAAAGCTCTGGTACGTGTGCAGGTCTTTAGCAAATATTTTTGGATTCCTTGAACTGGAAAGGAGAAAAGCTGCTCCAGGCAGCTTCCTTCTTCTGGTGGGGTTTTAGAATAGCTTCATGCTTTCCTGCATAGCCTTTCTGAGGCTTGGCTTTGGAAGTCAGGTATTGTCTGTGCAGATCAGAAGCACAGCTCCTGGTTCTGTGCACTGCTTGTAGCTTGGAAGTGTGCCTTTATGAGAGGAGAGAGAGATATTTTTGAAGAATATATAGTTTAGTACAATTCTTTTTCAGTGTCAAAAATCCATCGATGACTAAGTGTCAACAGAGAATGAAGGAAGTGTCTTGTGGAGATTAAAGGGATGGAAAAATGGAATCTGTTAATATCTGAATAGAAGTCTCAGTGACAGGTGTCACTTTGCTAAAAAGTAAACTACATATAGTAAAGTAATTACTTATTTCCTTCTCTTTGACCCCCTATTAAAAGAAAATTAAACCAACATGTGAATGGCTATAATGATTAGAGCGAGCAGATGCAGTGCTAAGGAAGTAAGAGGTCTTAGCTTCCCATCCAGGGCTATCCCATTGTCATTTGCATACGGCATACGCTGTGTGAGATGTCAAAGATCATTATGTCATCTGCTGCATAAATTGCACATCCAAGGAGGGTGGAGGAAAAGCAGTCATGTCACTGGAAAATGCTAATCTGATAATAGTTTGTGCAGCATTATTAGTGTCCTCCCCAGAGGACTCAGGAACTGCTAGCTGGCTTTGTATGTTTATGAGTTATTCTAGGAATGAAACACAGCTGGTTGTGGGATAAGGTTTACAAAGAGCTGAAGTTCAGAAAAACAGCCAAAAGAAAAGGTAGAATTTCCTTTTGCATCTGAAAGGGGAATTTTGGGAAGCAGAATGCAGTTACTGTAATGGAAAGGCTGAGCACAAAGAGCTATGTGCTTTTAACATTAGTAGGTTTTATTTTAACCTAAAGCCAAAAAAGGAGATGGGGGGAGAAGGTGCAGCCTGTAAAAAGAAGCACTCTGTGTGTCTCTACAGCATGCCACCCTTACTGTTCTGAATGCAACTATTTTTAAAACACATTATTTTGTAAAAGGTAAGGTGCAGAAACATTGCAATCATAATCATATAGTACATTTGTTCCCTGTACATCAGTATAATCCAGTCAAACATAAAGGAATTTCCATATAAAGCTGTCAAAGGGAAGGAAAACACTAACTGAACCGTTCTTTCATATTATGTTTCATAAAATAGTCATGACTGGAAAACTGTAAGTACAAAAAAGACTGAGAAGATTGAAACATAGGAATACTTGATGCAGATGATGAAGTTTGATGGCAATAGAATGCAGGATTAGAACAGGATTCTTTTGCTGCAGAGGAGATGACCAGTCAGACTAGTGGCATATAACTTGCTTGCCTGCTTGGATGTTTGAAAGTGGAAGGTTGATTTGCTTTTGGTGTTGTGATAGGAATATTTAGAGATTATTGCTGTCAGAAAAGGACTTAATCTTCCCCAAAGCAACAGGATTAGCAACTCAAGTGGAAGCAACAGTGAATAACTTACAAGACTTGCATGTAGAATCAATCCAGGGAACACAAAGCCATCTGAAAGCAATCAAGCTCTGGAAAGGTACTTCTGAAATAAAGGAACTTCTTTTGTGCTTGTTTGTAAACTTAAAGTTGTCCAGAATTATAACAACTATAGACTGAATAAACAAGGGCACTTAGCAAATTCCACCCGAGATCCAGGATGTGAGTCTCCAAAACACTAAAAAACAAAACAGAAAAAAAACAAGGGGAAATGAAGCAGATCTTTTATAAAAAATACATATGTACACACACACATGCATATATATGAAATAAATATTTCCTAATATTTACACAGCACGCTGCTGTGCTCTAGACATGGTTCTTATACTTGAGCTTCTCTAATTACTAAGAAACTTCATGAGAAGCTGCAGGTAGCCTGAGTCAAGGGCAGCTGACCAAGCTTGCTGTGTCCAAGATCAGGTTTAGTAAAACTCCTGAGAGCAGGAGTATTTCTCTGTGCTTCCTGAACAAAGATCAGTGGTTGGGGGTATTGTGTCACCAGTGCAATTTCCTGAATAAGCTTTTGCCTTTAGTTAAACCAGACAAAAATATCTATGGTACCTATGATTAATCTCACCCCCAATGTATGGTCAAAATTAAGTGCAACAAGTTGTAAATTGTCAGCATTTGAGACTGGAAGGAGATAGGAAGACATTTACCTCTCAAAAGCTCTGAAAGGGCTACTTGAAATGTAATGGCTTGCCCTATGAAATGTTGTCACCACCTGCATATTCCTAGAGAGCAGTGGAAAATCTGTTGAAGATTATCTTTCAACACTGTCATAGAGAGAATTGACAACATTCGCAGAAGAGGCAGGGGTAAAGTTGAACATCTGCCCACTGTGGAAAAGATATTTCCAAGACTGGAGACAGTGGGACTTAAAGAAACTTTGTATTTATGAAACTGTGTATTTGATTGTCACAGTAGATGGAGAATATAACCTGCTTGAAGGGTCACAACAATTGAATGGAACTCAGCTCCCTCTTACCTTATTGAACAATGAGTATACTGAAGTTTTATATCATGGTTTCACAAAAGAATAGGCCTTTTTATCAGTCTTTGAAGAATGACACTGCAGAGTTTTAAAGAAAGAGATAAGACAGAGTTTTCCAAGAGGCTTTAACAGCATCTTAAAATTTTTAAAATCTGTGGTTGCATCAGCCTAAGCAAAGAGTTTCATCCTGTCACAGAGATTCAATGTATGGAATGGGGAAGTTTTATCATATCACCTGAGAAATTTTGGAAAGGAGTCAAATGGATGAATCTTCATCCATTAAAAATTTCTGGGAATGAGATAACTTCCATCTGATGGAACAAAGCAAAAAGTATTCCACCAAGAACTGGTATAATAGGTAAGAATTTCAGTCGTATCACTGGATGTTGTTTTTAAACATGTGTTTATGAAATATGCAAAATTTAGTATCAGTGTTTCAGTGCAGCTGTGTTCAGTTTTCTGCCAGTACAAGGATAATTAAAACAAACAAACAAAAAGCATACTGTGACATTTCCAGGAGGAAGTGTCACTTATGAAACATTTTCACCTGTTGGTAGTAACACTCTCTCAGGTAGAGATGGATTCAGTATGATTCTGGATATAACAGAGGAGACTGTGTACAGAGAAGTATTCATGGGGTGCACATCTTTGTGTGACAATTAGACAAAACATCTTTGCTGAACAGCATAAGGCTCATATCTCACATGGATATTCTTTGCACAAAATCTTTGGCTCAGAGGTATGACAACAGGGAGAAGGACTTGGGAGTAGTAGAACAAGAGGTACGCTGGAAAGAAACCTGGCACTCCTCATGTTTCCCTAGCATGCCAATAGACTTATGAGCCTTGTGAACTCAGTTCAGAAGCTTGTTGGTTGCTAGGAAGAAGATAACACAATTGATTTTAATCCTTCCAGATCAAAAAGGAAAGTGCTCGAAGACCTTGTGTTCTAAAATCAGAACTATAGTTATTATGTGGAAGACAGTTGGGCCTGAAGACTCTTCCAGAATTACCAATCTCCTTCCGTTCACTTTGGGTGACCTTTACTTGACTCCATGAAAAATGAAATCCATTTCCTCCTAGTCTTGGTCAGTCAACTCATAAGGTTGCTCTAAATAGTTCATTCAAAGGAACAATGAGACACCTAAATCCAAAATGGGCTTGAGTGGAGCTGACAGTGAGAGGGAGTAAAGCCTCTCCTAAAGAAGGAGGATGGGAGGAAAGCCAGGAGAGAATATATTTACAAAATGTATGCTGTGAAACTAGGGAGAGGGGAGTTTTTCCTTTACTGCTGCTGCAGAGAGGCTCTGCCCATTTATGGACCTAGTGCAAGTTATGTAGTTAAAATTGAAAATGGAGAGAGAGAAGTTCAGTAGCATGGAGTTAAAGAAGTTATTTACAACATTGCCTACATGGTCACCACCTGTTTATTTGCTTGTTTCTCTCCATGGGAGGATTTTCCCCTGTGCAGTTTATAGTCCAATTAACATAGAATTACATTTTCTTGCATGACTGTGACCACAGCCTGTTTTAGTTGAAATGATCGATCCATTTGCACAACTGTGGTTCTGTTTTGTGTGTACGTGTGCTGTTGGTTCTGGATTGTATAGATTAAAACTCATTTCATTACATGGAATCAGACTCTTTTCCATGCTTAACCCATGGAAAAATACCATAGTCTTACCTACTTGTTTAGATTAAGTTTAGATTTGAGGGCAAGCTGAATTTTTTTCTGTCAAGAGAACTTGGCAGGGATTTTATCTAGTGTCATTGTTATTTTTTATTGCAATATAAGTACCAGTCTTGTCATAGGATCATTTTTTTTGAAGTTTAATTAAACAAATTCCCTGCTGTTTCAAGAATCTTAAGTGTTGTTTGTGAGGCCTATGGACATGATTTGTGTTGTGTCTGTAAGTTTCCTACGGAATGTCAGGTACAAATTTCTATAGAGCAGGATGAAAAGCAGTGGTTCTTCAGGCCTGCCTGAATGAAACATTTATTGCCCAGACCTTTGTCATTGTGGACTACAAGGTTTGACTGATTCACTTCAGCATCTCTTATATGCAGCACATGAGACTAATTTTAATTAAAAAAATTCATGGACTGAGGTGCTATTCAGTGTAAACAGAATAGTTTTAGTGAGTAGCATTATCCTTCCTCAGTATTTTTAGATGCACTGAGTAAATTGCTACCTGCATATAAAGGTGCCACTCGTTTTATGTATGCTCTGTTAAAATGCCAGCTTCCCACAATAGAAAGTTGTGGGTTTTTTCCTATTCTAAAAAAATAGGGCAAAAAAATAATATATTTATAGTTACGTGTTTACTATTCTCTTCCTATACTGAAAGGTTTTAAAATCCTCTGTAAGGCATGAAATACCACTTGACTAATCAAAAGTCCTTGGAGAAGATTCTTATAGATTTTGCCACTCTCTAGACTGCCTTGGTTGACTAGTGCTTTCCACAGATGATATCATTTTCCCCTTATTTGTTCAGACTATTATTGAAAAATGAAAGTAGTCTAAAATTCATCAAAATATTATTAGTTCATTGTAAATTATTTGTGCTGTGCTGACAATATGTACCTATTTGATTGTCCCCTAGCTGAATGGGAACAATGCAGTCAAGTGGCCCTCAGACACTGTACATTTTAAATAAAGTGTGCTTAGAGCTTATTCCTTTTTTGTTCTGGCTGCTTCTTCCTATTGCTGCACTCTTTGCTCTGTGCTTAGTTTGAACATGGACGCTTCCCAATAAATATAGCTAAGACTTAGCTGGCTATTGAGAAGCTATGAGTGGCTTGTGAATGAGGATCTCAACGGCATTAAAAAAAAATTTAAAAATCAATAAATTTTAAGACTCTGATGTGAAGACCATTAGAATCAATGGAAAGTACTTTCCTGAAATTGAATGGAATTTGAGCAAGTATCTGTAATGATTTTCCTATCTAGGGCGCTTCCATGCCAGAAACTTAGTCCAGCACTTAAAAAAAATTGATGTCCCTACAGTTTTGCTCCTTCTTGTGACCTCTTGATAAACTTAGTCTCCAGTTTTTTAAATGCTTGCACTACAAGGAATATATTATCTAACAGCACCATGATTGATACCCTCTCCCTTTTGTGCACCAAGGCACATCTAACCACTTTCATGTGAACAGCATGGGGGAAAGAAGCTTGCTGCAAATTCTTGAATGTGGCCAGGAGACACAAAGCATGTCCATATGCCTTTGTGATTCAAGAATCTGCAAGAAGACTTCATCACCTCCTTGCAAATTTTGGGACAAAATCAGAGAGTTCTGGACAGTTCATGCTGTGACCTGGCTTCTCTCCCTGCTGAGTGTTAGTGGCCCAGGGTACATTGTTTATTCCCTCAGTGTGCTTGCC
This sequence comes from Camarhynchus parvulus, assembly GCF_901933205.1. Classification (NCBI taxonomy): domain Eukaryota; kingdom Metazoa; phylum Chordata; class Aves; order Passeriformes; family Thraupidae; genus Camarhynchus; species Camarhynchus parvulus. Next base: position 50,619,049 of record NC_044574.1, on the reverse strand, counting down.
CACAATGACCACACATATTGATGTGAGCAAAGCCAAGAAGCTAAAGGTAATGCATCCCCAATCAGCATTTACATCAATGGATTTTCTTGTGGATTATTGACTAGTTTGACATGGAACAATGCCTCCAAGAGTGGCTTCTGCCTGGCTCCATTTCCTCCTGGCTAGACATATCCCCTGAAATTATGCAGAGCCCTGGACCATGCTGTGTTCATCCAAAAGAGACTCCACAAGCTCAGAGGGAAGAAGATTATTATGATGTGAAATCTCCACTCCTCATCTGTGCTTGTTGGACACATTTGGCAAGGATTATCACCAACTGACCTCCCCCACACTGAGCAGCTGGAGGAGTGATGTCACCCCACTTTGTAAAGGGAAAGATGAGTCAGTCTGCTCTGACTGCAATTCTTAATGCTGTTTAGATTTTCTTCCCTGAAGAACAGACAGTACCCTGTAGGTTCTGGTAAAGCCATAAGCAGGCAAGTATATCCTTACTTAGTTGAAAATAAAAACTCTTACCACATCGGTGGGGTTTTCCCCCACCTAGATCTCCAAAAAATTACTGAGGTATGTCTGTGGCTATCTAGGTAATTAAATGCTGCCATCTCTTCCATTTTCATCGCAATTGCATACATTGCCATTACTTGTTTGAATTCTGTGTTTGGCCAACACTGAGGAACAAACCATTGTATGCTATTATGTATTTGGTCTTTCCCTCTTTCATCCTTTATAGAGATGGCCAATGCTGTAAACAAAAAGTTCTTGGAAAATATAAACAAGCAAACAAAAAAAGATGACAAATACTTAGTCCCTAACTCGAATTAATGCTGGCAAAATCATAAACTAAGGAGGACAATGTTTTTTCCCCTCCAAAGTTCTTGCCAGATATAAATATCCAAATCTAGAAGCTCCAAATCCAAAGTGAAAGCTGAAATTCGAGTGTAGAGGAATAGTAGTTTTCTTTGCTCTCTCTCTCTCTTGTGCCTCTCAGATTCTGAGGTTCTTTTGAAGATGAAGATTTTTTTGTTCTTAGAAAACTAAAGAGCAGTTTTTACCATGTGATGTTTATTTCACACTTCAGAGTTGGCATTAGAAACATTGTGAGTGAAATACTGAATTCTGTGCTAAAGAATAATGGCATATGCCCATTTATTTATTTTTAAATAGATAGGGTTAGAAAGAAATTGTGATATACCTTTAATAAACCATGAGAAAAGTGCAGATAGATAGCTGGCTGTTCATTTATTCCATGAGAAAAGTGCAGGTAGATAGCTGGATGATGAAAAGAGCAAGATAATAATCTGGAAATGGTTGCAACAATACTGATTTTCTGTGCTTCTTCTCTCTGGCCCCCACCTCCAAGCTGTTAATAAAAACAAATATCAAACTACTGCATTTTCTTCAGAAAACCATGTGTTTTGGGCACTAGTGGCAAAACCATCCTTATCTAATATTTCTCTTCAACACTAATTTCCAAAATTTGACTCTGCCAAAATACCTGCTGCAAAGACAAAAAAATTATTGCTCTTTTCTTTTGACGTTGCTTCCCAGGAAATAAAACTCCTTTCTTTTGATGCCTATTTCCAAATAGTACTTTTAATGGGGAATGGGAGGTGGTAATAGAGGGTAATGGCAGAATTTTTATATAAACCATAATAAATTGGACAGCTCATTTTAGAGAGATCTGTTGCTGTGTAAAGAATGTGTTTCTCAAATCTCATGTGTGCACCACCATCTGTTTCTAAAGAGTAATATACCTGTCTAGCCTCAAGCTATTTTGCCAATGACTCAGGCAATCGAATGAAGCATCCAACAGCTAGATAAAGATAGCACTGCTGTCTACTTTAACCAGAGAAGCAATTTAAGCTTCCAAATCTCAGGAAAGCATGACTTTCTGCATGGAGAGTATACAGTAACACCACAGTGTTTTGTTGGCACATATGAGGCTCGAAAATGAGAGCAGTTTCTGGACTGTAAAGCCGCTGGCCAGTAGTCAGGCAACAGCATTATAAGTGGCAGAAAATATTTGTCTTGGAAGTCAAAAATCTTTGTTTTGTATAAACATTGCTGGTTATTATTAATGTGTCATAAATAAGGATCAAATATATAAAAATGACCCTCTTCCTTGAAGCTGTTACAAAAAATTACTTTGAAGTTTAAATTTACCCCAGCAGAGGGTTTACAGAGGTCACCTGCTTAAACCCTGACCCTAAAAGCCATGTTTTAAACCTTGTGAATTCTAAAGTTTTGTGGATCAGATTTGCATTAGCAACATTTCACACATGGCATATTTAAATCAATGAAAATGTCACTGAATGAAATGCAGTATTCCAAACTGAACAAAAGAACAGAATTTGGCCTTGTTTAACTGATGATAGAGTTGCTGGTGTGTTTGAACTCTCTGTAATGTTATATGTGAAGTAGCCAAGAAAACTCATTGTTTGCTGGTTCTGTTTTAAAGGGGGGGTTATAATATGTTCACATCAGAGAGAACTAGTATGATTCTTATTTCTGATACTTCTACAACTGGTCTATTATCAGTATTTATGATGCTATTCACAAAATCAGACCTTTTTGAATCACAACCTTTATGAGTGTTTATCCTAAGCAATGAGCTACCTACATAGCAGCTGGACAGCAGCTGAACACAAAGTGCTGTTGAGAGGAAGACAGCACTATTATCTTCAGGAAGTCCTGAGCAATGTGATGTGAGCAGGATCCAAGAGGCTTACTCACTCTTGTTTTAAATAGACTTCATGAAAGGCACTTGTAGAGATAAAAGTAGCAGTTTAAGGGAGGAAAATTAATTGTCTTTGCTTTTGTTTATGAGTAACTTCTTCCATGTATAAAAAATGCATATGGAGGCAGGCCAGAAAATGTGACAAAAAGCACTGTTTGCTGGCATAATTGGCATAGTGCATATCCATTTATTGTCCAGTGCAAGATACTGAGATATTATTGAAGTAAATGTTGAGATATTACTTAGGGAAAAAAAATGCTTTTCCTTCCCCAACTTGATATGAATTATTTTGAACTGCATTATTAGAAGCCATAGGTACAGTCAGATACTCTTTGTAAACTGAAGACTGGTAATTTAAAGTACACAATGAAATTCACATTTGTGGACTAATTTGCCTTCAGAAGCAATTATCCATCTTAAACAGTCAAGAAGTCAAAGCTGTATTTATGGACCTCTGCTCTATGTGGAGTGATTGGCATGGTTTATAATGATGTTGAATGACAGAACTGATATTTATTTCATTCTGTACTGGCTGAATTGTATTTCTTCTTTATATTGAGATCCTCATTTCCTTGCTCCTGATGCAGTCTCATAATGCAATAGTGAACATAAAATCAATAGCCCATCTCAAAGCAATGTAGATCTTCTCTCCTGTACTTTGGTAACTAAGGTACTTCGGTTGACTAAGGACAAACATTTAAATCTTGTGTGCCTCTTCCACTAATTTCACTCGGGGGAGCCGCAATACTACTGAGTGTTTGAGAAGTATTTTGTTCTCCACACATAGAGGGTACTTGATGTAGGTAAAGTAGGAAGAATATTATGTGCAATTAGGGCCTCATCATCTGCAGTTGACAGCTTCAGAGAAGTGATATGATGCCTGATATGGGGAAAAGCTCTCCCTTTGCCTGAAGCATGTCCCCGTGTCCATGGGATGTGTGGGTGAAGGAAGGGAAGGCCAAACCACACAGATTCTCACCAGCACCTCCACCAACATCTAGCTCTATGCATCAACAGGAAGTGCACGTTAACTACTTCACTCTATCAGTGCACATTTCCCATGTGCACTGATAGAGTAATGTAGTTAATCTGGAGCAAGAAGCAGCCAAGGGAGTTGTATTTCTTTTTCTTCTGTGCTGGTCAGGTTGTGGGAACCAGATTTGAGGTATAAGATCTTAGTGCGTTCCATATAAATTAGCAAAAGCTTTAAAATTGGCTTTGGTATAGAAATGCCTCAAAAAATTAATGTTGTATTTATACATTATTGAGCCTGAAAATTGTGAATATGTGACTGAAACCAACTGAAAAAAAATTCTGCACTGAATTTCAGTAGGATTTGTATATAGCATTTTTTGGATCAGAAAGTAAAAGTGAAAAAGGCAAAATCCAATAAGCCCCCAATCAATGGGTAGGGGATTTTTAAAAGCATTGTAATAAATATAACACGTTCTACAAATGCATTTTAGAAGCATTGCAGAGGCCTTGATGATGATAATACACATCTTGGCAGAGGGCAAGAGGAGAATTACAGCTTCATGGAGTCAGTTTACCAGAGCTCTGTGACATCAGACTTTTGATTTAGTGCTTCTGATATATAGGGCTTAAGTAAGCTTGTTGGGAACAACTATAGTGGAGAATAAGCTGTTTCATAAATCTCTGCACTGTACAATCTATGTACTGTATTGCAAATCAAAACAGTATTGAAGCAAAGTGCATTGATTGTCCCTGAGCCACTACCAGCTTTAATAATAGAATTGCTGCAGATGCATGTTTGAAGTGGCTTTGTTTAAAGCCCCTGTTTTATTTACAGCACAGATGAAAACTACTCTGCAGTAATAAGCTTCCCCTTCTCAACAGTGTGTATCTGTTTGTTGATGCTGGTTACCCCCTGATTCCTGATTTTGAAAGAGAATTTGTCTTGATTCGTTGGGCAATTTATGCACCATTTACATGCAGTTCCCCAAGTGTTATTTGAAGTAATTGAGTACATATTTTTATGGTCTATAAAACAGTCCTCTAAATTTGTATACGTGAGAAAACTCTTTATGATGAACCAAAGAGTAACCATCCAAGTATGAATAGCATCTAAAAATCAGGGGCAAAATTTTCCCACAGCACTTCAAGTGCTTAAGACTTCATAGTAATTTTTTCTTTATTGCAGTTATTTTGCATACAATACTCCTCATGTGTAACATTCCAAGTATTTTATCAGGAAAAGTAGCTACTATTTTCCCTTCCCACCCACTGCTTTTCATTGTAGAGAAAGCAGGAGTAGAGAAAGATTAGGCAATTTTCTGAAGTGTTGTAGAACATTTCCTGTGAAGATGGGAATAAAATCCTGAGAGAGCAGTGCTGATCTCACCTCTGCAGTCACAAGACTTGCAGGAACCCCACGTCCTGTGAAGGACCAGTGTGAAGTGGTGCCACTGGTAAGGAGGAAGTTTGGATTGTCAGAGAAGCAGTTTCAGTGTCTGCACATGTTCCCCAAAAGGGAAAATATAGCACACGGCTTTGTTACATATTTGAGAAGGCATGACCTGATCATATTAAAGATCTACCTACAACAAGGAAACAAAAGTAATTGTATCTAAAAAAAAATTAAACCCAACACTCATTACCTTTTTAGTTCAAATTCTCATCATTAGAGTTTGCTGTCAATGCATTTCATTAAATAGCAGAGTGGTTCTTTGCATCACCATTTTCTGTACTTGTTTGTCTGTTCTGAAGAATTTTCACCACTACATAACTCTCATGGTTTCTTTGCCAATCAAACTGATAAGAGTTTGTGTGCTGTTTTTGCTCTTTGCTGACTTCATTATTGTTTTAAATTGCTAACCTTGTACTTATTTTGTTAAGAAATACAAGGGTAATATTCTTTGGGAAGGGAACTAATTATAAATTTACACCTCCTTACAAGTAAAATTTCATGCAAATAAAATTATATGGATGCATAAAGAAAAACGTGGGTGTGAACCCATACAGGGAAGGAAAGGCAATATGTGTTCCATTATTGATTTTTTAATTGCCTTTTGTTTCCTCAGAATTACAGCTACCTGATGTTATAACATAAAGAAACTCTTTCTAAAACCTGTCTTCCCCCCCTCAACCTCTCCTCAAAGCCTCACTTTAATAAACTGGCAAAATTTTATGATACTTATTCACTTGATCTTCTTGACAAAAAACATCATCCTTCCAACACATTTTATTATCATTACCTTTTCCAAGAAAACTTGGGAAGTTAATGTTGTATATATAGTAAAGAACTAGTTTAAGACCCTCTGTTTTTCTTACAATGGATGGAAAATACAGAGCTTTAAAAAGAAGAAATTAACCTGCTTCTAGAAAGATCCCAGTTTTGAAGAAACCCAGCTGGCACTGTGAAAGAAAGGAAGTCATAACAGGTTTCTAAATTTCCAGTTATCTATCCATCTGCTTTCTGTGCCAAATGCGAATGACATTATGAATAAGAACATTGAATGAAGACTGAGTGAAGACCTGCTAGTATCTGTCCTACTCAGATATTCAGGGCTAGAAACTTAATGTAGAAGCTTAGAAGAGGACCGCATTAATGAGTAATCTTGTTGCCATCAGGTGATCTGGCATGGATAATCAGGATGATATCATTACATCAGAATGCTTAAGGCCAAATATTTATGCAATTTATCAATGGACTTTTTCTTCACTAATCTGTTATACCATTGTCACCTTATAACCTGCATGGAAGAACAACTCTAAGAAATCCTTGCATCTCAGGAAGCACATATGTTTTGCATTTTTGTTTTTTATGGTGAAATTTTAACACATGTTAATTTAAAACAAGTGTTTCAGATGTCCTTATGAAAGAAAAATTTTCCACACTGAGAAGATAAATAAATTAAAATCCTACTGAATACCCAACATTAAATGAAAGAGTAATAGCAAACTGAAGTTCAGTGCAAAATTAGCATTTCATGTTTGAGGTGTATAAAATATTTTAACAATTTTCAAATTCAATAAATTAGTCAAGTCAACAAAAATCACTTAAATCCATCATGGAGGGGGATAATGTTTTGGAATCAGTAATGATTTGCCTCCCTTACATTAATTAGGCAAGCCACAGCTTCCTCATTATCAGAAGAATATGCAAATTGCACAACTAACATGAAATACCAACATATACTTTTGTGCCCTTATCTGTGTCATATGTGCATGGGATAATAACTGCAGCTTTAAAAGGAACAATGGTTCTCCATCCCGTGGTATGTTCTGCATCTGTGAATTTTGAAAAAGGCAAAGCCCCCAACTCTTTGTATTTGCTTAGAATATAAATGGGAGAAGATTAAGACCCGATATTTGCAAGAACGATAAGCACCATAATTATTCTGACAAGGCTTGTGTGCATGAAAAAGCATCAGATAAAACCTCCTAAAAATTCCCTGGGGGATTTCACCCTACTATAAGTTGTTCAATAATCTTAATCTTTTCAATCTGCTCTAAGGTCCCTATGTAGAACTGGCCAGAAAACTGTTCCCAGAGAGGAGTTATCCTTTCACCATCAAAATGGGTGGAAGCCCAGTTGGATCTCTTCAGTTTCTAGTGCAGTTCAATATTTTTCTTAATGGCACAAGTAAAGAAATAGAGTATGTCAGTATGCTTCTCACAGGTGCTGCTGACACCATCCTAGGAAACCTGTCAAAATTTTCTAAAGGGTTTACTTCCCAAAGTATTTTTAGAAATAGAAGACGTGATCTGAAAACATAATAATGCTATTTCAATAAGTGCCTGATACTGGATTTAGATAGAAATAACCAGGTGAACAAGAATGGGATGGAAAAGTTACAAATGTTGTAGTAACCTTCTTGTAGTTATACCTGATCATAGATTACATATGACTTGTCAATGTTACCCTGTTCTAAACATGATAAATGACATACAGTGATCACTATAAAAGAGTTTAACCTGTAAAACTTGTGCATTAGTAACTCTGATCAGACTTGGTGTAATTCATGAAGTTCTTCAGTCGATAATTTACAGTCTCATACTTCATGTGTGCATTTGCATGATGAGCTAAGACTAGAAGGGCTTGCTTTATGATATATTTGAGCATGTCAAGGCTGTTGACATACCTTCTCTCACAGTCACACACATAATTATATTTTCTTTCTTATTTGCAATGTCACCATGGCATGAAATTGCTTTATTTATTGAACTGCCTTATTTATTTTAGTTTCAAAAGAATATTAAACATATTTGATAATCAATAGCAGCAGTTAGTTCAGACAAGGGTGAACCAGGAAAATTATTTTCAAAAACTGATGTAAAGTCATTGGGATGTGCTGGACTATAAGTCTCCCATTTGCAAGGCTACATGCAGGTTCTCATTCCACAAAAGTCATCTTGTGCAATTCAATGGTCACAGATCAATCTGTAAAGCTCAGACTGATTACCTGAAATAACAAGTAGTATTGAAGTAGTTTCCAGTGGACAAAGTTTGTGAAGGAACAAGGCTGTTAAACTCCATTTATTTTTATTTTTGACTCTAAAAAGATGCAAGAATTGAATTAGTTGTACTGGGGTATCACAGCAGATGGTTGCTCACAAGCATGTTCTTTGTATGGGCCATTCTAGAAAGAGAAAAAGAAGCTGGTTGCCTTCTTTCAGAAGCTTATTCAATAAATTAATGTGGAAATTCTGCAAAATGAACGTTAGTAACAGAAAAATGTTGCTTTTCTATAGGCAAATAACTGGTCTGAAAATGACCACGAAGCTCAATTGACATTTGAGGTGCAGGAAGATACTTGTAGAGGAAAAGGAGTTTAGGGCATCTTCCTTTAGTCCAGTAGAATTGCTTTTCTAGAGTCCCTACAGCTGCAGGTTACTGTCCAGACATACAAGTTACTATGGGACTGTGCTCAATTATTTTTAGATCTGGAAAGGGTGCAATTATCCATCCCTATTGCCAATCAGAGATAAAAATCTTGGATCCTTCACTTCTACTGGACTTCATTTGGCTACATAAACTGGGAAGAGATTAGGCAGTGCCCCAACCCGTTATGCAGTTCATCCACAGCTTTCACCATGCCAGGCCACTCCCTGGTAGGGAGAGGTAGTCACTCTCCTGGAAATTGAACCCTTTCCACTGCAGAGCTAAAAGCATTACAACAATTTTGTGATCTGTGTAAGTAGAGAAAACCATCCCAGAGTTGTGCCACAGGGTCCTATAAAACAAGCATGGAGAACGCATGCTGTACAATGTTAGCTCATGAGAGAAGCAAGTAGGCAGCAAGTTTAGTAAATTTTCCCACTAACACTGCTTTTCATGATTTTATTAGCTTAGTTAAAAAATTTTACTTTGCAGATTTTTCATTTTTTTTTCATATCAAGCAAAAGCAGGAGTCATAAAAGCCCACAACTGTATATATATGTATGTGCATACATTGTATGTATGTATGTAATGGAACTTCATACATTGGATTTATGAATAAGTGCATGTTGACATGAGGCATTTCTCTGTGTAGGAGACTTCACTTCCTACACAGCTTCTCCCTACTCAACTTCACAAGACTTAGGCAGCAGATCTGCTGCAATACCTCTTTCACTGGAATGCAGTAGGCAGTCTTCTGCTGTGTGAGGAGCTGCAGGCACACCAAGCTGGCATGCAAGAGCTGCTGAGTGACAGCCAGGGACCAGATAACTGATGATGTGCTAGTTGTGAGAGCTGGATGAGGAGCAGAAGACTTAAAGGCAGCACTGGTGGTGGCAGCAGTACGTGGCTCTTTACAGTTGCCTGTTGGAAAAGCAGCACAGCTTCAGTAAATCCTCAGCAAACTTAGTTTTATCCTCCTGCATTTTAATGAAGTCATAGAACAGACTCTCTGCTAAACAAAGACGTCCCTCAGGTAGTAACAGCATGACATTACTGAGACATCCCTAATGCAAATCATGCAGTCTGCTGTCTCCACAATCCCTGAAGCATCCAGAGGTAGACATGCTGGCATTCATAATCCTCAGATGTAGGAATAGCAGGCTTTTATCAGAACAGAAATAGTTCTGTTGCCCTGAAGCTGAACCCATTATCTGTGCTGGTTAAAAACAGCATCTCTACTTGAAGGCAACACCAGGTAAAAATACCATGGATGCTGTCAAGACAGAAGCAAAAATTCACCTTCCCTTTTGGACTGGAGTGAGGTTTGTCATCTTGGCCTGTGATCTAAGAAGTAGCTGCCATTGCTACTGCTATGTGCAAGAGATAACTTTTTCTAGAACAGAATCTAATTTTTACTGATTCCCATCCTTCAGCACTGAAAGGAGGGGGTTAGCCAGACTTGCATTTACTGGTGCTCACCCATCTGTCTCGTTTACTGCTTGTTATAAATCTGGACTTTCTCCTCAATGAGGATGGGCCATTGGTTCCAAGAGGTTTGCATACTGCTCTTCAGAACTGAGAAGCAGCTTTCACCTGCCATAAATTCATAGAATCCAAAGCGTTTGGGCTGAAATGAACCTTAAAGATCACCTCTTTCCAACTCCTCTGCAATGAGCAAGGACATCTTCCTCTAGAACAGGTAGCTCAGATTTTCATTCAACCTGGCCTTCAACACTGCCAAGGATGAAGCATCCACATCTCTGGGTAGCTTGTTTCAGTGACTCACCACTCACAAAGTAAAGAATTTCTTCCTAATTTTTTGATCTGAACCTGTCCTCTTTCAGTCTAAAGCTTTACTCCTCATCCGGTCCCTACATGCCTTTGTAGTAGCTTTCTTGTAGGCTCTCTTTAGGTACTAGAAGGCTGCTATAGGAAGCCATATTCCCCAGGCTGAACAACCCCAAATTTTTCATCCTGTCTTCCTAGGAGAGTAGTTGACTTCTTAAGAAATACATCTGGTGTGGCATCCCTCCTCTCATAAAGAAGCCAAGGATGTGGGTCAAAGGGATTCTCATTCACTAAGTTCTCTTTATGACATGGACAGAGTTGTAAGAATTTGAGTGAAAAGTATATACTGTGCTTTGCTTTGACATTTCACTTCTGATGCTGAGAAGAGTTAAAAGATTGGGATATTTGGGGTTTTTCTCAGACAAAAATCCCAACTTTTCTTGTCCATCAAGATACAATTTGAAAATTCTAATTTTCTCTCTCAGTTTAGGAAAATGCTTCTTGGTACTAGAAATGAACCAAACTCTCCCCATTTGTTCACTCAGAATTACTTACAATGTCCTTTATGATCTCCAGCAGCTGGGCAAATTGGCTTTCTGAAGTGTTTCAAAATGCAAAAATCATGTTGTAGATTCCCTAAAGATGCAGATACTCATCTTACTACTTTCCTGTTGCTAGGCTACTTGCCTGACTCACACTAGTGCAGTCCTTCAGCAGGCACCCAGTTACCTGACTCCAAGTAGAGTTTGTGAATTTCCAGGACATGGCAGAAATTTTCCACTGTCTCATTTAAGGGTGGTCATTAGGGACATTAGCGGAGAGACATTAGACAGGTACTTAAAAAAAACCCAACCCAAAACATTGCGGCAATGTGGAAAAAAAATTAATTTTGAAACCAAAATATACTGTTCAGGTTTCTGGAAAATGAGATTTACCAAGGTGACTAAAGGGAAGAAAATCAAACCAAGTGTAATTACAGTTAAATTCATTATAAACTTCATTTTTTGAGGCTAGTTTTATGCACATTTAGTGAGAGCAACTGGTCTGCTAAATTGCAGAGTGGAATTCAGAAGGGACAGCAGCCAACACAAGAAATGGGAAGTAGCAATGCCCATTTATAACAGCAAGAGTAACTTCTGTGCTTGACCAAACAACTACCCAGTGAGAGAGGAAAATGCCTTTATCATGGTTAAGACAAGGGTTTTTCCTGACCTGGAGCTAATAACTCACATTAAAAGTTGCAGTCAACAACTCAGTGTCAACAAATATTAATTAGATCACTGCAGGTGACTCCTTTCTGGTTTATGAGACAACAGTGGTGCCCTTCGTCTTTGTTTAAGCCACCCTTAAGTCAGTTTGTTGATTTTCTGACCATAGAACAAGGTTTGACGTAGATTCTCCTGTTGCCAAGGGCTCCGTGACTCCTAAAAGATACTGACCAACTTTTAGTGAGCCTTGGAAACAGTTTTTTCCTTGCTCTTTTCTGAAACAGGGCCTCCAAGCACCTTATATCAGTGGAATATATGTGCAAAAATAATCAGCACTGCAAAAAGAGGAAGGTTGTGTTTACTGGCCTTTTGAAACAAATAAATAAATTTATCAGACTGTGCACTGAGAATTAGTAGCAAAATTGTATGGTTTACAACATGTAGCTGCATTTATTGTGTATTTGACTAATTAGAAGTAGTCAGGATTTTAAAGTAAGTTTTTCTCAGTCTGTCTCAAAAAATATTGCTTCATGCTTGTTTATGGCAGTCATCTTGGCCTTGATTAAAACATTGACATCTGTACTAAGAATAGAACATTTATTATGCTACATGCCACTTGCAAAAATAATTTTTAACTGGTATACTTTCCTTAAACTGATCTCATCTTTCCTGGCTTCTAGTTGTGTGAAATAGTTTTATAGTTAAAAGAGAATTTGCATAACGCTTTTAAAAGCCTTAATAGCTATAATAATTTTAATCTACTAGGGACTGTTTATAATGTATAGTGAGCTGAAGCATTTAATTGTGTAAAACGGAATATTAAGGCACATCTTCTAATCAAAAGAGTAATGGGAATACTAAGTATGATGGGTTTTGTTATTTTTTTCCTAATTGCATCTGGACATCCAATTTTATTACTTATTCTGAAGCCCAAGTGACCATGAAAGCTGAGGTTAAATCTTCACTATCTGAGATATGCTGAAATAAGCTCTGTGCAGGTGTTTTATTTAGTATCCTCTCTGGGATTGAACCAGTTGGCTCTGTTGAGACCTGATCCTTCCCCCACTCAATAAACTGACGTTTTCCCATTCGTGTTCTTTCAGCTAGGGTCAGGGTTTGTGTTATGATTGGTGGGTTTTATTTATTTACTGGAATATGAAAGACAAAAATATGAGTCCTTATCTTCAGTGTGCTATTTAGGCAGCTATCAATCTCATCAAGAGGTGCAGCAGATCTGACATAAAGGACCTGCAGCTGTCCCGGAACAAAACACACATTGCACATAATAACAGCCCCACACAGATTTCCCCTCTCAAGTGGCCAGGCCAGATACCACAGCATAGAATCAATGCAAATCTCTGAGCAAAGTGTAACATGGCCATTTTCCACAGATTTGATGCAATTCATCTTTTCAAACACAGGTTTTTTTCCTATTTCTGATGATGGTTTCAAGTGGGAAAGTCGTTTCTTTGGTAACTGTATAGAATTTTATGGCAGCTTTGTCAGGAAAGCATCATTTTGATTCAGTCTTGCCATCTTTGCAAGATGAGGTAAAATTTCATAGCTGTGCAATGAAACCAGCAGTAAGGAAGAACAAAATTTCTACCATGCCACATGTTTGTGCTGAGTAAGATGTAATGGCTCCTTTTTTAATAGTGCCTGTCAGAGACTGGAAAAGATCTGTTCAAGACACCTTGGAGGCTTGGAATGTATAGTGAGGACGTGAGCAGCCCTCAGCCTCTCAGTGTCTGTCAGTCACGGCACACTGGAGGCAGCCCCCCAGTGTCACCTAACCCACCCTTGAGTGGCCCAGAGACCAAATTCCCACCTGGGAGGAAGGCCAAGGATGGGCCAAAATGGTTTAAGAAGGGTCACCTCGAGGCAAGTATGTTCTTCTTTAACTCTGCCCTCATCTTTGAGCTTTACATCACTACAACTCAGGAGCTGATAGCTGTGATTGTCTTTCTAGGTCGTTCTTGTCTTTTTGGTTTTCTCCCTTTCTACTTCGTTTAGCTATTTTCTCACAGAATGTAACATTGAATTGTTTGAAGGTTTTCTGTATTCAGTGGGCTAAGTAGTTTGCCAGAAAACTTTTGTGTGGTTTTACCTCTTAAGAAGATTTGGTTGGGATTACCCAGAGCAATAGTATCTTTGTTTAGCCTGAGGTTCAAGTGAGCGAGGTATAACAGCACCATAAATCGAGAACAGAATTTCCATTTTATCTGGATTCTAACATCTAAATAATATGTACTTGATTGGAAGAGAAAGTTGATAGTTAACATTTTTCATTAAAAGGTTCTGATATTGTTTAGTGGGAATTTTTCTTAATTTAATGGTCAAATTATTTCAGTGTAATTATTTTTATTTGTCCTTAATATTTTTACCACATTGAGGCATAAAATATATATGTCATATCCAAAACTTACTAGAAGGAATATTAACTGTATTAAATTGGATTTTGATGCAAAAATAATTTGTATGAAAACATTTCTTCTCTTTATAGAAGACTGTGAAAACTAACTTCAAAATTTTTGACATGAAGGGAACAGCTTTTGATTTTAAACAAAACTCTTTTGAACAACTTGGCATCTTGCTTCTTATTGTCATTGTGCTGATTAATTTTACCCATGTTTTAGAAAAAATCAATGCATATGGTTGAAGTTTCATATTAATCCATTGTACAAATTCAGAATCTACATCTCTATGACTTTTTCCCGTGGCTGTTCATAATGAAAGATCAATATGCACATATGGATGTATTTATTAAAAATTATATGCTCTTTAATATCAAAGTGATATGATCTATGTTCTGAAGGTAGAATCTGCTATGATCCACCTGGGAAATAATTTATGTAATTAGGGGATGGTAGTCTTGTGTTTTATCACTGCAGGCAAGGCAGGAATTTTTTTCAGAGACAATGATGGTGTATTTTATAGCATTTGGTATCAGTAACTCCCTTAAGGGCTGAACATAAATGCAAATAAATTAGGAGCTTCATTGCATATTTGCAATTTATGACAGAGTGCAGTTTCACCTACCAGCAGGAATACCATACGAAAAGTAATTCTATACTAGATCCCTGACACTTTCTTTGGGATTGTAAAATAGGAAAAAAAAATACCCAGGCAAAACAGAGATTCTGTTTGCTCCAGAAATTTGAAGTTTTTACTGTTTATGAATGTCAAGTCTGAGTACCATTACAAGTTTGTTCCTTCTCCCCCTTTCTTGCTATTCTTCTTGCAGGTATTTGGAAGTAGAGATGATGGGTACTTGAATACAGACTCACCATAAAACTGCTTTTTAAAATCTGTTTGTTGTAGCATTCCTTTATCTCATTTACCTGATAAAAAGTAAATTGTCTTACATATTTAATAGTATACTGTACATTATAGATCAGAATGAGTTGATTTAATGATAATTTTGCCATCTGCAATGACTCAAATGTTTGGCGCAGGGGTGTAAAAAGGAAATTTCTCCATGCCTACACAATATAAACAGTCTTGCATGAGCTTTGCAATGTCATTGATGCAAGTGAACACCTTCAGTGATGTCTGATGTTCTCTGTCCATATGACATTCAGTTGCCTACTTGCATGCTGCAACCTTGTCTTTGTAGACAAAATCAGGCAAACCTGCAATTTTTTTTCATAATTTTGTATGCACTGATGTTATTGTTTAGCAAAGAAAGTCACATTTTGGAACACAGAGAAACGAGTACAAGGGAAGTTTCCCAATGCCAAACTGAATGTGTGTGAAGGAACTTAAAACAGCAGCAACTTCTGCTGGGAATTGCTTTGTAAAATCAGCTCTTCCAGTGTGGGTGCTTGGAGTTGGAGTGTTTTATTTCAGTTATGGCTGGAAGATTTTGGAGACATCTCTGATGATTTTCTATCTTCACTAAATTTCTACTATGCAACACTATGATCTGTTTTTGTATTTCTATGAGCATTTTTTCTGCATGCCCGTCTGTTTGGCCTTTGGAATTCTTACACCAGGAAGTTATAACCTGGAAAAGATTGACTTGAAACAAGCTGCTGTTTTCTTGGTTTTCCAACCCATCTCCTTTGTTTCTTTTCTCTTGTCTATTTTCTTTTTTTTAAGACCAAGTACGTGTTTGTAGAAACCTAAACCTGAAAACCTTCCTGTTTACTAGTACATTTAACTTTCAGATATACTGAAGGCTTTTAATAAACATAATTCTGCTTTGAAAATAGCTGTATCTAGATAGAAAGATGTTTTCAGGGTATAAGACCATTTTAGATTGCTTCTTTGAATAGGTAACTCCAAAGTAGCTTATTTTCTTTTCTTCATCCTGCAGCAAGAACAAAAGTGCCTTTATGTTTTCTCAAGGCATAACATAGTTCGAAGTGTTTGAAAACTACATGCTGAAAATCCTCCATTTCTGGCTTTCTATTGAATCCAAAGAGTGTGCCAGTGCCTGGTGCTCCAGATACATGCAAATATATGTGCACCTGTCTGCAGTGGAGCTCTTCACATTGATAGAAATGTTGCTGTTTACTTCAGTGATTGCCCATTGAAATAATGATAGTACATTTATATTTAGATAGTAGCATCTATTTAAAATGATCCTGAAGAACCTTATCATCGTTAAGACTCTCTGTCAGTCATGAGGGATCCCTAGGGATTTCAGTGCTTCATGTTTGAATTTTATCACAGGAACAGGGATATGGAGATTTGGGGGATATGGAGAATGATCTTCTGAGTCAATTTGCAATCTTCACCACATTAAAAGAAAAAATCTTTGCTAGTTGTTGAATGTAAACATATTTTTGGTAACATGAAGCAACTTCCAATCAAGGTGGGTGACAAGGTATCTGAAAAATTGACTGGACCAGGGGGCTGAAAGGGCAGTGGTCAGTGGTGCTAAGTTCACCTGGTAGGCAGTTGTCAGCGTCATGCCTCAGGATTTCATACTGGGGCCAGGAGTGTGTCACATCTTTATTAACAATCTAAAAACCAGGTTGCAGTATCCCAGAAGATTTTCAGGTGGCACCAGATGGTGCGATGGCTACACAATGGAAAGCAAGGCTGCTACTGAAAGCAGCTGAACAATGATGAGAAGGTGGGCTGATAGGACTGTGACAGATCCAAGGGCCAAGTCCTATAGATGGGATGAGGAACCCCATTTTCAGAGGGGCCAAACAGCTGGAAAGCAGCTTGGCACAAAAAACCTCTCGGGGCTGTCCTTGTGAAAAGCAAGTTGAAGGGGAATCATCAGCACGTCCTTGCAGGAGAGAAGATCAAAGGCATTCTGGGATGTATTTGGAGGGCTGAGGGAGAGGATCCTTTCTCTCTGCTCAACACTGGATCCAGTGTGGGCTCACCAGTACAAGATAAGCAGAGATAAACCAGAGTGAGGCTTGTGTGGAGCCACTGAGATCGTGGAGGGAATGCAACATGAGGTGTGTGGGGGAGAGGCTGTGAGCTGGGCTCCTACAGCTTGGAGAGGAGGAAGAGGAATTTTATTTCTGTGTCCAGCTGTCTAATGGGGTCGTGTGGAGGAGCTGGAGCCTGAGTTTTCTCAGAAGAAATTAGTGGAAGGATTACAGGCAATGGGAAATATTTCAGATCATTACTATGAGTTCTCCAAAACAGTCATGTATACATTCACTTTAGATCTATAAATATCTTCCAAAAGTTCTGTTATGACAGGATTTGAGACTGTATGTATCCAAGGAAACTACTTTTCTCATCAAGTAGAGTTAAAGCAGCATTAATATCACATACATTAATATACATGCCAAATGAAAGAGTTTTTAAAGTGTTTTACATATGTATATCTAAACTGTATAATTTTATTTAAATACCTTAAGTACAATTATTCTGCATCTAAAAATTACTGTGTTCTTTTTGTATATTGAATGTTCTTATATTTTAATTTAGAGCTTGCTAATCTAAACCATGAGAATCCTTTTCACTGGCAAGTAATGATTTTTAAATATTTTTTTTCTAGAATGTAAGATGAATTTTTTAGCAAACACAATTCTAAGCTCATCTATCTGCATTAGTTCCTGTGACAAATGAGGGAAGAAGAAAACATAAAATCATGCTTCTAAAGACAATTCAGATATTTTCCTTTCCTATGCAAATGGAAATCTTTGGTATAAAATCATGCACAAGACTTTTAAAGAGAGAGGAAGAGAGGGAAAAAAATCTGGAATTACAGCTATGTAATGATCAGCAATTTTTAAAACTCTTTCCAGACTTTTTAATGTTGGCAAAAAAATATTTACCAGATCCAAGTAATATTTTTTTAATTGAACTAAATACTTTTAAAGACATTAATAGCCATGGTTGTATTTGCAGTAGAGCCACAAGGCAGCTACTGCACCTGATGTTTCCTCTAACTCACAAGAACCACTACAGTGCAAGGCCAGCTCCCTTCTCCATGGCCTCCAATGTGACAGTCCATCCTACCTCAGCAAGGAAAAGCACTGCAGAAAGCGAGGCTGGGATACACAGGGCACCTTCATTTTCTACATCCTAACCATTCATCTCCCATGATGAGCAGGAGAGCAAAGGGTGCCCAAGTTAATAAAGTGGTGTTAAAATCTGACAGTGGATTTCACGTAAGAAGATTGCTGTCGTATTTTGCTTCAAATGATTTGCAGAGAAAAAAAATACAGTTTCTTTGTACTTCAAAGAATAATTTCCTTTCAATGCTTTAACTCTTAGCACCTTTGGCTTTTTGTTTTAAATTGCAGCAGTCCTTTCTCAGGCTTTTTTCTCTGTCTTAGGCCTTCTTTTGGAAATGGCAATACTTCTAGAGAAAATACATGTTTTATTATTGCTCCAACTTCCAAACTCCAAGGAAAAGAGCATATCTCTTTTCCTATAAGACAATACATATTGTCTTGTATAGGATAAAGTAATGATTTCTTAGAGGCTTATTAACAGAGCTGAGTGAAAGCTGCAAAATATATCAATAAACTGTTGATAAATGTAAAAAATGTAAAAATTAGTGTCTTCCTTGCTCCTTTACCTCTCTTCTGGCTTTTAGCAGGGAGCACCTGACCATTACCATGAGTTCTGCAGAAAAAGCAGAAATATGTTTAGTAGTCAATGAAAATATATTCTCTAAACTGTGCCTCTGAATTCAGAATATTTTAAATTCACAGATTTGAGTCCTTGTACCACAAGCATT
The DNA here is from genome assembly GCF_901933205.1 of Camarhynchus parvulus. Lineage (NCBI taxonomy): Eukaryota > Metazoa > Chordata > Aves > Passeriformes > Thraupidae > Camarhynchus > Camarhynchus parvulus. The sequence goes on along the minus strand of NC_044574.1, from coordinate 50,600,306 downwards.
TTGAATGGGAGGAATTGTTCGGCTCCATAAAATAAATGTAAGATTTCTGAAATGGAACTGCCTAAAAAATCTGCAATAAGCATCTTTCTGCTTTCTTTCCACCTTGGACTGTGATTTAGAGGATGCAATAATATAAGATGTAATATAACTAATATTAGGGTAGCCAAAAAAAAAATGCCATCAGTAAAGCATATAGGTGCCCAGAAAAAAACACAACCCAAAAAATTAAAAAACACAAACCAACTCAACAGCATTCATGATCTTTCCTTAATACATTTAGATAGGTAGTTCCTTTTAAGCTGTTTCCTTTTCATAACAAACCCAGAGATTTGTTGACTAATTTCGCATCTCTCTTATGAATATATTTGTTCATTTATAAAACAAAAGCTGCTCAGTGATTCTCACAGCACTCAGATGCCCCTGAAATTTGTCCCATAGGAGTTTTATGAGAAGGCAATGAGGAAGCCATGAACACGCAGTGGCCCAAATAGCACCAATTACCTGTTTAGGCCTTCACTATTTGTCTGACAAAGCCAATTCCAAGAACAAGGAGGTTCCAAGAATAGGCTGCAATCTTTTGGTGTGGAAGCAGAACCCAGAGGGTTTTCCAGTGTCTTTTCATTCCACCAAGTGACTGGGCAGTCTTTTCTTACTGTGTTCAACTTGTAGGGGAGAGCCATTGTGCTAAGTGTTGAGGGGCCAAATTGACTCTTCAGGATTGTGATGTTGTTGTACCTAAGAAAACCTACCATTTATTTACAAGGTTGGACCATAGTGTCCCGACTTAAATGGTAAATGAACTCCTGAAATCTCATAATTGGTGGAGATGGGGTTTGACCATGAGCCCTCAAGAGACAGCTGTATACCAAAGGAAAGGGTTAATCTAAGAGACAATTGTTGCATAAATATCCAATGTTAAATGTGTAATGTCTGTTAAAAACAGACATTAATGTCTGTTAATGTCTGTAAAAACAAACCATATCAATCATTTTGCTTCAGTCCTCACCACTGGTGAGCAGTGAATCCCTCCCATGTATTTTTGACTTTCTCTATAAGGGCTTCTCAGGCATTTTTTCATGTCTGAACGCTAATTCGGTATTTCTGTACTCCCTTCTGAAAGTGTAAGACATGATCCATACATCTAAGCCTTGCACAGGCTAATTAAATAAAACTTTTATTGGTCTTTGCAATCCACAGTAAAGATCTGCCGTATACAACCATCATTATGGCTGAGTATTTCATTGAGTCAGAGATCTTCAGTCGTGACCAGAAGTTTTTCTGCTTAAGAGTGGTGGAGAGCAGCACAATCTTTGAGGCTGGATACCTAAGTGACTGCTGCATAGAACAGTGATCTAAATTTGCTGCAGTTTCCTTGTGTGCTGTTGTCACATTCCATCAAAAGTCATGAATGCTCAGAGGAAAAAAACAAAATGTCTTTTATACTGCACAGGCTATCAGCGTATTGAGAGATTATTTTGGGAAAGCTAAAGCCTGAGAAGAAACACAACATAAAGGCTGGACCACCTGTTGTGGAAAGCTGCCTAGCATTCAGTGGTCTTTCCAGGGTTTTCACAGTTATCATACAGTCAGAATTTACATTGCTATTAGAAGAATCCCTTTGTAGACTCCTTTGGCTTTTCAGTGAAACTCTCTTGTAGTGAAACTCTCGTGGGTAGGTGAGGGGCGCTTTCATTTTGAGAGTGTGCGAACGTGCACGCCTGATGAAATAAATTTGGTATGCCAGTTCTAGGGTGTCTATTCATTAGTGTCCTCCTGCTGTTCACATTTTATTAATGAAGAAAACCATCACCCCCCTACCAGCAGACACTTAATTCCTTCCCAGAATCCATCTGCTTTCCATGGTCCTTTGAAACCAGCTTTTCATGGAGTCAGCTTTAACAAAGTCTTACTGTTATGGGTCAATTAAACACCAAATATTGTTATTTCACAGCTACAGCTCCTTTCAAGTGTCTCTTAGCTGTGATTAATTCTTAGATGATTTCTGGGGAGGATTGGACAACCAAGTTCCTAGTTTAAAAGAAATTTATTCTTAAAGGAGATCATGGAATAAAGGTGGAATATGAACTCAAAATGGGAACATTAAGAGTATGATTGTAGAACTCTCACTTAGTCAGAATCTGCTTAGATAAGTAATCACACTGGCTGCTTACAATGGAGTGCATGATATTCTAAGGATAGTTTTTAACTATCATGATGAATGTTTCAAACTTAATCAAAGAATGCACATATGGATCTAAGATTTTATGATTTGCTACAAACTTAATAAAGAATGACTATAAACATACAATTACTTTAGTTGCAATAGAGAATAAGAATATTACAATAATATTTTGAGAATTTCCATGACTCTTTAAAGTACTGAGATAAATTATGTTTATAGTCAGTTTCTCTTATAATGACATTCTATTGTGTCCACTATAAAAATATATTTTTTAAAAAATTTCTGTATCTCCAATTGGAAGTAAAGGTTTCTGACAAATTTAAACTTTACTTTCCATGTCTTCAGTTTAAAAATCACTTTTTATGTCTTCAATATCATGAGTGTATAAAAATATATTCTAAGCCTTTATTAAATATTAAGAAGTGTCACTTATATGACCTCCCTTCTTCTAAGGGTCACTTTTATGCTTCAGGTTGGTGTCACTACTGAGTTAATAATAACACTTTAATGTATAGAGGGGCATCGCTGAAGAACTGATGGCAGAAAGTTTAACAGAATGGATGTGGTGGGACCTAAAAATCAGTAGGGCTTGCATTTCATTTGTGCTGAATGCCCAACTTTATCTTCCAGCTCAACATCTGCTGCTGAAGTTTAGGGAATACATAAAAAGATTTGCAATTCACCTCTAACTTTTTTATATAAATTATTGATTTAACCACTGACATTCAGTTTATCGCTGTCTTGTGTTTGCACTGTCTGGGATTTTTTTAAGTTAAGACAACTCAATCCACAGCACTTTACATAGAGGGTGAGAAATTGTGAACTGTATCTAAACTGGAATGAGGTGACCCATAACTAAAGAGAAGAAGATGTCTGTATTCAGTAACCACTGCATGTGTGAAACTAAATCGTGGGTTGAAACTGCTTCATCTTCCTGCTTGATCCGAGACTCGTGGCGTTTGAGATCCATGAAACTCTTACATAGTGCAGATGTAACTCACAGCTCTTGATAAAGGGTGGAGATAATTTGAGTGGTGGAGTTGAATGTACAATCATGTTACTGCCAGTGAATTAGGCAAACTCTCTTATCTGGACTAGTTGGTGTGTTTGTATCTGGACCTGACAGTGGTGGAGGTTTTGGGGATTGCTCTGGGCTTTGTTTCCATGGTCACTCTTGATACCTGCCTCCCCAAACCATAGTGAATGTCTGCCTGTCTCAGCAAGGAACTTCAGTTTGGAAATCCTGAGCATGAAAAATCAAACATAATTTTTCTTTCTGGAGGTGATTCTGTGAAAAAGGTGAATATTTCTCAGTTGGATGAAGGGGGAGATGGTAATTTCTTCTGGTTTTATTGTAAGAAACTATACATGGTCTATCAATTTTATGAATTAATTTTATATAATACATGCACATGTACATACCTATATGTTTTTTATAAATAAGAAGCAAAGCACTCTTTTTTTTAAAGATCAGGTATCAGTCAGGATAGTATGTATGTATGTGTGCTAGTAGTATGTCTTTGAGCCATTTAGTGGAATGACAGGGAAGCGTTTTTCAAGTGGGCTTTTTTTTGCTAGCATATGGCTAGACACTCTTTTGTTACCTTGTCTAATTCTGTAAAGCTATTGCTAGAACGTCAGAAAGGAGAATGTATTAACTCCATGTCGAGATACATAAACAGTATTGCAAAGTCACCATATGCTGTCCTGCTCTAGGTAATTGTTGTGTTCATCTGAGCCATTAAGTTTAAAAATGTTTAAAAACAGAATATGAGCCATGACCCCTGGTACAAATATTTATATTCTGGTGTTACATTCTATAACTGCCGGGGTTTGTAAGTAGCAAATATATAACCAACATCTTGAGGTAAACTGGAGGATTTATGGGAAAAAATAATTTAGTCTCCATAAACATTTACATACAAATCCTGCATATAGATAGGGAAATAATGGATAGTCTTAAGCAAAGGAAATACAGGACTTGGAAACAGAGGGAGATGTTTTGATATGTTCCTAGCGTGTAACATATACACATTTCACTGTACTTCAAGTAGTCCTGCTTCTTTATGTACTTAATTCTGTATTATGGAGGTCTAACAATACACCAGATTTCACATTATAATAACAAGAATGAGGATTGGACATAGCTTGAATTCAATGACCATGCAAGCCAGAAACCTAGATTTCTTTTTACTATTCTAGAACTTTTTTTGTTCAACACATCTCTAAGAATATGCTGCTGCTTCAAACAGCCTAGTCCTGGTAAATCTTCTATGCCCAGCTGCAACATATGTCCATTCTTTATTTCAAAACCAAGGATGTTTATTAATCAGCTGCCTACTAATAAAATCTAAAAAAAGAAACTTCTATTCTCCCATGCACTCTGCTGGATTGAAATAAGAAGAAATCTGAATATTTGAAACATTTGAAACATTTGCCTGTTTGAAAAACTTCAGTTTTTAAACTAGTGAGCTGTGTCATTTTAATGTCACATGTTTCACTTTAGAATTAAGGAAGATATTTACTTTTAAGAAGAGGAGGCAATATGCTGGAATCTGAAATAGCAAACATCATGTTGTAATCAATACCTGGAGGTGATTGTTGCAACATTAGTCATAACAATGCCATTCTCAAAATTGTGTGTTCATTGAACTGCAAGTTACATATAGCATAGTCCTCTCATCAAATTCATTGAGACCCTTCAAACATTTTTTCTATTAACAGTCTACTTTTTTTGACCAGTTGTATTGGTTCAATTTAGTGGTGAAGTACATAAACATTCTAGCTTCTCAGTACTGGTTCATCCTCCAGCTGGGAGTAAATGAACCTAAAAAATTTGCAAGTGAAGTAACTGGAAGCAGTGGCCTCACTGTTAGCCTTTGGCTAGTGTTACCATATTGTCTTTTGAGGTATTGCAAATCTTCCCCAGGTTCCCATCTTCCTTTCGAGAAGACCCTTTTGCACACTTATGAGAATGAATGTGACGTTTATTCCACAGGTGTTTTACAGAGAGCTTTCGGGCAGATAGTAATTTGTGTGATGACTTGTGTGTTGCAGCTGAATAGATTGAACATCTATTTCTCTTTGTGCTGCTAAAGTATGAAAATAATCTTTTAAAAAAGCCCACAAGCTTGTTCAAATTCCAGTAAGGCTGTTTACTTTATGACAAAGTGCTCTACAAAAACTGTAACTTCAAATGTAAACATGACTCCCACTGCCCCTGCCACGTACACAAACAAGCCACCTAATCATCAACCTGAAATTGCATTTTAACCATAGCAACCTGAACACTTACCCTCTGAAATGCTTCATTAATGAAAATACCAGGAGAATTCTTTGCATCTAGAAGATTAGAGTAATTTAGAAATATTTGGTATTTCATTTTCAAGCTTCTAACCCCTAGGGTATCATTCATTTTGGTCATTCAGCTTGTTTAATTTTTGTTTTTATTCTATATATTTCTGCATTGATTTTTACTTGCTTTTTAATCTCTGGGCAGAACCTAATTTGAAACATTTTTTAAAGGGGTCTTTTAAATGCTCTATGCTTTGGGTAATTTGGTTGTTTGTGAGGTTTTTATATATACAGCTACATGAAGTAGAAGTCTAAAATAAAATTAAATACAACCATATAAAAGGAAGAACAGCCAAAATGTTATTTTCATTTCAGTACTTATTTGTCTTCCTTGCTAAAGAAAAAGATTAACTCTACACTTTTCTCTTTTGCCTTCCCTCATGCACGTGTTTAATGGTTTGCTTGAAAACTGGGGCCTCCTGCTCAGGACAATTGCCAAGAGCCCAGATTTAGTAGTGCAAAGTGTTTGGCAGCAGCACCAGTTCTATCATCTCCCACATCCCATGGTCTGTCCTTACCTCTTGCATCAGCAGCGCACCATTTAAAACAAGAAAAAATAACCTGTTGTCCTCTCTTCCTCCAAATCCTCAAAGCAGTAACTCAACAGTTCAGCTTAGCTACTGGAAGGGAAATATTTGACAACATTTGCAGATGATTCAGCTGTGTTCTGAAGAAGACGGTATTCTGTCTTCTTCACAGAATAGAATAGAATCACAGAATCATTTCAGTTGGAAAAGTCTTCTCAGATCATTGTCCACCACTAATCCATGTCCCTAAGTGCCACATCTGCATGGCTTTTAAATATCTCTAGGATGGTTACTCATCTGCTTCCCCCGGCAGCCTGTTCCAATGCCTGACCACTATTTCAGCTCAAGTCTTTCCTTATTTGAAAATGAAAATAAGAAAGGTGTATTAGATATTAGAGAAAGAATTATGACCTATTGAGAGAATCAGGAGTCAGATGATAGATTCCGCTGTTGCTCTATTTGTAGTCCTGGCATTGCAAAAGCCTGAGGAGAACATTGTGCTCCTCTTTCCTTGCTTTAGGGAAAATTAAATTCCTGCTCTGTATTTTTCTCAAGGAAAATATGTTTTCTTTGAAAAAGTTTAGAGTTTTGGAGGTCCAAATTTTTATCTCTTTAGTGTTATGTCTTCATATTACTTTTGATAATCGTGAATATAAGAATACATTTTTTCCTGTACTTGTCTATCTAAATGAAAACAACTATTCACATGTATAAAAAAAAACCTCTTGACTAAAAGAAGTTCTGAATGGAAAATATTTGTTTATAATTCCTATGAAGTACAGGATTAAGAAATGCCAAATTTCCTTCACCTGCGTTAGTTTGGACTTTTGGCATGGAACAGAGGCGTGACCTTCCTTCAGTTTATCTTTTCAAACTTCAAGAACCTTAAGTGGAGTAGATGATAAATACTCAAATTTTTTTAGGAGTTCTTTTTATTGAGAAGACAGGTGAACTGCTATATTTATGCTCAAATCTACAGAGAGAAACTGCTGATGTTGAATGTCATCAGTCCTCTATTGAACCATCCCATCTGGATGAAAAGTGGAGAAGGGAAAGCCTGGTTGGTGAGTGCCTGGTGGTGTGGAGGTTGTGCTACATTCTGTGTGATATGACTAGCTCACACTCATCTCACTCGTGTGTGCTTTCCTGAACAAGGCAGGAACAAAGCTATGGAGGTGGATTGCCTTATAGCTTTTATAGGAGAGATGAAATTGATAGGAGCTAAAATGTGAAGAGAGTCTAATCAGGGTGGAATGATGTATCAGGGGAAACTATGATAAGAAAGCAAATGCATGTGAAGAAACAAAACAGAAGTTACATTTCAAAGGCTAAAGCAAAGTGAGAAGATGATACTTAGTCTTTCTATTAATTTTTCATCACATCCTGGGAGAGAAAGCAGTGTCACAACTGTTTGGATTTGGAACCAGGAATCTTGTGATGTCTGTCATGCCATGGATTAGATGGAGGCTCTGTGCTTGGGAATGATGGTAATTTGGCCTATTTTATCTGTCTTATGTTGCAACTTCTGCTTCTCATGATTTTGTGATCCATTGCTCACAAAAGACAATAAAGCAAGAATGGAATTGCACAGGCATTTTTCTCTGCATATAGCATAAAGCTATACATTATGCTGGTGTTACACAAATATCTGCACATTACTGGAGCACCAGCAGACCATGGTGTGTCCAAAAATAAGTGAAAAGCTTTCCTAGCTGAGTGGCAGTGCTTAAGACCTTAATAATGGACCTTTTACACAGCTCAGGAAGAAACTCAAACTTTTGTTGAAAAATATCCAATTTAATGTTAGAGGTTTTTATTGCATTGTTACACATGGCTTATTCATGGAGCACTCTCCAAAGCCAAAAGAAGTATCCCAGCATACCTTTTTAGAATCTGAAAATTGCATAGAGATGTATAATATTAGAAAGTAAAAGATTAGTCCAGTTTAAGGCCGGCCACAATAAGATACACCTATACTAAATAAACCTTCAAAACACGGCCATTTCCTATTGTCAGAGGTGTTCTTCCTCTTATGTTTAAAATACACTTTTATCACAAAAAATTTAAAATATTTAATATAAAGACATATGAAAAGAGTTGTACAAGTATCAATGGTTTGCCTGAATTTGTTAAACTTACTACTTGTTAGAGGGAATTATGATGAATGAGATGTATAACGCTTAATAATTTCTGAGAGAGGACACGATTTTAACTTCACTATCTCTTATTCTAAGAAACTGCTCATTAGTTGTAGCAGTAGAGTTGTGAAAGCTTTATGCATTATAAAAAAGAAAAAATATTAGCTGCTGTCCAAACTCATAATAGTGCCTGACATAAAAACAAAATAGGTCATAAGGCTGCAAAAACCAGTACCCATCAACTCAACAGGAAAAACACAGATGCAACAGCTCAGAACACTGATTCATTATCTCCCAAATCTGTAGCTAATTTGCACTGCATAAGAATAATTTTAATACAAGCCCTGGAGATTATCATCATTTAAATGTGTGAGAAGAATTTCCAGTTTCCTGAGGAAATCTTGATCCTGATAGACAGAAAAATTTTATCCTAAGTCTCAGTTTGTCTTCTTACCTGCACTCTAATACACATATCCAAACTCAGCTCTGGCAAACAGTGCAGAGTTTAGCTGGTGCAAAGGAGGGGCAAACATTGCCTGATGCACTTAATCAGAAAAACATTGGCTTTCAGATTCACCCAAGGGTGATGCGTGTTTCATTCCTGGCCAGTGTGACATTGCACGTATTTTTGCATGCCAAGTTGCATCAGGCTGCCATGGAGAGCAGACAAGTGAAATAACAAGTCCCCCTGGCATGCTGTGGTATAAAATCTGTGACCCAGATACTCCTAGCTCCACACATAGCACAGCTCAGAGCTAGAGGGGTGAAAAGAAATATTTATGCTGCTGGAACCTGGTCTACTTAAGACAGGTGCTCAGGGAAAATACCAGGAGCTGGCTTGTACTGGGATACAGGAACTAGCAATCAGCAGACCGTTGGAAATTCCTGGCCATTTCTTTTTGCAAGGGACCAAGGCCCCTTTCCCAACAGTTTACCTGTGTGAAACGGTGACCTCTGAGAGTAACGGCCTTGGCTTTGAGGCTGTAGGGGGACACACTCTAAGGAACCATTTCTAAACTCTAGGAAAACGTGGAAGGAAAAAGAATATGTGGCATTGATCTTCTCCAGTGGAGTGCCAGGGTACAAGAAATGTGTTGGAGAAAAGTGGTTACAGTCTTTTTCATAAGACAGTAATCTTTTGAGATAAGGACATTTTTCCATCTAATTTCTCATCAATTAGTCTCTAAGTTATCCCAAAGTAAAGTGTAAGGGCTGGCAGACTCAGCCCTCCTTGATGGTGCCAACAGAAATACTGTAGCTGTGCATTATCTTTTCCTTCAGGGAAAAACATGAGAAACCCAGAGAGGCCAGACTAGACTCTGGAATGTCTTTGGCAGGAGGGATTGATGTCCTTTGTGTTGTGGCGGTTTGTGCATTTTCATCATTATTAAGCTCCTGATTCAGGAAGGTAGGGAAAACATTTCCATCCCTTTCAGCACAAGAGGATGCCTGATTTTGCAGTGAATTACCTCAACAAGAGTACTGCTCTAAAACACTGGAGAGCATCTGCTACTTCTTTGTATTCCCAGATGGAATAATGTCTAATATCCAAAGTAATGTTTCTGCCTAAAGTGCCTGGAAGTTCAGCAGTGATCTGTAGTTTAACCTTCAGATTTTATGTTGTCTGTGTGACTCTCCTTTAATATACATAGCATTTTTGGAGAGTTTTGGTAAGCAAATCTACAGCCTCTCTCAACATAGCCAGGGTGTTAATACAGAAAGGGGGAGATGTGAGAATATATCAGTATTAGAAGTGCATTATAGTTAAACCTTCTGGGTTGTGTGTGTGGACAATGAGCTCCAGGATTCTCATTGTAAATATAACATACTCTGTTTGTCTAAGCTTTTTAATAGCTGAAAGTACAAGTGATTTCAGTTACAATGTAAGGAAAACAAAAGCTGTACATCACAGGTAATTCTATACCTCTGCATACTGGATTTAAGAAAAAAAAGAAGCCAGCTTCTAAAATAAATTATTCTGAATTGTCCTTGACAATTGTCAAAGACTAATTATTCTGCTAATGTTGTGTGACTTGTTCAAAGGCTATTTTTACCATGAAATTTTCCTCACGATAAGAATGCTTCATTCTGCTTCAGTAGTTAGTGATGTGTCCTTGAAACACAGGTCCTAGGTTTTGAAATTATCAAGGGCTTTCTAAAATGCTGTTTACTTTGTAACTGAACTGATTCTCTCTCTTTGCATCTCATGGCACTCAACAAAAGCAAGTTTTCATAAGCAAATGCAGAAAATAACCACAGTTCCTCAATTTGAATCCGTATGTGCTTATAAATACACTAACATATGAAAAATAATAATATTGCATGGATTTGAAAATATCTAGGTCCTCTGTACATGATATCAGAACATAAATGTTCATTTGTAGATCCAAATACAATTATACTAGATCACGTTGTCCTTTTCTTCTCTTTTTATTTAGTGCCAGGGTTTTGTTCTGTATGATGTCTCAGTGCCAACAAGCACTCCTTGAATGGTGCAATCAGGCAAAGCTCTGCTGATTTCATGCAAAACATGTTGATTCTCACCACTGGTAAGCGATTTCTAATTTACTTTTCTACTGTGGACATTTCATAAGGTACACAGAACTTCCTGGATGATAGTGAATATTCATATATTTAGAATGGGGATTAAAATTCTAAGAACATTTTGGGAGCAATTTCTGAACAGATACCATGGTTGTTCTGAGGAAGAACTCTCTCTTGCATTTGCTTACAGTGTTGGAGAAAAGCAGATCCACAGTGCAGGTAACAAGAACTTGTTGGCTGTGCTTTAATGTTGGAGGAGGATTCCTAGACAAGCCTCTTCTCCTAATCCTGTTGAACTCCCATGAATTTCCTGAATATGTTTTCTGTTACTCTCAAAATCTTATTTCTGTTTTTTTGTTGATGTGGTGGTAGGTGGGGAGAGGGATTTTGGAAGAGTATATAGTTTACCTCTATCCAATAATTTTTAAGAATGAAATGAAGTGAGAAATAATAGTTGATCCAAAAATTCTGAGTCAAAGTAATTTATTTCTTTGGTATAGTCAGGCAATATTTTTTTCAGGCTTATTTCTTCATAGCCATATTCAGTTATGAATAAAAATTTCTAAAACACTTGAAAGCAGCAGGATAGAAAGAGTATGGTGGAGAAAGGTGACACTGGCATTGATGTTACTGTTATTATTGTGCTAATACAAGATCCCTTTATCAAGAGTTTGTTAAGAAACTGTTCAGTAAATCAGCCTCGCTCTGGAGATGTTTGAAAGGGTGTAAGCAAGGATGCTGCACCCAAATTCTTGGGGGATATTTACTAACCTCTTCTCTAAAGTGATAAATCACTTCAGCTGGGCCAAACTGACAATGTCTGGAGGTCACTTGGTTAATAAGACAGAATTAACCCTTTCTACCGTGTCATGGCTTCCAGTCATTAACACCCCTATCAGCTACAAATTCTTATCTTTAGGAAGACATCCTTAAAGACTTGTACATCATCATGAAAGTTGAAATTGTAAACAGTGTTTGAAAGTTTGGAATGAAGAAGAATGATGAATTTCTGTAGCTTACCTTACTTCATTGTAATTGAATGAGTAATTACCGTATGACAGCGATATCTTTATTGTAATATATTTACAATGATATACCAAGTTGGGAATAGTGATGTTAAGTGTTGTGTTAAGACTTAACTTTGCTCACATAAGACCTGTTTTGGAAGCCTGAGGATTGTTTTGCAGGAGGCCAAGTGTGAATTAAGACATTTAAATGGAGAAGTTGCAATATGAGTATTGACATATAAAACAGTGGATTTATGGGTCTGAAGTTAAGATAAGCGATATTAAACACCTCACATTCTGCAGTTCAGATAAATAGAGCAATTCTTGTGTTATCTGTTGCAGATAAGCAGGTCTCTGAGAAATGTATTGTTGCAATCATCTGTACTCGATAGCTTCCAGCTAGATCTGTCCATTTGGCACTGAACCATGTAATGCAGTCTGTGGATCTAGAGGGCATGTGATACTGAGTCACAGTTCTAAAATCTTTCTCATTTTGTCTTAGTGTGGGTCAGCATTTCTTTTAGCACATCAGTCTGATAAAAATGTTTATCTGTTAGTGGGATTACTTAGCTCTGTCAGGGTTAATATCTTTGTTTTTAAAGGCTTGTTTTCTGAGGTACACTGTAGATTTATTTCATGGCTTCTTTCACCATCTGATCTATAGAGGTAATGACTTTCAATTAAACTCTTTACCAAAATTTCTGCAAGGGATTCTCTCTTTTATTATAAGGACAACCCAAAGATTCTCACAAAACTGTAGCTTTGATTTTCTTACCAATCATATTCTGTCAGCCAGTCTCTGCTCTACCCTCTCAAAAAGGTACATTTTGTTCCTGCACATCCTCTTAAGCCTGGAAAAAGTGGAAAATCTGTATTTCAAATAGAGAGAGTTCTTTACTCTTCTTCATGTTGTGAGCAGTCTAGAAAGACATGGCATAAGGTAAAAAAGCAAACAATTGTACTTGAAATCAAAGATTTGGGGAGTATCTGCGCTTCCTTTGCAAATACCAAAAATACTAGATATATAGTTAAAACTAGCCCTAGTAAAAGTGAAAGTATGCTAAAAGCTCTGTTCTAACTCACGGCTGCCAACTTGCAGCCATTCAGATGGGTGGAAAGACTGTGACTGACTTAATTAGGAAGCTTTAAAAGTGAGCCATTATTTAATCACACAATCCTAGAAGGAATAAAAGAGAATTAGAAGAAGAAGAAAAAATAGAATTAAGGGAAGATGAAAAAATATTCTTTAAGGGGATGTGTGAGGAAGATTTAAATTTGTTCACCTGTTAATTTATGTTGTTTATTTTTGAATTTCTAATCAACTTCAGTCTTCAAGAATTTCTTACAGTAAAAGTCTAGCCATAGATCTCCAAAAGAAGTTCTGATTTGCTGTTGTGTTCACACTGACTAGCATCAAGTTTTATTGTGTATTATCCAAAATATAAATTTGTTTGAGGAGTGGAAAGAGCTATAAACCTTACTTTGTGTACCACATAAACCACCAGCTTCCTTTCCAGTGGATGGGAATACACCTGAGGATGGATAGTCACCAATATCAGTAAACTATTTGCTGCAATAGGTGTGTGGAAAGCATTGGCATTTCCAAATAGTAATTTAACTTTCCTTTCCTTAATCCACACAAGACTAAAGAGTCCTTCTGCCTTACTCAGGTAGCTGATAAGGATGCAGGCTGTGAGTAGGATTGATGAAATTTCCTATGTCTTCTCTTCCAAGAGCTACTCTCTATTTGTTGTAGTGAGCTTGGTTATAAAAAAGCCATGTGGAGTGTGCTGAGGGTGCTGATGAAAGATGGTCAGACAGTTGGGATGGCCAATAATGTTTATGTTTGCAACAAAGATGTGCATTTCTTAATTGGAGCCTAAACATTGCAGTATTTATGTGGAGATTATTCACCAAAAAAGAGATTCATGTACAGCTCTGGAAGTTCAACTCTTAAATGTCATATTATCACCATAGCTCAATTTCAGCAAATGCAGAATAAGGAGTATCTGAAACCAAAAACCGAGAAGCATCTAGAAGGGCTATAAATTGCTATCAGTACTGGCATCTACACAAAGGAAGCCATTGCAGATTCACTTTTCAAAGGCATGTTTCAATTCATACTCAGACCCAAGAAGGCTGCTAGAGTATGCAGAAAAAAATTAGGGAGGCCAAAGCTCAGTTTGAATTTAGAATGGTGACTTCTGTAAAGGATAATAAAAAATGTTTGTACAAATACATTAATGCTAGAAGGAAGGGTAAGACCAGCCTTTGTTCTTTATTGGCAAGGGAGGGAACTTAGCATCTGGAGACGAGGAGAAGGCAGAAATGCTTAATGCCTACTTTGCCTCAGTTTTTAGTGAGAAGATGACACGCCCTCAAGACACCTGCCCGCCTGGGCTGGTTGATGGTGTCAGGGAGCAGAATGGTCCCCCCATTATCCAAGAGGAGGCAGTCAAAGAACTACTGAAATGCTTGGATGTTCATAAATCTATGGGACAAGACGGGATCCACCCCAGGGTAATGAGAGAGCTGGCAAATGAGCTTGCAAAGCCACTCTCCATCATTTACCAACAGTCCTGGTTCACTGGTGAGGTTCCAGATGACTGGAAACTGGCCAATGTGATACCCATTCACAAAAAGTGTGCAAAGGAAGATCCTGGTAATTATAGACCAGTCAGCCTGACCTCAGTACCTGGCAAAATAATGGAACTGTTTATATTAAGTGCCATCACAAAGAATTTACAGGATGGCCAGGGTATCAGACCCAGTCAGCATGGATTTAGGAGAGGTAGGTCATGTTTAACCAACCTGGTCACCTTTTATGACCAGGTAACCCGCCTAGTGGATGCAGGAAAGGCTGTAGATGTGGTTTATTTGGATTTCAGCAAGGCCTTTGACACTGTCTCCCACAGCATACTCCTAGACAAGCTGGCAGCCCGTGGCTTGGACAGGGGCACTCTTTGCTGGGTTAGGAACTGGCTGCATGGCCGGGCCCAGAGAGTGGTGGTGAATGGTGCTGCATCCAGCTGGCGGCCAGTCACCAGTGGTGTCCCTCAGGGTTCTGTGCTGGGGCCAGCTCTGTTTAATATTTTTATCGATGACATGGATGAGGGTTTAGAGTCTTTCATTAGCAAATTTGCGAGATGACACTAAGCTGGGAGCATGTGTCGATCTATTAGGGGGACAGAGGGCTTTGCAGAGGGACTTGGAATTGTTGGATGGATGGGGAGAATCTAATGGGATGAAGTTCAATAAGTCCAAGTGCCGAGTCCTGCACTTTGGCCACAATAACCCCCTGCAACGTTATAGGCTGGGGATGGTGTGGCTGGACAGTGCTCAGGTGGAAAGGGACCTGGGGGTGCTGGTTGACAGTCGGCTGAACATGAGCCAGCAGTGTGCCCAGGTGACCAAGAAGGCCGATGGCATCCTGGCCAGTATCAGGAATGGTGTGGCCAGCAGGAGCAGGGAGGTCATTCTTCCCCTGTACTCGGCACTGGTGAGGCCACACCTTGAGTATTGCATCCAATTCTGGGCCCCTCAGTTTAGGAGGGACGTTGAGATGCTTGAGCGTGTCCAAAGAAGAGCAACGAGGCTGGTGAGGGGCTTGGAACACAAGCCGTATGAAGAACGACTGAGGGAGCTGGGGTTGTTCAGCCTGGAGAAAAGGAGACTCAGAGGTGACCTTGTCACTCTCTTCAACTTCCTAAAGGATGGCTGTGGTGAGCTGGGGGTCGATCTCTTTCTCCGGGTAACAACAGACAGAACGAGAGGACACAGTCTCAAACTGCGCCAAGGGAGATACAGACTAGAATTAAGGAGGAAGTTTTTCACAGAAAGAGTGATCAAATACTGGAATCATCTACCCAGGGAGGTGGTGGAGTCACCATCCCTTGATGTGTTTAACAAAAGACTGGATCTGGCACTTGGTGCCATGATCTAGTTGAGGTGCTAGAAGATGGGTTGGACTCGATGATCTTAAAGGTCTCTTCCAACCTAGAAATTCTGTGATTCTGTGATTCTATGATTCTGTTTAGGAAAAAAATAGCTAAAGATGCACAAACTGTGTATGTTTATGTATATACACAAAAGGATGAAGATGATGTTATACATTTTAACTACATAAATTGACAACAATGTTGTCTGTTATCAGTTTTACTGATAGAAATTAATTGAAGTAAATGAAACCACAGTTGTCTGGAAGAAGCCATTTTTCATCTCAATAAGCATTTTCTACGTATGATGCAAGAGGGAATACAGCTTGATTCCCAGGCAGAATAAAAAATCTTTAGGGATCAAGTTAGTAATCTCTTTACTGAAAATTTGAGGATGTTGTGCCCTGTTGATAGACATTCAGAGAAAATCTCAGCACTAGTGATACTCATGCATTGTTGTTCTAAGTTTGCTACATATCCTCTTACTGTGTTTCTCCTCTCCTTTGAAGTCTCAGTCTTGTCTTTTACTTTCAATTTTGCAGCTTTTAGTAGAAAAAGTTCCCCAGATTTTGTGGATAAGCAATATTGTCATTCAATATAGATGTTAGCACTGCTTTTAATATTCTTTAGTGATAGCCTTGCAAACCAATAGAAATCCTGGTAATTATCCTGATTTCTCTCTCCTCTTCCCTACCACTCCCTGAACTACACTTTGTGAAATGTGAAAATTGTAGGGAAACATGTTGATTTGAACTTTCCTGTGCTAGCTTAGTCAATCTAAATTAGATACATTACTCAGAAAGAAAGGTGTACACCCAGGTTTCACTCTTGCAGCTTTCAGTTGCTGTCAAGTCACTCAGCTGCAATATCCAATGGACAAAACAAACTGGTAGTTGCAGTAGGAACCTGCAGAAGATATTGGGTCAATTTTCCCCAAGAAAAGTAAACCTGAATCTGCCCTTCTTGAAATCATTTGAAGTTTTGCAATTATTAAACAAAAACATGGTTGAGGTTGTGTGTGAATTACTTGGAATAGACTTTAAAATACTGTAACAGTACATTATTGGTAATTGGTAATCTTTCCCCCCTCCTCACAGCATTCTGATTATTTCTGTATCTGGTTTTGATTTTTTGGTTCATTTTTAATGCAGCGAGAGCATTACATTTCAGTCAATTACAAGAGTATGTATTTTGTTTCCTTCTAATGGTTTCTCATATCTTTCCAGTGCACAGTAGCTATATGATATCTCTTAATTGCTCGAGGTCATAGGCATACAATACCAAGACAGACAGGCAGAACTTCACATTAAAAATCTGAATTACACACATCCACATGAAACAGCCTAGAAAAGGCAGATCTGATTTCTAAGATGCATCACAGTTGTCCTTTACCCCTTCTTTGTTCTATTAAGACTTTTATGTGCTGATAATGCAGAGATGCTGAGAAAACAGGAAGAGATCAAATAATTTCATAGTCACAATTCACCGTTTCTTTCAAACTTTCACATTCTACAGATGTGAAAATAGGTTTAACTCCTGTTTTACATATAAGGTCATGTTCAATCTTCAGTGAAATAAATAAGAGGCTTCATATTAGTTTCAAGACCCATTTGATCAGATTATCAGATATTTGACACGACATTCAAAATGTGGTATATATAAGATTGCATACTAGAATAAAATTATAAAAATTATCATATATTCTGCCAGAAACATCAGGAAAAACAAAAAAATGAAAGTAGCAGACATGCTTTTGTAATGCACATGCAGTCTTAAACGCTACAAATTATGACAACCTTGAAGGTTGTGCTTTTGGAGATAATTAATATATTCAGGGAATTGCTAAACTTCAAAAGCAGCATATTTTCAGGATAAATAATTAGTATATGTACATCACATATACTACAGTATTGTCTTAGACAACAAGAATATCTCAAAACAATAAATAAGTAACTTTTATAGGAGATTAAACATTTTAATTATGGGAATTTTGGGTTACACTCAGTGATGTTCTGTTTATTTTGCATACGTCTTATGGGAACTCAAGGTCTTACAAGGAGAAGAAAATTTTGAATCATAAGTTATCACCACTAGAAAGATGTATTTATTCCTTTGGTATTTAAAAACATCGGATTTCTTTTTGTAGTGACATACTATAATGATGTCAAGATCTTAAATAAAGACCAGGATATTAATGAGGCAGAAGGCTGGTTCAATGGATGAACTGTTGATAAAATGTCATTCTCACATAGCAAGTAATTTTTCTTAAGATATTAGGAGGCACTAATGCCTCAGGTGTTTGTTCGTGTAGACATAACTCTAAAAAAATCTGAAACACTACAAGTTTTTTATTGCTGACCTGTGAAATATGAGAAGTGACCTGCTCATTAATTACTGTAATTCACTGACTGCACTCAAGAGTGATGACAGGTTTTTAGATTAAAAAAAAATTGGGGTAAATGCAACTTGATATATTAAAAGCCTTTAAAATGAACAATCTTGAAAAAAAAAATATATATATATATCACAGACAGGGTGCTCACTTTGATGGACACAGTACTTCATATAATGAGATTTTACAAATATCCAGCATTGTCTAAAGGGGCTCACTTTAAGAAGTAGCCTGGTGTTGAAGAAAGTTGGCAAATGAATGAAATCTGAAGTGGCAGTTATTTGCAGTTTGATCTCTACTAACATTTGCAAAGGCAAGGAACCCCTTTGGAAATGGTTGAAGGAGGAAGTGGGAATAAGTGATTTAGAAGGTTTGGTCTGAGGTTTGTCATATGTAGAAAGATTCACTTGAGGGAGTGGGGAGGCTTGATGGGTGTTCTTTTGAAATTACCAGTATTTTCCTCATTTGCTGCCTGCTGGGAATACCACAGGGCAGGGGCTTTTGTTACACAGGGAAGCTCTCCCATGCCCACCTTGATCAAACATCATCTCTGTAACTTCTGTGTTTTTCTCTTGCACTGGGCAAGGATTTCAGGGTTTCACACACCAGCACCATGCCCAGCATCACCCCACACAGGAGATGAAAATGCAGGTGTCTGTGCAGTAGCTCTCAGCAAAGAAGGATCCCCAGCAGCTAAAAAGTATTTGGGCTGACACTGTTAAAAAAAGTAAGCCTATCACTGTGCTTTGTCAGTTCTTGACCTAGTTTCAAGTCTAAGACAAATGCTTGTTTTAGGCTGGTGGGCAGAAAGAGGAAGTTATTCATGTGTTTTAAAACCTAAAAGAAGAATAAATCAAGCTCAATTAAAAAAATTATCTGGGATGTGAAGAAAAAAGACTTCAACTTAATTTAAACTTTATTTGCCTTAGAAGGGATGAAAATCCCTGTTCCACTGCAGACAAGTGGGATGTTCTTCTCCGTTCTCATTTATCTTAAGTGCCAGAAAGAGTAGGATCACTGAGAGGTAAATAGGTCTATTGGAAGAAAAAGAATATAAATGCTGAAAAATTACTTGAAGAAACAGACAATTTAGACAAAAAGTAACATGCAAGTGCTGCTTCTGTAGAGTTACATTATTGAATAATTTCATCATTCCTTTGCAAGCTATCACAAATTTTTCAGTCCTCATTTGGAATTTATGATTTACCCTAATTTTCTTATTTATGAATTATAATACTGAGTCCTTCAAAAGTTTTACAGTACATTTCTAACTTGATCTGCTGTCCCAGGTTTTATCTTTTATATTTTTCAGATTCTGTGCTGCTTTAGTGTGTACTTCTGAGCTTCATATTAGGGGATAGTAAGCTCTCTTTACAGAGTAGGTAGACAAAACAATTCCTCCTCTAGCTGGGGACCAAGGACAACCAATCCAAATTTCAGGCCCAAAAGCATAAAAACAATGGTGGAATGAAGAGAGAAAAACAGACAGGGTGGGACTTCATAATCTAAAGCTATAATTGGACAATTAACTCCAATATGCTAATGGACCAGAACTTAGGAAAGTGCGATACCCTGTGACCGGTTGTGCATTTTGTGACCATATTTGGTTCATCTTGGGTGTAGCCCTGGCTGGGCTCTTGTACTGCCCAAGGTGTATCCGCTGAGGCCTTCTAATAAATACCTACTTTATTCTTTAACTCTGTCTTGCCTCTGTTGTTGGTCAGCTTTCACAAGGCATCAGATCTGTTTGGAATTCTACAAAGCTTCATTTTAATTATTAATTTGTGGGGTAGTAATGCATGTTTAAGAACAATTGCAACACAGCACACCTTTAGTGTATTTTACTCCATATCACAGACATGTACGTTTGTCCCACCTTTTACTTTAGCCAGGTTTTGACTCCTTTTAACTGGATCAAGTCATCCTGCATTTTGCCTGGCTAGATTTTCTCTTCCTCTTGCCCTGTATGGCCCCTGTAGGCAAGGGTAAATAGGATATACATGATCTATGCCTGGTAAGTCTTTTATTTCTGTGCACAGTTGGGTTTTAACTCTGGGATGATGCTGAGCTGCCAGCGCAGGGTGAATCCAGTCCTACCTGAGACATACACAGAGAGCACAGTGGTCTCCTGATCTGTGAGGGTGTGGAGGGTGCCACTCAGTCTTTGCCAGAAGTGGAACTCAGGTTTGGTTTCAGTCCCACTGGGGAAAAATAAGAGATTACAATTGCTTTAGAAGAGACTGTTCTATACAGTAGGATTTGGAGTCAAATATTTATCCTTTACAATATACTGAATAAATAATTTTTTGTTACAATGAACAAAAAGCATGGAAGGAAAAATTGCCTTATCTGAAAAATTGTAATACAGTATATTTACAGTAGTTCTTTCTTTTAATTTTATCAGAGGCCTGAAGCTTCAATGTTACTAAGTTTTGTCTGGAATTTAGTGTTAAGTATCTTCAATTAGAAAATTTTAATTAATTATAATTTGTAAAAGATTTAGCAGATTTTGGATTCCTTCTGTATAAATTCATTTCCTGATGAGTCAGTGTGGTCATTTTGGGAAGGATACTTTGTAATTTTCATGCATATCAAAATATAGAGACACTTTTAACTGCAGCTCTGAAACGAGTTAGTTATAGAGCTAGCTACAACCTTCCTGTTCTCTGTAATGTGTTTAAAGAGATTATAAATTCTTCAATCTATGCTTAATGTTATTTTTTACTGGAAGGTTTATAACTTTCTAATAAACCTGGTAAACAAGTAAACATTTTATTATTTTCTGGGATTGATAAATGCTTGCCCCTAACTTCCAAAAATACGTATAGCCCTTCTATCCTCCTGTAAGTTTATGTGTATCTGGATAAAAACTGTTTTCTAGCTGTATATGCATTGTCCATATGGCTAAAAAGCTGTTAAATGTCTGGAAGATTATCCAGAGCAGCAGTGCAGTTAAGCTTTATGTTCAGTGAAGTGTCATTATTTTTCAGGATAGTAAAAATCAGGGAATATTAAATGGAAACAGATAAAAAGGTGTTATTACAACAGCCCCTTAATTAGCCAGTTTGATTTCCCTTTTGATCTTTTCAATTAGCCAATAAACTGTCTTTTAAGTTATGTTATTGGGCAAGTACATCATGGAAAATCAGTGATTTGAAAGGATTTTAACAAACTCTCATCCATTTTTACAAATGTAAATGTGCTGTAACCCTTAGCCAACTGACTAAGTAGCCATCTGCTGTATAGCTGATCACTCTGATTATGTGCAAAGACAGCAGGTCTCTACTGTAGGCTTTATTTTATTTATAAGGCTATGTACATTGGCTTCCATTCTAATTAGATTTTGCACAGCTATAGTAATGTAGGAGGTGCTTTAATAAATGCTCAACAGTATCCATGACTCTGCCAACTTGGCTTAATATAATGAGATGTCCTTTACAGAAGTGTTCCAGAAGGGATTGTAAAGGGATTGTAAAGGGATTGTTTACCACTTGGTCTTCCAAGGAGTTAACCAGGATTCTGTAACAGCAGAGGCTTGTGGATGAACATCACAGGCTGAATTTCAACCTACATTGCACTATAAAAGTCACATAAAACAAACCTGTGCTGATACATGGCTTTACATATTAATCATCCCTGCACAGAACTTCTTTTCTCAGATAACACCATCTCAGATTAATTGCAATAGGACCCTAAAATATATTTTTGAATGCTCAACTAACAGCTGCAGGACTGTTTCAACCCTTTTGATGCTCTGGAGGTATGTGATTCAAATCTCCAGAAATCAGAACTGCAAGACTGTAGTTGCAGGGAGAGCAGTTTTGATGAATATACACTGAAATTACAATGATTGTTCTGTGTCAAAGCTAATAAGCTTAAAATTCTTGTTTCTGTTTAGCTGGCTTTCATGCTAGAAATTCTGATTCTTAATGAGAACAATTCATCCATTAACTGGAGTAATTATACAGTTTTGAGACCCTCTGTCAAAGAGATTAGTTGTTAAAGAGACACTATCAATAGGCTGAGGACCTACATGCCCGTTTCATTAGATGGAAAATTTTCCAGAATGTTTGTTATTCCACTGCAAGCCATGCTTATAATTTTTGCTAAATGTCATTGAAAATTTCAGTGAGGGCAACATCGTGCTTCTGAAAGGGGAGAAGAAAATGCAGTTGCACATAAAATGGGTAGCTGACCTGACAGAGTGAAGTGGCCAAAAGAAAAAGTGTGCTGCACTTTTTATGTCCTATTTGTTTTAGTAAGTAAAGATGAAATTTGCTAGTGTGCCAAAGAAAGGCAGCGCCACTTCCACAATGAGATTTTCTTGAGTGAATACTTTATAATAACTCACCACAAAGATATTACTGACAATAATAAAACCCATTAATATAATTTAATGACTTGTTTTCCCTATAATTACAGGGGGAAAAAAAAGGTCAAAGGAAAATATGCACAAGCCTAGGAATGAGAGGTAGACAGTAAACACAATCAAATCTCCAGTCTGAATAATACTAGTCAAGTTGAACATGTATTAGGTAAGAGCTTTAATTTGCATTAAAATAGGTTTTAAAACTGCATTACAAAACTACTACATGATAATGTCGTGTAGATTGTCAAACAGGGAATAAAAAGGTTTAGGACGTTTACAACTTATTTATAACTAGCTAAATGGCAGCATATTTAGCTTGCCAAGAGGGAAGCAACACCACACACATGTGATACAGTATGATAGGGTGTAATCACAGCTGAGACAAAATGTAAGCCTCTTAAAGTAACAAATACCTGATTGGTTTAGCATTGCTGCCAAAAATAAAGACGGTATGGGCTGCTGGGTAATCTGGATGTGCAAGCAATGAAAAAAGAAATGAAAAAAATTGTGTTCAAAATGGTGCCTTACTGTTACATTTTAAAAAAAC
The DNA here is from genome assembly GCF_901933205.1 of Camarhynchus parvulus. Classification (NCBI taxonomy): domain Eukaryota; kingdom Metazoa; phylum Chordata; class Aves; order Passeriformes; family Thraupidae; genus Camarhynchus; species Camarhynchus parvulus. The sequence goes on along the minus strand of NC_044574.1, from coordinate 50,577,311 downwards.
ATTATATTGATGCAAATAATTTTTCCCTTCACTTTTCATTGTCTTGCCTTTCAAAACTATAATTTTGCGATAATCTTTCCAATCAAATTACTTCTTTGTGTAATTATGCCTTTACCACTGCCAGAGTTTGACAGCCTCTCTCTAGAGTGATGCATTATGTTGGAGATATATGAAGAGGGAGAGCCTGCTGAACTCTTCCATGTGGTAACAGATTTCATGCAGCACGATGGCAGGGTGTAGGGTGCAGTCCATGGCCTTAGAATCTCACTCTGCTCAGAGGCAAGCCCATCATTTTACTGCTCTATTAGTTTAATAGGCAGGTTGAGGCTGGGGAAGGAATGAGCTGGGGAAGTAAGAGCTGTCCTTTATGCTCAAACAGCTTTCCAGAAGAGAAATATTTCCCTAGAGATATATTTTATTTTTTTAAGATTCTTTAGCTTAATTGTTTCTGTAAGACACCAACAGACAGTTTCAACTTACACACAACAAGTCTGTCTTCTTTTGCTTTTTCCCCCCTAGGTCTGTATCCTCACTTTCTAACTCACGTACCTCTTCAGCTACAAATGCTACCACGCGATGCAATGAGGCAATTTCAAGTAACATCTGATATTTAACTGCTTTCTGGGAATAGGCAGAAAATTAATAGGGTGAGTGAGTATGTTTCAAAGAACAAAAGAGGGAAATAGCATTTTCCAAATCCCAGAAGCTGAGTGCAATTGCTTATATTATTTCAGCTGAATGGGGGTAGGGTGAGGTGGCGGGTGGTCTGTGTGTGTTTGTGTGTGTAATTGCAGCAGTACTATTAAGTGCTTATGATTCATTTTTTCTGTTTACTGATGTGTCTCTAAACCTAGCATAATTAGCTCCACTTCCGGCATGAAACTCAAAAACTCCTTGGAAAGACAGACTCAAATGTGGGCAGCATGCTCTCATCTTTCAGAGACAGCAAATATTATAATAAACAGATTTCATCTGTAAATCTTTAGGGTGACAAAATCAGAGATTTTTATGACCCTTAGAAAACCCTGTGTGTATTCCATAAGTGGCATGAACCATTGTGCTGCAGGCCTATTTTTCAGAAGTGTTCAAAACAGGATTTTATTTGCAGTTGGTGGGAGTTGCAAGCATTTAGAACTTCTGAAGACTGGCCCCAGGGTTTTATTCTTGGGAAATAACAGGAAAAGTGAAGGAAAAATAAAGTCCTCATATAACAGAAACACAGAAACTTTCAGAATAGAATGTGTTAATAATTTCTGCAGTACCTTGTTATTATCAATGGAAATCTAATGCATGAATCAAACATTCAGTGTGTTCAGTTACTTTATAAAAACTCTTCACAATAGCTGTCTCTACAGTGAAGTTAGCAATGCACAAATAGAGAGCTGGCTGAAAACCACTGAAGGTTTTGGCACTTGATTATCAAACTAGCTTTTGCAAATGACAGCCTGAGACATGAAGGACAGCCTTAAGAGGCTCTGAGGAATGACAGTAAATTTCCCCATTGAAATTATTTAATGAATTGCTGAAATGATGCAAATTCTAAAGGAGTGGAAAACTATGGACTCTCTACAATAAAGTACTTTCAGTGAGAACTCCAGTGACTTTTTCTTGCCCTTTTAAGATATTTAGTGCTAGATTTTTGCCCAAGGTCAATTGGTTTTTATTAAAAACTGATGAAGACTAATGGGGCTACAACATTAGTACAATATAGAATCAAAATATTTTTATATACTGGAAATTATGTGAGAAACAACTACAGTAATCTTGAAGTTTTAAAGCACTATTCTTACTGACTCTTTTCCCTTAGTATAGAAAATATCCCAATTGTCAGGTAGTGAGTGGATAGATCTGAGCAGACCTTACAATTTCAGCTGAGTTTTAAATTTAAAAAATTTACAATTTCATGTTTGAGTTCTAAAATCACACTGGACAAGTACACAAAAGAACATTCAATTTTCTAACATGACTGAGATGGGCATGAATGCATAAACTGGTTGGGATTTTCTGTCCTCATGTTCTTTGATTTCTCTGCTTGTCTTCCCTTTTAAAGAGAAAAAGAAAGAATAGAATAGGACATGTATATTGCAGGACAATTTTTAACCGAATTGAAATTCCTGATGTATAGCAATGTTGAAGGCAAGAAAATAGCCCTCTATCCATTTTGGTGAGTTCAAAGCCATTTTGTAGATCACTGATTATTTCTTGATTTATCGCGTATGTGTTACTCAATTTTGATGTTTTCTATAGCAGAAAATACCATATATAGCATAAAAATATATATAAATTAAAAAAAAAAAACAGCCCAACATTTTCCTCTTTTTAACTTTGTGTCAGTAATTGGTCAGGTAAGTCTGTGGGCAGATTTTTGTCTTATAACAAACTTTAATTCACTTAGAATCTAAACATTGTTTCTGAGGATTCTTAGCGACCAAAAAATTCATTTAGTCTGAAGTGAACGTGCTGTCCTCATGTACATGTAGTCCTTGGCAAACATCCTGGACAGATTCTGGGAAAATGTGATTGCACTTCACAAAGTCAAATATGCATATAAAGGGTATTAATAATGACACATTTGGGAACATTGTGAAAAAAATATTGGTTTAAGTGTATTCTCAGCTCTGAGATAACATTAAAAATGTAACTTTGAACCCATTCATGGATTATATAAAGAAGAAAACTAAACCATGATAATAGAAAATGTGATACTTCTCAGCTACTGGCTTTTATGAGTCACTACTGAGAAAACAGATAATGATCTCTGTCTCCAAGGTGCAGAGATTTGTCCACAAGAAAGAGAACTCATTTACATAGTTATCTGTAAAACAGAAAAATAGCAGTGTCTAAGCACGCAGCGATCTGTGCACTAAATGAAAGATTTGCACATTTAAATAACAAGAATTTTTAGTTTTGTTTCCTTATCTCAGTTTGACGATAACTATATCTGAACTGTAACACTTCAATTATTATGATGACACCTCATGGTTTCCTTACTTTGACCTAGAATATCATTCAACAAAAGACTTGATAGGTCATTCTTCCAGCCATGCAGAACAGAGTTGATTCTCAGTAATTCATGCTTACACTGATTAAGTAAAATGAATGTGAAAAAGTTGTCACAAAACCAATCTGTGATTGAATCTCTCAGCTCTGCATTTTCTCTTTAGTTTCATGTCCTTTTTTCCCTGTTAAAAATCATTTTGCTTGCCAAACACGTCAATCATAAACATCTTACAGCAGCTTAATGATCGAATGGAAGCCTCACTTTCTGTAAAGGTAGATCAGGGAAAAGGAAACTAAAATTTGCAGAAATGGTAGGCTTGACCCTCACCTTGGTCTCATGTAGCTCATTAACATAGAGTTTCATTTACTGCATCAACACTCTCTCTACTGTCCTTCTAGTGCTGAGGGAATTAAGTTCCCAAATCAGCAATTTCTTTTGGACAGCATTACCAAGCTTTTCTCATCTACGTAACACTTTACATAGTCTCTTTAGGATCATCTGTTAATGGAAAGTGGCTGGCACAGTGATGTATCAGAAGTAAAAAGACTAATAGCTATTACTTCACATCTTTTGCTTTAAAGCACTTTTACATTTTGGCACAGCAGACAGGTGATTTTCAAGCAAAGATGTGATGGATTTGTAAGTTCTATCTGATGTAGCATATATAATCTTCATTTTTCTCTATAAACATGAATTAATACAAAAAAGCTGTAGGTTTTCATTTTCCTCTCCATATAAGTATTTCATTTAGGATAATGTATAGCTTTGCATTACCACTGTTACACAAATAAATGATAAGTCACAAGTAATAAGCTTCAATTATTTAAGCTTTTGTAAAACCCTTACCAAAGTATTTCCAGATGACTCATACTGTATGAAATTGTCTCAGTAGTTGCTCATCTGTTACTGATAAGGGAGGCACAAAATAAATCACAGCAATATGATTTGGGTAAAATTTTCTAATACACCTAAAATGTAGAAGATCTAATTTTGGGGGCCTGGAGCCATGCAGCTATGCAGTCAGACATTGACTAGAATGTAAATGCAGATTCCAGTAGGATTTAGAACTTTATCTTCTTACAAGCATCTGAAAATTCTGGGATCCTTTCTCTGCAATTTTTAAACATCTAAATATTTTCAAAAGTCGTGGACTGTAGAAGTCAAAGGGTAAAGAAATGTAAAGATCTGCAGTATTGAAGAGTATATAGTTTGATCCAAGTAGAATTGAGGGACCAAGATTTATGGTTAAAGTAACTGAGATATCTAAAACCCCAAAAATGTTATGGCCAGGATTTCCCCAAGTTCCTAATGTTCCAAATGCACAGATGATCTCCATCTTATACGGAGCAGTTAAGGTCTTATCTTTTTCTTAAGCAGTCTTATTTCTTTATCTGCATGATATCAAGGAACCTAAAATATAAATCCATTCATTCCCTTGGGTTTTATTTCAGGCTGCATTTCCTCTGGTTGTTTACAGTCTTCTTTCATAGTAAAGCTATCGCGGATCCTGATTACAAGAGAATGTTTTGTTTATTTATAAGCTTTCGAAAGCTGCTCATCGTTATTTTTCTCATCTCATTTTGGCATTAATGAATGCTGCTTTAATACACTTTGGAAAGGGAGTAGAAAAATATTCTACTTCTGAAGATGAAATGAGGTACTAAGAGGTGAAGGATTTGTTCTAGTCACACAGCCAGGCACCACATCAACAGATTATGAGCTAGATGTTTCCATGGCCCTCACCAGTGCAATACCCGAGCACCTGACCACTTTCAATGCACTTAAAACAGCCCCATGAGATGAGGAATTACTATAATACTCACTGTAAAAAGGAAGAATTGAATTACAGGAAAACTAAGGGTGCAGTACTAAAAGTACTTAGACACTTATTATCTTGAAATTTTCCAAAAACAATATAGGAGAGAAATAGCTGAATCAGGGAATTAAACCTGTCTCCTAAGTCTTGAACTAAAGCTGAAACTGCTGAATAACCTTCCTCTTTCTCCCTGGAAAACTCCTGCTACTCCATATCACACAATCTGGGTCATATCCCAGCTAAGCTTGTTTCTTTTCTCTCCTGGCATGCTGCTCAGATACGTTTGCACAGACTGTTAGCTGATTTAAGGAAACTGATTTATTGGGATCATCTGCAAAGGTTAATTCTCACATAGGGAATGCCATTAACAGGTTGGCCATTGACTGTCTAGATGGTTATGGGGATTTCTACAATAGACATTTTGTGACACCTTCACCTTTGTCAGCTGAGACTCCCTGAAATGCTGGCCCATGAATTATTGTAATTTAGCTAACCACAGCCAGCATGGCCACTCTGTGGTCTATTGGCTACCTCAAGCCACATACCAAACCTACCTTATGGAAGCATATTATGTTGTGAATACATAACAAGCATCTACAAAACTGCATCTCAGCATAACACAGAACTGCAAATAGAGTTCTCCATCAGGGAGTTTCTGTCAGTCAGCTGATGCTGATGTCTGTATGAGGCCAGAACAGCCTAGCTGGTGTCCCTTTTCTATTTATAACAAATCTGACCTGGGCAGAAATAGGCTGGGGAGCAATTGTTTCTGCCCTGCCAAGGAGAGAGAGTGAGGGAGTGAGTGAGTGTGTGTGTGGGTGTGTGGGTGTGTAGGTACAGCTCTTACACCCACCTGCACTATTGTTAAAACTAAGTTATAGCAGTTAAATCCAGTGTGCACCAACATACGTATTTTTACCTTTTTTTGTCCCTTAAAAATATCCACATTTCTATCCCTGGTTTTGCAGGGCTTTATGTCAGCCATTTCTTTACTTAAGTAAAAGGACTGCTCAGAAGGTCCTTTCTGGGATGCACTATCTCTGCAGAGCCCAGGTTTTCAGTGGTGCCCCTGAGAGCAGCAGCACCTGTTCTTTTGGCAAAAGGGATATATGGAGAGAATGAGCAGAAAGCAAGCATTGTTTTCTACTTACTTTCCCCTCATGTTATTGTTTCCAGATGAGTCAAATAAACAGAAAAGATTGTGGAATAACTGACTTGTATGTGGTTTTGCATATGCCTTAGTGTATATTGCTGGAGAGACGAATCAAGTTTTGTGCCAGGGTTTTGCAACACAATCTTTTGTTGTTTTTCTGTTCAGCATATTTTATTAGGGAAAAAAAAGTGCTGAATTGAGCTTATTACTAGTCAGACATCAGAAATTGTTCTGTTTTCCTGAACCAGAAACTGAGTAAGAACTTCAGAACTGGGCCTAATGGTTCTGTAATTATAATGTCATATTATCACTATGTTCTTTAAATGTCAACATGGGGAGAAAAAAGGCTATAGGCTATTATTTTCTCCTTATTGTGGTGTTCCTTTGAATACTGTAAAAAACATCAAACACATACTTAGAAACAAAGGCAGACTGAGTAAATGAGATCATGCTCTGGCCTTTGTTGCTCTGGCTGGATTGTTTTTGATGTCTGAGCTAGCTCAGTAACTGGCTTTATCTTTATCTGGGACCACAATGCAGCCTGCAGCATCAACACACCCGGCCAGACAGCCAATAACCGTGGCTGAGGTTCTGACCTTTTCAGATTTCCTCACAACTAATAAGTAGCTATGTGAGAACCCTTTTTTGTCTTTTTCTCTGTGGAAGACACTTCTCATACAAAGCAAAACACTACAAGTGTTATGTTTATGCAAAATTCAACTACAGTTCTGTTTGAATTTTCTTCTTCAGAAACTCCATTATGGGAAGCCCCTGTGTGTGTGAAGAAGCCCTTCTTGTTCAGCTGCTTTTCCCAAACCTCAGGCATGTTTGCCTCGCTTCTCTGCATTACAGATTGGCCTTTGCAAACAAAATACAAAGGTTTTCAAAAGCATTTGAGTAAATTTTCAGTGCTGTTTCTTAGTGTAGAATATAGGTGTCCAGTAGAGTCATATTCACTGAGAAGTACTTGAATTGAGTAACAAGGATCAATATATATATATATATAATATATATACTAATAATATAGTATTTTCAAGGCAAACTGGTTAACCTGTTTCCTCTGGTTGCTGCACTCCTGGTGAATAATTGTCACTTATTTGCTATGGCTTTCAAGGGTATCATCTGTCAGCAATTTGGTCTCTCTGATGGCTTTTAGGTTAGAGAACATCTGTCTTTGATTCATTAGGATCCCACTTTGAGCCCTGCATCCTTAACCATTTGTAAATCCATTCCCAGTAATATTAGGCCTCCAGGGTTCTTGCTTTGCTAACTGATAAGGTCCACTTTAGAGTCTTGTAAAGTATGGGTATAGACAAAATAGTCTGGCCAGAGCTAAAATGATTCACTGGATGTTATATGATGCCATAGTGCTGTAGGCCTGGAGATAACAAAAGTAAAATGTGGTATGCTTGACTTCAACATGAGAACTGAGAAAATGCATTCAAAACCTTTAAGAAAGGAAACTTGTCCAATTGCATAAGGAAACATTTCTCACGTGTTTAATTCTCAGGTAACAACTTGCAAGTTTACAGTGACTTCATGTTTAAAACTGCCTATCAAATGCTTTATTTAAAATCTGAAATTTCATAACTAAAATACAAGTATCCATTTCCAACATTATCAACAATAATCACTCCAGAAGATGGTAAAAAAACCCTGTAGTATTGTATTCCAGTGACTGCAGCTGGACCCACATGTAAGAATGATGCATAAGTAATAAGAGATTTTCTTCAAAAATTTTTATAATCTGTGATTGTTTATGACACAGGTGAGATTTCTTAGGCCTTTCTTTAATTCGATCAAATACTTCACTGAATAAAGCAAGAAACTGAAATGCATAAAGCAATTTTCTTCCAGCACCATGTATTTTTAAATACTTCCAGACTCTTTTGTAAATGCCTGTCTTTTACAAATTTAAAATTATTTTACTTTATTTCCAAGAATTATTCCTTGGCAATGGATTTTTTTTTCTCTGCTTTTGTTGCTGATGAAGTGTAGATGTGCACAGTCCTAGATGTGCCTAAACATTGTTGTTCAATATGGAGGAACTCTACCTTGAACAGAATTGAGTGACTTCAGTTGAAGACTGAGTATTTGAGAAGGGGAAATAGTGGAAGATGTTTTGCATCCAGCCTGGTGACTTTGGATGTCTACAGAGACTGGGATGTAGTGCAAATGTCTGGGACTTCACTCTGGAATAGCAGTTAAGGTACAAAACTGAAAGATTACTCAAACTTGTCCTCTTTCTCTGTGTTTATCCTTTGCACACACTTCTTGTCTCTTGCTACAAGGTAAACTTGCAGCAGCTACATCGAAGTAAATATTGTAGACCAGAGCGGCGGAACTGAGGTCAGGAGTTCAGCAGCCATTAGTAATGCAGGAGCTCTACATCCTTCCTTCATTTTGACCAGGAAGACCAATGCCAGTTTTCATCCAACTGCTTTTTTTCCTCCTAAAAATTATAATTAAGGGAAACAGAGAGGAAAGAGGAAAAAAAGAGAGGGAAGGGCTTACGTCTGCATTCTTTTTAACAAATATTCCCTCTGACAGTGATTGACAGTGATGCAGAATTGTAAATAAAACTTTTACAGAGAACATGGGGGTTTTTTCCATTTCTCTCTCACTTTCTTGAGAACCTATCTCCTAACTTGAGAACCAGCTGTGGCAACTCTACGGGATCATTCTAATACCCCTGGCCACCTGTTGAACCTGTGGTTTGTTCCTCTGGGTGATGATAATGGAAATGGAAATTTAGAGGGGACAGTATGGAGCCTTTCCAGCAAGTCTCAGAATAATTTTGCAGTTACAGTGTTACTCTTGTTCACTCCAGGGATATTATTTGCCTATATTTTTGAAGCATAAGGTGCAGGCTGAGCCTAAATCAAGATGCATGGTGTATGCACCTTTCCACAGCGTTCCTTTGTTCAAAGAGAGCACATGGGCAGTGCAGGATGGTTTGCAGATGCACACAGAGTTTATCACAAATATCAGCGTCCCTTTTTATAAAATAAATATGATTGCAAGTTCAAGAACAGGTCTGGTAGAAGCAACTTGCCTATTCTGAATTTGTGGATTAAGAGTGATGGGATGTTCAGCTCAGTTGTTTAGAGCATGGTGCTAATAATGCCAGGCTTTGGAGTAGGATCTCTGTGTGCACCATTCGCTTAACAGCTGGACTTGATGATACTTGTGGGTCCCTTCCAACTCAGAATATCCTGGGATTCTATGGAAAAGGTTGGGTTGGGATGAAGCATAGTGATTACAAAAAGCTGGCTATTATATAATATACACGTTCTAGAGTGTGTCTAGGTATGTAAATATTTTATATTAGGATTCAATGCATATTTTAATTAGACAGCAATGATACACTTGGGGATACAAGTAGTAACACTGCTTAGAGATGATCTCTTTTAACAATATCCAGCTGTGTTGTAGGAGTTTCCTGTACAACAATGGACAAGCTTTTGAATTACCTATAATTGCAAATAATTTTATGGACAGAATATAGCACCAAAACATGGTGTTCACATTGTTGTCATTAAATAAAGAGTAGAAATTATTTTGTTAATCTCTTTCAGAGGAATTATTTTCTGGGTTGGACAGTCAATACAAGGTGAAGCTGGGTATTCCAGACTGTGTTGCCATTAAGGCAGGATGCTGTTTTTTGTAACTGGTTTCATGGCTATCACAGAATGATTAAAGAGTTTTCCTCCCTGGTTTGTGCCTCTGGTTTTGATTAGGCCTTTTCTTCTACCTAGGAAGCATCCTTGCTGACTATTTGTTGAGTGAACCTCAGCAATGAGGCACCAGAATTGGCTGTACACTGACAACTTAACTGTGCTGTGAGCTAATTCCAGCTCTAGATATACTTTCAAACACCACAGACCATTTATCCCCTCTATGGCTGGGTTAGATTTCTTCTGCAAGGGAGTAGTGTCGATGTTAGTGCCTTGAGAAAATGATAACAGAGACAAATATAATGGTGGTTCTAAAATATAGATGTATTTCAAAGTCTGGCCAAATTCTGTGTTGTTCTTGTGTCCATCCCAGTAGATCATCTATTCTCTATTATGAGAAAAGCTCATTTGCACTTGTTAAAGATCCATCCCCCTCCATTTTTTTTGAAAGAAGATGATTAGAGATTTATTGGTTTTTATGGTTTAATGCCAAGATAAGAAGACTTTTTCACTTCCTTCTTCTCCCATAACTCCTCTCCCCCATCTAAGTGTTTGCAGTGCAAAATGCCAGTTGTTTTAACCTTGTGTAATAAGACACTTCCGATAACAGTGCTAAAGACACAGAAATTTTCCCCTTGGAAGTGTAATTTTCTTTTAGAACAAAAATTAACACTACAGAAGACATGTTTTCTGGCTGGCTGATAGCAATTAGTTGGAAACTCCTGAGTACTAATTCATTGGAATAATTTTGGAGTGTGTTATCTGATTTATTTCTCATTGAGTGATCAGACTTAATTTCTTTGCACAGATAAAGTTACTAATGCTTCCTGTTCTTCCTGTTAATTTTCTTTGGTTCAAAGAGGAGCATTTTTAGCATTGGTGCGTTTTCTTTTTGCATTTTGAGCTGTTTTTTTTTGTTGTTTGTTTGGTTTTTTGTTTTGTTTTGTTTTGTTTTGTTTTTCTATATCAATTACATCATTGAGGTTCATGGACTGCTGCAGCTAGGAAGGAGAAATATCCTCTTTTTCTGCTTGCAGTATTCCAGGCCAGGCAGCTTTGCCCTGAGTCTAATTCTGTTCCCCTGCCAATCCTCCCTAACATGAACGGGAGGAATCACTTTCTGCCTCCCTTGGCTCTGTCTTTATCAGCACCGATGCTTTGAGGGCAGTAATAAAGAAGCACTATCTTAATGACATCAGGAGTGACCTTAATGGACACGGAGATTGTTAGGAGGAACTGTTGGTGATTAGTTTTGGACTAAGAGTAGAGGATCTCGTGCACAGCAGAGAATAAGCCAGGGAATTGGTAACTCTCTAGAGGAGGGAGAAAAGGGAAGGGAGAGTGAAAGGATTCAGTATAGCCTTAGGGAAAACAGCTTGCTTGAATCAATCAAAATGTGTTAATTTTCTTGAAACTTCAGGCTGTTTTGTAGGTACTACATGTGCAAGTTGGAGAATGAAGACAAGTGTTACAGGTGATCTTGACTGATTTTGCTAGTCCCAATTGATTTGGTAAGTGCTATTTTGGTTTTTACAGTAGAAAAAAAATCTTTTTTTTTCCACCTGATAATTGCTATACTCAGGTTCTCAAGTTCCTTTATGGCATCTTTTACACAGTACACATACAGGAATTTTTGGTTCCCCTGACCAAACCTCTTCTAAACATCTAGATCCTGTGCTGGTAGGTGAATTCTTTAGGTTATATGAATATGTGACAATAATATCCAGTCTAGCAATAGATCCAGCTCTCCAGGTGTTTATATTTCCGCTTTTTCTTATAATAGAAGAGCTTTAGGTTGTCATTACCTCAATTATCCCCCAGCTTACAAACAGGTATATTCCTAATAGGCCTAATTATTTTGCATCTGGTATATGATTATTAGAAATCCTGACTTGATGACAAGAGTAAAAAAATTAAAAATAGTACTGCCTAAGCCATCCACTTTATTCTTTACCTATCTAAGCTTTAGAGATATTGTGCTGTCACAAAGTAGATAAACTATCAAGGAGAAGAAGAACAGCATTTCAGAGCCTCTAGTTTCCCTTTTTAAAAAATAAATAATTACAGACAAAAAAAAAAAAGTGTTCTTCAGTATAAAGTTGGGTGACTTAGGCATTTAAAAGTGTAGACATTAATTTAGTTTTGCCAGTCTAGATCTGGCCCAGTGTGACAGCAACTGATGTTAAGCTTTGGGCTGGCTTGTATGAAACAAATTAGTGCTGTTAACTTTGTCCTTATGGCTGAAATGCTTCTAATCAAGAGCCATGATTACAAGTGCTCTTGTTCATCAGAGCATTGAGAGGGCCGCTGACAACTGCGAATTGAGTATGAACTATGTTCTTCCTCTTGGAAGAAACCTCTTGGCCACAACAGAGGAGACAAATGAGTGGGTCACTGTGAGGGAACAGCTGCATAAACTCTGTCTGTGGGTGAGGAAGGGACATAAATTTCCAAAGATCCAGTCGGGCACCTGGCCTAGCCATTCCATCCACTTGATATTAAGAACTGTGTGTGGGTTTGGAAATTAAATATCTTCTCTTTACCAGAGCTGCCACTCCAGTGAAAAGCATTGTACCCTCTCTGTATTGTTCACTGAAATAGTTATAGTGGGCTGAGGGAGGGAGTAGGAATTTACCTGATGATCAAACTTATTGCTATGTCTGAAAAATCCTAGACATTTTCTCTGCTGACCTACTTGTCTGGGAATTTATATATATTTATTTAGGGTAACACTGTGCTTTAGAAGGAAATTGTTTGGGAGAGCTATCACATGGTCTCTTTCAGTCTGTCATGGGGGGGATACACAGTCTTACTCATTTGGATATATCGTCCTGTAACTGCTTTTTCCATAACCTTTGCATATCACCTTGAAATGTGGCCATCAGACTTGTGTGAAACCTAGAAAAGAGGTTACATCCTGAATTAATACTCAGCTAATGGTGGCTGTTACATCATCCTGCACATGAGAAGGTTCCCAGCTGCACTGTGTGAGAACACGAACACTTGGGCACAAGTGAGCAAGGAAAGCTGTCACAGTGCAGGAAGGGACTTAGCATCACAGATTCTGACACTAAAAATGGTCTACTATATTTAATCTTGCCTTCTTCCCTCTGAAAACATGGATTGCACAAAGTCTGATTCCCATACTTGCCTGTATTTCTCCTTTTGTCAAAGCTGGGTTTTCAGAAGTGGCAGACGTAACCCCCAGTGCTGTAAGTAGGTCTAGAAAGTATTCTGTCTCTCTGAAAACAAGATTTTACTTTTTAAGTAATAACCTTTCATCAGCAGGAAAAAAAAACTGATCTGAAAAACAAGGTGGGTTTTTTTTTTGCTAGATCATCTCCTTACTGCACTGACTGTTTTGAAGCTAGCTTTTATTTCACATTGAATCTGGTTCAAACAGAAAGGCATTCATTATTATCTGGCAGCATTACAGTTGACATCTAAACCTGAAGAACCATAATTTGTCTTTGACATCAAATAATCCACAGTTCAGAATTAAAGACCTTAATCAAGTGTGGGGTTTTTTGTTTGGTTTTGGTTTTGTTGTTGTTGTTTTTCTGTTTGTTTTGGGGTGGTTTTTTTGTTGAATTTTTTTCCCTATAACCTTGTCATTTGCTTTTGAAACAAGAACAGTTACATCTGTAAGAAAATGGACATATATTTTGCACAAGTTTTTATCCTTTGAATTCATTGGATCCAATTTGCAATCACAAAAAAATTTTGATGGGGTCAAGACTTCTCAATCCTTAATGAAAGCCAAATTGGTTTTGTTCTAAGCAACTATTTGAAGGCAGCGCCTAGGTACAAAAGAAGTTAAATTATGACCAAATTATTCAGCTCCTTCCTTACCTTGGCTGAGATTTATCAAACTTCAGTGGTTCCCTAGAGACCAAGACCTTGTACTTGTGTTAACAGTTTGCACTTTAGAACCTGAGATGCTGTCCCTCATGCTAAGCAGCTGTACACATCAGGCCTTTTTCTGGATTACTCCATGGATTAGAGGAACACAGCATGAACAAGAGGCTTTGAGAAGACTGGAAAAAACCCCACCTGGTTTTATTTTGTGGGTATGGTTTATCAAAAAGTAAACTTAGTGTAGGTGCTTAAGCATGTACCAAATTTTTCTCCTGTTCTGAGATCCTTAATAGCCAGTGGGCTCATTGTTCTTCTCCCTGGAAGGGCATTGACCATCCATAGCAATACAGCTGCCTATGATATTTAAACTCGTGCAACTTCATTTCTCCTTGAAACCTTTCATGTTTGGAAAGGTTAAGCTGAAATTGGTCTGTGAGTTAAAAACACACGCAGCCAAATGCAGACAAGTGTGGACATGCACACACACAACACACATGACCATGTCAGCCTGATGAAGTCAGAAATGGGTAATGGAAGAAGACAGGAAGGGCAGAGAAAAGATTCTAGCTGAAAAGTTCTGGGCTAACTTCAATCCTTATATTTTTTTAGCTGTTGGACTGTAGAGAGTCTAAAAGCGTTTCAGTCAGGCTGACTATGAAGTTACTGTGTTTTTACTCGCTCTCTCCTGGGCAGGACTGACCACCTACTGCAGTGATATCTCTCTTCTGATCCCCACTGTGATTGTGCCTCACTTGGCAGAGGCTTACATGGCTTTTCTTTTTCCAATGAAATTGCTCTCTGAGCAGCATGTTCCCCAGCATGGGTATAGATTTCTGAATTTTGTCTTCAGTGCTCTCTTCTTACTGACATCATTGCTTTAATTTTCATTTTTCATTTGGGAAAGTGCCACACAAGACGGTCTCAGGAACTGCCCTGAAAGTTAGTAGGAAAAACAGTCCTCCTGGGTAACATTAAAGAGAACACACGCATCCAGTTCTGTGTGGCTTAACATCAAAGACACAGGAAATCATCAAAAGCCTTTTCCACCTTCTTTAGCCTTAGGGACTCTTCCTGGGCTGCCTCTGTGAGCTTTGGCAGAAGTTGCTAGCATTACCCTGAATGGTCTTCCTCATACTTGCGAAATTCTTTGGAGTTTAGTAATATAATATCACTGTTGGCTATATGCAAATTTTCTTGCTGTCATCTCAAGGCTAAAGTTACTGGAAACAGGGACTATAGCACTCTTTAAACCCATATCTCCTGCTGTTTTCAGGGTTGTTGTTTCTGAATGTTGTGAACTGATGGGTTTTGCGGGTTTTTTTTGCCTTAGATCTGTTTAGCTCTGGAAAAAAATGAAAAAATTCAAATTTGATACACAAAAGCTCTAATTCTGTATTTGCTTGCTATCCAATTTAGGATAGAGTTCTGTTGCAGGTACAGAAAGGTTCCAGGGGTCAGATGTGATAACAGCTGTGACCGAAACCAATAAAAGTAGAATGAAGGATTTATTCACTTATAGGTCACTTATCCAAAACCTTTATCTGTTGGAACAAAGAATTGATTTCATAGATGAGAGATTAATAAATGCTATGTTATAGCATGAACAATTTTTTGTTACAAGTTTATTCAAATCTGCTTGTGGATCTCTACCCAAAATTCTAAGATTTGGTAAGTAAACAGATGGAAGTTACATTGCAACTTATCAGTGGTTCTGTGATTTTTATCTGCTTTTAACTGTTTCATTCTACTTAATTGATATCGAAAACAACATATATTGCTGCTTCCATTCCTATGAAAGAACACATGAAGAGATTAAGCTTTATCTTTTGTCCAGAATTTTCCCCAACCTGATAACAAGATGGATGGACAAGTTTTTACAGAAATGTCAATTTAAATTATCTGTAGGCAATTCCATGTCTTTTTCTTTTTTTTTCATTATTACATTTATTATAGCCTTCCCCACTGCATTGTATTTTGTCTCATTACTGCAGTAGACATCCAACTGGTGACCTACTCCGTGCATGGAAGTACTGCGCAAGCAAAGCAATTGTGAGCTGAGCTATGGGATCTGAGGAGTGGGAGACATGGAAAAGTGATAGAATTGAGCTAGAATATGCCATTTCTGGTAGGATATTCACATATTTAGAATTACTCGCCACTGCCTCCCTTTATTTAGGGAGTTTATTACTCCTTGCATTCATCTGGGCACCAACCAGACCTACTCAAATCACTCGTCTATGTCTATGGACTGCTCTGAAGAGCAAGACTTCAATCCCGATCAGAGATCAGAAACGAGGTATGTGCATGACTAAGCAGTATTTTCAGACTAGTTGAGCTCCAATGCAGTTACCCACTGAACCTGTATTTATTGAGGTGTAGGAACCTGCTTGGCAGGAGTTTTGAAGTCATCCTATAAGAAAGGAAAAAAGCCAAAACATCAGGCAGCCTCTGATGAAAGAAGGAGGAGATGAAAGGAAGCAAGGAGAGTGAGCACATTTTGCTTAAATGGGCAGTGCTAAAATGGGGTGAGGACAATGACATGACCTACAGCTCTGTATTAATGAGAACATCCTTCATGTGCTCTGTGTGTTTTACCTGTTCTGGGCTGAAGTCAAACATTGCCTCAGTAGGCTTTTAGTGCCCTGGCTGTCGTACAGAACAGAGGGGGTGGGTAATGTGCAAAGTGTTCGATTTCTGAAGGGACTGCGCTTCAGGTAAGTGCACAGGAGGATGAAACATGGGATTGCCAAACAGAACTATTGATTTACATAGCTATGGATTTAATTTTCACGTTCCTGCCCAATTTTCATTGCTGATGTTTGGTATACAAGAAGTTTCCCATATAGGCCAGAAATCCCATGCAAGAAATTTGGGAGTGTCATAACAAGACTTTTATATCAAAGCAACTGGCAGATCACATCATGTTATGCCTGCTGGTGAATTGTAATAGGAATGTTCTGCGGAGCATTAGGCACCTGTGCTGAAGCAGGGATGGAGAAGCCCAGTGCACTTTTAATTTCTGGGAAGGTTACTGATGCCCTGTTCAGCCCTGTGACCTTGCAATGGTCAAAAAAAAGCTCCTTGTACGCCTTCCCCTTGTTGCATCGCTGTGAAGCAAAGGCATGGTTCATATAAAGTGTCCAGAATTTAGAAGACACAATGACAGACCTAGTGCATCATCCTACTGCAGTGTCACCATGGTGATTTTCATTTACAGTCAAATAAATATTAGTCTGATTCTTTCATGGTTCATCTTTTTCTGCTTGCTTGCCTGTATGGAGATTTCACAGCTCCTCAAAAGAAGCCCTGGGGCTACACATTAATGTGAACTTAATGTTCTTCAGAATGTTTTTAGTCATTGAAGGAAACTGGACAGGGGGAGTAGTTCATGTCAAGTATCTTAGCCGGCAATACTGAGTGGCTTTATGCAGCCACTTGCATAAAGTGGCTCCCTGCTGCCCTGCTGCAAAAGGCCCCTGGAACGAGTCTTCTGTAAGTCAGGGCTTAGGACCTCTCCAAAATTGCTAATTAAACCTGGCTAAATCTATTTTGGGCAATATCATCTGCACTCTTCTAACAGTGGGTCACATACCAGTACATTCCGGGATGTACGGAGGGAAAGCAGAGAAACAGCTGGACTATCTGACTGACTGCCTGCTGAGTTTGGTCTATTTGTCTCTGCATGTGAAACACTCATGTGTTTCTTACCCTGGCTGTCATACATGAACCTGAATGAACAAAACTGATTCTTAAATTTGGGACACCCGGACTTCATTCACAGTGAGCAGTCAGAATTCAAACAGTACAGCTATGGACCTTTTAGCCGATTGGATTTATTTCTGAACTTTGGGGTTTTTGCACAGTTATGTTGTCAGCTTGCTTCTTTCCAGTGTTTGTTACTGCTGTTGTTGCTGTTTTTATGCAGTGGTGCAGTTTCTACCTGATATTTGGGAGAAGTGACCTATTTGAGGATGAGTTTTAAAATGAAACCCAGCCTTTCCAATAGAAGAGAGGAGACAGGCAAGAAGTGACAGGCCTCAAGGCCTAGGGTCCTTCAGGGCAATTTGCAGGATGTACAACTTGCTCCATAGCACTCACAAAACACAGCTGGTTAAAATAAATCATCCCTTGGGTTGTTCTTTTGCCCGTTATACAGCATCCAGTCTTCCATTTTTTTCTCCTCTGTATTTAACTTAAGACTTCTGTGCCTAGTTACAATTTTTCTCCATGTCTACAGACATTGCCAAATATGTCTCTAGAGACACTGATTGCATTTTTAATTCATTTTAGTAATGCCACTTATCTTTGGAAACCCTTGTGCAGATACCACACACTGGCTTTTCTCTGAACAGAAGGCCTATTTGCTTTATACACTCATTATGTGGAGGAATATGACAGATCCCATGATGGTTTTAGATGTTAATAGTCAGAGATGTCTATAAATAAAAAGCCCTTGCAAGTAATGTGGAAGCTTATTGCTTATCCTGCCAAGTAAAAGGCCACACTGTGATGAACACTATTTACAGAACAATAAGATCAGGAGGCAGTCGTGTATTAAAGCCTCAGCTAACAGCTTTTCAGGCTTTTATCTTTCTTGCTGATCTTTCTTGCTGACTTACAATGTAGGCTACTACAGGTTTCACATGGAAAGGATTTCTGACCTTTCCATGCATTAAATAGTGACCACAAAATGTTTTATTGTAGTTAAATTGAACTATAACTGCGTGTCAATTCAAACAATGTAGTTCCCTGCTAACACTTTTATAAGCAGCTGCTTCCCCTGTGTCTACATCATATCTATAAAAAAATTGACTCTCCTACAAAAAGCAGCCCTAAGCCTGCTCAGCACTTCAGAGGCAGATTTCAGGTGTTGCTTTAAGCAAAGTACTTCTTTGACTGAATTTGTGTGCTGTGCAGATGTTTAACAAGTCTCTGGACACCAGAGCAGTGTTTCTGCACGTGTTCCTGACATATCAGTCAGATATGTCAGATTCCTTCAGATCAGTAAGATCTGAAGTTACTTTATTGCATTTATTCTGTACCATTAGTACAAAAAGCTAACTACAGAAAATTAACAGAAAGCATCAGTCTTCACTTTTGTCCTATGTGTGAGCTGTGAGTAAGGGTGCTGTTGCCTAGAAGAGAAAGGTTGATAGTAATTAATTCATTTTATGAATCTAGCTAGAGGTGGAACAAAAGCACTCATTTAGCTACCTGTCGAACCACTAACATAACACTTGCTGAAATGGCTCCAGAAAATGTTCTTTCCAACAGGCACTGTTAGAGAGATATTCCAGCTCAAGTCCCTGTAGCAGACACACAGATACATTTGTGTGTTATTTCTAAAACACTGTTCTATGAATGTTAACTGGGATGTGGTGCCATTCTTAGCATCTTGTAGAAGTGCAGTTATTAGAGATATCCAAACATAAAAACATGAAATCTACGGGAAAGGCTAATGCATGTTTTCAACATTGATTATAAAGTTTAAAGATAAGAATTTAAAATTTAAACTTTTCACTTGGACACAAGTCTTGTAATAAGTAAGGGTGAGTAACAGGGCTTACAGTGGTGGAAATGCTGTTATTGGTTCTACCTCACTTTTTCTTTCCCCTGTGATATTGTAGCCTTTTTGAGAATATAATTCCAAACCCATTTCACGGGGAGTCATATATTTAACTGCCAGGCATAGAGGTCAAGAAAGGAGCAAAATGGCGGCAAAATCTGAAGTTAAAAATCAGATAAAGAGCCCAGAAAACCTTTGGCTCTCTAGATTCAGTCTTGGATTCTTCTGCATTGAACTTGGGTGTCTGTTGGTGAAAGCCAGCAGCACAGTGTGCAGATATGATTTACAGTGTTCCCTTATGAAATTTTCTCTCTCTTGGGCCTCTTTTCTTTCCTCTGTGGCAGGCAGAAAAACATAAGAAAATTGGGATGCCTCCAGTACTGAGCTAGCAACTGGAGAGAGCTTAAATTGAATTTGTGGCAAGATCCTACCACTTCCTAATTCTATTTAAGCCAGAACTATTGATGCAATAGCCTATCTTGAGGTCTTTATGAAATCCCATATCCTGATGAAAAAAAATCAGAAAGTAAGATAACAAATTAAAGTAACAATAAGAAAGAAGCCAAAACCCCTGAGTTCACCAAATGATAGCAAGACTTCCATGTAATAGAGAGCAGGAGAAAAACTGGAAGTTGAGCTGGAATTTTTCAACAGGGGCTTGAAACAGCCCTAGGTTAGTATATTGTGTAGATCAGTTTCTCAGATGGAGTGAACAAGCACAATCCCTATGTTCTCAGTTGAGCTGTAGCAGTGTGTCACTCTGTTTTGACCTGGTTTATCCTCACAGTGTTGTTCCAGAGTTATTTTCTCCAACTTATCGTGGTCTATAATTAATGAATCTTGCATGGGAACCAGTTCAACACAGGAGTTTGGAACAGCCTTCTAATTCACTACACTGAAAACCAGCTAAGTCATAAACACTTTTGAAAGGGCCTGTTAGGTGCTGGGGGGTTTTGTGTACTTTTTTTAAAAATACAAATTAAAATTTTACATTTTAGATATCTCAGGTACTAATTAAATTGTACTGTTTCTTGATGAGCTCCATACATTTGTACCATGAAAGTTCTTTTTATTATGTATCAAAACATAATCCATTAATCTTTCCAGTGCAAATGTATTCATTAGTAAGGAAAAAAAATCATCAGAAATCTGAGGAGCATAGACTCTATTTCATTTTCAACTAAGTAAGTGTTGTCTAAAATTTCTGAAATAGTTTAACTGATTTGTCAGTTCCACCAGTGACTTTTGACAGGGCATATTGACCATTGTCATTGAAGAGGAAGTAGGTGAAAAGGGTGACATTTTTCTGCAGTTGGCCTTGTCAACAATTTCACAAAAAATAGAATGGTCAAATGAGGGATCCTTTGGTGACAACCAGTCAAGCAACAAGCAATCAACCCTCTAGAAAGTCATCATGAGGAACTGACTATCTGTGAGGACTTTGTTCGGCCTCAAGGGTAAATTCAATGTCAATACGAATTCTGGCACTGAAGAGTAGATAACATGACATCAGTTTTTAGAGATAGGCTCTCTAAGAGAGACTCATCAAATAATGGCAATCTGCCTGAAGTCAATAGTGAGATAATTCAGCATCTCTGTACTAGCTCACCTTCCCAATGGATCCAGATCTCACTGGGAGAAGAAATTAAATAAGACTTTTTTTCCCCTCTGTCATAAAGGACATAAATGTTTTGTATTTTATTGTATTTACTTACTGATTTAGGTTTTCTGAGTACATTTTATTTTCAGTAACATAGAAATTCACAAACACAGATAATTTGCCAAGAAACTTGACAGACCTGGAAAAATATCTGCAAAACTCCTTCTTTTAATTATTTTATTTTTTATTTTTTAGGAAGTTGTTCATAGCAACTTTGGCATACTTCTGCCAAGAGCTTCAAGTATTAAAAGCATGCTGTTTTGGAGAATATCATTGATATTCACTGATATATTTTGACATATCAAAGGGTACTGTAAACTTTGCTTCATGTCAAGAGCATATTTTCTTCTAACAGACTCCTTTTGAAATGCTGCACTAGATATGCATGCAGGAGAGCTTTCCAACTGAAAACAAAAAATGCCTGAGAAGATTTGACCTAAAAAAGAAGCACCTGCCCTGCTGAGATCTGCCTGGCCTTCAGCCAGCAGTGCAGTGCACTGCTGAAGAAATGGGGCCTTTCCTGAGGGGAGGCAGGGGTGCCTGATGTCTGAAGAGCTGGGGATGGGGTTCATCACCCTCTCAATGTCCACAGGGCTCTGGTGGGAGAAAAGGAGTGTGTGTGTGACCCAGTGCTTCGACTGTGCAGCTTGCATCTCTTGCTACAGCGTGTGGGAAACTGCTTGGCTGGGCAGGGGAATGGGAGAGGAGAAGATGAATGTGTCCTGACAAAGGAGTGTTGTTTCGGCAGTGTGCAGCCTGTAGGCTCCCAGATGCTCAGAAGTCACTTCCTGCACCCCTGCTGAAGGGCTCTGTTTCTCAGCTGCTCTGTCATGACTGATAGCTACAGAGTGCCATCTTCCCTTAGATCCCAAACTGTAGGAATGCTGATTCTCAGATTTGAGCTCATGGTAATTAACTTATCAATGAAAGTTTTTTAAAATGTGACTGTAAATCACACATGTCATCCTTCCATTTATTTTTGTTTCTTTTGTTATTGTTTTAAAAGCATCTGTGTGAGAATGCATGTTTAGCTGCTAATTAGATACTCCGTGTCTGATATTGTTACAAACTGCTAAATAGCAGATGGAAATGGCAGTGGTGTAACAACATTCTGAAAATGGAGTATTAATGACCAGTAACAATATAGGAAATTTTTAGTGTACAAGGCACATGGAGTTGCTGTGAAAAGCACCTTAATTTTCAGGCTGTCTCATCTTAATAAAAGGAGGACTAGAGAGAGTTAATCACCTTTCTTCTTTTCACTTTGGTTGAGAGTGCACTGGCTCCAGTGGTGGCTGCACAGGTGCAGCAACAGAGTGGGTTCATTAAAAAATTCAAATTAAAAGAAAATGTATACATTATTCTCTTGGCCCTACTTGTTACCCAGTTCTGCACAGGAGGCAGAGCCCTGAAAGCAGGTTTTGCCAGCTTTGTAAATCTTGGACTTTTCTCGTGCTTATCTGTTAACTGATTACATGAAGGGATGCTGCCATGCCACACAGGCACAGCCCAGCCCCAGCTCTACAATTAGGTGGAGGGGCTGTGGGCAGAGAACATGAAATCCAAGGCTGTCTGGGACATGGACTGCAGAGACCAGGCTGGGTGTGACCCCTATGAGGGCTGAGGGGGGCTCCCCTCCACAGGGTTTTTTGTGTCTGATTTCATTCTGCTCACCATTCCATTCTGTGGCCTGAATCTGGATGTAGCATCATTTTAAAACTTATTCTTTTGTCTTTCAAGTATAAATATTGCACTGAGTGAAAGCAACAGATTCTCATCTCCACTCTTTAGTGGGCAGAGGTGATGAAATATTTGTGCACCATGCAGCATAGAGCTTTAAACAATTGCACTACATGTCATACCCTACATTTTGTTGGTTGCAGTGATGAAAAATATTTTTTCCTAACAATTTATCAAACATATGCCTGATCATGAACTCTTAAATCTTCTGAGCTGTTAACTAGTGACTGCCAACACAGAATGGTAGTAAAATACAGAACTTGAAGCTGGTTGCTGAGCTTTATTATTGAATTAAATTTACTTGAGTATAATTGAGACAATATTTAGAATTTCTCGTTGGCACAATAGGTAATTTAAGAGCAGACACATACTTACTGATATATTATACAAAGCTACACCATAACCTCAGGCTCCAGAATACCCCATACAATGTTCTGGGCTTCATTAATCCATTCAGCCATGGGATCTTTCCTAGAATTCACAGACCATAGGATGAGTGATTAGCAAGAAACATTTATTTAATGTGCTGTGGTTAAAAAAATAGTCAACCTTGCCAATAAGATGCAAATCTGTAAACACATTTCCAAGTAACACCCATTTAGTGATACAGAGATTTCAAGAAATGTTAAGGTTTGGGATTTTTCCTGTAGCTCATTGTGGGATATCAACAAAAGACATTAAATATGTCACAGATATCTGCAAGATGAAAATATAAAAGTTTAATTTAGGCCATTGCAAATTATTTAATTTTAAACTCGAGCTTTTTCTTTCTCATTTCAGTCTCTCTCAAGAAGGTTCATGTCTAATTAATTATTCTTCTAGGTTTTCATCTTGAAAATGTAAAAACAGGCTGGTTTGCCTGTTTACAACTCCTTCCCCAGACAAACAGAAATTTAAAGTAATGAAATTTATCAAAAGAACTGAGATCTGAAAACTTCTTAGTTCCAAAAAGCTGACTTTTTTTTCAGAGTAAAAAACTTTAAACAGCTTGTAACCAAAACACATAATGTTCCTTGCACGCTCCAAATTTTGTTGCTGTGAATTCTGTGTTATTGTCACTAAAATTAGATTAAAATTGGAGTGAAAGAATCCTATGTCTTTAGAACTGGTGCAGTTTATTATGTCAGGATATTTGAAGGCTCATACTTATTCTAGCCATACCTGTTCAATGGAGCACAGCAGCAATACAAAATAAGTTCTGAAAAAGCTAGAATTTAGTAGGGAGAATCAGCAGTAAAAAAGAAAGCATTCCTTGGATTTGTTGTGTTGTGATGCTGTTTTCCTGTGCCTAAATGATATTGACTGTTGTTCTTATTGAAGAGGAAATAAGTATGTGCTCTGAGCTACTCAGACAACTATTCATCATTCTCTCTGGCAACAGAAAGAATCCCCATGCCAGGATGCAAAATCCAGCAGCAGCTACAGCTGCAGAATATCAGAAGCCTGTATTAAAAAACTCACAGGCAAATCAGAACCCAATTTCCAGGCAGGATGCACTTCTTCAGAAGCATTGCTTTAGGACATAACTCAGTTCTCAGAACATCACAGTCTGCAACTTAACTCAAGTATTTAGGGGGAAATAAGGTTCTTTAAAATATAAATAATGCACAAAAAAGAACGTATTTTGTTCTTTATTGCTTCCTAGTGAAGCCTTGCTGGAGTGCTGTAGTGAATAATGATAACATTTGTTCTTAAAATCTGATGCTGACTTAATAATTATAGCAAATTAGGATGTGGAACCCTGCTGTGAGAGGTGATGAAAACATAATTTTTTATAAGATAATAGTGAATATTTTTGCTTGGTAAACCCACTGTTAATATCTGTAAGGGTAAATGACTCTTTCTTGGTTACTTTAATTTGTTGTGAATCATGTCAGTTCGTAACCACTGACTTAAACCTGACTGCTGGTACAAAGCAATAGGTTAAAACTTTTGTCACCAAATTAGTTGCTTTATTTGGAGTCAGATAGAAAAGTTGTCAATAAGGAGCAAAGGAAAGAGGTGCAGACTGGCAGATTGAGTCTCAAGGGTGTCCAGACTGTCAAAACTTGCACAGAAGCTCAGAGCATCACAACAGGCTCTAGGGGTGCAGAGAAGATAGAAATCATCCTAAACTATATTCTGGCCACACCTTGATTTATATCTTCTTGGCAGCGCATGGAATAGGGCTCCTCTTGTCTTAAGTTAGCATATTTCTATTTACTCCCAAACAGAGACAAGCACAGCAAAGGTTAAATGAACACAAATCTTGGACAAGGGTCTTCTTCCTTGACCATGAAAAGTAGTGTAACTTAGCTCCTAGTTAACTTATTATCTCTTATTATCTCTTAATAGGGCTAAAATTAGCACCTATGTTACAGAGTGCAATTTCTGTCATGGTGGCTCAACATCTCATTCATTTTTCATAGACTCCTATTATTTGAATTTTCTAATGGGAAACACTGTTTCTACAAGATAGTGCCAAAATTAAAACAATAAAAGAAAGTAACCATTAAACTATTTTATTCTTAACTGGATTTGAAAGTGCTGTAAAATACTTGTCATTGCTAGTTTTCATATATTATTAAAAGCTTCCTATTCTTATTGTAATGACTATAGAAAATGTAGAACCTAATCTGAGTTCAATAGAACCCTGGAAAAACAAAAGCTTTATCAAGTAAAATGAAAGCACTGCTCGGAAACAAAAGCTAATTAAAAAAATTCTTAAAAATGCCCTGGAGAGAGACAAATGTACAGATAATAGTCACAGTCTGTTTAATACTGGCAAGTATATCTAACATGGCAGCACATTCAAACCAGCCTTTGCCTGTACAATCCAGCATCTAGCACAGTTATAATGACTTAGCTTCATAACATTTATTAGAAATCTTATGCCTATTAAATTATATATAAAACCATATCATCTTGAAGTATTACTGTTATTCATATTTATTGATCAATGTCTCACAAATGCTTTCATTTGTTGGTTTAATGTGTTTAATCTCATATTAATTTGTGAGAGAATTCAAGAGATACAACATTTAGGCAGCATGCTTCTCTAAAGAAACCCAGGTATTTATTGGTCCTTCTTGAAAAAATAGTTGAAAAAAACTGGGTTAGTGTGAATGGTTAACATTGCTAAAGGTGAAAGAAAAATTATTTTTATTCAAATTTTAGGGCTTCTCCAATAATATCATATAACATTATACAAAATCACCCTATGGATCTGTATGAAATACATTAGCAAGGTAACTTATGGCTTACTCTCGCCAGGATTTTATATCCAAATGTGGAATAATATTGTTAATATATTTTTCCATCTCTAGCCATCATTGTTGGGTGAGTAGTTGTAATAACATGCCATATTTTGTGTCTCTAACAAAACAGGGGTTTTTTTGCCAAAATACTACCTACAAGTTATCTGCAGCCACCACGACAAAACTCAAGTCTGTGCAGTTTTTCTCATTCCCCTTCTGCAGTAAAACAAGTCCTTTTTAGAAAAGGAGTGAACATATTCTGTAGTTTATGTGTGGCCTCCCACACAGTAAAACAACACATCAAATCACATTGTCTGCAACCTGGTCTCACAGCAACACCAGCAAAAGCAGGGCTCTAAAGGCAAACAAACTTTCCGCCAGGTGACCAAACCAAACGTTCTACCCTGTGTGCGTTAATGAGCTTTAATTGCCGTGATCAGCCACACCTGTGGCACCCCACATTCGCCTCCTCTTCCCCAGCCTGAGCTCTACCTAAGCTCAGCCTGAGGCCGGCGCCCCCTTGAGCCAGGGCTCATCCGGAGAGAAGGATTTCTGTTTGACTGCAGACCTCATGAGCTGGGCTGTGAATTGGAGGTGGTCACCTTCCTCAGGGAATAACCCCTGGCTGGAGCTGGCATGGAATTCCCTCTGGCAGGAATTCCCTCTGCTCTAGGCTCGCCCTGCTCAGGGAGCACTGCTACCCTGGCTGCTCCCTGGCACACCAAACTGCAGTGACCTCCCCTGACATGGAAGGGGGGACAGGTGCTGGGCTTGAGCATGCTGGCAGGGACGTGCAAGAGGTAATTTTATGTTATTTTAA
Organism: Camarhynchus parvulus; assembly: GCF_901933205.1. Lineage (NCBI taxonomy): Eukaryota > Metazoa > Chordata > Aves > Passeriformes > Thraupidae > Camarhynchus > Camarhynchus parvulus. The sequence goes on along the minus strand of NC_044574.1, from coordinate 50,550,784 downwards.
TCTTCCTGTTGTCAAAGATGTATTAGTAATTAAGCTGGCAATGTTTTCACAAAGCAAAGCTGGGAAACCCATTTATTTACTTGTATGCCTTGAAAATATTTAACTCAATTTATTCTAGCTCTTTTTTGTGTATTCAGAGACAAAATTTTCTGCCCCTTGCCATGTATCCAGTCTGATCCCTAGAATTTGTCTGTTCTGTTCTAAAGATGATTGCTTTACTTTGGGGTATATTTACCTATCTTTATAGAAGGAGAGGTAGATGCATTTCTACTTCTCCCCCTATTTCTGAACACCTTTGCATTTTTACATCTAACAAAGCCTGCTCTTAAGTAACTGTAGAGAATAAAATTCTTTATTGTTAGTATTGTTTTAAGTTAAAGACCTTGTAAGGAAATTGCATCTGGCTTGGAAATTACAGGGTTTTTTTGAAGTTTAATGCTGATGAACACACATACAATACTACATTTATTTGGGACTTCTCTCTACTGCTAATTACTGAAACCCATAAAATCTATTATTGGCAATTTCTTGTGACAGTCAATTGGTTTTCAAGCTTTCAATGAGCTTAAAGTGCTCCAAAAATACAACCTGGTTAGTGACAGACGTTAAAAACAAACACTGAAGTTATTTCAGACCCTTAAAACTTCAGTGTATTTATACTCATGATTTTGCATGCTGTCCAGTCTTGCTGGTGAGCAAAAGACTTATCTGTCCACACCATCAAAATCTCCTCTGAGGGCAATGAATACAATTTTTATTATTTTAATTTGCTTTTTGTTGAAGTAGCTAAAAAACAATAGGGCAAAATAAAAGGTTTTTACTTCAGAGCCAGATACATGCAGCAAAGAAAGGAAACAGCAAAACTGAAATTACTGTGATGAGCTTAATTATCATCATGGGCTCTGGAGCCTTACTCATAGAGGAGAGTAAGGGAAAGGAAACTGGAAAAGAAAAAAAATCTACTTTTCAAGGTAAAAACTTGTTTTCAAATTCTCTGTTTAATCTGCTTCCATACTTGAGGTAACAGCTCAGCTATAAAAGTGTTGTTCTCGCACAGCAGTGCTGCAGACAGCTGTCCGTGCGTACTTCACGTCACCTAGCAGTGATGTCTGCAGACACTGCCGCTAGCCCATGTGGGTTTTGTTTAGTTTTAACAGAAGTGTAATACTATTATAACTTAGTGATTGGAGGTAAATCCTCTGTGATTTATCCAGTCCCTCTCCTTTTTAATGAAGGAAGGTGGAATGCACTCCCAAACTTCACTTTTCCTGGGTTTTATGTGTTAAATTTACCTCTGACTATTAAGCTTAGGCTTTTACACTGAGAATTGTGGTTACACTGCCAGCAGCTGAAACTGTGTGCAGGGAAGAGAAAGCTCTGATTCCAGCCTGTAGCCTTTCTTCCTTGTAGTTCTGAGGCAGGTGGAGAAAAAGGAATGAGCAATAAGAGGTCACAAATTCAAACCAGATTTCAGTGATCTGCGCACTGTATTCTCAGTGCAACGTTGTGACTGTACATAATAAAAAGAAAAGATTTGGAGTCCTAAGTCAAATTAGTTTGTTTCACGTTTTATTAAACATTTCAATAGGCTTCTTTGCCCCTTAAGAGAATACATTCAGCATCACAAATCTTATATTCTTATTCTGATAAGGAATTCCTTCACAATCTCAGGGAGAGTCTGGGAACAGTCTCTGTCCTTCAAAGTATAAAAGTGAAAGGAAAGTCACCATCAGTACAGTAACAAACAGCTTATTCTGAAAGTTAACTTTGCAATCACATGCAAGTTGGATGCATGTTGTCCAACATTTGGCCTTGTTTTTGCTGAGTACTTCCTTTCTGTGTCATGTAGAAATATTGTCAGTCAACTGTACTTTTTATTAACTTTGCTATGGAATGTACTTCTGGTGGTTACAAATAATCTGTGACTAGGCAGACTACTCCAGGTAGTACCTAAGGTCCAGCAAAACCATTCCAACTTTCAGCTGAACACTGAATGGTCAAGTCTGTAATTAACCTTATGGATAACTCTTGGCAAATCATTGTCTGTTACTCTGTTTGTTTGCATTTCCTTTCCAAGATTGTCTGTCTAGAGAAAAGTTTGACAATAAAGTGCCATGTATCACAGGTGATTCCAGTTGCCCTTTGAAGCTTTAACTAACACCAGGGCCTAGGCAATATCTAGTTATCGCCAGGTGTTATAAGTTAATGAATATCAGAAACAAACAGGTGGCTCTCTCCAAAATTCTGCATACATTTTAAAAAAGAGATAAATATTTCAGAAAGATGATCTTCCCTCCCTGCTTCCAGTCTTCTTTCTGTGACTAATAGTCATTAGAATGTCAGATTTCCTCTGCAGGTAGAATAGTGTCATAATGTTCACAAAACAGGGAAAAATATATTTGAAAGGCAGTGGGTAAATTTAAGTCCTGTCAAGAAGCTGGGTGTTGTCAATATTTAAAATAACCTGCCATGACTTGGCAAGCTACCACTGCTATTTATATTCACTACTTCAGCTCCTTGTAAAACCAAACAGCAACAAACCATTTCAATCAGAATGAGCCTTAAACACGGGAACTGTTTGTGCTCCCCAACCCTAATAATTAGTAGAAGAAAGTGGAAAGTAAGTACTGATAATTACTAGAAGAGGAAAAAAAACCCAAGCAAGAAACATTTCGTTCTCATTTCTCTTTGCTTGCTTGGGTCAATCTCATTGGTTTTTAATAGGTGCAACCATGTTTCACTCAGAGTTTTTAATCCCAAATATTGGACAGAAGACACCTGAAGGGGAATGTGGAAGGTCCAGTAGCAATGCTGGCTATAAGCTTGACTCCTTTAAGCACTAATCAGCAAAGAGTTACTTTACTCCAGATTAAAAGAAAACCAAACTGGATTATTTTAACAGCCAAGAAGACCTAATAATGTGTAGCCTTTGTTTTTCTTACTGGTATTTTTGGTGACATATGTGCAAGAAAAAAGGCCAGTAGTTTTGAGTGTCTTCTGTTTGTGCCCTAGGAATGGCTCTGGTGAATAACAATGGTGTGGATGGCATGGATGCATTCTGAAAAACGAGGTAGGTGTTTGTACTCTGCTTTTAAAGGATGTAAAATATTCGTTATGGAACTTTACTGAATTGGTGCTTTTGGAAGCTGAGTCTGATTCAATATGCTATGTGATGTATTTCATTTTAAGGTGCTTGTAAGCATAATAGTCTTCATGTTCAGCTATATTTATACTTTAACTTCTCAAATAATTGGAGCTTTTACCTCCAGTCATCACTGACTTTTAACATTTATGTTAATCTTTCTAAGGTAAAAGTATTAAGCATTAATACGGATGTATTGAATCTTTAACATTTTTGAAGAGTAACCTGTTCTTTTTGAGGGATCACCCATGATATTTTGAAAATAGTTATATATATGAGGCTTTTGCTAGCTTGTACACAGATAAGGTTTATAAAGCAAGCCACCCATTTGTAGAAAAATAAAAATTAAATTACTTTAATAAAGATGTCTCTGTGATACTTCACAGGAGAGGGGGAAAAAAGGACAAAAGATAAAAGCAGAGAGATTAATTCTGCAGATTGGTACTGAAAGTACAACCCTGTATTTTCTGCACAGATTTACAAACAGCAGTGGAAACCTGGGATTTAATGCTGCATTTCTCCATGTTCTTACTGGCATTAGCTCTTTTAGTCAGAAAGCAGATACCAGACTGCACAATTGCTTTATCAAGCCTTAGAGTTTCACAATAAGAATGTTTGATTATATTTCTGAAATTATTTACTCATCAAACAGTGCTATTAAATGCAGGATACCTTTACAACACTGCTTCTATTGTTGTTTTCACATTCTATTTTGCCGGCAATAAATCATTTTGAAGCAATTCATTTTTTACACATTGAGAGATAGACAGCAGATCCAGAACTCAGCAGATGACACATTAAATTCAGAGACATGTCAGTCACATTTAAAGCATGTGGCCGACTCCTACAGCAGATCATTCCAGTGGAAAAACCAGTTTCTCTGCAGTTCTCTATCCATGTCAAGCTGAAATAGAATTTTGTTCTTGTTCACCTGGATAAAGAATTTTTAATGCATGTTCTGTACTTTGTCACAGAGTAGTAATAAAAGAATAACCACTATCCACATCAGAAGTACAGAGCTCGTAGCCCAAAGACAAGACTTTTAACCAACACCACTTGGATTATCCTGTGTTTCCTAAGTATATATATTTGACAAATAAAAATCAAGAACGTTATTTCTTATTATAGTAAGGAAACATAATATTTCAGGCATTGGCATTCACCTTTGGCTATCAATTAGGATTTTGAAGATAAACTTCAGACGCCTTCAGTCTGAGAAAATGCAGGCAAACAGGAGCTAGCCTGGAGCTCTGCTCTCCTGCAGACTGTAACACTCACTGCTGAACAGGACTGACACCTCCAGCGCTGCTCCTCAGGGCCAGATTTGTTTGTAGGAATTCGCTTGTTTTGATAAAACATACATAACTAAGACTATTTAATGAAGTAGGAAAATCCCATCAAAGATAAGCTATCCTTGATAAACACTGATGTTTGAGTTTCTTGGCACATCAGAAAGTTTGCTGCATCTTCATTTTTACACGTTTAAGGATCTGTTTCTGTGCTGTGGTATTCAAGCCTGACTTACTGGTGTTGTTCAGTATCTTTTTGTTGGATGCAGCCAAATGCACTGAATTTTAGCTTTGGACTGTCCCAAGCAGTCAATGTTAAGTGGTAATTTTGCACCTTGGCCTGTAAGGGCTGCTAAGCAATGTCTGCAGTAATTATGTCTGTTTCTGCTGTCTGTTATTTAGTGTTAAAGTTTGGACTGTACAATTCTGAAAAATTTCTCTGGATTTTTTGCATCTATTATTTCAGCTAATAGTTTTAAAGAGAAACTTTACAGTAAGACATGTTTCAGGGCATCACTATTGGAGTTTTTATGGGTGTTAGGCAAAAATGCCAAACATTGCTGAGAAGCAGTATGTTGTGAAGCTCAAGTGCTGTTTGCTATGCATCAGAGATGTTCAGATTTTCATAGGTAATGTCCTCAGTATTTCCTTTGTTGTAATTACCATTCTAGTGGGAATGTGCTTTTTTTTCTCTAATGCAGCCTTTCTCTGCTGGAAAATTTGTGATGAGTGTATTTCCTTTCTTTGATGCTAATAGTTAAATTCAACTGTAAATGGAGTGAAAATGGACACAAATGTGACAGATGTGACTTTCTAAATTGACATTTGTGGTAGAAACTCTTTGCACATTTTCCTAACACCACCAGCATTTCCCTTAAGTAGCACTATGGCTCTTGTCAAACGCTATCCCAAAAGGTCACTTATTTAGGCCATAGCTCTTGCTCTCCCTGGCTGCTGCTGCACTGTTCTAATCACCAGGTGACATTACTGAGAAGGCAGCGCTAAAAGGCCCTTTAAGAGAGAGGGGATGGGACTTAAGGCGGGCTTTTTTGGCATATAAAGAAGCTCCCAGGATGCTTTCCTTTATGCAGAAAATATATCTGCCTCTCTCTAAAATCTCTGCAATGTGCAGCATGTATTCTTTAGCCAGGCGTAATAACTGAGGTATTGTCACATGCTGACACTTGGTATTTCCTGGGATGTGTTTCTAATGCTTTCAGTTAAAGCACATTAAAAATAAACATAAATCAGAAAAAATGCTTGTGTCTATAATGCTTCTAGAAGCTTTATTTTATTATGTGTTTTTTAAATGCTATACATATCAAACCTCTGCATTAATTTCCATCTTGTCCTGTTCCTCCATGAAGTAAAACTGTGCAGGACCTGGAGACAAATGGGAAGAGAAAGCAAGAAAGTTTTGTTGTTAAGCTTTTTGCATATTATATTATAAGAGGGGGTCTAAATGTCTCTGCTTTGAAAAGTACTTTACTTGTGGACCTGAAGAAACGTGCTTGTAATTCCACTACAGAAATGTAAGAGATTTTGCAGAGTAACAAAATTGTACAACCTTTTGTGACATGTTCAGAGAGAAAGTAAAGCTAATGCAGTCAAACAAAAGAATCAAGGACATTTCTTAAGCTCTGGAAGTAGAGTATGGTACTTGGAGAGATTTCTAGCTGCAGACTTGAGAACTACACATGGATGCATATATACCCAGTTTTTGTGATTTATGTTGACAGGTCATATGCTACCAATGCTGGGAATTATTTTTCCCTGACATAAAGGTCTCTCAATAATTGAAATTTGACCTGAATGTGAGGGATTGGTTGGGGTAGCTCAGTATTATCAAATTTTCCATAAATTTCTTCAATGGATTGACCTTTAGCATCTTTTTAAAACTCTAATGTTTCCCACTGCATCTCTGTGATGGCCTGAATTTATAACTCTCCCTCTCTAGCAGGAGATGGGGATTAAATGTGTGCTTGTGCTTTTCTTCTCTTCCCTTCTACCCTCCTGCCAAGTTCTGGAAGCATTGGTCATAGGTGACAGTTTTCAGCTCCTTTAACAAAATAATTGGTGAGATGAGTTCCATCTAATGCACTGACATTTTATGATGAATGAATCTTGATTTACTCTCTGAATCCTTAAATGATTGAGCTTTTTTTGGTGAGGATATTGATCACTTCCCTTCCTTTTTTTCATTATTGTTGTTGTACTGAGGTTTTTTTCCTTTTAATTGTTACAAATCTGTTGCAAGCATGCACAAAATTTCAGTACAGTGCTTTTCCATTTCAGGAGTTCATGGCAGTTTCTCATGATCAAAATAGTCAAAAGGGGTTAATATATGGATCAGGAATTTCTCCCACTGATTGCTGTTTTTCCATGAACATGTGCATCCCATAATTGCCCTCATAATATTTTTGTGAGCTTTTCTGTAGACCAGAAATCTGAGTTTACTTTTGTGGAGTTGGTAGTTTAGGTACTGAGTGTCTTCCTCTTCATTGCTGGCTGTTACTGCAAACTTTTCATTTCAGCTGTATTTCTAAAGAATGAAAAATTTGTGCTTTTGAAAGCATTTCAGCAGGCTCCTACTGGTTCAGACTCACAGGGATCGCTAGTCTGATTGTTTCTCTGGGGTTTCCCACTTCTTGAGGCGTGCCTGTGGACACCTGCTCTCTGTTAGTTACTTGCCCCAGGTACATTCTGCCTTCAGTTATCCTTGCAGCCTCTGGCTCTCGTGACATCAGGGTTGTAGGAATGATGTGTTGGACACCACTTGAAGTGCAAATATATATGTGCTTTATTTTTTTAAGTGTAGCAAGTTTTAGAAGGATGGAAACAGCTATGAAACAAAGCATCTGGGGGAAACAATTTAGTCAAAAAAAATGAGAATGGTAATGGGGAACTCATTAAGACAACTTGCTGTAGATAATTATGTGTGTGTGTTTTAAAGCCTTAACGAAAGAGTAATACATTCAGGTTCTTGTTTATTGTTTCTGGCAATGTTCAGTGCCCTTCTGGCAGATTTATATATTTGTAATTTTGAGCAGTGAACTATAATTTTTTTAAAGTTGCATCTTTTTTTAGCAAATATACTACAATGTAATTTTACCTAAACATATGTAAAAGATGTTTTTCTTATCTCTAAACATATCTGTTGAAGTGGGTGAATTCCTTGGTAAAAATATTTGTGAAAGTTAAAGACCTTGTGTTGTATATTGTATATCTGGAATATTAGGGGCCTTTGGCATTTGTAACTGTATCAGGGGTTTGTCCTGAATGTTTTTCAGCAAACATTTTGGTGTAATTCTACCATGTAAATCTTTTTATGTGTTATGTGCTTAATATGAACTGCAATACACGGTTATTATAGGACACAGTTGTATAAATATTAACTATATGTGGGCCCCTCCTAGGGAAATAGCTTTTTTGGCAAATATAGTCAGGGCTTTTGGTTTGTGTTTTGGTTTTTTCCTTTTTTTTCTTTTGTTTTTTTGGATCACTTTGATTTGCTTGGTAAAACAAAATTATTTTTTATATCAGTGATCAAAAGTCCTTTAATTGAGATTTACAAACTTTTCATTTTATCCTTTCTCCAGAATTGCCTTGGAGAAGAAGTAAAAATAAGAAACTCCAGACAGTTCTCTCCCTGATGGTTTTTATGCAGGATAATGATCCATTCTTTTAGTAGTTTCCAATCAGCATATTTCAGTTGTAGTTTGAAGTATTCTGTTTTTCTAGCAAATTATCAGAATTAATATCAAAAGTTATTCAGATTACCCTCCCCAAGGCCCCCTAGAGAATTTGGCAAGAATTATTTAAACACTTGTCTACAAACTGCTGTTCAGACAAGCCATTAATTTGCTGAAAATATTTTTTTTATCAAACCAATACACAATTAACATATTTTTGTTTCTTATGCATTTCTTTTGTCATTTTGTACTTCTGTAGATACAAACCCACTCATTTCAAAGCAGAAAAAACCTATTAAGATTAATTTTTAACTGTAATCCACACTAGCTTGCTTTTCTTCAATGACTTTTCTGATACAGTGTGGTTGTTTTCACTGTTTGGTTACTTGTACTTTTTTGCCTTTATAACCCTTTTATATGGGGTGTTTCTATTTGCCTTGGAATTGTGTCTTTTTTTCTCTTTTATCTGCTCTGTGAGGTATTGCCTTCATTTTTTTTCTGTACTGCACAATGCATTTTTTTCAGCTTGCATTATTCCCTCTTCCTTCTAGCTATCTTTTATCCTATTCAAAAGAAAAGAAAAAATACCTGTATTGCATTGTTGTACTATGGTATAACTTCTTTGATATGGGAAGGACTGTAACTAAATCTACTCTCCCTAGCCCAATAAATCTCTCTAATATACACAAAAAAACAGCTGAAACAGATCTTCTAGGCTCAAGTCAGAGCAAGACTTCTTGCCAAAATGGAAATAAACTTCACAATATCACTTCATCATAGGATTTAATGTAGGAGTTTGTCTATATCCAGTAGATCTGAAAAAATACTGTTTCCTCCATTGTGGAAAATATTACTAGTTGTTTACTGATTTTTTTTTTTTTGAGGGGAAAAAAAGGCAAAAAGAAAAGCAAATGCTATCATCAATACGATCATGACCAAAAATCTGACTTTTCCAGTGCAGTATATCCCATGATGGACTTGGTCATAAATAAAATATTTGTATGTGCAAGTCTCTTAAATGTGTTGAACTGGGAAGAGCAGAGGGCACTGACAGCTGCTTTCCTGTGTCTTAGAACAACCCAAAATCTCATTCAGAGTACCAGTTTTCTGTTTAACCCCCTTTAACATCTGTGGCCCACCATGTCAACACAGGTTTTGAGGGAAAGCATTCCAACAGTAATGAATGAGGAAAGATCTTTGAATTTATGTTCTTCTGAAGAACTGGTAGTAAGTTAAAAGCAGATAGCTAAACCAATTCCTTCCATAATTTAAATAATGTAACATCTCCACTTTCACAGACTTGTTGTGAGTGCTTAGTTCTATATTTCAAAGTTTATTGAATTTTTTGACATATATTGAAAAATATGAATAATTGATATTTGAAATTATTACTATTTCTCAGGAAAAGTTGTTTCTACTAGGAACTTCTATAATCTGAAATGAAATACATTATATTTTTTATATAACCCTTCCAAAACAGATTTTGCTATGCAAAATGCTTTTTAGAAGATTAAGCCCGAATGTCACCTAATCTAGTCTTGTGGCCCTCTGACATGTGTTAATTTAGATTTATTCCTATGATCTCATGATTTTACTAGTCTATAAAAGCAAGTTATTATCACTGTACAAATTCAGGATAGTAGCACTTAGTCTTATGTAATGATTTATCATTTATTTTTTTCCACATTCCGCATGCTGCTTCACAAGGTCTCAGCGCAGAAGAACAGTGCTATTAAAACCCAATTTATAGGTAGGTAAACTGGGGCATGGATTTTGAGGGTTTTGCCAGCCAGCTGACAGCCAGTCAGCTTTAATGAGGGATAGATTGGCTCAGAGTGTCTGGATTTTTAGTTAGCTTACATATATTATCCCATCAGTTGAATGTAGTTCACACAAATTTGAAGGCGTGTAGCTAAATGAAACTCTCCTGTGCTGCTCTGTGTATGTGAAAAATTGGTGTATTCTCAAAATGGATGTTTTTTTCCACTACAGTGAAGGAAGCCGGGGCTTAGCTGTGCAAGGCACTCCACTGAAAAATTAGAAACTTTTACTTTCATAGATGTTAGATGTAACACATTATATAGTACTCTTCAGTCTTGATGGTAATGATTTTTCTCCCTTCTTAATTAAGGCAAATTATCTTCCCCTAATCTCAGTCATGCTCCATTTAGAGCATTGCTGATATATTGGTAGAGTGTCTTGGTTTGGTTTTTATAAAGGTCTCCCTGTCATCTGCACACTGCCCAATTTTCTAGGTCACTGAAATTTTCTTGTGAAAAAATTCCATAACTTTTGTATGCATAAGATTTCAGAGCAACATAAGTGTTTACAAACCTATGGAAGTCTTGATTACAAGTTGTTTTTGTATAAAGGAAATGATAGAATTGCTGGATAAGGTTGAAGTGTTAGCTCAAGTCTCACAAAGCAGAACAATTTTTAGAACAGGGACAAAACCATACTGCACTCTTTTCCTCTGAGAATGATAAATAAGGAGTAGCACTTTTGGCCATAAATATGCTTCTAAGTTGGTTGTACTATACTTCTCTACCATAAAATATCTGAATGTTTGTTCTTGAACAATTTTTGATTTGAAACTCTTCACAAAATATTGTCCAGGTTTCTTTGGTGTGCTGTCCACAAGTTAAAAGAAAAAGGACATGCTTTATTAGTTTTAGTGTCTTTTTTCAATAGGCTATTTTATGGTCACATTCGTACTACCTGTGATTTGCCTCATCAACCAAAAGTCTTGTTCTTGCTGCCCTAGTTATTATGGAAGTGAAAGAGATAATGTTTTCATTCCTTGGGTCAATGAATACCATCTCAGGTCTGCCTCACTTGGAGCTGGTACTCCTATCAGAAATTCTGGGCTTATCAGAAATTCTGTTTTCATCTGCCTGAAACTTATTTTTTGATAGCTGTATTATGAATGTAAATGGTTCAAGGCTACTTAATGAAATATTTCTGGAAGAAGAGCTTAGGAAGTTTGCTCTCCATCTTTGCCTGGAGATAGTCTCCTTATTCATTTGGCCATGTCATCCCAGGATGCTTTTTCTAACACTTCTGATTTGAGAAAAATATATTTATAATAGATCTCTCTTGTGACTTGCACCAGAGTTTTCTACCAGCAAACTCAATGCTTGTAAAAGACATTATTTATGGCACTTTACTCTTGCCTTTTGAGAGTAATGTCTTTGATGCTTATGTTTTTTGTTTTGGTTGTTTGGTTTGTTGTTGTTGTGGATTTTTTATTTGTCTTTATTTGTTGTTTTGTTGGCTTTTGGTATGTTGAGGCTTTTGGTGTGTTTTTTGCAGAAGTCTTATACTTATTTCTTGTGTCAGTTATAGCCTCTTTTTTTCTTAGCTCAGTCAATACCCATGTTTTCTGAACTAACCTTCACTCAGAATCAGAGTTGCATGGCTGATAACTTCATAACTTCTGAAAATGTTATTCAGTTCATGTTGTGTTCCTCTTTTTTTCTGGTAGCAAAATCAAAACATGAGATTGTTCCGTAGTATCTCTTATCCAGGATTTTTATTGCCTCTGAACCCCACCATGGTTATGCATTTCTCTAGTGCTTTACTTTTTATTTTGAATGCTCACTGAGTTTTAGAAGTGTTTCACAGAATCAGACAAATATTGCATCTCTCCTCTTCTCATTGTTTGAATTAATGACTGCCCTGCAGCTATCCATATTTATCTTCAGTATTCTGACTCCAGTGAAGCATTCCCTCTTATTTTTGTTTTGTTTATTTGCCCATAATTGGGGCCCATAGTTGGGGTTTTGTCATGGCATTTTCTTTTCATCATAGTGAGAACTGTTCAAGGGCATGAACATTCAAATTTCTGACAGAAGAATAACTATTAGAATGGACCTCAAATGTGGTTAAATGCTAGAGAAAATTAAAGGTTTTGGGCGGACAGTTTCATATCCTGAATGTACATGGGGAAAACTGAAGCCAGTAAGGAACTTAGTGTGGCAGTTCTGCACGAGTCAAATCTATTCAGTGATTTGCAGGGACTCTTGGTGATGAGCAAAGCCCATGGAAAATGTGGGATCCATATTGCCCAGCATCAGCTGGAATGCGCCAGTTGTATGAATGCATTAGCTACTTAGCTAGTAGCTGTTTTCTTTTTTCTGTAGATAGGAACTAACTTGTCATTTTCTTATAATGTATTCTCCATCCGTGTCTTTTCTCGTTGCCACTTAATTAGTCTGCATGCTCCAGGCATGTTCAAAAGAGTGAATGTTTTGAGCCATCCTGTAAACCTAAATTCAGAGAGATAAGGTCCCTCTGCTCTTGAATTCGTAGCTCATATAGTTCAATTCCTGTAGTTAATTCACTTACCTGTTGGTGTATCATCAGAGCAGAGAAAGTAGGCTGTGAGCCTTCCTCTGTAGGTGCATTTTTCATCTTTTTTTGGTGATACAGGACAGAAACAAAGAAAGACTGGAAATTAAAATATGACTGTGCAAGTCTGAACAAAGTTTTATATGCCCTCCATGCCCCTAAATTAGTAGACAGCAATAACTGCAAAGGAGGTTGCTGAAGTTCTAATTGGTATTCCTACTACTGTCCATTAGGGTAAACAAAGTACATTATTTTCCTGCTGCTGACACAAAAAGGTCATTTGCAAGAGCCACTGACTTCAAAAACGTGTCACCACTAATGGAAAAAAAAAAAGATGCTACTCGGGTATATTTTAATAGCTTTCCTCAAATTCTGTAGGCAGCTGAAATTACATTACTTATTCTAAACTTCTGAATCTTCAATAATGTTTGTAGAGGGCAAATAAGGATTTTCAAAAGCAGAGCTTGAGGTAGGATGGACGCAGTTTCAGATTTCTCTGACAAAGTGCCATTTGAACTCTTCAGGTATGTTTCAGTATTTGGTAGTAGTAAGATCCTGTAAAGAAGAAAACACTGCCTAATGAAGTCTATGTTTTATTTCTGTTTTTATAAGGAACCCCATGGATCTAAACATTTTGATATACTATTAAACATATAAAACTGAAAGTAGAATTCAAGCTCAGTAATTATAAAACACTCCCTTATCTCCACACAGCTCTAAGTCTGTAGTAGGATAAACATTTAAGAGAATGTTTCATCTTCAGCAGAACAGACAATTTAATTTCAGTCTTGTATGATATATTTTCCTACCCATGGAGTGCTAAAGTGTTTTACAAGACAGTCAAGTAAGTACAAAAGTGAATATATGGACAAACAGCAATTTCTATCATGATCAGCAAAGCTAAATCATAGTTTCACTCCAAAAAGTGGATAAAGTTATTTGAGCTCAGTGCAAGTAGAAGTCATGGACTGCAATTCTCTTTGGTTGACTTTGGGCTATTCTTTCTTGCTATGACACAGAGGGGTCTCAGTTTTTTGCAGTTTGAAACAAAGATGCAAGAAGTACAAATCCAAAGGCTGATAGCTTGATAGCTGTCTATGTTGCAATGCAGTACTAGGCTTATTCACAGCATTTATAAAGGTAACAATTTTAAATGTACAACAAATTAAACAATTATTACTTTTACCACATTTTCCACTAGAAGACAAGAACAGCAGTTACGAGGCTTATGGTCCACCATTATTGATTCTCTATTCTTTCTTCAGAGACTGGAATATTCCTCTGTAATTTTGAATGCCTTTAAAACATAAATGAATATTCAGTTTCCATCTATTCAGCTGCAAAGAGAAAGGAGAAAGGAAGTGCGGTACTGGAAACAGTAGGACTGTTAATTGAGGTATTGGTATGTTCATGAAGCCTTATGCTTAGAGAAGGGAGTGATAGCAAAGAAATCCACTGAAAGGGAAGGAAGACCAACCTCAAATGTATTCATTATGCTGTAGGTACCCTTGCAGTTTCAGAGGGTAATCATAATCTTCAAAAGTCTATAGTCTAAACTCTAGATTTGCTATACATGAATGTAACTGCAGAAGAACTGCTTGTTACCTTTAAGAACATGCAATAAACTGCAGCAGTAGGAAAAAGCCTGCTTCTAACAGATTACTCTGTTTGACATGGAGAACTTGCAGATGCAACTCTGCCAGTCAGACACTTGAGATGGCTGGGACAGTTCAGTCTGTGCATTGTCTCCTTCCTGTGCTCCAGTTGCTGCTATGAAACAGCAAAAATGCACAAGACTATCCTCAAAACTAAGACTTCATAAATGAGCTGGCATGAAAATCCTTGATCTAAAAAAATAATGCTCTCAGTGTGTCATTCTCAGGGAAAAATATTCTATTTGGTGAATAAACAGAACAACCAAACCTGACACATGTGTTTGTGTTTACCGCACAAACACTTTGTACTATTATTTTGCAAGGCTTTTTGGTCTGAAAGGACTTGAATCTCTTGAGATCCTCATTCACAATGATTATTGGGTTCAGGTAGCACCCACAACACAGAGCTTGATTATTACTGAACTGTTCTACCTATGTAACTGATGAAATGGAGTTTTTCATACCTTGGTTAGCCAAACTTTAAAGTTATTGAATTTCATGTTGGCTTTTTTCTTTGAAACCACAAAATCATGATACTGGTTTTTTTTTTTGGTTGTGTTATGAAATCCTAAACTCTCTCTTCTGTTGGCTATGCATGTACAGCACACCATAGGAGGAAAAAAAAAGAAAAAATAAAGGAAGTATATTGCTGATTTTTATCTGTATTGCAGATATAGATTACCACTCTCCTTTTGAAATACAGCCCACATGTGAAATAAGAAACACTGCTAACACAATATTGCTTTATTTTGGCGCTGACCTTGGTGTAAGACCCCCTATACTCTATCTATTGTCTGATGGGCAATTGTAGAGCAGCTCTAAAACTGTGATGGAAAAATGATCTAAGCTTCATATAAAATTTCACATGGTGCCACTCTTCTGAGACTGTCTGATTTTTGGTCCATGTGTATTTTTTGTCTGGAAGTCACTAGGAACATTTTTACAAAGGTTTACTAGATGTGAATAAATAAAAATTGACCTGAGGGTTTAAAGATTAAAATTAATGGAAAATTACTAATAAAGTCATTTTATGAAGGAGATTTTTACACACTCAGCACTATTTGAATGACATTTTCATATAATGAGCAAACTGCATGTACTTTTGAAAATAGATAAAAGGAAAAAGTTGGAGCCTTTACAAGGAAACCTAGTATCTCACCTGGCAACTCAGAAATGTGCCTTGTCATTCTTCTAAATATGTTGAGTAGAATCACTTAATCTGCTTTTCACTTTTACAATACTTTGAAAGCTACTGCTGTTCTGAGAGAGGATAAGAGTATGAAAATAGAGTTAATTATGAACCATGATTTGATCAATGCTGGCACGAGGAAAAGTGCCCTGCTTCTAGGACAGGTGGTGTAAATTTAAATAGCTTGGCTTCAAATTTCAAAATATCAGTTTGCGATTTTTAGATACTCAGCTATAGTATCCAGAGATGGATGCTGAAGTGTCTCATGTCTTTCACAATACACTCTGGTCTTCAGTGAAATCACTGCTCATTTTAACATCTTAAACCCTACTGAGTCAATAAAAAGCTGTACACCACTGTCCAGTGCTATAAATATAACAACTTTCTCACTTCTGGAAATGTTTCTCTCCTATACAAAATTTCTAAACTGTTCCAGCCTGATTTATGTTCTTTTATGATTTCTGCGAATGCTTAGTGGGCTAAACTGCAGTCACAATACCTGTTTCTATTTCATGCTACATCATATGTGAAAACAAGCTGTTCTTTAAGGCAAAACAGGAATTTATTAATGTGTTTTAGTAACTAAACATGAATTATTTCTTTGGACACTGCTTGCTGTCAATATTGATAGCTTTCTAACAAATTCTCAGTGTCCACAGGTTGACTTTTCCTAATGGGCATCAACTAGGCAGCATAGCACAGTACAAGAAGCAAAACAGCAATTCCAAGTTGTAGGAATAAAATATGAAGTAACATGCAGTTGGCCTGCCATATACTGAATGATGGTGCTGACAGAATGTGCCATTTCTGAACCACTCTTGGGGAAATAAAAGCTGGTTTTTTCCCCTTTGCACTACCTACTGTGTTCATGGTAATATGAACTTCTCTGCAGGATAAATTACTATAAACCCAGTTTCACTACATTAATTTTTAAAATGTTTATTGTTCATATTTGAAATGAAATATAAGTCTTAGGCTGCATCTCAGCCTTTGTGTACTGGCATTCAGATACAGCATATAGCTTTTATAGCACTGCTATTATATCTATTAATCAATTATGTATTTTTAAAAGCATTCAATACATTAATTCTTTATTTTCCATCAAAACCTCCATTAGTAATTTCCTGGAGAAGTAATTGTGTAAGCACCTCAGCAATTACAGTAACACTACACAGTAATTAATACTGCATAAGAGGTCAGATTAGCTGGTATTATTTCTTCTTGCTTCTGAGTTTTCTAAATATTTCCTGATTTTCAGCTTTGCAGTGTTTTAATTAATCTGTCTGCAATGCTCTATATTGCATCCTGTGTGAAACTGTACTTTTTGTCCAAGAAGTTCAGTGAATATTAAGTAGGTAGGAAATGTTTTTGTCTCTTAAATTAAGGTGCAGAGAAAAGTTTGTCCTTTTTTTGTTGTTTAAGATCCTGAAAATATAATAAATCAGCATTTTTAAAATATATGGCTTTAGGATGAAAAGTCCTGAATTATTGAAGATGACCCTTCCTGACATCTCTAGAATTCTAAATGGAGCTATCTTACCCTTGGCTTTTTATGGAGTCTGTGTTTTCTAATAGCAGCAAGTATAGAAGTTGTAAGGGAACTTTCTGTTGTCTTATCAGAGGAACAAAGCTGCTGGTAGACATAAAATCTGCGCAAATGCAAGCCCTCCCCTTCAATAATTAAATAGTAGGAATAGCTTGAAAACAGCTCCACAAGAAATAGGATCCCTGTGCAGTTTCTACCTGTTCCTACTTTAAATGTTTGTTTAGGAAAGTTGTTTCCAGTATGATGTAAAACTGACTTCTCAGCACAAGCAGTACTGTAATTTGAAGTGAAACAATCACTAAAATATAGAAGAAGACATCCATCCATACATATTTAAAACTTCCAGCCAGTGTGAGGGGAAGTGTATGCCAATAAGAATGGAAAATGAATGCTTACAAGCAAACATTGCCATAAAACCTATGCTACAAAAGCCATAGTTTGGGGTGGTTTTTATTAATACAGAAAGAAATCACATCAGTTCAAAATCAATACTTATTGCTGCTGGATTCAAGTGTAGTGAACTGTACATTCTTAATCATGAGTCTAAATCCTCACTGACAATAGTATGCATGTGATGGGCACTGTGCAGCTTGACAGGAGTTGCCTTTTAGCATTTGCAAATGACTGTGCACTTAAGAGAAAAATTGCAATTATTCTTCTTAATTACAAAAGCACTGTCTGCCAGGTAGAGGAGAGAATCTTGTGCTGGCATGTTATTTTCATAAACTATTCATTGCTTGCCATTATATTGACATGGATTTAGGATTCAGTGGAGTCAAAGCAAAGTGACACTCTAATCTGATTTCTTTAGGTCTTGTCAGCTAGGTATATTCTTTTTTTGAAATCCCTGTTAGTGTATGCACAAGTATGATAGTCTCAAAATATTGCATGACGTTCTCATTAATTCTTTAGTGTATGTATCTCATGACATCACTGGGGAATACATTTTGTTGAGATTTTATCTCAACTATTTTAAAAGTATTGGTTTGATGGGTTGGAGCTCTTTAACTCAATTCTTTTCTTCTCAGATATATATTAGGATGTGTATTCATATATTTACACATACATATATGTGCATGCCAACTGAAATACCTATCATTATTGCAAGGATCCAATGTTTCTTGTTTAAAAAAACCCCATAAATCAGAACTTTATAATTTCATGATTTTGGATGATAATTATTTGCAGCAGATTATCCTGAGGAATTTTAGTCCATCAACCTCCAGTTTGAATGGTTTGGTTTCTTTTCAACCTGGCATTTTTGCCAATGTGAGTGCTTTGAAGTGTGTTCTAAAATACTTGTTTGTTCATGATTGCAAATGAGATTCTGGAAGACAAAGGGAATGTGAAAGGCAAAAGTTAAAATAAAAAAATCATGACCAGCAGAAATCTTGAGTCTGTTGTTGGCAGCCTGAAAACACTTTTGTTGAATACAATTATTCTATTTAAAAACTATTTTGCTGTAGTTCAGAGGTCGTGGGATGATTAATGAGAAAACTTGGTCCAAAAAAAAGGGCAGTTGGATATTTTTTATTTTTACAATGTGTTTGTGGATTGTGCTTGTGCTTTCAGGTGCTTTACACCTAAAAGAGCTGAAAAGTCATTGTGTTTAAACGTCACATGGTGAATTTGTGAGAGCAGTACAGCAATGGCAAAATGTTGTGTGTGATGTAGTAAGGCAATGCATCATGCCCTCAACCAGTGGGGTAAAATGCCAGGCTGTCTTCATTAACCTGTTTGGTCTTCGACACTTTGCTCTAGTGGGGACCTCAGAATTGAGCAACAGTGTAATCCTTGTGACAGGATCTCTGAGAAAATGATATAATTTTATCGTCTCTCCTTTCTGTGTACTTCTACTGTAGGCTTTATTTCTGTTTCTTGAACCTTTCTGCTGGAGTATTTTTTTAGAAAGTAAATAGTACTTTTCTCTCCTAAGCTAATGGATTTGGATAGAATAGTCAAAATTATTCTCTGATCTATCATGCAATTCAAATACGTAGACCATTAAAGACATGCTGCTGATGAAAGTCTTATTACTCTCTTTCCATGAGATCTAGGGGTCAGCTCACTCAGGGGACTCCATCTGCTGCACATGCAGGAGCCCAGGTTTCTACATCTAGCATAGTCCTGTCTAGTGCTGTCTATTAGCATTTGGTCTGACCCTCCAGGCTCCCTACTGCTATTGCCTTCTACATGTCTCCAGATACTATGAAATCCTGTGCCTTCACACCCCCTGCTGTTGTGTTCCTCTGCACACCAGCACAGCCTGTAGTCATGTCTTAAGCAACTTATGGTATCTTTTGTCCTTCAGCTTTTATTTTGTTGCCCCTAGACCTGTGCTTTGATCTTTTATGGATTTTTTTCACATTTGTCACCCTAGGAACCTGTCTGTCAAATGCTGCTTCCTTCCTACTGTGCTCTCCTGGCTTCCCTCCCCTCCACTTCTGCCCTGTGTCTGCAGGCAGATGTGCAAGCCCTGCCTCTAACTCAGGTGTCCGAAAGTACTGGTCCCACTGGGGCTGTGACAGTCTGGGCACATGTGAGGGGAGCACACAGCTGAGGCCAATTGATGCTGAGGGACAGCAAATTGCTCTGCATCCCTCTGCTGTAGTAAACACCCCAGGGCAGGTTTCTGCACTTTGTAGCCTTTGCTCTTTCCTCTTGTCATGGGCCCAACAGGTGACCCTGGCTAAATCTCTTAATCTCCATGTATGTTCTTTTCCCTCTATGTGAAATCTGGGTAATGCTATCGAATTACTCGGAAAGCTCTCTTAAGATCTAGTCAGAGACAGTATAAGAGTTAGGTTTTGCTAATTCATCATGAATTTGCTTACCTGTCAGTCACTACGTGTCTTTGGGGTTCACTTTCTCTGTTTCTCTGAAGCTGATTACTGTAATCTTGCATTTCTGTAGCTCTATCTTTAGAGCTTAGTGCATGCTCAGCGTCTAAATGTAAACACAGGCCTACTGCCATTACTTTTTAGAATAATCTTTCTCCAAGTATTTGTTGTCTGTCTAATGACTTCTATAAACTCTTTGGTTCCTAAAAATGCTAATTTTCAATATAAAACTGGGCATATAAATATTATGTTGAATGTCTGCATGAATTTTAGAGCATGTCTTCATTTTGTTTTCTTCCAAGCTTGCCCTACAAGATGATGAACAATCTTGTCCTGATGGTTTCAAATGAACTGTTCATGTATTTAAGTGTTAATGAGATAAATATGTGCCTTGTTGCATTGGCGTCTACTGGACAAAACCCATTAAAATTTAAGTCTTTTGCCACAGCGAGATAAAATTCCTTTCATCCTGAAGATAATGACTGAAGTCACTGGGGGCAATATTTAAACATTTGCAAAATGATACATTTCACTTGTATCTATCTAACCTTTTGTAACATAGGAGATATTGTGTCAGAGTATTTTTTGGGGGGGGAAGGGGTGCTTATTTGCTTGGGGCTTTCTGAAAGATTATCATCTGCAATTACCAGAGAATGTGCCTAGGATTTTTTTTTCCTTTTCTATGAACTGATATGAAACTAGACACCCACCTTACATGCATTATTTTAGCCTAATGCTAGTTTTTACCTCTCATGGAAAAATAGAGGTTTGTAGCACAACTGCTGACATCCTTAACTATAGTATGCTACTAGGGTGCTGCTATAATACAGTACATATTTCTTTGTGAAAGAAATGAAAGCTGCAATAATAAAGCTTAACTTTATGGTATTGAAATTTGCTGTGTTTGTACCTCCAGGGAGAAAAACAATTAGAGAAAGACAATCTACCTAAATAGGCTGGGAAACTGAATTGCTCTGTCTATGCTTCATTACCCTCCCTCTTTCTCATCTCACACTTTCCACAAATAGCATGATTATGTTTACCTGACATCTTCATGCTTCCCTGCTGAGCAGGCTGAGGAAACCTTGCAGCTGAGATCAGCAGTGCTTTCTATGGGGAATGACTGAGATTTTTTTTTTTGTTTAAAGGATACAATTCTTGAGCTATTTCAGCAAAGAACTTCAGAATGTCCCTGGATTCTGGTAGGGAGCAGAATAAATGAAGTGCCGGTGGGCATTTTTTTAAATGGTTATTAGAAGTACTATCTTGGCTGATGTTAATGCATCCTTAGTTGCCTGATAAAGGCATGGCCTGAGATGCTGAACATCATCTTGGTGACCTTCATAACTGATAGAAAGCCTGACAAATTTTTCATGAAGATTCCTTTGAGCATCAAAACAACAGTCAGCCCTAAGAGTGGCACTGAAATAAAATACCCTTTTACAGATAAAAGCCCTAATAGAGAGAGAAAAGATCTAGGATGAGGCATGCTGAGAATGTTACCAAAGGGCTTTTCATTGACTCCCTTGAAGAACTGAATCATAAATCCAGAACAAAAAGACTTGGGAAATATACAGGTTGTCTTTATAAGGAACAGGTATTTTATTTTTCAGGCTTCCCAGGCAACAGAGAATTCAGCACTTTCCTGTTCTGAGTTGCCAAGTTATAAATTTAAATAACTAAACTGCAGATAAATGGACACAATTCCTCAAATTAGAAAGCAAGATTACATATGAGTAATAATGACATTTCATTATGCATTACCACTTACATTAATAAACTATGACTGTATTAGTCTTAGCAGCAGCATACAACCCTTTTATTCTTGTAGCCTTTGGGATCTTGTTCTAAATCTATTTTTAATCTAATGCTGCAGAGGCTGCAGAATAACTGAATTTGAATTCATTTGCATTTTAGTTTGAAGCACTCAACTTCTCAGTCTAAACAATACTGTGAGACAGCTAGATATCTATGTATAAACTCTGAGACTATATGATATAGGCTTAATATCAGTAGCCTAAAACCCTGCTACTCCATTTGAGTTCAAAATGCTTGGAAAGATGTTGACTGGAACAAGGTTTTTTTGTTTTGTTTTGGGTTTTTTTTTGTTTTTTTTGTCTTTCTGCTTTTCTGTCTGAGTCTTACAGTGCACATGACCTGAACTTGCTCTTCAGGTGCCAAAAGCTGCTTCTGATCTCCGAGTCCTGAATGACTAGAATTAAAGCTTTTTTTCTACACTTTACAAAATGTCATCAAACTGAAAGTGTGGAATTAATAAGCACCCTGGCTTTTCTGCCCTTTCACTTGTACTTTCTCTTGCTTGTTACAGTTAAATGACTAGGCAGCTGTCTTGAGCTATGTTAAATTGAAATCTGCAGGTTTGTGAGTGTAGGGTTTGGGGGAATGTTTCTGTTGGGGGTTTGTTTGTTTTGATGAGCATCAATATAATGGATCCCACCCTCACATTAGGAAAAAGTCTAAGCCAGGGTAGTTCAGATCAGGATTATTAACCTGGATGAAGGCAGGATTCCCTTTCTGACTGCCTCCAAATTCATGCTCCATCGTCTCAAAGCTCAAACCTCCTGCAAACTTATAATATGTTGCTGATATTATTGGCCAACAATCCTGGATCTGTTAGCAGTCCTACATTAATTATTTTGGGTGTCACATTGTTATGAAAGGTGTGCACAGACAGGCAGATACCTTACAGTTCGTATCTCAAAGGATCCTGGAACTGATTTATTTTAGGATAAACTCTGCAGGACCTATGCAACAATCACTGTCTTTTTGGACCTCAGACAACAGTGGTGACAATGTGGTTCCCACCTCCAGAAACTCATAAGGAATTATGTCTCAGCATACCTGGAAATATCAGCAAGATAGTTACAATTCATTTCATGTGCAATGACCAAAATCAGGCTATTGACCCCCTGTGTGTGTTATAGCAAGGGAGCGAAGGGCAGCTCTGGCAATTTAATAAACTAATGTCACACAACGTGCTCTCATTCAGTGATGATACCTGGAGCTCTATGCATTTTATATCACACTGGTCCAGGGTCAGATCCTTCAATTACTAATTCAAGTAAAGAGAGCAGTGTTATTGCAGTTTAAATTTTAAAACACTTGTATAACTGTGTAGCTTATACACATAGTCTTTGATACATTTCTATAAACAACACAGAACAATTTAAGGGCCCAGACTATCAGCTGTGATTTGTAGGTCTGTGGCTTCTCTATTCTTAGAGCTGCTATAAACAATAATAACCAGTTACAGTTTCAAGGGGTTTTCATGCCAACACTACCTGGAACAGAGTGACTCTTTGGACTTGTGCCCTGTCTCCTGTCTACTGTTTTTGCTTCCTAGTGCCAAGTATTGATAGGAGCCAGAATTGCCTTTCACAGATCACTATAGGCCTTGGGAACAAACCACTTAAACAATTTTGTTACTCTTTGCCCTGCTTTGTTTCCTATGCAGCGCAGGTTTGCCAGTGGGAAGTGTGGACTTAAATTTTTTGTTTTCTGGTGCAGCTAATTTCTAAAGTTATCACATTCCTATTATGGGGTTTGACAGCATTTAGCTTACTCTACCTTCTTTTTATCCTATAAATAAATAGAGTGAGGAGGCCTTTTTATGTAAATAGAGTTAACTTGTGAGTGGCACTTAATGTTCAACTGTGCACAGACTAATCAGCTGAGGATCTAGACCTGAAGGTGGGATGGTGAGCACTGTGCAGAGGTATGACCCAGCTCTGACACAACGACCTCTAGAGCTACAAACCACATGGCCGCCTTCAGGGGTGCTTTGCTGACCCAGTTAGTCCTGGCAGAAGGCAGCACTGATGTAATTTCACTGCTTTTAGAAACCAACCTGACACTTCTCTGTAGTGAAGTGCTCTGCCAAGTGGCACTACCAGGTCATTCAGAAGTAGATTGAAGATCTCTGTGTTGCAGCACATTTTGCAGTGAGGGGTTTACCTGGGGAGTCCTTCTCAAAGGTGTATACTGTGAGTTAAAGTAGGGATTGGTTAGATGCATTGGATGCTTACAGGTTTTAAATGGTATTAAAGAGAAATGAAAGGGTAAAAATAAAAAAGGGGGAGAGGGAAGAAGTATACTTTGCCAACCCTGTTTTTTGTGATACAGTAACAAATAAGCCCATTATTAATAACTCAGTAAAAAAATGTTCTGCACTAAAAATATTGAGACAGCTTTTTGATGCATGTCAATTTGCCTAGTTCCACTGATTAAAGGAAAAGTGCAGTGATTTACACCTGTGTTGACTCAGCACACTTGCCCTTGTAAGTGGCCTGTGATAAAATAGGTAAATAAATAAAATAAAAGCACAAATCCTGTACTCTATAGACATTACCTAAATAATTCATTATAGCTGCAGGAATAGAAGTAAATACAAAGAAAACTGCTTGCCTTTTGAAATACTAGCTTGAGCAAAATCTTTTATTTTTATCCTGTTTGGGGTAGCTCATATTTTCTTCCTATATACTCTTCAAGAACTTACAAAAGTACAAGCCTCTCTAGGTTCTTATTCATCTATGCAGTGAAGCTGATGTAATTCCATAGATCCAAACACTGTCCACATCTCCTTGTACTGAAACAAGTGTGGCCATGCAGCACGTTAAACTGCAGTTCATTTATTAAGTCAGAGAATAGCTCTGTGCTCTTAAACCCTTGTCCAGCTTCTCTGATGGCTCTCTATTGCCAGGTAGCTCAGATTGCTTCAGTGCTGTGATGGAGCTGTATTACAAATGTGGCCCTTGCACCTGACTTGTGCTGTGTGGCTCTTTAAGCAATGCAGACTTCATGTTAGATGGTTACTGTTTATTGAATAGTGAAATAGAGAGGGTTAGGAAAAGGGTAAGAAAATTATCAGGCTGTGTTTATGTGCACCTCATTTTCAGAAACAAATGGCTCAGCTAAATAGAAACCTGTCATCTACATGGTGCTGCTAGGTGGGGAAACCACCCATTGCCAAAATGAAGTGTTAATTTTTGTCCTTGTAAAAACAGCGGAAAATAATTTAAAGGTTTAAATATGTCCAGAATAGTAGTGTGTAAGAAGTCTAAACTGGTATAATTTATGTATGAAAACATAAAGAAGGTGTGAAATTCCATAGTTCAACAGCTGCCATACTGGTTTAGAGCAGCAATCTCTGCTCTAAACTGCCTGTACTCTGCCCGGTGTCCAAGGTGAGCAGAAGGCAAGCACCCAGGGTGCTGAGCTGAGATTAGCTGAGGATAGTAAAGCTGTTGAGCCTTTGAGCCTGCTAACATCATCACCCAGCCCTTCAGACTGGGCTGAGTTGTACTGAGAGGCTGGGATGTGGGCAGAGCTGCTCTCCCCTTGTAGCTGCCTGCAGCACCTTTTGTTGCTGTAGGCTGAGGTTATCCACCATCAGACAAGCTGTGCCAACACAATGCTGGGGCATTTTCCTATGTGAAAGTGGTTTCAGTGCAGTGATGTAAAAGTCCTTAAACTCATAAAACTATTAGGCCCCTGAGTCAAGACTGTTAAGTCTGATAGGAAAGTATTCCAAGCACTGGCTTTTTTGTCTCACTTTGTTTCTCCCTTTACTGTTGTAAAGGCAGTACACCTAAATAACAGATGTGAAATCTCAACCATGTTTAAATAAAAGAAAAAGTATTTACTGACTTGACTTTGGCTGGGATTTACCTGAGGATATTTATTACCTTTTTCCACATTTCCATTTATAAGATCTGCTATAAAAGAACAGCACTGTGCTGCCCATGGTCACAGTAGCTGTAAGAAGTATGTTTTTCCAACCCCTAATATATGTTACCTGTAAATAATTACAGAAAATTTGCATCTTGTTCTGGGATATCTGCCCTTTCCTCCTCTGGTGGTGTTACTGCCAGCATCTTTCTTCATTTTTTTCCCCTCTGATTTGCTGTCTAAAAGGATTGCAGAAAGCAGCTGGGAAAGTGGCCCCACTTATCTGTCCCAGTAGCCACTGGATGAATGAAGATTTAGATGTAGGAAGCCTATGGTCTTCATTGTAAATATGGTTCCATTTTAAAATGGTGCTATATCCGCAATATGGAAGAGGTTTTCTTCCTGCCAGGTGGCAATGATATTTCCATGTGCATAACACTCAGTGGAACCTTTCCAGTCCTCAGAAAAGGAAGGCAAAGGCATGGCAAGACAGCAAAGATGGACAGATGGCTCAAGGATAAATGCTGTGTGGAAAGTCTGAGGAGTTCTGACCATTAGGAAGCATTCATGGAACAGGAGTTCCTTGGGACTGATGGACTCCACTGGAGTAGCTGGGCTAGTACCTTTCTGGGGCTGAGCTAGGCATGGCTGGTAAACATACTTAAACAAGCAGAGGTAGCAAAATAAACATATAACAAAGGGCAAAAGATACTGGTGACTAGAAGGATGATCTGGAAAAAGCAGTAGTTCTTATGTGTCATGATGAGATAGATGCAGTGAAGGAGAATTAAGAGCTGCTCCTTTACTGGGTTTCAAAAGCAAATGAAATGTTTTTGTAATGGTGCAAGACAAATGGGCGAAAAGCTGGAAGAAAGATTTGCTGGTGGAAAATGTGAAATTGAGTGTCACACGATAGCAGAAATATAGATTCGCAGTACATGTAGTGTAGGGTGCCTTATATAAAGGAAAGAGAAAAATAAAGATGGAGATCCTGGTGTGTGTTAATACAAGAATAGGTTGTCAGCAATACCACCAATCTGGATCAAAATCACTTGTAGCAAGGAGGAGATGAGAGCATTACAGGAGTTTGACTCTAACAATTATAGAGACGCAAATTATGTAGGTGACAAAGACAGATCAACTAAATTTAGCATGACTTTGAGAAGAGTTGATATTTCCTGGAGCCTGTAAAGACTGTTGCAAACAAAGAGGCTCTGGTCTTCATGACAACATAGAGAGATATTAAATGAAAACAGAAAGCTTACAAAAAGCATATAATGGGAAATAAATCTATGGTTTTTTGCAGAGCACACATCTAACAAGACCTGCTCTAGGTCTAACTTGTGGAGGAAATTAAAACAAGCAGTGAAAGACACCTGTGTGGAAAAGGGGTAATGACTAGAGGTAAAAGTTTGATACGACTCCAAAACTAAGTGAACCAGTTGCCTAGGAAATCTGTGACCATGATTAATGACAATGTTGTAGCACATGGATTAGGAAATTAGCACTACTAAATCAAAAGTGAAACTGCAGAAGTTGACACCATCTAGTTCATGAGAAACCTACACAATCTTCATTCTAGAACTGGGGCACAGAAACACCTAAAATCACCAAAAAAATGCATTTCTCCCAGCCTTCCTCTTTGGGTTTGGTTCTGTGTAGTACTTTGCTACATGGGCTTTCAGTGGAGTTTACTTTCACCAGCTGATCTATTTTCCTTTAACTGAAAAGGAGCAAAGCCTGTGGGTTATGTAAAATGCCTTTTATTTAACATCTCCTGGATTCTACTTCAAGAACACCAATACGAAAAATAACCAATCTTCTTGAAATCTTCCTAGAAACCAATATCTGATTTCAAAGCATTATCTAACAGTAGAGTCTGTAGACTTTGAGAGCTTTTGAACACAATGCCTGTTTCAACATAATTTTGTCTTTAGAGATGTAATTTCAGCCTAGATTCAGTTATGCAGCTTTTATATATGCCTTCTCATTCTCAGACATATCTTGATCAATCTAAGCAAGAGTGACTTACTTAAATCTCTGCTTTTTCCTTCTCTGAGTGCTGTTATGATACACTGTGCTTCAGCGTTCTTGAGCTACCATAGTCATACCCGAGGCAAAACATTTCCTAACCGAGAGCATCCCCTTTGACAGAGTTAACATGACCACCCCCAGGCCAGCAGAGTGGCTGAAGTTCTATTTTGTAAGAGTCACTCATTTGGACTGAAATTTATTCTTTCCTAAAAGGCAAGCTCAAGCCTTTTAGGCTTGTGTAACCCATTTGCCATGTGTTGGGTTTGGGCTGACCCTCTGGAGTATTTCCCTCTCTCTTGTTCAAGCAGTGACTATACCTGTTTTGTCTTGCATATGCACTGTATGTCTCACACACATTTCCTGGTACTGGTTCCTGTTACTGCAATACGAAATGTCATAACATCCCTGTTCCATGCAGGACGGTTGATTTTTGCAGTAGCCAGAAGGGGCATGGCTAGTTCAGAGAAGTTATTCTGTACAATCTCTCCTCATTGCCAGGGGGTAGTAGAGGAAGGGGTCCCTTCCAGTCACATAACAGGGTAGTGCCAGTTCCAGGATGAGCAACTGTGTGAATTGTTTGCCTCACTCATACCCTTTGTTATTGATACTGAAGCTGCTACTGTTAATTTCATTGTTCTGTTGCTGTTTCCAGTAAATCGTTCTTAACCCGTGATCTTTACCTTTTGTGCAGGGGAGGGGAGTGGGGGAGTCAGGAGGTGGCATGAGATTTGGAGTTTTTTGGCAGGAATACTAAATTGAGGAATGCCATTCCTAAGTCACAACACAATGATGCAGCACTTTATGCATAGGGGATCTTCTTAGTCATTGGGGGTGAGAAAACATTTGACATTTCTGATGGAAGTAAAGGTTTTTGACACCAAAAATACCTCTGAGACTGTAAAAATATGGGTCTACAAAACAGAGGTATTGACTTTATCCATGCTGATAGGGTCATGGCATAGGTCATGGAGTCAGCTAGGTTGGTGTCCTTTATGGCAACACCTATGTATTCCTGGATTTACTTAAGAAAACATTTACTTGCACTCTATCAGCTTCCTCATGTTCAGGTGCATTCTTGTAAATGTTTGGCAAAGCGTTTTCATTTTGTGGTTGAAGAATTTGAACTAACACAGCAATTTTTACAATTTTTTCATAGAGAGCTGTGTAAAAGTTCATTAGCAGTTTAAGTCACTTAACTGGAGATAAATGGGCGGAGGTATGTTTGGCTAAAACATTGTCAGAAGCACATAAGCATGTGCCCACAAACCTTTATATGAGAGGCAGAAAGATAAAGGTACTTCCTTTGTATTTTGGCTGAAATCCAAGTTTTTATACCCAGGAAGTGTAGACTGGGGGGAAAAAAAGAGCAGAGGTTTTTTCCAACAGCTAAAAGGCAAAATACAAAATGTTATTTTCAATTTTTAAGTCTGAAAATAAGTCTCCTTCTGGACCCTACAAACTGTGTGCATTTCCACACATTTATCCGCATCTCTCACTGATCTTTTTTCAGAACTGTGTTTTGTAGAAATGATGTGGAAATGCCCGAGAGCTCTGCTGGGTCAGGAGCTGCCACAGCTATGGAGGGAAGGAATCAAGCAGGCAAATTTATGACAGTTTGACATTTCAGATAATAGAGGTCGGTCCTTCAAGTCACAGTCCCCCTGAGATGAGTGGTGAATGTGGGAAGAGCTGGTACCGTTAAATTGTCCCTTTGTTGCAAGTGAAGCATGTGGTGATAGGCTGGAAGAAAAGAATTCCTTTCATTATTTCTAGGCAAATTCTGCTCTCTTTCTGATGTGGGTGAATGATCCCATTCATTGCAGTTGTTGTACCTGCTGCTGGAAGAGGAACAGGATTTGAATTCCTGGAATAAGGCGTAATGTTGTGAATGAGCTGGAATGGGATGTATTCATGCACCCATATGCAAGGCTTCCCCTCCTTGCACTCTCTCAGCTAAGATCTTGGGGGACTCCTTATTGTGAATACTGTTTGGGGCATCTGAGACCAAACAAATTTAGTCCACTTATTAACTGGTTTTATTTGTCAAATGAAGGTTCTATACTGCTTAGAGTTTAGAAGTACTGATGAGCCCTGTCCCTGCTAAGTTGTTGCATCTCTCTGCCTCAGGCACTTTTGCTGGCAGTTCCAGGAGCTAATAGGATGCGGTGTGATAACAGCATTGGTGTGAGGTTTATAGTGTAATATTTGCTAAGTGTTTTGAAACTGGGACTTGAGAGTTGCTCTGGAAGAGCAAATAAATTAGTGTTTGTGTAGTCATTTTCATTAAATGTTATGAGAGGCTTTTTATAATTGTATGATAATATCAAATTTAATAAACTATGCTGGCCTTTTTTTCAGAACTGGGTATAAAGGCCCCAAATAAACAAACTAATGACAGTTCTCAAATTAGAAATATGGCTTTATTCATTTGGGTTTAGTTAATTAAAAATAGATTTTTTTTTCATTTCAGTTTGTTCTTGGAATTTCTTCCACTAAAAGTATTCTAATTAAAATGTCAACAGCTACTCAATTTACTGCTGTTTAAGTGTGAACTGCCATATTTCTTAAATATCTATTTTTAAATTAGCAGTGGAGAAAGTAGAAGTCTAATTTCTCTAGAAAAAGAGGTGAAAATTAAGTCTACATTCCCTTGACCTTCTTGATATCTGGACTGAAAATCTTTGTTCCACGGGGAGTTAAGAAACAACATAAAAGCTTGCCTGTGATGTAACACAGTAGTAACTTGATATAAAGAAGCAAGAAATGAAAGGGCGGGGGTGGAAGGTGATTTACATGAAGCTGAACTGTATCATCAGCTACAATAGCTCCTCCTGCAAAAATATGGAATGATTGATTGCCCTGGTCTTTGAATTTCTATAGATGGTAATCGCTACATTTAAACACATCAGGATTGAATCTAGACGAAATTGCCAGCCTCTTTTCCAACTGAAGACAAAACATTTCATAAATCTTGTAAGCTTTTCTTTCTAAAATGAAACTTCCATGTACAAACCTCTGTTTAATGTGCCACTTCCTTTGTGATTCCTCATGAGAAGCAGTCTTCTGCTTAGTTAGATTCTATGCCTGGGAGCCAAGAATGTGCCTGCAGCAGCTAAAATATGTGCCTGCAAGATAAAAGTGAGAGACTCTTGCCTAATTTCTTCTGGAAAATATGGGAAAATAATAAGTGTGTATGTGAGGTAAATACACAATAGTTACATTGTGTACACGTTTACATACTGTGTGTAGCTGTGTGACACCGCCTTCATGAAGGATACATGGAAGTCTCTGAACGCGTTTGCAAACATGGTGACTCAGGGAAAAGAATCCTGAATTTTCTTTCTTACTGGACTGTGAATCCTCAAGGTCAAATAGCCCCACCACAATTCTGCAGGTATCTAAGTCTTTAGACTTCCTGTGTTAGTCTGGGCAAAATTGACTCTTACCATAAATACGGACTTCTCTTCAACCTGGGAGGAAAAGTATGGAGTTGTTCTCCAAACCCCCAATTCACACATGTATTTTTATGTTGTAGAAGGTTAGTTTGCCACATTACACTCTACTTGTACACACACCTTTAACTTGTGTCATCTCTCTAAAAATTTTCTCTCTCCTCTTGGGCTTTGGTAAAAAAAACAGAAGAATTGTGATGTTCAGGTGATGAAATGGAAGACCTATGGAAAGAAAAACATTTCAGGGAGCTCCCTTCTTTCCCTACCACCCTCTACTGTGTGTGTCCCAGGTGTGAGTCCTTGCACAGCAGCCATGTCATCCAGCCCTCTCAGCCTCCTGAAGAGCACAGCTCCTGGGAACAATGAACACCATGAACATGTCAGTGTTTCATTCATTATTTTGTTGGATCATCATTGTTTTCAGGGCAAATTAAAATTGTCAGGAGTTCTTGGCATTTTCTAGAAAGGGGTGGTAAGGGTGGAAAGAATAAAGCCAGGAATTAGGGAATCTGGAGTTCTTGTATTTTGTAAGCATCTTCAGATGACATCCCAATACTGCCTTAATAGCTACATGTCAGGAATTTCCTACAGGGGACTTAAGTAAAATTATAGACTCTTCAAAACTCAGCCTTGAAAAAATACAAAATTAGCATGAGAAAGGGCAAAGCTTAGAAGAACTTAATGTTTCTTATGAAGGGCTATGTGATTCCAAAGCAATGCCACAAAAATCTCTTTAGATTAGCTGCTATCTATGGGTTACTAATGTCTGTCAGTCTGTGTAACATTCCTTTCCTTTTATCCACTTCAGTGTAGGGTTAAGGTTTTTTTTCTTATAATACCCTAATAACAATTATTTGTTGAACATATTCTTTACTATACATATTGTTCCTGTAGCTCTACTGCTTTTAAAGGCAAGGTTTTGTGATGGACAATCAGAATCCTAGCGATGGACTCTTTCTTTTGCAGTTCTTGAGAATTTTTTCCTTGTTACTTGTCTCTGCCTGATCATCTCTGTAATTAATGTCTGTACTTATTAAAAGTTTATTAGCAGAACACTGTCGTATATTACAGCCACAGTTCTGCCTTCTTGCCTTAGTAGTCCTTCCATTACATTTTATTTTTTGAAATGGGACATGCATGATATCCTATGTGTGCTTACTCTGAAGAAAAGATTTCAAAGAGAAGAGAGAAAAAACATTATGTATTTGCTTTCATTTGTTAAAGTGGAACTACAAACAAAAGTGAAAAAGTGTAATTTTGTATAAGAATATTGTTAAATCTCACAAAAACATTGATATATCATTTGTGTGTATGTACAAAAGGGAATTAAATTAGTCTGACATACATTTCTTTTGCTCAAAAAATCCAGCAATATTGGATCAAAAGTTTAAAGTTCAGGCCTTATCCACAGCTCAGATGAGTTTTCTTATTGGCCATAGTACTGGCTGGATGAGGCTCAGTCAAGCTCTCTTTTAATTGTAATTGATTTCTACCTTTTACAGCCAAAAAGAGGGAACTTAATTGTTTTTGCAAATAAATATTACCTTGTTGATTGGAGTCTGTAAACTCTCTGCAGGAAACGGATATTTTAGAAATCAGTATAATTAATCTGGGGAACTGGAGATGGAGAGCTACGCTGTAGTTCCAAGCTCCAGGCTCTGATGCCCTATTACACAGCATCAAAGGCTGATGACCAACATCTTCTGTGCTGTGATAATACTGATTACACAAGCAAATTCATTTATTCCTTAAATATTTTTATTTATTTTCTTTAACCCAAGCCCAAATTTTCACTTAGTCATATAATGTTCATATTTGTTGCAGTCAGATTTTTCTGGAAAACGGTACATCTCTTTGCTGTCCTGGCTTTCTGTTGCTGTACTGCCATCACTTTGTTTGGTATTTGGGTGTAGTATACACAAACCATATTTATTTTTTCAAATATTTATGTAAATATGTAAATATTTAGATATATTTATGGTATCAATTACCAAAGGCTTTCTACTCAAGCAGAATTATTTACATTAACTGACAATCTGCTTGTTAATTTCAAAATATTATGCTGTGCACAATATTTATTGTGGTTTCCTGCTTTGGAAGCCATCATAAAAGGAAGATCTCTTATTCAGAGTTGTGTTTTGGTATGGATTGCACTGTTCACTTCAGCAAAGTAGTAATTTATCAAACTGACTGGAAACAACAGGTTTCACAGCACCTTAGAGTGTGGACGATGACAGGCTGTATCTTAGGTACGTTGTTCTGACTTCAGTGTGTATGAGAAATCCTGAGATTCCCATGTGAAGTTCATGAAAAAAAATCTTCAGTGAAGTTTGGCTATTAGAGTATGCAAAAAGATACAATTATGTTAAAAATATAATAGCAGCTGTTTAATTTAGCCACCTGAAATCTTGAGAATAACCCATTTTCTATCCTCTGGCCAGGGTACTAAATGAGGTATACTCAGTAATTACTGAATTATCCCTTTCAGCAGGGGAAAAGCAACATGGGTGCTGGTCTTTTGTTATTTTACATTCACCCCCATTAGTGTTACTTGCTGTACCTAATAGGCTGATAAATGGGGTATTGCAACTGTCAGTGGCTAAATGGCACTTAATATTCCATTTTGAAGTTCAGGAAATCAGAAGTAGGAGGAGAGGCTTTTGATGGCCATTTGCTCAGTGACACAGACTTATAATCAAGTAAATTGATGTTGAAGGTTCAATTACGTGGATCTTACCACAAAATGGAGCTGTAAAATTGTACAGTTGATGCAACGGGCTTTGACAATATAACCCCTCACCTTGTTAAGATTGCTCCCAAAAACACTACTAAAAATTAGAAGCAGACCTCAGTCTCTCATTCCTGCAGCATTGCTTCAGTGTAGGTAATGAAAAGAAGAGGGTTTTGAGCCGAGTGCTGCACTTTATTGCAAAATATAGCAGGCCACTGAAGAAGTTCTAAGGTGACAGTTCCTGCTTTGAGGTGCTCAAAAGGCTGTTAGCAGGCACCTTTGCTCAGGAAAGGGCAAGGATAACATCTTGAAATATTCACACCAATGGCTTCTGTGGACTACTCTTAGACAACTAATCTGCAGTTGTTAAAGCCCATACACATTCAATAAATCAATTGTAACTTAGCAGTTGTTATCCCTAGGTATAGCTTTCTCTGTGTAGCAGCCCAGATAACACACTGGACACAAGAAATAGCAAGTCCAGCAAATTTTGCTGTTTGGTCAGAAGAAAAAGCCACTCTGAAGAAAAGAAATTCAGATCCAGGCAAGGAGAACTTGCACAGCTGGATCAGGATGAGAGCCTGGGTTTTAAACTGTTTTCAGACTTGTTTCTATTTGGACAGCTGTTTCTGACCTTTTCTTATCCTCCCACATAGGACCATACTGTCCATTGATTCATGAGGAAAAGGTGCTGTCGCAAGCAGCTTAACAGTAGGCAGAGAGTGACCAGTGTAATGTACAGGCTGAGATTTTAAAGTCTCAGAGAAGCAGCTTGGCCTCTGCTGAGTCACTGAAGTTCTCCTCTTGGGCTGTGACCTCTTCTCTGGTCCAAACATAATCTGGTCCAAACAGGTTTAGGTGGGTTCCAAGTCTCTGTGCCCATCGTACCACTGACTCTCTCTCTAGGTCCGAATTTCGCAAGTGTTTTGAGAGCCACCTTCTCTGCAGCCTCTAGCATCTGGAATAGCTTCACTGTGGCTCTCTGCCTCATTGACTCTCTTCTTCATTTCAAATCTCAGTTGACCATTTATCTTTTCTACCTTGCCAGTTTCTTTTAATTTCCCTGTCCATCTGCTTCATCTATTTAACTCGGTGAAAGCTTTTAGATTACATTTTTTATAGTAGATGCATGGGGAAATGGTAGTGTATTATATAAGAACAACTTCCCCAGCTTGAGCAAGCATGCTGGTAGCATCCGCTGCAAAATCCTACATCTCCCTTATGTGCTCAGTGTTACACTTCAAAAAAGTTAGAGGGGGATGTTGAGCTTGTGCTGACAGCCAAAAAAAGAAAAAACTGCTTTCCTAGGGCTGCAGCAAGTAGAGCAGATGGTGTTTTCCCCCACTTCACATCACTCTCTGTCCTTTCCTTCCTCATGCCCCATTGTTCATTTTTCACACTTCTCTGTCTCTTTGGTTTGGATTCAACACCCGTTGAAGTCAATGGAGAGTCTCCCACTGACTTTATTTGGCTTTGCCTCATGCTCCCTGCCATCTCCCCTCCCTCCAGCTATGCCTGGACTCAAATTCCGGCGCCGACCTCTCAACAGTTAGGCTCCTGTCTGTGCATCATCTCTCCTCTCACTTCTGCACTTTGCCAAGAGCCTCAGCAGAGCAGGGGTGGGGGAAAGCTGTGTGGAAGGGATACTGTTTGGGTCAGTATCTCAAAAGAAAACCTGTGAGAAATATTTGGTTTGGATTACTCTGAAGCAACATTTTCTCTAGTTTTTCCCTCACCGAGCCAGAAAATAACACAGGAACATAATCTTGCATTAAATATTGTGGGAATGAAAGTGAAATGTTTTGTTTTAATTGGGTTTTAGTTTTTAATTAAAATGAAAAATCATGTCAAAACAGAAGCTAAACCTCCCTCTTTTGGAAATATCATAGTGAAATATTTCATCTTCCAGGAAATAAGGTAGGTAGTTTTCTATAAATCTTTTTTTTTCCCAGATCATTGGTTATGTTAGTAACCCCAAAACATACTTTTCTTTTGTGGTGAATCAATTACTCAGTTATTTGATGCTATTTCCTCTCATAATTTTCTCTGTATTCCAAAACACTAGCTGCCCCCTTTCTCACTGAGATCCTTCCCAATCATCCATTTCTTTTGTAGATGTGGACACAAAAACCAAAAGACAGGGCTGCTGCTGCTCTACCATTGAATTTTGTTTTATTTTTGGACAGGGTGTTTATTCCCTTGATATTACAGTCTAGTACAAGACTGGAACAATTGTTATAGCCTTCTCCAAATAATGCTTCATGCACCCCATTGCCCTTGAGACCACCATTGTGTGATCTCCTGCAGAGCATCTGATGTCAGTAATGAATTTCACCAAACTTTCTGTGATATTCTCCCATAACAAGAAAGCCAAATTCTGTGGTTTTTTTCTGAATGTTATGTTTCTAAGGACACAGCAATTACCCTAATGAAGTCAAACAAAAATTTCCTTCAACTTGACGTAGACACAATGGCTCCTTTTACATCAAACAACCTCTGTGACTTTGCTCTTAAATCACTCCAGGAACAAAAAAAAATTTACAGTAATACTATGGTTATCATAAGTACTTCAAAAGCAACTCTCCGTACTTTTCTAGACCTGGGAAATGGCATGAGTTTTAATTGACATCCCTAGGAGTTGTGAGAATTCTCAGCAACTTGCAGGGTTTAGCCCTAATAGTATTTACAGTAATTAAACACACTAATTAAATAACAAAACAACTAATGACAAATTGATTCAATGCCAAATCAAGGAGTCAAATAAATGCTTAATTAAAGATGCTAATAAAATCCCCTTCAGCCTTTACAGTCCACTCCCTAGGGCTGAAGATGACTTTCTACCTCAGAAATCTTTATAGCCCTTTACAACACCAGTCTCTAGGGTTACTGCCTTTTTTAACCTCTGGATTAAATGCTTGTTAGCTAAGCACTGTATAAAACCATTTAAAAACTATCAAAATTATTAAGTTGCATCCAGAACACTCTGTGTCTTCCAGATATGATACACCATGACATTCCCATCTGCATGGATGCTCCCTTTCACTAGAGTATGCGAGGCTGTGTCTAACTGAGCACCTGGGCAGCAGGACAAATGCCTGACCATCAAAGTCCTTAAGCCAATGGCACAAACCACTGCTTAAATTGAGACTGACTACCTTGTAGAGCCAAAGTCAAAATGAGAAAGAGCACAACCATAATGCAGCTCAGTTTAGGCAGAGCGAGACAGCTGTTTTCTAATTCATTATTGATCCTGTTAAGCTGTTATTTATCACCAAAGTAAAGCCTAGTAATAAAAATATATTTTAAAAAATAAATATGTTGGAGAATAGAGAATACCACTGCTGTAAAAAAAAAAGGCTATTAAGCAGCGCTCAGAAAAAAGAGAGTTCTTTAAGTTAGTATTCAATATTTCTTTCATGTGCCAGGAATCTCTGTCATCCTGGCAGATAGCCACATTAGATATTTTTCTCCTTATCTGACCTTACAGCTTTTTTACTTTTTGTGTCAATAATGATTAAACAAATGCTTATGGAAGTAGAAAATGATGAGCCGTTTCCCAGCCGTTGTAGAAGATTTGCAGAAGAACTTTTGAGCAGACCGATCTCTTGGTAGCCAATGTATAGGGCACAGCAGCCCTTTCCACTTTTATCTGTGACGCTGTTTTGTGATGGGATTGCTGTCTTTGGCATTGCTAGCAGTTAGTCAGTCTCAAAGTTCTCCTTTCTCCCTCTGATGTTACACCGTTTCACCTGATCTCATCTTACAAGCCAGTGCGATTTCAGATAATACTGCATGTGTTTAACTTCAGAAGAAGCTCTGAGCCCAGCTTGGGTATCTCTTATCACCTTTGGTACTACCCAACTCTGAATCTGGGGCAGATGGAAGTACATGGGATGTTAGCGACATGGAAGGAATTCCTTATGCTTGTCTAAGCTGCCTTTCTCTCTGTGCTATTTGCTTATAAAAGAAAGCAGGTTGTGCAGCCTATGAGGAAATTATTACACTGACCTGAGTCATATAATTTGGATTCTCTTGGAAATATATGCCACATTTAGTTGTGGGGGAGGGTGAAGACTGGAAATTAAGAAAGAGCTCATTCACATGCAGGTGCTGCTTGCAGTGTGCTAAATTACCTGTTGGGATGCCAGAGTATTTGCAATAACTTGCATTTATCCCTCTGGAAACCCAAGAGAAAGTGCTTGCATAGCTGGCAAGTTAAGTATGAAAACAAATGAACATAAGAGGCTTAAGAAAGAAGTGGTAAAACAAAACACAAAACCCTGAAGTGTGAAAAGAATAGAATTAGAATTAAGAGCCTTAACTGAAACAGACTTGCTCTAGCCACTGATCTTTCTACACTGCACCACTCTACATCTTCCAATTATGTCCACATGCTGCTTTCCATCAAGAAGAAAGAAAAAATCCAATCTTCCAGGCAACAGTGTTTGAAATGATTCATCACATCCTGTAATAGTGTACTACAGTGTCAGATTGGTGTTATGCTAAGTCACGTTCTGACCCATCAAAGTCACTTATGTTTCCTTGGCCTTGTTTGCTTCTGGCCTCTAAAATATCTGCCCTTTCTTTGTTTATATCTTCAGTAACTTTAGTTGGCTGCTCATCTGTGTCATACTGGTATTTGCATTTCCCACTGTTATCCTTCAGCACTTACTACAGGATCAGGGTTTGGATTAGGTTTTTTAGTCACTATATTGGGTATTTTAGTCACTGCATTAGATCTGTATTTTTCAGACTTTATGAAGGGCCCAAAATATTCTCCAGTAATTTTTAAACTCTTAGCAACTCTTCAGAGAAAAGATGCTACTTATGCCTAGAATCTTTTATTGTTTATAGCCTTAGACCATTGTGACTACAGCGGCAGGACTGTAGAGCATTTTAAAACCCTCTTATTATTGTTAAAGACACCATGAAAGACTGAGAATAAAAACAGAGCTCTGAGTCATGGTTTGTATCTGCTAAAATATATAATTAACTTCATTTCTCTCAAAGTTTGTAAAGTAAAAGAATAACAGCAGCAGATCTTTGCCAGAAATGTGCTTTGCCAGAAAAGAAACATGGGGATCATTGAAAAGCTCAAATGCAAGGGAATCTTCTGGAGTGCTGTGTGTCTGTCTGTAGGGGTTTTGTCCTTGGTTGTTTGAGATACAGTTCTGCAGAGTGAAATGGGGAGTTCAAAGCCAAACAGAGACAAAGCTGATGAAAACAGAGCATTTGCTAATATTTGTCTGTGTGTGTTTCTCTCTGTGCTTTGTTATTGCTGCTGATGACAATAGTGATGTCTGTTGAGGTACAAGCAGCTTCATTCACATCCCTGGAGTGAAAGGGCCTTCATTTCTTTACACAGCCTCAGGAGAAGCTGAAATGCAGTTCCAAATCCTAAGTCTTTGAGAATTATCTGAATTGTTCTCAATATCATGCAGTATTTCCATGGCTAGCTTGAAGAACTGTTCTGTTATCACTCCAGGAAGTAGCCTAGAAGGGAAATGCTGCTCTGTGATACACAAGATGCTGTCTGGCATAGCTTTACTGAGATGAAAAAGGGGGGAAAAAATCACTGTACAGTTCAACAGTGCTTTAAAGAAGCAAAATGATTTCAATCTGAGCAAAATGTCATGGTTGTTCCCAGAAGTGTCACAACACAGGAGCATGGGAGTACAAGATAAAGCTCTGCTGAAAATTGTTATGTCTTTTGATAGCTTTAGTCAGCTGTGGCAGGGAAAACAAAGGCATTTCTTGCTGTGCTGCAGAAATGTATAGTGGGCAGTAATAAAGGAATAAATCTAAGAAGTCACACTGACATAACAATGCAATGCAAATTTCATTGGTTTCAGTAAAAGCGTAACGAATTCTTTGTATCCTGTAATAATTTCAGTTATTCTTTTAATGGCAATAAGTCAAGATTCTTCTGTTGAAGGATAAGTTGCAATAGTTTGAAAGGTGGAAAATTTGTCATCACTTCATAAGAATATGAAGTTTTGTCAATAAAAGAAAAAAGTTCTTTAGTTTCAAAAACATTGGAATTAATGGCATAGAATAGCTAAATATTTTACTGGAAAAAGGAGAAGTTAAGAGGTTGAGAAGGATATATTCAACAAATGCAGGTCTGCAGCCATTATTTTTATAACAGATGTAATTTAGATTTTCAAAATTCAGAATATCTGGAAAACATTACTTTAAAAAGAGGAGATACAGATTAGTACTAAAAATCTAAATTGAGTAAATCCACAAAGAAAATGGTTAAAATGCCCTGAACAGGGGCAGGGAAAGTTTGCCAGGAAATTTTACCTAGTCTGACTTCTCAAGGATGTATCACGGAGTGGTACTGTTTAATGCTGGTGTGGAAGTTGATATAACATTTGTTAGAACTAATGTTAGGGCTCTGCAAGGTCTGGTAGTGTGAAAAGTTTGCTGGTGGCACAGTACAAAAGATATCAGTACAGAGAAGAAAGTGGGTATTTTTCAGGAATAACCAGGTGACCTAGGTGATAATCATAAAAGTGAAGGTTAGGAAGTCAGTAATGTATAAGCAGAATTTATCCTTCATCGTGGGTGCTCACTCCTTGGTCAGAAATTGAGAAGGATGTGCATCTTGCAGTTGCTCACAGAGAAATTAGGAACAGTTCCTACCATGAGGCCATTAAAAAGGAAAAAGCAATTCTCA
Organism: Camarhynchus parvulus; assembly: GCF_901933205.1. Lineage (NCBI taxonomy): Eukaryota > Metazoa > Chordata > Aves > Passeriformes > Thraupidae > Camarhynchus > Camarhynchus parvulus. The sequence continues at coordinate 50,510,494 of NC_044574.1, read as the reverse complement.
AATATTTTAGACAAGCTATTTTCTTGAGAGCTAGTAATTCCAGGGAATGGTTCATCTGGGACACTGTGTGTGTCATTCTGTGTATCTGCATACTGAAAAAAAAGAATTTAATCATAATTAAAGAATGAGATCAGAATAGTGAATGAAAATGTCATATTTTTGTGTGAATTAATTGAGGAACCAAGTACTAAAGCACATTTAAGGTTAGAAAAAAAAGAGGTCACAAGTAAAATGTGTATAAATTGTCATTGAATAAAAATATGAAGTTTAAAAATCATAACATTTGAGTTCCAGATTGTCCCCCTATCAAAAGATAAAAACCAATTCATATTGTGAAGCTCTAATAGTTTATAAACTATTAGGTTGGAGTCAGCAGCAGGGATTTGGCCTAGATGGAAGTTGTGGGTGCATCTGTTGTACCATTTCAGTTGGAACCAGAGCCAACTTTTTGAAGTGGGCTCTGCAGCATCCCCATGGCTGTGCTTTGTCTTAGTAGAGCCGTCTCACTCTGCACTGTTTCCTTTCAGCTGAGGCTGAACTGGAAGGTGCAGTCTGGAGCTGCATTTGGTGCTGCATCTGCTGATGGCTTCTCAGTTGACAGAAGCAGGCTAGAGCTGCAAGGAAGTAAAATCCTGGGAAGTGCATATGCTATGGATATCAGGCTCTTAGCACAACTGTCACTGTCTCCTACTGCTCCTGTAACTTGACTGAAAAGGAAAATGATGAGTTTGATTCAGTTTCTGTTGGATTTCTTATTCATAGTTCAGGAAGCCAAAGAAAAAAATCTATCTTAATGCCAAAGAAATTATTTTGGCACTTATATATATGATATTAGTGGTTTATTGGTGTTTGAAGAGTAGGACTAAAGTCCCTAATGTTTTCTAGGAAGAATAATCTTTATATATATTTATGCACACACAGTGCATACAGATATATACACATTCACATGCACGGAATCTTGCAAAGCAGAGTTCTGTGTTACACTGTGATGTCCTGAAAGAACAGACAATTCGTGTAGTCTTATTAATAAAACTTTTTATTTTGCTTACAGTGCTTACTGCATGCCAGTGTACTATATTAATTACAAGGACTTAGCCCTCATTTGCTACATTAAGAGAAAACAACCAATACAGTCTTGGACCCCAACTAGTTTATTGACTTCCAGAATAAAATAATTTGCTTAATTATTTTTAGTTTAGTTAATTATTCAATAGTTTGAAAGGTTGAAAATTTATCAGGGCATAAGAATATGAAGATTAAGTTTTGTCAATAAAGGAAGAAAAAAGAAGATCTTTAGTTTCAAAAATATTTTGATTAATGGCATAGAATAGCTAAATTTTTTTGCTGGAAAAAGGAGAAATAAGAGGTTGAGAAAGACATTCAACAAATGCATGATTAGAGCAAAATGTGGCTAGCTATGGACACATGGTCCACAGAGATAAAGAAAATCACCTTACACGTATGTATAGCATGAACAGTTGGTGTTTATGGGGTGCCTGGTCACATGATCTGGACTTAAACATCTCACTGTCTTAATGTTCCAGGGTACACTCAGTAATTGTAAAAGTAGTGATTTATTTAGCTAGATAAGATGTAAGGTTGCTAATGCTCAGTAAGTATTTTACTGCTGATGCATGAGAATGCTGGGAGGCTGTAAAATGTGAGAAGTGTCTGAGAGGCAGGTGTATACATCCAGTAAAACTTCACTCTTTGAAAATTTAACTGCCACGTGATGCCTTTTCTAGATGAGGAGCACTGTGCAAGCATTTTCACTCCTAGGTCAGTGCTGTTAATAGTGGGATGGTACAACAGGCTTTAAACAGGGGTGTCCAGAGCAGGGGGAGACCAGCTGCAGGGTTCTACTTTGCACCAATCCATTGCAGAGCTTCTGTTCCTCCAACTCTCTTGCTGGGCTTGCTTTCTGGAAACTCCTCAGGCTGACAGGCTCCCCGAACCCATCATATGTGGGAGCATGGGATTCCACCCATCATCTTTGTTACCACTGAACAAACAGCTTCTGCAAAGTGAAGCCTTGCAGGATCATGTAGCTGAATACACAAGTGCTCTTGGTGGCACAAAATCTTTCTTATGGGGTTTTATTCAATATAGGCAGACAAGTAAATTAGTACTTGGCCAGCTAGGCAATTTATCCCTTGCAATGTCTATAATTCCTTCTAAGAGGAGCCTTGTGTTTCAGTCAACAATTGATTTTAAGCATTATTTGTCTTGAAGATTATCAGACTTCACACTTCTTCTGGGAAGAAGTCAGTAACACAGGCAACCACAGATGACTTATATTTTTAGTAAAACTTTCCTGGCTCGTTCAGATACTGTTCAGTTTTGTTAGGGTTGTTGTTGTTTTGTCTTTTTTCAAAGAATCAAGAGCCTGTCACATTTAATTCCCTTGCTTTCAACTCTGATATGTTAAAAGTGCTCTGGATTTGATGGCATATGGTCAGTGCTGTGTTGTGCTATTTTTAATTCTTCTGTTTCTACTTGGGCTATTTCATACTTTTGTGATGGGCAAATAATTTGCTGAGGATTGCTGAATATTGCAATGGTAAGCTGCATTCAGTCTCCCAAATATTTCCAATATTAATTGCAATGACAGGTCATTGTAATTGCTCTGAAATCTGTCAGAGCTCCCAGAGCTCACATCAAACTCTGACAGACTTGGAGACTGTGGCTGGCACTGCAGCACCAAGGCACGCTCTGTGTTGCTGACCAAGGTTGCTGGAGAAGGTCATTAACTGACTTCATAAAATCACCAGTGTTTCCTTTCTTTTCTCACCTTCAGGCAAGATGGTAATTGGCTTTTCTCTGCTGTTTGCAGGTGAGAAAGCCCTGTGATAAGGAGACATTTTGTTGTATAGGGGACCATTTCGAGTGGGCGGTTTGATACCACCACATGACAGGGTCAAGAGTGACTTTATTTTAGAGCTTCGATTCAGAGCCAGGTTACACTCACAAGGGAAGGGAGATAAATGAGTCACTTTGAATCCTGAAGAGTGATCTAGCAAGACACTGACTGAATATAGACTTCATTCATGCATCCTCTGTAACTCAGTCGCAGCAGGGCTTGGAAATTTGAGAGTTTAATAAATGTTTCTAGTATTTAAGGAATTGTTTACCTCTTTGTCAAATTAGCATTCTACACTCATACACTACATTTTGGTGCCTTAACAGCATTTTGGAGGCTTGTAAGTTCTTTGAATTGTTGATTTGATAAGAACTATGTGTTTACTCCTCAGAATTACTTCTCAGTGTGGTAAACACTTATAAGAACAAAATGAGAAAAGATCCTGTTTGTGGCAGAAGACAATTTTCATGACTGTACCACACTGTCCAAATTTATCCCTTAGCTAGCTTTGACTCAGCCAAAGAATGACAGATATGTCCTGCCAGGATTCCTCTCTGTGGTTCTTAACTCCAGCCTCTAATGTTTATCTTACCTGTATTCATAGTTGGTGCAGTATGTAGATGGATGTAGAGAAGGGTTGAAGATCTTAGGTTATGCTCTGTTTTCATCCTCAATACCAGATGAAGCCTCTTTTTCACAGCTTGTCCTTGAACGAAGAGGTATCTGTCATAAAATCAGTAGTGGGGGGGAATATTGTTCTTCCTTACCTCCTAGCAGAAGGGACATCTCCTCCTAGAGTCCATCTTCTCCTGTTTTGAAATGTCTGTTTCAAAAGCAATATGAACCAGTAAACCACCTCAGAGACCAATCTTCAGCGGCTTTAGAAGTTCCATGTAACTTCATTGTTCTTTGACAAATTCCACTAAATCAGTTCAAATGCACAATCAGTTCAGCTATTCTAAAACTACACCTAGAAAGTGATATGTACCAACTTATGATTGTGCAGACAATTTCTGAGAATAATTAAAACCAAACATGTTTCCAACGCTCCCCAGCACATTTTGTAGCTGCTTAGATTTACTGAAATAGCAAGAAATAAATCTTTTCATATCACATCCGTTTCCAACACAGTCTTCAAAAAATTTCCATGCAACATAAAATAAAAATCTATCAATATAATGTCCATGTTGAGACAGACTAGAATTGTTATATATCCATTGTTCCTTGATAGTCTTCCCTTGAGCCTTTTCCCTGCACAAACATGCAAGAAAGCATCCCTGACATGGTAAGCTTCAAGTGTAAACAGGAAAAATGCTGATTTCAGACTTGTGTGTGCACCATGCTGGTTATGGTGAGACACCTTAACCTCAACTTGTGCATGCAGAAAGGGTATATGTAATCTCTCCAGGTGTAAAGAGAACTTTAATGGAGCAGCCAAGGGGAGAAAGGAAGGCAAAGCCTGGAAACAGAGGAAGAGCTTGAGCTAATTTGTTTACTTCCCTCCTTATTTATAGGGATGTAAGTTTACATAAAACAGCCAAGTGCTGGGAGGCACCAAAACTGAACTTGAATCACTGCTGAAGAAGCATTTCCAATCTTGAAACTTTCAATGAGTCTCTAACTGCATAGCATAGGTGTACAGGATTTTTTCATCCGATAAACAAAGCAACTGATGGTGTCAATAAAAACACTTTGGTCCATCTCTGTGAAGATTCTCAACATCATACTGGGTTCTGGCTTACTGCTTACTGTTCTTTCATCTGTTACATAAACAAGTAGTCAAAGACATAGCAAACTGTGACATCCTCCCCTACAAAGATAAATAAGGATCAATCTTTTCTGACATTTTGCCTAATAAAAAAAAGCTACAAACAAGGCAGAGAAAGAAAGCAAACAAAAATGTTTTCAAAAGAGAGAATAGGAAATAGGGAACAACTGTCTGGAAAGATAGATGTTCCTCATGAAAAAAAACCCAACAAACAAACAAAAAAAGGGCTGAAACTGACAGCTCTATTTGAAAGACATGGAAAATATTTATTTTCTTGTGACTTTCAACATATAATGTCCCAATTTTCATCCCCTCTGTTTAGCTGTCTGCTTTAAAATCAAAAATTATCTCAGTACAAGCATTCTGCATAAAAGAAGATGAATTCACAGATGACTTCTTCTAAAATAGGAAAATAAATTTCAAAATGTTAGCCCTTCTTTCTCAAGTGATTAATAATCAGCTTTTCATTTCCTACAGTTTGGTATATATCTTGATAAATGTATGTTGAAATAGGATTAAAAATAACTTGTGAATATTAATTGATGAATTAAATTCCCAATTGAAAAACTTGTAAAATTTGGGAGAAAATGGTTGTGTGATTTAAAACTACCCTAGGTACTTTTCTGAATGCCCAACAAGAACTCATTTCATAAATCAGTTTGACCTTGTGAGAATTAAAATAATGTTGGTAATAATCTTTTATAAAGGGATTGCTCAGTAGATGCTGAAATTAATCTGTCTGCATAGTACTCCTGTTTTTATCTGTTAATATTCTCTTTCCTTTTGGTTGTGAATTCCTCATTTTCCACATACTCTTAGGTCGCGTCCCAGTGATGAACTCATTTTCAAAAGCTAAGTAGTACCACACTACATTATTAAAATGATCGTCTTTTTGAGGTAATCACCTAATGTATTTAATCAGTAAAGGTATTGCGTTGCATAATGGGAATTAGGCAAACTCATATTTCATGTGGCAAATGCTGGAGCACACACAGAGTTTTTTCTCACATAAGTAAATCCACACACGTGCTTAGGGGTTTACAGAAGCTGACATTGTGTTGATGCCTTGTGAAGGCTGACCTAGAACAGAGGCTAGATGGAGTTAAAGAATAAAGTAGGTATTTATTAAACGGCCTCAATGGATACACCTTGGGCAGCACAAGAGCCCAGCCAGGGCTACACCCCAGGTGAACCCAAAATGGACAACCGGTCATGAGGTCTCTCACTTTTATAAGTTCTGGTCCATTTTCATATTGGAGTCAATTGTCCAATTACAGCTTCAGATTATGAAGTCCCATCCTTCTTTTTTTTCTCTCCTCAGTCCACTGTTTATGCTCTTGGGCCTGAAACTTCACTCATTTGTCTTGGTCGCTAGCTGGAGAAGGAATTGCTTGGTCTACCTGCTCTGTGAAGAGCAGTTACTATCCCCTAATATGATGCTCAGAGCTACACACCAAAGCAGCACAGAATCTGAAAAATATAAAAGCTAAAACCTGAGGCATCAGTGTCACAGACCTTATCTTGGATTGAATTCCTGTAGATCTTGAACAAGGAGAGCATAGGAATCAACAGACAGGGTCAATGCCTATTCCTTTTGGAACATTGTGAAAGCATTGCTAACATGACTGAGCCTTGGGAGAAGGGTGGTGATATCCAACCCATGAAAAAGCAGGAATTCATATATCTTCTATTGTATCTAATTGCCAAAGTTCCCATCAGAATGATTTTGTATCTGTGACATTTAGTTGTATAATGGATCTTCTAAAGCAATGGGGTTTTCTGGGTTTTTTTGTTTGTTTTAAATTAAAATTTTAATAAATAAATTAGAAAGGGATGAATTCTTAAGAACTTTTCCAATCTTTTTAATCAGTTTTTGTTATACCAAGATACTACTTTTTTATAGAAAAATAATTTCAGCATCATCAAATTCAAAAATAAAAATATATTTATGTCAATTTACACTTTTAAAGTGAGAATAGTATCTTTTGAGAAGTCCATGAAGAAAAAACCCCATCATATCATGAAGGATACTGGCTTGATCTAATAGGCCTACCTAATTCTCAAAATGGCATAGAATGCCATTGAATTTGGAGATAAAAAGTAAAATAATGATAAAAGTGCTATTGATTCTAGATAAACCTGCTGCCTCCTTTGAATCAGAATTTAATGCAAATTTGCCTTTATCTCCAAGTTATACAGCAAATAAATTTGCCCAGTATGCTTTCTTTTCTTCAATGTTTCAAGTAACAGGTTTATATTTCAGCTAGATTTTTCAATAAAACATAGAATAAGGATTCTGTCATAGAATGGGAGGAAATAAAACTTCAATTATTGAAAAATATAAAATCAGAAGATTGTACAAGGTCCTTTTCCTAAACTTCATGCTGGGGCCATTCAGTTATGTAGTGTACCCTGAAGATGCACATTAGCCCTGTAGTATTATGAAAAGACAATGGAAATACAGATTCTAAGTTAATGTGGTGCTTAAGAAAATCATGAACTTTGGAAATGTGAATAATGCTGTTGAACCCATGAATACATATTCATGAATATATGGAAGGCAGCTGCAAGTTGTTGCTTTCTTTTTGAACCATAAATAAGGCAAAACCCTTTCACATATGCTTGGATCTTCATTTTGTGAAATGTCTCAGCATGGACCAGGAACCTCTGGAAGAGGGAAAGGAAAACTGTTTCTATGCTTCCCCAGTCCATAAGTCCAGAGGCTTTAGGACAGTTAGTGCGATACATGGTGAAAGAAACCAGTTTTATTTTGTCTTCATCTATTTTCTTCAGAAGCACTAATGACTTCCGAGAAAATGTGTTAATTTCATTCTAAAAGAGATTCAAGCAAAATCCTATGATAAAAAAAATGTAGCAGGTTGAGCAAAAGAGGAAAGAGTGTGGAACTAGGTTTCATATACAGTCTACACTTAAAAACTGTCTTTACTGAGATCATGATGTCAAGATTATATAAAGACAACCTTTTAAAGAGAAAAAGATGCCTGGCATCTATGAGCCTTTAATAGGAACTGGACAACTAACTCCACTTTCTGACTTTGAGAAATTCTTTCAATTACAGAATGCTGTGAAGCATTTTTCAAATATATTCTTTAGATGTCTCTCTGCTCTATTATTTTTTATTGATATCTGTGTAGCAGTTTTAAGATACTGCACAATGTATTTAAAATGTCTGGTCAACAGAAAATGGCATCTAGTTCTACTAGAAGCATCTGAATTTAAAAGTTTCCAAACACCATTTCTGTTCGAAGCAAATTAATAGAAGTATTTAGGGTACAGTTTATATTGTTCTTTTGGTAGTGCTTTTAGCCACCATATTGGGTTAAAATTTTCAAAAGTCCTCTGATTTCATTAACGCATTTGTAAATTCACAAATTAACTAATTAATGTAACAGCAGTGAAGCTATTTTCAAAATGTGGTCTCATGAGGTATTGCTGGTGTGTGGTGAAAATGAGTTGCTGATTTACCCTTTCTTCACATTACATCCTAATGTGTTCCAGTCAAAATAGGTGGTGATTTCTCTGGTTTGCTTTTTCTGGTGTGATTGTAACCAAATTGAAGCAATTAAATAGGGAGTATCTCACAAAGGTTGTGCACTGGCTAAATGGACCTGCCATGACAAATGGCACACAAGTGTCACCGCAGGAAGGAGTGACACTTCCCAGCTGGAAGATATCTGAAAGTCTGTTTGGTTGCCTGATCTTCCTCTCAAACTTAAAGCTCTCTGTTCTCTATTTCAGCAGTTGTATTTTGGAACTATGCAGGAAAAGGAAAGATTCTTTATTATTTGGGCACCCATGGAGCTTTGCTTTCCCTAGCTGAGTTGAGAGCTTCAAGGATCAAACTGCTGTTTATGCACAAGGAGTGCAGGAGATAGGGGAAGAACAAAAGTCCCTTTGTACAAACATTAGTCACAATTTTATGTCTGTCAAATCCTCTGAAAGTTGAACCTGCTTTCCCATCCAGTATTGCTGCTCACATGTTTATGATTATGTCTAGTCTCTGTTGAGAATTTTCAATGATCTGAAGGCATAATTTTCTTCTTCCTATGAACTACACATTGTATGGTTGGAGGTAATGTGTTTTTATCACAGAAGAAAGTTGCATTTTGATGTTTCAGCCAGTTAGCTGGGTTGTCTACTCATTTCCCTCTTAATGGGGACAAAAATGAAGAGTCATTTATGGTTGTATCCTTGGGCTCAAGCCAATTCAGCAGTGAATTCTCCTTTGTTTGAATAGCAGATAATTTTTCAATTCAATGGGTATCAGTGTCTCAAATAATGGGGTAAATTAGAAAGAAAAATGTAAAGGAAATTATTGTCTCACAATCTGATATTTTGATTAAGTTTGATACTTGTAATTGATTTGTGCTTAATTGAATTGAACTGAATTGTGCTTAAGCCAGAGAGAATGCTGGGAGGTTGGGTTCGATAAAATTCTGACTTGAATCTCAGACAGAAATTGACACATGCTCAAGAAAAGCATCACCCAGTGTGTCTTACCTGAAGACTGAATCCTATTTTTAATGTCTGGTAACTTTGTATTTGGAAGACACAGAAAGACCCCATGAAGATGAATTAATATTTAGTTATGTGTAAGTAGAATTTTCTTTTTCATCTCTCTACATGTTTTTCTAAGCACAGCAGTAGTGGTATGCCATTTAATATACCTAAAGTAGTTATTTACACTTGCCCAGTTTGAAGAGGAGCTGCCCCATAGCTTATCCATCCCAGACATGCCCTCTTGAAGTCTGGGATGCATAGAAGTACTTGATCTTGTCTTCCCATACTCATACACAGGCTCAAGATGTTTTTTTGTTGCTCAAGTGCTTTTTGTAGTGTTTGACAGTAAGAATGCTGCGTTAGGAACATTGTTTTTTGTGAACCAGTGTTACTTATCCTTATTACACAGATGGACAATAAAAGTACCATAACCTGGAGCTCCCCAACGAGTTTGTGACAATACCATTTTAAACTCTACTGGTAGCATTTATGAGAATATTTTTGCATATACTCCCCACATAATTGTAGCTTTTCTAAACTACCTCTTTAATTACATTACAGATGAAACATCCTGGATGAAATCCTGATTCCAATAAAAGCATTTATTTTCTTGATGACAAAATCACCCAGCCAATTTCTATGAGACCTGAAAGCCTGAAGCTATAAATTAGTCTTAAATAACACCGTGTGATAGAGAAGGAAAAATGTAAAAGAATTTGAGCTTCAAATTGGAGACTAACTCTAATGTTCTTTGGGGAGAGCATCCAAAATTCTGTTCTCATGGTATGTTTTTCAGTAACTGCTTGGCACAGTATTTCTAGCATAAAATACTGTTATGGATGACTTTCTTAGGCTTTAGAAAATTGCATCTGCAGGAGAATTGTACTGTTTTTCCTAGTCAAAACTAGGATGTAAACCTTTAATTTACAGTTTGTAGGCTGCCTCTTTTTTTACTTATTTTAGAAAATTGCTTTTAACATTTTGTGCAATATCCTTAGGCTTCCATGAAATGCATCAAACAACACTGTCTACCTCAGACCCTTCCTTTAAAGGAAGATGGTATTGTAATCGGTATTGATAGATGCTATTTCCATTCTTTAGCATTAAGCAAACATAAATCCATACCATCAAAAAGAAGGCAATTAATAAGTTCATTAGATCAGACTAAAACAAGCAATGGAAGAAGAAAATGTCATTTTCCAGCTTGTGTTTTCATTATTCATTTGGCGTTTGTTGTTAATAAAACATGGCAATACAGAACAAGGTAATACAACTCATAGAGTGCTTTATTATCAAGTATCCTCAAGGCACTTCAAAATAACATCAAAAAGGAGACCAAAAGACAATAGCTCATCTGTATGAGAGGCTTAAAGCTTTTGTTTAAAATGTAATGAGTTGGGGTCCCATCAACTTCAAAAGAATTTTGTTTAGGGCTATACCTCCCTCTTTCTTTTTTTTTTTGTTTGTGTTTGTTTTGCTTGTAGTAACAGCAGGGGGGAAGTAGTTCTTGTACTTGTGATCTGCTGGGCAGTGTTTGCAGAGTCCTGAAAAGAGAAGTTTAGAGGGAGTTCCATGACAGTGCACTACTGTCTGCATGCGGGAAGGAGGCCTAGGTGGTCACTTAGTACACATTGTCTGTGGGTACTTCATTCCAGAGCTGCCCTAGATTGTGTATAATTTCATAAGAGGATAAAGTTTCAGGGAGCCACCAAATCCAGCAATTCTGATAGATGGAAGGCAGCTGCAGGTTAGTGCTGCAGGTCCAAGCACTGGTGGGACTGAGCGTGAAATCCCAACAGGTACACTGCAGACAGGTGTCAAATACACATACACAGCATGCCACACAGATGAACTAAATATGCAGTATTCACACAGAAATGAGCAGTCTGAGCAGTCTCCTCCTGATCTCCATTCTGCTGATCAGAATTAAGAGTACCTCACACACAGGGACCTCAGTCCAGCTGCTGGCACTTAGACCTCCATGTATATGCATGTACATAGATTAGGGATTTTCCTCTTCCAGGAAAATAGAGTTTAAGAAAGCAGACCTGACTGTGCACATCAGGTGCAAGGCATGGCCAGACAAATGTGCTGACATGCTTGTAAGTAACATGCTTATAAGTAACTTCCTCTTTTTTCCACTTATCCTCATTTCCTGCACTGTAATAAGTGCCATCCCCAAATGGTCTTGCCTTCATCCCATAATGTGCCCCAAACCTCTCAGATCCTGAGATGCTCTAGCCAGCCTCTCTCATAGACCTGTGGTGCTGGGCTTCCCAGCTGGACTGCTGGCTGTCCTAGGACAGCCCTGGGGGTGCATGGGCAGGGGCTCTCCTGAGGAAGTTTCTCCCTCACCAGATACCTCCTTGTATGGGCTGATGTTCCCCTGTGATGGCCCTGGGTGGTGCCAGAGCAGGGTTATTTACAGGTTCCACATCTCCTATCGTACCTCTGCTCCTTGCTACTGCTGCAGATGGGCTATTTCTCACACAGCCTAAAGCCAAGGAGCTTGTATTTTAGAGATTTATTGATGCTGAATAGGAACACAAATAAGGAAGCAGGGGAGCGGGCCCAAGGTGCCACCCAAATTCATACATCTGTATTAGCTGTACACAGTACAAAACTGCAGTCCAAGCTGTTCTGCGTGTTAGAGCTCCAGGATTAATGATGATGCTGCAACTGCTGTCACCACTGCAGCTCCGTTAGATTATACGTAAGCTATGTTTAAATTAGCTGCAATCTTGCAAAAGTTGCTCACAATGATGGTTAAACTCATAACTACTTAACTAATGCTGCTGGTGACCTTGAGTACTGATGCCACACTGACGTAGTAAGGCTGCTAAAATTTTCACTGAAGTTTGTGCTGTAATGTGACATCTCCACCATGTCAACTGGGGATAACTGCACTGGCTAATGCATTCATTTAGCCACAAACGACATGAAGTGATTTGTGGGTTACCAAGGGCTTAGACCTTGTTTTTCATCACTCAGGGAAGCTAATATAGAGGCTTTGGCAAACTAATATCACAGAAAGGAAACATCACTGGAATAATTTTAAATATATTTTCATGGAACAGAAAGCGTGGATAGATTTTCAAGTGACTTAGGTCCAGATTGCCAGTGTAATAAATTCTTAACAGTTAGCCAAATCACAATGGAGGATATAAACCACATTTTACTAGGCACAGGCATATTTAGTCAAAATATTGTTGACATGGGGACTGTAGTGTTTCAATAAATGAGATCAAAAGACAAAACACTTTCTATTTAACTAATGCCTCAGAAGAAGACAGAAGATTTTGCACCTCTTATGTCTCTTTTGCACCCCTTAATTACTCTTAGTCAATTTTAGCCAGAATTTTAAGCTGGGTTCTGCATTAGATGTCTAAGAGAAATCTAATGGTAAGTGTGGAGGCTGACACTGTCATATGGTTTGGACAGCAGTAAAATGCCTAGCTGCTCTCTATGCTCTCTTTTAGCCAAAATTTCAAGTGCCAATGAGATCAACTGAGGGTACACGGCATAACTGAACATAAAATGTACCAATGAATTAGTTAGAATGCACAGACCAGAGAATTTTGCTAGTGCCTTTAGCTAAGAGCCTGTCAGAATTTTTTTATTCCAAGTGTCCATTCCAGAGCCTTATTATATAAAAGAAACTCTCTTGGGTAATTTATAAAATTTGATATAATTTTTTTGACAATATACCTTCCATGAGTACAAAAAGAAGAGAGAAAATTTGAGGTCACTTTGGTGCATGTGCAAACTTAGTTTACTTCATTATGTTTTCCATGACCAGCAGAAAACAGTGTGGATGAGGCATGTCTAAAACTTAATGAAAAAGCTGCTTTGATTTGCTCTGGGACATAAGGGATCGAGCACATTTTGTCAGGTGAAGCCAAGGGATGAAAGTCAATATCACTCAGTTTTAGAGGAGTCATGGCTTTTCTGTCCTTCAATTTATCCACCTATAAAATGGAAATAATGGGGAATGGTGAAAATAGTAGTTTGTGGAGATTTAAAGAGTGTTTAGATAACGGTGTATAAAGTTTGTTGGATTGAAAATGGTAAGGATTTCCATTATGGCAGAAGTACTGCCTGTGGTGATGCTAGGCAAGGACCTTTTTGGCATTTACCAGCACTGTGTTCCCATAGGAGGCCTGAAGGAAAGGGATCTTTTTCAAAGTCAACCATAAACCAGCTCAGAGCATGCTACTTAGTCCTGAGTTTATCTACTCGCTTACTGGTGCCATCTTATCATTGACAAATTTCAAAAATGTTTGTAAAAATAGGGGTGGAGCCCATTAAAAAATATCTCAGAAGCTTTGATACTTATGATGGGTGTCTCATCAGATGTGACTAGTGCTTCCTTCATTACAAAACTTGTGATGTCCTTCTGTATAAAGGTCCTATGTCACTGGTCTGAGGCATTCAGCTTCCAAGGTTTTCTTTGGATTAGTATATTCAGACAGACCTCTTGTAAGCTGATAATGAAGCTGAATTAGTAGAAGAAAGTAACAAGTTTTTGGTGCACTTTTGTAAAGTGCACCAAAGTTATCTGGGAAATAACTTTGCATTTATCTAGATTATGTAAGGCTGAAACAGGGCAGTCTCATGAATTGAAACAAAACATTTTGATAAGGTAACATTATGAATCAGCTGTCACCTTTTCATGAGATGGATGGGCAGTAGAGAAAGCAGAGAACAAGTTGTATTTATGAGGCATGTTGCAGGGCCATTTCGTCAAATTATGCAGGACTTGAGACATGTAGTCAGAGCCAACCTTAAAAATAAGAGAAAAAATTCAGTTCTGAGCATTGCAGGTAATATTCCCAAACTCTAATTAAATCTTTGTTCTCCCCTATCAGAATTTTTCATAATGTCCTACTAAATGAGTCTCTTTGTAAGCCTTATTTTCCAACTTTCTTTGCTAATTAAGGAATTTTCCAACAAAGCCCGCTTTTATATTGGCCAAGCTGAATGCAGGCTTTCCGGAGCCTGCAGGCTAGAGGGCACTTCCTTCTCCTAGATGAGAAAATAGCCAAAGTCTTGCATTATCAGATTCTGGTACAAAGCCATTATCTCAGTTGAGCAAAGGGTAGTGGTTACTCTCCAAAGCAACAACAAAAAACAATCTTGGAAAGGACCAACTCAAGAACAGATGCCACATAATGACATTGAGGATTCTAGATGAACTTCAGTGAAATTTATGTTACTTAAGAATGTGTTGACTTGTGAGAATGAGAGTGACTAATACATGGCGCTTAATAACAAGATTGTTCAATATTTACACCTAAATCTGACATTTCCCAGACCATGCTAGAAAGGCGATCTTTATGAACACTTCTGTGCTCTCAGCAGAGGAGAGCACAGAGCCTGTGGCCTTCTTTTTTAAACTTTGTGCTTCAAAAGGAGAGTTTTCTATTGAGGAAGAAACAGAGCTTCTCAAAATGGTTGTGCTTTCTTTCTGTATTTCTCTGTTAGCTTCACTTAAATCTGTAGCTAGATTGATGGAGGATTGGCAAATATTTTAGAATCCTTAAATACTTAATTTGCACCCTAACCTCACTCAGGTTAGGTTCCTATTTATCAGTCCCAGATTTTTAAACTTTATCAGTCCCCTGAAGGGCAAGAAATTGTCCCTGTCAGCTTTTTTCATGAATCCAGCCAGACCCTTCTCCTCCCACATCTTTCTGCTGTGTTCGGGTGGGGTTCTCCTTTGAAGTCTTTATTTTTGCACCGCATTTTCAATTCTTTCAGGCCCTAAGGTTTGTGTATTGGATCAGCCCAAACTAAAACTTTTACATTATCGCTTCACTGTAGGAGTGTTTTATATCTCACTGTGCCGTGAAAAATATTTTAAACCCTAGCTCAGCTTTAACTTTGCAACATTATAGGCATTCTACCATAGATGAAGTTACTCAAATCCCCAAAGCACACTGTGAACTAAATTAGTGATTTGAAGTTCTCCCATTTAATGTTAAGTATCTTTACAATTTTGAAGGTGCCAGTTGAATGCACTCCGTAATAGCTTTTTGAGCCCAGTTCCTAATTTCTGCATATTATGAAATTTTCACCACATTTTTATCAATTGCTCCTTTTCTTTAGCTCAGCCACATAATAGAGTAATTGAAATAGTTCACTAGCATGTAACCACTTTGCATTAAATGATACTAATGATAACACTTCGGACTTATTAAGAAACCTTTTCTTTCCCTTCAAAGTCATAGGGCTGTACATATTAGATTCAAAGACTGCTCCAAGTGGGCAATTGTTCCACATTGGGTCCTTAAGTTGCAGAACTTAATATGAATAACTTTACATACAATTTCTCAATATAATTCCATTTAAATAATTGTGTAATTCAGTGTAACTACATAAAGATGACAATATAGCTGCTTCCCAATTACATAATAGTTACAGAGTAGTCAGTGTTACAGTTTAAAGTGTAATTGATTCTTAATTATTCCACTTTGGAAGAAAGGACACTGATTATAATTTCATTAGGGAGATGGAAATGACTCTGCAAAAGGAAAGAATCAGCCACATATATTACATGCTTATTTTCTCTTTGCAAAGTACTGTTGATATTTCTGTTTTTCCAGGCCAGGGTTGTAGAATACTACTGCATTTTGAAGTTGCAGCATTATCCATATAAGAAAAGGAGTTTCAGGGCTATTGCCTCATGTTTCTTTTTTTTGTTTTTTTAATTTGATATGCGTTGATTTTCTATCCCAGAAGCAAACTGAAGATAAAGCAGTATTGTTAGGCAAGTTTTTCAAGACAAGTAACAATGTGCAGTTACAACAAATAAGCAGCCAGAGTTAAATCTTATCATTACAAAATCACTCAGCAAGCAGAATTGGGCTATCCATACTGCAATTAATCAACCAATTGTGCAACCTTCTTGTCCTCCTCTCCCATGGGACCTTGCTCCCTTTGCCCTGAGGTCAGAGCACACAGAGTACCCGAGGGCACAGCTACAGCAGGGTGTTGAAGATGGCTGGGCCACTCTATGAGTCAGAGCTCTTGCATTATTTGGCTTTTAATACAAGTGGAGAGTCAAGCACTGCACACCCACCTTTCCTGATAGTGGCTTCCTGCAGAAGGGCGGTTTTCCCATCATCTTCACTACTTCATCTTCACATTGTGGGAGTTTTTCTTTCCACTGGCATGATAAAAGGAGCCTATGGGATACAATTATTCTCCATGGTGGAAGCTAGGTCAGTTCTGAGGATACCTTCTACAATGCTTAGAATAGCATAAAAATATTTTCTGTTATTAGTCTACATTTATAGTGAAAATGTGCCCAGGCTATGCCTTTTGATATGCCATAGTAAATGTTATCAATCAGATTATTTAGCTATGGACACTGTTCAGATTACAGGACATTTATTCAAATGAAAAATTTCATTCTTCTGTGCAGTCAGGTTTCTGTCTTTCTCTTACTTCCACAACAGAAAATAATTCTAAAGGCCACCAGCACAAGGTTAACAAAAGAGAGTTGTCAGGTGAAACACTCCTCCATGGAAATGAAATACATTTAAACAATAAGTGAACATCCTCAAGGAGAAATGGCCTTCATGGATGGTTGCCTAGTGATGAGATCATCTTGCGCAGGGCTGACTGATTGGCAGCTCAGATCTGGAAGGCTGTAAAAAATCACGGGTTTTTTTTCCAGTTTGGAACAGGGAGCTGTGTAGGGAATGTTTTCATCAGCTCAAAGTAAAAGAAACCTTCTGGGTAGTACGGGAATCCATTCCATCTACATACAGAACCTCCTGTAAGAACTCCCTGAAGCTGGCTGGGGCAGTAGTGGAGGGAACCACTATGCCTAGAATTCTTTGTCTTCATTTTTCTAGCTTTGCCGTTTACATAAGTTTGGAGATTCATTGCAAAATTTGTTTCAGGCCATAGTTAACCCCTCACTGAAGCTTATGTAGAAATCGTGCTTCTGCTGCTTAAACACGCGATTTACATTCATTTCTTCACACACAAACACATATGCATGAGAAAGACAGCAAGGTTAAGTAGGAGGAAGAGGTCTGAAGTGATTTTTACTGTGATGGGGAAGGGCAGGTTTTGGAGTTAGAGGGCTTGTTGTAGATGAAAGTGACTCTGTAATTAAGGTCCCATTGTGTTTGCCTATACGTTATGACCCAAATAGGAAAAGTGTAAACCCCCAAATAACCGAGTGAGTTGTGTTCAGAGAAATGTGTGTGTTTTTCAGAGGATGGGAATTTGGCTACTGTCCCAGCTCATAAAATAACCTGGAAAGTCTTCTGCGTCCACTGACCCTGGTGGCCGCTGCTCTGTTTATATTACCAGGAGTGAAAATGCCTCTGTTTTCATTTGAAGGAGTGTCTAAGTCAAACACAAAGAAGCTAAATGACCTGTGAAATATTACATGATATTTTATTTTGGGTTAAACACAGATAAAATTTCTTCTCCTTTTCTTTTGAAAAAACCGCCATACCCAAGCATTTTACTCCCATATCTAGGCATATCTAAGCATACTTTCCACAGTAAGGCCTACATCTATATTTTGATGTTCTAGAATTACATTTACGGTGATGTATTCAGCTTTATAGAATCACAGAATGATTTGGCTTGGGACTGTCATAGATCTTTTAGTTCCACCCCCTTTGCCATGGGCTGTCTTGGTAGGAGAGGTGTTCTGCTCTCTGATCATTGTCATAATCTTCTTCTGAACCCGCTCTTAACAAATCTATGTCCTTCTTATGCTCCTGAGCCTCAGAGCTCAGTATATCACTCCAGATGGTGTACTGAGAATCTTTGGTGAAATACTTTAGGAGCAAAGGTGCATCAACCCTGTTTTGGAATTACAGGTATTATGTGTTCCTGTGGCAGACCAGTCTGTAAAAACTGGCAATGACCCTGAATTCCAGTTAGAGAAATGCAAGCTGTTGAACAAATTTCACTGATGCCTTTTTAGCTCACATCTTTTTTCTTTTGTTTCTTTGATGCCTTAGCACCTTAAAAGGTACTACAGCTGGGAGTAGACCAAAAAGCTTTCACCCATTCAAAGCATGTCTCTGCTTTTTTTGCATGTAAAAAAATCACAGAATGAAGCAAAACCAACTTGCACAATGTCTGTCAAATTGTTTTGGTTGTGCAAAAACTTTGTGAATTGTACTGGCAGATTTAAAAAAAAAAAGCCTAAACCAAGCAACAAAATGAAAACCAAAGATGGAGGGAAATGGCTCCACTTATGTAATTGAGACGTAGAAATCTGATGTCTTGTCACATGAGATATGACTTTGTTTGCGCATGTGAAACCTGGTGGAGTTGTCCCCTCTGATTATCCAATTAAATTTCTGCTCAGTTCCTTACAGAACCAGGCTATAGTGCTGAACTTGCTCTAAACTACAGTGACTTATTTTGCCCTCTTTCCTGTCCCAGTTCAGTCTGCAGATGACTGCTGTTGCCCTCTAATCATGTCAGCTTGTCTTCTGCAGATTTTATCATGTTTTTGATTCCTGATGATGCTTTCTTCAAGATATCCTGACCACTTCCAGCTCTGATCTGGTCTGTCAGATATGTGGTGATGGTATTAAATAGAGTGCCTGATGTGTGGTTGCTGATAACACACATTTATTGCTGTTGGTTCACCAGCATGTGTGAGGCTGGTAGTTTTCCATGGGCAGGCAAATCCGGCTGTCTCACCATAGCAAGCTGGTGGTCATTCACCAGTGACAAATCCTGCCAATAAGCAGCTCTCGAAAGGGGGGTGGCCCTCTAGAGAGAAATAAGCCAAGGGCATTGTGTGACACAGAACATCCATGGATACAACAAGACTGTAGTGATTCTCCTTTATCATTCTTGTCGCATTAGAATCAGATCTGGAGAAAATGGCTCTAGCTATCCTGAGCTATTAAGTGCTGTGACTTTGAAGGCCAGTACATTTCCAAGTTGTTGTCTAAACATAGAATACAAGGGAAATAGTTTTCTGTAGTTTCAAATTTCTTATTTAATTTTTCTGGCAGTATAGCTAAGCCAGATGTTGGACAGCAATGTGCTGAGTTAGGCTTTTTGCCACACACTGCCTGATATCCTCGAGTGGCAGAGAAACCACGTAAGGCAGAAAATGGCTTAGAGCAACTCAGAGATGGGACTATCCCTGGACAAGTATCAAACCCACCATTACTGCAATTAGAACTAACTGTGGCTGCTTTTGTTGGCAAAATCAGCAGCGGATAAGAACTGTGGTGGGTCTCCTGCCTGTGTTACTGGTGTCACCCCAAGGGCAGTGCTCCCATGTCATACCTGTGCTGTGAGGACAGGCAGGGAAGGGGTTCTGCTTCTTGTTCTGTCATGTTAACGTGTAAGCTGTCAGTTGTCAGACAAATTGAAAGAAGGAATGTCCTTTCATCCCAGAAACCTTGAAAAGGTATAAACAGTATAAAATCTCATCTTGTATCAGAAGAGTCATTCTTTTTCAAGCACATGCTCCAGAGCAGTCCTTTCATTTGGGAGTGATGTGTTCATTTTTGGGTAGGTGCCCAGACTACTTAAAATAATTTCATCCTTTATTTGCATCTTTATGCAATTTATTTTTTATCAAAACATTTTTTTCATTCAGATAAAAACAGAGGATAACAATCTGAACCTAAAATAAAGGAAGTCATACTTGGTAACTGTAATTTTATTTTCTAGTTTAAGCATTTATGAATCTCACATAATAATTTATCCAGGACATAATCAGTACAGTGCAGATATCTGCCACAACCTTTCAGATTGAACAATTTTTTACAGCTGCTTTGCACTCATGGTCACACATGTCAGTGCTTGTCTACTCCATACACTGTACCAAATGAGCACATAGGCAAAAAAATCCATATTTAAATATAAAAATGCAGAAGGGATTTTCCTTGGAAACTCTTCATATTTCAGGCTTGTGGGTTTTTTTGAAAAGCAACCCTGCTCAAATACCTTTTGTAGTGGGGAACTTGTGTACACTAAAGGAGTAATGAACTTTTCTTGCTCACTTTGCTGCTGCAGAGCCCCAGTTCCCTCCCGCTGGCAGCTCAAAGCCCCCTGCGAAAGCTTGTGCATGCAAAGTACACATGGTGCTACATTACCTGTGTGTCAGCTGCAGCGTAAGGTGCAGGGCAGCCAGGAAGTGGTTTTAAGCATTTTTCCATTCAGCCCTTCAGCAGGTGAGACTGGAAGGGTTTTCTGAGCTCTCAGGACAGGCAGAGATGGGTCTTACTGCAAGGCAGATCTCCCGAGCACGGCCAGAGGAAGCCACTGGGGATCGGCCAGCGGTCTGAGAGCCCAAGCAGCTCATAGCTCGTCATGCAGCTGGGGAAACGGTGAACACAAAAGGAGCACTGTGCAATGGAAACAGTTTTAAATTTTAGGATAATATTTGTTTCCTAAGTCGTCGTGTTTAACTCCAGCTGGCAACTAAGTGCCACTTACCATCTGCTTGCTTGCTTTCCCCTCACTGCTAGGGAGAAGAACTGGAAAGGAATGGAGGCAGTAAGGACAGTTCAGAACAAAATCTTGGAGCTGTACTTCTTTTTGCTCTGTTCTGTTGTGGATGCTTTTTCTTTTCCTCTTTCAATCAGATTTTAGCCGGAGAAATTCAAGTATGGCGCAATGTCTGCAAGAGCAAGTAGTGTAGCAGGGGCTGTAACTTCTGATGGTATTTGTGTAAGTTTAAAAAATTCAGCTGTAGCATACTGTACATATCAGTAAGATATGAAGGGACTTTACTTCACCATCACAAGCTGCCAATTCTGCCTGTCATGTAATTCACAGTTTTTATGCGCTTTATCTCAATTAAGTTCCATCTCTAGAGCACATTGCTCTGCTGCATATTACTGCTCTCTAATGAAGCAATAGCTACATGGCATTTCCTTCTGATTCCAGGAAACACACAATAAGCAGAAGTCAAACATTCCCTTGACAAATTGTGTGAGCATGGCTCTCATTTCTATCCACGAAAGAAGCTGTTAAGCTAAGAGGAGAGAACATCCAAATTACTATATATCTCAGCTCTGAGACTGTTGGTCTTGTCTGCTTTGCTGGTGGAATGATTCCAAATTCCAAAGGAATAGAGGAGCTCTTCTAAAACCCATAAAATACCAAGAGGTATAGGGGATGGCAACTGACAGAACAGCTCATCCCAGACCCTATGAAGAGCCAGAAAGTGGCTCCTTCAGATAGTGCAGCCATTGTCCAAGGCAAGAGGGTGAGGAGAATGGTGATCTGCTGGTAGTGCACACTCTGGCACTGGACGTGGAGCTCAGATTTGGTTGGAAGAAGGTGACAGCATTAGAAACAAAGTTTCCAATAAACTTTTTCTTCTGCCATTCTCCGCTGCCAGCTCCTGATTCATGCATATATTGTTTTCTTTCACTCTTCCAATGATGCTGAATGCTGATGAACTAATACTTGGCTTAACACCAGCAAGTAATTTCTTGGTAATTAATTTGTTTTCTCTATACCTGACCTGAATTTCTTTCAGGTAATTTGCAGGTTGGGTAACCCATCAGAATCAAACAATTTTAGGGGGTACCCAGGAGTACAATGAGTAATGGTTATTTTGTGTCTGTCTTCCCTCAGACTCTTTCTCGCTCTCTCTCAGCATTAGGGTTTCATTGCTATTATAGCACTTTGCATATAATTACCAACAGCTTTAGGTTGTAATTATATTGTCATTTAGTACATTTGCAATGGGGAAAGAGTGAACAAAGCAGTGAATTAAATATGCAATGACTGTTGATGTTTTGTGCCTTTTGCTTTCTTAACAACTTCATTAATATTTTGCAATGTTTATGAGGAGCTACCTGGAAAAACAGCCAATGCATGTGTTTAAATGTGTCACAACTCTAGGAACTAAAAGGAAAAAAATAAACAGGAAAAGCAGATGCCCTTTAGAATTTAGAGTTTTTAATATGGACTTAAAAAATTACTGCAATCATTTGCATATTTATTGCACATGACATTTTCAAAAGCCAGCAGCAGTGGGCTAATGCTGCAGTAAGTGGTAGAACTCCTGTTGACCTGAGTAAGAGCAGGTGTAAATGGGTACCATTCACTCAAGAAAATATCATGAGGTGGTCACTGTTTGTAAAACAGTTCACAAGTTAAAGCCCATCGAGTCTCTGCCTTTGTTCTTGAGATAAAAGACAAACACACTTTCTGTTCAGTATTTTCTCTGCAGGTGACCAACATGAAATATAGTTGAACAAGTACATTTTGCCACCATGTAGATGGAACAATCTTATGGTTGTCTCTAAGAAATCTATAAAGGCTCCAGTTTACAAACAAACATGAGGCCAAACATCATACATGCTTGATAATATTGCATAATTGTGCATGTCTGTAGACCTAAAAGTGCACTCAGTTGTATGTGACTTTGCTTTGTTAATTAATCATGCCACAGTACCAGGCTTAGCTGTCTCCCTCTCTCTGTACTCTAGCTAAGGAATACTGGCAGCAAGATATTATTGAATATATGAGATAGGATTGTAAGACATAAAATATACCAGAGCCATTGAAATCATCTGCTATAAACTCTCAGTGCCAAATAAGCTTGGTTAAAACACACTTTTCCTGACTAAATTAATTGAGCTTGTAGTTATCAATAAAGATGATAAGTATTTAGTAATATAACTGGTGCTTGTGACATATTTCAAGTCAGTATGAGAGATTAGAATTTGACAGTGTGGATGAAGATGTTTCTAAAGATTGATCTTTCTAGTGATTTAATTTCTAGATAGCATCTCTGTGTAGTACAAACAGGGATTTTGCAAGTGAAATACACATGTTGATTTGTGAGCAAAAGACAACTCACGGAGAAGTAGAATTTATTTCATTTAGAGGACTTGCTTAGTTTAGAATTTGTTCAGTTAGAAATAAGTAAATAAAGTAAGATTAATTAGTGATAGAAGGAATCTACAATTTTTTAGTATCTACACATATTTGGGAATAAATGTTTTACAATGTAACCCTTCATATCTTTGCCTAGTGCAGGCAAAAGTTTGAAGGTAACAGCAGCCAAATAAATAGAAACACTGGTTGATGTTTCTTAAATATTATAATAATGACTTTCTTCTCAAATGTTTCACATGAATACAAGAGTATTAAAAGGAAAATACATCACATCTTCTGCCTTTTCCTGGCCAGCTGGAGGAACTAGCAGTTGAGATCACTATGGCTAAGTAGGAATAATAGTATTTTGTTCTGTATAGAAGTCCTAATACTCTCTTGGCAAAAAGAATATTTCCTTCCAAAAGATGGAATAAGACCATCTTTGAATTGGAAAGCCAAGCTGTCCACCATCAGATAATGCCACAAGTTTGTAAGCATGTGCTTCAAAATTATCCCACCAAGTCATTAACTGCCTAGCTTTCTCAGTGCAAAAAGGCACAAGGATATTTTTTTAAAAGGGGAAAGCATTTGCTCCCATTTCTGAGAACTGCTGAAACAGTAAAAGCCAAGGAAGTGTCCTGCAAATTTACAGGTCAGGTCAGTGAATTGAAATGTGTCAAAATTCTATGTGCAAATGAAATATTGTAGTAAGAGAATCTCCCTCATTTTTTCATGCTTAACTGTCTTAAAGGATCTGGCCCAGGGACTTCAGCCTAAATGGCAACTTAAATTTCTAACATTATATCGCCATCAGAAAGATTGTTTGTCCCTGAGATGGCAAACATCCTGCACAAGCACTGGCAAATGCCAGCCTGCTAAGTGCTGGACCTGATGCCATAACTCCAGCAGGATCTCCAGTGCTGAGGTTTCTTTGTGAATCTTTTCTGGGAAACTTGAGGAAGTAAGATTCTCTGATTGGGTGGAGTCCCTGTGAAGATAATGATAACAAGCCACCAAGTAATGTATTGATTAGAATAATATCAGAGTGTGATGGTCTGCAATTCAAAACTTACTACCTAAATTTGAAAGCTGGCTTTAGGTGTGAGTCTGAATACAAAATAAGAACCCAGGGCAGGGCTGAAAAATGCTTCTCTTGACAATTTTGTTATAAAATTGTTCACACTTTTTCCTCTTTCTGGATCAATGAATACATAGTACTTTAGTGTGATAAAAATTATTCTACGTTTCAAGATCACTGTTATTAATTAATCAAAGCTTTGTTGGCTTGGATTTTTTTTAACAGAAAGGGGAATGAACCCAAAGTTTTTGAGCTATGTTCTTCTCATGAACAGAGATTAAGCAAGTCATTATCTTATGACCACTCTTTACCAGCTAAAAGGCAAATTATATGAGTTTTCATATTTCAAATTTTATGTATAAGCCACAAAATTCATTGAGAGCAGCGATATTCTGCCAACATGGTCCCTTAGTAAACAAGCTTTCAGAAAAACTGTGATAAATAAAGTATCTGATAGCTAAGTGAATGCCATGAAAGCTAATGCTCTGCTTAATGGATGCACAACTTCACCAGCATCCATTAATTTGTGTATGAATAACCTGTATGTGTAGGTGGTCCTTGAGACAATTACTCTTCAGCTAAGCATGACATGAAGAGCATACAATGAAACAGCCTCCTTGAGGATGTCATAATGGTGCACAACAGGATAGATAATCATGAAGGATTATTTTACTGGCTCATAAATCCAGATCAATTCTGACAAGGCTCAGCTCTGGGGATGGTAGACCTCTTCTTTCTCCCATGATGTTGACTCTCAGATGCCAGGCTAATGATCGTACTCCATTAAGGTTTTTCTAGTGCCATCATTTGATGGAGTCTTGTTTGAATGTTTATGTTCATCTTCTTTCAACTTACAAGAAGAACCCTTTTCAGGCCTTGGTACATCTGACAAAAGCAGTTCTGCAAACTCTTTTCCCAGTGAGAAATCTGAATTTATAGACTTACTATTGTTTCTAGCATATTCTACCTAGTCAATAAACAGTCATTCCATTCTCTTCAGAGGCAAAAGTTGTGTGTTTAGTTAGGAATAATTAAAATACAATAACAAATCAAAATGGAACCCCACTCCCAAGTGTTACTGACATTCCAGAAAGATGGTTAATATTATTTTAAGTTTATCTAACTGATTACTTTTTATATTGATAGGGTTCAGAATAAGACTTCTTAGAGTTGTTTTTCTTATGCTTTCTTCTTGATGGATTTTTAACAGAAGTTTTGTCTAATGATCATGTTATTGTAAAAAGTTTCAGAAGGGATTTTCAGTTTCTCATGTATAAAATCTATATATCTGAATATTCCACATCCTCTTACCCATGCATATTGCATCTATTTAAAGAGAGAATGTTATCAAACATTATATTAAAGGTAGAGGAACCCTGCCATGTCGCTTGTTAGTAATGATTTTACAAATCATTCCTACCTTAATGATGTGGCTAGATAATCTGCATTTTATCATTTGTTCTGTGCTGCCCTTCATTTTCTCACCAGTGAATTTCATTTGTCCTTGCACTGCCAAACTGCCTGCCTTTGATAGGCCTTTCAGCAGTACCTCCCTGACGTCCCTCTTTTGCCTAATCAAAACAACTTGAATATGTATATATTGTCATTTATAATAGATATTAATCTGCTGATCAACAAGTTACCAGCAGTAAGGTTTTCTGCAGTCCTTTTTCTTCTAAACTGGCTTGAGGTTTGGAGCTGTATATGTAGATAAATAATGTCTAACCAGTGTTAGGCAGATACTGTATTACTGCCTCCTATAAGTCAGTAGATATTTGTGACTGATCCAGTGGGTAAAAGCTTTGCTAATGTAGCTAAGTGCCTAATTTCTAGAAACAAATCAATACGACATTGCAGACCTATTTTTTCCCCTCAGTTTTATCTGCCTCCTCTCTTTACCTTGCCTGCCTCTATTATTTCTTTATAAATACAAGATCTCAGGAGCGAAACTGAGTTATAAATGAGTCCTAATGCCCTGTGTTAAAAAAAAAAAAAATCACATGAACCACAGAATTATGTGAACGTTTGGTCAAGAATTAAACCCTGAATGATTGTGCAGGTTTGGTTAGGGTATGTTGATTTTTCTTCATAGTAGCTAATATGGGCTATGTACTGGATTTGTGCTGTAAACAGTGCTGGGTACAGAGATGTTTTTGTTATTGTTGAGTAAAGCCTTTTTTGCTCCTCAGTCCATCTCACCCCAGTGCTGAGCAGGCTGGGGGTGCACAAGTTGGGAGGGGACATAGCAAGGACGGCTGGTCCCAAGTGACCAAAGGGAAATCCCAGACCATATGGCTTCATGCTTGGCATATAAAAAATGGGGGAAGAGGAAGGAAGGGAGCAAAGTTCAGGGTGCTGTTGTTTGACTTCCCAAGTCACCCTTAGGGGTGGTGGAATGTTGCTTTCTTGTGGATGGCTGAACACCTGCCTGCCCATGGAACGTGTTGAATGAATTCCCTGTTTTGCTTTTCTTGCACATGCAGCTTGTGCTTTACCTGTAAAACTGTCTGTCTTAAAAGTTTTTCAATTTTTACTGTTCTGATCCTCTCCCCCATTCCAGCGTGAGGGGACTGAGTGACTGCCTGTGGGGGGCTTAGTTGCTGGCAGAGGTTAAACCATGACAGTGATCTTACTGGCATCTGTGTACTTTAATTTTATTTATTTACACATTATTAAAAATAATGCTGAAAATAAAATTAGAGAAGAGACATTTTTCTATTGTCATTATACAATGTAACAGGACAGGCTATAATTTTTTAAATCTTTATTAATTATGCAAACAGTAGCTTCTTCTTCAATGTGAGAACTGGTTGAAACTGGTCAGTGAATTAGTAAAGTGAGGGTTTGACCCTGTATTTCTATTGCTGCTAAGGCTCTACAGTGTAAAGAAACATATGCAAGTTGATTCCAGTAAAACTTTTTTTTGTCTACACAAGTGAAAATTTTGATCAAAAAACCCTTGCTTACT
This sequence comes from Camarhynchus parvulus, assembly GCF_901933205.1. Lineage (NCBI taxonomy): Eukaryota > Metazoa > Chordata > Aves > Passeriformes > Thraupidae > Camarhynchus > Camarhynchus parvulus. Next base: position 50,483,454 of record NC_044574.1, on the reverse strand, counting down.
CATTCCACTAACTATATTATTTCAGTTTTCCTTTTTTCTGTATGTCAATTTTCTGGAAAGGGGAACAGCCTACACACTGACAAGTCAAGACTATTTGTGAAAATTCTTGGACGAGTGTGGCTTGAAAACCTTGCTAAAGGTTCCTGTTCTGGGAACAGGAAATCCTGAACAAAATCCTGTCCTGAGATTTTGACAAATTGACAGCTAAACAAAGGCACATTGCTTCCCCTGCCCATTCATCACTTAGTTTTGCCTACAGGAAGATGAAATGAGGTAAGGAGGAGTCTAGAAAGCTTAGCATTACAGCACAACTCCTTTTCCTTTGCATTTGCATGGAAATTGATCTAGAAATCCATCAGCTGATTCTATTAATGAGGTCAAGAAAAACATGCAGAGTTAATCAAACCCAGATATAGTTTTTACTGGTTACCTGTCTCCAGGGATGGAAACTCAGCGCCACAATTTTTCTTCTGTGCTTTGCAGAAACACCTTGCCATAAGTGCTACTGGAATTTAATTCCATTGAAGAGCTGGCTTTCTTTTCCCTTTTGCACAAAAGTTACCCATGCATGTCAGTCTTGTCAGTTTAATTGAACTTATAGGCATGAGTGGCATGTGGTGGAATTTAATCTGTCAGTATAACAATAATAAATTATTGCAGTAGGTTTGATAAAGAAACCTGGGACTTTGCAGAGAATAGTAAGGAACTGGGGGTTGGAAGGAAGTTTCATACAGCTTTGCCTGACAGTCAGCTTCTCTGTTTTATCCATTTCTTGTCATTTTTCTGTATGTTGTAGCCTAATTATTTCCAACACTATGCCCGTCATATTCTGCATTACAGCTATTAGTCAAATAGTTCAATCTTTTCCAGTCTGCCTTTCAGACAGGATAATGTTTCTAGTTACTTTTACAGCCCCTCTTATATTTCAACCATATTTCTTGTACTTTGAAGTGAATTGTAGAAATAAGATTTATCTTGGTGAATTCATGAAGCATATTAGGGAGGAACTTAATTTTAGTTTTGAATCTGAAAGATTAAATGACTTTGGTAGTTGTGACCATGTGGTCTGAACAAAAAATATCACAGGAAATTCTTGGGTTCATAAGTATTCTAAATAATTTTCTGCTGTAGTGCATGGATTTGTGAGAAGTGTGTCTGTAGAGGCCTCCCAGCTTTGAGTCACAGCCAGAGGAAAATAGTAGGGTGCTCATTTAAGCCCTTTTGTAACTGAAATCAGCACCAAGAGTTCATGGGAGGTGTGATGGAATTACACAATGAAAGGCCGTGCAATTGAGCAGATAATACCTGATGCTTTGGAGAAGAAAGAGTTGGAGTACCTGGAAAAATGACACTGTTTAACAACTGCTGGCTATTGATGTAGATTTATATTTTAAGGGCTGAGAACCCTGTCTTGGCCCCAGATTGTGATAATAAGACTATTTTTTTCAAAAGTGTATATACCTCTTCTGAAAATGGAGTGTCAAAAATAATGTAAAAATTACTAGTTCTAAATAACAAAAATTGAAAGGCATGTGGATTTAATTAGCAACCATCAGAACATTTAGAGGCCTAAACAGAGGTTTCCACACGTATGTAGAAATACCCAAAGCTCTTAAATACCTCTTTGCTTCATGCCAGGTGTGAGGTAAACAGCACTAAATAGCAAAGACATCTGAGAAGTCTGGTTTTATCTGCTGTGTGTGTCCAGGGAAAATCTATTCCACAGTAAGAAGTCCCTGAGAAAATCCAACATCCCCACTCATTGCCTGTTTCCAGTGGATGGGATGATGATCCTGGATTCTACCTCAACAGTTTGTGCATTTTCTGTTGTATAAACAGAGATATGAAATGGACTCAGCCTCAGCAGAGACCAGACTTACAGCTTGTCCCTCCCCTAGGTGAATATTCTTACTGCTTGACTGCTGTGTCATGCTTCTCGATTGCTGTCATGAATTCTGTTCAGGAGTATTATTTAGATATTTAAGGGAATAAATGACTTCACAAGGGACTTCTCAAACTGTAGAGGTATCACCCAGAATGCACAGGGATACCAGTTTGAATAAGTGAGCTGCTGAGATTACCCTGAGTTAATAAGCAAGTGAAGGTCTTGGGGAGACAAGCAAAATATGAAGAATTAGAGATTGGTGGGATTATGTAGATTAAAGTAACAATCAAAATAGACATTGGTCACGGAGGGCTGCCTCTCTGCTGAGGAGAGCAGTAGTGCACTAGCCAAGACGCAAATTCTAAGTTCTCAGGAAATAATTTTCTCTGCATGCATGTGTAAGAAAGGCATAACCATAGCAGTATTTGCTCTGCCAGAATGTGCAAACTTTGTATTTTCAGATTTAGGAAAAGGTCCAAACCAAAATGACACTTCGTACAAGTGTGACAGTAATAGGCATCGCACTGGTTTTTACTCTGATGGAAGGAATAAATGTAAATCTTGAAAGGCAGAACAGTATTTCTGTTTTAGCCATACTGAGCCCAAGCTAACAGCTGCACCACTGCCAGAGATGTCAAAGAGACTGACTTTGATTTTAGTTTAGATGAAGAGAGGAAATTTTGGAATAGCAAAATAGATCCATGAATTGTCAGAAAAGAGAAGGTACTTAAATATGTGCTTCACAAGAAGAAATTGTTGTTTTTAAGACCTGTGCCTGTCATACTCATTGAAAAGATTTTGATAAAGCTGTATTTTAAACCTAGATTAGGTAATGAAATATTATTTAAGGTCTCTGTAGATATTAGGAAAAGAATAGAAAAGGCTGTGTTTTCCTCTCACATATTGTAGAGCAAAAATAGTTCCTCTTTTTATCACTAACCTTGGTGCCAATTTGTTTTAAGTACAAAACAATCAGCCTCTCAGAATCCTAACAGGTATATATTTGAGTGCTGCACATGCAAAGGTAAGGGTTTTGTTTCATATTTCATAATAGAAACTAAAGCCTTTGATAATGAGATAAGTGGTCCAAATGGGGGTTGCAAGTAATCATGTCTAACTAATTATCTACTGTAAAATCAAAAAACACAAGGGGAACAGACACCTGCATAATGCAAGTCTTTGGAACAGATGTGCCCTTATTAATAGACATGACTTGCCTATTAAAACTCTGTGGTGACAAAGAATGTTTTTCCACTTTATGAAGGATACCCTGCCTAACCTTTGGTTTCCATGCAATTATAAACACAAAAAAGCCCTGCAGAAGTAGTGTGGCTTTCCTCTCTTCCCCATTATGCAGCAACATGATCTCTTAGTCCCCCTCCAAGGTTTTAAAGGTGCTGTACTTCCTACCCAGTTGTCTTTGGTTGATTTTGAGGAATATATGTTGTCTGAGGACATGAAAAGTCATAGGATTCAATGGGAATGCTTTGGCAGTAAAGAAATTCAGAAATTCAAAGTCCATTGCAAACATCTGACAGATGTGTTGTGTGGATGATTATGGATGTAACAGACAATGTATGTGTGAGGCTTTTCTTAAAGATACCAAATAACAGTTGCAGGGCTGTATGATAATAATAATAAAAAAAGTGATCTAGTTAGAAATATACTAGAGGGAGCAGAAAACTAATAAATTTATTCATTAGGAAAATATTTTAGATGTTAATAACTGTCTCCTGGCCCTAACAGATTTCACTGGAGAAGGGTTTGAATTTCCTTCTCTGTAGGTGCAGGTATACATATAACCTGATACATGTGGTTTGTCCTATAGATTTCAATGGTATTATTTACATGCTTAAGATTTACTGCATGAATATGCATTTACAAAATACAGGATTTAATTATTAGAGATATTGTCCATTAAATACCCAGATACATGCAGCTAAAATTAACCAGAACTAAAAATGAATTAATTCCTTGATGGTCATGAGCTAATCTGATTTGAAATATTATTCAAGGAATTAATTAAAATCTCAAAGATTAAAATAATTTTTTGAAGAGTGTGCAAAATGGGGGACATGAACACAAGAATCTGATATCAATGGTCACTTGTTTTTGTTGGTTTTTTTGTTTCTTTAGTTTTTTTTTTTGCATTTGATTTTTTTTTTTTTTGGTACTCATGAACAACAAAACTAAAATTATGTGCAAAAGCATCAAAACATTGCTATTTGGGCTGCCTAATTCTTCACCCTTTGACTTTTATCCTTTTAATATTTTCTAGAAATGTATACTTTGAGGGAGAGAATACTTTAGATATTCTCCTAATTTTTGAATTTCAGACTAAAAGACACTGGCGTCAGAGAGCAGTTATCTGAAATGCAAGTTATCCTTTTCCACAGCCTTGCAGGTGAGAGAAAAATCCTTAAAGCAAATGTGGTAGTGGGGTATTTGCATCCTTGGTCTCTCTTTTGGATTCAACTCTACTGAGCTGAAGAATTAAATGAAGGTGAAGAATTTCAATGTTCTTTTTTTTTTACAACCCACTTCAGAGAACTGATTAACTCCTACAAACCACACACAGTGTTCAGTGTACCTGCACTGCAAATGTGGGTGATGATTTTGGGTGCATCTCAGCAGAGGATGGACTATGCTGCTCCCCAAGCCTCTGTTATCTTACAGCCTCATAGGTTTCACCTATCCTTTCCCTGCTCTTAAACACCATGTGAAGCTTGTAACTTTCAGTAATGCAAACCCCTTGCAAAGTGTCCTATTTAAAAATATTTTAATTTTTCCTCTCTAAATTGTAGAGCAAGCTGACTTCAGATTGCAAGATACAGCAATCATTTTAGAATACTTAAATAGAATATGTTGGCCACAGATGTATCCATTCAGGGTAACAGAAGCCTTCCCTTTGGAATGATGTGTTATAGCTTTCTAAATTATATTTGACAGCATCAGGGCACTGCAGTGAAGCCAAAAGACAGCTGAGGTTTAGATAGTTTCCATGTCTAAAATATCTTTACTTGACGAGTAAAGATTAGCTTAAAAGGTCAAACTGAATGTTATATCATGTACTGTAGTAAGTGTAGAAGGACATTAAAAATATATTCATAGAGAAAAAGAGCATGTGTTTATTCATTCAGTGAGAACAAATATATTCAAATATATACAGGAAATCTATTCCATCCATCTAAGCCTCAGACCTAAAGTACTCACCATTAAAAAGTCAGCAGTTGTTAATGTTTATCACACAGTGGGAATGAAATTAGCTCAGCTTTTCTTTCCATCTAGGATAAAAGATATTCTATAATAACTGTATTTTTTTAATGGACCCATGGACTTAGCAACTCTCACAAGTTGCTGTGGCTACTTTTACTTTGGGATTTGAAAGGTTGGTAGTGTTGAGTTTTGTCTGTGAAGCTAATGTGATAACCATTGCTTAGGCACCAGAGATTCCTCCCCTTCTTACTGTTTATCCTGATAGTAGCTCTGCTGCTTACCTGCTTCACATTTGACATTTTTAGGCCTGGATTCATTGTTCCACATAAGGCACATAATGATTTCTGAGATTCCCCTAGTGTATCAGTAACAATCAGGTGGAGCTGACAGATAAAGAAATAGGACCTGCCAGAGCCCTGTGTTTTCAGCACCCAAGTGAAGTATCTTACAGCAACACCAGTGGCACTGTGTCAAAGTGGCACTTCAATGTCTACTTGTGTGAGTGTCAACTGAGTCCTCAGTGACAGGTTTTTGTGTGTAGTGAGGGGAAGCTAAGTCTCTCCCTGCTTTCTTTGCCTCCTTTCTCCCTGCTTTTGTAGACAGAAATAGCCTGCTTATGTTCAGGTCAGCATAATCCATATCACAAGAGGATCTCCAGCTGGGTATATTTGTGTGTGGCTTACCAGCAGCACTCTTAACTCAGGAATATGCATTTATGTATTTTCTTTTCTGTGGCCTTTCCACTCTGTTCATTGCTGCTGCCCCCGGGGAAACATTTGCTTACAAAAGATTTGTCATCTGTCATCCAGAATTCATCATAATTTTGTTGCATATTAGATTTGACACAACTATGATGAATACTCAGGGTGTTGCTTTGCCATTCTGTGAGTGCCACTTAAATTCTTGCAGTCTGTGTTATCCTGGTGACTCATTTCACTTTGATACCATTTTTTAATCGAGAAGGCTGAACAACATGTCCTGACTTTGGTTTCTTGCCAGCTGAAGTGAGCTTTGCTTTCCCGCATCACAGAAGATCCTTGCCAATGAGCGAAAACCTGCAGCTAAAGGACTGAGCTGATCAAAGCAGCCTTGTCCTTCTCCACAGAGGTGGGACTATGCCATGGAACACTGGAGAAGAAGAGCATTTCACTAATTCATTTAGGCCTTTCCTCTTCAGCCTTCTGGAAGAATTTCTTTTATCCAAATGTTTTCAGCAGTATTTTGTTTAAATCAGTATGTCAGGGGCTAGTAATTTCTTTCTTAGATGGGTCCTATCTTTCCCAATTCTGCTCCTGGCCCCCCTGAGTAACTTTGGAGAGTTAACTCACTTCCCTATGATTGTGTTTCCTTGCTTGTAAATAGGAGCAACCTCCACTGTAAGGCATATCAAGGCCTTCAGATGAAATGAGGGCCTCTCTGAAAACTTAAGATACTGTGATAAGGTCTGACTTAGCATGTATTCTCTATATAGTTACATGGCATACAAAAAAGATTTGGATGTCACCAGAACCAGTTATTTATTTTCAAAGCATGTGTCAAAATGATTTCTGAATTAGAGATGCCATGCTCGGAGGTGCCAGCAATCTCCAAATAGATATACTAGGTAACCACAATTGCCCATCTGATGCACAAAACAGAAGGTGGTGTCTACATTATGCCATCTACAGAAAGGTCCCATGAGTGTCTGGGTGCTCCCACAAGCATGAGGAATATACATTGACACTGCTGACTGACAAGTCACCCACACTCACAGCTAAATCTGGGGGTGGTCTTCTCTTTAAATAATGTGCATATCAGGGAGCCAGTCTGTCAGCCTGAGGAGAGTAGGAAGGCCTCAGCCCAAAGCAAGCCTCCTAGAGGAGAAGGGAAATACCCTACTTGCTGCAAAGATGATTAAGTTTTTATTTGGGATATTTTTCTTTTGCTCTCCTCCTCATTCATTACGCAGGCAGGAAAGAGAAGCAGGGCCAAGTGTGGGTTCAAGGTTAATTTATATCCCACCTATGCAGAGCAGTCTTGTGTGCATTTACTGCATTCACCCACACAGAAAAAGCCTTCATTCATTCCTTCCGGGACACTGAGCACTTCGTCACAGCCCAGTTTGCCCAGTAATCACAGCCTGCTTACACAAACACATGAGAGCAGTTTCAAACCTGTGTGCTCGCACTATCATTTTTGTTAATATTCATTTAGAATAACATCATGAAAAGCCTAAGGAATTTGGAGAGCAGGACTGTATGTATGTGTTCACATCATGAAGATTCATGACAGTGTTGCTTGATCCCAGTGACTCAAAATGCTCAGGGGCTTGCTGTTTTCTATAACAAAATAGCATCAGAAGTGGTCTAGCTGCAGACACACAGAAGCACTCCAGGCTGAGGCTTTTGTTCCTTAGTAAGTGTAGACTGAAATGATATGCAAAAGACAAACAGCACATAACAAAAGCTTTATAAGACAGTGGAGCACATATCAAAGTTGAAAAATCAAGCTACACACATGAGGAATTTGAGATGACCTTTGAGAGCCAGGAATGAGCCTGTGTTTAAAACATGCAAAATTTGGTAGAAAAGGAAGTTGGAACAGGCTGATATGGCAGAGGAAATTAAATGTATACATCAAATACACATTCAGTGTTCTGACTCATGACATGTATGCAAGTAAAATAAATTAACCAGCCTAATGGACGAGCATGCATCCAGTGCACCAAGTTTACATTATTATGAATGCCTGTAGCATTTTCCCCTTCAGCAGGTAATAATAGCTAAGTGTTGCATATTTCTGAAATCAAGAATAGAACTATGCTTGACATTTGTTGAGCACATTTATTAATTTGTTTTTAATTGTTGTAATATAAACAGATATTTCATTCTTACAGTGTGTTTTTCTAAATAAGAGAGTGCAATACAAAATTACTGCTGCCTGTGCCTGGTGTAAGGAAGGAGTTATTGATTGCAAATCTTCCTCCATTTGTAAAGATGATTTGTATTACCTACATGTAAAAATGCAAGATTAAGCATTTCCATAGTTGATTACACTGAAGGCATTGGTCAAAATCAAAGCAACAGAGTGAAAAGGCTTCTTTCTGCTTGAAGGCACCATTGTTTGTACTGAATATATAGCTCTAGTGTCTTACCCTTGGGGTCAAAGCAATTAAGGCAATTCTCCCTGGGACTAATGCTTTTCTGTGCTTTGTACAAGGTGTTAAAAGCTCTGCCATGTCATGATCTGCATACACAGAAAACATTTATTTTCCTGAAGGTTTAGAATTAATTTATTGTGCAGGCATTTTTTATTATATTGGTAATGTTAACATTCTGACATGTATTTTTTGACTTTCAGAGTCATAATCAGGTACATCTTATAGTCTCTTATCTTTAAAGAAAGGTAGAACAAAATCAAACCTGCTGCTAAATTCTGTGTTTTATAGCAATATTATGCTGGTTGTATGCATAATAGTCATTCAAACCAAATGGAAGGATAATGTCTACCTACATGTCATCATAATGAATTAATGTGAATTCTACTTAATTAGATATCTATATCCAGATTACATTTCAAAATGAAAGCCGTCCTATATTTTGTATGGCTTGGGTTCTGTAACAGCACTGCATAAATCACTCTCTGTTGAATAACAGGTGTGTGATTAAATATCATTCAGAAAGGAATTTTTCAAATAATGAGCCTGATCCTTTACTCACATCTGACAAAAATTCAGTTGGCTTGGTGGGCAGTTGGTTTGCAGGCATTTTGTAGTAATTTATAATTTTCAGTGATAGAGGATAGACATTTCACTTACAGAAGAAAATCACTCAGGGAAATGATGAATGTTGCAGCAGAACCTGTAAATTTGGGGAAATAAATAGCTGTGGTTTCCCTTGTCAATATTCTGTCCCCATTAAAATAGTCTGGGAGTATAATAGAAGAAATAAAAAATAGGTCTTTGTAAATCAATGTAGTACCATTAACTCACTGGGAGCTGGCAATGGGACAGAAACTGTGCCTTAGTATTTCCCTTGAGTCCTGATTTCCCTGCTCAGTATCAGAACAACAGGTACTGCTCTATTTTGGCTTTGAAGCCAGCCCTTCTCAGCAGTGAGTATAAGCACAGGCACATATTTGGCATTGGGAAAGTAACACTTGCTTTATGAATGAATAATCAAGTCATTGTCCCTCCTAAAGGGCCAGGTTGTCAATGCCCTGCACTCTCCAGGCAGGCCTGCTGAGCCCTGAAGGTGTGATGTGGGGCAAAGGGGGATGACTTCTCTCCAACCCCCAGCACAACACTGGCAGGTGGAGGCTGTGGCCTCTCCTGCATCCTGGGGGCAGCAATAACTCCTGCTGCTGAAGAGACCCTGACTCAGTGTCAGAACTCCCTGCTACTTTAGAAGTGGAGCAAGTCCTGTAGGACTCAAGACCCCAAACCCATGGCTGGTGGAGCAGCCATTGAGAACACCCATGGAGCCAATAGGCATCCCTTGAGAAAACATGCCTTGCCACCTCTTTCCACACTCAGAATTCTTCCTACAGGGCCTTAAATCCAGCCCCCCATGCCATGCATGGGTGTAATCAGACCTGCTGTGCCTCACTGTGTACTTGTGTGCAACTGTGTCTGTGAACACATAACCACGTGAGAAATAATATGAAAGAGTGTTGGTAAAGACAGAGTTTAGGAACAGCATCACTAGCTACAGGAATTACCAAGGATTGGATTTTAATTCTACCATTAACTACCTAGAAGGCTAAATGGTCAGGACTCCTTAGCTCTGAAACAATTCAACAGCCAGCCACTTAGTTAAGACATGCTTTCCTGATGGCCAAGGTAGAAGAGAATCCAGCCCCACCTTCAACTCTGTGGCCAGCAGAATGAAGCACAGAGTGTGGGGTTTTTATTTTTTTTATTGAGGAATACGGGTCGAGGAAGGCATACACTTGATTTGCAAAAGGCTTATTGAGTAATAAAGGGCATTCTTAGTGAATAAGTTTTAAAATTGTAATCCAAACTAATTTTAAGTTAGGGCTTCTGATGCAGAAGTGCCCATCTTAGCTGTGTTGTAACATTGCATGTTGGATGCAAAACAGACAAAAGCAGGAGGTGGACATGAGGGCCACATGGGAAGTCACTGCTGTTGCATCTTGGACTGAGGAGGCTCTGCAAAGCCTATCTTCTCCCCTACCAAAATCCTGGAAAAGGCAGACAACAATGTTACTTCCTCTCCGTAAGCAAGAATCCCATAATAAACTAGGCTTATGAAGATATAGTAATCAGTGCTTTTATTATAATGGAAAGATTCAATCTCCTTCTGCAATAAGTTCATTCAGACAGTCTTTCCAGCAATATTAAATCTCCATTCTCTCTCATACACTGCTGCTTTCTTGGATTGTTTTGTCAGAGTAAAATGCTTTGGTTCATTGTGGAGATTGTGTTGTGGGATATCACATGCAGGGGTTCCATTCAAGAAAATTTCTTTAAACTAGTAAATGGTGAATCACATTTCTGCCTAGATACTGGAGTGTGTGGAGCAATCTTACAGACAAAGTCAGTTCTTCTATTATAGATTTGTCAGCAAAATCAGTGGTGCTGCAGTTTGCTCTGTTTTTAAGCATTTCAGACTTTCAATAGACCCAGAGCCTTTCTGCTCTCCCTTCGGCAGCATTAGCATAATCTTGCCTCCTCAGCAAAAATATTTCCTTTTCCTTGTCGCAAAAGTTGTAGAATTTAATGCATAGTGTTTAAACATATATTTTTAGCTGGTGTAGAGCAGCACCACTGCTCTGTTTGCAGTGGAACAGTGGCAACTTACATCTGACACTAAACTTCTTTGGTAAAGGAGGGCAGGTCTTTCATCGAAGAATTGTACACAGGCATGAATTGTTGTGGAGAAGTTATGTTGTCCTGCATTTCAGCATTTGATTTTTAAGCAAAAATATAATTAAGTTATAGTTTAAATAATAAAAATGCTTAGCATATCCATAGTTGCAGTAAGTTACAGTTCTTGGTTAAAAAAAGATGTGCCTCCTAAAATTTGCTCTAACTTTAAATATATATTTCCATTTCTAAACCTAAATACAAGTTCTAGCAGGAACCGCTTTCCCGTGCCAAAGACCATTAACAATCAATACTTTACTATTGCTTGTAAAAAACCAGCTAAATTTTTTGCTTGTCCCGTCATTCTTCTGCATTTTTCCTCTTCTTTCTCACCTTGTATCCCCCAGACCCTTTTCTGTCAGCCAAGGGGCAACCATGTGTATATTTATTGTTATCCACAAGTCCGTCTACACACATAGCTATAAATTCAGAATGCCTGGGTCACCCATTTCAAAGAAGCTAGGTATTCAAGGCATTTATTGCTGGGGCTTTTAGTTAGAAAACAGTATCCAGTTTGGTTTTCCTTCATCTTTATTTTTCATATGGAATATATGAAAAATATGGGGAGAGGATAAATGGCATACAAACAGGCCAATATCAAGTGATGTTCTACAGGAAGATACTTTACTGGATGATTTGTACTGCCAGAGAAGAGTAAAAATCTCATTGAAAGAGAAAAGGAGCTAGGTAGATTTCTTTTGACATTATATTTCTAGCAGGCTGATTCCTAAGGTTGTCCAGCTACATGGTCTTGTGTCACACCATGGCCTAGCCAGCACCTAACACTACATTGTTGCCATTGCACACAGCTTGCCATGTGGTTTTCACTTAATGTAGTTGAAGTACATTGAATACCAACCAAATCAAGGGCTTGCACATGGTTTCAGAAGGCAAGTGGCATGCTCAGGCTACCAAAAGAGTGAATATCCCAAAGTTTTACTTTTGAAGCAATATAAAGAGGTGTCCCATATCTAATGTAGTGTCTGTTGCACTGGAATTTTGCATTACAGCTGATGCCTGAAATTCTCTAGAAAAACTAACACTTTGCATATTTTCTCTTCTTGTATTCATTTTGGTATGACATCTCCTTTTGCAATTATTTGGATTTGTAGCAAAACTGAAATCTGTGTATGTATAACTTCCATGAAATACAAACTTGGTAATGTGAGCTATAAGCTTTAAGATGCTGCTAGGCTGAAACTATCTTACCTCCAAAATATGACATTATTGGAATGTTTCTAAACCTGGCAGCATGCCACCTATTGCTTGAAGTTTCTGGATTTATATTCCTAGTGTTTCTGAATATCTTAACAGTGCAGCTCTAGTGAGAATGTACTAAAATATAATTTGTCTGTAAATCTCCCCTGTCATATGCAAACACTAGAAGATTTTCAAGGGAATTGCTTTAAAAAAAAAAATCTACAAAAAGATACATTTTGCCTAGGTTATCAGTGTAAAGCTCTGTGTGTAAAATACAAAGCAGAGAAAGCATGCCCCAGAATAATTGAAATAACTTTGTCTATCAGCAGTGTAAGAATCATAACGTAAGTATTAATACAGAAGGCACAGGGCCAGGGTCTGTCATCAGCAGCTCCACTGACATCAGGGGTGCAAGCAGGTAGAGCCAGATAATTGTCACCATAAGTGAGGGTCTGACAAAACCTGGACAGCAGTACAGTATATAATGTATAGTGTTTATTTGAGAACAATTTTGTTGCAATGGAAAGGAGATAAGTAGCCATTTTGTGTATTTTCTATAGCGATACAGCAATATAAAGCATAAAAATGGCACTTAAGAAAATGGATAAGGGAAAGAAAGAAAGAGAAAGAAAGGATAAGAGTAGAAAGATGCCACCACCTTTGGATCCAGAAACAAGACTTGATTGTTGCAATTTTGTTGTCAAATGGTCACAGTCTTGATCTCTGGCCGTGGGGGAAGCCCACATGGATTTGGACAGGTTAATATAAGTTCAGGTTTATGTGGGAACACCCAGTTACTGTCCCTGGGGAGGAGTTTTACCCTGTCTGAGGAAACACTGTGAATCTGTTGCAATATCACAGATCATGCTCAGTGCCCTGGTAGAAGGCCCCGGAAATCAGTCTGTGGTCACTCTGGGCATCTTTGATGGGTTATGAAAATTATGACATCTTGTAAGACACGACAGCTGCCTCTTGTGCAGTGTAGTTGAGCCAATCATGTCCCATCAGAAAGGACGAACACCTTCAGGACTACATTGACCCAATATCTCCCGTGATGGGGAGGGGGGACTTTTACAGCCGAGCCAGTTGTGTAAGGGAGGACATTGGAATGATGAAAAGCTCAGCAGGGTCTGCTTTTTGCCAGCCTTCTGGGTCATCTGGGTCAAAACCCAGCTTGTAGCCCTTGATGGTGGGTGCTCACCCCCTCTGCACGGGCATGGTTCCCTTGCACATTGTCAGCAAAGTGTTCACTGCTTTTACAAATGGTCAATTGTTTGAGTTATTAACCATTAACATCTCAGACTCACATCTGCAGAGATGGTCCTAGCCCTCTGAAGGAGGGTAAGTTATGCACCAGTTTTTTGTTAGTATTCAGTTTCAGTAATGTAACTCTATTAGCTGCACTAAACATCTTGATTTTTAAATGTGACTGAATATTTTAGTGAAACTGAACTTGAATGTTTTCTGAACAACACATTTGGGAAGGAAAAGTGTAGATATATTCCTGTTAAGAACTTGTTATTCACCATATTAACATGTGGTGAGTCAGATTCATAGGCTCAGACATCCTCTGTCAGTGTTTTTTGTATGCATGCGGATGTGTTTAAACCTGAAAGAATATGAATAATTGAGAACAGTAGTTCTCAAGGAGAAAAGCACATGGAGCAACTGCTGTTGGCTCTTTTAAGAGTCCATTGGGGAACAGGTTATTCCATTTACAACTCCAGGGGAAAAGCACTTGTAAGATCTATTGATGGCATATCTAATAAAGCTGGGAAACCATTGACTACTAGGGACACATAGCCTGAACCTCAGGGTCTTGCATAAGCCCTGCTGAAGTGGTATCAGCTGATAATGACTTAGAAGGAGCTGTTTAGCATTTAGGTATCACAGTGCTCTGAAGTGAGCCAGATGAGTGTCTACATTCAAATCTCCTGACATTCAGTTCTGGCAGAGGTTCTTCCTCAGTGTATCTCTGGTAATGTGCAGAAAACCAAACCTGCAAGGCACGATGGAGAGAGAACTGGCTGCCCTAGTCATTGGCTTCCCCTGCACATTGCACTTCTCTGGAAGAGATTGATCCCTGTTACAAGGTTTGTTGTTCACCTCTGACCAGCTCTGTGCTGTTGACTAGACTTGCGCAAGGAAATATTCCAGCTTGCAGTCAGAAAAATTGATCATGCAGCTCTGCTGTCTTCCAGTCGCCTTCCATTTCTCTGCTGCCTGGGCTTTCACACCAGACCACACAGGTCGCATCTATGCTCTTGCACTAAAGGTCTCAAGCAGAGGATCATATTTTGGTCAGTGATATTTCTGTCCATTTGAGAGATCACCTCTGTTCTTGGGGATAATATCCCAGGTGGAATCACCTCCATTTCCTGGCTAGGGAGGAAGGAAACTGACCTCAAGGCTTGTCAGTGACAGCTGCTGCATTTCCAAAAGAAGAACAGCTCTGCGTTTCAGAGTTGATGATTTTGGGAATCATTGCATGATTCAGGTATTTTCCCACTTTTCACCTGAGATTTGAAGGGGTTGGGATTTGGCTGAGGATACAACAGATATAATGGTGTTAACCAAGTCTTTCAAGTACATGCAGAGATAGATTTAAATTTAGATGTTGCAATCATGTTGGTTCATAAGTACAACATGGCTTGTACTTATGTTTTTTCTATGATCTGTAGTCATAGTTTAAGACTGAAGAAAAGAAGACTGAAGAAATCCAAATGAGTCAAACAAGAGAATAGGCATGACAGATCTCACCATAGGAGTAATAAAAGCTAATCTATGGCCAAGGACACCCTATGTGAAAAACCAAGTGGGCTCCAGCCATTCCTTTTGATGTCACAGGCCAGCACAGGGAGAAGAAACTGAGGACTTGCTGGGTGGTACCACACTGTCCATCCTTCCAAACATCAGAAGCTGAGAGGTGGTGTGATGTGGTGTCACCCAGCTGGGCTCGGTGGGCCGGGACCTGCCTTGTACAACTGAGTGTTATGCCTGGCTCCACATACATGCTTGCTGCTAGAGCACTCTTCTGCAGATCATAAATAATAACTACATAGCTATTGACAAATTTCTGCATGTTTTCTTCACCATCCATCCAAACTACTTAACCTTGACATGTGAATCTAATGGGGAATATACCTTGTAACTCTCATTTTAAAGAATCCTCTTTGGTAGCTAATCGAGGCTGGGTTATAAATTTCTTAACCTTATTATAAACTACATCAGCTCCAAGGAAACAACAAACAAAAACTTGCCCACAGTAGGAAGGTCAGTATTTTAAAATCTTCAGATTATAGATATTTTCTTAAGGTGATCTAAAAAGGAACCTATACTTTTGGGATGACTGAGGCTTATAAAAGCCACTCTTTTTGACACAAACTTACTTTGACAACTGATTTATAAACCTCACATTTACATCCAGTTGCACTGGCTGTGTGTATTAGTTGATTAACACAAATCTTAAAAGCTGGCTGTGGAACAATTTGAATATACCTTATAATGGTCAAAATATGAAGGGAAATCTACAATATTAGAATTGCAGAAAATGTAATTGTGAGTGGGGGAAGAATAGCTAAAAATCTTTGTCTAGAAACAAAATAATAGAGTATTTGCATGTGTGTGTTTGCAACAAATTAATGAGGAGTAAAAACTGGGATGCAGAAAAGGGAAAATCAGAAAGTTTGGAAACTAAATTTCCATGATAAATGTGGGGGGAAGTATTTTTTTTCATTCTAAACTTGAAGTCATACTGTATGCATAGAGAAAAAAAGGAGTAATTGGAGCCAGGATGTTAATAAGGTTTGATCTTAAAAAAAAAACGAGCGAGCAAGAGGGGGAGAAATATAATAATGTTTTGAATTTGAATAACATGTTAGCTAACAGCAGTGGAAAGAAACATCAATTCAGAGGGAAGGAAAGTGGCCACAATTGCATTATGGAATATGAATCATAGAGTAGCTAGAAAGCTAAATATGTAAGGAAGAAGCAACAACAACAAAAAGATGGACACCTTATTAGGATTCTGCTGTTGAACAAATTATCTATTCCTACAATTTTTCTACCAACAAAATATAAACTCAGATCATCCAGAAAAGAATAAATGACTATATCGAAACTGACATTACAGAAAAAAATTATTTTTAAAAACTACTTTGTCATCAGCCTTGGTTGCATACACTGTTAACTTGTACTGTGCTACCCTTTCTTAGATATCTGTAATGTCAAAAAAGGTGTCAGAGGAGTATGAGACTCTCTTTAGTAAATAAATATTATATTTATGTCCTTTTTAGCTTTTTTTCTCATAAGTTGTTCTCCTGCTTTGCAAAATTTTGAGAAGCTAGTTGGCCAATCTGGTGATTATTTATTTTCCTAAATAATGGCTCTTCCTTTGTTATCTAAGTAATGCCTGTATTGGCTGAGCTTCCCAATTCAGAGTCACCTGGATTCCCTACAGTAAAGCATGTCACTGTCATTCTAGAAAACTGAGGTGAGATGTTTAAGTTTGGGGTTTTTTAATTCATGGCTGCACTATCCTTAATGTCGATCCTATATCTCATTACATAAGAAACCACTCTTCCTCTCTGACTTTTATCATGTGCCTGAAGGACATTTTAGGGGTACTTTTAATCTACTTGACTGCTCTAGTTCAGCTAGTGAGAATTTTTCTAATTCTCATTAAATTCTTCAGCATTTTGTCCCTAAAGACACATAGCTTGTTTTTGTCAATCAGTTTGTTGTTTTGTTTTTTTTTTCCTCATTCTCATTTTTAGATTCTCTGCTGACTTCCAGTGTCTTATTTCATGTAATTATTCATCCAGTTATGTGTGGAGCTTTTCCCTGCAAGTTCTTTTCTTCCTTTTAGCAACAGTCTAGGCAGTTTCATACCTTTCACGCTGTTTGTTTTCATGGTAAAATCACAAATTAGTTCTCCCAAACCAACAGCCATGGAAGAATTAAGGTTTAATATTATCACATTATTTCCTTTTTCTAAGTCCATTGGCAAAAGTAATTGAAAGTTTTTACTGGAACTTTCAGAATGTAAATCAGACCGCCATTAACAAATACAGGATTTTACTAATTTTTTAAGTCCTGGGACTTACCATTTTATTCCAGGCTTTTTATTCATGAGGTTCTTAACCTGAATACAAATTATTGTTCATATAGCAACCTGAATACAAATTATTGTTCATATGCTGAGCTAATAAACATTTAGGCCCAAAAATATCTCTCAAAGACCATCTGCCAGTGGTTACACCAGAGACTCAGGCAATCTTCTTTGAAAGTCACGTTATGCCAAGTTGTTGCTAAAGGCATCTCTCCTGTTACATGTCCCTGTGCGCAGGGCAGAGGTTCAGAGCTATCTACTTAGTTCTGTCTGTCTACAGGAATGAATTAGGCAGGGCCAGGTAATGTTCTCAGGTGCTGGACCTGCATTATCTGTACTATTATGTTATTAGAGCCACCTTCAGAATTAATTTGGACTGCATTCAATAGGCATATAACGTTAGTAATTAAATAGTAATGGGTAATGACAATAATGTAGTAATAATAACAATAACAACAACAGTAATTGTGATGATAATGTTAGTAGTTGTTGTCCACACAGAGCGTCTTCCACAGGTCTCCTCCAGCTCCCTTTATAATCTTCAGAGAATTTTGTCAAACAGTATTTAAGTTCACAGCATCTAAAATGATATAAATGTTGTGCTGTATTCCACCAGCCATGCCTTTCTGTTATTGCACCGGGTGCAGAATTGTGCCTGCATTTGCCTCAAAGGTGACTAACTAGTCAGTTCATTTCAAAAGAGAGCTGGGAAGAAAACTAACATGGACGTAGCATGGGCAGGCAGGAAGGAGGAGCAAACTGGGGAACCAAATCACTTGCCCAATCAGCTGTAGACACACACTTCTCTTGCCCGCATGGTGATGTTGAACTTTGCTAGCCTAAGAACCTTAATGAATAGGGAAGAAAGTCAGTCTCAGGAAATGGACCATTTAATCGACAAGAAACCAGCTTCCAGTTTTTGCTTTCCCTTTGGTTTGTTTAGAAAGTTCCAGATTTTGAAGTAAATGCAGCAGCTGTGAGTGTGAAAAAGCTGGAGGAGCAAGGCAGAGCTGAGATGCATGCTATGCTTGCACCCTGATGTGCTCTCTTTATAGGGTGGCTGGGAGCAATGTTCATCAGCTCCCTCATGGGAGTTTCAATAACATGATGAGTTTTTAATGCTAAAAGTCTCTTGGAGCACTCTGAAGTGCCAGCAGCATGCATAATGCCTGTGCAAACAATTGCACAAGTGTCTAGCCTTAGGTGCATGAGCAATCTTGTTGACTTGAAGGGCACTTCTCATGCATTTACAAACAGGCACATTCTTGTGCCTGTGGGTGAGGGCAGCCAGAGGCCTCCTTCTGCAGTCACACCATGTTACTCCTGTCTTTGATGCCTACTGTGATCTCCAGAGGAAGGGTTTGCAAACACTGGGCCAAGATCAAATATGTTTACTTAGGCTGAGTATTACCTAACTCTGTTGGCATTTCCTTCACTTTGGTGGGGTCATTTGCAATTTGTTTTTACTTATAGAGTAGCCTTGCTACTCTATGAGTAAAAACACCAGCCTGGGTAGTGGGGTCTGTGTGACAGCACAAATCTCATCCCAGCCTTCCCTTCTGGTGGTGCTAAAACAGACCTAGGATCAATCTCCCTGTCAGTAAGTGCAGGGCATATTAACACTCATATTACAAGCTATGCAATATTACTTTTCAGCTTCACACCATTACAAGTAATTAAGGGAAAGTATTAACCACTTGCTGGTTTATGGTTTAATCTTGTCCCCAAAGGGACATGCCACAAAACCAAAAGGAACCAGGTTATTGACAGGAAAACCAGGGGTGACATTGTTCTTGACATTTCTTCTTACATGAAGAAATACTCATCTTGGGTGTTTCTGAGAGCTGTTCTGTTGGTTTTAAGATAAGAAAACCAGCTATTAGTAAGAAAAAGTGTCCATTTTTCTGCTGACTTGCTTTTATCCTGCCTTGCTTTCAAGGATGAATTAATAAATTGTTTACCTATGAAGTCTAGAATCCTATTTATGAAGGGCTTTATTTCATAAAAATATGTGTAATTGTCTCTGAGATGGTGTTTCAGTTTCAGAAACTGGAGCTACTGGAACAAAATCAACAACAAAATGACTTTCCTTCACGCTGATATAGGCATGGCTTTTACAACCCACAGACTTCATCCTCAGTTTTCAAATTGCTTGTAGTTACTTTGTCATAGATAATAACATAATGTGGAAAGTAATGGTTTATAGGTAGTTAAGAGGGAATATACCAGAGTTCTTTGATGTTGTTACTACTCACCACTAAGTGCTGTCTATCCAGACGAGACACAAAAAACTCAGAGACTGGTAGCAATCCAAAACTTAGAGCATTATTTAAAACAGAAATTAAAAAGCAAATGAAAGAGGCCTTAAACAGAAGCTAAGCAGAAATGAAGGGCTTTCTTCCCAAAACCTATCTCACTGAAATGAGAAAAGTTAAGATAATGTACACTGATGGAAATCAGAACCATTCAATAAAAAAGACCAAGAAACATATTCCCTTCCAGATGGGAAAGTGAAAGTGAAAATGAAGGTCACAAACTCAACTGTACATACTAATTAGGTCAAATTCACTAACTACAATATTCTTTCCTAATGGAACAACCTATAATCTTAGGCTGACAATTGCAGGCATACATGAAAAAACAAAAACCCTGGAACAAAATTCCGTAAAGAGCTTTGGCCTAAACAGGCATAGAGAGGTATTAAAAGTAATCCCTATTTCTGTAGTCAAATGAGTTTGCCTGAGGTCCTGCTCCACATTTCCAGCTGTGTGCTCAACAGATTTAGGCATTTCTTTTTCGTATATTTGCGTGTTGAAACACCCTCTTGGGCATGTGAACACTTGTTTGTATCAGTTACCTCTGAGAAATAAGGAGAATGAAACAAAATGACACTCATAGCTGATGCTTGAGTAGGTGTCCAGAACCAACAGCATTTTAAGCCATTATTTGTAAATCAAGGAAGAATGTGCAAATGCAGAAGAGCTTTTTGTGAGATAGAGTGGCCAAAGTGGCTCTGTATGCTGTATCTGCCCCAAGCTTGCTTACACCGCTGCTAGAAGGAAAAAAATGAGGTTTTGATTGGGTGGAAGAGGCATGAGGGGTAAAGCAGACAGAGTTTCTTCCCTTTCGGCCTTCTGAGGTATTCAAACTTGGAGTTTGGGTTCTACCAGATAAAATTAAATATCTGAAGTGGAAAAACCTCAGTTCACATGGTCAGAACTAACTCTGGGAAAAACAGTGTAAAAACCCTGTCATAGATCTCAAATAACTTCCTTACGATAAATCACTAAATTTTAAACTTCTATAACCATCAGTCAGTACTGTTCAAAGCCTGATTACCCTGATAGAAAAGTAGTCTGCCTACAAAATGATTGGGCCAGTGAGCTTCTGTGAGATGTAACAACTCAGACTCCTTCACCAACGTCATCCCAGCAGCCCCAGAAGCACTGCAGAATTGGGGTTAAGCAGAAAACTGCTTGGTGGCTCCATCCTGCTTCCCACAGACAACAAATGTTTCCTATCTTTTTATATCACGCTAATCCATCTGTAAAATTCTGGCTATGTGCAGAGAACAGGGTTGGGCCCCAAATGTGCAACTGTGGGCACTATTTTCTAGCAGAATGTGTGAAAGCAGCTGGGATTTGATTGCTTGTGCACTTTAATTGTAAGGTCTAACTATTGAAGGTCTTCTTACTGCTCATATTCTAGTTGTCGTCTTCTGAATATTTGTGACATTAGGAGAGTTGGCCATAGAAAATGCAGCTTCAAGTGATCTACCTCCTTATTATTTTGTGCTATAGTAAATATTCAGGCAGAGTCAATTATAAAAGAAGGGAAGAATTAAAACCTAATGGAAGTTAATCAAAGAGAAGAACTTCCTTCAGGCTGGCCATGCGTGTCTGTAGTTTGTCTGTCATTTATAATGCTGCAGCCTCTGGTTCATAGTCAAGCTGTAATTCTGCCAGTTAATGTATCCAATTAACCCCACTAATGAGCTAATCAACAGTGTAAAATCTGTGTAAAATCACTGAGGGTGTATGATGAATGGGAAATGCGCTGAACTCTCACGGTATAAAAAGTGCTTTATTGCACTTGTTAAAGTGGCACAGTCTTCTCCCTCTCTAAAGGGTAATTTATCACTGGGGTCTGTAGCAGTGCCATGCCCTGATAAGGGAGAGGTGGCAATAAACCCATCATAAAATGATTACTCAGGAATGCTGAGCAATTAAAGTGTCTCTGCATATCAGAGTCACGGGCTGGAGAGCAAAACTGGTGTTTTTTGGTGTAGGGTGCTAACAAAAGGTAAGCAGCTGCTTGAAGGTGATCCACATTTCAGGAACCAAATGCATATTTAATACAAATATTTTAATTTAGGGGTAAAGAATCCACCAAGCCACTTGCATTATCACATATGAAAACAATTCAAGATTCTGACATCATTTTCAGTATGAAAAATGTTTGCTGCAGAGATAATCCTGCAAATTTCAATGAGATCATGTGACTAGGAAAGTAATCCTCCACCCAAACAAGCATAACAGAATCTGGCTGGGAGAAAAGAATCAGATGAAACTCTATTTGTTTTCCTACAGTCATGACTAATGCAAAATATTGATAACAGTAATTAGTTTCAACTTTTTTTGTTGTTTTATTCCATATCCTTTCAGCGTCTCTTTCTTGAGATACAGTTTGGAGAAAAGTAACATATTGTAAGAGAAGATTGGAAGGAAAGAAAATCAAAATACTGGCATCCAAAAAACCTCATGTTAAGTAAAGGATAATAAAAAGAGAATAAAAAGGAGTTTTCTTAACCTTTGAAGAAGAAAACAAACAAGAAAAGAAAATGTTGCTAGGTACAGGGGTGAATCAAATTATCTTAGATGTCTGAGAAAATATTTCAATGGAAAAAACAAAGTTAGACAACTCTTACAGATAATTAATTTTATGTTTACCTTGTGCAATTTGATTATGGATAAGAGTAGGGTGAAATGGTTTACATGACCAGCTAGAGATCCAAATTGCTCTGTGAATAAATTTGATTATTGAAGGTATTTCCCATGCAACAAGAATACCTTTTTTTTTTTTTTAATATGCAAGAAGAAGAAGTTATTTTAGTAGAGAGAAAATGAAAGTTAAGGGTTTTCTGGGATATTGAGGAATACATTCTACTTTAGCTCCACAGTTTATACTGTAGAAAAGAAACTAGATTGCGATAGGTACTGCTTAAATATAGCCTTTGCAGTTCATGTGTATTTACTTTTTTTGAATGCAAAGGCAAGCTGAGTAATTTTCCAAAGAATTATATGAATTATATGTTAGACAAGTTTTATAAAAGGCAGTGTTTGTCAAAACAATCTGCAAAGAGATAAACTGCCGGACATTTTTCTTGTGGTCTTTGTGCTGGGTTTTCCCAACAGAGTCAATGTTGCAGCTCTTTTTGATCTTCCCTGCCACTCTTGCACCGATAAAATATAGGAGGTTTGAAATATTTTGTGTAAAGCTAAGAATTCTCTGTTGGCATGATTATGATACAAATGTGAGTCCATGCCCCAGGCTGAGCTGTGTCAGGGACTTATGTCCCCCTCCCACCTTCTCTCTGCTCTTTTCCACCTTGCACTCTTACCTGGAGTGGGGAAAGGCACTAAGTGTGCAGAGAGGGTCTGTGAATTCACCCAGGCAGCCCTGGGCACTCTGTGCCACCACCTTGGAGCAGCTGAGGGCACACTGGGGTGCTGTGGGAGAGGAACTCAGGAGATCTGTAGACACAAGAGTTTGAGAAAATTGTAGGAGGAAAACCTCTAAGACAAGATGCACGTTATGGGGATGGGAGCTCACAGACAGCCTGTGAGGAAAGAAGTTTCTATGTGGTGCACCAGCTACAGGAGGTGTGAAGGTGTCTGGAGAACAGGAGAAGGAAGTTAGCTTTGTAGAGACATTTACACAGAACACGTGTGATAATAAGAAATGTTTAGAGGGTGAGAGAAAGCATTTAAATGGAGGTGAATCTTATTTGCCAAGAAAAATCTTAAGATCTTTTACTAAATTTATGGAAAAATGGTCATCTCTACTTTGCCTCTACCTTCTCTGTGCCCCGAAGCTTGCTAGGAGAATGATCTGATTTTCTTTCTTTCTTGTAAGTTGGGTTAGTAATGCTACTGCTGTGTTGTGAATCAGAAGGAACATCAAGACTGTGGTTATATTGTGTGGATTGTCCACATGTGTTCAGACACCCTACTGCCATGCAGAACTGAGATAAATCTGCAAGTTATTTCTGAAACAGGTCTTATAAGCTATTATCATTAATAATGACAATAATAATATTAGTATTGTGTTGTTTGGTTGCAGTCAACTCATCACTATGGTGACAAGAAACAGCTTGCACTTCTTTGTTGTTTTCTGGTTTGCTGGCTTGAAAAGATTGTTGCATGCTTTGAAATACTCAGTTCCCCTTTGGAAGATTTCAGTGCTGTCACAAGGGATGGAAATAGAAAGTGAGACATGCCGTCTGCTGGCTCTAGGACAAGTGACACACACTTTGGGTCACCAGACATCAGCACTGTCACTGAACCTGGGGCTGGTCTTGCTCCATGCTTCCCTGTGTTGGACAAACACTTCTGAGCCTTTGTTGTGAATTAAGCTAAGGAGCTGCTCTGGGTTAGAACTAATTTTCATCATTTCCTGAGTTAGTTTCAACCCAAGCCAGTTCTTCCCTTTGGCTCTTGGGGTAGAACAAGAAACAGGGAGGCAGAGGAGTAGATGAAAGGTGCAGGAAAATTGTGTGTACCAAAATCGTGTATCTAGAGCCTGGTAAAACTGATTAATGACCCCACTTGAATTTACGTCTAGTGTAAATAAATCATGTTTTTCTGAAGTTGTCTCAGGCATCACACAAGCATAAATTTAAAAATACTCTCTTCAAGTTCTTTTTTTGCCTAAAGTTACAGTCAAAACTGTATTTACATGCCTGAGAATAGGAAATGTCATTTGGTGGATGAGTTATAAGCCTCCCTTTCCTGGATTGGGCATTGGGGGCCCAGTTCTGCTCTCTGTTCAACTCTGCTGAATTGAATGGCAGTGAATTGATATAAATGAGTGCAGAAAGGCAACTTGGGTGTGCCTTTCACAATCAATAGAAATAACTTCATACAAAGATGAATTTTTCAAGTGTATCAGAATCAATTAAAGTGCTACTGCTACTCGAAGTGCGTGTGTCCATAGGCAGAGTCTGTTTTCATTCTTCTTTCTGTGAAATTTGACTTTTGCCCAGAACATTAATACAAATTGTGTTCTACTAAGTGGAAATTGAACTCCTATTCACATTTTATGAAATAGGAGATATTCTGTATTTCCTATGAGTCCTGAGTGTATTTTCCTCTGTGTTAAACTCCTTTACTTTATCACTGTAGGCTTAGATAATGCTTTCCTCTGAACATTGCCAGCAACAACATAGCAAAATATAACAGTCATTGTTAGAGCTCATCTACATGTCATGCTCAGTAGATAAATACTCTGATTACTATAAAAGTTATCTACTATACTTTTCCTGTATTTTTGTGTCCATGTGCTTTGCATCTGAACAGTAAAGTGCAGTCAGTGCAATCCAGTAGGTCAGAATCCTGTCCCATGCCAGGGAAAAGCTACACAACTGATAAATTGTTGAGCAGCAGTGCCAGCACTAGAGGGGAAAAAAACCCCACAACCTGCTGTTCTAGCATTTCTAAGTTTTGAGGATCAAAACTGGGATCAGAACTAATTTTTTTAACACTCAGATTATTTAAGTCAAGCATTTGGTGGAATTAATCCAATATGAAACAGGTTTTAGGCAGGAAAGATATTCTGAAGCCCTTCTTACAGCTGGGTCATTCTGCATGCCATGTAAGGCATATTCCAAAACTGAGTGTACTTCACTGGCAGTTCTGACTGGGAATGAAAACTTGGCATTTCATGGCATTTATAATTTGGAGGTAACATAATTTAGAGGTATGGTTTTCCAAAGGAATCCTTAGAGCTTTTAACTAGGAAGTGGATTAAAATAAAAACCAATCAAAATTGGACTACTGTACGACTTTATTCCTCTGTAACCATATCCCTAGATTTAGCTCAAAGTGCACAGATACCTGGGGGTCTTGAGTGATGCAGCCTGCTACAGGTCTGTGTTATGTTCCATGCAGTCCATTCCAGACCCTATGTTATATTCTAGATGCACCTGCATGGTTCAAGTAAAAACTTAGTTTATACCTTTTGATATCAAAGTTTATTTTTCAGGGTAGGGATCTAATTAGAATATATTCAGTCTGTAAACAAGCCACTGTATAGTTGAAGGAAATTTATTTTTCCTTTCAACAGCATAAGGATTTTAGTTAGCAGCTGATATGCAGATCAGCCAACCTTGTAGAAAAGGTAAGCAGTGTGAAATTATATATGAGTTATTAATAATTCCTAATAGGAGGAAAAGACCTGACAGAAAGGGTGAATTAAATGACTGTAATAATCACAGAGATGCATTACTTGGGATTCATTTCAGCACGTTTGTGATAGTCTGTAATGGGAGAGTCAACTTGTAGCTCAGCAAGAAAGCATGTTCTTCCTCATTAACAATATTTCCTCTTGAATTTAAATTCTTCTGTTTCATATTCATACACTGATGCCACTACTACACTTGTAGGATAGCTTTTTATTATAAAAATGCTTGTCTAAATACATCCATTGAACTACAGCTCCCAAAGTGTGGAAGAGAGCTTGTTTATGTCTATTATCAGACCTTTATCTATTCATCTCCTTCTCCACTGAATTCTAACAAGTCAGTAAAGAATTATTTGTTAAATACTGTATAATGGCAAAAGGTTGCTGCAAGAAAAACAAAAAAGAAAACAATATGCTACACTGCAGAAAAATAGGGTGGGAAACTATTCAGTGATCATATTATGCTAACCTTATCTCTCTGTTAGAAATTTTAATCCTGCTTTGATCCAGTTGTCTTTCTTACAACTGATTTTCAGATTATAGTATCTCTTTCTATGTGCAGCACAGGACTGCCTATATTCTGTTAGACAAAGAAAGATCATCTGGATAAGACTGACAGAAAAAATGAAATATTTTAAAGAAAATGCTTTTCTTGTGTGCCCGTGACCTTTCTTCAAGACCCTGCATGTATTTCTAGAAGGGCTGGGTCAGTCAGACAAGCACGTGTGAATGTGCACACCACCATGCGCCCACGCCCAAAATAAAGGAAAGCCTCTTGTGTAGCATGGAGGATACATAAATGTCAACAAGAGAGGTAAATAATAGTAATTAATTTGAGTAAACAGACAAGAGCTGAATGGAAAATTAAATTAATGGCTATGGAAGATACCTTGAAAAAGAGAAGTGAGGAGAAACAATTGAAACAGGCTGAACGTGATTATGGAGAGCCAGTGACAGAAACTACATGAAAGAGGAAGTATGCAAGATATCTGTGCTATTATGTATCAAATATCATCATAATCCAGCACAGGGCTAAGTATAGGTGTGAAGTTCCATACTAGTTTACAGAGAAACTGGGATGAAGCTGAGCAAACAGGACTCTTAGAGAATGACTTCTGTTCCGTGACTTCTACAGAAGATGAGTAGGATGCTCATTGCAAATGTATATGCAGTGTTAAACAAGTCCTTAAAGCTCAAAATTCCTAAGTGAAAATTACTGTTTCTGATGAAATTATAACACCTGTTTACAATGAATTGAAAAATACCAACATGTGTGTGGGAATTTGGAGGTGGAGGGGAAAGGAGTTAGCTATTTACTGATTTCTTCGGTGGGTGAGTTTTCTTATATTTGTTCTTTTTTATACTTAAAAAATTAGCACTACAATTTATCTGTCTAAATCAAATATGTGCAAATTAATCTTAGATTATTTCCATTTCTTTATATTCCTTAGCTGATCAGTATCTCCTATTGAATTAGCAGCATGCTTTCCTAATTAGGTTTCACTTATCTGCTGAGAATTGTTTTTACAAGTCTTGATGCAAACGCAAACATCACAAGAATATCTTTCCATCCAGTGATCCCTTTTGCTGAGTTTTTAGATCTTCTGAAGCTGAGAATAAAGTTACCACTTATATGCATTTGAGAATAGATGGATGTGTAGAATGGTTAGTTTCTCATCTGCCATGACCAGCAGATGCTGGTAAGATACAAATAATTTGCATTCTCATCCATATCAGTGGAATGTGTCATGTCTTTAAGAGCTTTTGCTGACTTTACAAAACAAAATAGCCCAATTATTGTTGTGTTTTTTCTTTTGAAAAAATGTATTTTAATAATTGCTTACATGGTCTGCTTGGTAAAGTCAAAGAGCAGTGATCTGCCCCTATTTTGGAAGTTCTTTCTATTTTTCTCAGTAATCTTTTAATAATAAAGGGTTTTTTCTAGGCCAAACACCATTGGGATTATTGTGCACAATTCATTTTTGTTAGGTAGGCAAACAGAAAACCTCTCCAAAGAAAATCTTTAGAGCTGGTGTTCTGCTTTAAAGCTGTTTTCCTCAGTGCACACAGGGAGGCAGAAAATGCACACGATCTCTTCCTCATCATTTGAGATAAAGCATGTACTTCAAAAATTACATATTTGTAAAGGAAACAGGTCTCGTGTTACTTCTTGAGTGGCAACAGACCATGCGCTCTGCAGATGTTCCTTGGTTCAGTAATCTGAGTTATTTCAGGGGATTACTAACATTACAGGTTGTACCATTAAACTATGGATTTGCTGTACAGCGAAGTCAAGGCTGTTGAAATGAACAGAAAAGAGAATATTTTATAAATTGTGCCTTATCTTGCAACGTATCACGTGGGGATTTTTACTTAAGCGTTTCCAAAATTGTACACTATATGATAACATTCTCAAGTGCTTTTCAACTTTAATTTATTCAAATGGAGATTAACATTTTCTATGTTGGTCATGTTTCTCTTTGAATATCTTGGGGACAATATCCAATGAACCAAACACTTCTATTTTGGAAGCTTCAGTGATGTGGTTTAATATGTGTCTTAATAAAGAGTTGTGTCAGTACAACTTAGGGCATAGAGGACTATGGTACAAGACAAGTTTCCCAAGGTTATAAGCTTTGGAAAGCTTGCACATCAGAAAATCTGTTCTAGCTTCAGGCTGTAGGTCTGTCTATGAAAAAAGTAACAAAAAAGATGGTAGAAAAAGGAATCAGCTATTGGATTCAAGGAAAAGGAAGGTAGGAAGAGAAACTAGAATAGACCAGGACTGGGTTTTTTTGGAGTGTGGGTGTTTTTGTAGGACACACAAAATTTAATCAAATTGGGAATTAGCTGAATGGGGAAGACACACATGAGAATATAGATATGAAAAGATGAACAGGAATCATACCGGGCCCGAAGGAGATCCTGGGACTGGGCACACAGGACGATGACATAGTACACATAAAGAAAAGAAGTTTGGACAAATAAATAAAAGGAAAGCCAGAATCCAGTGGTAAATGGGCATGGCAATGTCTGTGTGACTGGTTGGTGTCTGGCTGCAGAGAAAGAGTATACTAAGGGCCAGGAAGCAGCAAAGTGAAAGAGAAGAGATGAGAAAATGAAGCTGAATGCAAGGATCTGAAGGACTGTGAAAGGTTGGGTGTAGACTGTAAATTTTTAAAGGATAAATTATGTAAACCTAAGGGAGACTGATCAAGTCTGGGGAAATGAGCAGGAATGTCTGTATTCACTGGAACCCTTGTACTGAGCAGCAGTAGAAGAACCAATTCCTGTTTCTCTCAATTTTTCTCTAATTTTCACTATCATGAAATATGGTTCTCATCTCCTAAGACAAGATTACAACTGTTATGCAGTTGTCAGTTGTGCCATTGGAGATATTTGAAGCCTGGCTGGATGTGGTCCTGGGTAGCTATCCCTAGGTGAGTGTCCTTCAGCAGAGGGATTGGATCAGATGACCTCCAGAGGTCCCTTTCAACCTTAAACAGTCTGTAATCCTGTGAGGTCACAGCTTGGTGTCAGGCAGTGTGAAGGAGGAGCAGATCCAGGGAAATGATTTGGTTGTTCCATGTCCTGTGAAATGCCACACACCCCTCTCTTTCTCTGTCCAGCCCATACACAGGACTTTCACAAAATTAGTGTTAAAACTTTCTTCTGGTGCATTTTTTCCATTCCCGTAGGTTAAAGGTTGGACTCAGTGATTTTAGAGATCTTTTCCAACCTTAACGATTCTATAATATTTTCAGTTTCATAACTCCATGCTATTTGTTGACTGTTTCCTAAGAACCTGGAAAGCATAACTTGTTTAAACAGAGCCTGATGGCCATAATGCAAGAAAACTATTTGTAAAGACAAAAATACCTGCCACAATTTTCTTTGAAAATTCTCTACCAATTCATTTCCCACATTATGAATACCTTGAGTTTCACTAATCTTCAAATAAACTTAAAATCCCAAAAATCATACAATGTCTGTATTATCTATTTAGAAGCATAGTAACTACCCTGATTTAACATCTTTCCTGAGAATTGTTATTTTTGCAGTTTAGAGAGAGCCGCTAACATTTCTCTCTGCAGTCAGCAATAAGGACCATATGAAGCAGATGCTAAAAGCACTGCATCTTTGGTAATACAATAAATATGAAAATGAACCTCCACAATTTGATCATGTATCTATTGAAAATTTATGGAGACAAGTGACCTCAATCTCTAGAAGAGCAATAAATATTTACATATTTAAGGGAGTGCTAACAACACGATGAGGGTTGTATTGACATATAGGCAGGATTTGCTTTTGCCTGCTCATTTTTATCCAGAAACCATCAGGCCTTTGGCTGTAGCTTGTTCTGGTTTTGGCACAGATTCTGCTTCCTCGGTGTTCCCTTTTCCCCCAGTCCTGAAGCTGTGTTGCAGATGCCCACAGGAAGAGAAGTACTGGCCACTACTGGTAATTTTCAGTGACCTTCAGTAATTGTTTGTAAGAACAATTCAGTGAGGCAAGGCATCCTTCTTACAAGCAATTTAATTCTTAATCACTAGGGCTTTAAGTAGGAAAAAGCTAAGTGCTATCATGGGAAAATACCAAAGTAATATGGGCTAGTTCTAGGGAGATGAAGGGGCTCATTCTCTGTCATCCATGGTGATTTTCCCACACAGCACAACAACCTTGAGTGGTGACATACACCAGTAAATAGTAAGTTTCAGCAAAGCTGTAGGGTAATACAGCTGCTTTTAGATCTTACCTCCATGAAATAAGGGGGGAGAAAAGGTATAATTCTTATTCATTCACAGACCAACAGCAAGCAAAGCAAAATTTTAGTTCTTTGTTTCTGCGTTAGAACTGTTTTTTCTTCTGCCATGCTCTAGTTTCCTACTCCCCTTTCAGCCTGAAGGAACAACTTTTCTCACAAATACGGACTCTGCATGCCTTCAGTCTGCTTGCATAAGTGTCCCATGGGCTTGCAAAATATGTGGTGCTGCTGTGTACTTGCAGCTTTGAGTCCTGAGTGTATGAACGACGCTCAGTGTGAACTGCCAAGTCCAGTTTCTAGGACCATTACACTCTTGCATTTTTAAGTGTCTAATGGTGTTCAGAAGCTCAGAATAATTTCAGGTATGCTTATTTATATTCCTAAATGCATATAGATGGTATGTGTGTGTATAATTCTCAAGAGGCATGAACCATGCACTTGGAATGTTTTTTAAAAATTGCTTTCTGAGAAAATACGCAGTAGCTGATGGTGCTATTGACATAATTCATAAAGGGAATAGTTGATTACCTGTTTTGTAACTGAGTCAATGAATATTCATCGTTCCCTTGGTATGGAGCTGGCATATTTCAGCTAATTAAGTCTTCTGCTTAGTTGGTGCATATGCACACTTTTTATATGATACCAAAGTATGTTTAATTGGGGTTTGGCAGATAATACCAAGGAGAGTTTGCAAACAAACAAACAAAGTAGACTTCACTGCTATTTCCATAAATTGAATGATATCACTTTATGGACACCTGTATAAAAATGTCACCCCATTTCAAAAGGGCCTAAAATTCACACTATTAGGGCAGGTTTCACTTAGAAAATGGCAGGGAAATACTTATTTTTAGATAAAATGCTTATTTCAGATGTGCATACAAATTTCTACACAGCGTGTTTATAAATGTTGTTGATAATTACATTATCCCCTTTCCTGAACATATTTGAGAATACTGTACCATCTTTGAATCAAAATTTTAGGATTTCATTTTCCCTTTGAGAATCTTGGATGCAAGCCAAGGTAAACTAAAGACTAGAAGTTGAGCTACTGCCTCAGTTTCTTTCTCAACTTCCTACTGTCTTTTGCTGGGAACATGCATGGTGGCTGTCAAGGAGCACAGCCTGTCACAGGCTGCTCATCGCCATCTTGTTGAAAACAAGTTGAAAACAAGCTGCCTAATAAGATGACCTGAGGCTAGTTTTGGGGGCTGTATCCAGGTATCCTTTCAATGGCCTCACCAACAGGACATTCAGGTCCATGCCTGGCTCTTGACTGAACACAGAGTCCAGACGCAGCTGAGGTGTGACCCAAGCCAGGAACGCAGAGCTTTTGTGCTCTGAGAGCCTAGGCGTACCCCAATATCCAGTCACAAGACAATTATACAAGTGATGTGCTCCGCTACTCTGCTTCCATGAAATCCTTACCTGCTCTCCCAGTTATCTTTGTCCCTGCCACAGCAGAAGAATTAAAGCTTCAGTTCAGTGCCACAATGTTCTCATGTTAATGGGTACATCAATCCAGGCACTCACCTTGAGTTATTCTCTTCTACCTATGAGAATGATGTCTTATTCATTTTTAGTCTCAAATTCCATTTCCCTCTTTGACTAGTCTTTCCTCCACCCTATAATGTTTTCCACCCTAATGGCCTTTTCCCATGCTTTTCCTTGGTATCTACTATTGAACAGAAGACTTAGATGAGTCCACCATCCACAACAGCATCTTTATGTCTAATTGACTCATGACTCTTTTTGGATCCCATCTTTCTCTCTGAACTGTGCTAACACCTTCTATAATCAAAAGATCTAATTCTGGAGCACAGATGATTTAAAAGTTGGTTATGAAACAGAGCTTTTTAATCAAAGTCATGACTTCAGACCCACTTCTGGATACACAGGGCCGGAGTCCATCTGGAGGAATCATATTGTTACAGGTTTAAGTGAATAAACTGTTATTGCTCTCTAACTGGTGGGTAAATGTATCCAAGTATACAATCTCTAAGGCATCCACAGCAATATTTATATCAGATTAGATGTGTTGCTGAAAAAAAGAAATCAAATCAAGCCACTCAGAAAAATTCCCCATACTCTGCACTAGGTTATTATAGTGGCACTGGAGTTAGACATCACATTAGGGGGTATGTTGTTCTTAATTCAGGTAAAACTGCTTCCTGCCAAACTCAAGTTTACTTAAGCAGCTATCAGAGTCTCATCTAGACCTGCCCCCTAAGGAAGGTGTGGCTTTACTTCTAACCTAAAGTGTGAAGTTCTGACATGTATTGAATTCCACTTATGATCTCAGCCATTAAAATTTTATTCAACTCAATGAAAATCAATCCTACTCTTCATTTTTTGAAATGACATAATTTCTGTGTATGCTCTCTAATCTGCTCAGAAACACTGTAGCACTTTCCTGTGTATGAAGCTGTAAAACCATATAATCTCTTATAATCATGGCCAATAAGACTTTTATGTTCTTGATACAATATAGCAAAGAAGGAATAGAAGATAGAACATGATCTCTGTGAAAAGAAAGGTCTAAACTACTCTTTGAATATTTCTTTCATAAAACTACAAACAGGCTGGTTCATGTTCTGCTTCAGTAACTTCTCATACATTTAAAAACTGATGAATCTTTTTTCCTTTTCAGATTTGTTTTTTCTGACTGTGAAGCTTTAAAAAATGAAATCTGTAATGAAATTTTCTCTGTAAAGCTAAGAATTTGAAGCTAATTTTATCTTACCTACACAATGATTTCATCATAAGTATCTAGCTATTATGTTGTAATGGCCAGTCAGATTTAGTATATAACTCTTAATCCATGATAACTTTTAGTAGACTTTGAAATAGCAGTTATGTCAAAAGAATTTGTAAAATAGCTGTTTTTACAAATGTTAAAGATATATCAGAGTTGGGTTTTTTTATTGTTAACCAGGTTGCAGGGAGTAAAAGTAACTTTGCATTCTAAGGAAGGCACAGCATTGGGTTTAAGTATGAAATGTTTTATTGCCTCCTGGTAGCAACAGGGGACTGCAGCACCTGGAAGAACTTCATAATAGGTTTTTTAACTTTTGCTAGCATTTGTCTCCCCTTTCACCTCAGTGCTTGTGAAAAAAAGAAAATTAGGAGAAAAAAAAAATCCGTTTCTATGGGTAAGTCAAATCACATCATGCCTAAGTGTTTAAAGTAGGGATTCAAGATTCAAACTGGTCACAGGAAGGTCAGTTGATTTTAAGTGGCCTTCAGGATTTCCCTGGTGTCTGCCATGGCAGGGACTATGGAAACCATGGTTACTTCTCCAGAGACTGTCCTTTCCCTGGAAAAGTAAACACCAAATGTTTAGTTGCTGATGAGGTCTCTGGTGTCAAGATGACCCCGAGGTGTTAGAAAGTCTCTTCTTCCCAGCCCCAAGACCAAAGAAGGAGAAGCCGAGATGCGCCGGTTCTGCTCTTCAAGGTTGTTTATTTTTTTTTATTTATAAAATTCTTTCTCTGACTCACCGAGGTCTGTCTGGCAGATCAGGTTGAGGCGCACTGCCCACCCTCAGGGCGGTGTTATCTTTTTATACTAAAAACTATATGTACTTTACTTACAATAATTTTCCAATACCTATCACTATGTTAGACAGTTTGTCTCTACTCTAAACCAATCCAAAAGTGCCACCATCACAGCAGAAGATGGAGGCCAAGAACAAGAAGGAGAAAGACAGAACACGCCCAGATTCCTCCATCTTGCCTCTTGACCCCCCATTCTAAAAACCCCAAAATTCTACTTTTCCACCCTGTGCTAAATTCACAATCATTCTATTGAAACCCTTGTGGCTTGTAGCTATTCGCACAAAGTTGGTAATTGTTTCCATGGGTTAAAATCGAAGGCACAGGTGTCTTTGACTCCGTGCCAAGGTCTCTGAGGCCCCTGCCCGGGTCTTGAGTCTTCCAGGGCAGCCAGAGGAATATCCTGGGTTCCAACAAGTTGCCAGTACTTCCGTATTTTTCTGGGACACCGTCTTCTACAAATATGTTTATACTTACCCCTAGCAAGGGTCTGCAGCAAGGGCAGCCCCATTCAGGGGAGATGACAGGGGCATGCAGCCAAGGGAGTGTAATTCCTCTCCCCAAAAGAGACTTTGAACCTCACAAGATGGGTTTCTTCTTTTATAGTGCCATCATTTTAATTAGCATAAGCACCGAAATTATCTGATAGCAGTATTGTAATGACCTCAGCTAATGCACTGGTTTTAGCACTGTGTTTTAAATGAGCTAATGAATCTACATGTGGCATGAAAATATTCCACCAGGCGTTTTATGGTACTTCTGTATAGATGAAACTACAGTTACAGTAATTAAAATGTTCTTGTAAGCCAGTTGCATTCCATTTCTCCTACCCCTTACAAGACTATTTGGACTAGTGTTAGCTTTTACCACTGTGATTCTCAAGCATGTGTTTTTATCCCGACCAGAGGATGATCCACTTTTTGTCTAGTTTAATCCGTCTCACAGGAGACCCCCTGACCTGCATGCCCAGAAAAGTGAGAAAATAGAAATTCACTTGATAGTCTTGTGACCTGGAGTCAGAAATCAAACTGCAGTATCTCTCAGGAGCACTAAAATTCACTTTCAAGAAGCCATGTATTTAGAGGCAGCACCAAAGTTCCTATTAGAAGGTGAGACCTGAGGCAAGTAACTCGTAAATAAAACAAATAAGGCTACTTGTATGCTGCCACTCCAAATTAATTGACTTCAACTGTTGAAGGTATTTAATGGAGTTGCTTAGATTTTGAGTTTGGAATTGTGCAGGCTACTTTTTGTGCACTGTGTATCCAGTTTGCATTACAGATGATCAGTGAACAGCGTGGCTGCTTGCAGGTAATTTGCAATATTCTCCTTTGATTTTCACCTCTCCCATTTAGTGGAAAAGACATATGACTTTTTAGCTTGATAATAAAATATTGCTTTTAAGGTAAGCAACACACATCCAAAGACACTACTTTACTGACAGTGTATCCACTTATGGAATCGTTATGGTTATGTATCTAAAGATGCATCTGCTAACCAAAGAAAGAATTAGAAATATTTTGTCTAGTTCTCTGTGGGACAGCAAAAATCAATCAATAGATCTGATCCAGAATAAACTGCAGTGATATTTTTCCTGCAGAATTTAAAAGTAAAATTCCCGTCTTCTTGATTTTATGGGGGTTAAGACATAGTACTGTCAAAACTAGACAACGTATTTATGGAGTAAGGCAATAATGTGTATAGGAGTGTCAAAATCTAACCATTTAACACTAAATAATTAAAAGTGAGATCATGATGAAATTCCTTTCTGCCTACAGGTGGCTATCTTTTTCCATAACCTTTTTGTTAAATGCTGGGAATTAGATGTAAATAAAACAGGCAAAGGCATTAAGCTGCATTACAACTGCTTTTAACTTTAATGGCATTCTCTGAATCTGAAATAACCAGTTACTTACAACTTGACCTCTTTGATCTGGCAATAACCTAGCCCCTTAAGCTAGAAGGTAACAGAGTCAATTATACCTCAGCACTGTTTTCGCGAGGAGACTTGTCCTTCCTAATGTAGATTCAGTAAAATTGGTAATGTTTGCCTTATTTTTTCTTTTGCATAAGTAGAGTGGCAAGTGATTCCATTTTTGCTTTTTAAATCAAAAATGAAATAAGAATGTTCTTCCTGATCCATTGCCGATATTTCTAGGACTTAGTTTCAACTATTCTTCTCTTACTCGAGTTTTACTCTTTGCTCTCCCATATGTGCAAAATATACATTAGAAAGCTACACAATGAATTCAAATATTGCCTTAAGCAATCCAGGGGTGTGTTGAAAATGTGTGAGAATGGTGCATTTATATTACAGTTGGTACAGATAAGTGCTTGTGATTTCAGTATTACAGCAGATCCTTGCAGCCTGGTGTGCTTATGTGCACTATGACAAGAAACTTTTCAGAAATTCAATCTTTCAATCACTTTTTCTACCTGTCTGGAGGTTTCCTTCTTCTCTCACCTCTTACCAATTAACCATGGGACATTATTTGTCTAAGTTGCTACCTGTAAAAGAACCCAGAGACCTCCTTCCACCTTCTGTACTGCAGCTCAGCTTCAGGGAAGTTTCTATCTCAAGGCTGTGTGAGCTTCCAGGTAGCTATTTTTTGGTCTTCTCTTTGTTCAAAACCTGACAAATAGGGCCACCAAGCACCTTCTTTCTCCATACCCTGTTAAATGTCCATGTCTATGGATGCAGAGCACAACACAAGGTAGAAGATGCCCAGTTTGCATCGACCTTATACTGGGATAAAATGTAGGAGTGGATGAAGATCCTCAAAACCACCCATGGGAGCTGGGGAACCTTAGCAACCTTACCCTTACCAAGTATGATCAGATAGTTGCTAAGATATCAGATATGGCTGGATGTGGTGCTTTGCCTGCAGGCAACTTGGTTCTGCAGATGGGGACAGGGATGCTTCCCTCTGCCAGTCCTCTGTGAAACACAGATGGAGCCCAGGGAACAGGAAGGGAACCCTCCAGTCATCCCGATCATCTCCAAGGAGGCAAGATGTGTGTGGGAAGCATGAAGAACTCATTAGAGACAGCAAGGCAGTTCACCATTGAGAGCAGGAGACAACTGGTGGCAGAAGAGAGTGTTTTTGTGAGGAAAGGGAGAAAACCTCACTGTGGGAGGGATGTACGTAGGAGTCCAGGCATGTTTGCTTTTTTGCAGATTCTTGTTTTTAAGTTTGTGGAAGATATTAGGCTTCAAATAGAGATTAAATCAGGGGAAGACCCAAAAGGGCCTGTAGATCCAGGGGTAAGCAAACCATTTTCAGAAACCTACTTCCTTTGGAAAGAGGAAGCAACAGTCAATCTTCAAATATTGCGACTTTCAGCTTCTAAGGACAGTAATTTTGAGTGCTGTTAAGCACTGGCCAGATCCCAGGACTTCAAATTTAATATGGGGTTTGACACTTTTGAAAGTTGGTCTGTTTACAAAAGGAACCTGTATTTTGTCTCTTACTCCTGAGAAGGATAGAAAGGCTTCAATGAACTATTGTGACCAGCCATGCTTTAGAAAAAAATACACAGTTCACCTCAGTGTTACTGTTTCTCCAAGGCTGTCTTTGGAGTTATTTCAGCTGTGATTAAGATTTCCAATTATATTACAGTTGGAAGGATAAAACACATCAATGAAAGCAGAATAAAACTGCAGGGCAACCTGACAACAAAAAAGTAGCCAAGCCACAGGGAATGAGAAAGAAATTCACTAATAAAAATCTAAACTGTTATGAAATGCCTTTCAGTCCAGCCAGAGCAAAATGCACATTTCTATTGCTTTTAATCTGTAAGGAACTGAGGCACAAGGCACTGAAATGACAAAGTGAAAGGGCAAATGTGGAGAAATGTCCTATAAACATGGAACACAAAGAGATGTCATTTACCATGGAAAACTGTCAGAAGCCTGTTGGAAGGCAATTTTCAGTGGTCAAGTTGTATTTCTTATTTGCTTTCATTTTTGACAGGAAAAAAACTATGCTTTATTTCTCTAGGAAGTACAATTCTGGGGGGAAGAACAATAAATTTGGGCTGAATTGGAAATATTTAGCATTTAGTTTGATTTCTGCTTCAGAGTGTAGTATAGAAATAGGGTAAATAAAAATGTCATTAAAAATGAAATTCTTTATTGAGAGAATACTTCAATATGACATTTTGACATTATAATTCCTCCACTTCTTATTTTTTTCTTCAATAATATTCACCAAAATTCACACAGTTTAGTAAAGTATTTCTAGTTTTGTCTGCAGAATTGCATTTTCTGATGGGAAATCGTTCCTTTAAAATTTTTTGTCTTTTTCAATTTCAGTCATGTATCTACACTATCCTTCTGCTTATACAGAATTGCCCCCTGAAGTATATTTTACCAATGCTTTGTCCAGTCTTGCTATAAACGACTCAGACAATGAGACTCCCACTGAAAGATTACTCCGCTGTCTAATAGATCTGTCAAAAAGATTTTCCTGAAACTTAGGCTATATTTTCCTTGTCTTAATTTGGGATGTCGTGGAGCAGCTCATGAAATGCAAGCATAGTAAATCACTTGAACCAGATGGTATTCATCGGGGGGTTCTGAAAGAAATAAAGTGCAAGAGAGGGAAGATACTGGCAATAAATCATCAAAAATAGCAGCTGTTCCTTTTAGAAGGGAAAATCCAGCCTGTACTTAGAATAAAAATTATTATTCTTTTTTAACTGAATAAAAGATCAGTTTCAAGAATGGCAGCCTGATGAGCTTAATCTCAGCTTCAAGGAAATTTACTAACAATCTAACTACAGTCCAAGTATTAGATAATTATAATTTTAGTCCAAACCGTGGCATCTCCTACAGGGGTAAATAATGATTCTCTGCTATGAGAGAAATCTTTGGAAGAAAAAGAGCCATAATTGTGTAGGAAATTTCATTCTAGAAAAAGATTCATAGCTGAATGGCTCTAAGAGTCTTGAATTTTTAAAGAAGTTTCTGGAAAGGAGTGTCTAGAAGAGGGGTTCACTGGAGGGGGAGTTTGCTGTTACTGAGCTGGATGATGTAAATGAAGGCTCCCAGTGTTAACATCTTGGGAGACAGCAGGGAAGGAGTTTATCACACCAGGTGTCCAAACCTGCAGCAGTAATGTCTGTCATGATAAGATATTTATTTCACTTTAAAATGCAGTGTGCTTGCATTACAATAGGCAGGGTGAAGGAAATACACCGAACAAATGGAGCATGAGCAAGTTAAGATTTGTGATGGTCCCTAGGTCTGATAGCAGCCCTTTTTTTCTCCTCAGCTTCCAAAAGAATCCTTTATCTCAGCAGTAACCACAGGAAATTCAGTGCATCCTGCTCTACTTTGGATAAATTTTCCATCAGTGGAATTTAATAACAAATAAACCTCTCCCTGTGAAGTTTATGTCAATTATCTCATAGGTAACCCAAAATGTGGCACAAGAAGGGCATATTTCTGTTTTCTTAAGAAGCATGTATTTCTATTAAAAAGCAGGAGCAAGACAAATTGGTATTTCCATACTGAGATGGGGAATTACATTAAACATTATTCAGATCTTATCTCCAATTATGTTAGAAATTTAGCAGGTATTCCTGGGGCTTGAACCACCTGTTGAGAAAATCTCCCTGATTAGTGTTACCTGAGTAGTGAGTGAGTTATAGGAACAGAATTGTGAACAGAGATAGCAGAAGTGGTCAAAGAAAGAGAAGCACAGAGAGCAAAAAGCTCTTGGGAATCATGTAAAAAGCCAAAGAGGACTGACAGTTTTAAAAGAATGATTCGTTCATTTGAATGCTTTGGGCAAGGAAAAGTAAATTATTTCTTTTCTGCTGTGTCATTGTGGTGCCTACTTGGTTGGTTTAGATTTTTCTCTCAGTAGGTCTCATTCATGGTGGCTCCATAGTTCTGTCTTTCTAGATCCATGTCAGCAGGACCAGGCATCAAAGGCATCTGCAAAACTTCCTTCCTAAAATTCAATTTTTTTGCTGTAGGCATCACACTTTCAGCCCTGACTCTGGCTGCTCACATGTTCCATCTGCATTTGCACTAGATCAAGTCTAAAGCCCCATAGAAAGAACACTGGAATCCCTGTGTGGAAAGACTGATCTACAGTCTACATAACCCAGGAGGATATATCTAAAGATCTGCTTTATTCCTGCAGAAAGGGCTTGGGGGAAAGGGATTGTTGCAAATGCTGACTCCACCAAAGGTTTTCCTCAAGAAAACCTGGAAGGCTGCCCCAGAGTCAGTACCAGTACTGTTCCTATAGCACAAATTTTACTTATGGATATTTTGACTTCAAAATTTTGTCAGCAGAAAGAGTGGAGAATTCCATCTAAGCATGTGAGGATTGCTACTGAAGCCTTTGGAAAAAATTTTACATTGGCTTAACTAGAAATGTATCCAAAGGTTTTTCTCACTAGAAACTCCTGTATTGTACAGTAATACCTTTTGATGTTCAAAATAATAATTAAAAGACAGATTCTTAAGATTTCACAAGTGGTTTGGCACAGCACTGCAGTATTTTAAACCTTCCTGCCCTTCCAAAAAGTGACTGAGCTGCAGTCTCTAGGCAAAG
The DNA here is from genome assembly GCF_901933205.1 of Camarhynchus parvulus. NCBI lineage: Eukaryota > Metazoa > Chordata > Aves > Passeriformes > Thraupidae > Camarhynchus > Camarhynchus parvulus. Next base: position 50,442,823 of record NC_044574.1, on the reverse strand, counting down.
TGTAGTTGAGATCCTGTCCCTGTATTACCTTGGCTAAGGATTCCTCCACAAACTAGCAATTTTAGGCAGCTTGCTGAGACACTCTTCCCTTCCCACCACTAGCTGATGCCCAAATGCAAATCTCTGTAAGAAATCAAAATTCTGTGCCATTTTCCTCATAAATCTGAGAGTATTCTGCTTGGATTTAGTATTATTAACACTGAAATCCATGTGCAAGGGAACTGGACATGATAAAGAAGAGAATGCTCCATTTTTGTGATTTCTCAACAAGATGGCTAAATCTTAAGGACCAACAAAACAACAAAAAAGGCAAAAAGTTCCTAAGCCATGACAGTTTCTTTTGCCAAGTTAAAAATTCATGTGAGTCACTTGAGACAGGTGTGCTCTGTGGTCTTCCTGCAGCCCTAGTGCTGTGATTATCCCAAGTGAGAAATGATGAAAGCTATTTTTGGAAGACTATGAAACCATTCACTCAAAACCTTTGAGATTTCCCAAAATATATTTGTTTGGCTTTGCATTCACCTCTTTTTGACGTTTGCATTTTTACAGGGTAATCACTAAACTGTGAGTGCTGCAGAAACCTTTAATTGCATTGTTGTAGGAGCTTAGGTTGTAAGAACTGCTTGAGATATTCAGAATTTACTATAAAACAGCTTTTTTCCCTCTAATGATTTTTGGCATTAATTATGCTCTGCTTCTCAGAGATGTTATCTGGAATTTCTACCAACCTATCATAGTGGCAGACATATAACACAATTGGTAATTAGTGTTTTGGGGCATAAAATCGGCTCTTCCTAGATCCATGGTAGGCCGCTGAAGATGATGGACCATTATGCTGTTGATTTTCATTTAGAGCTAAGGTGTTCATATTAGGTTGTGTCGCTGCCTTAGTAATTAGCATAATTTTAATCTACTACTTTGCCAACATATTACTACTGTGATACAAAACCTTGTTGGTTCATGTCTCTTTGAAGATTGGTCCCAGACTTATCACATCTTTTCCTTCCAGGAAAGGAAGCATTGCCTTGCTCCGGTTGCCTTGGAGTATTGTGGTAGTGAAGTCCTACCTGAGTATGGTTCTTCTCCACTTAGAGCAAGTTATCAGACCCAGAATTATCCAGAGTTAAACATACAATACACAAATGTGGTGAAGACTTCACCACTTTCAAAGACACAGAAAAAATCTTTGCTTGGGAAAAAAAAAATAGGCTTTCAATATAGGGATTATATCATGTGAAAGGAAAACATTTTGCTTTTTTGCCCTTTTTGTAGATAAAACATTAGTGGATAAAATAGGGGATCATATTCCTCTTTTGAAAAACTTACGACTTAGAGATTTGAACAAAAATCAATGTGACATTTGAATACACTTTGAAGTTCTTTCACAGCTTGAAACTTCACAACTTTTGTCTCTCCCTTTTTTTATCAACTGTATTCATTACATTTCCATATAAAGCAGCCTCCTTGTTAAACACCATCCCTCTCCCTCTTTCTCTTTTCCTCTTGCTCACTCTCTTTTCCCATTTTCCCCCCTCCTGGCACTTTGCTCTCCAGGAGTACCGAACGCTTTCTCTCAAAGGTAGCAACACACCATTCAATTAAATCTCCGGTCTTTGTAAGGACAGATAATAACTTTGATCGCTGCATTTGTATAATTAAGGGACAGGCCTCTGGTTTAAAGGGGCTCCTCTCCCTCCTTTGAAACAGCGAGAGCGTGATGAGTTTTCCGCGGCACCAGCGCAGTAGGAAAGTCCCAGTCTCCTTTGGTGTGACATCTATCTGCGTCCCCCAGCCTGCTCGTCCCTGTCCCAGGGCCAGCGATTAGGCAGCGCCCCGCTGGCTGCAGATGGAGTGAAGCAGAGCGATAAGGGAAGCTGCCTTTCTGCCCTGCCTCAGATCGGCACAGGGAGAGCTCCTCTTCACAGGCAGCCCCAGTGTAAGCCGTTTAAACAAGCGTGCAGGAAATATTGGGGTAATTACCAAGCACAGGGAGGGGGTCTCTGGCTGTCAGCGGCATTGAGAATGGGTTCGAAAGCTCGCTCAGCAGATTAATTGATCCTTTTTCTGCAGCCCATCTTTTGAATAATTCTCGCAGCGGCAGCACGTAGCCAAAAGTTGGGAGAGTGTTGCGTGCCGAGGAGAGGCATCCTCATCCACAGATGTGCCTATTTACTGGCGTCTGCATCGGGCTTTCTTCTCCGCCAGAACATTAGGAATTTTAGCGATAATTCATGCTTGGTAAATTTGTTTTCTGTAATAAGATCAAGCCCACAAAGGGGGATTGAAAAGCAGCACCGCCTGCACTTCCTTATCAGCGGTGATGCCAGCTAAGTGCTGGGATCGCGGGAAGCTGCTCCGAGGTGCTCTTGCCTGCTACTTAATTCAGTTCACTTAGAAAAGAGTTCACTGCAGTTTCTAATTTTCGGTTTCGCACCAGCGAAGCGGCCGTCAGTTCAGTGGAGCAGTGGTGGCCAGCGGGCCCCCACGGAGAGCGGCCAGGCTCCTCTCTATCCCGGCAGGCCACTCAAGTGGAACATCGGCCAAGTGGCAGGTTTGTTGCTGGGGAGACGAGTACCAGCCTCTCGGTTCCATCTGCCCCTGCCCTCACTCTTCCCAGCTGGTAGAGGAGGGAAGCTGGCAGCGAAAATCTTGATACTGTACTCACTTCTCACATTTGCCTGGCAGAGGATGCGCCAACAGGAGGGAAATGGTGCGCGGCGCATTTGTAGAGGTGCACGTGTGTCTTCTCTGTAGCTGCATTAGCACATGAGCAGGTATCCTGTGCTTAAAGCAGAGAAGAATGGTGCAGCAAGGAGAGCTTGCAAGTGGTGCTCTCCTGGGTGGCTAATATTGATTGCTCATATAAGGAAAATAGAATAATGTTCTGTGGTTTAGATGCTGTGCTGCAGAGAGAATTTCAAAAATTCTTATTAGCACTATCCTAGCAACTTGAGATAGAGCAAGTGTCAAAATTGTCCTGATCTAATTCTGAATACCTATATTTGCACAGAATTATCTAGTACCTTGGCAGCTTCTGTCAGGGCACTGTTCAATTCACACAGCGTTTAGCTGGCACACAAATTGATATCATACTAAAATACAGTGAAGAGAGCAATTAAAATCCATTTCTATGATGGTTGTCAGCTTCTTCATACAGGACTTTTCTAGTATTGTAGAAGCTCTCTTTGAAGCCCAAAATGGAAATATTGCTGTGTGTTTTCTCTGTGTCCATTTTTTCCTGCCTTCACCAATGTTATTGGTACATCTGAGAGTGTCATATCCCTCACTCACAAAATACCAAGGGCCAGACTTTTGCAATTAAATTGCAAACATTTGTGCAAGGGCAATTGTGAGCTGACATTATGTGGATTTAAGAGACCAAAGAGCCATGACTCGCGGACAGGCGGATATCTGATCTGCCGCCAACACGTGCACTTCTCTTTTGCAGGCACAGGCATCCACTTGGAAAATCTGTAAGTGCTGGCATACTCAGGGTCACACTACATGGCCCTGTGTTCTATATAATGCCCTCAGCAACCCTCATTTCTTGTTTGGTGTTAAGAAGTTTTCAAATGGAAAATTCCCCACAGTGTAGGCAGATGGAATTAAGAAAATCGCTGGGACTACTGTGACTACGTGCTTGTACACCTCCATCCTTCTGTCCTATAAAATGGTGAGAAACATGTCTGGCTGATTTCACAGGGTCTCCCTCAGGTATTCTTATATGTTTTGATCCACAGGCCTTATGTTTCTTCAGCCTTAGATGTCTTGACAAAATAGAAAGAATCACAAATCTCATTTGACACTACGAATTTCTCCTGTGTTTGCACTACAGTGCAAAACAGAAGGGTCCAGATTCATCCCATTCAACTTCACTCCCATTTACATCCAGGTATACTCTTATACCACCTCAGGGACTGGGGTACCTACAGAGCTAGAAATGACAGGTTATGTCTTTTCCTGCCTGTTTTTGGCCATGGTTTGGTTGTTGTTGAGTAGTAAAAGTGGGTATCTGCTCAGGCAGAAGGCCAAGGACCTGTCAGCCACTCCAGCTAGCTCCCAGGGTAGTGACAGTCACAGGATTTTGCTTCCCAAGGCTGTCACAGACCAGGAAAGCACAGAGATGTACTCTTAAATACACTAACCACTAGTCGTATAAAGAGAGCTTCAACAGGCCAGTGGAAAAAATTCCTTTAGCTGTGCTTTTTTAAAAATCCACTTGTATCTGTGCAAATGACTGTTTGCAAGTAAACCCAGTCTTAGACCCCAGAAAAGGGGCTGTGGTGTTTCTGTGCTGAGGGTCTGGATCCACCTGTACTGACAATGTCATGGGAGTCAATTTTGTTTGGAAAAGAATGGTGTATCTGCAGCTTGCATTCTGTCGTAACATATGTGAAAATAATATCCTACTGCAAGTGTATACAGCATAAAGGAAACCTTTGGTACCTTCTTGAAATTAATCTGTAGCTCCTGAAACGTGCCCATTCTGAGGAGAAGAAACAAGGCTTGAAAGCACTCCAAAGAACCGTGTTGACATCACAGCTGCCGTTTTTAATACCCCGCTGTGCAGTGTAGCATCCTGAAAGAGACTAAAAGCCTCTGTCCATCTACTCATGCCAGATCCAAAGCAGGTGGCTGTTAGAGCTGTCTTTTTCCAGTTGCCAGGCTTTCTTTTGAGGATCCATCTTAGAGCCAAGAGCAACCTCCAGTGGGGCTTGCACCAATTATTTATTCTACTTATATGTAGCTAATTAAGTGATAATCCTAAAGAATCAGGATACATGTGAAATTATAATTATTACTCACAAAGCACAAGCTGAGCAAATTATTTGTTTGTTTCTTTTGTTTATGCCCATATGTGTTAAAACTGATGATTGAAAGTTTGTCACTTCACCTTGGGATGTTATTATGCTGTAAAAAGTAGAGTTAAAGATAGAATAAGTTTGGTTGATTGAGGAAAAACCCAGAGTTTTGGTTTCAGGGAAGTTTTGAGCAAAAAATCTGTCATTTGGACCCAGAATATCAGAAATACTTTTGAGTTCCCTATTAATGTAACATTGTAACATTGGAAGGACCACCCCTGGTCACAGGAGGGGTTCAGAGATGAGTGGTACAGCACAGATTTAATGCTACAGCGTCTCTGCAGATGTGCGATGGTCTCCTGGTGCAGCTGCTTCTGAGCTCATTTTAGGAACTAAACCAGGAGGATGTGCCCTGCCACGGACTTTTCCCCAGACTATTCTATGGTGAGAAAGGAGTACTGAACTGTGCTCCTGCATGCAAACATGTTTTGTTATGATGGTGTCTGCATGGATGGGGATGCTCTTTGTGTTCGAGCCATTATATTGTCAGACCAGGTTAAACAAAATGAGGTTCCTAGTACTCCATGAGTTAGCAAAACAAGTATAAAGTGTGCAAGGGTACACCTAACTTAGATTCTCAAAGTTTTTTGTATAATCAGCAAGGCTGTAGAAGTGCTGCTTTCAAATTTTTAGCAACCCTCTGATGCCTCTGTAGTCTCAGGTTCATTCCCAGGGTTAACTAAAGCCTAGTTCAAGATTCTCAACACTGTCAGTAGTGGGATCACCAGCTGCAAGTGGCGCAAAAGGGCACTTTCAAAGGTGATCATTTGCAACTGCTTTGCATAGAAATAACTTTCCAATTTTTATTTCCTTCTCTCTTGTGTGTTGTCTTCACTGTCTTGGAAGAAGTATGACTGAGGAAAGATGTCTCAGGGGTTTATTGAATCATGTGGGATCCTGTACTAGATAAACCTTTGGGGATTCTCACGAGATAAACCTCGTCTTCTTCGATGTAACATAGTTGTTGTTGTTGTGTTGAGCCTTTTTGTTTGAATCACTTTCTTGTGTTTTGCTTTAGAACAACCTATGGCTGAAGCTGGGAAATTTTGGTTGTATGAGAGTGTTCTTGCAGGAAGACTACCTCCTGCTGTGATACAAATGTGGTGAGCTTTAGTTTTAAATTATGAATTATTGCAATTCCTTTGATTTATATTGAACATTTTAATGTACAAAAATAAGAGGAAATGCTTTATTTCTGTTTGACCTCATGTGATGAATTCTAATGATAGGAGTTTGAGTTTTTAAAATAGAAGAACTAAGGCTATTTAATTGCATTGTTTTTCATATTTCTTTTCCCTTTTATTTCTAAATAATTTATTAGTTGGAGTTACTCTCTGTGAGAGCAGAAGGCACCCTTTCTGGAGCCAATGGGAACAACCACCTATGGTTGTTATTGGTTGAGATCAAGTGCTCTAGAAAATAACCAATCCTGTGTGCATGGCAAGTCTTTTACAGACATCTCAATAAAAAGTATATAGAAGGATAGACAAGATGGATGGGTGAACTGAGCAGAACCAAGCCTTTCAGTCTTTTTACATGGGATGTTCAGCTCACTGACAGTTGGAGATATATTGTGCCAATGAGTTTGCAGGATTGAGACCTTAGCTAACAAGCTGTGCAGAAAGTAAGGGAAAAGATCAGGCTTCGTTTTGATATAATCAGATGAAAGAAAAATATGAAACTGAGTTTTTTTCAAAGTAAAAAGGGAAAAGAAGAAAAGGATAGGGGAAAAATATAGCCGAAGAAAAAACAAAGCAGGATAAATTAATTTAGCAATCAGGAAAAAAACCCCACAATTTAGCAAGGAGATGCTTTTTATTTAACATTAGTTTAAAAAGATTTATGCATATCTTTTGAACCTGAAATTGGTACTTTCTTCTTTTATTGTATTCTCTGTCTCTTGAGTCATGCAATGCAAATCGGTTACTTGAGATTCAATGGCTTGTTTAAAAGGACGCTCTCAGTTCTGTGGTCTCTTTGCAGTGGCTCATACAGAACCACTGAGTTTTTGACAGATCCCTGGAACAGAGGGTCTGTTTCTTCAGTGTAAAGGATAGGCCTTTTGCCCTGATTTGTGTTTGAATTCTGCTGCCCATCCGGTTCCTCTCTGCTCTCACCCCTGTCTCTCTTTGGATCATCTCCAGTTTCAATTTCAAATCTCTATGACAGCTATTTCCGGTAAGCACTGCCTTCCAGTGTACTGCTGGCTCAGTGCAGAAAAAAACACAGGAGAAAGAAAAAAAGAGAAGGCAAGGCTGTTTGAAAAGAGTTTTACCATTATTTTTACTTGCAGTTGCCTTAAGGGTTATTTGTAACAGTAATACATATAACATTTTTAGGACATGTTAAGTCATCAGCAGTGTCTTTAAATTTTATCACACAACTTGATGTGGAAATCTTGTGCACGTGTTTTACATGCTTGTAAACTGCAAACCATCTTGCCGCAAAACAGAGGGATATGGGTAGACAACCATCACATAAAAATCTGACAGAGTGCCTCTAGTGAAATCCCAAGTCCTTGCTGGGTACAATTTTACCCTCAGAGGAGTCTCACTGAATTTTTCTAGTGCTAGAAATGGCCAGTAGGTTTTCACAACTTCTCTCCTGCTGGCAGATTTCACAAGGGTGGAATCAGAGACATGACAGAACATCCCGTTTCTTCAGCATTTAAATTTAATCAAGTCCATTTGTCTCTGCTGAAGACCTCTTAACTGAAATACAGATTTTCAGAAGCTGGTTTGTTTGGGGTTTTTGCCTGTCTCGCAGGCAGTGAGTTCCTATTTCTACTTGGTTTAAACAGCTAAAATAATGAGTGAATGCTGTTTAGGGATGGGGGAATGCAATGGGATCAACCACAGAAAGATCTTCAAGTTATTCTCGAATCTGGCCTTGTATTTGATCTCTGTGAAGTTAAACTTTTCAGTTTGCATTATTGTGCCATATCTCACACAAAATTATCGAAAACAAGTCAAAACAAATCAATTTCCCTTTATCTGCAGCGCTAAACCCTCAAGATGCATCATCCCAGACACGTCTGGTAACATCCCTCTGCTGTATAAAATCTACCTCCTAGCAAAGGCTGTGATGAGGGCGCTCTGCAGTCCCCACACCTCTGCTTTTCTGTTTAGCAGAAGAGGACATCCCACACTGTCTGCAGTGGGCCAAATAGTGGAGGGATCAAGCTTGAAAAGTGTGCAGTTATGGCCTGGAAATTATCTGGGTGAGCACTAGCAATCTATCTCCTCATGTGAAAGTAAGATAATGATAATTAGACTGAGCAGTGCATCCTTTCCACTCCACCAGCACCACCAAGTACTTAAATCAGCTGGGATCCTGATGTGCTGCTAAAGAGCTTAGTCTGTCCAGTTTATGCTTTTTATTCATAACTTGCACCTTTGTGCAGAGGTGATAATTTCCTAATAAATAGCAAATTCAAGCACATTATACCTGTCAGACAGTTGCAAATACCTAGAGACGCTATTACACAAAAATGATTGTGTATTCTCTATTTTGGGAAAAAACCAGTGTGTGTCAGATTAATGAGGTTATGAGCAAGTGAGCAGAATAAACCAGTAAAATGTAATTAAGCCATTTAGCACTCCATAAAAACAGGAACACATAAAATAGTAATGCGAACCACAGGGTGCAGTTACTTACCAGCCCCAGTATGTCAGTAGGACTTAAAGGGGCTCTCTCTTTTTATTTTTTTTCCACTTTCAAGGCAAAAAAAAAATGTTCAAATCACTTTGAGCTTTTAAAGTTGTCTATCCATGTACCATCCACATTGTATGTTATGTTCTTCCTCCCTACCTTTTTTTTCCCCCACCTTAATGTCTTCAGCAGGAGAAGGATTTTTTTGAAGAAATCACTTGATATCTTTTTACTTTCCAGCTGCTGACACTCCCACTTCTTCAGGATTTGTTACCATGTTCTCCCTTATGTAGCAGAAGGTGTAAACTCATCAGGATGCAAACACACCAACAAAAATTGCTAGTGTGTGACATACTTTGAGTTTTTTTGCTTCTGTGTAAGTCACTTCTCACTGCCTGGACAGCCGAGCCCTAGGAAGCACAGGGCTGCATCTAGGGAGACAGTGAGAGGGAGTTAATATGGAGTTAATTTTAGGACTGAAATAGACTCTCAGAGATAACCCTCAGCAGGTGCAGTTCAGCGAAGATATTTCATTGCAGAGAACAGATATTTCAAATAGTTGTTGTCTATCAAAGGTGGGGAAAGTAGATTTTCATTATGCATAAAGCCATTCTAAATGCCACTATGCAAGAGGAAATGGATCAAAGGGAGAGAGCTTAACATGCTTGCAGGGTGTGTTAAATTCACTCTAGTGGCTGGTCTTCCAGAATTTAATAAATTACTATTGCCAGGAGCTAACACAAATATAGTTCCTCATCTAGCTGGAGTAGTAGATGTTCAGATCATGCTGACGATACCTGTGGGGAATTACAGTAAGGCATGGGAAGACGAGAGGCAGGAAGGGGAGGAACCAGTGTGTCAGCCAAGAACTGCATCCAGAAGGGGAACTTCTGGAAGAGACACAGGATATGATGTGCCAGCAGTGGCTTGATGTGACAGATCAATGGCTCATGTCCTACAGAAGCCTGGATGTAGTGATGGCCTGAGGATTTACATGTTTCGTGATAACAGCAAGCTAAAGAAGTGACCTTCAGTAAACCCAGAGAAATTCTTTGGCAGGTTCTCATAAGGAAGAGTACAAACACAAAGAGGAGAGTTGCAAGTTTCTAGGGACAAAGCACAAAAAGCTGACCAGAAAACAATCCATCCCAATGTGAATAAAATAGAGTGGTCATAATAAAACACTAGAATGCAACACCAAGAGCTATTGAATGACAGGAAAATCAAAGAGAAAACATAAGCAGAAACAAGGTGCTGGAGGCTGTAAAATAATACATGGCCACACATACAAATGATCAGAAAGACTAAGGAAGAAATGGAATTACAACTAGTGATGGACATAAGAAATAACATAATATTTCTACAAATATAGTTCCTTTATGGGAGACAGGGGAAAATACATTCTCTTGCCTAATGCAGGCAGGAGCGGAAACATTTAGCTTGTTTCCTTTTTTTAATGTTAAAAAACAATGAGCTTGTGATTGCGCCTCTGATACAATTAACAGCAGTTAATGAAAGGACAAGAACTCTGGCCAGATAGTCATAGATCAGGTCAAATAACACAGAGTTAGTGTGCTGCAGTCCTTAGGCTGGCTGAAATGTACCCTTGGAGTATTTAAGAGATTGGGATGAGCTGTTGCTGGGTAGTGATTAACACTCTGTAGGGAAGGATGAACTCCAGAGGAATGCAAGAGGATGGACATAATTTTTACTTTTTTAAAAAAAGGAGGGAGGCATAAAAGAGAAGGAGAATTAAGGATTAATGAGCTGATTTTCTATACCTTAAGAGAGTGTAAAGATCTTTCCCACACTGAGAAGCTGCAGTGATAGGACACCCCAAACATGGATTTATCAGTAGTAAATCATATTGGAACAAGGTCTTGATGAGCAGCGTTGCACCTCCAGGGTGTGAGGAGGCAAAGGATGTGACATCCAGGCTTTGGGCCCATTGCCCTGTGCCATGGTCCAGGTAGAACTACAGTCAGGGTGATGCAAAACTGAAATCAATAACACGGTGTCCCAAAAAGACCAATGCCAAGTGCTGTCTCTGTTGAGGACTGAGAACCCTGTGCACAAATGGGAACTGGGAACAAGCTGCTCAGGTTCATGGCAGAGGTGTGACTTGGAGCTCTCATTCTGCATTCTGAGGAATATGCTCTGAATGTGAGTCCCCGAGGCAATAGTGGCAGCTTCACATGGAGCTTGTGCCTTCTGTGGGGCTGGCTCTTTTTAAAGTCTCCTTATTCAGTTTTAAAGAAATGTGCAGGTCAGTGGGAGTTGCAAGTATGTTGTGAAGAGAAAAAAAGATAGCAAGGAGCACAGTTGCCCTCTAAAGTTTCAAGTTAAGGGGCAGAAAGTTTCTAAATTCTAGGTGATGCTGACCTTTTGAATGTGTGGCTTCAACTTTTTACTCATAACTTCTTTTTAGACTGTGAAAATTGAAAAGACCATTTTTTATTAAAATAGCCTGACCTCATACTTACACAGACCTTTCCTGAGTTAATTCCTGTTTGGTTAACTAAAGAAACTCTTCTAGAGACACCCCCAAGTTACTGATAGCATTTACAAATTTGGGAGTCTAGCACAGATATTTCTTAAATTGTTTCAGTGATTAGTAAAAATGTCAGCTTAAATTCTACTCTGTTTCTGATTTTTAATTCTGGATGTTGTTAAATAATTTTATTATCAAAGTTTTCTCTCCTATGACATAAAGACATAGATCAAGTTATCCCTTAACCTTTTTGATGAACAGACTATGTGGCTGTCCTGGAGTGTACAGGTTTCCTTTCCAATCCTCTAATGATTCTCACTGATTTTCTCTGAAGCCTCTCCAATTTATCAACACCCTTGGTGAATCATGGACATCATATTTCATTCATCATATAAACTCCCAAACATGAAACTCTAGTGCCAAATAGACTTAATATAATTCCCTTCTGCTTGCCTGCAAAAATTTTCCTGTTTATTCTTCCAGGGACAGTATTGACTCTTTTAGATGCAGCATCATGCTGGCACTCATGTACTGCTATTTGACCACCATAATTCCTAAATGCTTTCTGAGGATCCTGAAGGGAATTCTTGCTATCCTGTAAGTGTGTCCTACACTTTTTTTTCCTGGATATGTTCCTTTACATGTAGCTGTGTTACAGCAGTAAGGATTTACTCTTTTTTGTCTAACTTAGCAGGTGCTCTTCTTTTTTATCAGCCATTTTTGTGGCTTAGATAGTGATTTTCTCTGGTCCTCCTGTGCATTGATAAAACTGCTGAACATATAAGGGCCAAAACCTGACCACTGTACAGCTCTGATAAAAACTCCATCTATCATTGATGATTCTCTAATTTGAATCCATTAAGAATGTGCTGTGCTTGTTTTCCATTGCTCTAAACTCTTGGTCAAAGTCCCAGACCAGCCATCAGGTCATCTTGACTAGATGCTCTATACCATTTGTGACTTACTGAGAGGGGAGATGCCAGTCTTCAAATGATTCTGCTCTGTGACTGAATGAAGTTGTGCTAAACACTTGGGAGTCTTACACCATACATGAGAAATGCTGCATGTTGGGGGAGGGATCAATAATTACATTTTAGCGTTGCACTGCAGTGGTACGTAGTTCATCTTTGACTAGTTTCTGTGAAGATCAATATGAGATTTGAGTGAATTAGTGTGGCTAAGTGTTTTCAACTCAATAGCTGTGAAATTATGATAGATACCTTAATATTACTGTATTGGCTTTCTAGAACATCCCACAGAGGTTTTGGTTGTTGTTTTTTTTTTTTTTAAATCACTTTACTTACATTTGCAATCCAGTTCTGAGTCAGGGTATGAATTTTCCTGATGTATTTCTTGTGTCTTTTTATCTGCTAGACCTTCAGGCATTATCTTTATAGTAGCAACATTTATTTAAAGAATATCATCAAAATCCCACTAATATTTATGTAGTTTTCTGAAGAAATATTGTATTGTCTTCCTTGATCTATTTTTAGGACTTGAAAATTAAAATATTTAGTTGCACTGGATTAATTTACATGTCCTGATTTTTTTTAATTATATGTATAAAATATCACCATGCACTGATCTAAGTGAACTCGGAAAAGGAAAGAATTGCTGATATTCTCACTTTGCAGACTGACCCATTTTTTACTGATATTTGAGGAGCTAAGGGCCACCAGGTGAACATATATTTTCTACTTTGAGTGTCAAAATGCAGACAATTAGGTTTATGTTTGACTTTGGCATTAAGTCCTGGGTTTCAGAAAAGTGCTGAGCCTTCCCAGTGCTGGCAAGTGCCTGCAGAAGTGCTTGCTGTCATCTGATAAGCACAATAAGGAGAGCATCAGCAGCATTCCTTTTTTTATTCCATCATATATAATATGCTTGTCAAACAAACTACAGCGTGGTGAGGTAATGACAGCACTGCACGAGCAAGTTTCCGAGCAGGAGGCAAAACCCCTGGAGCAGTTCTGCTGTTCCAGGAGTGGAGCCAGCATCTCTCCGTGGCTCTGCCTGCGCCGTGCTGTGAGCAGCCGGCGTGGGGCTCTGAACCATCCCTGCTCTGCGCCGCGCAGGCACGGCCTGGCGACAGCATTTGCGGCTTTTCCTCGGGCTCCCCGAGCTAAACCGAGGTCCCTCGAGGCCCTGGGCAGGAGGAGGGGACCTTTGTCAGGTGCCATCCTGATAAAGGATGGTTTGGTACCCCCTGCCTGGCGGAGGTCTGCGTGTTCCTCTGGCCAGGCGCAGGCACATAATGGCACAGCTCGAGCTCCGGATGGAGGCGAGGAAAGAGCGTGCTGAGAAAAATAATTGAAAACGAAGCTGCATTTAAAAGTAATCAAATTCCTCCTTGGGATTAAATTTTTAGAGCCAAATTTTAGCCCCCGTTCTATGGCAGTGCGTTGGCAGGACTGTGTAGCTTGGCCCAGCTCCATGCCTGGGGAGAGGTTACTACTTTTCTGAGTAAATAGAACATATGAAGCCAGATTCTCATTGCTTTTATGCCTAGGTAAATGCACCCCTTTTTCAATTGAGTCTTCCTGATTTATACATATGTCTATTAAAGAAAACAGAAAGAGAATGGCTCCACAGCTGCTAAACCCTTGCTAATTCTGCTTCCAGAGTGCTCAGGGAAAGCACTGGTCATGAAAGATAAGAGGGTGTGATTACTTGGGGTCTGATTACTTCTTCAGAGATCTGGACCTGCTCTTTCAGCAACAAAGGGACCATTAGGATGAGGAGTGTAATTCCACTGTGGCATCTAAGAACTGTAAAATTCCATTGTTCAAGGACTCCGCCCTTATGAGCGCCTGGGGATTTATCCTAAACTCTGCCTGACTGCCTTTGGACATTGTAGCAATGAGAGCAGTTACTACTACACAAGAGTAGGAGGACACTTTGTAGCTCCTGTAAAGCAGAAGAAAAAAGATGTTCAGGGGACAGATGTTGTATCTCTGGTCTTCCAAACCGCTGCGATTCCCAAGAGCCTAGTCATGGAGCTGCCAGGTTTTGGTGTTCAGAAAAATTGAATCTGTCACTGAGTTGCACTGCCTGTGAGATTTCAAAAGGAGCAAAACACTGCAGGTGCCAACCATGAAGATGATTTTTTGTGGCTTATATCTTCAACAGGCACCTCTGTGACCCTGGATATATATATATACAAACACACAATACACACACATAAATATTTTTGTGAATGTTTAAGCTGAGCTCAAATTAATAGTTAAGCAAAGAGGGGTTAAACTGTTTGGGACAGTATATATGTAGATGTAGATATATATAGATATATATACATATATATATACACACACACATATGTATAAAAATAGGCTACAACTAGCAGTGACAAATACAGAACCTGAGCTCTGTTGCACTGAGGTGTTGCATTATAACATATGTATCTGTCTTGCCCAGCTTTTATGCTGAGCCCCTCCACATGCTGTTTGAAGATTTTTGTGTCATATATCCTACACTGTGCTCTGACAGTATCTAGGCACTACAGGGTGAGTTAAGAATGGACTGACACTTTGAAGACTGTCCCTTGCTGTTAGCTTAGCACTGTTTCATGTGAAAAATATCTTCAGAATGGCTGTTTCTTTCTCAGATAACAGACCTGCCTACCCTTGCGAGTGACAGCTCCATCCCTTTCACTTCAGAAAACAGAGGGCATCATTAAAATTTTGACATCCATATAGGAATACCACAAAAAGGAAACTGTAAATGTAAATACCAGGGTCTGGTATATGTCAAGATTTTAATGGAACCCACAGTGTCAAAGATCTCAAAACCAACCAATTGCTCAAAAAAATGTCCTTACTTCTTTACTATTCTGGTTCTTGAAAATTGGTAGACAGGTCTTAGAAGAATTAGATTTGTAGTGCCTCAAAGTGTGAGTCACCACATCTGTGGTCTCATTAGAGGACTCCTCTTCCTCCACAAATGCATCCATCAAAAGTGATAGGAAAGAATTCTTGTAATGAAATTGGACGTGCTGGCTTCTCTGGAAACTTGGTTCAATATTCACTGAAATTAGAGGAATTATTTAATCAGGACCTTGGGTTTTTTTTTGGTTTTGCAACATGTGTCGGCTAAGTGACAGGGCTAAAGCTTTTTGCAAGTTGTTTCCAGAACACAAAAGAATTTTGAAGTAATAACTTTGAGATTGCTCTAAATCATGGGTGAAATATGACATAATGTAAGCATTTAAGGGTATAAGAATATCAAAATTGTTCAATCAGATCAGACCCTTTCAGGCTCCAAAAATGGCCACATGCTTGACAAGACATTAAAAAGAATTGTGTACTAGAACAGTGCAGCAGTAATTTTCTTCCTGGCCTTCTGTCAGATAGGAAGAGCTCTTTACTTGAAGTATTTCCTTCTAGGTTTTGTTGCTCTCCTAATATAACCATGAAAGGTCTTAATGCCCACAAATGCATAAAGTACCTGATGCCCAATTCTGGCCTTTTCCAAAAACCGGGTACAAAGCAGATACAGGGTTCAGCCTCTTTCTCATTTGTCTGATGGCAAAATTCCCATTATGTCTCCTGCCATTAGAAGAATCTTTTCTGTTGAAAATTAATTCACAAACTACATCACAAAGTCAACCAAAACATTTGTATAATTTCTAAAATTTTATCAGACAAAAATTGGGAAACTCATAAAAGTATGGAAAATTTAAAAAAACAACCTTGTTTTTCAAAATTGTCTTGCTACATCTTCATCAATTTACTTTCTATAGTGTTAAAATCATCAAAAAAACTACTTCATTCTTAGTTCACTGAAGTATGCTCACTAGACAATAAATCTTTAATAATTTTTTTTCTTTTGCCTTGTGGTCATATTTTTGGTCAATCCAAATTTTCCTTTGTACCAGCTTCTTGTTTTGGCCAATAAAGGGGACATATCAGTCGTTAAAGCATGCCTTTCATCTGTAGCTGTAAAGGACTGAGATTAAGCCTGCAATATCCAAAATGCCAAAAATCCTTTCTATCACTAATTACTAATTAAGTAGTCCCTTATCAAAGGAAATCCATTCATAGACGAAAGGAAATCTCATCATTGAAAGGGTCAGTAGTCATGAAATATAAATGAGAAGATAACAGTAATGCTATGTTCTCTTAGCATGCATCATATCTCACGGTGGTTTTTTACTTATAAAACATTGAACTGATTGCATACTGTTTTGCTGTGTATCACTCACAAGGACTGCTCTTGGGTAATGAAGTGTAATTAAGAGGAATCGTATCTATCTCTTCATTCGAAGCCAATGATTTCCTTTCCCATTAGTTATACGCTGGAAATACAATGCTCTACAGACATAATCTTTACCATTGATTTAATTGACTCAGCCGCCTTCAGATGTTAGAGCTGTTTACCAATGGCTGTATCATTGATATGCTTTTCCTTAGTTCAGCAGTTAAATATAAACTATATTCCTTACCAATCATCAGGACAGATTATTAGATTCAGTGTTAAGCAGCCATCCCTGCCTTTGAAGAACATATGATATGTGGGGGTTTTTATTCCTATGGGAAGTTTCTTTGTATTTGCATTTGAATTTGCCAAATCAGGTAATTCTTGTTGCACCTTTTTTAAATTTCTTTCTTGAATTTAACTATGTTTTAGAAGGTAATGAAATATTAGAAGGACTCAGGGCTATGTAATAGCTGAGTACTTGGTTTATGACTGCTGAGAATCTGCAGTATGGGTCTGTGATGTTGAGACGAAGAGCACAGAGACTGAAGGAAGGTTTGTGCTTAACTTATATACATGTGCTATTCTCTATGAGTCATAGGGTAAGGGTAATAGTGGCAGCCTTTATATCTCATTGGAAATTCACAGTAATTTACTGAGAAATTCTGAAGCCCAGTAATGATATGCAGGTGAAACTCAGTGTAGACATGCTAACATAGAGAATAGTCTAGCATTTTTAAAACATGAGCTTATGAAATTGGACACGCTGTGATTTCACAGAATTATAGAACACCTTGGGTTGGAAGGGACCTTAAAGATCATCTAGTTCCAAACTGCTTGCCATGGGCAGGGACACCTTTCACTAGATCAGGTCTACTTCTTCCATTTTTATTTGACAATCTTTTGTCTTGGTCTTCTCCTACTGGAAACACATTTGAGTGAAAGGGTTCATCACCTACTCTCTAAAACACATATAGACAAAATATAGACTACAGGCTGAACAGTGTTTGGCCAGTGAGAATCCTAGGATAAATCTGCCTTCTAGTGCTATTTGCTTGCCAAAACCACTGCAAACATCAGGCCTGTAGTTTTTCTGCCAGTCAGCAGCACCACCACCATGTTAATGGTCATCAAATGTCAATTGCTTTCACCTCGGAAAATACTTAGAACAAGAGGATAATGACTAAATAAAGCCTGACTCTTAGGGATAAATATGTAATTTACAATGCAGCACAGAAGGAAGATTACCTGTATAACACTTCCTGGGTAGGTGTGTGCGCACAGAGAGAAGAGTCTGTTCTTCCTCAGTCACGGTGCACATTTGTAAATGTTAAAGGCAGGGAACAGACGACTATTTAACATGGCAGAGAACTATGAAAGCATTACTGCCTCTCCTTTATTTTTCAGTCATTTAAAAAGTTTTTTAATGAAGTATTGCAAACTGCTTTTGAGGAATCATATGGTGTTTTAAATGCCTACTAAGGAAAGAGTACTTTTAAATATGGTATTTTAGAGCTCACAGGAGACCTCTGACTGTTTGTTATTCATTTCAACCTAATGCAAGCAATAACAAGCTTACTGGATAAGGTGCTTCGTTCTGAAATAGTTTGACTTTCTAATGCCCATTATCAATTGTTTTAATATATATAATTCACTGCAATTTATTGTATGTGTCTGAACATTCATTAGGAAATCAGGATAATAGGGATTCTGGACATTATAAATGCCCTGCACAAGGTATTTTATTACTTCTCAGCTATCTTCTGTTTTGAAAATATAAATTCAAGGAACTCTTAGAAAAGAGGGATCATTAAGAGGGCAAAAATCAGGGTGGCAAAAAAATAGCATCCTTCAGCTGTTAATAGTCTTTGAACTGCCAGAAATTCTTCCTGCCATTTCCGTTTTAGAAACCAAGGTAAGGCTAATGATGTTTTGTGTCTTCAGGATCCTCAGTGGTGTCATTAATGCAAACTCATCTCAGGAAAAGTTCTCTGGGTAGCAGAAGGGCAGTGTGGGACCTGGCTCCTGCCATATCCTGTTATATTTATATATATTTATATATTTATATATTTATATATTTATATATTTATATATTTATATATTTATATATTTATATATTTATAAATTTATATATTTATATATCCTGCTCCTGCCTGTGCAGTGAGGATGCTGCCTTTGCATGTCCTGTTGTGCCCTGTTTGTTCATGCAGAGTCACATCCTGAAGCTGCACCTAGGCCTTGCTGGGTTCAGGAAGAAGTTCTTATCATTAGAGCTGATTGGAAAACAGTGTTACACATGACAAGCTCTGTGGAAGGTAGAAAACATTTTACCTACAAAATTTCCTCCTAATTATGGCGAGTCAGAACAGCACTTTGATTTGGTAACCACTGGGCTTTCTTCTGTCCAGGAGCTCTGGTTTTTCCTTATGTCCAAACACAAATTAGCATAGCACAATGATGGCTCAGCACCTGAGCTTGCATAAGCTACAGTGACAGAAGTAAAAAAAAAAACCAAATCTTATGTATAAAATTATAAAATAAATAATAATTATAGCAGTATCAAATTATAAAATGGATAATAATTATGGCAATACCACGGCTCCGAAACTATTGATACTTGCTGATTTTGGAAACCACAATAAAAATGATTTCTCACATTTCAAGCACAAGAAAACATCGGGTTTGTAAAATTTAGGGAGATGTAAAAGCCCTTGCTGACCTTTGTCCTTCTGGCACTGCTGAATTTAGTAAGCCTAATCTTGAGGTATCTGACTGGCTTAACCCTCTCCTGTTTTGTTCTTCCAACACCACATTTACATGGTAGTTTGCCTTAGGGCGGTCAGGCTTTGATATTTGATCCCTGTGGGAGTGTTGATTAATAAAGCCTGAGAGGAAAAGTTACAACAGCAGAAAATGAGAGTGAGTGAGAGTCCTTTGTAAATGGGAGTCCAGGGGTCTGCAATGATTTCGAATTACATTTCTCTGTGTGTGTGTAGTCAGTGCTATGGCATGTCAATAGCTTTTAGTGCACTTTAGAAAAGATACTCTGAACATTAATAATCTGTCAAGCTAAACTATCTTGGCTCAGGTAATTGTATAAAAATGGTACAATCACTGTGTTAGAAATGAAAAGAGAAAAAAAAAAAAGCCCTGCATAAAAGGCACTGTAAAAGCAAGAGACTAAAGCAAACAAAAATGATAGCTATTACAGTCAAGAGCTAAGTATTTTCATCCTGAAGGCACAATAGCAAAAAATTAGTTTCTTTACAAGACAGGATCCAAATCTGGGGCATCAGGATATTTGAGAAGTAAGCTGTAGGCTTGACACTGGGGCCAGGCATCCAACCTCATTGCTGTGGGCTGTTCAAGAGCAAACAGAACTTTCTGTATTCCATTTCTGAAAGGGTCACTGTGTGCTCCAATAGCCCTGGCTACACAAAGCATCTGACACTTTTTCATCTGACCCCACATGACCTTACTTAATGTGGAAAAGACTATGAATCTACCAATTACTACTGAAAAGTAATAATCAGTTGTGTTACATGCATGTAATAAGATGTCCACTAAAATTCATTGATCAATGTTTGTAACATACGCTGTCAACTTTTCAATAGTGTCTTTGGTAACTGAAATTGTGATATGCTCAAATTTTGTTGGTGACCTTCACTGAACTGACTGTAATTTGGAAATACTCTGAAATCTATAAAGGGTACACTTTGCAAACCAGCCAAATCTTGAATGTGGGTTATAATTTCCACAGCCTGTGAATAGCTTAATATTTTTATTTAATTTTACCTCTTATTAGTTGTACATGGAATATTAAAGCTGGCTTTTTACAGTCAGTATAGCTAGGGGTATTTAAATCAGAACATAGATCTCTCCTCTAAGTACAAATCAGAAGGACAGACACTTAATAGTTTTGAAACATATGGTTAATAGGCCTATATTTTTTATTTATAACTCCATGATTATATTTTATTTTTCAGTTTGTAGATACTGGGAAAGGAATCTTCAGATGGTCCTTAATTATTTTGAATTTAGCTAATGAGACATGTTGCCACAGTTTCCTTCTTTTACCTTTTGTTTATTATGAGCCTAGAGTTCCAGGCTCATAATAAATAAAAGCTAAAAGAAGGAAATACCCCCATTCTTGGTTTACCACTACCTGTTATTTAGAATTTTTTTCCCTAGTTTTCCAGCCATTGAGAAGGTTCGTTGATTTTTTAAATTTTTTTTTAAATGATTGTTCTTCATCTCCTAATTTCATTGCTGCTCTCTGTGCTGGGTTTTTGAGAGACCTCAGCTCTCATTTCCACCAGAGCAATTGGTATGATCTGGGGACAAAAAAAGGTGAAAAAGATTGGTGTGGGAAGAAAAGGCTGAGCAGAAGTGATCAGCTGCCAAAGGCAGTGGGGGCCAAGGCCTCAGGCAGCCCCTCTGACCGACCAGGCTACATTGGTGTCATGCTTGCCCTCGCTATCCTGCAAGGCAGGGAAACTTCGAATTTTTGGTAACTGTCTCAATTACTGCAGCAGCTGCCTTTTACAGGAGTTGTCACATTCCCTCTGGGTTGCAATTGTGGGTAGTTCTCCTCCAGTCAGGTAATGTGAGAATTCCTTCTGCTGGGTCTATTCAAGGATTTTGAATTAAACTGTGTTTCCTTTCAATCTCCTAAATAATAGAAAAGAACGTTAATATATTGTTATGGATAAATTATCTTAGAAAGATATATATTTTGACTTTGACTTCAACAAGCTCTGCTAATAACATAGGAGTGGGGAGAATGGGGTTTGACACGAATTCCAGCAAGGTTTTTTTACAACTGTAAGAACAGGTTTTACAATAATTAAATCGGAGTATAGGTTATGTTAAAGTAATTTAAGTCAATTTAGCCCATCATCATTTTTACAGTGTTGCAAATTAACATAACAATGACAACTATAGTTGTCACTGACTTGAACAGCAGCAGTTAATCATTGCAGTTAATCATTATTAACACATAATTCATAATGATCAATCGTACTTGACTCTAGGATCGTCGTGAGCTTGTATTAAATACTATATAAATATATAAGGACATTAATAACTGTCCAAAACCTAGGAAAATCAGGCCCCCCTTTCCTTTTCCATTTTGATGTGGTAGTATGAGCTGTTTCTGTCATGTCTCTGAGTTTGTTAGGACTTTAGCATGAATTCATCTTGACAGGTAGGGTGGATGCATGTGTATGGAAATGGCACAAATGCCCCATATTTGTCTGAGGTCATTGTTCACCTCACAGGCCTGCTGAGTCAGGCAAAACTCTTTGCTCAGAATTGAACTCGTGCTTTGGCCTGGCAATTTTCCTCTGTCTCTCTCCCCATGGCATTATAGGACTTCATGGAAAGTAAACTGTGGTTTTTGAGATTGTTCTTTGTGGGACTATACCCTTTTCTGACCCAGAGATGGGGCAACTGAGAGGCGTTTTAAAAACTTTTATTCCATTTTCAGTCTCATGAGGAGGGTGACACAATGTAGATGTTATAATTCACACTATGACAATCAGAAGCCAACTATTTCTTAATTGGCTCTAACAATTTCTTAATTTTCTTATAAAACACTATAAGCATGTCTTAGCTTACTGTCTTTTTACCGCACCATACTGTAAATATCTTAGAGCCAATCATGTAAAATTACCCTTCATGGGTCCTAGTACAATGCATCTTTCATAGTTCTATTTCTCCAAAGTATCTAGTCTTATTTGCAAGGCCATCCTTTAAAACTTTTTTCTAGCTGTTTCTCTCTCAACAATATATGTCCTATTCTATAGCATTTCTAAGCCACCATTTCTTATCTCAAAGTTTGCATACACTGTGTGGGCCTTCTGCCAGGCCCTAAGAAATTTCTACAAATCCATTTCCCACAGTTCTCAGTTCCTACTCAGCTGCTAAAACTTGCTTGAATAAGGGCTGGTTCCAAGGTGGACACTGTGCTGTGGTTTATAACTATTGCAACACCGATGTCCAGGAGCAACAGAACCTCTGAACGGTAGTTTTGCAGGCTGCCTGTATGGCTTTGCAGGCTGCAGATAACCTGTATTCTAAAAGGCCATGCTTTAGACCATGTTTTGGTTTCCTTTTTTTTAAGAATTTCACTATTTATATGTTCATTTACCTTTCAGTGAAGCAGAAGAGCAGTGACATAAATAGTGTGTTTTCAGTCAGCTTTGGAGTACTACTTCTCAAGTTAAACATGCCTGGACATTTTAATGAGTCTCGTTTACAGGAAAGTTGACCGGAGTGATGGTGTTTGTCTTCCCAAGTAGCCTTTCCATGTGATAAAACCCTGCTTTCCTGGCATGGCTGATCACCTGCCTGCCTGTGAGATGTGCTAAGGGAATTCTTTGTTCTGCCTTGCTTGTATGCATGGCCTTTGCTTTACCTTCTAAGCTGTCTTTGTCCCAACCCACAAGTCTTCTCAGGGTGACTTTTCTGATTCCCGCCCCAGTCCCACTGTGGAGGGAGGGAGTGAACTTAATTGCCAGCTGGGGTTGTCATAGAATCATAGAATATCCTGAGCTGGATCATCCATGAGGATCATCAAGTCCAGCTCCTGGCCCTGCGCAGGAACCACCACAGGAACCAAGAACCACCTCATGTGCTGAGAGCACTGTCCAAATTCTTCTTGAAATCTGCCAGGCTTGGTGCTGTGACCACTGCCTCAGGGAGCCTGTGCCAGTGCCCAAACACCTCATGAGTGAAAAACCTTTTCCTAATATCCACACTAAACCTACCCTGACACAGCTTCATGCCATTCCCTCAAGTTAAAATGTGACATCATGGTCCAGACACATATTGCAACCCAAAACAAATCAATTTGTTTTATTTTCCCTTGAAGAATGAAAAGCAAATATTTTGATTGGAATTAATTTTAAATGTTTTAGTTTGCTCTAAGGAAAATGGGAGACAATGCTGTGTGCATGTCCATAATGAACTTCAGCAATGTTTAGTTCAAAATGTGTTATTACAGCATACAACAGTGCTCAGAGAAGGCCAAAAATTCAACACAAAATAAAAGCATTAAAGTTTGATAGCTGTATTATTTCTAGACAGAGGGTAAAGACCCACTAGAGGAGTTGCTATGTGCCCTGGTACTGCAAAGGATGTGTGAAAGTGCTTTTTTCTTAACCAAACAAAATACTTCAAAAAGAACAAACCCCTTTAAAAATTCCTCCATGAAATGAAAGTCTCTTCAAGGGTAGTTTGGCAGAATTAAACCCTTAATTCATCATATTTCAGCAGTGTCTGATCTTTGAACAGTATGCAGACTGTTTTCTGCCTGAAGGACAAGCAAAGCCATGTGATTCCTGCGAGAGGATAGAGCTTAGAGCAGCAGGTAAAATTGTGCTGTATTTGTCCCAAAACAGGCCAGGTAACAGGGCTCCATCCATTGTCATGCAATGAATTCAAAATTAGTCCTCTTTTACCACAGGTGTAATTTCAATCTTTTTTTCAATCTTTTTTCATTCTGCCAATAATTTTTTTTCCTGAGTTTGAGAATCCCTCATGAAACTGTTATTTTTGTGATGCTGCAGTACTTGTCTTCTGGGAAATCACACCTTGCTCTGCCAAGAGCACAAGTTCACTTTTCAGCTTCGGTCCTGACTTTGGCCAAGTGTCTCTCCTGTTCTGTCAATGGCACTGCTACTTCTGTGACTGCTGTGCTCAGATAAGGTGCCACCAGTGCAAATGATTTCTGTGTGCTGCAGCCATGCACAAATTCTGAAAAATGAGATATGGAAGGACTGTGAATAAGATTCTGATGGGCACCTTTTTTCTGTGGTGCCTTTATCCCTCTGCACATTTTTACTGTTTAAATGTGCTAAAATGATTGATTACCTAAATTAAATTAAGGATGTATCCCATCTTTGTCCTTCCACTTTTTGCTCAGAATGGCACTTAAAACTGGAGGCAGGTAAGCAGAAAATACTTGAAAAATAATGTTGCTATTAAAAAAATATTTTAAGGGTCTTTCTTCCTAAAAACTAATAATTCCAAAAGTTTTCAGCAAAAACGTAGGCTCAAAATTACCTGAGATAAAAGAAGGTCATATTAAAATAAGATATTAATAAAAGATTCTATTAGGAGCTTGGGAATTGCCTCCATTGTGGGGTTTTGTTTTAAAGACTAAAAAAGAAAAAAGGCTGCTCAACTTCAACATTTAATGCCGAGTGCCTCTGCTTCCTGAACAAGGTGTGGGAAGGGGAGAGCAACTTAGAGTTGAACCAAAAGCTGCTGAGCTGCCAACAGGGAGATCTGCTATGGAGGGGAGGAGGGAAGACCTCATCAGTGATGGGTGAGTACTCGGTTGGTTTGGAGCTTCATCCAGCATTGTAAAAGGGCCTCTCTGTCCAGCTTGCATCCAGAGCCTAAAGGATATCACCAGAACATTTTTTTTTCCTTGCTTTGGTAATGAAGGACTGAGCAGGGTTCACTGCTGTGTTTGAGGAGAGCAGCAGCAGCAGATGTACCTGTAGAGGTGTGAGCCTTGGGGTATTCTCAGTTACGGGGAGAAGAGATCCCTTCAGGGTGAAGTGGTAGCTGGTGTCTGCTTTTGAATTGCAATTTCAGACTGAGAGACTGGTGTTCCTTGTAGCCCCTCTTTGCAGTGCTAAATCTTTTATTGTGTCCAGCTCTCCATCACTCAGCTCTCACAGATTCAAGATGAAGAGGGCAGAGTCTCTTTTTAGGGTCATTTGTTTTCTGTCTTGATTTATTTATATTGGTCACTCTTCTGTTGATGAACTGTTACTACCAAGATACAAAGAGCAGAGTGAAGGACTCATCAAGATTGATGCTTTCAGGAATACTGGATTGTAAATAATAATGTATGTGTGTGTTTGCCTTGGCTGATGTGTTTGGTTAGAAAATCAGTTGGTTTCTGAAAAGTAGTGAATCTGTACATTTTTCAGGATGCTCCTGTGAAGAAAATTTGAGTGGATGTTTAAAAAGGCAGCCAAATTACTTTCTGCTAAAGAAAATCTTTTTTCTTGGTGTGGTCCTGAATATAATAATCAATTTATTTCCCTTCTGTTGTATTTTCCTTTGTGACCTGTGAGTCTCAGAGTCTCATAAGCGGAACAATGGTGATTATTTTAGGGGCAGATGGTGAATGCAGTAATTTTGGGGTTTTTTTCACAATTGAAATAATCAAGCTTTGTAAAATATGGTAGGTGAATATCCTAAATATATAGATAACAAAAAATAAGAAACAAATACAATGTTTAAAATTTTAATTGTGTCCAATTTTCATCTCTAAAAAGTCTTAGGAATTAACTTTGGAATATGTGAACCAATTAACGAGCATGTAAATGAGTGACATTGTCACATTGACACATAGGCAATGAGGAATGTGTTATGCTCTATTCTTCTATTCCTCACACCATTTAGGAGTGCACACAAATTACTTTAAATCCCAACAATTGTAATTTAATGAATGTTATCTGCTTAAGAAGCAACAGGCATCTGTTTCAGTCAAATGTGTATGTCTACACATGCAGCAGAATATGAATAGTTATTTTTCAGTCTTTGTTGAGGTTTTGGTAAAAACTTAGCTATTCAGAATGGAGAGGTCCTGATAGCCAAAGGTAGGAATGAGAACTGTAAAAACATGAATATTCCCTGTGTATCTTTCTGCTTGGGTTACCAGAAGATAATTTTTCCCAGATGCCAGCTTGCTGTGGGCTTTTTCATAGCTTAGACCTCAAAGGCATCCTACGTAATCTCAGCATTCCTTTGCCTTTACAGGGACTGAATCATCTGAAAATGTAGTCCAAGGGCTGGTCTTCGAAAATCCAGGTGCTTCTTATCTAGAGACACTTATCCGTCAATACTGAGAAATATTTGCTTGATAAGGGTGAGGTGCTTGGAGGGAAAACTGTGTGAATAGTATGTGGGTAGCAGAAAGGGGAAAACTTGTTTTCCATGATTCGTGTTGGATGCAGGTTGCCCCTGTCCTGAGGACCTCTCTCCCTTCTCTTCCCTGCAATTACAGTTCAGTTACAACTCTCGTGATACCTGCTCTCACACATATCGTATCTCAACCATAGTTTTGGGTTCTTGGTTGTTTGGTTTTTGCAGAGATATGGTGGATGCTAGTGACCTTCCTTTGCACTGCCATTGTCATCTTAGTCACAACTTCAGAACCCTGGCAGTTTTTGAGTGAAAGGGACCTGCAATATGTAAATAAAATCTGCAGTACAGCTTGACCTAGATTTTATTGTTATTATCATTTATGCAAACAGCCTTCCTCACTGCTGAGTCCCTGCTTTGACAATGTGAGCTGAAAAACATCCATGGATGTAGAGCAGGAATCCTTAATTCCTCATGTGTTGCAATAATGGGGAGGGGTAGGGGAAGCAAGCATAAATAGCACCTTTATTATTGAAGCATGGTGAAGCAGTTGTGATGTTCTGTGCTGCTGTGTTCCTGTCTGGAACCAGCTGCTGGGGTGTCCCAGTGTCAGTTTGTGCCTGCAGCCTCCTGAGAAATGCTGTCACCTGGTGAGGCCAGTGTGGCTCAATGGGGACACCGAGGAAAAGGGTGGCAGAACTCAAAACCTTCCCTTACAAAAAAAAAAGTCCTGCAACCCCATCTTGTTTGCAACTTGGAAACTGCTGCATAGGCTTGGGATTCAGAGGTATGAGCACACTCAATTGTTCCATACCTGTAACCACAGAGAGACCACCATTGCTCTGTCTGGAGCTCTTTCCACACCCCAGCCCCATTTAAATTGCCATTTATTAGGTTATTTGAAGAGCAAGACACTATCACTATCACCTTACACGTAATTACACCTTGGGCACAGTTAGAGATAATCTCAGTTATCAGTCACCTGGGTTGATAAGGGTCTGCAACGAGTGATGAATTCTAAATACTCCTTTAGTTTCAAGGGGGCTGGCTGGTTTTTGTTTATAAACCAACAGCAGTAGTGAAGGGGTTTTGACATCTGCCATTGCTGCAAACTTCTTGCTAAACTTGTTGTGAAAGCAACTTCTTATGGTAAAATGTATTTCCTCCATGCAAATACAATTTAAGGGTACTCTTTAATTTAATCGAATTCTTCTCAAGTCATCTTTCCATTTAACTCTTGTGATGTAATAATCTAAAAAACACAAAAAACCCTTCTGTTCAACTTGTTACAGCTGGGAACAGGTTTAAAATCTGAAAGATCAGGTTCACATAATATCCATTAATTGATTCAATGAAGTTTTGAGTAGATATCAGAGGTTTAAAGTTCGTTTATTCAATTGCCTAAATTTATGCACATTTGTAGTTATATTTTCTAACATAATTTATCATTGTCCATTATTATCGTATTTTGCTTTTAGCTTAATTTTCTATCCCTGTTGACACTGAGTGTCACTTTGTATTAAAGTGGTCTCATCTGGACCTTTCCAGACACCTTTTTCCTTCTGGGTCTCATTCTACCTAAAGAGTAGGGTTAGATGATTTGGTTCAGGAAAGCTTTTACAGACTAAAGAGATTAACAAAACCCTGCTCAATTTCTGGTTGAATAGGCTTTTAATTTTTAAAGAATTTTGGAGCTGAGCAGAGCCTGCTATAGTGACAGAGTCTGAGGCTGCCGTCATCTACACAAGCAAAGGTGCACAAGTCAGCAGAGCAAAGTTTGGCTGAAGGTTTGTGAGATCCTATTTCACCTGAATGTGTCATGCAATCCTATTAAAAACTATAATTATGGGCCAGAATCTGGACTTTTTCTTTACATTATTATGAGTCTCGTTCCTAAGTGATCCTCTTTACTCTGTTAATCTTCTCTACTTCCAAAATATAGAAAGTGCTATCCAGCACAGGAAAGGGGGGGAGAAATTTTTTTTTTCTTACAAAAAAATATATTTTTTATGTTTGTTTTTTTAAAATTGATAAAGAAAAAAAAAGTGTGGAGACAAGGACCCTTTGTTTTCATCCTTTTTTTTAGTTCAGATACATCCAAAAAGCTGGCACACCTATTGTTGCCTACCACCTATGCAGCTATATTTTCATACTATAGTTTTTTTTAGAAAAGTATGAATGAAATAAATCGAAAGAAATTTTTTCTTCTAATGTATCCTTATTCCAAATTAACTTTCTTCTAACCTCTTGTATATGCTGCGATACTATAGAAACATTAAAGTAAATTTAAATAAGAAATTAATATGATCTATTTATGGGTCAAATTTTAAGTTTGGATGTTCTTTTTAAGCTTTTAATTTTTTTTTCCAAATCACATTGTGAAAAGACAATGAATACTTGTAACAGGTAGTTCAGTAAGATAGACTAAAAGCTTTCAGGTCATTAATATACACTTTACTTGGCAAAAAATATACATCACAGGTCAATATTTTTTTAATTGACTTTTTGGAACTCAATACCATACATGTGCCATAGCCAGACTTAAATGTTAACTGAAATTAATATGAAGGATAGGCCTTTTTTTTAGGTCCAAAGCAACAAAATCCTGATAGACATCATTTCACTTTGAGTGCTATTGTAAGACTCTCCAGTCTCACAGGTAATAAATAACAACTTGACAAGGCTCCATTTCATCCTATAGGCATTGAATCATGAAAATCAAGCTCTTAAATTTGATCTTTAATTTTCTTTCCCTTTTTTTGGTAACAGAATTTTGTTGATTTTGTGTCTAAACTCTGATTCTGGGGTTCATTTGGCATTTGAAAGTTTGGAAGTTCTTAGGCTTTATTTGTTTCCATAAAGATTGATATAGGAAGAGAAAATGCTACTCTCTCCTACACCCCATACATGTTAACTGATTATATAGTTGAACTCTATGACCTATTTATCTTCCTGAAAGAAACAGAAATGACTTTGTCACAAGCTACAGAATATATGGAGGACTGCATAGTGCTCAGTGCCTACTGCATTCTGAACAGTGATGTATTTTAGCATCTAATATTTATGTTCATTTCAACTTGTATTCTCATTTTTCATCTGCGGTGCCTTTGGTGATGGTAGAAATTAGTTTTATTATGGCCTCCTCGAAAGGACATCCATGCTTGGAGGAAAAAAAAAGGAGGGAAAAGTCATCCGGAGGCATGGGCTCCAAATTGATATGTCAGGGAGGTATATCCATGAATTTCCTGGTGAAGTATAGTGATCCATAATCCTCTTTAGTATTATAGACTTACAAATTACCTTATTTTATGGTATGTCATGTAACTATACATGTCTTGGTATCAGAACTCTGGTTTCAAGTGAAGGCTGGAACCGTCATGCTGTGGAGGTCACCCTGGAAAAACAAAATAGATAGCAGGCTCAATAAGCAAAAACTCCCCTTCCATCAGGCACAGGCATGACTGTGGCTGCCACGAGCCCCTGGGAAGTCTCATGGCAATATTTGTTCCTGTTCCTTGGGGCAAGGCTGACACTGCCATCTGTCACTCACTGCCTTGCTCAGAATTCGCATTGGTGCCTGCTCTCACTCTTTCCCTCAGCACAGCCTCCCTTCAGGCTGCTGCAGCCTAAATCTTAGCAGTGAGCTGCTGTTTCTCCTGTGCCTAGCCTGTGAGCCTGCATCTTTATAAAACCTCCAGCAGGCTCTTTTCTTCTCCTTACTTCCACAAGAGAGACATTTGGAGTAAGTCAAGGTTCGGTAAGTGCCAAGAAACCGATGAAATAATAAAGCATCTTTCTAATGCCATATCAAGTTTTGGTAAAGGTGCAATAAAGGAAAGGGGAATGAAAGGCACAGAAATTATCTACATTGCCCAGTCCTCCACATTCAAATTGTCTAAAAAGCACCTAAGTTCTTGGACAGCTGCAACATTTTTGTGTCATTGGTCCTCTTAATCTGACATCTGGTCAAATTAGCAAAATCCATTAAATATATATGAAAGTATTTTTGTAATATACTGAAAAAACACTTGCCCTTTAGACCTCTTGTTGCAGTGAGAATGATTTGGAGCTAAGTACTCCTAAATATTTATACAAAAAATAAATATGCTAAATATTTATTGTTTGCTAAATATCTCATGCACATTTCAAACATCTGAAAGTAGTTTTCCTTCTGATAAGGAGCTAGTGATTTGCAGTATGGTCTCTAAATCTTTACAGGGAAGGAAAACAGGTAGACACACTGCAAAATCAAAAGCTACTTAAAGAGAAGGTGAAAGAGAAAGTAAAAGAAATTCCAGGCCTTCCTAAAAAATTGACAAAAATGCAAAATTGCAGTCAGTGTGGCATTTCCAGCTCCATGTGAGAGAATGAGAAGAGTGGCCATTTTCTATGGGGAAAAAACCTCATTCACCCAGTTTCTCAGGGTCAGATCGAAGCGAAAATTTGGGGCACAAAAGGCAGAAAAGAGTCCAACCTGCTGGCAGCTTTGGTTTGGGAGAAATCCTGCAAAGTTTGCAAATTTTTAGGTCAGCACCCCACTATCGGCTGGAGGGAGTGACTGCAAACGGAGGCCATTTTTCATGGGAAAAAGAGCTCCTTTCCCCAGGGTCTGGGTATCAGCTCAGAGGTGGCATTTGGGGTTTGAAGGGCAGGCTGGGTCCTAGTTGCTTGAAGCCTTGGTTTGGGAGAAATCTTGCAAAGTTTTCAAATTTTTAGGTCAGAACCCCACTTTGGTCTAGTGTGAGTGGCTGCAAACAGAGGCCATTTTCCATGGGAAAAGGAACTCCTTTCCCCAGGGCCTGGATGTCAGCTCAGACATAGTTTTTGGGGTCCCAAGTGCAGCCAAGGCTCTAGTACACGGCACCTTTTTTTTGAAAGAATTTCTTACAAATTTTCTCATTTAGGCTATTGCACTCCACTTTTGTCATATGCAAGTGGCCACAAATGGTGGCCTTTTTCCATGGGAAGAAGTGCTTATTCCCCCAGTGTCTTGTGTCATTTCACAGGTAGCCTTTGAGGCTCTGTGGTCATCCAGAAACCTGTTACTTGGCTACTTTTATTTTGGAGAAATCCATCATAGTTTGCATATTTAGGAGGTGTCACCCCACTCTCGGCTACGTGTGAGTTGTCGCCCACTGTGGCAGTTTTCTTCAGGACAAGAACTCATTCCCGCAGTGTGAAGAAATTTATGACATTGTGGAATTCCAAATATAAAACCTGCACCATTTTTTCCTGTGGTGTTTAATGCCTTGCCTCCTTTCTTCTTTTTCAATCTGTGCATATTTGGAAACTAGTTCCTGTTTACTGGAGTTTTGCTACTCTCAAGTTATTTTCAAAAGCCTTTCATCACAGCATGTAAGTCTCAACAACAATCTTTAATCTACAGAATCCATAAATAATAACAAAGCATTTTCTAAAATAATTATGATTCTTAACCCCCAAAAGTAATTTGTACTAGATGAACAATGATAATAATTAAATTTTTGCATCAGATTTTTGTTGCCTTCTCCACCCTACCACTTTCCCCATCCCAAGGGGTTTTTCAACCTGGATTATTTCAGTCCATGCCCTTAAAAGTTGCTTTAATTCTGTGTGGAGGAGGCAGTCTAGGTGAGGTATAGAAGCAGGACCAAGCTGCAAAGGTGATAAAACCCAGGATATTTTAAGTCAGGCTTACTGCTAATGGACACTTCACATTGGAAGCTGCACACTAAATCTCCAGAGCCTTTGTTTCATCTATGTTGCAGGTTATTTCCTCTCCTTTTCCCTCAGCTATGCTGGATACATAAGGCTCACTTTGGAAGAAAAAAAATTATTGGTATGTTTAATGTCTCTGCTTTATTAGGGAAAGACTGGCACAAAACTCTTGCATTTCAGTATATCAAAGGTAAGTTGTTTGCCCCTTTCAGTGATGATTAGTAGGAAAGTCCAGGATTGTATGGTTTATCACTGGGTCCTTCAGCTCTGTCTAGGCTTTCTAAATCACAATACTCAGAGAGAACTCATGCAGGGTCTCTCAATGGTGTTTCTTAAAAACTGCTTACATAACTGCAATAGAATTTCAAAGACCAAGCAGTAGGCAAGAAACAAAAATGCTATTTTTAGCAATTCCCTGTGAAGAACTTGGGAGGAATTGCACTAAGGAGGAACCCACACAGCCAAATGCTTGATGCAGTGCTTGAGTAGGCAGCATTTTCTTTATTGTAGGGAAAAGTTCAGACTTATGCTGTCAGGCTGTCTGGCAGAAGCTGTGTAAGGGCAAGGGGGTTCTTTGTTGGAGCAGCATGGGCTTGGGGTGCTGGTGAATTCTTGAAGTACAGAAATAAATCAGAAATACTGCTGGGAGGGCAGTGAGTGTTCCAGGCAGTTGCTTTCAGTACAGGCAGGACATGACTGACTGCAGGCTTGTCTTTCCAACTTCACAGTACACTGTGAAACACTTTGTGCATATCTCAGCTGTACCTGTTTCTGAAAGTCCCAGGCAGGAAGGAGGATTGCAGTGCTTTGTGACTGCCATAGCTGCTTGTGTTGTTACCCAGCTGCTGCAGGGAGGAGAAAAAGCTGTTGGGCACTGCCCTGCCCTGCAGGCAGAGGCTCTGAGAAGGATGAGTTCAGCCAGGTGCCAGCACACAGGTCAGGCCTCAAAATTTCTGCACGTACATCCTATCAGCAGCAGACCCTTCTTGTGCACTGCAGATGGTTCAGCTGCCAGTAACGACTCCCAAGGCCACTGGGAAGACTGGAGGGAAAGACATTGTCTTCTGCAAAGGTGTGCTGGAGTGTAGGCTGCAAGCCAGGTTTAAAAACATGAACTGTAGTGGTTTAGGGCATGGTCTTCAGCAAAATGAAAATGAGATGTTCAGGAGAGAGCTGTGATACCATGCATTGCATCTCTGATAGAAGAAATTGATGGTCCAGGGGACACCCCAATATTCATCTTTATGTAATTATATTTTTTTCAGATTGTATTTTTGCATAATAGGGTTAACTAATTGTATTCTCTAAATGCAGCCAGACAAATTCTCACTCAATAGGAAATTGTGGTGATGAGGGAGTTTAAATTATGGTTATTATACTTGTGTTTAGGGACTGTATTCTGAAATAAGCAGTACAAATGAAATACAGAAAGGCCTTGTATAAGGAAGGAATGAAGAGAGAAATGAGTAGAATGAACATTGAGAATAGAAATGAAAAGGAAGACAAGCAGATAAAGCAGTCACTAGAAAGCAGCAAGCGTCACAGAATTTTGGAGAGACATGTAGCAAGGCAGGAGCAGAAAAAAAAGATGTGGATAGAATAAAGAGCAGGGAAGGTATGGGAAAACAAATATTGTCCATATAGCATGAGAAACAGTAATCTAAGTCTAACATAAAACAAGGCCTAGAAGAAAGCCAGATATCTAAATGTATCAAAGTCATAACAAAGAATCACAAGAGAAATGGAATATTGAAGAGAGATTTAGAAAGGAAGAGAATAAGCAAACTGTAGAAACACAATATGGATTTGAAAGATTTTTTTTATCTGTTCTTCCTTATTAAGCCTCATCATTAACAGGAATACTGTTTGATCTTATTTATAGCATCAATATACTGCTGCTGTAAAATCTTCTCCAATATTGTAGCAGCAGCAGCTGCTGCAAGTAAATTTGTAAGCTTCAGCAAAGTAGTGCCAGATAAAGCCACAATCAGCCATTCCTTTCCCTCATTTCCAGTGATGGACTTTAGCAGATCCGTTCTCCTCTGCTGAGGGGCATTTTAGACTCTCCAGCACCTTCCTTGGGAAAATGTGCAGAGCAAGCTTTCAGAGTAACAAGAAGCCTATTTGGTAAAGATTGATTAGGAGGATAAGAGGAAAGCAGGCTGCTAGGGAACCCACATTTGTTAACCAGTGCTAGAAATAATGGGGTTAATACTATAAATTAAAAAACAATCATGAAAAAGGGCTATGGCTAATAACAGAAAGAGGAATGGCGGAGGGTGGGTGGGAACATTTCAAATAATGGCAATAAGGTATGGATGCATGTAAATGAACCTTTTGGAGGAAGATAAATATTGCCATACACTAATGTCAGTTTTGACAGTAATAGTGATTAGTGTGAGTTGATAATTGACAGCAGGTAACTACAGCCAGAGCAGAAACTCTGTACGAAAGTCCTGCGACACTATTACTTAACTCAATTAGCTCAAATGACAGAGGTGTAGCTGAATAAGCAATATTATGAGCTGTGACTCACATAAGCATTTCACTCTGGGAAGGTAATTCAGAATCTACTAACTAGAAGCTAATAGCCAGCAGGAGCACATGCACAATTTATGACTTTCATTTAAACGGGACTGCTTAACACAAAATAGCTACTTTAAAAATGAGAGTGCTTAAGTCTGTTTTAACACCTTTCTCAGCACTAGAGAAAAATCTGTGTTAAATCAACCTGTAAAACTCTCATGTTTTGCTAATAATGTTGGCAAAAATAGATGCAGCTTCATCAACATGGATACATCCTTATGTCAGAAAGGTGCCACTAGCTTTACTTCAAACATCAGCTAAACTGTGGTTCGAAAGAGGTGCTAAAAATATTTCTCAGCACACTTTGTTTCATCTAACATCTGACATTGGCTACCTGGTTCAACTTTCCTACCACATTGATCCAGGTGGTGTTTCTACTGGCTCTCACATCTATTACCTCAAGCAGAGTCAGGTCAATTGAATCTAAAGGTGAAAATATTAATGTAGCAGCGAGAGCTTTCTCTGAAAAGCTCTTCAAAACTTTCCCCAGGAGGAAAAAATCCCTCAGTATTTATAATTGCCACCTCATGTTCACCAGCTATACAAAGCACATTTCTTTGCAGAATAAATTTTTCTCATCACCACATCAACTGTCACATATATCCAATCTGAGAAAGTCATTGTCTCTGTGGTTATCAAGGAATATGAGACCTATTTATCTTCTCTTCAAATTCTCACTTCCACCTTGCCAGGACTTGGGGGAACTAGGGTAGGAGCAGGCAGACTGTTGCTGATTTGTGAGGTTTTTCTGCTTTCAGCTCTCTTTTCATGGGTTATTTCCTAAGCTTTGTCTCACTGTGTTTTGTGCCTGCTATGTGTGAGAAGATATTTTTGGGATTTAATGATGGTAGGAACTGAGCCTTGAGCTTTCACAAACAGATGTGTAGAGCCATACACAATGCTGAGGGAGAATCAGATGGTCCTCAGAACATCCGCCAGATGTGGCATGGCCCAGGGCACACCATCCTATTGATCCCATTAATTGATGCTACAGCCTGCTGTGTACTTCAGTAAGTCCAAGTAGTTGGCATTACAGCACATAGTATTTCTTGCAACCCACTTTCTCCTTGGTTCCACTCATTCTTGTGCTTAAAAATACAATCCCTGCTTTGAACACACACCTGAAATGCTGACAGCATAACCTTGTTTTCAAGTATGAAAGACAAACATTGTTAAAAAAAAAATCTTATGTTAAAGGTGTGCTTCTCATCTAATAAC
The DNA here is from genome assembly GCF_901933205.1 of Camarhynchus parvulus. Classification (NCBI taxonomy): domain Eukaryota; kingdom Metazoa; phylum Chordata; class Aves; order Passeriformes; family Thraupidae; genus Camarhynchus; species Camarhynchus parvulus. The sequence goes on along the minus strand of NC_044574.1, from coordinate 50,407,237 downwards.
TTCTCCACAAAGTCTTTCTCTTATAACAATTGCAGCTGATGTGGCATTATCTCATTTTGAAGGACTTGCTCAGAAATTATTTTCATGTATTTTCTTTCTGCCACACTGATAGTTTAGCAACAAAAACAAAACAAAACAAACCCACAAAACTAAAAACCAACCAAACAAACAAGCTGAAAAACCAGGTTAAAACTACCTGGAAGTTTTTAATGGAAAAGAACACAACATGTAGATCAAATCTAGGCTGAGAAAAATTTCCAGAGCTGGGGATCTATACGTGTAATGATTCAGGCCTAAACTACCGATAATTTCCATTGTTAAAAAAATTGCAAAAATGGATTTTGAGACCTATGTCTTAATGGCTCTCCTTAGGTCTCTTTACTCAGTCGGTATCTGGAACATTTGGGCATCTGAGGAGAGACTCCTTTTTGCACTTTGAAGTCCCTCAGGTGCCTGAATTTGCTGCTCAGCATTGTCTCAGCAATCCTGACCAGACTCCGACTCACAGCACCAAGGGTGCGTGCAAACAAGTCAGAGCTCAGACACTGGGCATTGCCTTCGTCCCTGTGGAGCTGATTCTAGCAGGAATGGCCCAAGTGTGCCAGCTGCCTTGATTGACTTGGGCTTCTGAACTGAGACTGGAATTAGGGATTGCCAAACCATGGAGATGGAGATCCTAGTCCAATGTATCTGCTGCGCAAGGATTTTAAACACCCATGTGTCCCTTTCCAGGGTACTGACCTTGATGTTAAAATGCTCTAAAAAAGTGCCAGTAAGATTGCAGGAAAAACTACGCTGTTGTGCAAAGGGTGCAGAAAGGAGGCAGAGTCTCTGCAGGGGAAGAGTTCTGCTCGCAGCCTGGCTTTGCTAACCTGGAAGGAAGGGAACTGGAATATGTGCTGCTGTGATCTACTGCTCCAGTGGCTCAAAAAGCTCATGCATTTTTCAGTGTTGACTACCCTTGTTTTGCAGGTGATGAATTACAGACCCTTTAGCAGCTATGACACTCTCTCTAATTGTGTTTCCTCAAATTAGCTCAGAGCTCTGAGAAACTGGCATGAAGTGAGACAGCCCAGTGGGAGTATGGGATTTTCCTGCCCTTGCACAGAGCATAAATAAAGGCTTTTTTCTACAATCCTTATGAACAGATAGCCAGCTCCTTGCCTGAAGCTCGTCCGAATAGACCCAGTGATTTCAGTGAGACTGTGCATGTTCACATCAGCTGAGAATCTGGCCTGAGGTAGTATTAAATTAGGTATTTCATTTCTATAAATAGCCCTGCCCTGCTGAGATGATGTGCCTGATTCATGGGGCCTGTTTTGCTGCATAGGGCAGTTGATGGGCAAGATAACCAGCAGTCAGATCATTAGAACACAATTAGACAGAATGAAGCCAGAAATTCAGCCGTGATCCTCCCTCTCCCTTTTGTGGCCCAGCATACGCTGGCAATTCCTGCGGACAGCTGGAGGCACACGAGGATGTTACCTCCTAGGTGCCCTGCCATACCTTCTCCAAGGAGAGCAGCAGCTGAAAAGCAGATTGCCTTCCTGAAAATGGGACATCCTGTCAGCAGGGAAAAGCAAACTGAACAAAAGGTCTGTGTGAAAATTATGCAGCCATCCTCCAGCCCAAATTATATTCAGATCGATTCTTTGTTAGTTCTTTTAGATGGCTGGTCCAAATTAAAGCAAGCAATATGTGAAGCAGCAGGATATATGTGGATGTTTATGGACTTCTGCTCATTCCTAAACCAAAGCTTTTCTTGTAGGTTTGATTGCTTCTACTGTTCACAGTAGAAAGACTAGAGCTTCTATTTGAGAAGAAGTTAGATCATACCAGAATCTTTTCCCCAAGTGATATTTCCCAGAACTATGTAATGGCAACATCTCTTTCCTAGACAGTAAACTGTCTTGGTCAAGCCTATTTTTGTATAGATGGAATTAAACTTGTTTTCTTTAGAATATGGTACTACCTTTATCTAAATTTAATGTCTCCACTCCTTTTTTCTCCAGTCAGTGCTAGGAGGCTTTCCTGCACCTTTACAAATCTGTTTTCCCTTTTCACTAACTTGGGCAAGCAAGTATTGGCAACTGCCTTTGTAACCTCAGTATTTGTGCTGTTTTCCAAATCACCTATGAGTAGTTATCTAGCATAACTTGCTTTTCTTCAGTAAAATTGTGCTTAAAAAATGATCGGTTGGCTGAGACCCTTTTGGTCTGCTACCAGTAGAGTTTTTATGTTGACTTTAATGGGGCTAGGGCTGGACACACTGAGATTAGGTTTTTCCAGAACTTCCTTTATTTGATTTTTAGAAAGACAGAAATTAATAAATTTTAGTTCTTCTTTTCCTTTTATGTTTTCTCTTATGTCTATAATGCCTTAAACAAGAATGAATCAGTTTTAAGAGAATGTAACATAGGGCCTTCATCATTCTCAATATTTTCTTGCACTGTTCTGCCTTGTAATACGGATAGTCTGCAAAACTTTGTCATCTTGCCTTTAAAATAGCCAGGTTTCAATTTTTGGAATTAGATGGAGGCAAGCACTGGTAAAAGTATTGGAGAATTATTTAGCGGAACTATGTAGTCATTTATACTATGTAAACTGAATGTGCCAAGGTCTGAAAATTCCTCTTTGTAGAAATGCTTAGCACTTATACAGTGTCTTACATCTTCAACAAGGAATGCAAACATCCATTAATTATTCTTCACACCTTATAGGTAACCTGGAGCTGCTATTTTTATTTTACATGTGAGATGCTAATTTAATATCCCATTCAGGGTCTTTGCATTTCTCTGAGGGAAAAGCTGAAGATTCTGGACTTTTTTATTATTATTCACACTACCTGCTTTCAAAATTGTCAAAGCCTCTGTCACTTCTTCTCACCTCATCACAAGCTGTAAATATAGTCTTTACATGTTTAGCCATTTTTGGAAACCTGCTATTCCTGTTTTACAAAACAGGAGGTATGGAATTGCATATGTCACTTAAAGTGTAAGAGCTTCAGCTAGAAGATATGTAACAGACTGTGAAAAATGTTACTTTTAATTTTTAATTTAGAAAATGCATAATGACCCACTTTTAAATGCAGCTACACGTAGTTAGCTGATTACTTGATCCTCCCTTAATGCCTTTTTTGGCAACAACCAGAATTTCCCATATTTCCAGAATATTTCTTTCCTTTGTAATATTAAAAATTTTAATTAAAATGCATTTCAAAGCTATTCTAGAAAAAAATTCCCAATCTTACAATCAGTTAATCTAATATTAACTGGTTTTATATAACTGGTTAACTGGTTTTATATAACTTTTCTGTTTATTTATGATTTAAAGTGCCCAAAGTCTACAAGTAGCTCTTCAGTATGCCAGGAGCCCTCTTAATATCAATCAACATTGCATATTGTTTTAAGCCTGCAATTTCAGTGCTTCTTTAGACATTTCTAGGTTAACGTTTTGTGGCAATAAGATGGCATGTATTAGTGTGATGAAGAGGAAGGCAGAGTAAGGATAATTAATAATTATTGCCAATGGACTCTAAATCTGAGGAGAAGGGTATAGGAGGAATAGTCACCTCAAATGTGAGCTCTTTCTTTTCCAAATGGACCAGAGCACTGTTTTAAGCTGTGCCCCAGACACTGTGTAAGGGTAATCTAGCTCACAGAATGTGCACATGGGCTCAGCTTTTCAGAAGTGATTTCTCTGTTAGGGAGGCTCAGAGAGTGCCTAACCTTTGTCTTCAGGACCAGTTAGTGGACTCTGTTGATGAAGGCTGCCTTCATTAGCATACACTGCTTCAGGCACCTCATGTATGAAGGACAGGGATAGTTATCCAAATACTTCACTGTCCCATCTGTCCTGTCTGTTCTGCATCCTACCCAAGAACCTGCTTTCAATTTCTTTACAAAGCTGCAGCATGTTCTTATCAGTCATTGTTTTCCTGTTGCCCAAAATGTATCATGTTTTGGGATTTGATACTTAATTTTGTCCATAATCATATATGAAGCTGTTTTTTCCTCTGTTTCATTTCTTGGCATCCATCAGACCATGGTGGTTACAGATAGCTGTGTATTCCTCATGGTGCTGCTACCAGTGCTAGGGGTGACCTGATATGCTGCTCTCCATCCTTGTCATCCCAACAGGTGCTGAGTTTGTCTCCCATTCAGTGGCTGCCATTTGCCTCATGGTGTTTGGCATTCACCTTGCAATCTCCAAATGAGCCAGTGAGGTCTTTGGTACCCAGCAACTTCTCATAAAACAAGCATGTTTTTGGCAGGTGGTGATGGCAGGCAAAATCACTGTCTTTGTCCTTCATAGTGCTTCATTGACCCAAATGACAGCCTCTCTATACGCCCTTCTGGGTTGTGGCTGTTGAATGATGCAGGAGTTGCCAGGAGGAATGCTGGGCAGAAATGAGGCAGACATTTCTAATAAGTCCAACAGTATGAAAATTTCATATTTGTTTTATAATTCAGTTTGTGTTGCCATGGTCGCATGAACACTCTTGATGTATTTAATGTTACCTTCATCTTAAACTGGTCCTTGCCAAAGACAGCACAGAAATGCATATGGTTCAAATTCTGCATGGTTCGTTATCTTTGCATCCTAAATATTTATAAACATTTCAAAGGAATGTTTGAAGTTCAAAGTTTGAACTTAAGAAGGGTTGCCCACAACATTTTTCCATAAAGCTTTTTTATTGTTGACTGCTGTAGTGCTGACTGTTGTGAGAGCACAATGTCACTCAAGATTATGCAATTTTTTAGGAACTGTCAAAGTTCCAGACAAACCAAGTCACTGTTCAGGTTGTTGGACTGCTGCAGGTTGAGGAGTCATTAAAGCCCAGGTCAAATGTGCAGCTTAAGTAAAGGAAAGTGGCTTTACTTGTGGTTGGAGAGACCCAATACCAGCTTGCTAGCAGGAGACTGGGCTGTGATCTGAGACTGCTAATGCAGTTCCATTAAGAAGGCACTTGAGAGGCAAATGAAGTGATATTCAGATATGTAAATGAAATTGAGATTAGTTGTAAATGAGACTTTACATATAATGGGAGATCAGAGGCTAAATATGTGGCCTGGGTGATGGACTCAGGTATTTGGATACCTTCTTTCTAAGAAACAGTCCTGGTGCATGCACTCTGTACATAGCATCTAATTATTTATGCCTAAATATATGAAATTTGATTGTCTTTGGGTACCTGATTCATGCCTAGCACAAGCCAGGACTGACAGGATACATGGAAAGGGAAAACATTACAATGGGAAGGGAAAGTTGGTGGAGCTGTTAAGCCATTAGGCTCCTGGGTTCTTACAGTCTTCCTGAGAGCTTTTTAGGATTTGTGAGTTACAAAGAAGGAGTCAATTTAAGGTCTTTATAAAGTTCCTGAAAGTCCAGTAAATCCTTTCATAGTACAGCTATTCTATCTTTAGGGCCAGTGATACACTTCTTCCCACTCTTCTTTGCAGATGTATGAAACACTGGGGTGAACAGCATATTTTGTAAAAGGCTGTCTATCCTACATCTTTCAAATACCTTGACTGAATTCTTGGTTGAGCCTGTGTGGAGCATTTTTTTTTAATTACTGCTCAAAACCATGTACAACCTGATAGAAAATGTGTGGAGAAGGGGAAAAAAGTATCTCTATTTTGATTCTTTTTTCTGTCCACAGACCCCTGTTAAAAAATATTAAATTAATGCAATACAGACTTTTTACTGCCTGAAAAGAAGTCAGCTGTGAATTCACTTCAGTAAAGTTTTAATGATGAATTGTACTATTGGAAAGACAAATATTTAAAATCAGAAAACTGTGCATGCATTATTTAAATGTGAAAACTACTTACTTTGATGTGCAAGTTACTAGCACCTGGAACTTTAGCACTATTTTTAAAAAATAAGATATATTAATAAAATTGCTAAATATCTTTAAAATCTAATCATGTGCTTAGAAATTGAATGCGCATGTAGAATTTTCTCCTAATAATTTAGGGTTGTTAATGCATAATACAGAGTTGTTGTTGTTCACAGAACAGTTTTTACTGTGTCTTGCTTGCATGAAGAGAGAAGCACTTTTCCCACCTAGCCTTCTGAAATTGATTTCACATTTCTAAAACAAACGGATGTGCTTTTTATTCCTGGAGCATAAACAGACACTGAAAATTCAGCAATGTCTTTTCTAGCAAGGCAGGAGCATATTACTCAGAACAGGAGTTTGAAACCTTTGACCAAAGCTTTCAACCTGCAACTTAACAGCTCTCTTTTGGCGCAAGACCAGGGTATTTGATTCCCTCCCAGTGACCCTAGGAGTAGAAAGGTTGGCCCTGCTTCCTTTGTATAATTTCAGAAGTGTGTCAGACTTCTGAATCAAGCTTCACAGCCACAACAGCCAAAAAGGCTTCTCATCCCAACACTGGAGGGGAAAAGAGTGCTCAAATGAGATCAAAACTTTAAAAGGCCTCCCTGTGTGGTCTGGGCGCAGTAGCCAAGCAATCCTGGCCAGATCTCCAGCATCACAGTCCATTATTCTCAGCAAATGATTTCCTGCTGACAAGATGCCCCTTTGCTTCTCCGTGTGTTGTAAACAATTGCTAGTTAATATAGAGATTAATTACTGCCTCTTTATTTTTGGGTACCCATGGGCATAAAAGACCATCGGCATACTTGCAGAAGATACTCTCATTAGTGTCACCTTAGTATTATTGATCATTCTGACATCAGTCTTCTGTAACCTTTGATCCCACATGCCTGGGGTATATCAGGTTGATAAACCTAAATCAAAAGCACCACCGGCACACAGTCTTGTTTTTCCAGATTATTTTTTAAAAATTTGTAAGTGAAAAGTTCTTCATCCTCCCTAGTTTTCTGCAATACTGTGTCCCAAGAGTCTTGCTTGACTTCCACAAATGCAACAGATTCACATATTCATACATAACCTGAGCACTGCTAATGACTAAGTATTGGAAATAATTAAAAATTTCTCATGCAGTATAGGAATTATTACCTTTTATTTCCATGGAAACTTTTTGATGAATAGCAATCAAGATTGGCTGGCTGACAGAGACAGCAAGCAGTCTGCTACTGCAATGCATCAGCAGTCTTACTCATGACACTTCCATGCATTATTTAAGTATTTACAGTAGAATTACTTTGCAAAACTGTAATCTGAGGCTGATGAGTATAGCAAGTTTGGGTGGCTGTAGACCACAACTTTTTACAAGGTTAACTGTGCTAAGTTTATAATGCACCTGGTTACTTTTTGGTTATTCAACATGAACATAGTTTAAAAAAGAAGAAATAACAAAACGAAGTAGTCCAGTGGCCAGTCCCTGTTTCTTTGCAGAAAGATAGAATGATCTGCAAGGAAAAAGATATTGTTGCCTCATAAAAATGGCAGGTCCCTTACATGAACCACACATGTTCCCTGGTTTATGTATTCTGTGAAATCTCAGCAGCTGGTATTGGTGCTACAGGGGGACTCTAAGATTCATTTCTCTCCAAAATTTTAAATCCAAAACTTGGACTTGTGTCCTATAATTTACATTAGACTTTTCTATTATGTTTATTGTAGGGATGTCATCCTCCCCCTCTACTCAGTCCTGATGAGGCACATCTGGAATGCTGTGTCTGGTTGTGGGCTCCCCAGGACAAGAGAGACATGGAGCTCCTGGAGCAGGTACAGTGGAGGGTGACAAAGATGATGAAGGGGCTGGAGAATTTTTCTTATGAGTGCTGGCTGAGGGAGCTGTTCAGCCTGAAGAAGAGGTGACTCAGAGGGGTCCTTACTGATGCCTATGAAAAATGTAATGTAAAAATGTAAATGCATATTGCTGGTAATGCCTAAGTTTTATGGTCTTGTAAACAGTAATTAAAAAGTCAAACAAACTACATATTGGACTTTCTTTCGACTGATAAAAATTTTACCATATAGAAAAGGTTCTTCTCCTGACACTTTGCAAGGGCTGGATTTAGGATTACTCTGCCCTGGACATGTGCTGTTGCACCTGGAGACTGTCAACATCCCATCCTCAGCCTGTGTGAGACTCTCAGCAGGAGCAAAGCTCTGCTGTAGGGACTGCTCCTTTCTTCATCAGCATCTGACTTAATGAACAGCAGGCAGGGTTTTGCGGAATACTCCATTTGTAAGGAAAAAACATTTTGAGCATGCATCTAAATCACAAACTGGGTCATTTTTACTCTGGTTTCGTCAAAACTTCGAATCTCTGGATGATCCCATTGTGCTTTTGATCTGCTCCTTTACCTCTCCAGTGCGATGTCTCTGCTTCCTTAGAAGCAGATCCCTGCCTATACACAACTACACAAAATGTGGCAACATGAACCAGCTGGAGAATTCCCCAGCAGTGAAATCTGCCTCAAACACCTCCTTCCTCCTGCATAGCTTTAGGGGACTCATGATGCCCCTGGGTAGCTATGCAAACACACAGAAGGGTTCTAGTTATGGAACTAATTAACAATTATATATGTGTGTGTATTTCCTTTTACAGCCACTGCCATTTGGATGACTGCCTGTTTGTGTATTATATCTTTGCAGTAAGGAGGAAAAAAATTAAGGAAGAGAAAGGAGAATGAGGGACTTGAGGGTCCTTTGTACTGAATATTGCACTACTAGTAAAGTAACGTCACTAAATAGTGGGTTCTCTAGCAGTCCCTCAATATCCACTGCAGTAGAGACTGCGCTGTTTGTAAGCTCTTAATTAATTTCTTAGTGTTTTTTAACTTGTAAATTCTTATTGCTGATTTTGAATTCAAAGTATACCTATAGTCAGAATACTGGATATTGTGCTATTATTTAATCCTTTTTTCTACATAGAGTTTATCTGCTTGAAACATATTCTTATATTTTTCTAGACGCAAAATCAATATAAGTATGGTAAATCAATATAGGTATGACAAATGCCTTTGTCTTGGGCATAATAGAGCTGACTGAAGGACTACAGTCCCTTTTCAAAGCAGTCTTTGAGATTTAAAAATTAGTTTTCCTTTTTTTTTTTTCCCCTAAATTTTTAAACTAAAATTACTTTTAAAGTTTTAGAGAAAAAAAAATTATTTTAAAGGTCAGTTTGTATGCTTTCCTAATACTAATTAAAAAACAAAACAAAACAGAAAATAAGTCAGCTGGCAGTTGATCTCCTTTCGCAGTACGTAACCAGTCATAAGCACTTCCTCTCAGGTCATAGGCTGCAGTTCATCCAATATATTGTACAACTCAAAGGTCTGTAAGAACCCAAATAGATTTAACTTGTAAACCTATTCTACAACCTGATGTATTATTCCTCCATTTATTTTCTCATGAAATAATCAAGGGAGACTCTTACAATTTTCAGTGTTGATACATGATTGAGTAAAACTGCCCACTGTTTTCAAAAGATACACGTTTAAAAAAATTAAAAAAAGAAACAACCTGTCTGGGAGGCATATTGTGCTATTATTTGATTAAGAAATTATTTTAACCTTTTCCTTTCACCCTTTTCACTTTAATTTGATGATTTTTTAAATTTGAATTATTTTATTTTCAAATATGTCAAGTGGTCCTTTTGATGACCAAAGTATTCTGATTTTTTAAAAATCTGTTTACAGATCTTCAAATAGATTTTGAGTGAGGGAGAAAATTGTAGCTGTATCCTGTCACCTCTCACCTGAGCAATTCTGTCCATCAGCAACTGTGATTTTCTGAATGAATTTTTAAGTGACTTATTTGGAGTGGCTGCACAATGACAGCAATACTGAACAGAAGAAAAGAGCCTCCATTGAGCTTCTCCTTGCCTTCTCACCTCTGCAAAGCAGAGAGACTTCATAAGTAAAATCCATCAGCATATTTTATGGCAGGAAGTGAAGGGCACAAGCCTTATATGTTTAATGTTAGAGAAGAAAAGAGGCTCTCTAATTTCTACCTGTCTTCAGGCTTTATAGTCATTACAGCCATTAAGTGCTGTACATTTTTTAATCCCCTGAGCGTTTGTCAGTCTGATGCTGTAGAATGAAGAGAGGAAATCTGTGTTTCTCTTTAAAGATTATGTTCTTAATGCTTAACTGGAAGAGCAAAATATAAAGAAACATATCTAAACACCTTATAGAACCACAGAATCCTAGAATCAATTGGGTTGGAAGGAATTTTAAAGACTTTCTGGTTTCAATCCCCCTGCCACAGGCAGGGACACCTTTCACTTGACCAGGTTGCTCAAAGCCTATTCAAGCCCAACCTGGCCTTGAACACTTCCAGGGATGGGAAATCCACAATGACTCTGGAAAACCTCTTCTAGTGTCTCGCCACACTCACAGTAAAGAATTTCTTCCAAACAGCTAACCTAAATCTACCCTCTTTCACTTTGAAGCCATCACTTGTTGTAGGATGTTTTGTCTGTTCTGAATGGAAAATATGGGCAGTGCAGTGTCTGCAGGAAGGCTTAAGGGCATTTTTAAAAATACTTTGTGGGGGCTATAGGTATGTAATGTTATTATATATTGATTTTAGATAAAGATCAAGATATAATGACTCACAATTTTACAGCCTGCCATAAGCAGAAGAAAAGCTTGATGTGTTTGAAATAGTTGTGTTGCTAAGGACATGTTGTATGATTCTAATTCAGCTGAGTTATGATCAAGGAAGTAAAAACCTGTTATTATCCATCACATAGGAGTCCCTTGCTAGCCAGAAGCAGAAATCATAAGGCACAAAGTCTGCCATGTGACAATTTAGTTTCTGGAATCTAAATAGGCACAAACCAAATTAATAAATTTTTGGTATTCACTGTCTATCAAGAGCCACCTTGAATCCAAATTCTTTAAACATTTTCCTATGTCCAGCAATAAGATCTGTTGTACTTATTCCTAAACCAGTTAAACCTGCTCCTGAGTCTGATACTTAATAACCATGTATCTTTTGTAGTCCCTTACTGTGACTGTTGGCTGTGAATGCCAAACTCCTGTTTATTAGGTGGGCCTAAGGAACTTTTTAAAAGGAAGCACCATTTCTTTTAGCCTTCGCTCAAGTGAAGGTTTTCCCCTTCTCTTGAACTTTACCTTCTGTTGACCAAGACTAAGAAAAGACATGGAGTTTTTGGTTGCAAGCCTGTACCTCACTGGTTCTAAAGCTGTACCAAGTACTCAGTGTCTCTGGGACAAGTTGTGTTTTGCATATATAATTTCTGTGACTTTCCTGAATCCGAAGTGTATGTGGCTTTGAAAAGCAGCTGCTTCTTGTTCTAGTAATTCTCTCTCAAAGTGCAAATAGATTTTGGAGTTATATTCTCCAGATCATCATAAATACTGTTTTGTTTCTCCTTACCACTGTGTCTGAGTAGTCAATGATAACTTGTAAAATAGTTACAGAAGATCTCTATTTTGTACTATGGGATTTTTCTGTTCTCCTGAATGAACTTGCCAAAGGTGGATAGGCCTCTTTTACCTGAGTGTGCCTATGGCACTAACTCTTTGAAGTAAGCAGACTTCCATCAAGGATGAGTTCAGTCCTGCTGAATGCTTTCCTTCCCTGTGTGAATGTGCCTGTGTGAGAGAATATTTACTTATAATTATGCTTGTATCTGTAATAAAAACACTTGTTTAAATGAGAGGAAGGGGAATGAGTGACAGTAGGTGCTCAGCCCATGGGGTGGGTGAGCAGACAAAGGCGAGCAGCTCAGCAGCCCCGCTGAGCCAACGCGTGCTGCCAGGCAGTGCTGCTCGCTGGGAGCCACTGATCCATTGGATGAACAAGGCTCAAATCAAAGACCAGGAGACAAGGTATGCCCTTTCCCTTTCCACTCCTTTGCTATCCATTAACCCCCACACACTTTCCTCTAACAAAAATGCAGACATACACACACACACACACACACACAACCATCTGTCCTTCTTGCTGGGTTTCATTTTCAAGATGACTGATGAGGGAAAAAAACCTCTTCCAAGATGTAACTGATAACATATCAGATAAGACACAAAAACAAGCTCACTGTATGTATTTCAGGATTTACTTTTCCCGAAATAGGCATTCTTTCCTGTCGTAAAACACGCTAACAAAGAAATAGGCAGGTACCTCTTTAGCTGCAATTCTAACTGCAAATGACTTTTAGTGCAAGAACATTATGGAATTTGAAGTAGAAAATGCTGCATCGAAGGAAGATAATGCTGATGGATTATGGCATAACAGAGCTACGTAACACTTTGAGCACAGGTCTAAGTGAGCTTAGGCCTATATATTGGCCTCTATTTGCTCAATGATAAAGAACATGTACTGCTCATAGTTAATGTACTTTTCAGCCATGCATCTGAAAGTGTTAAAAAAGGGAAACCATTGTTTAAGTGATTCTAAGGGTATCTCTCTTTAGATTTTGAACTGCATGGCACTGCTGGTGAGGAATATTAACTTTTGTGTTATGCACAAGAAAGAATGTCTAAATCCAATGCAGTTCCCTGTTGCCTCAAATTTTCAGGGGTGTTTGAACCTGGAAGTGCCTTTTAAAATCAATTTTAAATGTTAATGGATTTCTTTTGATCAATATTATCAGAACTATGACAAATACATCACTAACATTAAACACAGGAGTGAGGATAAACAATTTGGTTTTCCTATAATCATGCCAACTGGAGTGGACTATGCTACAGGCGTGGTATTTATACCTGTTTCAAAGAAACACAAGGAGGTGTTTTTTTGAAAATTTTACTCATAGGACAGAAATTTGGCATCTAAGGGCAAGATAACATTGCACTGACTAGTTACATTGTAATGTGGTGAAGGAGAGCAATGAAAATTAGTACAGATGAGCTGTTGTTTAATGATTACTCAGAATATGCTATACTGGTTTTGTTGCTTGGATTTCACATGACACAAATCTGGTGAAGGTCAGGTTTCAGGGTCAGAAGCAATAACTTTTCTCCAGAGAGTTTTGTCACATCCAGACTGTGACTCAAAGCCAGACTGCTCTTTACACAGACCTGAGGTAGAAATCCCAGGCTGAAACAGTGAGCATGTGAAAGGGACTTGCATCTGCGCTTCTGCTCTGCAGTGATCAACCTTTCCTGGAGAAAAAGGGGGAAGAAACCTTAAGTTATCAGCAGAAATGCAAGTGCTGTGTAACATATGGTTCTGTGGGAGCCAGTCCCTTAATAACAATCCACATTTCAAAATTGATATTTGCTTCTGGCAAAAAGTTCAAAAAGTGCACTCTGGTGTCTCTAGGTTACTGTAACACTGGCTTTGGCCATGATTTTCAAGGGTTTTGAAGGACTTTTTAAGCTGTATCAGGATCCCAAAAAAAGGGAAAAAAAGTAGTTCATAACCTTCAAACTAGACGATTCTTTACATTCCAAGATTTCCTTCAGCTTGGAAGAGTATGGTCATAGGGAAGGTGCTATCTTGAGGTTTCTCAGGGATTTCCTGACTAGAGAGAGGGATCTTTGCCTTCCATGTCGAAGTGTTTTGAAGTAGTTTAATGACAATAACAGAAATCAGTGTTTTGGCAAACATCTACACTTTTTAGAAAATTTGAATCAGTGACTGAATTGACAGCAGGATATAGCTTAAAAGAAATGGAAGTTATATTTCACTTGCTTAATTATACTGCTTATCTTCCTTGGAACATTTCACAGCAATGTAGAATATGCAATGCCCAGTAGAAAGGAAACTTGATCCAGGGACTAATAATTGTATCCACTTTAATCAAATGTTAAATACACTGTAAAATGCCACATTCAGGAGACACTTTCTCAGTGTGCCAAATCCCGGCACAGACTACTCCTTATTTTCTGGCACAACCTTGGAAATACTGCAAATGATCTGTCTTCTCATATTCCCTGCATCACTAAGAACAGAAAGGCAATTGTACCTTGCTCTAGCAGCAGTGCTGGGGAGGAACAAGTCACTTCATGCTGTTTTCTGTAGTTGTACTGGGGTAGCAGGATGTATTTTCATGTTAAAAATACTCTTATTTAAGCATTATTTGGATAGTGAATTGACTTAACACAATGGTCGTTAATGAGTTCCAGCGCATGTAAGTCATACACACATGGAAAAAAAGAACACGAAACCCAATAGTTCTCTAGCTGTGAGAGCTGAAAAGGGATTGATTTCTTTATCCAGTGGCCTTTTGGCCTCTTATTTTTTTCCTCCTGGAGAACACTTGTTGACTGGGGCAGCTGTGATGGAGAAGCCTGTGTGCAATAGCCTGGGAGGGAAGGAGCACTCTCCTCTCTGAGGTTCAGCCTATGGTTAGTTGATGAGCCTGAACAAATCACCTTACCTACTGCAGCCCCACAACTTCACCCTACAAATTAGAGGCAATAATGCTTTTATACACTGATTGGGAAAAAAATTCCATATTTCATTACCAAAGAGCGCCTAAGGGCTTACTTCATGCAGTTAGGGAGGCATATCTGCACGCAGTGGAGGGTATTCTCCTGTCTGTATCCATCCATGGCTGCTTCTCTGCCCCTCTTTTCCCCCAGAACTGGGCAGACTATTCTACAATGGTTTAGACTGAGAAAAATTTTGTAGCAACTTTATGGTTCAGTGCAAGGTGCATCCTTGTACCTGTCTCAGAGAAGAGAGGCAGTCCTTTATGTCACTATTGTCTTTTTTAATATACCTACAAATTATGCTATAGGTTTTACGGTTTTGCTTCATCCTTGTACTTCAGAAGTGAATTTGAAATGCTTTTCTCCTTTGAGAAAAATGTAAGCTCATTTCACTAGATGGCCATGTATATTACTGACAGGTGTCAAAAGTGCAATTTACCTGCCAAATAGTCTCCTATGTATCTCTAGTGGAGAATTTTTATGTTCTCTATCTTGCATCCTTTTGTCCACTGCACTGGGACAAAGATAACCATAGATTTAGTGTGTAAAGCCTTGGTTTTCCACCTCTGGGATAATGGCTCACATCCAACTTGACCCTCTTAAGTGCAGCCACTGAAACAGATGGAGATGAGGCTTGGGTTGGCATAAATCTGACCAGTTATGAGGATGGTTTGTAGCAATTTGGACTCACTAGACAGAGAAGGCGAAATATACTTGAGTAATGGGAATCACATTGAGCACGTCCTTCTGAGGAACACCAGTACATGCACAGGGAAGGAAAAGGAATAAAAAAGGTTTTCAGAAAACTACTAATCGGGCTGACATGTTTTCAGCGGAACATGGAGCAGTGAGCAAGTAACATTGCCTCCTGTTCTGCACTGCAGCATCTGAAGTCTAAGGGGGTTGTGCTGAGCCTACATAATCTTCTCTGTATGATGCTTCTGATCATCACAGGGTGGACTTCTGATTATTTTATCTTAAAGGTGTTTAAAAAAGAGAAAAAGGAATTCAGAACTCAGATGTAGGGAGCAAAAAGTAGATCTTTGATATACTTGGGGCTCTGGAGACAGCTGTTGGGCTTCACCTTGAAAATTTGTAGGGAGTGTTCAAAACTTGAACACCAATGGCTTCAGTAAAAGGGTTCTCCTTGGATATGTAGAATTATTGCTATTTACTCCACAACTCATCTACAAGTTCCTTATGACCTTTCATGGGCTTTAGGCAAAAATAAAGTTGTCCAATCTGAGTAGTTCAGGGTTTTTTTTCCCTAGGATTTTTGTATAGGCCCAGTAGAAACACTTCTGCAAGATTTTCAAACTGCAAACTCATGTTCTGTATTCTTTAAGAAGTGCAGCTGAGCTTATAAAGAGAGGGAGTATATTTTTTATTTAAATACCTTCAAATTCTTACTCCCTGCCTCAGGTACCATTTTAGCTTTTGTTTGGGGGCAGGGGAGAGGTCTGCTTGTTTGTTTGTTGGGGTTTTTTGTTGCCACAGATAGTTTTTATTTTCCACCCCAATCACCCTGAATTACTGCAACTAACACACTTGTGTTTCAGCTCTGTAGCCTTTAATTGGTGGTGTTAGCAGTTCTCTTTTTTTGTTTTCTTTTTTTTTTTTTTTGATGCCACATCTGCACTTTTCTCTTAATCTTTAAATCGTGTTTTGAATGCTGGCATAATTAGATCAGCAGCTACCAGGTGAGGAAAGTTGAAACAGCCATTTAATCAAGCTAGAAAAAAAACTTGTTTGGGGGTATTGTGGGGTATGCTGTTTTTTCCTTTTCCTTTTTTTCCTCAGGTATTTTCCAGAGGCACCCTAAGGATACTTTTTTTAAATTATTATCTGTGTGCAGACATATTTCTTGTCTTGTTGTTTTATATAACATCTATAGGCCCACTTTGAGAAATTTATAAGCACTATCCCAAAGAGCACTAGTTGGATCATTAAAATTAATAATCTACAATTTGAAATCTTTTAAGATAGGTTTGGTTTGTCCTTGTACGGGTAAGGAAGCAAAGTTTTCTGAAAGTCATTCTTAGTTAAGAGTAAACAAACAAACAAATGAACACACTGTGAGCAATCTGGTGCAATTAATGTGAGAGCTGTCAGGGGGGTATATTATAAGAAGATGAACTGACAATGCTCTTCAAAGGTTGAAACAAAAGTTTCTACTCCAAGGAAAGAATAATATTTATGCTGATTATAACTTGTTCTTCAATGACAGGCTTCTTTTATGAGAGATAAATTTATTTTGGTTTTTTTGGGTAGTTGAGGGAAAATACTGTTCCTTTCCATGAAGGAACTGACTTAGAACTTTAAATTACAGTGGCTGAAACATTAGGGAAAAATAGAAAGCTCACAACAAACACACAACAGCTGCTTCTGCTGTATATTTAATATGTACAGCTCTATTAGATTGGTTTATTAATCTATCTGCGGGTATCCTACAACAGGGGCCATATGGCTCAGGAGATGAATAACAGCATAAAAAGGTTTTCAAAGTAGCAATCTACTGCAGGTCAGAAATAGCCAAATGATGTTGCCTTCAGGTGTCTGTCAGGGATGACTCCGGGGGGATGCTCTTGCTCCTGTGCCTTGTCCTGTATCACCAGAACTGCTCCAAGAATTCTGCCAAATGAAAAGATAAACAAAACACTAGAAATGGTGACAGGCAGTCAGGCAAGTGCTGCCTACATATCAGTGATGATGCTCCCCGGTAGGATGCTGCAGGATGTTTTATTTTGGGATAAAGCCCAGCAGGTGACTCCATAGGTGACAGTGGATCCATGCTTACAGCTGTCTCCTGGGCTCTGAAATGTGCACACAGCAGGCTTCCAAAAAGTGGCATTGAGGTCTGTGCTGGAAAACTGCCAAGGGATTGCATGTTTTGTAGACACTGTAATACACAGATTTGTGCACACAGTAATATAATAGACTCCATTTTTAAACTTACATGATCGAGTCTGGTCTTGAATTGTAAGTCGAAGTGCATTCTTTTAGTGGGATTTTCTGAAAACCTAGGCAACAAAATATTAGAGAAAAAAAGAGTGCCAGGCTTTGTACTTGCTTCTCTGCATTTAACTTCTAAAAGTTTAGAAGTGGTTTGTTGTTCTGAATTTATGATTACGGAAACTGGTATTATTAGGTAACAGCAGGCAAAAAAGTGAAAGACATGCTACCATAGTATTAATAAAGCTGGTATAAAATGAGTTATACAGATGCAATATAAACATGATCCTGCTTTCTCTATTTGATGGGACCATAAAGAATCATGGTAAGATTCACCATATGACCAAACCTGCAAAAAGTCAGTTTCATAGTCAGAGCACACTGCAGGTGTATTTCTCCAGACACCCTACCTATGCGTGGATATTACCACAGCACTCAGAGTAGTATGACATAGTCATAATGCAATATATTAATTGTATCAGATCCCTTGTGTCAGTTCTGGTTTCAGACATCAAAAGTAAAATGACTTGGTCCTGTCTCTTGGGCCCCAGGAAGGCAATACTTTGCCTTTAATCCTTGGAACTGCTTTTGGAATTAAGGGAGAGATACTACCTGAATTGTAGGCTTGCACTTGGAGGCCTGTTCTGACGTTAGCAAGGCCAGGTGTACCACATAGCTCAGAGGACAAATGATGCATGTGAGTAAAAAGGATTTATCTACAGCATGAAAACAGACTGTAAATGACTTTGCACCCAGATGGAGCAGGATGCTGCCTGACACTGCCCCACATTAAATCTGGGGATGTGCTTAGAACAGATGTTGAGGGTGGTGTAGGGAGGTATCTGTGATACCAAGATAAGTGGTTCTCTCATAGCTCTGTCTCTTGTAATAGTCTAAGATTATTTGTACCTTGCAGGTCACTTTGTAATAAGTCACTCTGATGACTATTTAGAACTGATGTCTTGAGAAGGCTGACTTAGAACAGAGGCAAGACAGAGTTAAAGAATAAAGTAGGTCTCAATGGATGCACCTTGGGCAGTACAGGAGCCCAGCCAGGGCTACACCCAAGATGAACCCAAAACTGTCACAAAATGGACGACCGATCACAAGGTCTCACACTTTTATAAGTTTTTGCCTATTTGCATATTGGAGTTAATTGTCCAGTTACAGCTTTAGCCTATGAAGTCCCATCCTTCTTGTTTTTCTCTTTTCAGTCCACCGTTGTTTATGCTTTTGGGCCTGAAATTTGGATCATTTGTCCTTGGTCCCCAGCTAGAAACCAAATTGTTCTGTCTACCTACCCTGGGAAGAGAGCTTAATATCCTCTAAATGAAGCCCATAAGTACACACTAAAGCAGCACAGAACCTGAAAAATATGAAAGCTAAAACTTAAGGCAGGAGTACAACAATGTCCTCTTGCTGTAATTCAAATAATCCCTTGGTTTCCTTGCATTTCAGGGCATCTGTTGAAACTTAAATTCTTCATCCCCAAATGCTAACAGATATGGCTGCCAAAATAAACACAGAGTGCCTTAAAATTAATTGTTATTTTGGGATTCATGAAATGCTCGTTCTTTGTGTGTTTTTTTTTTTTTTAATTTACTATTTGTTTGCTAGGCTCTTTGTCAAGCTTTGTTGTTGTTAGTGTGGTAGATTATACCAAAGATAGAAAATCCTGAGACTTCAAATAGAAGCGGGTGAAGGGCTGGATTCAGAGCCACAGCTACGTGTGTGTAATTCTTGAATAGGATTCTGTAGAAGCTTATGAGCCTTGTGCTCGTTTGTGTGTGTGTGTGTCTGTGCATTTCTCAGCTCATGCACATTAGTGAAGTCAGTGATGTTAAAATGCAGAAATAAAGGCTAGATATTTAAGTGGTTTAAACAGATTCAACTTCATACCTTCCCTGGACCCAAAGCAGTTTGCATTTGCTGAGGATTTGACTCAGTACAATAGGTCCAAATATCTATAAAAATAAAACCTGTAGAAAGAATAAAATATTAAGACCCATGTTACATAATTATTTGAAATCTTAATTCTTCAATGAAATAAGATAATTTGACATGAAAATACAACTTTAATATTGTAGATGAAAAGGATGGCTATAAATATTATTGTTAATATGACCAGCCAGTGAGAACTATTCAGTGAAACATGAGCTGAAAGACTGGGGATGTAAAAGCAGCTAGCTTAAGTCCAAAATTACATCCTATATGGATTCAGGTGGAAGATTCGAAGTGTTAAATCTGAGCCCAACAAGAATTTATTCCTACTATCTAGTGACTTCTAAGTTGATCTTCTCTAGCAGATAAGTAATTACCATATCTAAATCCAACTCCCCCTATTTTATTTACTTAGAATGTTTTCAGGCTATCATCTACCTTAGATAAAATAAGAGAAAGGACAATAAGAAGGTTCTTGGATAAAATTGAGTATATTGCCTTTGCAAGGCGAAAATCTAATGAAATGTTTTACCAGCATCTTCATAAATACAATTTCATAAATGAATAATTAATTCATTTTAAAATTGCTGCATCTATCCTTCATTCATCCTGGGTGTCCTACCTAAAGGGAGATCTGAAGCTGCATGTTTAGTGTTCCCTGGGTGGCTGCAGATGGTCACTATTTTATCATCTTTTAGCTCCTTTTTAGTTTCCATTGAGTGTTTTTGTTTTTTTTATGGAGAGTCTATCACGTCCTTTAACTTCCCCCCTCTGCTCTCTCTTGGCGCTACTTATCTTCATCACACATCTCTTTCAATCTGTCCCAAAATTCACCCTTTGATTTTTGCTCTGTATCTCCTCACTGCTCACCCATGGGTAATGCTTCATTCCTCCAATCGTGTTACTCAGTCACTTTTCATGCATGGAAATAAAAAAGGCTTTTCACAGTGGCTGCTGTCAAGTGCATTTAAGGGACTGTACTCATAGCAGAGAGTAAAAACTATGGCTGGGGGCAATTAAATGCACTAGTGAAGCAGAGGAGTTTCCTGACTGCAGGGTCCACATGAGCATAATCCATCCAAGAGCTCAGAAAGTCTTATCCTTCACTGAGCCCATGGGGAGCTGAAAACCTCTGAATGCTTTGCAGGAGCAAGTAATGAAATTTATGGAGAAGCCAAAGAATATCTCATAAGGATGACTTAATGAAACGTTACTCTTGCCTTGTAGGGGCCCACAGGTTTTATGATGCTGTCTTGGTCAAGGCAATACCATTGTCAACATGGTAAGAGCCTTGGCAGCACATCACTTCTGAGATAAAACTGGAAAATTCTCTAGCGAGACCTAGATTTTCATGGTTTCTCAGATGCCTTGCTGCAGCAGCACCACTGCTCTGTTCTTCAGTGACAATAAAAGCAAACACCAGATAACCATGATAGTAGGAGTGTGATGGTTTGCAGGGGTCCCAGGACAAGGGAAGAGATGAGAATGTTGACTCCATGTTTAAGAAGGCTGATTTTTTATTTTATGATATATACATATATAGTATATTAAAACTATACTAAAAGAATAGAAGAAAGGATTTCATCAGAAGGCTTGAAAGGAAAGGAAAAGAATGGAATGATAATAAAATCTTGTGACTGACCAGACAGTCCGAGACAGCTGGACTGTGATTGGCCGTTAATTAGCAACAATTAACATGGACCATTAAAGATGCAACTGTTGCATTCCACAGCAGCAGATAATCATTGTTTACACTTTGTTTCTGAGGCCTCTCAGCTTCTCAGGAGAAAAAATCCTAACAAAAAGATTTTTCATAAAATGTGTGTGTGACATAGGAGAGTTATAAATGTACAAAGCTGTACTAATAATCCTGCCCCTTTTTTGATACATGGGTTGAAGTGGTTAGTTGTGCAAATAGCTGGAATAGCATCTCAGAGTATGGTTCTCTAGTCTGAATTTGTTAATAAGCTAATTGGTGGGCATATTAAAAAAGATTCTTAAGGTTTTTACACATGTACAATAGAAGATTTTCAGTCTTTTATCTACTTGGCTGCAATAAAGAAAATCAGTTAAATGAAATAAAATACCATCTACTAAGGATTAGTGTTTGCAGAGATTTCATTGCAGTAATGATTTTTCAAGAGGAACAGCTTAACCTGGTAGATTTTGGGGATTTGGGGTTTTTGGTTGGTGTTGGTTTTTTTTGTTTGTTTGTTTGCCTTTTTTCTTTTAAACCTTACCTGTTTTACTTTCAGATGTGTTTTAGTTAATTTAAGCATTCCACTTGTGCGTTCCTCTCCCCATCTACTTCTGTGCTCACTAAACAAAAAATTCATGTGCTAACACAGAAGAGTATTGTAATCCTTTAAATTACATTGAAACCTTGAAAATGTAGAGAAGCAAATATAAGAGAGGTTTCAAGGATATGCAGCATGCTTCTAGTAAGTGTGGATCGAGAGCAATTGCACTGTTCCTATATTGGTATCCTCTGCGTACAGGGAGAATTCACACCTGTTGTGCACAGACGCAGATTTGAGAGTTGCCTCCAGACTTAAGCTCTGAGTGAGT
This sequence comes from Camarhynchus parvulus, assembly GCF_901933205.1. NCBI lineage: Eukaryota > Metazoa > Chordata > Aves > Passeriformes > Thraupidae > Camarhynchus > Camarhynchus parvulus. Next base: position 50,385,475 of record NC_044574.1, on the reverse strand, counting down.
TCGATCTCTAACTGCAAAAATTGTTTTAACAAGACGGTCCTCAAAAAACAATTTATATGATACTTCAGAAGGATAAATATGCTGCTGATTTAAAACATGACTGCAAAAGTTTTGCTAAGTGGAAAGGTAGCTGATACTCATATGGAAAGTTTTGCTAACTGAATTTGCTGCTGAATGTTCCCAGGTGACCTTACATATTGGTTTAACTCCCTAGTCCAGCCTGCCTGAAATTTGTAATTTGTATCAGTGTTTCTGTTGCCTATCAATAAGTGTGTGTGTGTGTGTGTGTGTGTGTGTGTGTGTGTATGTTTGGATCTGCATGGCCACACTCAGTAAATGTGATTTTTCTCTTTAGTGAAATGGGGCAGGACTTGAAGGAACATATTCAAAATGAGGTTGGAGTAACCATCCCAAAAAGCTGCATTTCTAAGAGCTGATTCCATGTCTGATGGATTTCTATTCAGTGGGGTTTATGTATATAATATTCAGATCAGAATTATACTAGGGGAAATAATAGCGAAACATCATGATTAGGGTGAGATGGAACAATTATAATACAACTAACTACTCTGCTTAAATATTAATTTTTATGAAAGACGTTCATTATGTTCTTCATATGGTAAGTTGCTCTCACATAAGACTCATTCCAGTGTTCAATCCCTGGTAGAACATTGGAAAAAATAATAAAATATTAAATGCTCTCATTATGTTTTGGGCAGCTTGTATTAGCAATGAATCCCACACTTCATTTACAACCAAGCCTACAATTTTTGCCACTTAGGCATAGCTGCAGCTCCTCTGAGTCTTTGCTACTAAGAGTTAAAATGACAATTGCTGTGAGAGAACAGACTGAAAACTAGAAGGCCTTTGACTAGCCTACCATTTTTAAGACCAGCACTGAACCCTTATCTTAATTTATTGGGCATATAACAACAGCTAGACACACTGCGTGGCATCCAGCATTACATATAACACCATCCAGCACAGTATATAAAAAATAAATAAAGATAAAAATGGCATGAAATGGGTTCCTTGTATGTTACTGCATTTTAATCTCTTGTGCTTTGTTCTGTCTTGTTCAGTGCAACTTCTGCCAGTTCATAGTAAAAAAAACTAACAGTTACATCTGTAATTTCATGCAATTATTAAACCACCTATTGTTGAATGTGTGCCTGTCTTAACAATGAATTGTAGTCTTTTTGCTATGTAGCTGTCTTAGATGTCCACCTCTCTTGCAAAACCAGCTTTCATTTGGCAGGGAGAATCTCAGAGACACCTTGAACACTTTTGCCTTTGTGCTGAAATCTTCTCTGTAAGAACAACACATTCCTTGAAGATAAACTGAAAAAGATCCTTGTATGTCATTGGATGGAGGCTAGCCACAGCAGCTATGAGGCTGCCCTTCATAAAGGCTTTCAACCCTACTGTTCCTTTCTGAATATTTTGTGGAAGGCTTTGTTCTAGCCACATCTGCCCCTGAATTCTCTGTAAAGTCTTCCAGGAATATTCTAAATGCCGAGGACAACCATGATTGCCAGACACCTTGCATCCTTGGGCCCTGCCTAATAGCTTAAAGCACAGATGGTGGGTTTCAACACTTTTCCTGTGAATTTATAATGAGAAAAAAAGTTTTAAATTAGTATAATGACTTTGACTTCAGCCTTCTCTGCCCTCCACCTGCATAACACACATCCTGGAATACAGGTTTTTCAAGGTGAGACATTGTGTTTTCACCAGTATTTGCCTAATGCTTTGGCCAACAGTGTCTTATTGACCTGAAGGTCTAGATATGGCTTTAATGTTAAATGTAAAAAATTAATAAAAATTTAAGCCTCTGAGAAGGTAAGAAGTTGTTTTCCCCTTCCTAAGGTAACGAGAGCAAGGAATGGTCACAGCTGATTTAGCTGCATAAACCAGTTATGTGCAGTCAGATAAATGGAGATGAAGGAGCCACTCAGATTTTAGTGGCTGTGGGGAATTTAGTGACAGAAAATACTTAATTGATTGTGGCTTTCTATTCAGAATTTCTCAGTGATGCTTTAGGACCCATCTTAATATATGTGAATTTAAAATCCTCTCTGTCATGAATGAAATGACAGTAAGGGAAAGGATACTTATTCTTTAATGATGGAAATGCTCAGGTAAGTTTTGGGGAGTACCAAATGCAATATGGTGTCAGACCCTTTCTGGAGCTTCTAAGAACTATGGCAATACAAATAACAGGGATCTTCACTATGAGGTGATATTGACAGAGCATTTCCCAGAAAAAGCTGTTGCAGATAACCTTGCATCATGGAAGATAAGCAGAGTAAAATATGATGAGGCTATCTGAAATATCTACAGCAGGATGAGTGAACAGAATAGGACCAGATGCTGGAAGGAGTCATGCTGAAACTGAAACATGGCAGGATTCTCTGGAAGGAGGGAAGGATCAGCACAGAGGTGATGGGAAATTAGGTTATTGGACGCTTGCACTGGAGTGTGATGAACAAACCTAACTCATTATCTTGTCCTGAAAACTGAAGGTTGCTTTTTTCCTTTCACAGATGTATTGTCAAGTGCTTTTACAAGCTGCCCTTGTGAATTTTTTCTCCTCCACTAAGGTTTTTCTCTTTGTTTATACTCATTACTTATAAATGGGAGTGCATTGCTTATTAAGAGTACCTTACATGGCAATTAGTTAACCCCTAAATTCTAGAGTGATGAACCTGGTATCATTTTAACAGGAAATCTTAGTTGTTTCTACCCACCCTTTGTGGCAACAACTGCAGATAACCAAATTGTTATAATAATAAAGCATTCCCTGCTTGATGCTTTTGCAACATTGACTTATTCAGTAGCAATCATGAAGGATTATTCAAAGCACAGACCAGTGGGCAGCATCAAGAGCAATGCCTTCACAAATGCTGGGTAATCAATGATGTCTATTTTCTGAACAAGAATATTTTCAGTTGTGCTGCAGACTGAATTCCCTCTGGTTGAATAAGCTGCTGAAGTAGAAAATTTTATTTAACAGCATTTGGTAAGAGCCTTGCAAGTCTCCAGTGAGTCATTAGGAGTGTTACAAAGAGTTCACTTTAGCTGAGTTGATTTTTGAGTCCTTCCTGGGTGAATATTGTTATGAGAGGTTGCAGTAGCCCTGCTGTTTTCTGTAACACCCTTCCTGCCCATCCACACAGAGCAGCAATGGGAGCCTTGGTCAAGGACTCCTGGGTAAAATTGCCCAGCTTTCTAAAATTCACCAGCTGTGTCTAAAAGCCAAAACACCAGGATATTTAAATAGGCAGAATTTGAGTTTATTCTGTTAAATCAATGTTTACCAGAAGCCCCTAGATTTCAACTGTTTATCTGCAAGATCCAATGTTTCAGCCACACCAAACATGGTTTGATAAGGGACATACTGACCAGTGATCCAGGGGGCTACCAAGGGCTAATGTCAGTTTTACCTGGGTTTCTTCATTTACCTCTCCAGTACCATGAGCATTACATGTGTACTTCAAGAGCAAAAAGTTGCTGTGTGATGTCCTCATGCTTCCTATGGCTTCACTGAGGTATGTCCAAACATGTCAGGTATCATCAGAAAATGCCAACTGATCAAGCTTGGCCTTACCCAGCCCAAACATATGCACAGGACAAGAATTTCTTTAGGAAATGGGAAACAATTTTTCAAGTTTTCCTACCACTCTATAGAGCATAAGCTTTCCAGGCTAGAGTCCTGTGAAGGAAACACGTCTCTCCTTTTGAGGACCTCCCACCCTGTATAAAGTAGCTGTGATTTGTCTGCCTTGGTGCAAACCTTTGCTGATCCAAACCCCTGGCTGAACTTACAGAAGTTCTAGGCAGTCTGTCCTTCTCTTTGATTCTTCTTTCACTCATATTTGAGGTGCAGAGGGAGAAAAAGAAGATATTACTGTGAATATTTTGATTGTATCTTGATATTGAAGGTGAGAAAATATATAATAAAGGAAAGGGAAAACAGTTTCTCAGAAACTATTTCCAGCACAAATTTCCCTTGGTTGTCTGAGTGAATTAATTTATACACTTTCTGGTCAAATTAGAAATCTATGGCTAACTTGTTGCTAACACTTTTATAACATTTGTGGAAACATCACATCACTGAAAAGATGAGCAAAGGCATCCTACAGCTTTTACATCAACTCAACTTGATGGCCCCTCTCTGGGTCCAGCTGTAGCCTGGCACAGAAGGAGAGAGCAGCAAGAAAACACTGTCCTTTCTCCTCCTCCCTCAATGTCAGGCTCTGCATTAGCTGAGTCCCCCTGAGCCAACATTGCACTTTCACCAGCCCCCAGGGCCAGGAGACAAATGAGTGCACCTGAGAAGGAACCTGACTGAGTAATAGCAGAGCCAGCTGGAAAGGTTAAAGGCCGCCCACCATTTGCGCTGCAGTAGGTCGCCTGTACAGCACAGCCAACAGGAAAAAGCAAAACTTGTGACTTTTAGCCTATTATTTTGAGTTGTCAGAATGTTTTAACTGAAGCAGAGCAGGCAAAGTCAATTCAAAGTGTTATGAACTGTTTGTCTGCACGGGAGACATCCGGACAGCACGCTCTCCTCTCCTGAAGGGATACCTGAGCTAGCTCTAGGAGCTACTTCAGCTGCTGGGAGTAATAGAACCAGACTAGCATGGCACTCTGCCCAGACTCATTTATCTGTCTTTCTGAAGGCAGCAAGTCTGACAGGTCTGCTTTATTCAGTGCCTTAGTTGTCACTAATGAGCACTGTGTAACCAGAGCCTCTGAACAGCACAGTAATCAATTTAAAACTGCTCTCTCAAGAACTCCTTCAAGTTGAGTTCTTAGCTCTGTTAATGATGCAGGATGAGAGTCCACCTATGTAGTCTGGCTGTCTAGAGCAAGCTTGAGGGAAAACTACAGAAGCACAACACGAGGTAGAAGCCAGGTCTCTGTGGCTGGAAGCAGACACACCAGCTTCAGGTCTGAAACACCAGGGTTGGCCCACCTGTGCACCTACTGAAAACCAAAGCTAAAACATCAAGGACTTGATAGAGTGCTCAACTTGTGCTTGAAAAATCCCACCCGCTGTCTGTAATGATGCTGTTTCAGCTATTACTGCATTTTAAATTCCTCAGCGTGCTGTTAAGTCAAGCCATCAATGAGAGGGCAGCAGAGATGTTAAGCCTCACAGTCTGGCCCTGGCACTTTGCTTTGACATTTTTATCAGTTTTTCACTTCTTTTGTCTGTTTAATCTATTTCATTTTCCAAAGCCATCATCTGTCTTCCAAATTTATTTTCTTTCCAAGTGTTATTATTTTTTTTTTTTTTCAAGGTGTTATTGACAGGTATGATGCAGGCAAACTGATATGTAATGCAATAATAAATCAGCTACAACTGAATCCCAGTTTCCTGATGTAATCATATTGGCAGAAAGTATTGTGTTATACACATGAGACCCTAATGAAGTCAACTGGACTCTTCATGTGTAAAACCAGCAGAATTTGATCCACTGACTTCAGCTGGATCTGGCAGCTCTCCAGATTTTCTGAGCAGAAATATTCTACTTTCAGACTTCACAGTTGCCAGTAGGAACCAATAACATTGAACATCAGAATAGAACTTCCCTGAGATAGTCTTCTCTAGAGGCAATTAAAATAACATGACCTCCAGACATTTAATATCAACAACTGTATTTACAGTCATTGCTTGAGGGGATATTAGTGTACTGTGCATTACATTGTAACATTCAAAATAATATTTATCATAGCCTGAACCAATTTTTTGCTCAGAGCCATTTGTAAAAGTCAATGAAAGCATGAATTAATCTCCTAACTCTATTCTAATGCTTCAGAAACCTCTATCTCCTTTCTTGAGTTCGTTCCTCTGAACTACAATTTTAGTTTGTGCACCTCACCCCACTTTTTTTCCAGTTTTCATATAAAAATCAGAAAGAACAAATTGAATTATCAAATCTTCCTCAAGCTCTGCTATGCCCTTTTTAGAAGATGGTGACTCATAACACCCTCCTTTCTTTCATATTCTTTTCCAATCTGGCATCTCCAGGCATGGCATCCAGGCTATATCTGCTTCAGAGAGGGGTTTGAGATTTTTTTTTTGTCCGTAAATCATAAAAGCAACTCCAAGACAAAAGGGTTTTTTTCCTTCTCTCAATGCCTAATTAGCTCATCTACTCTGATCACTTCACGTCTCAAGTGCTACAACATCCTTTTCAAAGGTTTTGAAAAATTATATCTTAAATAAACAATCTTAAATAAACAACATCTTCCTGAAAATGACATTTACCTTACTAATGGCTACTTCATTAATTTCTTTCACATCTATTCTCAGATGTGAAAATATGCACCTAATTTTCTATGATGCCACAAAATTGTTCAGTCTGTTCAAGTGAGACGATTTCAAGTGAGATGTAATAGTTTTAAGTATGCATTATTTGGGCATGCATTCTTTCCGGTTCATATTATTTGCACGTTGTATCTTGAAATTTATTTTGACTCAATTCAATAGGATAGAGTGGTAGATCCATGCAGTCCATAGCCTGCAGCTTTTGTAATAACAAGGATTTACAAGCACAGCACAAGTATAAATTACAAGGTCAACAGTATCTTTATGTAGAAGGAATAGCAAGTATCATTTCAGTGGCTTTTTGACTGCATACACTCAAGTTTATCGCTGCTAAAATAAGTATCGAGAACATGAAGTATCTCACATTATTCAGTATCTCTAAATAATGTGAGATACTGCAAAGCAGAAAATTGTTTCAAAACAAGCAAACAAAACCAAATCAAAGAAGAATCAATACACTTAGACATAAGCAAAAGCAATGAGAAATAAACTGATAGTGATCTTAAATGCTTCCACTATTTTCTTCCACATTTTCATACTACTTGAATGGATGAAACTGAAGAAAATTCTCCTCAAGTTAGATATTCTGTCCTGTAACATACCAGGGAATGAGGGAAAGTAGTTTTATCCAAGGTATGTATTGAGTCTTGATGAATACAGTAAATCCAACACTCTGGTGGTGTTCACAGGGGTCCCAGGACCAGGGAAGAGACGATAGTGTGACTCCATGTTTCAGAAGGCTTGATTTATTATTTCATGATATATATATATATAGTATATTAAAACTATACTAAAATAATGGAAGAAAGGATTTCATCAGAAGGCTAGCTAAGAATAAAAAAAGAATGATAATAAAATCCTGTGACTGACCAGGACAGTCTGAGACAGCTGGACTGTGATTGGACATTAATTAGAAACAACCACATGAGACCAATCACAGATCCACTTGTTGCATTCCACAGCAGCAGATAATCATTGTTTACATTTTGTTTCTGAGGCCTCTCAGATTCTCAGGAGAAAAAGTCCTAAGGAAAGGATTTTTCATAAAATATCATGGCTACACAACACTAAGATGTATAAGATGGGGAGGTGCATGAGCACTGCTTCTGCTTGCTGAAACTCACATGGGCTCAGTACTCCAAAATGTGTTAGGCACCATCTCTGAAGGACATGCCACCAGAGAGCTGCTTTTGGAGCTAATACCCCAGCCTTAGAGAAGAACGTACTAACACAAATTCTATTTTGTAGGTCTTTCTCAGAATCCTTCTCCTGCCAATATGTAAATAAGATGCTAATCAAGAGGTGTGTAGGGAAAACGTATGCTGACACATTGGTGCATGGTGTTTTCAAGCAATACACAGCACATTTATCATGATGTTAATGTGAGATCCCAGAGGCAGAGCTGCCTTAAAGGCATACTTGAGCATGCCAAAGTTTTCCCTTTCGTAGGAGGGAGGAAAAATAGAAGATATCTTTTTCATTCATGAGAATGTGAAGATTCCCTGTGTTATGCACAGCAGCAAGAAATCCTAAAATAAAACAATATTTTGCATTTGTGCAGAGATTATTTTTTCCTTTTCTAAACAAGAGCACCTTACTATCCACATTACTTTCCCCCTTTTAGAGATGGCACAACTGAGGCAGGGTTTAATGCACTGTTTTTTCAATAATACTGGCTAGCATTTTGGCTGCCATTGGTGTTAAACACAAATCGTTTCCTTGCCTGTTCCTTTGGTAACTTACACCTGAAAAGATTATCTAGATAAAGCAAATAAAGAACACAAAATCAGAGAGAACTCCTAGTGCTTGCTCAACCAATTGCTCAAGGTCACGCAGCAAGTCAGTGCAAGGGCTGGGAAAATATTTATGACTCCTATTTCTCAGATCATTCCAACCCTCAGGTCAGATAACACTCCAAAATCTTGAAAGATATTCCAAATGTCATATGAATTTTCTTTGAGAAGGGATGTAAATCTGAAGGATGGGGCTTATGGTAAGGAACAGCTCTTTCCTGTGAGCTATAGGTGGTGAGGTTTAGCTACATTCCTGTATGAGCAAATGTCCTCAAACTTTCAGGTATCCCAATTTTAATTTGAAAATGTATTTGATAACAAGTTAGCCTTTATCTCCTTATGATTCTCCTTCTACTTCTTCACAAAAAGTAAGGCAGAGAAATAACAATGAAAATATACAAATTTATGGTAAAGGAAACTATTTCAACATAGAAACTCAATAATTTGGAGGTTGAACCCATGTCCCTTCTGCCAAAATTAAGTATACACAGCATGCATAAATGCACCAAGAATCATGTTAATACCAGTTAGATGTCTTAGCTTTCTTCTCTCCTTACTAGAGGCTGCTCCAGAAAAAAGGGTGTCACTCATAAAAACTAGATCTCACATATCTGCAAAGTATTAGCTATCATCAAATCACTCAGCAAAAGGCAAACAAATCCCACCCAACAAAGAGCAAGCACTTTGTTCCTTCACCTCCAGCGAGAAATTGCACATGACAGGTTCAGATGACATACTGGAGAAAGGTGTGTGTTCTGCGAAGACCCTGAACCTCTTCAGGATGCAGTTTGCTAATGTTATGAGTTATTGTTCTGCCTTCCCTCATGTTGTTTAGTCACAGTGGGCTCGAGTATCAGAAATATGCTCTGGATTTTCATGGATGGTTACTTATCCATCTGGATCTACCTATACATTTATGTCATTTTGCTGAGAATAAAAACAGTGGCAAAGACATGCTCATTAAGGGTTTCAGATGTTCTGAAAGATAATTAAATTCAAAGCCAGTAAAAACATAAAAACTATGAGAGAAGCCACATCATTTTTGTTCTTGATTCCTTTAATACCTTAACTTCCATGTGAATCTTTTAGGTAGGCTTAATCCTGGATCATTTCTATGTGCACGGTTCAGTTAGGCAGTTTTATCCATAGTACAATAAAAGTGCACCAAACCAAAATGCTTCTGGTCAGCAGTGCTAAAATTTGTAAATGTTCCGTGTTTTTATATAATTATGAAAACTTTTTTGCTTCATCCTATATTACTTTACTTTGTTTTAATCTTATCTATATTCATTAAGGTAGAGACCAATGGTTTAGAATGGCAAATTTGTCACAGTCAACCAAAGAAGCAAAATCTGCATCTTAGAAATGCAAGATTCACCCATGACTTTGGCTTGGCTTTGTCTTAGTTGCCAGGAACCTTCAGTAAAATGGGATGCATTTATGATACTGAGGAAAAGCTAAATTGACATTCAACTAAAATCAAACAGAAAAGGGCAATGTACTTTAAGAGCTTTATGAGGAATAATGTAAGCTTTTGAGCAGTGGGACACCTTAAAACTGCACAAACACAGGGATATCTATTAAAAAAAGGAAAAGGAAACACAAGTTAACCAAGTAATTGAAAGCAGAAAATAAATGAAGAATTGTTAGTTGGATAGAAAGTTCACTAACAAAACAACACAGTAACTGAATCACCTTCAGTATTTGTGTTCTTTAATAAAAGGAGGCAATTTGTATCAGCACTGCTGCCCCAGAGCAAGTTTTGATCCTTCACATGCCCTTGGCATTAATGGGCTCAAGTTGAAAACCCTCAGTCTGTATTCCAGGTGCTTCAAAGTATACCTTCAGTTTATTTACCTTCATGGCAATCGGGTGAAACAAGCAATTATTTTCCCATTTTCCGTAATCCTCTTATATGCCAGCCCTTGAGCCAGTAAATTTTTATAAAATTAATTAAAAACAATATAAAATCTAATTATCATTTGATAAAGCACAGTAAAGTTCTCAGGAAGGCAAAACACTCGTTTGTCCTAGACAGCACTTTTTTGGAAGTCCTGCAGCAGGCATTGTACAGGACTGAATGAGACTCTGCCACACACTTCAGTAAACAGAGAAGGCTAAACATCTGCTCCTGGCTCTGACAGTGCTCAAGCTGCTGTTGTGACAACAGCAGAGAAACCCTGCCTTATTGTCCCTAGACCTTGCCACAACACTCAAACTGTCCTTGAGTAGAGCTCAGAGAGTACACGTCATCCTTCACAAATATTTACTTGAAGTTCCTTTAAACACTTGCTTCCCAAGTGTTATAACTGAAGAGCAGATGCTTTTCCTGAATTAAGGAACAATAAGCCTCACCCTAGCTACCCACACAGGTAAGTGTGTGCCCAGCTTGACCAACACCAGCTGGAAGGTATCACCTGCCCAGCCCAAAGGAGCAAACACTGGAGTTTCAGACATCAGTGAAAATTTCACACTTCTTTCTTCTTTCTTGCATTGAAGTGTAGATTTCATCCTATTTATGGATGCATAAGTAAATCTAAATAATTCAGAAAATGGAAGTTGAACTCAGAAAAAGGTGTCATGAGTCCATGTTGCAATACCAGCCCTGACAAGGAAGGAGGAGGGTGAGGTAGGACAGCACAGAGAGCACAGTTGCCGGCACAGCAACATGAGTGTGCCCATGAGCAAATCACTGAGCAAATCATGAACAAATCACTAAATGGGTGAGGTAGATATGGGGGAAAAGGGGAGGCCAGCACAGGGAGCAGATCTGAAGGGTAACAACAGAGCCAGGATCCCAAGCCCTGACTGCCACGAGGCTCAGACTGGGGCACACCACTGCCAAAGTCCTTGGCACAAGCAGCCTTAGGGCTGGCAGTGGTGTCTCTCTCACCCACTGTGATGCTTTGTCTCAGGGCATGGGGGTTAATTGCTGGGAATGTCAAATGAGGAGGGTTAATGATGAGCTGAAAGAAATTTCAGTATTGCTACTGAACCCTCTGATTACTTGAGTAACACTGTGGGAGTGAAAACTCTAATGCTATCATCATTTTCTTCCAGGCAGTTAATTCTTTTAGATATATTTATATATTTTGCTGTATGAGTACATGCACACAGATACATTTTCTCATTCCAGCAATGCTGGGACATGAAATAAGAAGCCTAGCACTTTTTGTCAGCGCTAGCCTGCTAAGATGCCATATCTGCAGCACTAGGAGAAATGAAGAGCTCCCTGAATATGTTTTACCTCTTTATTATGGCTACCTTATTATTCAATCTCCCGTCCTATTATCCAGAACTTATATACATTTATAACATGGCTGATACTTCTAGGTCATGTGTGTCCAGAAGTTTTCTGAATTTTCAGCACTTTTAAGGATTATTTTGTGACACGTTCTTATAAATAAGAATTTTTTTTTCTTGCAGCTCCAGTGCCACCTCTTCATCTGGAACTCTTATTTGAGAGCTAGTGAGATAACTGAATGTATTAACTATTCCTAAAGACATAGTTATACAAGTACTGCTTCACTCTTTCAAAATCAGTGCTTTAAATATAGCTAAAGAAACAAAACATTTTTCAAGGAAACTTCTAGAATTGTGAATAGTATCACAAATGTGTCTTTCTGTGTCCACCACAAAAAGCCAAGTGTAGATACCCATAATCTAATTCAAAATCCATGTGTTTTTATCTCATAATGAATGTCATTAATAGTTTGCTACAGAGTGCAAAAATCCCCTTTTGCTTTAGCTGTTCTGCTGCAATTAGAAATTTTTTTTTTCATTTTAATATTACTGCATTTCTCAGATTTAAGTTATTGCTATGTAATTGCCCAACATTTAAAAACAATGGCATTCAATCCCAGAACATATCACAGAGGAGTCTTAGCCAGCAGGAGATATCTATTTAATCACTACTTCACATTGTTACAGCGACAGCAGGAGAACTATAGAAAGAATTGCCTTAAAAATTAAACCGTGGAGGATGTTAGGACTGCCAAAGAATGGATTTCTAAAGAAAAAAAAAAAAGAAACTTCTCACACTCACAAACAAATCTGTTCTGGTTTTTGTGTGTTTTTTTTTATTAATAATAATGGTTTCCCATAATCATACAAATAACATTTAGGTTATTTCATTAAAATCAAATCAGGATACTCCAATCATGAAGACTCAGAAATTTTCTAGCTCCTTAAGACAGATGTTCAACTTACCTGCAGCGTTCTCAGGATGCAGCCTAGTGCTGCGATGCCCTGAACACACCCTGCCCTCGCAGTCACCATCCACCTCATGTGGCCACTAATGGGGCATTCCTAGTCCAGCAGCAGTTCTAAATGCATGGCCAGAGAGCTGGATAAAAACTCAGGTTAAAAACACCTGTCTTTTAAAGCCGAACCAATATTATTCATTAGCCTGCAGTGGCTACCCTCTGTCTTCAGTAATACACATTCCTTAAGCTGCTCAGGTGCTTTAAGCATCTACTCAAAAGGGCTCCAATGACTCTGAAAAAGCTGCAAACAATGTACTCACTGCCAGACTTTATTTTTCAGTGAATTCTACAAAGATTTTGTATCTTCAGGACTTCAGGTCCTTAGGTAGAACAAAGACTGTTTTTCTTCTGTGTTATACCGATATTAGGATTGTTGGTATCTTTATCAGACAAAGAGACCTTCTGAAAGCCTAAGTAAGCTTGTCAGGATTTACCAGGAATGCTTTGTATTTTCTCAAAGATCCAGCAGAGCCCACAGGATAAAACTTATTTTCCTGGGGAAAGTAGAAAATACCTTCCTGCTTTGTGCTTCACGCTAGTTTTTTTGGTTTTTTCTCACTTAAAGTAGCATTAATTTTGTTACTAGAAGGGCATCAAGTGGCGTATTTATCATTTACACTGTTTGTTAGCAGATGAGGGTTATCCCTGGGGGAACTTATGTGTGGTTGTAATACTCCAAAACTCCATGGTTTAGAATCAAGTAGAGCAGGCAGCACAGCTATTGACACAAACCAGCATCCCTCAGTGCTTGCACACTACCAGTACCAGAACTGATTATTCCCAATAACAAAATTTAAGATCTGTGAGCCATGATGTGATGGGGCATTTGCTTAGAAGAGGACTACATCAACTTGTACCAACTCCTTAACAACCATGGAATTGTACTTTTGTCTTCATGATTTCCTTCCCAGCACAGGGAAGGAAAGCCATGCTGAAACAAAGACCCATGGTGAGGCTGCCCTACTGCAGTAAGTACTAAATACTGGTTAAAATGGACAAGTGAGTTAATTCATAATATGAATTAAGTATTATTAATAATCCTAGAATCATTACGGTTGGAAAAGATCTCCAAGAACATCAAGTCAAATCTTCAACTGAACACCACCATGTTAACTAGACCCTGGCACTATGTGCCACATCCAGATTTTTCTTGAACAGTTCCAGGGATCATGACCCCATCACTTCCCTAAGCAGCCTGTTCCAACACTGACAGCCCTTTCAGTGAATAAATTCTTCCTGATATCCAACGTGAACGTCCCCTGGTGAAAGTAACTTGAGGCAATTTCCTCTCATCCTGTCACTACTTGCTTGGGAAAAGAAATTGACCCACACCTTACTAGAACATCTGTTCAGGGAATTGTTTACAGGGATAAGGACTCCAGACTAAATATCCCCAACTATCTCAGCCATTCCTGATAGGAGTTTCCTGCTAGACCTTCCCCCAGCTCTGTTGCCCTTCTCTGGACACGCTCCAGCACCTCAATGTCCTTCTTGCAGTGAGGGTCCCAGAACTGGACACAGCTCTTCAGCTGTGGGCTCAGCAGTGCCCAGTACAGGAGGACAATCACTGCTCCTGCTGGCCGCACCACTGCTGACACAGGCCAGGATGCCCTTGGCCTCTTGACCCCCTGGGCACACACTGGCTCATGTCCAGCTGCTGTCACCAGCATCCCCAGGTCCTTTCCCACTGGGCAGCTTCCCAGCCACTCTGTCCTCTGCCTGTGGCACTGCTTGGGGCTGCTGTGACCCAAGGGCAGGACTCAGCACTTGGTCTTGTTGAACCTCATTCCATTGGTCTTAGCCCATTGACCCAGCCAGTCCAGATCCCCTGCAGAGACTTCCTGCTCTCCAGCAGATCAACGTTCCTATCCAACTTAGTGTCATCTGCAAACTTACTGAGGCTGCACTCAATCCCCTCACCCAGATCAAAAGAGGCATCAAGCAGGACTGGCCTCAATACCGAGCTTTGGGGAACCTTATTGGTGATGAGCCACCCCCTGCATGCAGTGCCATTCACCACCAGTAATAAAATCTGTGGTATCTCTGCCTGACATTATATTGCATTGACTGGCCAACAATGCACAGCACCCCTATAACTGCACCTCCCAATCTGCCTAAAGTTGGGGATCTGGTCCTGTTCTAGCATTTAGTTGTCTTCTGAAAATTATACATTTCGTTTTCACATTTGAAAACTATATGGTTTTGGATTTCATCCTAGAGCTGGTATTGCTTTTCCTTCACACACATCCACACATCCACCCCATCCCCTTCACCTAAGAGAAAACTTTGCAAATAAAATAGTACTGTGGTTTATAGTTAATGATCTTTTGCTCTGACAGCATTATTTAAACAAAAGTTTTGTTGCTTTAGCTGTAATTCCACTGGCTAATTGGAGGACTTGCCCTTTTTTAAAATTTAAGCATTCAACTACTCCTTTGCGGTGGCTGAAAACTTTTAGTTGAAACAATTTCTGTGTGAGAAATGTCACTGAACTAAAACCACTTTCCTAAATATATAACAACCTTTTTTTTACAGCATTGTTTTATGGCAAAAAGAAAACGTATTTTCAACACTTCCAGACATTCATTTGTTCAGCTCCTTTGGAGTATGGATTTTAAACAATTAGGAGTAGCGCTCCATTATGTAAATTGTAAGGATAGAGTGGAGGAAAAAGGTTTACTAGAAATTTTAGCATTGTCAGTAAATGGACTGTGGCTGTGACACATTATTTCAGATGTTCTTGCCTTTATGAGAAAATAATAAATCCATGTGCTCCCTTTGTTTTTAGGAAATGGAATTTATGGATGTCTTATAATAGAGGTGAAAAAGTACCCAATGATGCACCGAATTAATTCCCATCTACTCATATTCAGGAGAGTTTTTTGAAGCATGTGTTGCTTCTTAGAAATCTCCTGTAGCATATCCGTACATTCAAGTCACCAAAGGTTTGGATCTTGGTTTTGCTCTAAAATCCCCATTGTATACCAAGACTTTTAAGACTTTGAGGCTGTGCCTGCAAAACAGTTGGACAGTCTTCAGGAGGTTTAGATTTAATACTGGACTATATGTCCCAGTGGACTTGGAAATGACAAATGCTGAGCACAGGTAGTCCCATGGAGCGTTCTGCTGGCACTTACTCTGAAGTCCCACACTCCAAGCTTTCTCTTATCCCCCACCCTATGGCCAGTAAGGTACTTGAGAAAGGGAACTTTTGGCTTTGAAAAAAACTTGGAAATATCATTTTATCCTCTGACACCTTCTGGGAAAAAAAGGATAAGTCTCTCCTAAATTTGACACAAAGACAAAGCTTCAGCCTTCTTGATGCTGTCAGTGAGTGGAGAGGCAGGGAAAAAGCTCTTATTGATTCCAGAAGGTTGAACCTAAAGGGACTGTGAAAATGCAGGTTTTCACACAGCTTTAAGAAAAACTATTTGTGCTTCAGAAATGCTAAAAAGTTGGTTTGAAGTTGTAAGCTGTGTCTAATGGCTTTAGGAACACTGCTATGTAAATTTGGAGCTGCAGAAGTGACTCAATGTGTACCATCTAGATATACACAGGAAAGTATATTCTGTGTGTATGAAGTGTGCCCTATCCCATTCATAAGACTCCTTTTTTTAGTTGTTTAGATACAAGAGATAAAAAAAATCCTCCTACAAAAACCTGGACAGTCTCCCTTGTGGAAACAAAGTGGTTTGATATATTGTGCTTGTTTACACACACACCTCTTTTATCTATGAAATGGTTGCAGTACATATTTTGCGACTCAAAGTTTGTGCACACAACTTTTTATCTCTCAGTGTCTGGAAAAGCTACATTAAAAATACTACATGCTTCTGAAGTTCTTCTCAATGTTTTCCAGGAGCACATGTAAAAAATGTTCTTGTCTGATACTGGAAGTGATCCCTATCAGTTCTAGTTCATAAAATTCCTAGAGCTTTCATTTTCATCCACTTTCACATTCTTCACAACCACTGGTATTGATATGCCATATAACAACCTCTCTCCAGGATGACTGCTGCAAATAAGTACTACTAAAAACATCACAAAGATTGATCCTTTTTCTTCTGCCCAGTTATCAATGTTCAAATGATTAGATAGTCCCCCTGGGCATAAACATGAATAACAAAATGAAGCCTCTGAGCAGCAGCATAGAACACTCTGGAGAGGCACCAAATTTTTCAGAGAGTTGGACAAACCTTAACCAAAATTTATATGTATTAAATCACTCTCTTTTATGTAAAAAAAGAACAAGATCATAACATCTATGGTCCTCTAGTCTACCCAGGGTTTTCCCTGGCCAGTTTGTGTTGAGATTGGCTTATTGCTAGGTCAGCAAACAAGAGGTAGACTCTGACACAGACCCCAGTGGCACCACTATGAATGTGTTTGCTTCAAGGCTGCACAGTTTCATTACACTTTAGATGAGCTGGTCTAACCTGTAAAAACAGATCAATAGCTCTATATGTATTAGCCTTGGCGTGGCAGTTTTTGTGATCTGGTGTACCTGCACACACACTCTTCTCACTGCACATGCTGCAAATAATTCCGAGAAGCATCCAGAATTTTTTAAATTGCAGTTTACAAGCCTCCAGTGCCCAGAAAGCCAGGAATTCCCTCTGCAGCAACACCATTACTCCTGCTGAGTCTGCTGAGTGGGGGAAAAAACCAGTCTTTGTGTATACATTTCAAGTGACTGTAAGAACATGTGACAGCACTTACCAGACATGCATGTTTACATTGTCATAGAATCACAGAACAGTGCGGATTGGAAGGGAATGAAAGGTCATTTAATTCCAACTCTCTGCTGCCATGGGCAGGGACACCTTCCAGTGGACCAGGCTGCTCAGGGACACATCCAATCAGACCTTGAACACTTCTAGAGCTGGAGTATGTAAAACTTTTCTGGGCAGCATTTTCCAGAATCTCATCTCCTGCACATTAAGGAATTTCTTCCTAATAGCCAATCTAATCTTGCCCTCTTTTTTGTTTAAAGACATTCATTCCCCCTTGTTCTATCACTGCTCACTCTTGTAAGAAGTCCCTCTCCTGCTTTCTTGTAGGTCCCCTTTAGGTACTGAAAAGCTGTGAAAAAGTCACCCCAGATTTGTTTTCTCCAGTCTGAACCATGTCAGCTCTCTCAGGCTTTCCTCATAGGAAAGGTGTTTCATCCTTATCATCTTCTTCTACACATACATTAATAAACAGCAGCAGGAACAGAAAAAAATAGAATACATGCAGCCCTGCTTCCTGGTATGATGACTTCTATAAGCTTGGGACTGAACTAAGATGATTACGAGCATTTTTACTTCATCCTCTTGACTGGGCTTTTCAGATGTGCAGAGAAGCCAACTGAACTACTCCATGTATAAAGAACAGCAGAGGAGAAGAGAAATACCCTGGACAGCAGCTCAGAGGTGAGTTACTTCCAACAATCCTTTAGTAACATTGAGTACCAATTTGTTTCTAAAGCAGCTTTACTCAACCACATGCACCAACAACAGATTCCACCTCCTCAAAACACCTTACTGGGTACCTGACTTCCACACTCCAAGAAAAAGACTTGCTCTTTCCTTTCAATCAAATGCCCATGTCCAAGGCAGCCTAATGCCTTTTTTTCTTCTGTAGCAGAAGCAACAGACATCTTGCCAGGTCCATCTACAAGAAGGGAAGGAATTTTCTCAAGACTCTTGAGTTGCAGGCACACTGGATCTGGAGGATCTTCAAGTCTAGAGGATCAGGGTGCAGAGGCTGGGGAACAGAGTGGGGAGAAATTTCCCAGGGAGAAATGTTGTTATTCTGGCTTTTTTTACTTCTGAAGAGGGGGAATACAGCAGCAATGCTTTGAGGAGAGCAGAGTATATAGGATTAGTGGGTTTAGAGTAAAACAACAGAAGCAAAACTGTGGAGATACATCTTTGCTTGAAATACTAGCAGGACCTTGTTTTGGCTTACACTTCCTTTATTAAGTATTGTCTTCCAGAAATGAGATGCAGAAGTTTGGTAAATTTGCTTTAGTGATAGGTCATATAGCACCAATAAAAAAGGTAGTGGGGGAGGAAGCCCATTCATTCCAAATTCTTAATAGCTAATGAAAACTGTGACAGAGTCATTACTGCCATAGGGGTTCTGGTTACCTCTGTGGATACAAGATTTTTCTTGGCCCACAGTCAAATGCCATCTCTGCAAAGAGCTCACAGCAATTCTGCCCCTGGGGGGTTATTTTGGAACCACCGACTTAGGTGGCACTGTTGGGTTTACTGTTTTCTTGTGAATGTTCCCAGACATTTTGGTGCCTGCCTAAGTACAGGACTCACCAAGAGCAGCCAATACAGGTCATAAAACACTGTAAAAAGAGAATTTCCATTTCAGCTGTGCCTCTGTCCTGAATTCAGGATGGCTACCTCTGAAGCACAACACTTAAGGGTGCTTATGATTCACAAGAAGTTTCCAGCCCACACAGTAGTTGCAGCTTTTATCTCTTTGGCTTTGATCTCCTCTGTATTCTCTTAAATATAATTAAACCTGTCACATCATTTCCCATCTTACAGCTTTCTCTCTGAAACAAAACATTTATGCACAAATTAGGAATTTTAAACAAAGACAGTTCCAAAGAGTAATAAAATATATTTGGGACATTTCAGCTCCACCTCATATATCATTTACTGGCAAATGTGGTGCATTCCATTCTAACTCCTGAACCAGAACATTTTATTTCATTTTTTCTAGCACAGTGTATTTTACTGCAACTTTTATTAATATTTGCCACTGCTAACTTGGAATCTTCTTGTGACGTGAATTTGACAACTCTGGCATAAAACAAAGCACAAGTCTCTCTCACAAACTGCATTAACTCCATCTTGTGGTTTGACACATTGATTTAACTAATGAAAAATATCTTTAAGGAAATAAATTCTTTGAAACTTTTGACAATTCTGTGCATTGTTCACAGTTTTACCACAGGCCAAATCTGTATTTGCCCCTTTAAACAACTGCACAAAAGCTCTGTGTCTAAAGAGCTGTGAAGTGCACATTATTTCTATGAACCATTCATTTTATTCCTTACTGTGTATGCAGTTTTCCACAGCAGAAAGAAACAAAAACCAAACCATTTTTCAAAGCTGTTTTGCATTGTCCTGTTAAAATCTGAACGCAGTCCTCTAAATTGTTGTATCTTCAGGAAGAATTCACCACTTTTTATCAGTAAGATCTTCCCTAGCATCTCTAATTGCAATATCCCTTTACATTCCAAGTTGTTGCAGGTTTATCCTCACAATGCTCCCTCCCATCCCACAGCAGCAAAATTATTACTGTCTTACAGATAAGATGGTAATGATTACATGATTACTCACTGCAGCAACAGAATTTTGAAGCATAGCAAATTGTTATTCCATGCTGAAGGAATGCTTTAACACTGACACTAGAATCCTCTGCAAATAAAAGGAAAAATTAAAAATAGCTTGTTAAGAGCGACACCTGGGATGATTAACTCAAATGAACAGAATGGATTACATGAAAGACTGATGAGCTACATGAAAAACTACAGAAACTACTGAATGCACTGTGCTGAATTTCATCAAAATTGTACTTGAGTTACAGGACAGGATGTGATGGCTCCCTCAGAAGGGCAGCAGCTTGTGGTTAACACCGTAAGAGATAAATCACAAAAGGCCCTGTACTTTACCTTGCTAGATCATGCGAAGAGTTTCTCTAAACTCTATCTAAACAGGGTGTTGCCAAGTCAGAAGCCCTGTCCAAATGACCTGAGCCAGGTGAGGGCAGCCAGAATGAGGTAGAGTTGCTGTGCCCATGTACTTTGAGTGTGATTGCATCAGTTCTTGTGCTTCCCAGGACCACTGGGGCAAATGCACACATGCAAGAGCTTTCAATGTTTCTGAAGGCAGCTATTGCCTAATACCAGCCAAATGACAAGTCTAGAAACCAGAGATCCTGGATTTAGCTAGTTTATCCATAAGAAGATTAAAAAAGGTTCTATTTGGTTTTAAGAACACTTAGAGGGGGGAAAAATGAACAGCAGGTATTTCCTCAAGCTAACAAAAGATGACACTGCAAGGTGTTGTCAGTGCATGAGAACAGAAGCTAAGCTACATAAGTTTCAGGGAGTTTAACTGATGAGATTTTTTTCACCCTTAATTCAAGTCTCATGATATCGGGATTTTTCATAAAGCCTCCAACTGCTGCAATTACTTCATTCCTAGCATCAGTGTTTCCACTTAAAAAAACCCAAAACTATTTATATCCCTCAGTGACTTCAGACAAAATACATTTCAATTATGAACACTGAAGTCAAAATTACAGAACAAGAATGAAAAAAAAATCCATAACTTTTTAATGTATTATGTTGGCAATGGGGATATTAAGCTAGGAATTAAATGCACAATAGTTTTAAGTGAATATAAGAGGTACTTACCAACAGATTGTACAGATGTGTTGCCCCATTACATGGAGTCCTTAATTTGCACGAATATCTGGAATGAAAGAAAGTTTATTCAGTCTCTTGAATATGAAAATATTAAAGGTATTTTGGCTTATGTTGTGCAAAAAATAGAATTAGATGCCTGTCATGCTTCTTCCCCAACTTTAAAAAATGCCCACAGAATATGATTCCCAGCCTGTGTCCTTTTTGCAATGCATCCTGGAGAGATGCTCTGTCAGCCTCACGCTGCAAATATCCTGCAAGAGCTGTCTTGTACCTTCTCAGAGGGTTTGTTATCTTTCAGTCACAGATCTTTGGTACTGCTACTTAATAAAAGCTTCAAAGAAAAAAGAATAAAAAGAAAGGAAAACACAAGTGGATGCTCAGAATGAAAGGATGAATAAACAAAACAGAAGCCCAGTACCTTGAGAATGTGTGACTAGTCTGAGTCTGTGTTTTACAGGTGAATGAAGGCTAGACAAGTAAGTACACAGTGGTCTTGAAGACAGAACATTCTCTTTTAGGGGGAAAAATCAAAAAGAAAAAGAAAAAAAAAAGAAAAAGAAAAAAAAAAGAAGAAAAAGAAAAAGAGAAAAGGTACATAATCCAGTTCTTTTACCATATGTTGTATAAGGGTTTTTTCAGTCATAACAGACATGATCTGATGTAACAAGTTTTGTCAACAGCTTGATGTGCCAGCACAATCTGACTCAAGAGAACCTCAAAGGAACTGAGTTTTTTTGTTTCAGGTGTGCTTTGTTTAGAAACACAATCTTTTCCCACATTCCAGTCTTCAAAATAGTGCCAGGTTGGAGCAGACTCATATTGCTGGAAGACACAGATACTTTTGCTGAGCTGACAAGAGGATATCCCTTCTAGATGTGCTCTGTAAAGCATGTGGGGCTGTCATTTGTGTCTCATTAAATGAACTGAAATGCTGAGCTAGCAGCATAGGTTTTTATTTATAGAGCCCTACTCTTTCCAATATGTACAGAAGATAGTGCCTAATACTATCTTCTGTATTATATGTAGGACTATCCATACTTCTCAGTTTGAGCACTGAAAGTATTCATTTTGGAAAGAGAATACAACCAGTTGTGAACACCACATTAAGGCTCTACTTTGAGAACACTGTCTAATTATTGTATCAATAAATTGTCTCATTTATCCTATCTAAATGGAAATTTTCTTTCCTTGTTCTCTTGTACTGCACTTAGTCCACTGCTGACATCTTGCACTCTGCAAGCAAAACCAACTCAGTAGTTACCAAAGACTCATTTGAAGAGCAGAAGCGTGAGCCTCACATAGTTCCTCATTCTCACAGAAAAGCCTTTGGGACATGCTGCAGAAATAGAGGAAAAAGTTAAAAGGATACAGAGAAATATTATCAATCATTGTTTGTGATTTATTTGGCTAAAAGATAATACTAGTTCTTCAGTTGTCCAAAGTGAGACACTGTATTTCTAATTTCTATTGTAGAAAAAGGGGAGATATCATATAGGAGGTAGGTGGGAGAGTATGATCTTCAGCTTGCCATGATATAGTTGTGGAACATTTAAGGTTATTTACTAGGGCAGGAAGAATTAAAATAATTGACATTTATCCCTTCAAACAAACAAGATCTAAACATAAATCTTCAGCATGGTCAGCATGACTTAAGGAGAGCAAAAGCCCTCTGCAGTGGCTGAGGTATGGTGCAGACCTACACATTGACAGAAATATCAAAGAAGCTTGATGACCTACTTCAGACCACACAAAAAAAGGAGGTGAAATTCTGTCTTCAGAGAAATAGGTTAAAAAGTTATATTACTTGACCATTTTCTAATTGACTTAGAGCTACAAAACACCTTCAAAAGATTGTGAGCAACAGTGTGACAAATAAACAGTGAGAGACATAGAGTAAGGGAAAGAAAAAATGGAACAAAAGTTGCAAAATTGAAAACATAATATAAATTGCATAATCATGGCGGTCAATAACATTTACAACTGTGGCATTCCTTGAGATCTGTGAAGACTTAAGGGGCATGAATGGAAAAAAAGAAAAAATCCCTACAATTAGGAGAGTCAAATTTTGTTTGAAAACTTCTCCCAATCTCTCTCTGTCACCTCTAGATCTAGCTGGAGAAATCTGGTATTTTTGTAGCTGGCCAAAAGTTGGTAGGAAAACTTCACTCAATTCACTTGAATATTTTTAACTTTACAGCCTTTGGGAGAGTTTGCTGGACTTCACTTCTAATGAATCAGGGAAGTCAGTGTGTTCCAGTGAATTTCTAAAAAAAAAACAGCATAAAAATGGGTGTGACAAAAAGTGTCTTGGAAACCACTGAGACATGTACAGAGTGAGTATTCAAAAACAGATAAGCAAGAAGAGCAGCAACCTAAACCAGTACAAACACTACACACTTCAGCTGATGCCTCAGGTTTTAGCTTTTGTATCTTTCAGATTCTATTCTGCCTTAGTGTGCAAGTCTAGGCTTCACATTAGGGGATGGTAAGCTCTCTTCACATAGTAGGTAGACAAAACAATTCCTTCTCTAACTGGGGACCAAGGACAGCCAACCCAGATCTCTTGCCCAGGAGCATAAACAACGGTAGGTGGACTGAAGGGAGAAAACCAAGAAGGGTGGGACTTCATGGGCTAAAGCTATAACTGGACAATTAACTCCAATATGCAAATGGACCAGAACTTATAAAAGTGTGAGACTCTGTGAGCAGTCATCCATTTTGTGGCTATTTTGGGTTGTACTGCCCAAGGTGGATCTGTTGAGGCCTCTTAATAAAATACCTACTTTATTCTTTAGCTCCATCTACTCTCTGTTCTAGGTCAGCCTTCACAAGGCGTCTCAGCCAGGTCTGCTTTCTTTGCATATTTGTCTCTTGACTGGATCCAGGTATGGCTTATTCTATGCTCTTATTTCTAAATACAGGAATGTCTAAGTCAAACAATCCTTCTGTTTCCTGTTGCCCTCCACACCTGAGCAGTGGAGATGAGAAGCCTTTCAAGAATCACTCTGTGTGCTGCCATCATTTGTGTTGATAATACAGAGAAAATATTCTTGTGCACCCAGCACCATCTCAAACACAGTGTAAAGGGTGCTGTGCCTAATTACAATAGGTGGTTTTTTGTCAAAGGCCTTGAGAACAAACTGTGTGTGTTATTTGTCAGGAGAGCTGCTCCAATTGTTAGCAAGGCACACCCATAATTCTTTGTGGGCTTGGCGTGTTGTTTCTGCTTTCACTGATTAATGAGATAGTGCCCCTTATGGCAGGTCACAAATTGGATTCTGTAAAAGAGGACATTAGAGGTTTACAGCTTTTTTTGGGAAAAGAAAGAAAAAGCAAAAGCAAGCAAGAGCATGACACAATGGGCATTGACCAGCTCTATTGGAACTTTGTCATTATAGCACTAGGGAACAAATGATAATTTCTCTAAGACTACTGATATTCTGATCTACAGCACAGACACGTTCAGCACATTTTCATCCTTGAGACTTTATTCTCACTGAATCTTGTGTGTAAACTTAGTAAGGTCTTGGTATGTGTCCCACTCTCCCTAATGTCCTTGGGAAACATGAAGAGCTCCTCAGCAGCAGGCTGACTTTAGGTGCCCCTCCATCACTTCTGAGAAAGGACCACTTCAGAGCATTGGTAGCAGCATAACAAGATTGAGAACCTATTGAAACCACCTGCATTACACAGTCCATCACAGCTACTGACAAGGCACATTACCCAGGTGATATCCATCTGATCTTTCACTGCAGTGATGGCACTTTGGTGAGCTGTTAAGGCAGGAATTGCTCTTTTCATCTGCCATAGTCTAGCAGTTCGACAGAAATATTTGGTATTAACTAAATGATATGATGGTCAAATATACTTTATTTTTAATCACTGTTTGGATGATTTATTTTGTGTATATTCAATCTAATGGGCAAGTACTTCCAAGAGTGAACATATTAAGCAGCTCTGGAAAAACCTACAGAAAACAAGATTCTAAATCTGCTTGCCGTGCATTAATCAAATGGCAGAGTAAGCAAATATTGATATGTAATTTAATCTTACAAACTGTCCACAAATAAAGACATACAAATCCATACAGAGGGTTTCCATATATCTGTCCCTTGGTTCATAAACAAGCATAAGCCTCACTGTTTATAAAGCAGGGAACATGAGTTTAGGAATGTGCTTCCTAATCATCTGAACTAGAGAGTGCAAAAATCTATCAATGGCAGCTTTTAATTAAAGGCAAAACAGACACTAATGCCAAAAGCAGCCTCACAATGGACTTGTGCATGATGGCTGGACACATTTTAGACAGGTTGGTAAGGTTTGCACAGGGCTTTAGGGCACGACTCTTAATGGCAGGATGTTGCCAATCTGCAAACAGAGCTCATCAGCGTTAGCAAAATTAACTGCAACAAGTACCTGCAAGGAAGGCTGTACTGTAGGCAAAGAAACTCAACCTCTACTGAGGCAGAGATAAAAAGCTTAAAGGTGTCCTACTCCTGCCTAAAATGTGCCATTGCTTTAAAAATTATACACCCTGGCTCTGAGTGACCCTGGAATAGAGCTGTCCCTTCTACATCTGGGCTTCCACAGCTCTGCTGTGCCAAATCCTGCACAGGTACAAGGATTCCTTCTGTATGGCTGGTGTAAAACTCTCTTTGAAGGTGCAGCTCTTGACAACAGACATCTCTGAAGCAGAGACTCCCTGCAATGCCTGTAGAGAGCACACTGGAGAGGATATCCATGCTGCTGGCCCATGCTGGAGCAGAGGAATATTCCCTCAGAAGAAAAAGCCCATGGTGGAGCAGGTCTGTCCTGAAGGACTGCTGCCCATGGAGGACTCACACCAGGGCAGGGGAACAATGTGAGAGGGTAGGAGAAGCCAAAGAGAGATATCAGGGGATCACAGCTGCCCATTGTCCATCCCCCTGTGCTGTTGGGTAGGGAAAAGCTGAAGAGTGGTATCAGAGAGCGAAACTGAGCCTAAAAGAAGCCATGATTTGTGGAGAATCCTAATTTTTGGTATGCTTAAACTCATGCCTTGGACTGGAACACATGGGACAGGCATGCTCCTTTCCTGCCTGGGCAGGGCATTAGTCTGATGCTCACACAGGTGGATCACTTATACATACAATTTACAACCCTCTGAATTCCTGCCTTTTCTGGCTTACAATCAATAAATGGCTTCTGTTGTTTACTTAAAATAATTTGATTTAAATACCCATTAAACTATTGCAAAGGTCAAGACCAAGATTCATAAATCTAGGGACGAAGAATGCATGTGCAGAACACCAAGAAGAAATGGAGCTATAGGAAATAAATTCACAATGCAATAATGAGAGATTAAACAGATGATACAAGTATGATTGATGAGCTTTATCATAGAAAAATTGCAAAAGCTCTCTGATTTCTTCTAGAAAAGGATTATGGGTATCAAAACCTCAGAATTTATTATTCTGATACATATCACATATGAATTACTTCAAGCACCTTTTAGCACAGTGACAAGAGCCTTCCTATCAGGAAAACTACATTTCAAAGACACAATAAGCATCTAGTTTCCTTCATTAGAAGGAAACTCTATATACAAAACAATAAAATATTGAAATAACAGTACTGGATATCAGTGCAAATAAAACACACTCTTCCTTTCCATAGGCCACATCCAGATGAGGACAAGAACCTTTCACTTAAACTGGTTTTGATATTTCTATACTATGAAGTCCTAAATCTAATAGTGTTTTTTCATAGAACCACTAGTTTCTGCAGAAAATTGAATATGTGGCTGTCTTGCCAGATAAAGCATTTTCCGTCAAGTGTATCCACCAGGCCATAAGAGAATTGTCTCTGTAATCCATGCCAAGGAAAGTCTTTCCCTACCAGAAGAATTCTTTTCTCTATCAGACTCCACTGTAAACTAAAAACTTCCTGTGTCTAACTTCTGAGCTGCTGCATTCACTCGTTGCTGTGATTTTTGCTGGCACATGCTCTCTCTGCCCCATGGACCTGCTCACCAGTGCTGCTTTGGCAATTCTGTGCAGGTGTGAGGCCAAAGAGTCACCTTCCACATGCAAAGATTTAAATCATTTCTAGAACTGTTGGCTCCTGAGTGTGTGGAAGGGACACAGGAAGGCAAAGCTGGCTGCACAGACCCTTGAATAAATGAGAAGAGCCTTAGGGCACCTAGAGGCAGTTCAAGCAGAAGGAACTACCCACATTTTGCCTTTTGCACTTGATGCCCTGTAAAACTTAGACCTTGGAATGCTGTACTCATTGGAAAGAAAAGTCCTAAAATATCACTGCTTACAACATGAGACACATTGAAAATTCTCCTCTGATTGCAACACTCCTGTCTCCTTCCTCCCTTCCTTGTACTTCCCAGGGAAGCAGTGATGTCCTGTGAAGAAGCATGCACCAGGCTCAGTTCTGTGGCATGAGTGTCATACAGACTGTACAGAGCATGTGTTTGCTGTAATGCAAGATGAACCTGATTTGGAAAACATGTATGTTTATGAAAATCCAGAATTTTAGAAGCATATACTGTACATAGGCAGATGGAGCAAAACAGAAATATATATATATATATATTATATATATATATATATATATATATCTTATTTATCAAGCTTGCAAAAGTACAGAACAGTTTGTAACAGGAATGTAACTTGCTAGGTTGTCTCTACAGAACATATAGGACATAACAGAACATGTAGGAGTTTAGTTGTTAGGTAAAGGCCATAAAGATAAGAAAACTCAGTAAAGCAAGACAGGTATGGTTGAAACCCAAAAAGCAGAACCTTTTGCTTAAGGAGCCAGCAAGAACCAGGCTCCTGGTTTTGGCCAGGGCAAACTGACCTGGGAGAAAGCCAAACCCAAATACCAAGGAAGATGATGTTCATTAAAGACTCCTGCCCACGAGGCATGGCACCACCAAAGACTAATTAAAAGATGAAGCACAAGGAGGTGGAGAGTGGACAGGGAATGGGCAGGCAGGGAGGTGTGGGCTTGTAGGATCAATGTTTATTTAAACCTGGAACCTGTCTCACCAGGTATGCATGTAAGGTGGAAATATCCCCCATGCGTCCCAGCTGAAATAAAATATACCTGCTTTACAATTTTAATTGTGAAGTCCTTTTTCACCAACTCAAACTAAGGTTCTGTGCTTAAAAATGGTACTTTGTTTCCCTGCAAAATGTAAACATGGGCTCTAACAAACTCTGAGCCACAGATGAAGGCTTCCTGAAGCCTTTCAGAAAAAACATAAGGCCTTGTTCCAAAGATAATGGAAGATACAGCTCTGGCAGAAACAAGGAGAACAAAAGGGAAATCAGGCTCCTGAGAATGTCAAAACATCTTTCCCATGAGTTATAAATGTATATATTTTTTTCAATGTTGCAATTCACAGAGAACAGCTGAATTTTCTGTTTCTCCATGGTGTAAAGTGTTTTTGTAAGGATTTCTAATCACAATTTGCCCTTTTGGTTTCATTTGAAGTTAATAAGGTACATGGTGTGGGAACTGTACCTATCCAATCTGGCATGATTCTTTAGGCTGTGAGATAAACACACCGAATTATTGCCCATTGAAAGGGATCACTATGCAGTGACAGAGGAAATGGCAAGGCAGCAGAAATCAAGAAAGGATTTCAAGTAGGTAGATCTGAAGGGGGAAAGGTTGCACCCAGCGTCTGGTATTTCCAGGCTGCTGTTTTAAAATGTGTGTAGCTTGTTTGTAATTGGAAGTTTCAGGTATCAATTTTGATTCTTGTTTGGATTGCCAGCTATACAGAACATGTTTTTTAGATGGAAAACAGAAAAGAAAGATCATTACTGTCTCATGCTCTGGCACTGGATACCAGTGTTTTCCAGTCTGCGGAGCTGCAGCATTGACATCTCTGTCATTCTAGGTACAGCAAGAGAATCTCAGTAATTTATGGATTGCATCATACATAATGAGTTTGTAGCAAAGCATTTTCTAGATTTGCTCCACTGATAACATGCACCTTAGGTGATACAACTGCATCAGTTCATTAACTGGCAGTACCTTCCAAACACATCAAGTCTTCTTTTATAGGTCTTTTGTGCTGAAGAGTTATAAGTTCAAATGAAATAAAAATTGTGGTACATTTTTGTCCCAGATCTGAATTAATGTTCTTCTTGTTTTTTAAAGGAAGATCTTAACAAATTTTCTAGATTTGTTCTCTGATATCACTTATCATTCAAGGATGATATAATACTGTATTCATAATTTAGGCCCCTATTCTTCATGCATTTCTGTCTAATGTGGGTTTAACCTGATTCCTAATGAAATTTGTTATTTTTACCGCATTAAGAAATAAAGTGTCAATTTCTAAAAGAAACTGATGAGTTTTAGCTCCTACAAGCTACAGATGTTAATTAGGATCCAGGCTATATTAGGTTTTTTGGTTAGCATTTTTTTTTTTTGTCTCAACATCTAGGACTTAAAGGTAAGGTTGTTAACTGCCTTTAATTAGAAAATTGACTTTACATTCTCTGACATTTGCTCCGCATTTTTTTCCACACTTGACTCAGTGGAAATTAATATGGAAATGATACAAGGGAAGGTGTCACTTTCCAGTTGCATTTGGTTGTGACTATTTCCTTTTTAAAGAAGGAAATATTAACTGCCTGTCTCTGTAGATGCCTCTCTTATTTTGACATGATTCTCTGATCCACTCTTACCTTCCTGGTGCCCCTCCCCACAGCTGCATGGTCACGCCCCCACACAGTTTCACAGGAAGGGGAGGGCTCCCTGTCCTGTGCAGGGAACCCCACAGCAACACTCCCCAGCTGACAAACAGCACAAGCATTAATTGCTGCCTGCATCCATTTGTGTGCCAAATCTAGCTGTTTTCTGTCTCTGAAGAAAATTGCATACAAAATCAATAAGCTCAGGGAAAACGGCTATAAAAATGCAATTCTTTAAGTGGTAGGAAAGTAAATTGCCTATACTGCTCAGGTAGCTTTGGATTTGTTGCCTGTTTCCATATGAGAGATTTCCTTCACAATAACTTAAGTCTCAGAAATTATTGTTAGTCAGTATAGGCTTAAAAGTCTGATGCATTAATCTTTATATATGTTCCTTTCTATTGCCTCTTGCTTTATTTATGGAAATCATTTTGCTGGAGTAATACCATAAGCTATACAACTTGTTTTCATGAGGAACTGAAGTTGTAAAAAATAACTCAAAGTAAAACTAGACATGAAATATCATTTGAAAAGCACCACATAAAAATTACAAATATTTATTACTTGTAGTAAATATTGTGCCAGTTTCTATGTAGGTGAGGCTTTTTAATACTGCTACAAGCCACTATTTATATCTCTTCTTTATCATCCAGGAGTTTAAAACCTCTCAAGTGCCTCCTCCTTACTTTGAGAATTCACAGGCCACCTAGTATCTTTTAACACATAGCCCATCGAAACAATAGATTTACAGCTCTGAAAATAAACTCAGACTACATGCAAGGGCTTTGCCCACAACAGAGACAGTGGTGGGGTTTTATTGGATAGAAAAGAAAAACTCACTTTTTGCAAAAGTAAAGTAACTAAATCTCACATGAATGGCAGTAAAATATAATATGAAAGGATTTTATTTACCTCCAGTATCTCATCAGCCGTTCTCAAACTGGTTTGATTCTTTTAGACTCTCAGTGAGCTCCAAGCTTTTATACCAGCAAGCCAGACACTCATCTTGGAAGAAACCACCAGAGGAGTAAGTACTGTAGATGCCATAGTGTTTACAGCACCTGGTCCATGAACTAAAGAAGAATAATGAAATAAGTAAGATAATTAAACGTGTGCAAATAAACTGAGCTTGATTTGCATCTGTATCTCTGGAGCTGGGTATGTAAATACCAGTCTTTATGCACTAATGTTGCACCTGCAGGAATAATCAGAAACAGTGTTTCTGGCGTGAAATGCTTTGCCTAGGTATGAATGTAAAATTATAATTAAAAAAAAAAAAAAAAACAAAAAAAAAAACAAATAAACACCAAAACAAATCCACCTCTAAAACCTGTGAAGATCTTGATTCTGGGATATTGAGGAGATAGGGAGGGAGTTAAGAAATAGTGATTTAGTTGGTATCTGAAAACCTCCATCTAAACTTTTCTCATTATCTGTCATCCTGGGAAGTGTCTCCAAGCCTGTTACTCTGTTCCCACCCATGTCACTGCAGTCACAAAAGGTAACAATTACTGCAACCCTGTGGGCACCATGTGTGTCCCACAGTGGGGCTGCATGCGTGGGGTGTATGATATCAAAAATATATCAGGGTATTTTGCAGGCATTTCAGGATTTAAATACTCTTAATAAGAGAATAATCTGATTCATTAGAATTACAGATGACAAAGAATTTGTACACCTGCTTGATTTAAGCATACTGACATCACATCAGCCATCTTCGTGCTCACAGTAAGGACGGTATGTGAGCTCTATGGTGTAAACAATGCTCCCTCATCCCTGCCTAACCACACTAAAAGGGCAGATGCTTTTCCCAGAATCTCTCCACTGTTCTGCTAATTAAAATACCATTTACATGAGTGAAACTCTGCAAAATTGGTATTTTCTGATTTTGTTTTGAAAATAATATAAAAAAAGTGCAAAATAAAAGAAACATAAATTGCTGTAAAAGTGACTCAAATCTAATCTATTCCCAGGATTTATGAATAGGATTATAAACAGCTTCATTTTGTGTAATTCACAAACAAGTTTAAGCTTTGTTGTGATTGACCAGAGCCGTGCTTCACAGGCCCAAATCCCTACCTAAACATGCTTCTTTCTAGTGGTAGATAACAATATCAACATTCAAATTAATTAGTTTACAAAATGCCATATAAACAGCTCAGAGCACGTCTAAACCTCTTTTCAAATTGGTTTATAATTTCAGTACTGACAAAATAATTGTGTTTTTAATTTTCAGTAACCTTGTTGAATATTTTTGTAGAATCAGAGAAAGGAAAGTGAGTAGGAAAGGACTCACAAGGATCACCAATCCAGCTCCTGGCCCTGTAGAGGACACCACAAGAATCACACCCTGTGCCTGAGAATGTTGTGCACACATTTTTTGAACTCTGTCAGGCTTGGGACTGTGACCGCTTCCCTGAAGAGCCTGTTACAGTGCCTGGTGGTTAGCTTAGTGCTCAGGTAGAAGTTGAGCCTTTACACAAGCCTGTTAGCCTCAGTTTATGTCCTGAAACGGTAACTAAATACCTGACAGGTCCCCCAGGGAAATGTGGAAGGTCCATTTTTTTGCAGGATTTTCAGAGCTGGTGAAAAGATGAAGCAATGATGACCAACACGCTGCCTTTGCAGGAGTTGAACAGAAGTTGGTATCGCTCCCTTAGCCTGCAGACTGACAATGGTCTGTGATTCCTAGAGACTGTTTATAAAATAATCAGAATAACAAAAAAAAACCAAAAAATTGAATATTCCTATTTCCACAGGAAACAGATACTTTATATCAAGGAAAATGCAAGCAAGAAATGCATGCTCCTAGGCCAGTTATATTTCCAAATGATCCTTTAGGAAAACTCCAGATGAAACTGTGGCAATTCTGAGATTAAAACAGCAGTTCCTATACACCCACATGAGAACTATAAGCTTTAAGCATACCAGTCCAGCTGGTATGAAGAAGTATCTTTCAAAGACTAATCCTTAAATATACACAGGAGCTGTAGGGTAAGAGTTTGCATTTTAGTTAAGCCACAAAAGGAAAGAGTTCAAAGTATTTCCCAATGCATGTGGCTACTCACAGATCCTCACCTTGCCACAGGCACCTGACAAAACTCAGAGGGAGCACTTGAGCTGGACAAATGAATATTTTTTAATGCAGGTCACTTAAATGTAAAATGCCATCAAGGAGCACAATCCTGCAGCTGGGTGAATCCTCTCCTGTATCTGATTCACCACAAACCATGCTGCACTCTCTCTCCAGCCCCACCACCTGTGCTCCCTTTTTCTGTGCCCAGCATTCAGCAGAGCCTGCCTACAGCTCTGATGTCTGTGAAGAAATCCAGCCTGCTTCCTCAAAGTGCTTTTTGCCCAGGCCCAGGAATACAACACACAACAGCTTGCAAACTACCTGGCAGCCACTGAGTGCCTGCACACCTTCATGTGATTCTGCGCAGGCAGCATTTTAACACAGTCCCATAAGCATACGAATAGAGGATTTAAAATTCTCTACAGAATGTTTTCTTTGTTCATTTTTCAGTATTGCCTGCTATCAAACTTGTAACAATTTTGGTTTGGTTTGTACAGCTTCTTGCATGATAGGGCTCTGCTGCCTTATGAGGATCAATGCCTACATGTTCTGTTCATGTAAATGGTAATTAATTATTTGAAGAGTTTGTGCTCATCTTTGCAGTGCATTTGGGCTACACAAACATTTTTACAAATGCTGGCAGCTGGCAAAATACTGGTAAATAATGAGTAATATAACTTCGTTAATAACAGAAAACCAAACACATTGATTTCATTACAAATCAGCCGTTGGTACTTGCGGAGAGCAGTATCTTTCTCCATATTGCTAATTACTTCAAAACATCAAAAGCTTTGAGCACTCTAAATTTCATAGCTTAATTACTCAAATGGAGAGAGATTTGCATTTCAGGTAGACAGACCCATTGAAATTAGACTGTTATTATCACTTTATTTTGACACCTAATTACAAATAAGTACTTTAGGTCAGATGACTGATTGCATCCAAGATCTGCTGACATAGCAGAAGGGCAGTTGAACAAGGAAGAAGTCAGCTTAAAGTCATCTTTAAGAGCTCCCACATCTCGGCATAATTTAAAGTTTTAGATATGCCTGCAATAGCCTTCAGAAAACAATTATTCTAGGCAAAGACCTTGGCATTTCAGCAGCACTTAAGCCACTCCATCTTCTTATTTATCTACTTCTACACTCTGAATTAGGGCTTTTTACTCAGTTTGTGTGGCAACCCAAAACTTCTGATAGTGAGGGAGAACATCTCCCAGATGCTCCCAGAACATCTGCCAGAAGCTTGCGTGTGTCTGACAGAGCCAATGCTAGCTGATTCCAAGATGCATCTGACTCTGGCCAAGGCCATCACCAGCAGTGGCACTGCCTCTGGGATAATGTAGTTAAAAGGGAAAAGAAAAAATTATTGCTGAGAAACAAGTTGAAGCCAGAGAAGAGTGAGACAATGTGATAGGAACAACTATGTAGACATCAAGGTCAGTGCAAAAGGAGGGGGAAGAGGTGCTCCACGTGCTGGAGCTGAGATTCCCCTACAGCCTGGAACACTCCATGCCAGAGCAGGTGGATGCCTGAAGGAAGGAGTGACCACGTGTGAAGCTCTCACTGGAGTAGGCAGGACCTGTGGACTCAAGGAGAGAGAAGCCCACGCTGGAGCAGGTTTGCTGGCAGGGCTTGTGACCCCAAGGAGACCCCACACTGGGGCAGCCTGTGCCTGAAAGGTTGCACCCCATGGAAAAGGACCTACCCTGGAGCAGTTCATGGGCTGTAGCTCATGGGAACAGCTCACATTGGAGAAGCGTGTGGAGAGCTGTCTTGTATGAGAGGGAGCTCATGTTAGAGCAGGGGAAGGACTCCTCTACCTTAGGAGGGAGCAGAAGCAACATGTAATGAGCTGATAATCATAGTCTGCATTCCCCATCTCCCTGCACCACTAGGGGAGAAGAGGTAGAGAACTGGGACTGGAAGTTGGCCCTGCAGGAGGAAGGACTGATGGAAAATGTTTTTAAGATTTGGGTTTACTTCTCATTATCCTATTCTGATTTGATTGACAAAAAATTCATTTCATTTTCCCCAGGTCAAGTTTGTTTTGCCCTTACTGGTAAGTGATCTCTCTCTGTCCTTATCTCAAGCTGAGATCAACCCACCACAGGCTTGCCCCAATCCCAGGCTTGTCCCACTGCCAGAATGCCCTGCCCAGTGCAGGCACATACAAGATGTGCTAAGAAGGAAGCAGGTATGGAGCAAGAAATGTTTATTTTTTGGCAGGTATATCAGGTAACCACAGTACAAGTGTTAAAACATATATCCCACCTTATGTTTTTTGTTTTTAACATGGGGAGTTGGTATAATGTCCTATGGAGCCAAACTGCTTTTGAAAATTGAGCCCACCCATTGTGTTTAGAGGCACTGTCTTTAAAGAAATCGCTACAATTTCATTTGCATGCTGAAAATTTACAGCCACATCCACAGCATGCAAAGTTGCTTCATCTCTCTCTTTAGATGGCAATAACTAGAGCCAGCGGTTAAGCAATGGAAGTTCATTCAAAAATAACATCTGTTTGTACTTCAGATTTCAAATCACATTGTTGCGTTTGCTTTTCATCAACACTTCAGCTAAGACGAGCAGTGGCATTTTGCATAATATTCAAGAATTTGCTTATGCAAAACACAGAATAATTACTTGTAAGATTTTGAAAAAAAATCTCATAAGAGCTCACATTTTCTACATTCTCATCTAGATGTAAAATATATAAATCTAATATTCTTCCACTCCTTGTCTCTGTCTGAGCTTTTGTTAGATGACATGTGCTGCTTTGCACATGAAAAGCATTCTTTCTGCAGAACTAGCCTTCTCCAGCTCTTTAGGTTTGTGCTGCTCTGTGGTACACTGGTTTCATTGACTTGTACATGGCACCATTGATCAAATGATCTGTGTTCGTGTGATAATTAGATCCTACAGAATGCTGACTGAAAAACAGCTTTTGAGAGTGTTACTGGATAACTTACTCACAAGTCCTTATGGTCCAAACAACACAGACTGATAAAATGGCAAAGAGTTTAAAGGAGTCATGAAAATTATATCAGCTGGGGGTCAGGATAGCAATTTCTCATATTCACCAAAATGCTGAGATTAGAGCAGTGGAGATGCTAAAGCACAGTGCAACTGAAGGTGGTTCAGAGGAAATTTATACCTGTAACTTGCCATGGTGACCTGCATGATCCCCCATGCATCTTTGTTCACATGCTTTGAAGTCCTTCTTAAGGAAAATGCTAACACAAGGAAGGACAAATCTATAAAGGGAGAAAATAAATTTTAAATTATAACAATTTTTTTAGTTCTTCAGGCTTCGACCAAGATTTCCAAAGGTGACCTGTAAATTTATGTTCCTCATCAGCAACACAGCAAAAAGCCATGATCTTCAGAAAAGTGCTGAACCACCTAGAATATTTAATATACTACTGAACAGCCTTGGAAAGCCGGGCCACTCTTTGCACAAAGGTGAAAATTTTAAAATATTGCTTTCATTTGAGCTGTGCACTCTTCTTTTCTCATTGAGATGTTTTGTTTGTTTGTTTCATGAAACAATGACAGCTGCAGAGAAGGCAGGTGGTGTGGAGCTTTCTTTGTTCACAAAGCCTGTAGGACTATGGCATGGTGCAGACTGGGACTATGTGTTTTTTCTTATCCTTAGTAGTCCTTGTAGAATGCTGCAACGTGCTCTGGCAGAGTGGTGGAGGAGGGTGGGGACAGGAGCATGTCAGAATATGGTCATGTCCCTGTCCAGAGCTAAAAGATGTCAAAACCAGGGAAACAAGAACTTGTAGCAGACACCTTACACCCTGAGGATCCCCTTCCTGCCTGCACAGGACTCTCCTAGCCTCAAATCAAGGCTGTTCATCCCACATCTCCCTGACAGCTAGGTGACATCTGTCCTAGGCCACTTATGTCACCAGTTCCCAGTGACAGAGACACAATGTGCCCAGAAGCTGGGAGCAGCTCTCTCTAATGCCACTGTGCCATCTTAAGGGCTGTAAGTGCCACATCGGTGTGACACAGCTGTTTATCTTTTTCACCTGAGTGAGAAGGTAATGTAAAAAAAAATTAACTAAAGAAGACATTTTAAAAAGTAAAAAGGGGAGAATAACACCCAAAACTGGCAATTTAAAGAACAGCATCTCAGTTATGGTTAAAAGGGAATTAAGAGAAATGGGTCCTACTCACTGCCCAATATTAAAGATTTACATGGTAATTGTTCTTGAGATTTGTGGACTTGGAGGTTTAATTCAGGGAGAAAAATGCATTTCGGGTGGACTGAAGGTAATATTTCACATCTTTGGAGTGTGAAACCTGTCCAATGCCAAACTGCAGCTACAAGTGGCTGACAGTGCTGAGGATGTTTGAGCTGGACTCACGTCTGCTTTTCTCGGAACTGAACAAAATGATATTTCCAGGAATGACCTTGTGCTACAGGCTTCTGTTTGTGACTGAAAAAAAATGATAAATTAATTTTCTTCTTCTTAGTTCACTGTAGAATATTACACCCTCTTGAATTGACAGAATAAGGGGCAATGGGCACAAACTGAAGCACAGGATGTTTAAATGTTTCCAGGGATGGAGAACCTCCTTCCTTTCAGAGATTGTCTCTGAACAGCAGGAAACTCACTTTCAGGATGACTTGACACAGGTCAAGGAGGGTGTGGAAACTCCAGTTTTGGAGGAATTCAAAGTCTGCAGAGAAATGGCCCAATAAAAAGTGCACATTTTGCTCTGCTCTGCAGACCCATGCTTAGTGCAATCTAGAGAGGGCAGATATTCTCTAATTAATTTTTTTTTCTTATATTGAGGTTTGGCTTTGAGTTATTAGGGGTTTTTAAGTTTTCTTCACAAGAGGGCACCATCAAAAACTGGCTAATGAGAACTCAAGAACTGTGGAAAACATCTCTTCCCTCAGAAAATTATGCAAGGTTCATGAAATTACCCTTTCATTTTGAAAATTTTGGGTCAAACCCTGCTCTGCTCAGAAGAATTTGGGGCAAAAACCAGCTAGATAAACTGCTGTGCTTCTTTTTCTCATTCCATATATTAAAAAAAAAAAAGAAGTATAATTAGTAAAAAAATAACTAAAAGTCAAAATTACATTCATACTCACTGCAATTAAAAACAAACCCCGAAAGCATGCTTATGTTGTTGAGTGATGACCTATTAGGGAAGCAAACAAAACCCAGAGTCTCTGGGTATAAAATAATTTTCAAAGAAGCTGCTTATTGTGTCCCTTTCTCTTCTGCCTGTCCCACATTTCCTTTCCAGAGGAAGAGCTCAGCACAGAAATTGGTGCTTAATTAGGTTTAATTTTTGCTTTGCTCTTTCAGTTCACCTTTAAAAGCTGGGAGCTGTGGCTTTTCATCAGGTGAGCCAGGAGGTGCTGGAGCAGCGCTGCGCGCAGCCTGTGGCAGATCCTTCCTCATGGTCAGCCATGGCACAGCTCTGCCTCTGCTCCCACACCCCTGGGGATCCCTCAAGGACGGGAGGTCTGCTTTGCTCTTTACACTGTCCATATCCATCCTAATTAGTTGGAACCAGGCTCTAAGGATTAATGAGATCCCCTCAGTAAGAGGCTTTGCAGAAAGGGTGACCTCCCACCCTCCCAAGCTGTATGTGTGTGTGTGAGCTCAGCTGCAGATATTTGGAGCACTGTAACTGGTAGACCTGCATTCAGAAATGGCACAGGAGACTCCTGTTTTCCCTTTGGGCTCTAGAAACCAGACACTGAATTCTTTCCTTACACGATTTTATGCCAGTATAAATGCCACCAAAGTTGACAAAAAAAAAATTGTTATCTATTTGCCTGACAGGAGATAACAGGTCTCTGAATGTACCCTCTCTGGACTTCAAGGTTTTGATGTTCTGCTTCTAATTCTCAAATTATTTGGCCTCTTCATTTCCCTATCTAGGCTACCATATTTCACATGGTGCTATTAATCATATAAACACTATTGACTTTTTTCTGTCGTGATCATCGATTTCAGCCTATCTTCTGGAACTTTTGACTGCTTTTATAAAGTGGTTATGTTGCTATGACAGAAACTAGATTTGTTTTAATAGGATAACAAAATATGAATGCAGAGAATTTGGAAGCTGTAGGTCTACAAATATTTCCAGTGACAACGCTTTGGGAAAATTGATAAAACCACAAGTGAAGCAGTGTTGTTGGAACCTGATAAGGACTAAATGTGAAGACAAAAAAAGCACAAAGTGGGTTTGTTAAACAGAACATAGGCACAGTTCACAAAAAAGGTGAGGTTAGAGAGGACATCAAAACCATAGCCCTGAAGTGAGTTCAGACTTTTATATCCCACCATGATTTCTCCTTAGTGCTAAGATCAATGGGATTTTGCCTTGGCTCTTTTAGAAGTTTCCCATAACAAAACTGCTGAGTTCTCACTATGTAGCTGATATCCTGATTATTGTGCAGAATAAATCTCCTCAGGACAGACTTTGCTTTCCATGACCAGTCTGGATAAGTCCAGGCTTCAGCAAAATGGACCTGGATTGACATCAGGGCTAATCAGAACACAGTATCCTGCCTGAAGGGAGCGGCCTTCAGGAAAATTCTTATATTTGTAACAATTTCTATTTTGAATTGCTATTCTGTTTTGCCAATTATTAAAATAAACAAAAATTATCTTTCTTATTCGTCTTATTGTTCTTGAAGTTTCTACTCCTAATTCTGCCACCATTATTAAACAACTCCTCCTTTATGCTCTCTAGTAAAGGTACTTATGTTACAGGTATATGCTTCCTGCCTACTTTTGATTAAGTAATTCTCAAGACAAAGACTAGTGAAGACAGAAAATCTCTCTCTGACAAAATGTATAAAAGTTTAATTACCACAAAATACTGCATATATTGAGCAAGTTTGCACTGCCTTTCCCAGTGCTCTTTTATCACCCCCACCACAGTGGCTTGTAACCACATTTGTCTCTAACACCAGACATAATTGCATGTTAGTTTATCTGCATTTCAGCTGTCCTCTCCTGAACCTCATCTAATCTTTTCATTTCAGTTCTGTGATGAGAAGTCCTAAACTGTGCACATTTGTGATTGCATTCTTACGAAGACTGCCAGAAAGTTGTTACTCAGAAAGAAGCAGGAGTTATTTATTTCAGTCACTCATTCTTACCCTTAGCAGGTCAGGCTAAGCTGCACGAGGGACATTTACTTCCGTGGAAGGCTTAGCTAAATGGGGAAACTCATATACCATATTATATCTGCACCACAGATATTAGTCCCCAGCACACTAAGGATGGCAAAGCTAGAGAAATGTTATTTCTTTATAAGACAACTCATTCTTTTTTTATATGTATGTGTTATTTTTGCACTATAGCTGTGGAGTCTTTTAACCCTTTCACTCAGTATACCTCCCACTAAATACATGACACTGCTGGCACCCAGTAACATTTCTTCTAAACTGAAAAACCTGAAGGAATGAGAGACAGAGATTACTTAGTTCTTAAATATGAATTCTCTTAAACCAGTCTAAGTCAGTCAGTCACCCCTGGTCACTTCTAAAAGGTTACACTAATCTGATGTTCTACTCCATTCTTCAAACCTCTCTCCTGGTTGCTGTCACACCATCATGCCAGCTTAAAATGATCAAGCTGTGTTTGTCCTATTTTACAAACACAGCTTTAAGAAACCCTTTTTCCTTATTCAGAAATAACATCCATGTCAGAAGAATCCAAAAAAAAGTCTTCTCGAAATGATGCTTAACTCACAGAATGTCATAGGAACCATGTCTGGGATATATTAAAGGGATATATTAAGGAATATATGCTCTTGCTTTCTTCTTATGCAGACAATATTAAAGCACAAGAAATATATGGTTCCTATACACTGGACAACAGCAACAGCAACGACAGCAAATGGTCATTTCTTTGAGAATGTAATTGTAAATCCCTCCTTTGAGCTGCGCCTTACACTTGACCCAAACTGCCCCATAGCTGTTGCAGCCAGCCTGGGGGTAGCCAGTGAAAACCCCACTGAGGGCCCTGGCAGAAGCGCAGGACAGCAGGAGAATTCTGATACTTAAAAATACAGAGTTATGTCCTAGCAGCCTCTTACGTATTGTAAGAAACTTTTACATGTTGTAGCTCAGGTGTTGCAACAAAATGCAGGAGGTTTGCAGTCACCTCTGATCTGATACCTCTATTTGTCACCTACGAGACAAGATAACAATGAAACACTGCAGGAAGGTCTTCAAAATTCTGGTGAAAATGGGCTATGCTGGCCCTAAGGAAAAGCCAACCCCGAGTTAATAACCCAAGAATTCACTTTCAGCCAAAAGAAAAAAAAAACAACCAAAAGAAAAAATTCATAACTCTACATTTCATTCCAAGTGCTTGATTTTATATTTTATTTTATATGCATGGTTCTAATTTGTAGTTTAACTGTAAGCTGCCATATTGTGTATATACTTACTTGTGCTGCAATGTAATACAGCTGTGGTGTGACACAGCTGATTGAAATTGAATACACCATAAATTTTAAAATTCTGCATTTACTGTGACAGTCAAGGTGTCAGAATTATGCAGAAGAAAAAACAGAAATCATAAACTGCATTTTAAATGCCAGAATAGTTTTAACCACAGAAAGTGCCTGGTCCATAAATTATTAAAACTGCACAATTTAAACATGAATTCCAAATTATTTCATTTCTTAAAAATCTAGCATTGATTTCAGTGAATTCAAAGGTCTAATGGCTTTTATATCTATGATTAAAGACCTCCTTGGGTATTTCCAAATGTGAAAAATATAAACACAAGCTCTGCCAAGGCTGAAAAGCAGACAAAGTCCCCAAACTTATTTTATGCTCTATGCCATGTCCACATAATTGTTCCATTCATATGAAAAAGTTTTCAAATATGTATCCAGTAATTTGGAGATACGTAGATTTTGCAATGCAAATTGTATTCCTTCTTATGTTAGACTTTATGCTAAATTAATATCAGGCAATAATTAGGCCAACAAAAACCAACAAAAAAATGAACAAAAAATGAAAGAAAAAAAAGCAAAAGAAAAAAAAAAGAAAAATCAAAACCACAAGGAAGCTTAGTAGTCCTGATACTTAGTATTATTTTCTGTGTTAAAAGATTTCTTGAGATGATGCTGGACACAGAAGGCTTCTTAAGCACCACAAATCAAACTATAAAATAGTGTTAATTTCAATCCATGGACCATCAAAGGGAAAAGACAAGACAACACCTCTGTAAACAACTGTAAACAACAATCTTCTCCAAATAATGTAAAATCCAGCAAACATACATATTCCTGAAGCTGTGGAGTTGTTCAAACTAATCCTGACCTTTCAACTTGCTGGGCAAGTCTACCAGTCTACCAAGACCTAAGAAAACATCTACACCTCCTCTAATATCAGGCTTTGCTGCGAGTTCAAGGGTCTTCCTAATCCAGTTTGGCTTTGTGCTCTTGTACCTTTGTTTTCCTCCACATAAGACATCCCTAGATCTGACTCTGAGGACCTAGGAAAATCCCAGATCTCCAGTTTCTGCAGTGCTTCTGCCTATCAGTGCTGATCATAAGTACATTCTTGATCTGAGTTTGAGACCAGGTCCCTTACAAGCGAGAAATCACATGGAGGATCTTTTTCTTACAGTTCAATGAAATAAATATCAAATTTAGAAACTATTGTGTATTTCCCATCTGAAAGCCTACCCCTCCTTTGCCCATAAAATTGCACATTAACCAAAAAAACATTCCAAACTCCTGTAAGAGAAACTCTCATCCCAGTAGAAGTCTTCTTTCTGTAACATGTCCAGAAATCAACCTTAACAATACCTGAGTGACATATTCAGCTGAAGGAATTAAGACTAGCAGCCAACCACAGGTCAAATTCTTCATGCGGGCTTGTAAGTAGTAGTGGAAAGTGAAGCCACAAGAGGAAGCATTTATTCTTTTTTAATTAGGTGAAAACAAAAGGCATAAAACAACCTGCTGTATTTCCAGATCTTTGGGGCTTTGACTGGAAAGCCACCCACTCCTGCTCTAATTGCTCAAAAAGGAGTTTCCTCCTCATTCATTTGCATCTCTTTCTAGTCCCATTTTTTTTTTCTTTCAGAGAGATGATTTAGCACCAGTGTCCACTGAATTAAAAAAAGCCTGATTAATGTGCAGCAGCTGACATTATAGCATATGCATCCACGTTAGTGATGGAAGAGCCTCATGTAATTGGATCAGAAATTGGATAAAATAATGAAAAATTTAACACAGCCTTTGTCTTTATATGTTACAGTGGGATGGCTGTAAGGTCAGGAGATGGGAAACAATGAGGGGAGTTTTAAATGCTTTTTCTGGTAAAAATTTGTTTAATGCATGTCCATGATTAAAACGGACGTGGTACCCCACTGCGACACAGAGGTACAAGAGAGGGGATAATAAATTGGTGACATTGACAAAGTGTCATTTGTTATCTGCTTTAAAATGTCAGGTCATGTCATTGCACTGAAATATTTTCTCTCTTAATGTATGTCTTACAAAGCAAGTTCAATGTTTGGCACTTTTCGATTTCAATAAAAGAAAACATCTTTTAATCTGGAAAGCATAGTAACCATCAGGAAAACAAAGTCAATTCAAGGCTCCTATTTGAAGACTTTTTCAGAAGCCTCTTGAAAAAGCCTGCTCTAAGTGACTTGGTTCATCATGGGCCCTATTCTTACTCACAGAGACCTGGCTGGATTTCTGCCCATTTTTTCCTCTTAAAAAAAAAATTAAGTATGTTTCTGGGATTTCAGTACTAAAAAGTGAAAAAGAGAGAAATTTTAATTTCATTAGAACTTGAGTCTTGTGATAAATAGATCAACTTTTTGATCACAGAAACTACGAAGGGAATATTTCCAATGTTGACATTAACTACATGCTGGAAATACAGATGGGGAATTTAAATAAGTTATGACATAATATTCATTACAAAATCCATTAAATAAACCAGACATCTTATAGGAGATCATTTATTATGTTTGTATTTTTTGCATTAATGGAGAATAAACCTTTTTTTCCCATAAATCTATCGGAAACATGGGAAATGAAAAAGTGGGAGAAT
Organism: Camarhynchus parvulus; assembly: GCF_901933205.1. Classification (NCBI taxonomy): domain Eukaryota; kingdom Metazoa; phylum Chordata; class Aves; order Passeriformes; family Thraupidae; genus Camarhynchus; species Camarhynchus parvulus. The sequence continues at coordinate 50,341,779 of NC_044574.1, read as the reverse complement.
GGTCTGATAGTGATAGAACACAATGCAACTTCAAATTAAGTCACAAATTTAACCCACAGGATGCATTTGCTCTGGTGAAGGGTTATGGGAAAACCTTTCTTCTACAAAGTATTCACAGTTCACAATTCCTAATGAACCTGACCATCAGTTACTTCTTGAACCTGTTCTCCAAGGAGTACTTTATGTTATCCTTTGGGAAACATGCCTAAAATAAAAGCAATGTGGCAGTGATGAGAGGCAGCAGCAGCAACTTAAAACCTAAATAATTTGATGTTTTTCTGGGTAGGTGTAGACCAAAGCACCCAGGATCCTGACTTGCCTGTTCCTTGGGACAGAAAAAGGAGGAGAGTAGAGGAGTTGAAGGAGAGAATGCAGTTTATGTACTTAGGGGCAGATTTGGGAAGTAGGTGATTCTGTTTTGCTGAAAGTGTTGGAGTTTCAGGGCAGTACTAACTGAGAAAGCATCTAAAAAGTACTGTTGCATTTGATTCTAAGTGCAAGTCTGCACTTAAAATGCTTTTCTTACCTCTATTTATTTGCAGCCCCCTCAGATTCAGAGCAGCATCCTTGCACAAAGCTCTACCTGCCTTCATGGACTCAGCAACAAGTTTGCACTGGTAAAAAGTGTGCAAAAGGGACAGACTATGAAGATCTTGCCAGGATAGGCATGGAAAAAAGTGAAAAAACAAAGGTGAAAATGTTTTTCTAGCTCATTCTCAAACCAATTTTCATTGGATCCTACTTCTCTAAGCTATTTTGGGGTTTTTTTTCTTCTTCTCTGTGATATGCTCAGCTCATCAGTGCTCAGGTGAATCCTAAAACCAGTTTCTTCCAAATGACATTATTTAATATTTCTGGCCCACTTTATCTTCACCAGTTATATCCAGAGGAAAATTTGGAAATACAGCAAGTAGTGCCATAGAAATGAAGATCCTAGCATTGTGACTAGGCTTTATTCTGCTTCCTCTGTACATCAGTAGCAGCACAGAACAGCTCCACTGAAATCAGCTGCTGCTCTTTTTTTCCTGTCATCCTAATGAAGATCAGATGCTGGTCCACTAAGCCTCTCTTTCTCCACGTCAGTGGTATCTCAGCACCATCAATATTCTAATTATCTCTTCTTACCACAATTCCTCTGGATATATCCACCAGAATTTTAGGAGGTATACATAGTGGTGGAAGAGGTGAGGAGGAATGGGGTGAAATTGCACACAAAAAAAAAAATCCATATCAGGCGTGTACTGAAAAATAACATAAGGCAATTTGTCCCTGTTTCTTGGGCCCTAATTGCTTTCAGTATTAATGTCTATTTTGTACAACATAATACCAAGATCTAATTTCTGCTCAGCACCTCACTCAGCATACAGCAAGTTCCCTGACATTTTTCACATTTCTCTACTCCAGCTAAGAAGTTTGACATCACCTTGAGCTGAATGCCTTGCAGACACTAAAGCAGGCAAACCCCCTCAGTGATGAGGCAATGTTTCACTCCAGCTATTATGGCACAACTGTTTAGACTAGTGGAGTAATAAATGGCCCAATTGTCCACAGGGGACCAGGGATTGTCAGGCAGGGAGGATTATTGCTGTTGTCTGTGGTTTATTAGCTAGCATTTTGATTCAATGCCTGATGGAGATTCATAATTAAAATTTAATTTGTGTGTGAGCTTGTAAGAGACAGGGAAAATATTAATGCATTGTACAGGTGATAGGGAGAGATATTTTCTCTGCTTACAGACTGAGTCCAGTGAGACATTCAGGAAGTTTCTCAGGGTTAGCATAGCAAAGAACCTCAAGAGTGAAAAACACCCTGATCTCCAGGGTTAAGAACCTATTACAGCACATGAAAAATCATTTAAAATATGTGCATGGTCACATAGAACCAGCTATTAGGAAATACTAAACATACAGGTGCTTGAGAAATCCCATTCTCTGAGCTTAGGCACCTGCCCTAATGATGTCTGAGAAATGCCTTCATCCCTTTAGGATACCAATCTGGCAATCCATTCCTAAAGGAACAATTCTCCTGCAGGAAAAGGAGTTACTTCTATCCCTCAGTTATTATTGTAATAATCTAGAAATTGAAGGTACATAATTTTTGGCTTGATTTTGTTTTGGGGAGTTTTTAATGCATCATCATATTAAATAAGACCTCTGTCATTTAAGTGGTGGGATTCTAACATTAAGTTTTACCACCAGATATATTCCAACAGTCCTACCCTACTTATTGGAGTAAATGTAAGTTGTACCATGAGCAGTGTAAGCAAGATCTTACCACTCCTAAACACAGCACACCAGGAAACATCTTTTACAATTCCAAAAGCAACATTAGGATAGCCCATTTTATATTTCATCCTGGGCATATTTGGCATTATTATTGAAACAGTAAACGTCACATCATTATGACCTGATCTCATTTTAGCAGCAGGAAATAAGTATTTGGCTTCTCCTGCCTGAGAGGAAGCTGTGGCAGAGGGAGCTGCATCCATAGATGTTCCACACGCACCACAACTTCCAAACTACCCAGACATATGCTCGGGCTGCCACTGCTGATAACTCCTTTGACATTAGAGGCTGTGAGATACAGCTCCTCCACTGCTGTAATCATCTGTAGAATGCCCATAAACTCCCTGCTTAATAAGAGTCCACTTATAAATTCCAGATCATTCAGACTTTCCCGGAGTGTTTTCTGACAGCCAAATCATAAAAACGAAAGCAATTACAATTTACCGATGTGCAGCTAGAGCAGTGGACGTTATTATCACCATCCTTGGGATTTATTAGGAGACAAATAACAGGAATGCTGGGCTGCAGACTGAACTGTGCAGGTTGCACAACATACATGTCCTATCTGCTTCCTCATCACTGACCAGATCATGTCCCAGGGCATGTTCTCAGTGATTCGTCAGCTTCTCCAGAAGATACACAATTGATGTCATAAATGGGCTTGGCTTTGGTTTCAAAGATTATGATGTTGTACAAAACTTTTCCCCCTCTAACTGATTTCAGCTGAATATCATCATTGTGTAACATCTAAAACACCTTCCTTTTATTTTTTTTTTTTCATTCTAACAAGCTTTCTAGGACTGGAAATTAACACCAGTGGTCTCTGCATCTGGTGGATGCCAATTACTGTTTCCTATAACTTTTTTTTTTTAAAATAATTAATAAGAATGAAAGCAAATATCTATGAAAATTGGCAATAAGGAATAAAAGCCATTTGGAAAGAGAATTGTTGAACAATGGCTGAAATTAAGAATGATAGATTTTTTTTTAATTTTTAAGAAGAAACATTTTTTGGTTTTATGGAATTCAAGTAAATACTTTGTGGAGTCCAAACTCAACTATTTAAATTAATATTTGGGCTCTTAGCACTGTTGGAGTTGCATATTAGTAACTAGAAAGTGATTTTAAAACATCTTAGACATTTCATTGAAATTAAGAACTTTGTCTTTTCCTAAATGTGTGCTTTCTGAAGAAGTAATTTCCAAATCTAGGTGGAATTCCCCACAAAATTCTAACCTCCCGGAATCCTAAAACTAAACATATAAAACTGTGGCTGACTGGTTGAAAAAGTCTTTTTCAGCTTTTCTTTATTTATAACAATAAGGTATTTAAATATAGAAAATATTTAAATATTGAAAAACTATGGGGAAAACATGGATTTGAAAACAAATACATATAATTGCATGTTCTTACTAGCATAGTTCCTAAAAGCAGCAGAAAAAAATTAGTGTTTGAACAAACGTGAGATATCTTTTCTGAAATTCCTACTGTCAAAATTCTAACAAAAAAAAAAAAAAGTTACTTTAATATTAGAAACTGGGCATAAAACAAAAACAGGTGGAAGTAAACAAAGAGTTTTTTTATCCTTTCTCAATTTAGTCTGGATTTCATGGACAGCTGTCTATATTCTGGTCATTAAAACACAAATCCTTTTACTAGAAAACACCAAAGTTCTTTTAATTGTAATCATATACAAAACATTCTAGCTGCTACAAGAAGCTGTGCTGAAAGGCACAGACTCTCAAGAGAACACTACATTCAACCCGAAGCCATGGAAAAGGCTTCCAAAATTGATAGAACTGGGATTACAGGTGTGTAGTCCGAATGGAAGTGTGTGGTGTCACAAGGTGGAAAATTTCAGAGTTTAAGGTTTTAGAATAGAGCAATATATATGGAGCAAGATGGAGGTTCTAGGGTGGTGGCTGGTAGTTCTTTTTCTTCCTTCTTCTTCATAGGTTTGGGTGGTATTTTGTAATTGGACAGAAAAGACCGCATTGCAGATTTCAAGGGATTAGTTATTGCGCTAAAAGTGAAAATAATTTAGGTGTCATTTCTTAATTGGATAGTTTTTCCTTAAAAGACCTTGTAAAGGTATACTTGGTGCCATTTTTGTAGCTTGTTAGTGAAATGCTGTAAAACTCATGAATTGTAAGACTGTAATATAGATAAGAAATAATAAACATCTGAGTCTGAATACAAAACATCATCTCAAGCACTTCGATCTCAACCTTGACAGAGGCAGAAAAGCAGCCAAGAACTGGCAATGACCCCTCTAACCGAATTGCAACATGATAGTGACGTGGGAACATTCCAGGGAGCATTCACAGGCAAAGGGAGGCACAGCCCTCAGTGACCAAAACTAAACATATTGGGAACATGATGTCCCAAAAAAGAACAAAGAGCATACCAGGATGAAATGCTATGAAAAGAGGTCCAAAATGGTCTCCTCTTATTGGACCCAAAGCAAGAACCTTGCTGATAAAAAAAAAAAAAAAAGATGCTGATAAACTTTCACACCTAGCTCAGTGTGCTGGTTTTGTCTGGGATGGTTAATTTGCTTCACAGGATCTGGTATGGGGCTGTGTTTGGGATTTGTGCTGGAACCAGGGTTGATAACAGGGGGATGTTTTCCCTATTGCCGAGCAGGGCTTGCACAGACTCTCAAGGTCTTTTCTGGTCCTCATCCAACCCCATTAGTGAGGAGGGTGGGCTGAGGGGGAGACAGCAAGGACAGCTGACAACATATAAATCTGGGGGAAGAAGAAGAAGAAAGGGAGGAATGTTCCGTTTGTCTTCCCAAGTCACCGTTCTGAGTGACAGAACCCTGCTGTCCTGGGGTGGCACAGGAGGCAGTGAATGAAGTGCCTGTTTTGCTTGGCTTGTGTGCATAGGTTTTCCTCTTCCTTTAAACTGCCTGTACCTCAGCCCAGGAGTTTTGTCCCTGTTGCTCTGCTGGTTCTCTCCTCCATCACAACAAGGAGAAATGACCGTGCAGCTGAACAGGGATTAGTTTCTGCTGGGGCTAAACAAAAACACCCAGCAAGATCCAAATGCATCCCAGTGAAACTTCAGGTAAAGGATTTTGTATTTTTCCTTATCCTCTTCAGATACTGATAAATCAAGATCAAAGCCAGCTATATTTTGTAATTTCATTTTTCAAAACTGAAGCCCAGTCTTGAGCAACTTTGGTGTTCTCTGAGAATAAAATTCACTTCTGTTAATCATTGTAAGGCAAAATTTTAATTTCGGAATAACATCAGAAACAGCTCTTGAGCTGCACAGCATAGGAAACCTCTTCTTAGTTACACATTAATTTTTAATTTTTTTTTTAATTACACTTTCTGTTAAAATAAACTTTGTCTTTTTCTATTCTTATGCCATGAGAAATAACGGAGCTACCTCCAACCAGGGCAGAATTTCACCAACTGCAAGATCACAGCCTAAAGTAAAAAGAAAAAAATCATATTTTTGGAACAGCTCCAGAAGCAAAGTGAATTCTTCTGACTCTCATTAGAGCCTGACTGAAGGGCACAGATTATACCCATCCATAAATTCCTGAACTTTTTATAAGGATACAAAGGATTAATTTTGATCTCATATTAAAGTAAATAATAGCAAATAATAGTAGTGAATCAAGTGAAGAACAACTTATTCCCAATGACACTCTTGGAAATCCAGAACCGCTCTATTCATTTCAGTAACATTTTTGCAGTTTAACATTAACATCAAAAAGGTGAGAATAGGGACCACTGGAGCATATCTGCTTAAAAGGTGTCTCACAAGTGATTAAAGTTCCACAAACACTGGTTCTCCCCCAGAATAATTCCACAGGGTGACATTAAATAGTCTTATTTTGTACCAGTCTTTGTATTAAAGTCTGATGGCAGCCAGCAGATCTCAGCAGGGGTTTGGTAATTTATAGGGAAATGCAGAGGACTGGCAGCAGAAGTGGTTGCACTTCAGTGGATCTCCAAGCAGCCATTGCTGCTGCATAAACAGCACAAAAAGGCAAGACAGTGAAGTTGCTGATGAGGAACAAGTACACGTCAGACTCCAAAATCCTCAGAACAAAATGGTAGTGAGGACTTCTTCCCTACATGGTCACGTGTAACCAAAAGTGATGTGTTCCAGCAGAACCCTCAGCCCACAAGCTCAACAAGCACTGTCCCACTGGAAAAAGCCACAAAAACTCGCTTGTGCTGATTGGGTAGCAAATATGAGCATCTGTTTAGCAAGGTTGATGAGATGGAAGCCTGTGCACCCAGAATTGGGGCAGGCTGCAAAGTGCCTATGAAAGAGCTGAAAGCAGCAAACACCCATCCCAGAGAGCCAAACACAGGGCATGAAAACCATTCCAGGTAGCACTAAAAGGCTGTAGAACCATATCCAAGGGGGATAATCATTAATTAATTTTTAGAGGTAGAAAAGTCCAAGCAAAAGCTAAATGAATTAATTCTCCCTAGTACCCCAACATCATGAATAAAAATTGGTAGAATGATGCCTAAAGAAAATTTACTGCTCAATGATGGAAAATCTGAAGCACAGCTGCTCAAGTCCCAAAATGGGTAATAGGGTCTAACTATACCAAACCCACTCTCAAGAAGCATTGGGAGAACTCCTCATGCTGCTGAACTGCTGGTACACTGTGAAAGACCACTGTCCATTTGGTTAGGAATATCCTTACTCCTCACCCTTTAAAGACATAAATAAAAATACACATAATGTACTACAGCGTCAAACAACCTTACAATCCAAGCCCTCTACATGAAAGCTAACAAACATCCTGGGGCAAATTTGCATTTCTGGTGAGAAAGAATGTAAAAGAATGGTACTTAGGTCCAAAACTCCTCCAAGCATCATTCCAAGACACGCCAGTGGTCACGTACAAACAGCTCAGATCCAAGAGTAAGAGGAAAGCAACTGAACTGACTTTTGTGCAAAGGGAGAGCCCAAGAGAGATGCAACACCCCCATGTCCTACTGCCTGAGCACCTGTGCTAGTCTGACACAGGCAGGTACAATGTGAGCTGCTGTCTAGAACACATTTACATGGACACCACATAATTTTCTTATCCAGATATTTGTAACATGAGAGATCCAGAAATTGATTTGCACAATACAACATATGGCAGATGGCACTTACATGTTTTTGCTGAGCAACACAGCATGAAAAATTACAAGCCAAAAAACCTCAGGAAATGCTATCAATAAGATCACAGTAGCCAGAATTTTAAAATGACATTTCAAATTTGTCCCTGATATGAATGCAAGAAGTGGCTTGTTTTTCCTTGTAAAAATACTTATAAAATTTGAGTCAGTTGGCAAGCAGAGTGCCTACTTATTCAAGAGAGTTGTTTTCTTATATGGACAGCATGAAGACTATTCACAATTTTGCAAGCTTGTCTTTTTAGACCTCATGTTTCTGTTTATAAACCAACCCTAAACTCTCTGGGATTAGAAATAAAATTGTGAGACGAAGAGGATCTCTGTGAATGATCCTTATTAGGGAAGTGTGCCCTAAAAATATGAGAAATCATTCATCTGCAATGTCAATCTTGTATTTTCAGTTTCCCTCACAACGATATTCAGCAAGGCAAGATATAGTAGCTACAGCAGTATCTTCCTATTTTCTGACAACCATCTGTATATGTCTTTGCATTCCAGTACTATAATATTTTGATTTTGGATATCTGTACATAAAACCTATTACTGACTATGTGGAATATCACTTTCAAATGGTTTGGGCAACACTAGTCTTCCCCAACACAGTTTCTCTTAACAGTTTCTGAGTTTCTGATTTTTTATTTCTTTTTCATCCCGTATTGGAATGAAACTAAACCTTTACAGTATTCAGAAATCAGAACCACAACTTCCCCTCTCCGTTCCTATTGAATGTCAGAATCCTTTGGTTCAAGGCTTCCCTCTCCCACATTTTGTCATTCATATAAGTGCCCAGAAGTCAGCAAAAAGAAAACTAAAGCACACAGAGGCTAAAAAATCTCCAGTTATTAGTGGGAAAGTGAAGTGTGCATCCAGGTGAAAGAAGGGATTTCTTAACTAACATTAATATCATTTTAGTCACTAAACAGTGATGTTCATCCCAAAACCCACACAAAGCAAAAAACCATGACAATGAAGTCTAGCTGAGATATTGTCCCTATTTCCATGACAAAGCACTAAATAATGCCTGCAAAGTGCACAGCCAAACAAACTGCAACTGTTTTCACGCAGGGATATGCACTGTTTGATTTATCCTTACCTAACATCTGTTTCTGAGAAAAAAAATTAGACTTCATGAAATGTTTACTTTCATAAGTAACTCAAAGCAAAACAAATTAGGAAGGCAATGTTAGTAACAGCACAGTCTTAACTACTAGAACAAACTAAAGGGTACTAAAGGGAGCGAACGACAATGAAACTTTCATGTAATTTTACCAATTGATAAGAAAAACAATAGCAATTCCTACCTAAATGTTTTCTTTTGGAAGAAAAATTGTGCAAGCAAAGCCCAGCTTTTTTTTTGCCTTTTTTTTTTCAACATCTGCCAAAGAAAATGCAGTTTTATGTAGGCTGCAGCCTAGTTTTTCCAGCCTGTTTATGCTTTTCTCTATTGAAAATGTTATTAGAAAAATATTTAGCATTTACAGGTTGTGGCTATACATCCAATCCAGGAGTCCAAAGTGTCCTACATGGAGCATTGTGGTATATACCAGCCAGATTTTTTTGTCATTTTGTCCAAAATCCATTAAATCAGAGAGAAGCTGTAGTGCCTGTATATAGTAAAATTTGTCAGCTTGAGATTTACTTTATTTCAATGGAAGGGGAGGGGCAGGGAAAATTTATTTGAAACTAGAATTCAGAGGGAAAATTGTAAATTAGCTCCTGGCTGTCAAAATGCTGCACTCTTTAAAGATGAAATAAGTAAACAGTTTCAGGGAAAAAAAAAAAAAGATCATAAGAAAATCTGCCATTTTACTTTCTTATTTTTCCCCTGTTCAGTCATTCATATACAGCTCTGCTTATAATCTTTCTTTTCAGCAAGGACAGATTGTCCTTTTAAAAATGATACTTCCTCCTACACTACCACCAGGAAGATAATATTGTGTGGACTCGTCCTGAACAGAAGGAGGGTGTTTTTAGGAGCTCAAAATAAACCAAAAAGCTGAAAAAGAAGAAATTAGGTTTCATTCAGCTTTTCTTTGCTTTTTCTTTTTAAATTAATCTTCTCATTTTCTTTTTATCATTTATTTTTATTTTTCACTGCAAGCAGAAATTCAGAGATAAAGGAAAACCAAGCGGATTTCTCTAACATCAAGCAAAGGTCAAATAAAGGACATTGTACACCTTGTCAAAGGCACCTGTGCTCAGCAGCCTGAACACAAAATGAGCCAGTATCACTTGGCAAATGGTTTCTTTACTGGATTTAGCAAAAATCCTTTGGCTTTTGCTGCTGCCGTGGCTGTTGTGAATCAGCAATAATTCTGTGCTGCTTTTTTCTGCAGGTTTTGGTTGGTTTTATTTTCTTCCTTCATGAGGAGATTTTGAAACAAAAGACACAATCTCTCTCTGCTGCAGCAACGTGGAAAAGCTTAACCAATTCTAAGTAAAGTGGTTACCCCTTTCAAAGGGTTTTTCTAACAAAAACAGAAAAACCTAGGGAAAAAATAAGGGGAAAAAAGACCCCCCACTTTTGAACAGGGAAAACCCTACAAGTAGGAATTTGCCATCAGCATCTCAATCTCATAGTCATCTGAACCAAATCAAAGAATACCAAATGAGATTTATTTTCCTTAGATAAACTCACCTGTGCACTTCTAAAAACACTTAAAAGGGCAGAAAACAACTGTTCCTCTATATCCTCATGTTCACTGATGACTCTGCACACTCAGACACCCCAGCATATCCTACAAATCCCTCCTTTTTTCCCCATAGCACAAACCAGTGAAATTGAAGCAGGGTCACCAAGAAACTTCAAGCCAGCACAGGAGCTGGCTACACTCACACAAGTATTTTAATTTTTGGCTGGACTGGCTTTTCTCCTCCTCATTCCTTTTTGCATCTTGAATTTCCCTGCTTGTTTCAGATGTCTCTGGTGCTTATACTTGACCTTCACTCAAATTGTTTTGTAGGGCACCATCAAAATGTACCTCCAGAATGGCTGAATCATATAGCTTTTTATAACATATACAATGATGATTTCTTGCCCTTCAGGGAATGTTAACTTGTCCAACCTACCATTTCTTATATTGGTTCTGCAAAATAGGAAATTTCTGTAAAACTAAATAAAAATAGAAGTATTTTCTTTCTCTATCAAGAAAACCAGAAACCTGCTGCCATAAGTACTACAATTTCCTCAGGGTACTTTATCATCTCTTTTAAAGGTTCTTGGGAAGTTACTCCAACCAAAAAAGAGCACTTCAGAGCAGCTCCCACTCTGCTCCAGCACCCCAAGGTGCTCTCAGCTCCCATCTGCCAAAGATGATACAAAGAGAGAACACTTCTGCAGAGGCAGGAGTCTTTGTCCAAGGTCCTAATGCCTGTTAAGAAGCTTTAACTTGGGAGAGGAACTGGCAGAGTTCATGAAGTTCCCTCCATCCATGCTCATACCACAGTAATTCTCACTTCATCTGCATAAACTCACCAGCACTGCTACTGAGTTCTTACACAACAAGCAGTAAGTGAGGCCTCCAGATATAAGAAAACAAACAAATTCCTTTCCAGCTGGCGGGTGATTACTGAAAAGGGGATTTTTTTTTAAGCAGCTGCAAAAGCCTAAGCAGGATTTACCTGGTAATACCAGTATATCAGGCCTCATTCAGAAAACCAGAGGTAAGAACTGTCTGCTAAGAATATTATCACCTCCACAATGTGCTAGCACTCCCTGCTATTCACAGACCAACAGTTTCTTTCCTCTTTTTTCTTCTCAGTACTCACTCTTTAAATCCCATACCAAATTTAACACACACATTTTTTCATCCAAGTATGAGGATGAAATTTACTAATAGCTGCACACCAAGCTCTTGAATTAGGACATGCTTCTCAGGGAGAAGAACAACTGAATATTATTTCTTCATCATTTGTTGCAGGTGCTGCTATACTGGCTAATTTCAAGTTAGAATATGAAATCCTATCTTGATTTCTGGATCTGTAGATTGATCAATAAGATTTTTAGATTAATGTCACTGTTGCCTTCAGTAAAAGCTGAATTTCCCTCCCTCACAATTATATACAAGAGCATCCCACAAATGCTCACAGAATGGCTGGGGTTGGAAGGGGCCTCTGGAGACCCTCTAATCCAGCCCTGCTCCTAGAGCAGGCTCAGCACCAGCACGTGGCTCAGGATTGTGCCCAGGTGGGCTTGGAATATTTCCAGAGAAGGACACTCCACAACCCCTCTGGGCAGCCTGTTGCAGTGCTCTGTCATCCTTGACGTAAAGACATTTTTCCTCATATTGAGGTGGAACTTCCTGAGTTTCCATTTGTGCTGATTGTCCCTTGGCCTGGGCACCACTAGGAAGAGCCTGGCCCCATCCCTTTGACATTCACCCTTGTATACATCAGTAAGATCCCCTCTGTCATCTCTTCTCAAGGCTGAACAGACCCAGCTCCCTCAACCTTTCCTTGTGAGAGATGCTCCAGTCCTCTCATCGCCCTTGTGGCCTCCGCAGGACCCACCCCAGGAGCTCCATGTCCCTCTTGTGCTGAGGAGCCCAGAACTGGACTCAGCACTCCAGATGCTGTCCCAGCAAGCAGAGTAGAGGGGAAGGATCACCTCAACCTGCTGGCCTTTGTTAAATTCCTCAGCTACCAGAGAAGTTATTTTTTCTTCTTTTCTTCTTCTTCCTCTTTTTTTTTTCAATTTTTCATTAGCCTACTTTATCACAAAACCAAAGCCATTGACACACCAAAGATCATCCACAGCAGAGTTATTTCAACCAGGCCTGTAAGACTGGCAAAAACCACCCAGTGATCAAAAACTCCAGCGTGACCTCAAAGCAGAAAGGTCACTGTTCTGAGCTCTCCTCTCAACATAGAAACATTCAATTCCCAGATTCCCAGCTAGATGCCTGCTTTTCTCCTCTGGTTAGGCTTCTATTATAAAATTCAACTGAACTGAGCCAGCTTCCATCATTCTCCAGGCGTAATTCAGACAGCCTCCTCCAGTTTTAACACTGAGACCCCATAAAACTTCATTTCCAGTGTGCAGGTTTTTCTGACTGAGAACCCAAGAAACAAAGTTTTCTGAGAGTTCAAAATACTTTTATTACTGTGGGCTATGTCATAATTGCTTGAAAGAAAACTTATGACATAGTCTGTCACTTCATATTTACCACTACATTTTTTTAGTCAAAATTGTTAAATTCTGCACTGAAATACATAAAAGTTTCTTCACAGACATTCCCCAGACAAACACAATTTCATGAGGAAAATACCATTGCTCACTTTTCCATCTCTGTCAAAGATTCTGAAGGAACAAGTCACCAAATATTTTCAGTAATATTTTTTCATTTTGAGTGAGACACATAGCAATACAGGGGGAAACCAGAAAAATAGAGCACCAATATTTGCATTCAGTGTTTTCTGCTCCAACTGAACAAATAATTTGGTCTTGTCTCTGATACTTTGTGCAGAATCCAAATTAGACCACTCTGTTTATTGACCACTTGACTATTTGAATGGAGCCAGAGAACAGTCTGCCTGCTATAAAACTTGTCTTCCTGCATGGGTGGTTTAATCAGCACTCAAATATCTGAATTATTTTAGCATTATGTTTGCTTCCCGAATTTATCTACTGAAAATATCTTTTTTGTCCATGATATGCCTCATTCATTGTAAATTGAGAATACCCCTGTGTTTTATCCTGATGTTATTTCAATTTACACCAGTAAAACAACAGCAGAATTTAGCTAACTAATGGCTGAACAGGCTTACTGCAGCATTTGATGTTCTGCAGGCTTGATAGTGAAGTGTTGACCTAAAGAAAATCATAGGAGCTATGCTTTGCACATTTCACATAGGAATGCTGACGCTTCCCCAGGTCTGCTTCCAGTGTCTGCTCTTTGTGGCTGTTGCACAACCACAGGTCATTGGCATGGGCCATTAACTGGGCACAGTTTTACTCAGCATACCAGAGAGCTGGAAGGGCCTTCAAATATGCCCTGTGTGATAATTTCATTAGCTTTGTGCATAAAGCCTTAACAATATTATTACTGATCTGGAAAAATGAAAACACAAATTGTAAAACTCAGGGGGTTTACACGTCCAAGCAGGTAGAGCAAACTGCTAGTTTAACTAACCATACACTAATGTTGTTTCATTTTTAGAAGCACTTTGTTTCTTGTTTCCCAGAACTTTCCCTATTCCTTGTACTGAGTCAGCAGCTACTCACTGTTGTTATCTACTAATTAAGACTGAACGTCTGATATTATAAGGGTTCAACTGAAACAAATTGAAATAAGATCTCTGAGCTGCCAGCCCCTCTTGAGACCACAAATTAGTGAGATGCTCATCGCATGAAGCTCTCCACTAGGGCAGCTTTTATGTAAATAAAAGCAAATACACTGTGGAAGAAATAATAGTAAAAGAAACAAAGTGGATTTCTCTTAAAGAGACATCTATTTTCCTCCTCACATAAAGCCTTGCATATTCTCTTCAGGACAGCTTCAGAATGTTTTTAAAAGATTCTGCTTTTTAAAAGGTCACCTAATCAATGATAAATACATAAGCACACATGCCCACACACATGAAAGTATTTAGATACATAGTTTTAGATTACTTGTGTCTGTTAAACCTTCTTTGTGTGAAACTATTTTGGATTGTTTATACAGTGTGGAATAAAACTTTCCAGTTTGCTAATGGGAATAAAAAAAACTAGCCAAAAAACTGCAATGTATTTCCTTCTCCTTTCCAGCAAACTGGAGGTAGTAAGTAATTCTTTACATTCAGATACATTCTGTCAGATTTTTCTTCTTTAATTTAAAAGAAAGCAAGTATCATAAGCACCCCCTGCAAACTTAGAGCACCCAGGTTTACTCATGATTCTTCTTGGTGCGCATTACAAAGAACTGGCACAATTTTAACCAGCCCATCCATTTTGCAGGACTCACCACCTACCACCTGTAATCTCCATAACAGAGCATGTCATTTGAGATGTGCATTGCTCCTCCCCACCTTCATTCCCAGCACACCACAGTTCGCCTGTTTGGCAATAGCAATTCATCACCCTCTGACAAACAGCACAATAAAACTGCTCCCTGTGCCTCGTGATGGGAGCCACACCAAACCAAAAGAAAAAGTCTTGCTCTCACACTTTGGACTAGACACAGATCCATGTAATACCCTTACATGGCGTTGCCACAATTTCAATTACTTTGCACTGTGTTTATTAATGACAGAACAATGTAATGAACCTGAATGAAGATAAAATTCCTGTGGTTAAGTGAGGCCTTGATGCTGAAATTTCTTTACCAAATTAAAGCACTTCTTCCCCAGGCATTTGTGAGTCTCATTAAAAGCCAATTTAAGCCAATGAGAATCTTCCCATTGACAGACATAAATTTGAATTAGGTCCTCACTGTATTAAAATTGAAATATGTAAGGGTCAATTTTTAGGAAAAACAAATTTCTCTAGTACTGGCTTGGTATTGTGCCACATCTGCTCATGCATCCAGCACAGATTTATGAGTTCATATCAGATAACTATACACAAATGCATATGGAGAACTCTCACTACACATACACATGTAATAATCCTATCTGAAGATATAAATAGTGACAGCAGATACTTTTAAAAGGGCCTCAGAGTTATTTCAAAGCATCTTAGCTCATGGGCACACTATAAAGCATATTCCTTATCTCTTCTTCTGTCTCATTATTAAGACTCACATGAATTTTGCACTCAAATTCCCCACACAGAGCCACATAAATTTATCCAGAGTCTACAGCTACATAAAGGACATGGTTGCCTAAATCCAATCCAAGTCCCTCTGTGATGGCCCAATAAGGAAGCTGCTTTTCAAATTCCACTATCAAGTATCATCTAGACCTGTATAAGCCTAGGCATCTTTGATTTTTATGTTGAAACTTCACAGGTGCCAGAGCACTTGTGGCTTCCCCAATGACTATTTCTCTTTTCCTAGGAGGCTAGAAAGGATACAGCCACCTCCTCTTTGTGCAACTAAACTATTCCTTAAAAACATATATATGTGTGTATGAAGGCATATATACATATATATATGTGTATATATATAAAATAAAACGGAACTTTAAGACAGTGTGCAAGACTGCATAGAACTATTTAGCCTAAATTATACATTAATTTGGAGGCTCCTTGATTCAGGACCCTCTCCTCTAAGTGTTGATACATATAAAAAAATAAAAATCACTCAGATATTAGAATGGGATTAAAAGTATTTTTCTCATGTGCTTTAATGATTACAGACCAGGATTATCCAATAGGTTGTAGACATTGTCCTTCTTTGTCTTATTTACACTGAATTAAAGAGAGTAGATTCAAAGCAAAATTGGCATCTTTCCCATGCCTAACCCCAACCCAATATCCCACTGGAAATTATGCAAAGGCTTGTAATGAGAGAAGATTAAGAAATGCAGCAAATTACCAGAGGAAGTGATGACAAAATGACAAATTCAGATCAAGATCCAATATCTTTTTGTAAGAAAACCTTAAGCAAAAACCCCAATATATTTTAGACCAGTTCAAGTTAGCTGCATGAAAAACATAACTGGCTACCTGAGAGAAGCAAAACTGCCCCAGGTGTACCTTTTGCTCTTAAGCTGTACGACCTTTAGCAGGTAGAATGTTTACCTAGATGCAGTCAAATCTGTGTTGTTTTTAAGATCACTTTCTATCTTTATTGCAAAGCTCTTTCAAAAATCCAAATAACTGGATGAGTTTTTCTGGACTGCATCATGCAGGTAATCAAACCAGATGATCTCATAGGTCCCCTTTGGATTAAAATTTCATGCACTAGCTCTTACTTTTATCTGCCAGAGACATTTTTTTCTGCTCTGAGGATTTTTCTAAAGATAGATGAAAGCTGAAAATTTGTAATCTAGCTGCTCCCTTACAAATGGCACGGCCATCTTCCCGTTTCCATGCGTGACATTACAAATGGAAATATCAACTGATCAGAGAAAGGCATCTGAAAAAAGTGCCACACTTCCAATATTCTGAGATTATTTTCAGAAGTTAATTTAAACTGGACATGCTTCTGGTTTAGCTATATATCTCCTCCTAAGAACAAGCAAACAGCCAAAACCCCTTCCCTCAAGCTGACAATATGCTCTTGCTTCCCCAGATATAGGATAACTATTTGACTGAAGCCAGTAGACTGTAGTCTGCTATTGAATTTACAGTTAAAGACAGATTGACACCAGCTTTGCCTCATAAAAGATTTTTAGAGCTCCCTTAGGGCCAAGTCCATTACGTAAATTTCCCATTTGCACTGAAATTCATAGCCCTTGGAAGAGTTTGGATGCCGTTGTTGTCCTAAGCACTTGGATCTGACATGGAATAGCTGAAAAAGGATATGCTAGCACTTTGGTGATGCAAATAAAAATTCAAGAGTAAAAGAGCCTTCTCCTCTTTTTCCTTTCTTTCTTACACTATTCTCTAACTTTACAGTACAATGCACATCTTACTTGAATGCTGTCTTACATTATAACTGAAAAAACTGGAGAAATGTCAGTAAATTCTATTCAAGGTACACATAAATTTTCAGAAATTTAGAACAAAAAATTCACAGCAGTAACTACTTTATTCATTTTGTCTACCAGTTACAGAAAGCAGCGAATAAGGAGGAGCCTGATAGAAACTTCAGTCTGCTAAATTCTACTTGCTGAGTTACTTGAAAATAATGTAGTGCTCTCAATACAAAGATTCTGATATACCAATATTAAGATGACAAAAACAACAAAAGAGTAAAAAAAAAGAAAATTTAAAAAAAATCTAATTTCAACCAAGAGACCAAGGTGATCGAAGTTCTGTTACCCAAGGCTGATAACAGCTTGTCTGATAGGCACATATCTACATTCTGAATATATTTTCATACTTTATCTTTTTATTCAGTCCACTTGCATTGTGATTAAAAATCAAATTTAATCTGATAACTCATTAAAAATCAAACTTAATCTGACAAATAATGAGTTAAAATCTTGCCCTAAACTAGATCCAGCTGGATCAGAAATTTTTCTGCAGATATCATGTGGATTGAACAATATTCCTTTTCCAGCGTTCTGTCAGTATTTGTGCATAAGCAGATGCACAATTTCATTGTTTGGGTTAGGGCTACAGAAACCCATAAATCCAGAACCTTTTGAATCTAAATGCTACAGTTTAAAGCATAGCTTTGGAAGTCACAGCTGTAATATTTCACCTCAGGGGTTGTTGCCACACTAGCTTTCTTTATCTGAACAGAAACAGAAAAGCTTCAGAGTTAAAAAAATATTCCAGTCTTTTTGGTGAAGATTTCTAATCCAGTTTTGTAGCTCTAACATATTATAAGATCATATTCAACCCTGTATGGCAGACAAGAGGAAACCTGTAGTCCCTTCAAGACCTTGAGTCACTGGGGAGGAAGAGCAGTGTCCTGATAACACTAAAGTATTTATTTTCTGGCTCCTAGAGGTATTTGAAAGACAAGGAATAGGCTCTTAGACCTAGCTAAATATTAGATAATTTTCCAAAACTTAAATGAAAAATCAAACTGGCATAATAAATGTTACAAGCCATTTCTTTTCTTCTTGTGAAGGACTAGGACACATATTCAACCTAAACTAATACAACAGTTTAAGAATGAGCAAGTTGAACTCCACACTACAAGGCTGTGTTGCCTTAATTATGACTTTTCAATTAAATCAGTTCTAAACCAGCACATACTCCATACATAGAAAAGTGGTTTGAGTCAGCTGCTGCTCACGCGATGTAATGTGCACATATGCCAAAAAAAGGTAGAAAGTATAATAGTAAAAGAAAAAATGACAGTGCTAGCAGGCAAATAGGAAGTGTCAGAAACTTGAGATGTACATTACTGACACTGATGAGATAGAGGAACACAGAAGCTGAGTGACCAGAACCAAACCCAACCCAGAGACATCAGAGATGGGGGAGCTGTTTGTTTTCTATTGCTGTTTACAGCATGACCTGTCTGCCAGGTACCCCTCCTGTGCCACAGCTTCCTGGTTCAGCGGTGTCCTTCTCCTCTGGTTCTTGAACATCCCGTACAAAAATACTCTGAGGAGTATGATAGAACACCCTGAACATCTCTCTCTCTCAGTATTTCTGTGTCTGTTGGGACTCTCACAGTAAATTTAGAGGTTCGGTTTCTAAATATCTTCTGAATGAAGAAATGCATCCTGCTTTTAACAACACAAGTCAACTGGAAAAAAGTACACACAGTGCTATAAAAATGGGTACCTTTTCAAATGTTTCCTTATTTAATAATTAATAAATATTTTAATATTTAATTGCACTTTAAAAAAATAATTTAACAGGAAAGTTACAGAAATTATAATAGTCTACCTAGCAGCAAGAATGTGTTAATTTTCTTAGCAGGTATATCCTACTAATGGAATATTTTCCCAGCATTACCATATCAGCATGTTAATACCATTTGCAGAATTCAATATGAGTTAATGAGAACAATAATTATTTGAGAGTGAATGTTGCTTTGGGCTTTATTATTCCTTTCTTGTAACGTGGAGTTCTTTGTTTTGGAATCTGTAAAAGGCTAAACTGACTGCCTCACCAAGTAATTGAATTTCCCTTATTACACACACACACACACAGCCCCACAAAGAGCATGTGATACAATGTTTTTCTCCTCCTTGCCAAATCATTCAAACTCTGTGAGAATAAGTCAGATCCTACTTTCAAGATCTCTGCTGAAACTCAGTGCAATGTCCACAAACACTGGTAGATATTTTTCATTTTCAAGGGGGTTCTGTAATCAAGATTATTTGCCCCATTGACCATATACTCAAGCAAAATAAAGTCCTATAGAATTAATTAGCAAAAAATAATCCCATTAAGTCTTGAACTTAATATAAAACTGGCACAGCATTAACATTTTGGTCATTAAACTTATTTAATTAAATTTAATTGAGCTCCTGCATTATTATGGCTACAGTAAACTAACTACCCACATTGCCTTGTCCCTCCTTCCCTTCCCCACCAGGAGAAAAGACGAGAAAGGGGTAAAAAAAAGAGAAAAATAAATTAAAAAAAGGGAAAAAAAAGAAAAGAGATAAAAAGTTCAGATTTTATCAGAGGCAGACTGATTCAAAAAGTGGTCCAAAAGACCCTCATATCAGAGCTAGGCCTCATGAAATCACAGAATGGAATCTTTACAAGCAAAGAGGGAAACACCCTAGGACAATTTTCCTAGCCTCTCATATGGCCTATGAGTTCTAAATCCTAATTTCTGTTATTTGCTTTTTTGTCATAACTAACATGGAATTATTTGTGTTTAGGGCATTCCACACTCCTTGTGGCAAACAAATAATTTAACATTAAATCATTGAAGAAGCTAGAAAAAATACTGTTTGGAGATGTGTATAAAATATGACCCAGCTGCTTTTTTTTTTTAAGGATTTCCTTGCTGTGTGTTTGAAATGGGCCTAATTTTACCTTTGAAAAATTCTCAACACACCAAGTTATAAATTATAGTTGAAAGTGAAATAGTCTGTGCATCCTGAAATAAAAATTTGTTATAAAGTATCATTAAGTTAGTATTCACTTTTGCCAAAACTGTGCAGATTCCCTAATGGAGCTACATCTAAAGGCAGAGAAACTTATGTAGTGCTGAGTTATGACTTTCAATTCTAGCAGCATTTCCACTGAACTAAGCAGACAAGGAAAATTCTGTATGTTTGCAGTTTCACCTCTACACCGCCAGGAAGAAAACATAGGCTTCATTTCCTTCCTGGGTTAATTATTCACATAAATAAAAGATTATTTACTAACACCAGTTATGCAGTCTGAGCCTTCCCCTTTCCAACCAGGAGTTTGGCAGGGATGCTGCCAGCAGCAGCACCTCTAGACTTTTCCACAAAAACAAGCTGCCTCACAGGAAAGTGCCAACTAAATTCTAGTGCCTGCTTTACACATTTGCCATCAAAAATACCTGGAAAACAATTTTTTTTTTTTTTTATTTAGACATGTCACTGCAGTGTTTCACAGCAGTTACAGACAAATTACTCTATGCCTTCAGCCTTCTAAGGAAAGACAATGATGTCTTCTGGAACATGCAAATTGGGGGGCAGAAATGATACAGATAAATTGAGTCATTAGGCACTAAAATAAGAATCCTCTGAGATACTATGACATCAATACCAAATACAAATACTAAAGATTAATACCAAAATACTGAGGTTTGATTTTTCACCAGAAGTTCAGTCATTTCCAAGGAGAAACCCCAGCTTTCAAACAGTTCAAATCATCAAGATTTATAACATTTAGAATGGATCCCAGCAGATCTTAGTGCAAAACACTCTACTAGAATTTTCACCTTGCCCAAATATCTTAAGGATCACTGGAGATGTCTCTCCAAGGCTTTGTAGAAAAATGTTCATTCCATCCCCAGATTTTTTTGTGGCAATTCATTTGAAGTCCAGAAATACCACAATTCCTGCTACATCAAGTTTCACTGAACCACTTTGATGTTTCTAAAGTTTAATATTTAGACTAAAAGTTTTCCAATAATAAATTCTTAATATAAAATAAAGATGTGGTTGCAATTCCTATCAGAAGTTTAATATTTTTTCTCAATTTCATGATATTTTGAAATACCAGACCCTAAATAGAAAGGTATATTTAGTGATTAAGACAGATATAAAATTGGAAGAATTAAAGCTTGACTCTTCCTTTTAGACTGAAAAAGTTATAATAACATTTTTTGGCTGCTAGGTATCATTGTCAAAAATGTCAGAGAGGTGCAGATTCAGAGGCTGTCACCCTAATGAAAATAACTTGACTGAGTGACTGAAAGCCTTGTCATTCTAGTGAAAAGGCAAAGAAAGACTATAATTTTTGCAACCAGTAAATCAAATTTATACATCAAGGGGGATAAACACTTTTGTTTTTAATATTCTTTACCCCTTGAAAAACCCAGAACCATTAACAGTCAACAACTAAATCAAACATTTCAATTACCTGTAGAAAACTGCACCATCACAAAACAATCTGGAGTCTCTATATACATGTCACCAGATTTAATGAAGCTCACTAATTCCTCTCATAACAGAAGCAGAAAACTTGCATTACAAGTAAAAAGCCTTGGTTTCAAATTTATGAATTCTCTATTTTACTACAGAATAAAGTGTAAGTCTTTTCCTAACTGAAATCAGCGTTAATGTTAGATATTTATGTGAATGACTTATTTCCACTTTTCCTTTCTTTTTAGGGTAGCAGTGTGACTAAGATGGGAAAAAACAGAAAATCACCAAAGTGCTACTTGAAATCAACATATAGAGTGAACCAAAATGTCACACTTATAAATATTTATAAGATAGAATTTCCCATTATATGTTCAGCATTGAATGGTGCATGTTATTCTTATTAATGTTTCATAAACATTTGTACAGAAAACAATATGCTTTATTTTTCTTCTAAGTATTAAGTAGAATTATAGCAGCATCTGCTTTCAACAGTTGAGTGCACAAGCTATTCATGCCCCGTCGTAAATTCCATGATGCATTAAGATGCCATTAAATGTACCTTCTGTGGTTGTCTGCTCATTTACATACCTTGTAAATCATCATGTAAAAATCAAGTGAACTAGGGAGCAATCACCTGCACTCTTCCCTTCTGCCACAGAATCCAGTGCCATCCACATCTTCCTCCATCAGGATCATCATCACCATTAAACATAAAGTCAATTACACCAATGATAAGGAGCTTAATTGCTAAAGGCAATTTGAGCTATATTTTTTTTAATAAGTCCATTTTCTATAAAAAAATTTGAAAGCCAAGCAGTTTAGGCAAGCCAGAAGACATAAACATAGGTGGTGAGCTATTTTTCCTCAAAAATCCTCAATCGGGAGTGTTACATAAAATAAATAAACATGCAACAAACCCTTGAAGAATGAAAATAAATTAAAACAAAAGCCTGTCTCTTTGTGGTCTTTCCTCCTCACAGACAGTCTTTAGTAAGCTTCCTATACAGCCTCTGTGCTTGGGCAGAAGAACATCTCAGCTTTTGCAGAGCTAGAACATATTGGAGAAGAAAATCTCCTCTCTTATTATTATTTTTATTTCGTTACTGTTCTAAGAACTATCTTTTCACTGTATGTACTGATTTAATTTCTCCAAGCCAGTTTTTAAGGAAATACCTGGAAAAGGTTTACTTTTATGAAATCCAAGCAGTTTCCTGCACTGGCTGGCAGGAGAGTTTTGTTGGTGTCGCAGCTGTAGCTCAAATGAGCGCAGACTCTGCCTCTCTCACCACTCTGGTGGTTCAGCCTCTAATGGTCAGGAGCTTGGAAATAGGCCCCTGCACCTGGGTACCAGAGCTGGCAAAGTAAAGTGCTGCTGGCACAGTACCCACTGCCTTTCATTGTTTCCTCTGCAACATTTAAACATTTCAGTCCCTGTTAAATTAGTCAGGTCAGCTTTCTCAGAGTTTAACAATTACTTCCACACAATTCTTATGAGCTTTCCTCTTTCTAAGAAGCCAGACAACAATGTTTACCCTACAGAAACATTGCCCAATGTCTTTATTGTGTCAGAGTGTCCTTGGAAGGGAACAAACCTGGTGAACTGCAAGGCCTGAAGTCAGCAATAGAGGAGCTCAGGAGGGAGGGAGGAAGGCAGGGAGAGAGAATGGTAAACACTACTGAGTGCACATATGCATCCAAGGTGAACTGCAAGACTGCCAGAGGTAACTAATTTATTTCGAGTCCATCAACTTCCACTGGAAAAATATTTTTTAGACTTAAGAAAATGAAATAATCCTTGATTTTAGTGTCAGGCATTCACCTAGCACACACAACTCCCTTGCTATGAGAATGTGGCCCATGGGAATTCTTAGCATCCTTTTCAAAGCAACAGCTTCTGAAAATAACCAGATCACAGGGTTTTTTTCCCTCAGAAGGAGAATACAAAAAGGGGAGGAGGGAAGCTAATAAATAATATGAAGTTTCTTGCATTTAGTAACAAACATTATGATAAAAAGCACAGTCCTTTGTAAGCGATGCTTTCTCCTTGCCTGTCATCTGTGTTTATACCATATCTATCAGTCTTTGCAACCCTCAGTCCTTGAACTCCTTCTGCAAGCAAAAAAGAGAAGCATGTACCATGTGCTGCATTACCAAACACCAAGACTCTTCTCTTTCTTTAGCCTTCCGAGAAATAGTGGGGGAGGGGAATTGTCTTTGAAAATTAGAGGAAACATATGTTGAATTTGGGGTGATAGGTCTGCTATTGAGCACACCAATGTCAAACAACTATTGGTGGAGAGCTCCTTTCAAGCCAGCTCTTCACACAGGAAGAAGTCAGGTTTGGGTGGGTCAGGCACCCTAAAAAGCCCAGGTAGACAATGGAAACCCCACTTTTACAGACATCTCATGGTATATCAGTCATTCATAGGTGGCAATTTTTCAGTTATATTAAGCAGCAGTGACAAGCCAACAGCTTTGGATGCCACCACAGTCACAACAGGAACAACTGATAATCCCTCTGAGCTGCCACATGGTTCTGGGAGGACGAGCTGGATGGAGAAGCTTATTCTCCCATGGATGATTCTGGGTCACTGTCTCCATGAGGGAAAACCCTGTACTGGCCAGCTGGCTGCCTCTGAGCTGCCCCTCACCCTTGTTGCCCACACACTTATCATCTAGAAACAGAGGCCATCCCCATGCTACTGAGAATGAAGCTTGGGAAAAGCTGTTATAAATACTTAAACCCTTTTCACATCTTCTCATTCCATTTTTACCAACCTCTCCAAACAGTTCACAGATCAGTGAGCACTGCCAAAGCTTTCCCGCTATTTTTTCAGCAACTGCTGCTACTGACCTTTATTTTCTCATTTAGGAAAATATTGAGGTGCCTGTTGACAACCTTACTTTTTAATTCTGGCACCAGTGTTTGCACTGGAAGAAACTCTTTGTGATGCTGAGTGAAAGCAGAGTTCTGAAGGCACTGGAAAATCAGAGCATACATTTGTAATTTAGAGACTGTGGTCAATCCAGCCCCTCCTGTCATGGCAGCATCTCCGTGCACTTGGCATGGCAGGCTCTTATGCAGTCACACAGCTCAGAATGTTTAAAAATAAGTTTGCATCCTGCTTTAAATTCCAAGAACTAGCCTGTTTCCATTGAGAAAGTCTGCAGTTTTACAGTTCTATGAAGTAATTCTCCCTTTCTATTGCTGTAAGCATCTCCAAATATTCATTCATAAGAAGATTAACAATAATCTCAGTATTAGTCAGACTAGATGTTTTTAGTCCTAGCTGAAAAGCTACATCCTTGCCAGTGCTTATACCTGCTGAGTTCAGTCCTTTTCATTCAAAGGCTACAAAGGCACAGCAATCTGCCTGTGTGGGTTCATTTCCAGCAAACTGATCCCAGAAATTATCACATTACATTTCCAGATCCCTAAGAAAAACCTGCCAAGATGCATAAATAATTTTAAAATCTAAGAACAATGCTCGAGCCCTCTTTTTTTCCTACCCATAATTCATGCAGCACAGTCTGACCATGGTCCATGACTCATGCTCCCACAAACTACCACTGTATAAATAAGTGATGATTCCTCTAAGCATCTGGAAAATGTAACTGAATGAAGGAGCACAGCCTAATATTTAACATCTAAAAACATTCCCTACTTCATGAATACAAATTTATGTACATATCTACATGTATAAACTGTGCACCAAATTATTTTTGGTACTGAATGGGTAGTAGTGCCTGCATGGGTAATTAAAGATATAATTGCTCCTTTTGGTATTTTTTCCTCCAAGAACACTAACACATGTTTTGCAACAGGTGTACTATATAAGTAAGAGAAAAATTTGTGATCACCTTTTCTTTTCCTACACAAAGAAGCCAAAAAAAAATACTCAAAAGAGTATTGAAACAAACTACTTCAAATTTGAAACCAAACCAAAACTTTTTAACTAAACCAAAACTTAATTTCATGCATATTCTTCCCAGGTGGATTTTGAGTAAACAAAAAAATTCCATTGCTTTTTTACTTTTAAAGTTCTTTTCCTACTCCCAGTCAGCTTGATTCTCATAAGAGGAAAGAGAAAAAACTCCCAGAAACAAGAGAGATTCTTTGTGTTTGTAAAGTTATAGTCTTGAGGGAAATGGAACTTTCTCATGAACATTTTCATCTCTTCAAAAGGAATAATGTTTTGTTAAGAAAAAAAAATGAGGCAGACAAGTGTTATAAAAGGTACTTTAAACATATCTCAGTCATATTTATGACTCTGAAATGTGTGCTATTTCAAGACTTCCTGCTCTGTTACATTATTCAGCTGCCAACTGTCCTGTATTTCATACCCTTTACAGACATTTAACACAAAGTACACTTCATTCTGGCATTGAATATTCCTTTTTTACTTCATACTCACATATGATCTCTATTTCTTCCCAATTCATCCCGATATATTTCCTAATGCAAGGAACTACAACGTTTAAAAGAGGAGCTTTATGTAGCTACTAATTTATTTTGCTCATAACTGGATCCACTCAGTTTTGTTACACATTTCCCATGGGAAGTCTAGTCCCACTAGACATCATGTAAAAATCAGTAGAGATTACATATAATGCTTCTCTTCAATTATTTCATGTTGGTTTTTTTAAATTGGTTTCCTTTCTTTCCTTCTATTCTTTTCAAGCATATTTCTACCATTCCCAGCTCTCTCCTTCATGGCATTTACAGTCCTCATGCCAACATGGCTTCACAAGACTGACATATGAACCCTGGGAGCTGCTGTCCACTTCTACAGGTAGCCAGAGCCAAGTAGAATGCATTGGAAAAAAATAAATAAATTATTTAAGATATCTCTCTCAGCATCCTAGAGTGGCTTTTTGTTCTTCAGTCCTTGCCTTTTATGCCACCAGTCTGTAACCAAAATAAGAAAATATCCTTGTTACAGGAAATGCAGCAATGCTCTGACCAAAAGTTAAGTACAGAGAATCCATCTTAGGTTTGACTAGACAAATACTGTTTTTAATATCAGACTTGCTTTTTTTATAGAATAAACACAGAGGGTCAAATCTATCATTTTAATATGGAAAACCATTGTTCACAACACAGACACACAAACACTTATGGTATAAAATAAATGTTGTAGCTATATGCAGCTTTAGTCTCAAAGCAAATACATCTCTCAAGATATTATAATCTCAAGTAGTGCACTGTTGTGATCTGAAATAAAACATCTATTATATATCCTGTATAATAGAAGCATGCTAGCATTCACTTCAGAAGCAACTAATTGTAGAATAATAATAATAATAACAATTTGCAAAGTCATGGCTGCCATTCAAAGCTCTCCTGAAACAACTCAGACTGCTTCATTGAATTAAGAAACAAACAAACTGCTTGTTTCTTCCCTCTGCTTCCCTCTGTCAAAAATAAAAACCAGAAAAACATTTTTCTAACTGATGTCATTCTGATATAGCCATTTGAATTTTACCAATTCCAGAGCCTATTTCAGAAAAATCTAAATGTTCTATGAAAGAAATACTATTCGTTGTGTTATGGTTTATGCTAAACTCTTCCCCTGCTGGAACCTGAGCTAAACACTAATGCCACATTCTTATTGTGGTATGGATAGTAATATTTATTTATTTACAAGTAATACTTATTGTTCTTCCAGAAATTCAAAGTGGATAAAATCTTGTTTCAAATTATGCTTTTCATTGATTTCAAATATAATTCTCAAAACTTCAAATAGTGTGAGCTGTCTTTCTGTACCTGGCTCAAAATATTTAAGGAAAATTCTGTTGTTAAGCCCTATATTACTGTCATGTTAAGCAAATGTAATGAAAATAAACCTTGAAAAGTGCAGGAGAGAGAACCTGGAACCAGCAGATGGACCGAGAGAAAGTTCATATACCATTCAATTAGAGTACAAACCTTGGGTTTGTGGCTACTGAGACAGCAAGCAACCACAGCGTCGTCTGGAATCTACCAGGAAAATGCCTTTCTCTATACCTAGTCCTAAATTCTGTAGGCAGGAAAAAAAGCACAGGAGAGATGAAAACCAGCTACAAAGCCCACTGGGAATGAATCCATCTGCTTCTTTGAAATACATGTGTTTCTATTTTCCAAATTATATCTTTAACACAGAGCTGGCTTCTGCCTCCTGTCAGCAAATGTTTTCTTTATTTTAAATTGAGAAGCAGTCAATGTCAGAGAGAATGACATTTTACTGGAGCATCAAGTTGCTATAGCTCTAATTAAATTTAGATCCTCTCTGTTATTTTCAGTCATAGCTGGCCAGATAGCCCTAAGAGAAAGCTGTTAGAATGCTAATGTCTTGGCCACTGAGTTCATCATGGCTTCATGCACTCACATAGAAAAAACAAAGCTTCAATACATTGTAAAATTCTTCGTTAAATCAAATGTTTTCAAAAGGCCCATTTAGGATAATTCACCTGGATTTTGATCTTGATTTTTAATCAATGGATTCTTAATTTACATCTATGTGCAATTATTTACTGACATGTGCAATATTAACAGGTACAGCAGTTTGATTCATTCAGCCCAAATATTCCTGGTAGCACTCGCCTCTGGAAAAGTGATCCACTGTTGGTTTTCTCAGCTTTTACAGAGATGAGGCTACTGAGAGGTGTTTCAAAAGGTGTTCTAGTATCAGTCTCGATGAATAGTGAGACACAAGAGATGTAAATCTCAACACCATTCTATCAGAAGCTAACTTATTTCCTGGTTACAATACTTCATAAATATTTTTCAGCTTATTAGCTTTTGTCACACAACTTTGCTATTAAGTCTAACACCAATCACCTATATTTTTTCTCCAAGTGGTTCTACTACCAGGCATCTTTCACAGTTCTAATTCCCCAAAATATCTGATCTTTTTGCAAAGTCATATTGTGAAACTTGTTGAAACTTGTTTCTAGTTCAATCTCTCCCAACAATGTCATCTCTATTCCATGGCCTTCCTAAGTCAGCACACCTTATCTCTGTGTTTACAAACAGATGTACAAGACTGTGTGAGCTTTCTGCCAGGTTTTGAGAATTCTTTACAAGTCCATTTCCCACAAGCCATCAAACCCTGCTCAGCTGCCACCTGCTGTGAATCCATGAGATGCTTGAGTCCATGAGATGCCCCAACCAATCTTGCTCCTTTCTGCACCCCTTCAAGAGGTTCAAAGAGGTTTAAAAGTGGAATTAAAACCTTCTGGTCTTTTCTTCACAAACTTTTTACAAATCATCCTTCATCTGGCTTTAGCAATAACAGAAATAGTCCATGGGTAAGGGAACAAAAGGTTGATGACCTAGGGTTATGTTTGCTTTGTGTGTAGATGTTCAGAGTTTTCCCAATTAAATGTTGGCTTTAATTATGCCATCCATCCTCAGTTGGCAGGCACTCGTAATTTATCAAGATATTTCAATAGATGATGGATTCTGCAGGATATCATAGTCACATGTTCAACAGGTTCAATTTGAAGACAGTGATTTCAAAAATAATTTTATGCACATTTAATAGTTAAAAACCCTGTTTTTTAAAATGTGAAATCTAAGCTGCATTGCATCTTTATTACATTACATAATCTTCCCTGTTTCAATCTGCAGGAATTTGAAAACCAAAAAAATCAACACCTACATACTAAATATTGAGCGAAATTTAGTATTTTCCAATATTTGCTGAAAATCTACCAAAAGGCCACATGGTTTAGAAGCACGCAGAACAAAGCAAAACACCCCAGTCCCAATAGAGTTTGTGAGTAATATATAGGTTATTCCCTAATGCAAACAGAACAAAAATGTACTTCCTTAACTGTGTATTCAGACAGAGCAATTAAGAATATAATGGTGCATCCCAAAAAACCCAGAAATAATGCATTTTTTTACAGATTCTTACACTCCAGAGTCCTGACTTTCCATTATTCACATTCTGGTTGAAGTCTATAACAGCTCTGGAGATGGATTTCATTAATGTGATCTTCATTACTTCACTTCTCCCTCTAAGTCCTCCCTGCTCATTAGCTCTGAGAGCCAGGGCTTGTTAATGGCCCAGCAGTTGTATGGTAGATCAATAACATAATAAGGGCAAAACTCTAAGTGCAGGGGGAGAGTAGAGAAAGAAGGAGAAAAACATTTCAAAATTTACATTTGTTCCTCCCCTGGTAACAGATGTGAATCAAATTCCAACAATGTGAACAGGGAGTTCTGGATCAGGTCCTAAAGCCTACACAAAATTCCAGTTGGATTAGATGATTATTTCAGTTCTAAATCCTGGTGCTCATTCTGATCCTGCTCAGCAGCTGGCAGCAATGCTCATGGTTTCTAAGGTTGGATAAATATAAGCTCCCATAAAAATCTGGTTTAAGGCCATGATCAATTATGAAGTGTTATATACTACAAGACCCTTGTTTAGTACCAACTCTTTCCACACAGAATCCTTTCTTCTGATGAAGGTCTTTTTTTTTTATGATTTCAGTGGGAATTAGATGTGCAAATGATCTGACAGCCTGCATCACAGTGCCTTCTAAACTGCATGATAATAATATTGCAGATATGATGATAATGGTCCACAACAGTGTACATTAGCATATTTTCTGATCTGATAGGCATCCAACAAGCAGTTATCAGTCAGGAATATGCTGCAGGGTTAAATCCTTAAATATCTTCTAGGTCAAGAATTTCTGTCTTTCCTACAATACAGAATACTTTGATCACATGCAACCAGTCTCACAAAGATGAATGAAACAGTAGCACATTCATGGTATTTTCCACCTCCCTGACTTAGACAATGTTCGTGTGATTTGGGCACATTTGTTATATTTGTTGTCCTTTTCAGCCACAAAAATCAGAGGCCATATCAGAAGAAACCCCATGAGACTCTAGGTAAATGCTGGGAACTCTCCTGCAGCAGCCAGCTTTAATGAGGTATTGCATCACCAGCCTGTGTGTTTCAAAAGCGAAAAATCCAGCAGCTCTCTGAAAAACAACACCCTCATCCCATTCTCAGCAGTGCTGCAGCCTGACATGTATCATCTGGCTTTTAAGTTTTTCTGGAAGGATCCCGTTTGACCTGACCCACTGGAGGTAAACCATTATGTGATTTAATAGGCACAAGTGCTTGTTAAAAGCTCTGCCTGAGCAGCCAGTTTTACATCCACAGCAAACACATCCTGCGCTATTCTAAATACTCATTTCTCCACGTATTGCTTACTGTAAGTTCCCTGTTGTTTTGGACTTAATTACCTTTCTGTGAGCATCATGCTGTTTTAAAAAGAAAAAAAGACATTAGACTTAGATCACCCCCCTGGTGTGGGATTTTTTTCCCATCATATGGTTTGCTACAGCTTTGCTGAATCCTGCACCCAGGGTGGTGGGTTTCTCATTGGCCCCTGTGCACAGAGGCTGCTCCTGTCAAAGGGAACTTTTCTTCCTTAATCCACATCATTCTACTCTCTTCAGCTTCCTCTTCTGAACTTCTCTCTGAACACTTACAGATTCACCTAAGGGCAGTAGCACACGCTCTGCTTAAGTGATTTTTTTTTTTCTTCCAACAGATCTAGATTTTCTTGGAATTGTTTAAGTCAGCTTGGTTTTAATCAGGAAAAATAACCTTCAAATAGTATTTTCTAAAATATGCATTTACTGACTCTTTCAAGCCATGTATAACTAGAAATATTTCTGCTTTCAATAGCATATTTTTATTACTCTCTTATTTCTGTAGCAAATGTGCATTAATTAATAATTTTAAAATAAAATCAGGATTTCTCTGCTATAAAGAACTGCAAAGAGCTCTTGGGTTCTTGTTTAGGAAATATGTTTTTAGCATTGATATTTTATTATTTTCCTGGCTTGGTGGCAGTTGGATGCATGCCGGTGATAAAAATGCATTCTGTTTTTAATATCCAGATAATTTTGCACTTTATTTTGAATTTATTATTCATTAATGAACCCAAGTATATAGAGTAAATAAAGCATTCCATAAAACAAGACAAACCTAATTGCACAGAAAAAGAAGTGGTAACATAAGACAACAAGAAATTATTCAAATTAAACAAATTAAACTAATTCTACCAATGATTTTAAGAATTAATACCCCAGGGCTGTTCTACGCTGTGTTTCCATTCAAAGAAATTGCATGCCACATAACAGAGTAACATTGCAATGAATGAGCACCTCTGTGTTTTGGGACAAAGAAACTGACTTCATGCTTAGTTTTGAAGTGCCTTCAGAAATCTACTTGTTAAAATTCATATCCTCTGTATTCCCATTGAGAATGGTTAATCTTCCATATCAAGTTCAGGCATGCAAAAAAAATACACAAAAGAATAACTTAATTTACTTTGCTTTATTCCTCTAACTTCAAATCAGTACTGAATATTTGCACATTATGTGGATCAAACAATTTAAAAGTGGTGTTGGGGTGTTTGTTGGACTGATAGGGAGTTTTCCAAGACTCACGTTCCACCGAGCACTTAACATCTCTCCTCCACAAAACTGGAATATTAAAAAATTGAAATAAATACTGAAATCTGGAATGAACAAAGACTGTAAATTGGCAAGCTGTATTGTTATATGAAACAGAGAAGGTCATTTATCATCTCTCTGCCACAGATGACCCATCTCCGCAGTGAGGACACCAAACTACCTCAGCACAGCTCTGCGAGGTTTTCCATTTATAAGCCTTTCCAAGGTCCCTAAGCATATGCTGATAAGGAAAACTTCTCTTCTAAGTCTTCAAGAGGCCAGCCTCTAAATATACCAAGCAATAACAGAGCAATTGTGAAAACTGCCATGTTTCTTAATAAAGAAAGAAAGCTTTCTTCAAAGTGTGACTGTTTATGATATATCACTCATCTTCAGAAACTGCTTGCATGTCCAGAAATTCAATTTAAGAAGCAATACTTTAAAAGGCAGCCATGGGAGCAGCAAGGGGGCTTTAAACTGACAAAACATCTATTTTCTTGGAAGTCATTAGAGTTAGATGTTTATCTGCCTTTCACATGTCTATGTGACAATTCCTCTTGTTATTTTCCATCAAGCAATGTTCAGTAACAATGTTTTTTAAAAACCTGGATTATAGGAGTGAGTGGGGAGCTGAAGAATGGGGTCTGTCCTGTTGGCTCAGGAGCAAAGTGCCATGGGTTGGCTGGCACAGTCTAGCATTGAGGAAAGCAGTGGTTGAAGTAAAAGGGAGTAAGATCAGCTTGTGCAAGACTCCTCAGTAGCTGGGTTGCTCTTGGGAAAGGAGGCCATTAAAAAAGCTAGACAATTCACAGTAGTGACACAGATGGCAAAACAAATTTAAACTTTTTCCAAAATTTCATGCAGAATTAAGGAGCTATTAGTGCTTGCCTTAAGTCACCTTTCACCCTTTAAATCTGACCCTTTGCTCAAGTTAAGCACATTTAAACTGCCACCTCCCAAAACTACTCCTCAAAAGCATTCTAATAACTCTCAGGATAACCTCTGAGGGTGCACACCACAGTAGAGATTGTACAATTCACCAGTGGCCTACAGGCACACAGAAGAAGCCAGGGGAGAAGAATTAAAACAAGAATTAGGTTTGCATTCTCTTCTCTCATCTTGCTCTTACTGAATGAAAACTTGGAGAAAAGGGTTTCATCTTGATCTACTACAAATACTTTTATCCCTCCAGAGAGGGCATCTGAAAGCTCTTTAATGACAGAATTGTGTTTTCCAAAATTGCTGTTTCTTTACAAACAAAACACCTAAAGAGCAGTTGTTTGTGGGTTTTGTTTACTATATTCTTCTTAGTGTAAAAAAGTCCCAAATGGAAAACATCCCAACAAGCAGAAAGAAACAAGTAACTAAAACTCAATCCAAATACTCCACTAAGTACATATCATTCGCTTAACCGGGAAGACAAAGGTGATGGAAATAGATGATGAAATAAGAAGGAAAAGGAAAATGTGAAAGATGAGTTAACTTTCAGAAACCAAGCTGATTAAAACCCTGGACAAAACACTGTATTTAGAATTTGCTATGTTTGCCCTTATTCAGGGGCAGCAGAGTCAGGCCTGCACTTCAAGAAGCTTCAGAAGATCGTTTTGTTTAATAAGCTCAAAGATCCGAGAAAAACATTTGCTGGGAAAAATACCAGAGAAGCTTGGCTTTCAAAGTGATTCAAACACAGCTTTTTACTACAAAGTGTCTTTTCAATTAGGATGCTAGGAATCAGAGAAGGATGAGATGTAAGGTAATGAGGGCAGGCATGACACGGCAGCCTTCGGGCTCCGTGGGATTTTCCTTCAACTTGGATTGAGCCCCTTGGAGAAACCTGCAGTGAATCTGAGAGCTTCCTTCTCTTTCCCCATGCCTCAGCTTTCAGGTCTTCCATGCTCTGTCGTATCTTTGCATCTATTGTGCACACACCAGCACAATTATAAAGCTTTTGTTTCCAGGGGTTCCCCATTTTATTATTTAACAAAATAAAATAACTTTAATAACATGAAGCTAGGCCTGTTTTCCAGTCACTAGGAGATTAAATGAGGAAGGGAGAGATCATCTGAAAGTCTGTGTGTTGGAAACATCAAGTAATGACCTTTATTACTAATGACCTAGGCCCTCCAGCAATGAACCTAGACAACACTGATTAAGAGAGAAGCCTGCTGCTTTTTACAAGCATATAAAATAAAAGGAGCCTTTGTGCTAATAGAAAGGAGTATGACACAGAAGGAAATGTAAAAAATGAATGAGCTATAAAAAGAAGGTATTTTTCCTCCTTTGTGGAAGACAATAAGAAATTAATCTAGAGATATAAAAGCTTGAATCATAGCTTCATACACCATTGCAGAAGCAGATCTTTACAAGCTAATGTTAACTAAATCCTTTGATGCAGAGTTGCAGAGAATAGACAGTAACTTTTTTACAGGTGTGGTATAAAATAGCAACTTATCCTTAAAAACAATATCAACTGCCTCCATTAGAGTAAATAACATCCTAAGGGCATTACTGTATCATATACCCATTAATTTAAAAAAAAAGAAAAAAGTAATGGAAATCATATATATTTCTACTTTCAACGTAGCCAAACCTTCCAAAATGTCTGTCTTGCCTTTTTTTTTTTTTTGTGAATACCAAGTCCTTAGACAGGAAGAAAGCTGTGAACAGTGACAGGACGTGACTGATTGTTGCAAGACAACTGTTCTGGGAATCTATCTTCAATGTAAAATGCTCCTATCTAAATTATGCCATTCCTAGCGCCACACTACAGGAGCACTAATAGCAGATAAATCTTTTTTACTATTAAACAGCTACAGCTCAATGCCATCAAGAGACTGAGCATTCATGTTCACCTTTATGACAGGGACTAGATGCAGCAAGGGAAATCGGAAAAAAATGTTACTCAAAAAAACCAAAAAAAAACAAAACAAAAAAAAAAAAAAAACAAAAAAAAACCCTGTGGAAAAAGATGACAGAAGAAAATAAAACTGTAAACAACAGAGAAACTCCAGAAAGATAAAGTGGATAACAAGTGACAGCTAACATCAGAAGGCAAGAGTACTTACGTGTCCAAGACAATTTGGGTTTACCAGCTAATAAGGAAGAACACCAACACCCCAGCAGCATCCCCTGGCTACTTCTAATGCTATGGCTAAATAAAACTTGGTAGAGCCCAGATGATGGTAAATTACAAAAATGTTCTTCCTTGTTTTATTTACAATGAAAGTAAAATATTTGGTGTTCTTGTTAGGCAAAGAGGGGAGCCCCCACAAGCAAAGGGATTTCAGCCTGGAAGTTCAGCTTAAATTATTGCAAACCAGCTTGGTTCTACAGCTACTCTGACAGCTTTCATGAATAACTATTTTTCACTCCAAAACTGTCACTCATGAAAACTGAATGAGTTCATGAGTGTGGGATGACTTGCATACTATACAGTATGCTTGGCTTAAAACATTCTTTTATTTTTTCTATTCAACACAAATTTTTACTTGGATACTTAAGCTATCTATAGTCTATAAAAAGTTGATAACTCAAAAATTCACTACAGTTTCAAAATAATAATTTTAGATACATCTTTCTAGAATCATTTATGCAGACTGCTACTCCAGAACTTTCAGACTTGCTAGCTTTCCTATCCATTATGCCACAGCCTTCAGAATAGCATGTAGAGCAGCCAAGTGTCAGCCTGAGTGCAGAGCTCTGATAAAAGGGGCCAAGAAATCTCAAGGCACTTACAGCTGCAGTGGCAGAAAACACAAAATGCCAAAGGGAGAAATGAATTCAAGTACAAAGTCGCTGCAAGTTTGAACTCTCAAGAGAGAATATAAAGTAATCAGAGCAGAGCAAGTTGCCTGCTGGAATGCTCAGCCTTTCCTTGTCAGACTGCTATTCTGAACAAGCACCACCCAGGTTAGAAACAGTGTTATCACTCAGCTCTTACTGCCACCGCAAGCACAGCTGTGCCTGAATTTCCTGTGTGGGATCATCTTTTTCCAAATACAGTGATGCTACTTGACAGATGGGCAGCATATCTGCCTTCTGGCCAAGGTAAACCAGTAGTTTACAGACTCCTGCATGTTTTGTTTCCATTAGAGAGTGAATCCAATCTCTCACACAGCTGTAAATATTCTTCTCCTGTCAACAACTTCTTGATAATGTAGAAACACCTGCTGAGCTCAGGTGACCCAACCCAATGGTGACCCAAACTCAGGCTGGGTCTGCAGGACAGGGCTTGGGGTACTCATTCCCACAGCTGATACCCTACTCATCTTCAAAAGTATTCACAGCAGGATTCCAGTGGATTCTACTGAATATTCAGAGCAGACAACTTCTCCAAAATACAGTTTCTTGCAAAAATTAAAACCAAAAAACTAAGCTTAAGAAGTACCCCACTAACCAGACCAATGTAGCATGAGAAGGTGTCGCAGCACATGTCACAGTTGAGATGGCCACAATACACAGAGTATCCCCATACAATTCCAGAAGGCTTCAATCCACACAAAGTAACACCAGACCACTGCAGAAGGCTTCAGATGTCTGCCCTTCTTGTCCTTCAGCCCAACCTTTTATACCCTCATGTCCATGCACTGCACCTGTGTGCCCTCTGCTCCCTTTGGTGATGGGTCAGTGCCCCTGGGCACTCCATGGCTCATTGCTGTCAATGCTGCTCACCTGCTGCTCACAGCTGCAGCCCACTGGGGATGAGGCTGGCCACAGCCCCACTGCCAATCACCACAAACTGTGTGTACCTACAAGAAGGGATACTCCCCACTGACTGGACAACTTCCTACCAATCTAATTTTTCTGGTCAGGCTGGTTTGTTTTTTCATTTGGGATAATTCTAACAAATTGGAAAATAAACCAAAAAAAATAGACATCTTAAACATTTTGTTTCCAATGAAAACAATTATTTGAACTGACAGCCAATTGAAATCAATGCTATTTGCTTATAATTACTAGTACTTACAGTTGTAAAAGTCTAATTACACAGTTATTTTAAAGGATTGTTTTTCAAACTATTAAGACAGATTGATGTACATGAACCACATATTTGACTGTAAAAGCCTTTCTTTTAAGCAATAGCATGCAACTCTGCATTAAAAAGAAGAAATTCCTGGAGCAATAAAATATTACAACAATTTAAATAAGTTTTCTACTCAGCTTTTAGCTGTGCCCACAAAATGCTGGGACAGCACAGATTTTCTTTATTTTGCAGCTGCAAGTTCAATGTATGCTTGAGTTGTGTTAATATCTATCTCTCCAAAAGCATTAGGACTGGGAACAAGTCTATTTTTTGTACACATTGAGAAACTAGAAGTATGCATGGCTGGTTACACAGATGTATTCGTAACTGAAAAATGGAGAAAAACATAAACATATGGCAGGAATCAAAGAGATGAAACTCCTAAAAATCTGGTCTTCCTTCTTAGATGGTTTTACTGTACTAAAGTAGTATTCTTGGATGTGACCATTTCTAACAGAAATGCAAGAGTTACAGTACAGGGCAGCATGTTGGCTGGACTAATAACATCAGGTTAGGAACACCTAACCTAATAACATTAGATTAGAAACTCCTACATCTTCCTCACAACTCAGCCCCTAAAACAGAGGATGTGATTCAGTCTCCCCACACTTTTGTGCCATTTCACAGGTGTGTCTCTTTTAAGACATTTATTCATTAAAAATAAAAAAAATCCTTTTTCGTTGACAAAGAATTTTAAAAGCACTATTGAAAAAGTAATATCATCTAGAACTTACTTCTGTTGTTGTATCCTAATGAATATTTCTCATAAAACAAAAAGGGCCCTGTTGATGTCCTCTGGGATAAATCATTAGTTCTCTGCCCACTCTTACCCAAAAGTTCACCAATTTTTTCCTAAGCTTACTGACTGCAGCAGTGTTATTGTGTGCAGCTCCCATTAAATCCTCTGAAACTTGTTGGTGTGCGATGTATGTGACTTAAGAAGAACTACCATATATTCTTCTGTAGATGTGTGCATTCTACTGTAAGGCTATTACTGACTAGCAGCCTAACTAGAAAACATCTGTTAAGTTTAATTAAAAGTAATTTTAGCCTAGTTTTTACTACAGGTAGGAGGAAAGCACGCTGCACAAAAACTGTTGCTTTACAACGATCGTAGCTCAACACTACTCAAATTATAGGCTATAACCAAAATACTCTAACACAGCTCCAGGACCCCTGTAAGAGAGGTCACAGGCACATAGAAATTATGGTGCTTGTCCCAAGAGGCTTACAACCCAGCTGTTAGGAATTCAACCCACACAGAGTGAGACAGCATAGGAAAACAGCTCATAGCAATGGAGAGCACATCACAACGCCTACCGAGCCTCAGTTTAACTAAATTCCAATTCCCATTCAGCGGCAAAGCTCTTCAAATGCTACTGCTAGAAAAAATTAAATCCTGTCCTAGGGAAAGCTTTCACAAGGAATGTTTTGTTGATTCTCAGCATTGCAGTATCTAAGCATATTATTAATTTTGCTTTGTTTCTTGGAAACTGTGGCAATTTTGCACAGCTTATCATAGCTGCGTGTATATCAGTATATAAGTACGTGGTAAGAAGGAAAAGTCCTTTTATAACTGAGAAAGCCATTTTCTCTTTGTTCTTTGTTACATTTCATAATCACTAACAACCCCCCAAATCAGTGGTATGCAGCTGATCTGGGTGCTGGCAGGATTTTTTTTCCCCCAGTCAAATGAAAGGTTCATGTTTCCTCTTTATAAAAACACAAAGTTCACTATAAAACAAAAGTAAAGGGTTCAGCAATGGTTAGATAAACAATCATCATTTCATTCCTTTTATAATAATCTCTTACTGACTATCATTTCCTCCTGCTTATTGCCTTTTTAAAACAGTTTGGAAAATGAATTAAAATTGAGGTCAATAACTCACAAACTGAGCTTCTGCAAACCTGCTCCAAGCACAGGCATTTTGTCACACATCAGCTTCCCAGCTGTGTTGCCAGTTTTCCAGGAAGGCTACAGACTTCCTCAACTGGTAACACAATATTTCACAACCCTTTCTCATCTGCATCTAGGCACCTGTATGGCTTTGGGAAGGAAGATGTTTTTTCATTGTGGGGTCAGTGATGATAACCACGGCAAATCTTCTGCCTGTGCTGGAGCAGCGGGCAGGAAACCCCGGCAGTTTCATAATTAGTGTGAAAGCACTAACAGGCTTCCAGGAGAGAAGTCCAGGAGAAGGCTGGCAGCATTGAGAAAAGGTCATTTTGCAGTAGAAAAAGCTTCCTAGTCGAAAAATTCCCTTCTCCCACACACCAAAACCCTATGCCAGGTGGGCAGTCCTCAAATCACACTAATCAAACCTGCTGTTTCTCTCCTGAGTACAGATTAGTAAGACTCTGCTCTGCCATATTATTCATTTATTTGGGAGCTGCAACCATGCCTAGGAAACAAGAACTACTTGGGTTTTTTTCTATACACTTTACTGTGTGCTGTATACAACACTCCATAAATCCTCCAGGGAAAACAGTAAAATAATTCATAAATTGATTTTCTTTCTCAGCAAAACCACATTAACCAAAAAGAATACACAGAAAGAAACAAAAACTGAAAGTCCTGTAAGAATCAGAGCACGCAGGTAACAGGTTGTGCATTCCTGCAGTGGAAATGATTCCAGGTTCAGACCTACTGGAATTTAAATAAATACCACATTCCTTTCAGTCAAGATCTTCAAGGATGCAAATAATTTTTATTTAAAATTATGTGGCTTTACATGTCAGAATAGATCAATTTAGAACAAATTCTTTCTTCTGCTAGTAGAAATTCATATCACCTTCACCAATCCAGAGGCTGTACACCTTAGGTTACACCCCTCCTTACTGGTGCAGGAACTTGGCCCTCTGCCCTGCTTCAGTCATGTCAGGTTCTCAGTCAAGTCAACAAGAGCAGATGGAAGCAAAAGTATTATTTCTTGGGCAGAAGATTCAAAAATATTTGGGTTCTCTTTTTTTAGTTGAAAACTTTCTTGTCTCTCTCTCATATCCTCCTCAAGCATCTCACCAGACATTAACTTCCTGCAGACAATTTATTGCTCATCAGAGCTGCGTAACTGGATGGGAATTGTAAGGAAAAGCAGCATGTGCTGTTGTATTATTAACACCTCTTACTCAAATCCCAGTAGAAACCACAAGAATAACATCAACTGCAAGAAGTTTGAGTCTGTTTTCAGTGGAGATTCAGGGACAGCCTGTCGTTAGGACTTCCAGATTTCTTTCAAGTGCTTCACACATTGTTATCCAAATGTCTCGTTTGAACTGCTTGTTAATTTTCCTCTGAAACATTTATATTTTCATGAGATTGATAAGCCAAATGCTATCAGTAAAAGTCTGCTTTGCTTTTTTATTTTGCTCATTATAAAAATGAAAGGCAACATTTCAATTTTTTTAGAATTTTTTTCACTTCTTATGCAAAGTAGTTGGCTTTCCATTACCAAAAATGCAAATATAACTTGAC
The DNA here is from genome assembly GCF_901933205.1 of Camarhynchus parvulus. Lineage (NCBI taxonomy): Eukaryota > Metazoa > Chordata > Aves > Passeriformes > Thraupidae > Camarhynchus > Camarhynchus parvulus. The sequence goes on along the minus strand of NC_044574.1, from coordinate 50,301,356 downwards.
TTTCTCTTTTCTGATGCTCTGCCATAAGTATCTCAGAAAAATAAACAATGTCATTACTTTCTAGTACAGTTCACTTCTTGTTCTTCAGAAAGAGCTGATCTGTTTCTGTAGTCAATTTTGAATAACTGGCAGAGATGTTTTGTCAGCCCACTTTTGATAGCAAAATTTTCAGGGAGAACAGACCTGACACTACTATAGCCTCAGTACAATTTTACTAATAATATTGCCTCATAGACTTCATTTGTATTAAACAGAAATGCTGCTACAGAGACTGCTTCCATTTCTATTCTGTCAAACAAATGAGGAAACAATGAATATTCATGTTTCTTTCAGCTAATGAACAATCCAAAATGGACTACATCTCTGTGCCAAGCTGAAACACAGGGAATCACTGTGTGGTTGAAGTGTAATAAGGAACTGGGAGAAGCATTTATTTCACACTCTGGATTTAAGAGCATCTATATCGTAGTACAGCCCATTAACAACAACATTACTGGTTTAGATTCAGATTTTGCAGATTCCATGTCACAGATATTATCATTCATATCATATCATTCTCACCTCCAAGAACCAAATAATAATTTACAGAGATGCAACAACACAGCCCCAGACTTGCAAATGAGAAGTGGCCAAGAGTTTTAAAATGTTTCAAATTATTTAAAGAAAAAAGCAAAATTACATCTTAGAGGAACGAGTAAGAAAAGCTGGAAATTAACAAAAAATTAATGCAACTAAAAACAATTGAGCAACTTCCTGTTAAGAGACTTTCAAGTGAGGCAAGCCGAAAAACCCCTTAAAAATGACCAAAAAATGATGTATCCAGAGCATGCCTTCATGCTGGAAGATGTCTTGGCAGCACAAACTAAAGCTCAAATGGCTAACACTCATAATGAACATTGAATTTGAAGGTGCTAAAAAGCCACGGCCAAGGTGTTCTCAGGTACATGGAAAAAGGGTGCTGAACAATCTCCACTCTTCAGAAGTGAAGAAAAGCTGATTATAGGAGACTATTGCTTCCATAGATGTCTCTCCCCAAGTTCTCCACACCTTTGTTTTTTCCATTGCCTCACTTGCAAAAAATTTTTCTTCTGCCCTACAGCTCTTTGACAGGTTAATTTTGTACATCTTGGCTATGAAAAAATTTCAGATAATTGCCCAACTTTCATCGTCATCTTCATATGTTTCGTTTTGTCCCCTCACCATATACATCATCTTCTCCCAGCACAAGGATCTGAAACATGGCTGATTCAGTATTTCTAATCTCTCAGATATGTTTTGCCTTTTTTTTCCTTCTTTACTGCAGAACTAATATCTGAACTGATTGTACCCTATAAGGGACTTTGCCCAGTGTCATGCAAACAGAGGAAACAGATTGAAGCCTTATAACTCTCTATTAGTGCTTCTGTACCCTCTATTATCTTTTCACAGGTGGAATTTTGGCATCACAAGTGCTTAAACTGCCCTGCTGAATGCTTATGTAATATGTAGTCAAAGCCAGCAAAGTGCAACAAGGTTGAATTTTCTTAAATAGGAAAAAAACTCCCACAATTCTATCTTGCACCCTGCAATCTGAAACAACAATATCAACGAAGATTTGGAGCTAGGAAACTATAATTTACACTTTGAACATGTGTAAAATACTTCTGACTGTAAATCCCCAAAACACTAAACAGCAGACTCAATCCTTCACTTGAAAAAAACAAGAGAAAAAGAAATATTCTAGAGCTCAATGACCAAGGATATCACTTTATTCTACTATAGTTTTATTCTATTCTATACCTACCACATTAGAGCATGCTTCAAATAAACAGGCAGCCATAAAAGAGCATTGTTTTTCTATGGAAGCCTTTTAGTATTAGCAATAAATACAGTACACACACAATTTAAATGCAGAAATACTGCCAATGTGTAAAGAAATTGTCTCTATTATAAACACAGCCACCTGTTTACTGTCTCTAATTCTAAATCATGAGTCAGAAAAGAGGAATTAATTGGTAAAACTTTCTGAGATGCCAAATATTTGGCTTGCATGAAGCCAATGCTATTTAGCTGGAGACAATCCCCCCTCTCCTCCTGTTGCACTGGAAAGAGGTGCCATAGAATCACACATCTTTAGACTCCTGGCACAGTGGGTCATTAAAACATTTCTGGTACAAGAAAATAGCCCATAAGGTGCAGTAACTTGTTGGGAACAAGACATTTTTTAGAATCATAGAATGGTTTGTATTGGAAGACATCTTAAAGATAACCAGGTTCAAACTCCCCCTGCTAAATAGGCTGGGACATCTTTCACAACACAGTGCTTGTTTAGCCTGGCCTCGAACACTTCCAGGCATGGGGCATCCACAGAACAACCCGTTCCAGTGTTCACCACCCTCATGAAACCAAAGAAAGTAAAAAGAAAAGGAAGCAGATGTTCAGCACTAAGAGACTCCAGAGCTCTCAGCTTTGGAGCCAGCTTCACTGTTACCTTACAGGCCCTGATTCAGAAAAGGCCCAATCATGAGCCTAATTCTACCTGCTAGGATTAGATTTACTGATTTCCCTAGGACAAGTCACAGCATAGGAAATTAAACACTCATAATTAGGTTTCATAATAATAAAATAATAATAAATAATATAAAAATAATTCATAATAGTAAATACAGGTTTCAGAGCTATCAGTAACACTGGATGGTTCATAATAATTACCTTGCAGTGTTCCATTAAAGACATATTTGCAATATACAGATGCAAATAGGCATATCTGCCTGTAGAGTGACAGATCAGTTATGTTGACATTAGTCCCATCTTTTCCCTTATATTAGGTCATTTTCAAACCATTAGAGAATCAGTCTTGGCTGTAAAATTATTTTTCAGCACTCAGATTCAAAAGTCATATCAATTTGAAACACAAAAATATTAGTTCTGAAAATTTTCTCAAAACCCAACTGAAATAAACAGATATTTTTTCATTCCCTTAATTTAATGTTTCCTTCTAGTCCTACCGATGTTGTACAACTGCACTGCAATGGTGCCAAATTAAAGTACATCCAAAATTTCTCATCTTTGAGAAATGTGACTCCAATCACTTGCTTAACAAGTCAGGATGGTCCTGCAAGAGAGGGGAGACATTGAAGCAATATCGTCCTTTGCAGGCTGCAGTTACTCAAAATACATGCAAAGATATACGGGGTATCTGACAGGCAATATGCAATTATCATAGGCACTAATTAGTACTCCATTGACTTTGTTTTCCAAATAAATCAAGACAGCTTTATACACATCACACTTTCTTGTCCTCCCCCTTCCTCTCTGACCGATCCCAGTTCACTCTGTGTGTAGCTATAGACAGGGAATCAAACTCAGGCTAAAGCTGGTGCTTTTCCTGCTGCCTGTTTGGGAGGTTTTTAATTACACCTTACTGAGACTAGCAAGTTTGTTACTCCCATTGTAGGAAAGAGAAAGATGGAATGGGAAAAGAGAAAAGCAAAAAGGGAAAAAAAAGGGAAAAAAAGGGGAAAAGGGGGGAAAAGTGGAAAAAAGGGAAAAAAAGGAAAAGGGGAAAAAAAGGGAAAAAGGGGGAAAAATGGAAAAAAGGGGGGGAAAGGGGAAAATACACTGTAGATTAGTGACTTCCTGGCCTCTCTGCCGCCAAATATTTGTCGCACTGGGCAATGGTATTTGAACTGAGCACAGAGATTTGGACTAGACCTTTCTAACCTTTCCTGGTTAGAAAGGAAACATTTTCTTTGTGAGAACACTCATGCACAGGTGCCCAGACAGGCTGTGCTATGCTTGCTGGTTTTCAGAACCCAGGAGAATAAATCTGTAATCAGCCTGGACTGACTCCACTAACCAGGTTACACTGGAGATCTTGTGAGGCCCTTTCCAATCTAGGTTATCCTCTAAGCCCTGTGCTCAGAGGATAGTCATAGAAGTCTACTGGGTGAAGATGAAAGAATCTTTGAGACAGTTATCTTACATTTTCCAACGCTGGAAAAGCTGTTTTGCTCTGTAAAAATCTTCTCTTTCTGCTGGTGGTTGCTACCGAGGGTAGTTTTTGCACATTTTTATGTGTGAATTACTGTTAGTTTGTGAGGCAGCAGTCCTGAGTACTCATACTTAAGAAACAATACTTACCTGCAGAAGCAGTGATGATGAATTAAAAACCAAAACAACCAACAAACCCCAAAAAAACTACTCAAAAGGATCCATAGAAAAACTAAAACACAGTTCTTCACTCTGTTTAAGATTATTAGCATGCTCCACAAAGAAAAGGAAAAAAAGAATAGTATACTATCTCCTTAAAATCCCTGAATAACACCTCTATTTGTCCTGTCTCTTTTCTTAATGTATTCAGCAATCATATTTTCTACCTACTCTTAAAAAGCATTCTGTATGAAATAACAGATAATAAAGATATTTTCAAATAATAGAAGTTTCTTTTTGTGGTAATTCTGAGAAATACAATGAAATGTGCGATTAAGGGAAAACTACCAAAGACTGGAGATGCAATTAAATTTCCTCTCTCTGCTGAAACTTGTAGAACACTAAAAATAAAGAATTTTCATGTTTACTCTTCCCTTTAAAAATAAAATATTATTCTCACTTCAAATATTCTCCCTTAAAATTCCAGCATGAGAGCTGCCATCTGTACCACTGCTTCTATTCCTAGCATTGCATGATCAATTCAGAGATGGAGGAACACAATACCTCAGCTTGATATACCAGGGCCAAAACCCCAGTGAGGGCATTCTCTTCAAATCATCTCCATCTCTCTATAAACAGTGTGCCTGCAAGAGGAGAGGGCAGGGGGATTCATTTCCTTTCATTCACCACGTGTCTGCCCTGTCCCTAAACTAAGCTGTTTAGATCAAAGACTTTCTCACACTATTCAGTAACACAAGGCACAGCACACTAGGACTTGAATCTTACTTGGGACATGTACCTGCCACATCTAGAGAAAAAAAAAAAATAAAGATTATCAGCTATAGAAGAAAATATAGTCAGGCGAAACAGAAGCTTGCTCACCCTAGAAATGATTAGAAGATTTTGGAATGGTAAACAAAGAAATTCGTATCAAACCATTGGCCATTTTCCCCTTGTTTCACTAGACTGCATAAAAAGAGGATTTCCTGCAGTTTGTCATTTTTAGATGCTCTGCTCAGGCTCTCACAGAAGAAATGACCAAATTTGATGAGGCCTCCAAGTACTGTAAACAAACTTTGCTTCAGTGAAACTTTATGAACCACATAAGAGACATGCAGTACAATGGCAAAGATTATGACGGCTTTAGATGTAACATCCTGAGGCTACTTATTACAACACATGGGAGAAGGGGTGCGAAAAAGGAGAAATACCTGAGAACAGGATTCAGGTATTTGGCGAATCATTTTAAACCAACACTACAAAGTGCTATGAAGAGGGATGATGCCTCATGCAGATTTCAGGTTGACTTCCATGAGAAATTCCCAGCTATGTGCCTCCTTGTGTCCAGTTCTGGGCTCCTCAGTTTGGGAAGGACATTGAGATGCTGGAGTGTGTCTCGAGGAGGCAACAAGGCTGGTGAGGAGCTTGGAGCACAAACCCTATGAGGAACAACTGAGGGAGGTGGGAGTGTTTAGCATGGAGAAAAGGAGGCTCAGAGGTGCCCTTATCACTCTGTACAACTCCCTCAAAGGTGGCTGTGGTCAGGTGGGGGTTGGTCTCTTTCACCAGGCAGCAACTGACAGAACCAGAGGACAGTCTCAAGCTGTGCCAAGGGAAATATAGGCTGGATATAAGGAAAAAGTTTTTCACGGAAAGAGTGATAAAGTACTGGAATGGTCTGCGCAGGGAGGTGATGAAGTCACCATCCTTGGATGTGTTTAAAAAAAGACTGGATGTGGCACTCGATGGCATGGTTTAGTTGAGGTGTTGGGGCATGGGTTGGACTCTATGACCTTGAAGGTCTCTTCCAACCCAGATATTCTGTGATTCTGTGGCTTGCAGAGTTCAGCTCTTTGCACTAAAACTGACTTCCTGAAGAAAAAAAAAGTGCTAGCCACTCTTCCTATACATCCTTGTAGGGAATACTTCCACACTCACTGGAAAGGAGAGATCCTGTTTTCTTCCAGACAAGTGCACTTAACAACAGCAATAAGGGGTGATTCCCTCTCTTTCCCTCTGGCCGAATTATTATACAGGCAACTGACCTCTACCAAGGCCTCTCCCTCCAGGTTATTGAGGAGGTGATGAGGGCAGAGAAGCCAGGCACAGCTCCACTAGATGTGCAGATTTATTCACAGAGCTCCCGCAGGCACTGTGTGAGCATGGCTGAACTGCGGGCAGGCAGTGACCCAAGGCAGTCAGAGCTCTGGACCTCACTCAAGGCACAACAGAGGCAGCTCAAGTACATCTGCATTGCCCTACAGGAAACAGATCATCATCATCATACACAGGATGAAGCAGAGAAATTCTACATAGAGCAAGGCCAGATCTGGGCTGTTTGCCCTTCAGATGAAGCTAAAAATTTTTGCTGGACCTGTGCCATGCATTGCAGAGTCAGCTTGGCAGAATAAAGCACCAGTACACTCAGGGGTGCCTGAGTTACTTATGATTCTCTAGGTTATTTTTGCCCTCCATTTTTCCAAATATGAACAATATTTGCCTTTGTGAGATCTCATACAGGGTGAAAAAGCTTCTCCAGAAGAAATAAAGAAAACCTTTCCTAAAAATTTTTTTTTCTTTTAGGAGCTTGTATTTTCTTATGATTGGGAAAGCTCGGTTCAAACCTCCTCTCTCAGACTGGGTGACCAACACTCTTACAGTCTTTTACATCCTAAATGAGTGCCCTAGCTGTGTTCCAGCAGGAGACAGCAGTTATCCCAGTGGTTAGATAACCCAAACTCAACACACAAGTATGCCTCTTGACAGGCACAGCTAGATGATATCTCCTAGACTACACTATGGATGATGCAGTAAAAAGAAAAACCAGGCTTTGAGACCCTTCAGATACAAGCACAGAGCTGCTTGTCACCATGAGAACAGGAGCAAATGGCTAGGAAACTGCATGCCTACAGGATTTACTGACAATGTAATATTGGCAAAAAATCCAAAGTATCAGACTTATGAATGCAAGACACCACTTCCTCCCTTGGTTCTTTAGTCATGGCATTCTACTGTATAATTAGGCTTCAGCAATTAAGATTAATAATAATATGTAACTAATTTTTAAGAGAGAGAAATCTATAAAATATAGTCACAACAGTAGGGTTACTGAATGGCCAAGCTCTTATTCCAGCTGTGATGCACACTGCCTCTGCAGACACTTCTTATTTATCATTAATCCATCTCCAGTTTCTTCATCTGTAAAGCGAAGGTAGTACCTGCTTTATAAAGGTGCAGGAAAATCAGTACTCAGTACTTGTAAAGTACTTTCTGGTGCAAATAGACCACTTGCTTTTTCCCCTAAGTATACACCAGTGTGGGTCTCATCTGAAGTTGTGCCATCACAATGCATGTGCAAAAATTAAGGAGCTGGTGTGGCTTTATTTAAATGATGATCTCCTGAGTCAGATCTGTGCAGCTAACCCACCCAACAGCACACAGGAGAGCATTCCCTGTTGTGGGCACCTTCACCAGGTTTCCAGAAGGCAGAGAACTTACAACTGGAACATGTTCAGCAGAATAGCAGTGAGATGTTTCCAGGTGTGAGGAAAGGCTGAGAAAAGCAGACTTGTCCAGGATGGAGAAGCAAGAGCCTTGATGGAATGTAGCAGCAGCCTCACAGTCCCTGCATTGCACTGTGACATCTTCCAATAGCCTTTCCAACCCTGCCAGCTGAGACTCACTGCTCAGCTAGTGCCCAGAGACAGCACTTGACAGAGGAGTAGTGGGGTACTGCTCCACATCAGCCTCCCCTACTGTGTGACAAGAAAAGATGCCACATCCTCAGGTGTGATGGGGGAGCTGGAGGCATCTGTCTTGATCAGTGGTTCAAAACATCAAAGAGAAGTTTAAGCAGAGAACAAAACAGGGCCTCTCGCCAAACCTCAGTCTCGTACCCACAACATCGAGCACCAAAGACAGACTGTCTTCTTAAGGAGCTCTGTGTGTGTGTGTGTGCCTTGTCACATCCCTGCTTGTATCACACAGACATGAAAAGAAACAAATTCTTATGATTTCGTACCGAGATTTTACTTCATAGGCTCCCGGCAAATGTCTCCTCTGTTGGAGGGGAAAAAAGGAAGAAGAAAAATTCTTCAAGTCATCAGCTCTGCACACATCTTATTATAGCAGCCTCTGCAGTTAAATTCATGCATGATGATGACAACGCTGGTACACACACATGTCATCTGAGCTGTTTATAGCCATTCTTTCATTTAATGCATCTCATCTGCCAGGTTTTCTTGCAGGTTTTGTCTGTTTTACCATGTTACCATTTAAATCTTTATCTATAAATCAAACTGAACCATAAACCACTTTGTCATCTTTTGTTTTGCAACAGATGTACAGCAAGCAGAGACTGCTCCTGAATAGGAAAAAATGTGAATACAAACACAGGCTGAGATATGCACAGAAACTCTAAAAAACCAGTGTGGTTTTTCTTACTGATAGTCAGTGGTACAGAAGGATGACTACTAAAATAATGAGAGGTAGAATAAACCAAGATGATAACACCCTTTAGATCCTCTCTATAAACAGGGAGGATAAATCTGAGGGAGTGAAATAGATGATTTGGAGTGGAACTGTTTTCAGAAAGCTCCTAGAATATGGACACTGAAGTAGCAATTCAGTTGCATAAAATAATAAACTGATATAGATTTCTACTATGTTAATCAGATTTCATTGGCAAGCTCTGATATTTAGCAGCACACTTTGACCATTCCAGCATCCTGTGACACCGTTACTACTGAGAAGGTTTTAAGTTGTAGCTACATAGCTTTTGTTCTCCAACCAGTAACAGAAAATACACAATTTAAGCAAAGCCCAGTTCAAAGGGCTTCAGAACATCTGACTTTGTGCTGATGGAAAAGTTTTTCTCTTCTATAAAGGATGCTGGGTTTTTAAGGTTTCCTTGCTTTGCTTTGGTGCTAATAATTTCATTTATTATTAGCACTCCTCCTCTGGAGGAGTTGAGTCGATCCAAAATACAAACCACAGATTTCTCCCAGAAAATGGGCAGAATCTACGGTGCAGTGCTGTAGACAAAAAGCATCCCGGCTGGCTTTGGCAGAGACAAAATTCAAACCAAAACCATGGCACAAAAGGTCAGATATCTCAGAAGTCTTGCCTGACCCAATGTATCCCATACATCCTTAGCTAAAGAAGGAAAGGGAAGAGAAGGGAGGGGAGGAGTACAAGATATGTCTATTGCAAAATATACATTACAAAAGCAAATAGAAGCCATAATTTGGAATTTTTAGCAATATCTCTGGTGACAGCAATAGTTATTAGGGATAGTATAGTCAGCAAGAATCAGAAATGCTAATTAATTTATCTTCCTTCTTTACTCTAGCAAATTACTTAAAACAGAAAGTAGCATGTACATTTTTATTTGTACTTTCATGCCCCATCCAAGTTCTACTCTTCTCTATGACTATGTGCCAACCTCTGCAAATTTCCAGAAGATTCAAAAGCCATCCTGAAAGAAGACTTGGGCCAGACAAGTAATTTATGACAAATGCACAAGACATCCATACAGTCAGATTTCCATTATTCACAAAGCCATGAATTGCTATTCCCATATGCATAAATTTGCACTAAGACCATTAAATTGCTAGGAAAAAATGCCTAATTCCTCATCTCCCACCTCCAGCTGATATTTACCTTAAAGACCTAACTTAGATACTTAATTCCTCTGCTGACAACTTTTCCTCTTCTATACAGGAAACAATTCAGCTAGAGATTTCTGAAAGAATGTAGGACACTTTGAAGTTTTTTAGAAGGCAAATCAAAACAAAAGCCCACACCTCCTTCTGTAGGCAAGGTTCTGTAACCTCCTCCAGCTTCAGATGTAAGACACTTGACTTGCCCATGAGATATTCACATTCATTATTCCTTTTTGCCCTGGCACTGGATATATGTTATCTATTTCACTCAAAAATATAATCCAGTTATCAACTGGAAAAATTCAGAGAGGAGGTGCGGGGGGGAGGCATGTATTTGACTCGTGAAAATTAATCTTGGACCAAAAAATGCCATTTAATCACTTTGAATTGTTCCACCAAAAGTCAGAACTTTGACTCTATTCCCCAACAAAAAACTATATTCTCTAAGAAATCCTCACCAAGGTTACACCACTGACGTCTCCCAAAACTGTCCTGGAAATCGAATGGAACATTTGGATTTTACTGGACTCTGATAGCAAACTGATGCTGGAAAAACTTGTTTTAGAGATGCACTAGTTCTGATAATTTTTTATTAAATATTTAAGAATCCTAAATCTAATCAAGAGATACAAAGCAGATTTAAAATTCAACCTTTCCAGCATCCTGTCACCAGGCACAGGAAAGTATGTCCTTGCCTGTGCATTTCTTTCTTTCACTTGAACAGGATTTCTTTCAGAGTTTAATGCAGTGTTCTGAGTATCTTCAAAACCTACAGTCTGGGCAGCCAATTCATTCTTGCCTATGTGGGCAAGTGAAGAATTCAATCAGTTATCCTCATTTCCTTGCTTTTGAAAATACAGCCTGATGACTGTGTGACTGCAATTCAGTATATTTTTTTTCTCCAAAATTAGTTTAAATACCTTCATATTTCCTTTAAATTAAATAATTATGGTTTTGATAGATAGAGCACTCTGAGATTTTTCAGGTCTCACACTGTATCAGTCTAACCAGGAGCAGAAGCATTTATTTGGGGCATTTTGCCTCTTCCCTAATGAATTTTAAAATCATTAGTGTGCAAGGGGGAGGAGGGAGGGGGCAACCATCAATATAAGATTTTTAATGTTAATATCTGTGAAGTTATCTTTATTTTTGCTCACTTAACACACTGTACCTAAAGCAAAAGACATTCCAGTTCTGAGAATTTTATTTTCTTATTTGTTTAAATTTTCTGGCAGCCAATTATGACCACAGAAGACAGAAGCCCTCTTTGCCATAGGGTACTGCAACTGAGGATTGAAATCTGATTCTAAAATAAACAATATTTCATATTGGTGGGTTTTAACAGTAAAAATACTGTAGACAAAATAGGGTTTTTTGTAAAATATTTTCTCTGGCCAAAGTATTATTTGTGATAAAGCAACCATCAACACCATGCAAAATTTTGTAGTCCAGCTGATGCTTGTAATTTTACAGAACAAAAAGCTAATGATTCTATTCTTACAGTCAGACCAATTTCTGAACAGTTATCAACAGTTTTGGGGATTTGCATATATTATTAGTATGGATACAAAAGTCCTAACATTTGGTGCTCACCTCCTATAATCAAGCTCTTAGGCAATATTTACAGACACTCTAAAGATTATTCAGGTTTTGAATAAAAGCATCTCTGTCTGACTGTCCAAAGTGAACAGATTAATAACGCTTGTACTTTTACCCCAGGTATGAATTTGTGTGTTCCTGAGTACTGTAAGCATGAAATTCTGCTTCCTAAAATGGTGGCCAAGTTGAATATTCAGGGCTTCGGACGTGATTTAGGTCCTGCTAGAGAACCAGCTGTGAGCACAAGGCAAGAAGGCACAGATGGGAGAAATAGCCAGCCCAGTAGGAAATGGGAACTCCAGAGCCTGGAGCCATCCAAAGCAGCAGCCACTGCTTACCAACCACCAGCACTGATCTGAATGAGGAAACAGAGCACTCAGGAGCAAGGGGGGAAAGGAGACAGAAAGAGAGATAACAACTAGCCTAATAATTACTTGATTACTGAGTGGGAAAATATCACTTAAGAAACAAGGTGTTGTCACTGAACTGAGAAACAGAAGCTGCTGGTCTCTGTAGGATTCAATTAAAGTGCTTCAAGTTTTGCTTTCAGACACTGTGAAATGCCTGCTGGTAACAGGATCTTGTTGGACTTCACTACATCTGCAACCAAGCCATGACAAGACAAGATACTTTTTCTGAAGAGAATGTTTTATTTTATTTTCGCAAAGCTCCAGAGCACAAGTCAATTAAGACACAACAGAAGTTTCTCAAACTGAGAGGTTTTACTGAAGGTCAGCTTACACCACAGTAGAACAGATAATCATCTTAGGCACTTTGCAAAGCCTCAAAACAGGCTTCTCTGGCTATCCAAAGATCAATACTAATGTGCCAACCCTCCATCCAAGCCAAGCACAATTCACTGGAATATTATTCCTCTGCAGAAAAACAAAAACTTTATTAGGCTGAAGAGCTTCATTTAGGAATGCAGCTTTCACAAGAGCACAGAGTGCAGAAATACCACCTTTTTTCCTGTATTCAGCTGGGATAAAGTTAATATTCTTCCTGATAATGTATAGAGCTGTGGTTTGGATTTGGGATAAGAGAGAACAAAGTTTGCAACACACTGATGCTGTGGTTGTTCACAAGCAGTGATTAAGGACTCTTCAGCTTCTCATGCTGTCCTGCCAGAGAATAGGGAGAGCACAAGATGCTGGGTGGAGACACAACCTGGATAACTGACCCAAACTGATCAAAAGGATATTCCATATCATATCATGCCTTGCTCAGTATATGGAGTAGGGAGAAAAATGCCTGAGAGGCGCTGCTCAGGAACTGGCTGGACATTTGTTGGTGGGTTGTGAATAATTGCATTGTACATCACTTGTTTTCTATATTCTAAGTCTTTTATAGTTGTTCTTTTTCTTTTTATTATAATCTATTTCCCTTTCTCTTCTGTCCTATTACATTGCCTACACCTAAACTTACAAATTTTACATCTTTTTTTTTTTTTTATTGTCTTCTCCATTCCCCTGGCGGTGAGAGGAGCTGTGGTGTGCAGCTGCCTGATGTGTACATTTGTACACACCTCATTTTACACAGTTAACATTGTTGGAAGCTGTATAATATTGGTGGTTTTAATAAAAGACTCACAGAAGAACATCAGGCTGAGGGTTCTAATTCCCACAGACCTGTGGTATCACTTCTATAAGTTTTGGAACAAATTGTGCCCTTGATTACTTATGGATAAGTATCACCAAAATCAATCAACAGATTTTGCATATCTGTATATCACCAAATGCAAGAAAAAAGGCATTAATGCCGAAATTTTAGAAGTATAAAGTACTTTTGTCCTCAGGAGCCAAAAGCCAAAGAGAATTTTAGCATTGAATTTCAGCAAGGAGCACAGATAAACAAAAATGCTTAGAAAAGTCTCATCCTTAATTCGTATGTGCTGCTGGTAGCATAATATCAATATCACAACAGGGCAAATAGATAAAAGCCTCAGGCCTGTTGCCTGTCCAGGATACAACTTCTGCAGAAACCTACAGCACCTGCTGGTGAAGAAAGCCAGCAGGTTGAACACAGGCATCCCTTGTTTCACACAGACTTTCCAATGCATCATAGCTGACAACACATGCAATCTTTTAGAGGAACACTACTCTGCACCATATTTTTCAATATCCTTTATTTTTATCAAAAAAGAGATCAGCACTAACCCATGCAGACAGAAACACCTCATACTTTCCCAGAAGTGAAATGCAGTGTCCAACAACAAGCATAATTCTTGTGCCTCCACACACCCCAAGGGAATCTCAAAATAAAGCAATGACTCTCTTTCACACTTCATGTTTTTCAGTTATTCAGTATTTCCTGGAGTTCAGGAATCCATGTGCTGTGAAATCTTTTAAATCTGCTCTCAATATTTCATGGTACATAATCATAAGCACCTATTGTGCATTGGGCCTGAAAACCTCTAATATTCCAGCAACTCTGTTAACCTTATTTTAACACAACCTTTCAGGTGCAGCTGGACTTGTAGCTTGAAGCAACTTAAATAAAATAATTTTTTATTTTTCTCTCGTTTTTAACATAAAATTTCGATTAGATTATAATTCAATATGTTAGAAAAGGAAACTACCTTTTAATTAAGTTCTAGCCAGGACTGTTTAGCAAACTGATGAGAATTGTCTAGGCCAAGATTATTGTTTACTACAAGTGCTAATGCTTCATTTTCTGCACTGCTTTGAGATCTCCCTCGTGCTGAAAGCTGACCCATCTGGACAGCAGTTCTGCAGTGGCTCATTCATCACTTGTAAACCAGTGAACAGCAGTTTGCTGCTCATTGTGATCCAGGCTCCAAGCCCCTTTCTATCCAGTGACTAATTCCACCATCAATCCCATACTGGCTAATGAAATGTACTTGCCTTTTTGGTGGTACTGTGTCACAAAGCCTTCCTGAAGTCATAACACTTTATATTGGTTTCTTTACACCTGTCAAGTCCCATTGACCATCTCTCCTTCTCAGAGAAGTTAATTGAATATGTGAAGCATGACCTTCCTTTCATTAACCTGCACTGACTCCCCGTACGTGTCCAGCTTTTCCCCAACTTTATTTTAATTAGTGGCTTGAATATTTCTAAATTCAAAGGTTACATGTGCACATATGCCATTTTCTCATTTATCCTGTAGCCCTTTTCCAGCTAAGAGCTTTACATCATGGTGAACTCACAACTGATCATGTCTTGAGGAATTCCCTTTTCCTATTCCTATATGTAAACACACACACACTCTGCAAAGAAAATAAATAGGAAAAAAGCTACTTTCTCTTTAAACTCTGGGATCACTGCTTAAGCAAAAAGAAATCTTATTTATCTTGAACTAGCAGATAACCAATCTATTATTCTCAGCAGGTCCACAGTATGTTACAATGCTGGCAGTTAAATTACCTGCTTGGCCAATAGCTCTCTTAAGGTTTTCAAGGGTTCAGATTCTATAGCAAATCAGCAGTGTGTCACACAGGAGGGTCAAAGCTTCAGGGATTAAAGAGAGAACTGTTCGGACCAAGTGAGCATATTTTGATTAAATCACACTCTACAGAAGTCTGATATTACATTTGCCTAGAAGTTGACTTCTGTATCTATATTAAGGTACTTTAATAATGCAGCTTCATTTAATATAAAGCTGTACAACCAGCAAGTCTAATTAGCTTCTGGATATTGTACTTGAGGAGCATAAATCTGAAATTTAGTGAACTTCAGTGCTGAAATCACCAACTTAAATATCCCTTACTTTTGGAAAGGGGAACGAAATCTTGCAAAACAGAAAAGAAAGATTTACAAACAGTCTGGAAAGGAGATAGAGTCAAAGGAAATGTAGTTGAAGGAAAAAAAAAGAAAATTGGGAAATTTAGTGACTGCAAGAAAATGGACAGGGATTACATCAGGTGCAGTGCAAAGGACCAAAAGAGGCCAAAACTAACCTCACAGATGTTGCAAAAACAGGGGAAAAAAATCAAGGAGGAAGACACAGCTTGGAGGGGAAGATATGAGTGACATGGCATGGATACTGGAAAAAAATCTTCACCAAAGTGAAAGCCATCAAAAGGCATGGGGTGCCATGAAGTGCAGAGACATGGATCAAAGCTTACCAAACTGATCCCCACTGAAATAGCAAGATTTTGTTTCCCTTCTTGAAAGGAAATTTCCTTCAGCTTCCTGTGTCCTGATCCAAGGTTTGTAGACTTGGATCACATTTAAAAATCTCAATTTTACAGTTTTATCTGTTTTCTAATGTCCTTTCATATCTTGAGATCCAGTTGACATTTCCAGATTTACTGGGGTTTTATCTATCCTATAGGATTAATAGGAAGACATCTGTAGTCCTGGGCTACTATGGCTGTAGAAGAAATATTGCAAGTACTGAAAGCTTTGATATAAGGATTCTAATCAAATCTCTTTATTTTCAAGCCAGTGCTCCACAGATCCAATATTCCTCAAGCCAGGCTCCAAAACTGTTTTTAAAATTAACAAAAAAAACCAACAAAACAAAACCCAACTTGTCCTAAGTTACGCATCTGAATTAAAATTATAATACCCTTACCCTGTGCTCTGCCAGGCTTTTAAATCCTCCTGGACCAAAGGCGTTTTCCAGAACTGGAGTTTTGCTCATTACTATTTCTTAGAAGCAAGATGAAGACAAAAGTCTTTCAGTAAGTTCCATGATGTCCTGTTTTCATCAAGTGATACTTGAATACGTAAAGCTGTATGGAAGAGGTTATTGTCCCAACTACCCACCTAAAATCAGTCACAGAATAGTTTGGGTTGGAAGGCACCTTAAAGGTCATGGAATTCCAACCACCCTGCCATAGGCAGGGATGGCTTTCACAAGACCTCGCTGCTCAGAGCCCCATCCAGCATGGCCTTGAGCACCTCCAAGGATAAGACAGCCAGATCATGTCAAAAATAAAATCATGTTTATAACTCAAAGCACAAAGCCTCCAAGCCTCCTTACCACTCAAGTGAGCATTGGCTCTAAGATGTCATTGTTTCATACAAATATCACATCTTCTGTGAAAAGTTTCCTTATGGCCCCACAGTGCCTGCAGTCTCTCTCATCAACCTCTTGCCATTTATTATTCATATTTATATCCTATGTAATATTCCTTCCACTTTTGATCTGAGATTTCTTGATAACTCCCTTGTATTTTTTCTTTTGCCTCCTATACCTTCTCTTTCAGACCTAACACTTCTGATTTATCCTAAGGGATTTCTTGGTAATGAGATGTTAGCTCTCAGTGGAATGGTTTTATGTCAAAACAATTTTTTGAAAAAAATTGTAAACATCTTGACTACATTTCTTCTGGTCTTCATTGCCTCCTGTCATTTTCCAGTCATCTATATTGATCATTTCTGCCACTTCCTGAATATTTTTGTCTTGATTAGAAACAGAACTTTTTGTATTTGTTGAGCTCACAGTAATCTGCCTTTGGTACTTTGTACTCCCTTTGCTTCCTGCAGTGTTTTGCTCAGGGACATGCACAGCTTCATGGCTTTAGGAATTGGCATCTCTGTGTTTGCCCATGTAAGGAGAAGGACTATAGGTTATCTAGCATGCAGCTGCTGAAAGTACCGAGCTTTGTGCCTGGAATGCCTTGTTCCCTCAGAGAAGATAACAAGGGGCCAAACTCTCTGTTTCTTATTTCTAGACCTGAAACTGTCAGAATATCAATTTTCCATTTGCTAGTCTGTTCTAGGAATGTATATTGCAGTAGATAATGCACTTTGCATACTCTCCACTTCTGTGTGCTATCAAATTCTTCCAACATATGTGGTGAGTTTTTAACATAGACCCATTATTTAAAGAATCATTTTCTCCAGAAAAACAGAGAACAAAAAAAGCCAGAATTCTCCTTAGTGCACTCCATCTCACTACTACACACTATTTTTTACATTATAGATTAATATTCTCACTTTGTGGGGGAGCTATTACTTGACATTCAACTCCTCAGAGGGAGGAAATGCCACTGTAGTTTTCTGTTTCTCAATTCTTCCATGTGTTAAACTGGTGGGAAGAATCTCCTTGGCATTTCAGTGCTGGAATACGGTATCATTCAATACAGGCTGTGCATTTCACTGTGTTACATTCAATTCTCTCATCTAGAAAAAGAGTATCAAGATTTCTTATGAATTTGTCTTCAATCTAAGACAACAACAGAGATTATTAACCAGAGCTCCTCACCTACCACTCCCCCAGCTATAGCAGGGAGTACAACAAACCCATTTAATTCATCTTGACAGCTGAGAAAAAAACTTTGAAAATGCATGAAAAATTCATATACTCTGAAGTAGTGTGGGATATCTAAAATGCCTCTGCTGTACATATGGGTTTTTTTAATTCTTTTCTTATTAGCTGCGTGATGGGTTAAAATAGAACACTGAATAATGTGTAAATGGCAGAGGTCGATACATGGGAGCCATGTGTGTGTGGAGTCAGGAGGTGGAGAGAAGAGAAGCACATGAGCTGTAAAGAATGGAGACAAAACTGATGCCGCAATTTTCTTCAACACTTTGAATGCTAAAATAGTGAAACTAGCATTTTGACATTTTCCAGAGAGATAAAGAAGCATCTGTATGACACTCACTTGTATTATTTAGGTTCCCTTATTACTTCTGTACTTTGTAAGCCTGCAATTTGTTTTTTCTTTGACTGCTGACCAATACAGGAGATTTCTTTGCAGAGGGCAGGCAGACAGCAGGGTCTGCAGCCTTTTGCCTATCACACAAGAAAAAGTTCTCATTGTAGACATCAGTAAATACACCCACATTTGCTGCCTGATGCTGTAAAATGGTGAATACACTGGAGAAGGCACTGCAGGTTCTGCTGGAAGTTGCAAAGATTCAATATCACTTACGACTGGACTTTTTGGTCCTAGGATGCATTTTGGCCACCCTTGGTTTTCTCCCAAATGACACAATCCTACCAACAGGAAGGGAAGTAAGTCACAGAGCTTCAGGTTCCACAGTCTTAAGCACAAGCCAAGGGTGGTTGACTCTGGCATTTGGGTTTGCACTTTTGAACCACTTCAGCAAATACTGGTGAAGCAGCCATTACAGGCAGCCAGCATACCCACAATCAGTTAAAACATGAAGTGTGGTTATGCCCATTCCCAAATTAGAATCACTGAAAGAGAATGTTGGACTCTGGGAATGTTTTGTTTGGATTTCCCTCCTCTTTTTCTTTTCCATATTTTCAGTCACATTACCCAAGAGGCAGGTTTCTCTGCTCCTCATAGAAGTAAGCAGAGCAGCCAGTGGTTTCCACAGTGGTGGAAACCACTGTGAAACACATTGTGAAACTCAGGGTATTCATAATGTAAAATGTGCTGAAGTGAAATGCACTGTCAATTTTATAACTGCAATGTCTTAGGTTTTAGTTTTTATGTTTTTCAGATTCTGTGCTGCTTTAGTGTGTAGTTCTGAGCTTCATATTAAATGTAGGTAAGTTCTCTTCCCAGAGTAGGTAAACAAAACAACTCCTTTCCTAGCTTGGAACCCAGGACAACCACCCAAATTTCAGGCCCAAGAGCATAAACAACAGTGGACGGAAAAGAGAAAAACAAGAAGGATGGGATTTCATGGGCTAAGGCTGTAACTGGACAATTAACTCCAATATGTTAATGGAGCAGAACTTTAAAAGTGAGAGACCCCATGACTGGTCATCCATTTTGTGACCATCTTGGGTCCATCTTGGCTGTAGCCCTGGCTGGGCTCTTGTACTGCCCAAGGTGTATCCATTGAGGCCTTTTAATAAACACCTACTTTATTCTTTAACTCTGTCCAGCCTCTGTTCTAGGTCAGGCTTGATTAGGCATCAACAGAAATGCTCTGCATCATCACTGTCAAATGATGTAGTGTTAAACAGCTCTTGAACTGGATGGTTTTGAAGAATACAATGTGAATAATGTCACACTATTAAAGATTATCCTGCTTTTAAAATACTACAATGGCAGCTAAATCAGTCTCATTTTGACTCAGTGTCACTTCCAGTGAAATATTTTCCTCTGCAACTGACTTATTCAAAGCGTACTCTCTAAGTTACCCAAAGAGGACTGCAGCATACAATAACTGCTCTTAGTCTTTTTTGCCCAAAGATTTTGTTTTCACATTCTTCCATCCAGGACTGCTCATTTTCACAGGCTGAGAGAAAAAAAAAATACCTCATTTGAAACACACTCAGTGGTAGGAGACAGCAAAAAGATATCTACAGAGAGAGCAACAATGTTTCAGAACACAAAGTGATTGAAATCTACATTCATTTTTATCCTAGCCAGGAATTCCTTGTTTTTAATGACTGTGGCCAAAGATGCTTTTCATGTAGCAGCTCTACTGGGGTCAAGAGCTAACATGGTGCCTTTAATTTTTTTTTTTTTTTGTTTTTTAATTACTAGTAAGTGCCTTATGTTTTCATGTTACAAAACATTAAAAAATATTTTCAAAAAACTAATGGTATGTCCAAGGAAGTTGAATTGTCTGTATTTTTCTGTTGCAGAATAGTTCATCATACATTATGTTATGCAATTTCCCAACAAGAGTCAATTCTAAAAATATATCACCACTCTAATTGTACACTATATATACATGGGAAATTGCAAGTTCATTTAATTAAAAATCATTTTAAATGAGAACAGTAAATTCTGCTGAACACTGGCTGAATCCAGAAGAATTGTCCCTTCATGGACATTTATTTTATGTGGTTTTGCAGGTCCTACATAGTATTTTTTAATGCTTCCATAATGTTGTTCCTTTGTAGGTATCAACTTTATAGAATGACAATCAAAGCTAAGAGTATTCAAAAGCGAGGTAAAGACAACAAAATAGGCACTTTTGATAGGCATAATGGTCAGCTCTACCAACAGTGTTAATATTGACAAATTACTGACACAGATTAAACATCTGAAATACAACCTAAATCTCAGTTGCCAGCTCTAGTAATAGACAGCAGTGTGTTCATTTTACTTTTCCAACAGTAACCACAGACACCATTGTAAATCAACAGTTACAAAAAAAAAAAAAAAAAGCACTTCTCTCTTTTCTGGAAATGGCCTGTTCTTTATGCTAAATTCAGAAAGCAGTGCTTTTTTTGTTTTATTTTTACACTTAGTGGAGTTTTTTTTTTTTGTTTGGGTTGTTGTTTTTTTCTTTTGGCTTGGGATTTTTTCTTTTTTTTTCTTGTTTTTTTTCTTTTTGTAGTTTTGAAAAAAATCCAAAAGTTTCAGCAAGATTTTCCTGAGATAATCCAATAAATCTGCCATGTAATAGTAATAGATGTCATGGCACTCATATTATTCAACACAATAACTTGAGATATAGCCAAAAAATCCACATCTAAAACCAGATTTTCAACTATTTAAAGCTTAAGAAACTACTTCTTATCAACAATTCTGTGAATGTTTTTTATCAGTTGTTTCCTTTCACTCCTCACGACAAACTTTTAAAGAATTACTCATGTGTCACTTCTGGTCTGAATTTCAGTTTGATGACAAACTAATTTCTAAAATAACAGTCATGCTCACCCCATCTAAGACATCATAATCACCCTAACTTGACACAAGGGTAACCATTCGCTTTCAAATTTTCTACCCCACCATGAAAAAGTGATCACAGGAGAGAGCTCAGCTCACCAGTGTTAGCCCACTGTGTGTATCAGCAGGAGGCATTTTGGCTCACATGGCCACTTTCTGAGGTGAGTTTTGAACAAGTGGGATCTAATTGGTGGGGCAAAAAACCCAACAAAACTAAACAACCAAATCCAAGGCAAGAAATGAGAAACAATAAGCAGAAAAGTCAGATGGCTCATTCCCTGTATGCCCACAGGTGCACCATCCCCAACACATGGTTTTCCGCAGAAGAACCAATTTCAGACAAGCCCTCGGGCTGTTTCCCCTGCTCCTAAAGCCGTGCCTGGCTGTGCAACAGTGCTGGGTGTCTGTCACACGCTGTGACCGGTGGTGTGGAAAGTGACATCTGCGCGCCCACGGCAGCAAGCAGAGCTCACCGCTATGCCAACCACGCCCGAGCTGAGCCCCACACTGCAGCCACCTGCCAGCCCCAGCACAGCCACCCCTCACTGCCACACGCTGCCCTGGCACAGGGATCACCCCACCGAGCCACCCTGAGATGGGCATCATGCTTGGGCCACCTGGCAGCAGAGCCAGCCCCCGAGGCCACTCTCCTGAGTGATGAGATCAGACAGGGCACTGCAGGCCCCTGAGAGCCTCAGCTGTGTCCTTGTAATTGAATGTGGCACCAACAAGGGTGCCACAGGATTTGGTCTGAGAGAAACAATCATTCTAAAATAATTGCTGTGGCAGAGGGCTCATGGCCACCGAGAGTGACCTGCCACGTGCCATTTGAGGGGGAGACAGGAACACTTCACCCTGCACACCTCTCCCACCTGCTTCACCAAGAACAAGCACTCCTGTGCAGCTCTGGTTTGCTTCTTCCATTCCATTGAATGATTCTAAGGATGGTTTTTGCAGTGTTCTATAATAAGTGAAAGAGATACCTTTTTCATTCTAAAAGAGCTTTTGAAATTAAGCCAAGGTGATTCATAATTAGATTGAGTGCAAGTATAAAACACTAGGCCACATCCTCAGTGTTTGCCCACAGCAACCCACAACCCTCAGACAAATGCGGAGCAGCTGTATGTGAGCACAGGCACCCTATAAGCTTTTCCATATTCTCCAGATTTCAAATGGGCCAACTGCCACATTTGCTCTTTTTGCCTGAATTTTTGAAGAGATCAGACCACACTGTACATCCTGGAAATTTCAACAGAACTGGCAACAGGGCCAATGATCAAGGAGTTACTTCTTCACCAAATGTGGCTAGCAGCACAGAATGGGTAGGATTGTCAGAAACTCAAAGATTAATGTTGGAGGCTGGCAGGGAGAAATTAGCATAAGGGGGAAAGAGCCCCTTATGCAACTTTGAAAAACTAAAATAAGTATACAAGTATATATAGGTATATACACACATCTATGTAATCATACAGAGCTTGACTGTGAGACACAAGTGATCTGAGAGGTGATGGCACTCTCACTGAAGGAAACTTATAAAGAGCCAAGAAAAGATATTCCCAAGCAGCGGGAGCTTGATGAGAAAGACTAGATACTCTCTTACAGACAAAGGTCCATTTTGCCAGAATACAGGACAGTAGACTCCCACACCTCCTGCTTCTGCTCTCTTTCTGTGTGGTAGTGCATTTCCCCACCTCAGGCCATACCATGATCGGCAGGAGCTGAAATTTCTTTTAAATTTCTTTTCCCTTGTCTTTAGCACTGATTTTTTCTAAATAATGCACATAACGCATGCACTTTTGAAGGAGGAAGCTGGCCTTGTTACAGACATATTTTCAAGCCCTAGGGCCAAATTGTCAAATTTACTTCATGTTGTTTCAAAAAAGGTATGCTAGTTGTCAAAGAAGTTTATCTGTAATTTTTTTTTAGTTTCCATCAATAAAATAAGCTTTATTATTTGTTTGACTTTCCTTGTTTTAATTACTCCTCATTGTAGTATGATGTTTTAAGTGGCTCAAATTATTTTTGCCTAATATCCAGACTCAAAACAAAGGCATCGATGAAAAATATCATAACTACCAAAATGACAGCTTTTAGTTTGGAAAAGAGCTCACATGGTAGAAACTTTCTTTATACCATATTACTTCCATTTTTTGATGGTCCAGTACATCTGTTTTGGTCGGGTTTTTTTAATTATTTTAGTTTAACAAGCTCCCAATACAGTAATGCACATGTTCACTCCCCTAACCTGGAACAGAACCAAGACCCCTCACCAGAAATTACAGACAACACTCACCAATAACTGATAAAGCAGAGTTCCTTTTTAAATAAGCTATGCTCATCTTACAGACACAAAACTTGATCCTGGGCCAACATAACAAACAATGAAGCACAAGCTTTAGAATCCACAGGAGCACACATTTTGGTGAACAGGATATGAGCTGCAGCAATTTGCAGGGCAGAGTGTTTGATAAAGTGATTATATTCAGAGTACACCACAGACACAGCTTTCTGCTGGAGATGTTAGTTTGCACTCTGTGAAAATAGAAAATGAAAAAATTGTTTTTCTTTGTTTTTGTGCAGTTTCTGACCAAGTGATATGCATCAGGGGAGATGCAAGCTCACACAAAGCAGAACAGGAGAAAATCTGTTCTGAACTCAGGTTTGATGCACCAGTTAGATTTTGGGTCTCATCTATAAGTTAGCTGAACAGCCCACAAAAGAGAAACAAGGTGGAAGTTGTTTGTGGTTTTGTCATGAGACGAGAAAAAAAAAAAAAAAAAAAAATATCTGAGAAATTTTCTCACAGGCTTCCTACAAGATTAGGTTGGGCTTAGCTCTCTTGTCCTTGATGTGTGGGACTCAGCCCCAGAGGCTTCCTCATGCAGATTTGAAATAACAGCTGAGGCTGGTGCTTACATCCCAGGTCCCCTGTCTTTGCCCTAAAGAGCATCAAAGCCCAGTAACGATAACACAGGGGGTTGTTTCATTGGCTTAAGACTGTGATTTCACAAGGGGATTTTAACTCAAGCCTTTGCATCAATATTTTGTGTATCCCTTTGCACAGTTGCCCATGACACTGAAGTTTTAACAGGAGATTTTGCAGGGAAATCCCACAGCAGGCCCTTCCTACCTCCTCTTCAATGGGAGCACTGCACTCATTGCCCACTTTTTCCCAGCTCCTCACCAGAGGACCCTGTACTGATCATAGAAGACACTGAAAAAAAACCAAAAAAAAATACAAACCACCATAAAAACCCCAAAACAACCACATCTAGAACAGAACACATTTCAAAGTGATTTAAAACTGTCAGCTAGTTTAAAGGAAATAGGAATATATATATAGTAATTACTTTGCCTTCCTTTTACATTATTTTTTCCTAGGCTTTTTTTTTTGGCATCTGGTCAACCTGTCGTGACACAGTCCAATTCAAATTATATAACATCACAGGCGTCCTCTCACTAGTGCCAATGTTCCCACTGGACAGAAGATTCTTCTGATAGCACTTTGACGCCCACTCTTCAGTGTTTTAATTTCCTGACAAATTTATCATGTGCAATTTATCATCATATGTGTTCAATCTCACTATAATAAAAGACAGAGGTTGGTGTTTTCCACACCTTTTAATGTATAGGCCCTTCTATTTTTAATTAAACTTGTATTAAAATGGAAGATCCCTCTAATATATTCCTTTTATGAAATGCCATATTTTGGCATTTGGTGGTGTTCAGAAGATGTCATTGGTCTGTTTAACTAACCAAACCTAAGCAAATATTTTGTTACTGTTTCATTGCCAAAAATCCAACTTGTATCCAGTCCACAGGACCACTCAACACATTGGAGGAAAATGCCCATTTTAAAAGTTTGTAGCTCAGAACAGGTGTGCAAGTGTCATAGAAGTAACATTCCATAACATTTCTCCATTTTAGTGTGCTAACAGAAACAAGGAGATTAATAAAGGAGGAAAAGAATAGATTAAAGCCATTTATAAAGTTCCACTGGAAGTTTGTAGAAGAACCAAAAACTTGATAACAGTTCTGTACTTACATGACAAAGCTCATTTGTCCTTTCATAAATGTCAAATAATGTTAAAAAAGCAGGTGACTTTCATAGCACTTTTATTTCTTCCTGACAATCATCCACAGTCAAAATCCTAAATTCTATCTCAGTGAATATTTTAGACAATTTAAAGAATTTCCATTCTCCAGAACTTCTTTAGAACCATTACCTGAAGCATAAAATACATTTCCTTGTGTTCCATCAGTATCAATTCTTCTCTTTTAACCCAGAAGAATACTTAGTATGTGGGATAATGCACATTTTTAAACCAGACAGAGGCAAAAGACAAATGATGAATCCAAAAGAATCACTATGCGCTGCTGGGATGGAGATTCACAAAGGAAGATCAGTCAGTGACTACAGTTCTGGGTATTGTTCATTTCCCAGCATGCTTAATTTAAAGGCCTTTGAGCAGGATTTTTCTAAACTTATACAAACTACCTGTGGTCTAAGAGAATCGTCTCTTAAATCTTCTGAGCAGCAGGCCCCATGTAAAACAAAAAGGCAATACGCCCAAGATCAGCTCCAAAAAACCCCTGAAGTTGGATTTGTTTGTCTACACAAAAGTAAGTCAAGACACCTTGCATTACCAGCAAGAAACATCTGCATAATAAGTGTGTTCTAAGAAATTAAACTAAACCTGTCAGCACATTATATTGAGACTTTTCATTCACCATTAAAGATTTTACAGCCTGATTTGAGAAACACATGTGTTCCACAGTACTTGATCTTCTACAATTTAAGAAGCTATTTTAAAATTCAGTGTCCCCAACTGCACGCAACTGCTACTAAACTTCCTTTGAAATTAGAGCGTAAATAATGCATAAACCCTTTACCAAATTTTTCAGTCAGTATTTACTCCTCTGCCCTTCAATTATCCCAGTCTGAGCCTACAGGACATATGTGGGATCTACATGCCTACCAAACCCCCACAGAATCATGTTTTCTCTCTTTTAAGAAAAAAAAATGCAAACAAGGTGAAAAACAGTTCTAAGCAGTATTTTTCCTGATTTTCCACTATAGTTTTATGATGCTTATGAATTTATAATTCCATAAACAAGCTTATTAAGGTTGAAGGCCCATAGGAGATCCTTTTCATGAACAACAATTTTTTTCCAAGCCTTGACTGGAATGATTATGAAAGATCCCAAGACATTTAATTCCTACATGGTACAACTGAGGCTATCAGCATATCCTTGTTTTGGACAGCATTCTAATGACAAAAAGCTGTGCTTCTGGGGACACCTGTCATGGGGTGCTGTTATCAACTTATTGTAAAAGTCCCATACCTTCTTGGTGATTTCTCGTGTGCAACTCCTCACAGCACTGACTCCTTCTTCACAGCACAACCAACAAACTCCAACTCTCTCTTCACCCAGCTAACCCACTCTTTTGTAGCACTCGCCCTCTTATTGGACCCAGCTGCGGCCTGTTAAGGACAGGCTTGTTCCTAATCTTTGGTGATTAGTACAGCTGCAACTCCTAAGGTGTGAGACTACCTCCTGCACTATCTTTATTTTCTTACATTCTATCCCTCCACAGAGTGCTTACACAAAAATTCCCATTAATGAATCAATGGATTTCCTTTTCTCAGCTCTGTGAGTTCAAGGTCTGATTCCTCTTTTCAATACATCAGTTGTGCACCTTATTTATACCAGGAGACAGAGCTCAAGTGTCACGCCACCTGCATGTGGTTGTTGCTACTTTTAACAATTTATGGATCAGCCTGGACACAGGACACTACTGTCAAATCAGCTAGCTCAAAAACACAACTTCAACCCCTGTGTGTGTTACCTGGAGTTTGCCTGTACCTGCAAATAGCCTGGTGCTCCTCATAGGTACAAGTGGAGGAAATTCTGAAGCTCTGGCCCCTGGCACAGAAATGTTCCTTGATTCATTACACCCACCCCCTGCCTGCATCACCTGCACATAGCCTGAAGCCCACCTGCCCTCACTCTCCTGTTATCCTGTCAGCCACAGGACAAGCCACCTGCCCCTAGAACTTCCCAAGGCACTGAGGGCACACTCTTGGACAGAAAACAAACCAAACCAAAAACCAGGTACCTATGGGCCCCTGCAGGTGCAGCTAACTCTTGGGAACAGCTCTTTAAAGAGTCAGGGGTGCAGGTAAATTTGCTTTCTCACAGAAAACAGCTAAATCCAAAGGCACCTGATGAGACATATGGGAGTGACATGGTTAGAGGCAAGGCGATTAAAAAAGGGAATAAGTGTGTGCAAACAACAGAAAAGGTTCTGTTACATGCGTGACCACAAAAAGAGCAATTTCCAGACCTCCTGGAAGCTGCTGAATATGTCCTCAAAGTGCAGCTGGCTGTAATCCAAGTTGGGAAGTGTTTTGAAGAGAAAAATGGCTAGTGGTCAGAGATCTCCAAAACCTGTGGCAGAACAAAAACTGCTTATGGGGAAGGGGGGAAGTTGCAGAAAAATTGTGCCATAAGTATTACAAGAAAAAACAAAACAAAGAAAAAAAACCTATTTACAAGCTGGGAATTACTATTTCTTTTCCTTCCCACTGTTAACTCTTCCCCAAGCTCCTACTGAGACACTTTGATCCTTTTTATTTTGTTTACAAGTACTTTTACATTACGTAGGTTTTCTCTACCCACATTTTGTTTCTACCATTCCAATCACCTTTTCTACTGTAATTTGTTCTTTCCAGTCAGTCATGAGGGAAATAAATGCAAATGAAAGCAGAGTAACAACATTCCTCTTGTAATTCATTACCTTCATTCAATTTGGCCTTTTCTCTTTCCCTTATATGGCTGTCTCCATCAGCCTACAGGCACTTTCTCCATCCTCACTGTCTCATCTCCATCAGAACATGAATCCAGGCATCCCTCCTTTGAAGAGCCATGTCCCTTTCCTCTGGCGTCTCCCCTGATTATCTTGAAGTTACGCTGCACAAACAGGACAAGTTGAGGGAGGAAGGAGTAGTTGGAAACTCACTGGCCTCCTGACTGTGCCTTGATCACAACTCTTGCCCTTTCAAATAGGGAATGAATGGAAGGAACAACCAATAACTGCAGAGGGGGGTTGTATTTTCAGAAAGCATGAATAGCTAAACCATAAATATGACTTTAGCTTAGAGAAAAAAATTATTTTGGTTTTCTTACAAGAGGAGAAGAAGAAGCAGCTGAGACTCACTAACACCATTATAGAGATAAGTTGTATTGTGTTCAGTTACTCCAAATGGAGCATAATTCCACTAGATATTAAAAAATTTTCCTTTCTGTTATCATACACTGCACTGTAGAGACTGGGTTATATGTTAGGTGTACTTAAGATAACTACACATGCATTGAGATACAAGCTTTTGAATGTGCAGGCTGGCAACAACTTAATATTCACGGGCTGACTTTTGAAACATGGGAGAAGAAAAGAGGCAACAAAAGCAGCAGCACAATTTTCCCTTGACAACACCCTGACAGACTTTTGCAGTTATGGACAGAGTCATTTATGGAAAAAAAAAAGTAGCAATTAGAATTGTACTTTTCTTCAGCATTGTGAGAGATTTAAATATACCAAATATCAATTAAATGATATTTAATTATTATTTAATAATTCTCAATTATAATGAGAAACAGCTAATTCCTATATTACAGGTAATTTTGCCGAGGCCCACAGAATAAATTTTATTGCCTACTGCAAAAAATATATGGCGGTGGCGAAAGCAAGTTGCTTTCCCACCTTCTTCTTCATCTGCACACAGTTTTCCTTCTACTTTCAGTTTGGTGTTGCACATAATTCATGTGGCATTCACATCATTCATGTAAGAAAAAATGGTGTAATAAGCCCAGCCAGCAAGACCTCCCGTGAGATTTCCCCGGTACTGCCTACGGTGCCCTCAAAACAGACAGACATTCTCTCTCCCTTCTCAGTGTGCCAGACCTTGCATCAGTGCCTGATTTGTGGCAGGAGTTACAGGCAGGGTAAAAATTTCATATTAATGAAGCTAGCTTGAACAGATTTTGTCTTCATTTTCAATACAAGATTTCATCTCCTCTGAACTTTTGGCTGCTAAAAGGTCACGTTATTAATTTATTCTTTTACAATTTTGGAGTACAAAATATCTAGTACGACAGAAAAGAAAGATAATATCAGTCACGATGTCCTTACTCTACTGATACACATAGTTATATTTTCTTCTGCCCTGAACCTTCTTCAAATGGCTTGCATTAGGCAAAATCTACTTGTGAGAGTGGGAAAGAAAATGTCTCTCCTGCCTTGCAGAAAGCTTTACCAAAATTCATCCTGAGTACCAGGTGGGAGGCATGAAGAGGGAAGATGGTGATATTACTTAGGAAAGAATTTATTTTTCTAAGAGAGAACTTCTATTTTTAATGCCAACATTAAAAGTCTTACTTCCCCCCCCCCTTTATCATTTTAATATTTCTTTCAGTTACAATATATTGGTTGTGTTTAACTAAACAGCATATTGCATTGAATTCCTGATTGTCACACACTCCTTTTTTGGGGCTGTGCTATTCTTAGATCATCTGCGAACACACTCTATTAATCAAGTGCATTGCACCACAGAGTAATAACAAATGATGAGATTCCCAAACAAATGGAATTTACATGAGCCAGTGTATGCCCGAGTCTTTTGCAACATTCTGAAAATCTGTAAACTACTATGTATATCTTATATATATATACATATATATATATATATTTAGATGGTGCGATATACAATAGGTGGGATGTGAATCAAGTCTGGTTAGAAATAATAAGCAAAGTAATGGTGCAGAATGCTTATAGCTCCATTGGGAGCTGCCCAGCAATGAGAAGCACTTAGGACTGGCATTAGACAGAGACAAAATAAAATTTTTCTACTTAGCACCAGTATCCCACACCTGGATAAGGCAGCAAAGATGTGCAAATAACAAAAGACATCAGAATAACAAATAACGGCAGACAGTCACTCTGGACCTATTCTGAAACAACAGAATACACTTTAAAAAGCAGTAAAACCAATAAAAATCCAGTCATCTTGAAAAAGGAGAGTCTTTGCTGCAATAAAGGCAGTCAATAAAGAAGCTCTCTCATTTAAACATCAAATGCACATTGTTTTGCAACACCTGTTATTCAGGCATAATAGCTTTCTTAACCTGTCAAAGTGTTTAAGCTGAGGAAAAGAAATGGGCCTCCAGCTGCGCACTTTGGTGGAGAAAGTCTGCACGAAGCGATATTAGTTTAATGAAATGTGTACAGATTGTAATTGTGGTAATAAGAGGGCAATTCCCAGAGGGGCAGTAGGAAGGCACTGAGTGCAGCCAAGCAGAAAACAGAAGCTGCAGACTGGAGAGAGAGATTGATATCCTGCGTGTGGACCCTCACTCTCCAACCTGCTCACCTACTCTACAGCCCAGCCATGTCTCCTCCCCTGCCCGACAAGCCTCAGCACTGCCCCACGCCCCATCCTTGCCCATATTCCTGGTATGCTTCCCAGAGAAGATAGCAAAGACAATCCAGCTCTCAACAGTGGAGCCTGCCAGTATCTGTAACACAGGCTCATGAATATGAGAGGATATGAAAAAGCAGGGCAAAATAAAAAAACTAACACTGGGGAATGCTGACACATCTTCCACTGTTCCGCTCTACAAGCCCTGAGACGCCGCAGTGCCCAGGAAGATATAAAGCATGTTTTCCCAGGAAAATAAATTCCAAGTCTGGGAGAAATGAAGAACAACACTTAGGGAGGAGATGAGGAAAGAGCGCCATGAAAAACATATGGGCCCTTCATTTTTTTAAAAGAAAGACAAACACTCCTGTTTCAGCTGGCATGCCCGTGCAAGCACAGCAAACCCATTTATACCAGGCAGATTCCTACACGAGAGCTGCCAATGCCAAAGGGTGTCCCAGGGTTAGTCTAAGAGAAAACATCAAGACCAGCAGCACTAAACACTGCAAGTGCTGTTTAGAAGAGCTTCTGAACGATGAAGTCTTTGTCAGGTGAGCCTGCTGCAGCAATTTGACAGTGAAATTCAGTAAATCCATCCTCGCAGTAGTTTAGCTGGCAAAGTGGGTGTCACACAGATCTGCCAGCTCCTACGAGTGCTTCCATTAGGAAACACCTCTCTCTCTGTCTCCAGCCTGTGGATAGTCAGTATGACCTAAGGCAGAGAGGCTTAGTGATGACTAACTTTGTTTTCATAAATGGCACGGTATTTGGAAAATATGGGCAAAATAAAAAGACAACTTGACTCTTTCCACTATACAATAACTGGTGAGGGTAGAAGAAAAGTGGGGAGGGAGAGCTGAAGAAGCAGAACTGGAGACAGAAAAAGAGCAATTAATTTAAGGAAGGATACAGTGGTCACAAGAAAGGGAGAACCTATTCCAAGATGGTCAATGTGAAAAGAGGGGGAAAATTTAAGACATTTTATACTGAAAAAACCTAAGCCCCAAATCCAAAAGCATGATCCAGAAAAGCAACAAAACTAAGAAAGGGGTAGAAAATGGGAAGTGTTTTATTTTATTGGCATAAAAAAATGAGCTGAAAAGAGAAGAAAAAATAGTTGTGTTTGGACTTGAGAGTGGTGAGAATTTTCAGCCAGGGTCATGATTCAAGAAAAGATAAATAATGATTCATCTAGTTTCTCCTAGCAGTAACAAGCAGTATGCTGCCTTCATTTTCTCAAAATTGCCTTATTTACCAGTCACATATTAGGAAAAAAATCCACAGCTTTATTAGGCGATTTGCAGAATAATGTTTTTTACAACATGGGCAGCTCACCAACGAGTGCTGTATTGCTGTCAATCTGAAAAGCAGCTGAAAAACATAGTTTGAAAAGCAACTACTCATCTGAAAAAGTGGAACTCCTCTAAGCAGAGAAACTTATCCTGCCCAGTCTGGCTCAGAGCCCTACTGATGCCCTCTTACAGAAAATATATGTGTGATATGCAGTAGGGAGAGTACTTCCTACAGCTGCTGCAGGTGAGATACTGCAGACAGGGAGGGAAACTCTGCTATTTATTCAAGATATATTTGCAAGGTTAACAAGGGCTATCATTGTTTCAGACAGTCCCTTTTCCAGCCTTGCAACACATACCTCTGCTCCTTTTACACAGGAACAAGCAGGAACTGCCTGTTGTTATTTAGCAGCATTATTGAGCTGTGGACCTCTGACAGTGCCTGAGGGAAGCTCGTGAGCTTTTTAATTCATTTCCCTGATTGCAGGGAATAGCTCACAACATGATGACTGTGATTAGTCAGGACAGTACTGAGGACATGCTGACAAGGTTCATCAGACATAGAGCAACTGCAGCTGCCCACAGATAAATTTATGCCACCAGCACAGATGTCATAGAACTCCTTTTTACATGCCTTCAAAACTTCCTCAGCAAGAACAACTCTTGATCCAAGCTAACTTGGGCAGCACAGCAAAACATGCTGTGTGAAAGGGACCAGAGAGAAAGGAAGGGATGTAAGGCAGAGCTCTGCTGCTCCATCCCATGTCCCTTTTAATGATGGATGAGAAAATTGCTCAGACTTCTCCAGCTGAGGCCTCGGTTGTGATGTGACACTATCACCTCTCATCAGTCACATCTCCTTCTGAGCCAGAATGTCACAGAAGACAACATGACTGATGCAACCTGACACAACATGTCACCATGCCAGGTCTGCCAGCTGGGAAACCGGGAGGAGGGAGAGAGGAAGGAGCAAGGAAGAGAATGATGCCTTGAGAGGCTACCTAGAACAGATGCTAAACATTGTTAAAAGAATAAAGTAGGTATTTATTCAAAGGCTTTGGAAAAGGCATTCCTCATCAGAGTTCCCATGTTGGAGGGGACTGTTTTGCTTTTAAGAAAGGTTTTATTGCCACAAAAGTCAAAACACCGAAGATACATGGAGGAAAAAAACCCCAACAGACCAGGAACAAATCAGTGCAATTGAACAATTCAGTGTCTACTGAAATCTACTAAAGGTTTAGGCAGACCTTCCATAGATAGGAAGGGACACAGCAAGGCCAATAGGTCTCTGCGTTGTTTTAGAAGTCCACCTGTCTTTTACCCCTGCTGAAAAATAGTGCAAGGAAACCAAGCCTTTCCTCAAAGGGAAGATTCAGGTCCCTAAGGACTGGCACAAGACATTTGCATCAGACGTCTTCCCACATTCCAAAGTGGGAAAGCAGGAGACAAGACATTTATTTTATATTTCCCTTAAAAAAAATAAAATAATTTTAGTTCAAGACTTTGTATAATTATGAAAAAAAGTCCACACTCATAAATTTCTGCATTATATTTATGCTGGCTGGGAGAGCAGAGAGAACTCTCCCACTGTTTGATAGAGTTGGAGACAGCCCCATTATTTCTTAACTTCAAAATGGTGAATAAGCTGTACAAAACAAGATTGATTTTCCCCAAAAACAAAGTTTAAAGACTGTCCTCCCACAGTCAGAAGGCTCTTCTCCTATGACTCCCAAGTTCTGCAACTACAGAACTTGGGAGTCATAGGAGCTTCAGTTAATGGTGTCTCAGTCGATGCCACTTCTGCTTAAAGTGCATGATTTGCCTCACTACTTAAAACTGAGATGCCTATACAGACAATTTAGTAAAGAAAAGGCACAAACACTTTGAGCTAACAGTGCCAAGTCAATTTAGAGCAAATTACTGCTTTTATTTCTTCTTCCTATTTCCAACTATCCCATAACTCCAATAGCAACAACTAGTCTCATATAAAAATTTTGTGGCACCACACAATCACATAAATGAAAAGTCAAATAGTGGAACATTCACATCAGTTTCCCCTCCAACTGGAACTAAGCTATATTTTACATATTAACCCAGATTTTACTAAATTTAGACCATGCTTTTGAACAAGAAGCTTTTTGACGCAGAAGATGTTGTCATTGGGATGCCAGAGTAATTGTCTGCAGACACTATGTGGTGCATATATTTGCAATTTTAAAAGCATCATACCTGCCAATAGAAAAAGTTTCACTTACATAATATCAGCCTGAAGTTTTGGCACATTACACATTGTAGTATTTGCTGCTACTTTCACAGCTGAATGCAAATTTGAATTTTCCAATCTGAACTTAGAAGAAATACCATTTGTGTGACGTTATCTATTCTTCAAATTCATAATATTTCAAGTCTTAACAATGGCAGCTTCCTGATCTTCTAATGTCTTAATTACCGACATTAATTTTTTGATAAAAAATAGGTGAAAGTTAAACATTAGTGCCAGCAGATCCCTCTCCTTTTTTCCTGCCTACACAGTGCTGAACCAAGAAGTCAGTTGGAATTGCCCTGCCCAGGCAGCTCCGTACTGGCAGATGGACATTGCTATCTAGTCCTTCTCACTTGTCAATTGGCTTTGAGCACTTCAGCTGCCGATGACAATCATTGAGTGAGAGGTTTTATAGTGACATCTGCCTGTCAGTGACTCTGACTGCTTGTGTCTACCTTCCAGGGCAATTTTTCTTCTCCTTGAATGTCAGTTTGTTTAATCACAGTCCGGACACAGCTGCCAACTATGCACCATGGTAGCATTTCTAGTAGAAAACAAGGAAAGAGAAATGTATTAAACATGAAAACATTTAATTCTGGCTTAGCCTCAGGCTGCACTATCCTCAGGGACTGACCCAAGCTCAGTGCTGATATCAACAAATTCTTTTTATTGCCCTGCTTCTCCTTTGCTTTAATTGATTTTTTTGTTACAATCACACTGACCGTAATTTGCGGATGACTCACAGCCAGCCAGAGTGGGCGGCTTCAGGTATGGTGCAGTTCCCTTCACTAATAGAATCCTGCCCAGGAAACATTCACCAGCCTGCTTCAAAAGCAACGTCTTGATTCCATTTCATGGAAATTACCCATCTCTTTTTATAGGTAGACTGAAAGCCTGTTTTATTTGCTTTACTTTCTACCACCGCTGAAGAACTCCAAAGTCCCTTCCCAGTGCACCAGGAGTCAGCCTTGCCATGGAGAACTGGTGGCCATCCATCTGTCCTCGCTCTGAGGAGACATGCACTGCCACTCTTAGTGACAGCACCATGTGTTGTGATACAGAGCAAAAGTCACTTACATGCACTGTTATGTTCATATTTCTTATGCAGGTGACTGAGGGATCACGTGTGGCCACAGCTTTCACTCAGAAGCTAACAACACAGTGAAGATACAAACACTCAGCAGGATTTTTAAAGTACAAATGCAAGTTTGCATATTCAATTTCAGCTCTACATTAATTTAAAGTTATTTTTGAGTAGCGATTTTTGTAAATGAATTCATTAACAAGATTAATCACTGAAATTCAGTCTGTAGATGTGATATTTTTAAATGACCTGACAAATCATATTTACAAGCTAATGGTAAAAAACATTTACCATTTGGAGAGAAAACATAACCAATCAGAATAGAATGCATTAAAAATACTGAACATTCACAGTAATAGTAGGAAGAGAGAAAACCGTTAAAATGCCGAGAAAAAAGGCAAAATCTTGGTCATATATATTAAGGCCAAATAACACGACCTCCCCGGTCACATATATGGGATAAGGAGAAATACCAAAAAATACATGACAGAGATTAAATCTCTAAGCTGTTTGCTTAAAAGAAGCTGAAATTAACATCAGGTCCAAACATCCAGATATCAGGTCCATCACCACTATCATCTTACTCCTTTATCTTTACCACTGCCTTTGAAGGAGACTGACGTCAGCAGCCTGGATATGAAATGCCGCCTCTACACAGCCACACTGATTTGTGCTTCAGATTCATTTTCTCCTCTTTCTTTTCTGTTTATTCTTCTCTTATTTTTAATTTCCTTCCTTTTAAAACCCTACACTTCATCTTGAGCTTCTAGCCAGGCAGCTATTTTTTCTCTTTTTCTGTATATTTGGCACTGGAGTGAAATGAAAATTAATAATCCCTTCAGAAAATGCACATGAATTGGTATATAATGCTGGGGACAGGAGATCCTAAAGACAGAGCAGTTTATTATTATTATTATCCAATTATAAAATTATAGCCCTTAAGAAGCACTACTTTGTTTTAGCCCAATTCTTTAGAAGACCCACTGTGTGCAAGCCACAGTCCTGAACTAGTACCTAGGACAAAATAAGTGAAGCCAGAAAGGGAGAGCTGACTGCCAACAGACCTAACTCTTTACCTTCTCTCTCATTAATCTACTTTCTCTTCTTTCAATCCACTATTTTTGTCACTTCCCAGATTTACTTCACTTTTTCCTTCTGGGTCTTGGCTGTCTTAGTCTTCCTTGCCTCATGCTCCACTTTTATTTTATTCCCTCTCTTATTCCAACAAATGCTCCATAACAGACAGATTCATTCATCTCTAGCACCTTATCTGGTGAAGCATATGTTTCTTTTCTTTGAGGTCAGATTAACTATTCCTTATAAATGTTACAAAGAAAAAATACATGTTGGCAGCAAGTTCTGCTACTCATCGCCATCATTTTTGTCCACTGCATTAAGCCCATTTAACATGCTTAAACATGCCTTTTGTCAACAGCAACAAAAGCAAAAAGCAGCTGAACTGTAGTTAATAAATCATTTTCTGGAAGTAGAAACTGCCTGAGAAATATGATGCCAAGCAGTTAATGCATGCTATTCTTACACAGAGGAAAATGGAGGAGAAAAAGTTTAACCAGCTTTTATGATTATAAAATGTGCTTTCTGTGTATATTTGTGTGTATATTCATTGTACTATTTTAAATCAAAGAGATCCCACTGAAGTGCAGTACATTACTTTAGACATAGATTCACCCACCCCCAGTTAATCTTATTTCCTAATTAGAGATATAATTCACTAGTACCTAAATTTGAAACATAATTCTCTACCTCATTAGTCCAGCCCCTATAACTTTTATGTGTATACATATGTGTGTGTGTGTACTTTAAAATAAAGGAAACAATATGCAGTATGAAACCCTGGAATAACAAGGAACCACAGCATTTTCCTTGAGCTCATAGTTTCTCTGTCCACAGGAAAGATCCAAGAATTATGACAACCAAGAAGCATTTAAAAAGAAGTCAAAATGTTTAAAAAGTTAGTATTTTAAAACCAGACAAATCATTTTTTAAAGAGTTGGGATGGACCAAATTTAAGTGAAAAGCAAATGAAAACAATAAAAGCTGATAATGCACTATATTATGGTCTGTCATTAATCCACACTGTTTATCCAAAAAGATTGGGAAGAGCAGACAGGGAGGATGAAAGACAAGTATTTTCTTTCTTCATCTCTTCTAGCTACTCTATGTTTGCTTCAGATGGTCAGTTTAAGCAATACTATACAAAATATAGATTTCATACCAGGACTACTGTTACACCCTGTACAGTCAAAAATGGTAGGAATAATCTGTCACCTTAGCAAGCCTGGCCAGACAGGTATTACAAACTCCTGCAAGCTAGGACCCATAGAAAGGCCCTTAAACATAGCAAGAAAACAGAACTTTGGTTCAGTTTATCTGCCTTATCTAGCTCCTGACAAAAATACTTCCCAGCTCTCCTGTCTTCAGAGATAGCACCTGCCTTTCTTTCTATCCTTAGAGTGCATCTCACACATTGAGGAAAAGTAAGCAGGTTGTTTCTGAACAGAGAAGTCTCTGTGCCATTCCTCAAAACCAGCACCTCATCCCCTTGCTGGAGAGACAGAAATAAAATGTATATTTGTTAATATATGTTCTGAGCAAAAGACACAAGAAAATTAGCATAAAACTCAAATATACTATTAATTTAATGACAATTCTATGTCTGTTAGAGGCTGGTATCAAGAAGTGGATAATTTTGAGGAAAATAAATACCCACAGTTGTTCTGGCTGTGCTGAATTTCTAGCACAGGAAGCTTTGCTGGTTCCCAGGAAACTTTGACAGACTGGAATGTTCATAGCCAAGGCTGTGACAGCATCATCTAACCTACACCATTGAAACAGTTTTATGCTACTCTAGCTCCTTCTGAGGAATTTTTTTTCACTTATTTTTTTTTTTGTTCCAGTGCTAACCCTTCTTCTGATATTAAAATGGATTTAACCTTCCAAAAGCAGTTAGAAGGGAAATTGAAAATTTGGGTATATCCACTGTTGGAGTTCTATAAAAACAGGAGAGACTATCATGAAGTTTTTATAAGTACTGAATTGAATAGATATATTAAAAAGTCACTGGTTTATGAAGCCACGTGGGAAAGTCTATATAAGAACTTGTACTAGAAAATTGGGAAAAAAAATAGTCATCAATGAAAAACAAGAATCTGGCTTTTTTCCTGTGCAAAGCAATTCAGTTTTAACTGCATGCACATACATTGTGGCTGGTCTCTTCAGAGTTTGAAACAAAGTTAATGAAAAAAAAAGAATAATTTATTTTAAAAAAGTTTAGACAGTTACTAAACTTCAAGCACAAACCTTTTTCACTAACCATGTCTGCTCTAATATCTCCAGTGCTCTGAACCATTTTTGCCAAGGGATAAGAACAGGGAGCATTATTTCCTACAGTTTAACAAGTCCTTTCTTAAATGCAGTACATCTGCAGCCAGGGGTGTGTTGCAGCTTCCATGTAAAGCCATTATTTTTTGTCTTTCTTCTGTACCTCAAAGAATATCAACTCATTCTCAGGAAATAAAACACATAAACAAACCCCTAGTATTTCCACAGATGGGTTTGAAAGCTCTGCCACCAAAGAATTTTGATTTATGGTGGAGATTTCCCCAGCAACTGAAAGAAATTATGTTTGCATATACTAAAATGAGTTACTGGATCTGGACAAGACAGCTTGATCCAGATCACAATAAGTACTCAGTATATTTGGTATAACTCTGAAATACAAGGTGTTATAAAAGGAGTCTTGAAATATTTGGCCACTTTTCCCACCTCTGGGATCACTCAGCCCGGGCAGGTCAAATTAGGAATTAGAGAATAGTTATGTCTGCAGAGGGAGATCTAATACAGAACTGCAGAAGTGACCACATAAAGCTCTTCTCTTTTCCCTCTTCCATAGCCAGAGGTAGAAGGTGGACCAATGTGTGCAGTTTCTGTCCTCCAAAATAAAGTTTGAAGGAGTTTTGGGTCTCTGAAACAGATGGCAGAATACCAGACACCATGAGTTTGCACACAGCCTCACATGCCCACAAATTCATTGTTAGGCTTACAAAGATCGTAAAGTTTAGACTCCCTCACTTCTGCTCCCACAGGACCTGAGCACCTCCTTACATTGTTATGAAATTGGGGCTTAATTTTCTCTACTAACCCAGGTCTAAGACAAAGCACAACTCACTATTTTATCCAGTACAATCTTTGCACAATAAAAGATAGTAAGCACTTTAATGTTCTCACATCCAAATGCTGCTTTTTGTGCCCACTGTTAATAGGATAATTCAAAGCCACACTAGAACGAAGACAATTTATTGAAATTGCAGACTTCTGGTTTTTCCACCCTTTCTCTACAGAGGCAACAGTTTTAGACCAGACAGCACTAAATTTATTGATATTTTTCTTGCAGGCAGTTGTCTCAGCAGTACAAAGCACTGATACAGCAGGTTTTCCTCTCTTTTCCCTGTACCTCTGGGAGGATGAATCCAAGACTTTACTTCTTCTGCCAGCTGCAGCAGTCCTGACTGCAGGAAACAGAAGGCAAGCCCAACTTCAAGTCACAACACTGACAGGAGAAAGCATTGAATGCAGTCATGACAGACTGGCTTGTTTGAAACTGGGGCCTCATTCAAAGAACTGTTGTATGTTTGGAGACATCCGTGTCATTTAATTCTAGCCTGATCCCTGCCTGTGCTGTCAGCAGAAGGGAAAGAGTAGGGAATGTCAAATGCCCCTCCCTCCATCCTGTCACACCCCCAGAAAGCATGGGCAAAACACTGGGAAAATAAGCAATTGGTCACTCAAAAAATCTGAACATGAAATAATACTATCAACACAAGATTTGGTGAAAGAATTGTACTTTAAGTAAATTGAGGAAAATGGAAAAAAAACTGCAGGCAGAGGCATTGCTTGCTGCTGAGCTCAAAAAGAGGCGTTGCACTGCTTGCAGCCAAGCATGGTCATGTCCAAAATCTCCAGGTGGAACTTTGTGGTGCACATGAGAGAGAGAATCTCACAGGATGTAACATGACAGTAATGTTCTCTGAAACAAGGTCTTGTAACTCACACCTTTCATGTTCAGTGAAGGAGCTGAAAGATGGTGAATGGGTCTGTTCTAATAAAGAGCAAACTGTAACATTTGTATTGACATCTGATGATGAAGAGGTAGCATGCTAATGCTTAATTAAAACTGAAACCACAAACTATTACCAGGGCCAGAAAACAGCTACTAAAACACCTACCAAGACATCCAAGACTGGCCATAAATCAGGTGAGATTCAAATCCATTCAATATAAATGCTGTGGAATGCCAAGAAGCTGGGCGTACTTCCTGGACAGCAGAGTAAAAATCACTGGAGTAAACAGCGCAAATGTTATTTGCCAAAATGAGAAGCCTAATTCATGGCTTCTGGGTGAGAAGCAGGAGCATGGTAATTTTGACCCTAAAACAAATCCAGTTTAAGCACTCCCTAAATCACAAGCAGAGGTGCTTGCCAACTCTCACAAACAGCCTCACTGTCTCCAGACATGACATTACATGGAGGAGACCCCCCTATAAAATGGGGGATAATACAAGAACAGTGCAGCAAGCACTTAATGATAGAGAAGTTAAAACTCCACCTCAGAGAGACCAAATCGAAGCAATTAAACAACTTTAATTACTAAAGGCTAACTTCCAGGGAAGTTTGTGTTTTCTTTTTCTAGGTTATAGCAGCACTCCTCTCCACTGAAGATTGAAAGAAGCAATTGCAAGTGGGGGAACTCAACAGTTAATTTTTTGTCGTTTATGAACTAACCAGCAAGGCAGGAGCATTAGCTATAAAATTATTTCAACTAAAAGAGGATGTGATCAACAGAGAACTGTATTTCTAAAACCTTTGAAGTGTGTGAACACACCTCCTCAACAAACCCATTCACACTTGTTTCAGTGTGCAAAGGAAATCAGCTGTACTATGGGACCTGGAGATCCCCCTGAGACTTGGTTTAGACACTCTGATGTGTTTTAATATATGATGTGTTGGGGAATCCTGCTCCATGGGATTTAAAAATCAAGACCTGCTGTGTAATTCCATAGCTAATTTCAAGACTTATTGGGCCCACACCCAACAGACATACTATTGAGGAATCCCTCACACCCACCAACCATTAAAGAACATTCCAATCCTTGGGACCCCTGAGATGCGGGCAGTGGCTAATGAGAATTGGGTTTATAATTGTGATTGGAATGGTATTTTAAGGACTGGGCTGGTTATTGTTCACTGCATGATCAATCTTGTCATTGCTTACGCTTTTTCTGTCTTTGTTCCTACTATCCACTCTCTTCATCACCTCATGGACAACTTGTGAACTGAGGAAACACCCCTGGAAAACAGTGTTTGAGCTGAGTGGTGGTGTAAGAAGAAATTATAGAGTGCAATTAGCTTTTCATTTTTTCAGGTGGGTATTTTTGTGGTTAGTTTGGGGTGTCATTATTAATAATCTTACTCCCCTTGTACAAATCATAGTCAACATGGAGCATCTTCCCAGGATGCCATTCTGGTCTGAGTTTAAATTAACAAATGCACCCAACACCAGAACAGCATTTTTTTTATCATTTCCACTCACTAAAGTAGTACATTTATAGTAATATTCATGCCAAGTAGCTCATTTTTGCAAAAAACAAGTATGCAGTTTTCTTTATTTGCATTAATTCTCAAAATATATCTAAAGAAATAAGGCACATCTTGCCATATTTTTTCACATGCTGATCTGCAACATGCTACAACCAAAGGATTATTTTCCTTCCTTGACATGTGTACTGCTATGAAGGGACAATGCCAAATGCTGTACAAAACAAGCTAGTGCACAACCTTCCACACCAGGTTTACCAAACTGTTTAAAAAGATGAAATGTATTTGTAGACCCAAAACCAGAGTTTGCAACAGGCACTCCTGCTCCCTAATTTTGAATAAAACTACTAAAAATGACTCTCAAAAGGAAATCAGAGAAGATTCAAGCACCAGGATGTGTGATTAGACTGACTGTGTGAGTAGCCTTTTTATCTCAATTTTTTTCCTTTTCTACAGCAGCTCAAACATAATTTCCAATGCCATATTCGAAATTCTCTCTTTACCAGTCACACCAACGTATCTGTAAACTTAATCCCACTCTCTGCATAAGTATTGAAACAGATGGTCACACCTCATTTAATTTAACACTTCTTGCTTTATCTTTCCTTCTGATGACCCTCTGTGAATCATAGCTGTTAAGCTAAATTACAGTATTTAAACTGCTTTTGCGCCATAAACAACACTCCCTTGAGCTTTCTATGACTCTGACCTTTACCAGGCACCATCATTTTAATTTATATACCTGACCACAAACTCTCATCTCGTCTCTATGAAACCTAATTGGTAAAGGATTACTGCCTTTGGACAGCAAATCAGAACAGTTGACATGCAGCCAGCGTGCTTTCAAAATGATGGGGCAGCAGAGTTCTATCCTCTACTGCTCCCCAGGACTGTATGGAAACATCCAGCAGCTGTAAAACAGAAATACAAAGAATTCCATTGAACTTTAAGTGTAAAATTTTCAAGGGTGAAAACAAACAAACAAAAACCCCCAGCCACTCACTTTATTGATTGGGAGACCATACTTAGATGCTGGAAATGCCTTTGAACTGACAGGCACCCAAATCCCTGTAATGGAATTCCACAGAAATTTTCTACAGGGATATGGAGAAAGAAAGGTTGGTTCTTGCAGTGGAGTCTGGAAAACCTTTCTGTCCCAGAGGGAAGTGTTGCCAGTTCTCCAAAATGATCAGAGAACTCATTCCATTACTAAATGCTAATGCAGCATGTAGGATCGGAAGGCATGACCACAGGTATGTTTGGGGATAAACCATCACACTAAATCCCTGGATGGACCAGTTAATCAGAGCAGGGCAAAGTCAAACTTCTGGGAGTTTCAGCAAGGTCCCATACATATTGCTTGCCTTCAAAACACCAGAAATGTTTCTAAGATGTTTTCTTCCCTTTTTACTTTTAAAGGAAAATATCCCAAAAGCCATTTAGAAATAAGATTGCTATCCCATATTGGACCAAGCCTTCTGTGGCTATTCACGTATCTAAAACATTTCCTATGGAACTTTTAATGTAGAGTTCTGCACAACATTTGATCAAATGCAAGTATCAGACCTGTATAGCCAGGGGAAAAAATAGAATATAAAAACTTTTTATGTATTGATTAAAGTACAAATGTCATACAAAAGAGTGTCTTAAAATATTTCTTACATAATTCCTAGATAATAAAGAAAGTTATTGTAGACTGAACAGATTTCCACTGAAACACGTACAGTGTTTCAAACCTACTACAAATAATTTCCCTGTCGAGCATTCAAGTATTTCTAAAATATTAGCAAAGGGAAAAGAGAGCAAGACAAACACAGAGATGTCATTAAAAAAACCCAATTTCCATACAGACGGAAAAAAAGTACCTAAATTTTTTAGCCTCTCATGCTTTAAACCTGCACGTCTGACACAGCTCAAATTTATTTAAACTACTTTACTTTACCAGTGAAATATGTGACATATCTCACGTAAATTCAGAAATTTTGTGTCAGAGATGAATTTGGCATTCAGCTTTTGACAGAGTTTGTGTTGAAGCAGGTTGACTCTGTGATTCCCACGGCTGCAACAGTCTTCATTTACATTTTTACTGAATTTTGGTACAATTCAATTTGAACTCTGGGCAAGGTCTACCATGTTGTGAAAAAGCCAGAACTGACTCTGAAGAGAGCACAGAAATTTAAATGGCACAACCTTTTTCTTCTGTCCAATGTCCTTTATTTTCAGACAAATAGGCTCATGCAGAACACATTGTAAAGCACAGGTGAACAGATTTACTTGAAAGCATAAAATGAAATGTTAGTGGTAAAGTATTTCTTATTTATTATCATAAGGTTTACCAGACTTAAACAAAGTAAAAGATTCCAGCTTTACATGAATAGGAATCTTTGTCACTGTCCCTAAACACCAGGTAACATTTAGCCAGGCTCTAGGAGTAACCTTTAAGATGCTTCTTACAAAGGTGCCACAAGAGACACTTAAGGTACAGAGTGCAAATTTTCCTTGCTAATGG
Source organism: Camarhynchus parvulus (assembly GCF_901933205.1). Taxonomy (NCBI): domain Eukaryota; kingdom Metazoa; phylum Chordata; class Aves; order Passeriformes; family Thraupidae; genus Camarhynchus; species Camarhynchus parvulus. The sequence goes on along the minus strand of NC_044574.1, from coordinate 50,257,202 downwards.
GGGGAAGAAGGAGAGAAAACAGAAAACAGAGCATCCAAAAAGTATGGTGTTTCATTGGCAGTGTATTACATGCAAACGACTTTTTAATCTAAACCAAACCATACTGTAGATAAATATTTTAATTATGTCTCTTAGGTATGTTCAGGCTCTCAGAATACAATATTTAAAAAGAGAAAGCATCACCTTTAGAAACAGAAACAATCATAAACTGAAGCTAGACAGACAAGATAAAGATTCTGCTTGAAGAATTTACAGCCTTAGCAAGAAACATGGGAGGCTATAGGGAAGAACCATCTGTATCTCCAAATCAGATGTGCACAGGAGGGAAAGATGCATCAATCAATTTTCATACAGGGTGGAAATGTATTTGATGCTGCATTTTAGCAGTGGAACCAATAGATAATCCAGCCATTTTTACCTGACTCCTAACTTCCCATGAAAAAATCTACCCCTGTAAATGCAATTTTAAAGGCTAACTTTTACCTAGAGATTGTATGCTTTCCCCATGAAAAATGTTGTTTGCTGACAAGGAGCTACTAATGAAAGCTCTTAACTTACCCCTCAAGGCTGGTAGTGATGTGACACAATTATGTCACAATTCACATGGTCAGCACGCCTTACATTTGAGTAGGTCATTCTAAAGAGAATAAAAATTAAGCCTTTAACTTTTACCAGAAAAAACCAAACTAACAAAAACCCCATGATGACATGTCATTACTTGTCTGATAATCATTAGGCAATTTTCTGATCTTGAGGTTTCAATAGCAAGGCACTTTCTCTCACCAGACATAACCTTATGAAAGAAAATTTTTAAAAATTTTTAAAAGCCAATGACAATAACCTCCTGAAAGTCCTGTTTAGCAGAAAACAGGACAAGAATTAAGATAAAATCATGCAGAAAGCTTCTGAATACTGTGATCACAGGACAATATGAATCATAAGTTACAACTGATGGACCAAAGTCAGTTGCATGCCAAAATTTTTCTAAAAGTCTACCTTAGGATATATGTACTTGGTATTAATGTGTTGCATTTAAAATGTCAAAATAAAATCTGACTAATTTTGGATAAGCCAATTCACTTGCTATCTTTGCTGCCAATGCCTGCAGATCTTTCATGAAGATAAATTTGTCCTCTAAAAGTCTATGACAGTTTTATTGACACTGAAAACTGTAGAAAGAGCATTAAAATATTCAAACCATTCCACAAGTTCCAAAAATCACAGATGCTTTTTAAATTTTGAAACTGCACCAGAGTTCAGATATCTGGGTCAGAGGCAGAAAACAAATGAACAAGTTGGAAATACTGGGAATGAGGCAGATAAGCACAGCAAAGAGTAGCGGAACTGCTACAGGGATACAAGTTGTTATCTGTCACTTTGGTGGCGTTTATAAAACCTCCAAAATCCACAAATTTTGTTTGTGAGTTAGGGCTAGAGAGGTACAAAATGTCTGAGCAATCATCATGTCTTGGACATGAGCACCCATTGTAGTTACCATAAATGCAGTTACAGGCTTTCCTGGAGACTTCTGAAAATCACAATCTGTTTTTTCAGGAATAAGGGAATACGCAAGGGATCTGCTTCTGAGCAACCCACAGAATTCCTTCAGTCCTAAATTCTTCTGTGTAGCTCAGTTTTTCTGTGATTGATGTCACCTGCTTCAGAATGAGAAAAAATGACATCATACTTGTGTCATTTATTTGTGCTCTGTGATTGTCATAGATCATCAAATGCTTTTTTATTGACTTCTGGCAGAAAACTGTAGAAGGTTTTAGCCAAAGGAAATATTTCCAAAAAATCCTCACAAATAGATTGGAGATCAAGTATGCAATCAAAAGAACTTATACCTTACAGTCATCCCTAAACAATCATTTTTTCATGTGGCACTGCTGTCAAACCTCATCCAGCCTGCAGATACTAAAGTAGTTCAAGTACAAAAGAGTTATTGTCATAATCACTGTCCCTTTCTAAACAATGCTTTGTGATCCTAATATTTCACATATTTCTCTTGAACAGAGTCATCCACACCATTTTATAAAGTCCTCAAATGTTTTCTGTTTATCTCCAGTATTGTTCTTTCCAAAACCCAGCCAGGTCTTATAAAAGCTGATGCTGTTGGAAGACCTTTATCAAGCAGGCACTCCAGAAAAAAAAAAAAAAGAACATACAGTGGTGCGTGTGTTAGCTCCTGCTTGGAGCTACAACAGTAATCTTGTACTTAGCCCTTTCCTTGGCACTTAGTAAAAAGGCAGGTCAGCCTGAGTGTTCCTTTTTGGTATCAATGGGTGGCAATAGTCCAAAAAGGCAGACCAACATGTAAAAAGGAGCACAACTATAGACCAGCAAAGCAGAATCTGGACACAAGCTACGACAGCAGTCCCGCAGATCAGTAATTATTCAATGTCACACTATTTTTTACAGGCAAAAGAAACATCCCAGATAATTTGAGTACACAGAACAGAGCAAAATATGGAGACAGCTATATATTATTCATGAAAAGAACAAACCTTTGAAAACAAACAGGGACAATGTCTGCACCCTTTCATTGTACTGGTGTCTAAAAATCTCAGTGTCATCCAGATCAGTTCCCAAAATCAGTTTGAAGCATCTGGGCTGTAGATGTGCAGCTTTGTGTTGCTCCTTTTGTAGAACATCCTCACATGCTGATGTGGCTGGTATGACCCAGACTGACTTGCCTGCACCAGCTCCTGCTGTAGCTGGAATGGGAACAGAGCTGTCACACACTCTGCCTGTGTTTTGCCAACTGCCTAGGTCAGTTTGTCTGATATTTCCCCATGATGTAGGCAAGACATCTATATCTCCTGGCAATGAGACTCTGGCATGTCCTCCACTACACAGACAGCCTTTGTACTTTGTGCAAATCCAAACCCAACCCCTGGTGTGGGAAATTTGTTTCATAGCAAGGTCAGTCATGCCTGCTCTTTGTGAATGGTAATTTCTTAGGCTGCTTTCTCCTGAAGGATATAGTCTTAATCCCCTAGATTTTTCTTTAAAATACCAAATTATTCTTAACCTTTCCTGGTAAGGACTGCAGATAGCTTGGATCTATGAATTCCTCCTTTCTTCCATGACCTATTTGCTGGATGCTGTCCCCATAGGTATAAAATGCACACTTGAAATACCAGTAGGCTGCCTTGAGTTACAGCAAAGGGCAGGTTGGTGACATGGGAAACAGCAGTTTTGGCAGGCCAGTCACAGAGCTGCAAGCAGAGGGTCACTGAGCTCTCCTGCCAGCTCTAACAACTTTTGTCTCTCCTCATGGTTAACACACCATTTCCACCTTGGGTCCTCTGGATCACATTCATTGAGAAAGCCCAGAAAAACAACATGGACCCCAACACCACATCCCAGCAAGAGAAGTCCTACCCTGAAGCAGATTATGACATGGAAGTTGGCTGAGGACTGCAAACAGAGACAGGAAGGTGTTCAGTTTATTGCCATAGACCCTGTAAAATGTCCCTGAGCAGTGTCAGTCACTTTGTGTACCCCTTGCACAAGGATCTGTCAAGGCTTCACCCTATACTCATGCATGGTTTGCTCTGCAATAATATCTAATCAATTTGCCAGTCACATTTGAAAAAAAAATAAAAACCAAAAAAGACAGGCAGTCCCGTGCTTTCAGCTTCCATAGGGAATAGAAATTGTCTGAGTGCAGAAAAGAAAGCTGACAACACCATTTAGGAAATTAGGAGCTCTGAATATGTTTCTCAAACTGCTTTTAAGCATCTTCAAAAAAGTCAATATAGACTAGACAGAGAAAACAAAAAAAAAAAAAAAAGGCAAGCATAACCCTGGAGAATATAATAGAAAATAAGTGGTCAAAAAAAAACAGCAGGGAAGAAAACAAAAGATGTTTTCATGAAGGAACTCTGCCCACTCAGGGGAACAACAAGGGAGAAGCCATGGAGAACATACTGGGACAGGACACAGAAGAGGGTAAGAGAGCACATTTGTGTAGAAATCTTTATGAAAAGAGAAGTTGCCATGACTGGGGAAACAATGAGAAGAGTCCATGTCAATACAACAAAGCTTAAACATGGTTGGTCTGAACAGTACTTGGTGCACACAGAACATGATGGACTGGATGTAAAACAGCCAGTGGAGGTGAACAGTGAAATGGGTCTTAACCCAAACTGGGAAGAGCCGCTGTCTCAGAGGTGTGCTCCACACAGGAACAAGGGATAAATAATAGGTATGTTATTATAAGAACCATGTGATGCAGATCAGTTACTTCACAGCAATGCAGAGAAACATGCAGCTTTTTCAAGGCAGGCAATTGGCATGTTCTGTCCCATTCTATAAAGTTTTGCACACCATCAGTGTGAAATTTAGCATACAAGACTGCACCAGAGAAGGTAATGAAAAACCAAACATCCTAAGTCCTATGCCCAGTCTGTTTGATCCAATGTACTAAACAGGAAAGCATTCCTATCACTCCCTGCTTAATGCTTTCACAGAATGAAATATTACAATGCACCTGAATGTTTTAGGTTAGACCCTCAGTTGGCATAAAGAACTGCAGCCTCACTGAAACCTGTAATTTTCAAGTACTCCCCCTTCACTTCACTTCCTTTGGAAGGAGGCTGCTGAATTTCAGTTTGCTTGTTTGGCACCTCCACCTAAAGTTCATGGTCAGCTTGGCCTGGAGATATGCTTTCTTTTTCCCTTAGCATGCTATATATCCTGGTTTACAGACAATTTACTTAATCTGCAGCTGATTCAGAACCTGGTTAGACAATTATATTAAAAATCTACTATTTTCCCCCACACGTGAACTATGTAATGACTGAATGTTATAAAACAGTAACTGCTTTAAAAGTGACAAACAAACTGACTCACCCATCCCCTGACTTTCCTATTAATACAATTAACTGTTTGAGTCAAATTCCTTTATCTTTTTCAAAGGCTTGAAGTCATAAGGATTATCACCAATACATTCCAGAAATGCTTAAGTATTTATTATTACTATTCTTCCCTAAAGCCAAATCAGCTCTGCCACCGCATCTCCAACCCAGGCACATGCATGTCTGCTGTCATTTTTGCTGGGCTGAGGCTACAGCATGCCTTTGCATGATAGCAACCACATTATCACTTATAGTTATCAGCCAAGAGCGACACACAAAGGCACAGTGGCTTTAAATCATCAACTGAGTATCAACAAAGAAAAACTCCAATATTATTATTTGCATAAGCAGCTTACAGTAGCTTCTGTGAAACTAATGACTACTTTGTATCTCTTCAACCACTTAATTTTGGACAGAGCTGGACTAGCTTTTTGTTTTTTCCTTAGATCGGTGGTTCATCACCCCAGTTAGAAACAAAAATGAGCCAGAGAAATGGGATAGATGAATTTTTACAGAAAGATTCCAAGTGGGTTTGTACATGCATTGTGAATGCTGAGGGCCCTAAGAATAATGAAGGGGAAAAAATAAATAGAGTATTTCACCATGAAAAACAGCAATGCATTATCAAGCAATTAGCTTAGTAATAAGTTCCCGTTTCTCACTTTGGGAAATTTCCATGAATATTGGTAATACAATTATGATAAAGGTTGCAGACATACTACAGTACTCAACTGTTAACAGTCCACAAACAATTTGTCTTCTCATGACAGACAGGAGAGGGTCTAATTACACTGAACATTTCAAGGAAAGATTGAATGTTTGCCAGACAACTCTCCATTGATTGCTTTTAAAGCATAGTACTGGACTGCTGAAGGGAAAATACAGAATCTTGGCTCCAGGTAATTAAGTTTCACACTGTTCTCTTTTTAAACCCTAATGAAGCTCCCTTGAAATCTTCATTACCAAAGGGTATTTGTTAATAAAAAGCAGAGCGCCAGACAAAGGTCCTATTTCCCTTTCCTTCTCTATAAATTTCTGACAATTATACATTTCTCAGGACCCAGTAATGTCTTTGAAGTGAGTAAAAATGGCCTGAAAAATGCAAAGGGCGAGTGATACATAACAACAAAGGGCAATATTTCCAGAAATATGGAAAAAGCTGGGACCTGAAGAGAGTCTTAAAAGAGAGAATGGAGATGTTTGACAGAGAAAAGAGCAGAAGGATAAGGAAGGCAGAGCTATAAAAATATTGGGTGAAATGGCATTATCCTGAAGTTAAACTGATGAAGATAAAAAGCAAAACTTTAGGAAATTCAGCAACACAGTAGCTTAATCTAGATTTCATACGGTAAGGAATCAGGTTGCTTACTGACACTGGTGGCAGTGCTTCCTTCCAGGAAGCATCTGTTCAGATATTTAAAGTGTTCAGTGCATCTGGCAAAGCTCTCCACAACAAAGATTTCCATCCAAGGACAGTGAATCCCCTTGCTCCAACCACAAATAAATACTGTTGAGCCAGCTGAGGTATATCGGCTACCTCAGGGAATGCCATCCCTTCTGTTGGCTTTGCTGAAGATAAAGTCTTTGGTTTGCACAGGCTGGGTGGTGATATTTCAATGTGTCCTAGTGCTATCCAACAAAGCACCAAAGTGCTTTAATAAAAGCTCCCTGTGAAGTCACTGAAAAGCATATTTTGGCTTACTCTTAATTCCCAAAACAAACATACAAGCATTTGCATAAATATTGTCCACAATATTACAGTTGGAGATTTTGTTGACTCAGTACCTGAGTGCTGGAGGAAAGTCAAGATGTGCAGTCTGTTTCCTCTTTTGTCGTCCAGTAGGCTGAATCCAAGCCAGGACCTGCTAGGAGAAAGAAATAAATGCTTTTTGTGATTTCATTTTCGTCTATTTTGTACGTCAATATGTGCTTCACTATATTAATCCACATCCTTCCCTGTGTCTAAAACCTACATGAAAAACAGGAGCTAATCTCTATCCCTTCCTTAAGGACTGGTAAAAGAATTTGGCATATGAAGCACCTCAGCACCATTTGTTAGATGGTCTCTGCCTACATTAAAGGTTTTCCTGGAGTTTTCAAGTTTGCACAATGCATTTTGGAGGAGCAGTTATCACACTATAATCAGATCAGATGAATTGCAAATAGCACACACAAAAGCACATCCTAGCCATTTCTAGAAGGATTAAGACAATAATAGCCACTAGTCACCATTTGCAATTATTGAAATGACCTTTTTGGAACACTAAGCATTTGAAGAGGTGGCAATGCTTCCAAGTCCATGAAAAATTTCCGTTTCCCAAAACAGAAAGTGTTGCTGATAAAGTATATATATATATATAACATACAGTGACTTCTGTGTTGGTTTTTTTTGGATGATCTAAAAACCATTCTTACTCAAGTGATTTATTCAGTTTTTGGAAGCACATCTGAATTTTACAGAGCTACATGTTACACATTTCCTGAAGTTTCACATACTATTTAGATATAGAAAATAATGCTACTAGTGATTTCCTTTGTAAAGCTTGTGGCCATGGTTTCTATATCTTGCTGCACTTGTTAAGACTCTCTAAAGCTAGGATTTATCTTTCTAATTTCAGGATTACTTTTATTTAGTTGAAGCTGTAGTTGTCATTAATCAGTAGCTGCAAGAGATGTTCATTTGCAAGAAGGGATATTTTGGAGCATGTAGAGACTAGTATAATCTCTTGCTTTTAAAAGTACCTATTAAAAATACAGTCAGAATGTTGCATTAAACAGCATGGATGATAAAACTGCACGAGAGACATCTTAGCTGAAATGTGATAACAGAAGTGCAAGTAAATCCAAACAATTAACAATGGCACCCACATTAAAAACGTTTCTCCAAAAGTATAAAACATGAGCAAATACCCTAACAATGCAAGCCAGGAGCTTGCACTTAGATTCTGCAGTTCAGGTGTATTTGTAACAGCTCATATAAATTATGAATTATCCCAGAACTAGCTTTTGCATCCAAACCCGTTATTACTTACACCACTTCATTTGGCAGAGGAAATTGAGTTCTGTTTAGAACTGCCTAACCACCAGTGATAAGCCAAAGTACCCATTCCAGATCTTTGACATTACAGATAGGGGAGAAGAAACTGATCTTCTGATTGTAACCTAAGGAACAAAATGTTCTGTAGTTCCCTGCTAAGATGAACAAGAATTCATCACCAATCCAGGAACAAACAAGTAATTTTGGATCAGCTGGAAACTACGTTTCAAAGGTTTCAGTTGGAGAAAAATACTTTTAGTTTTACATTTATATTCACGTATGACCAGCTCCAAGATAATGCTACAGAGTAATTTCCTAATAATGCTGATCACCTGTGCCACAGAGCACCACAATTGCTTCTACATTCAATTGGTCTCTTTGTCCTCAGTCTCTTACAACAAAGACACAAGCCAGTGCTACTGACAACTAATGAAAAATCCTCTCTAGCAGCAGAGGCCTTTGCATTCCTGCACTTACAAGTTCCAAGTCTTAATACCCTTCCTCACATTGCAGTCTAAATGCAGGCTGTTATGACCTTAGGGGATTCAGGTGTGAAAATGAACTAGCTTCACATGCATTCTGGTGGGGCACATCAACAAGATTATACAAGCTGATAGGAGACGTTACCCTCATAATCACACTTCCCAGTGGATGCATCTATGCCAAAACTCATTGCAGCAGGGACAGTGACAAGCAAATGTTCAGTCCTAGGAAGAGAGTGGAAAAAGCTGTTTTGTCATGCTGTTGGTAGATGGTTTGTGCATTTCCTCAGGAGGGTACTTTCATAGCTTGTGTATATTTTGAGCCCAGGAGTGATGGGACTGGCTTTCAATTTTCCATTCCATTCTCTTCCATTGTGGTTTAACACCCACATCCTCACTGGAGCAGCTGCTTTCCAGTAGTTTGTGACATCTGTCCCGTGGTCATGCCCTCATCCATGAGGTCATAGACTCCTCGGGTGTAGCAGTGTGCAGCATAGCTTTGGGGTTTTTTGCCCTTTCTTTTCTTTTTTTTTTTCTTAATTAGACATATACACAGACTTGTATATGCTGTGTTAGGAAAAACAAGCTAAAGCACACACTTTTTTACTCAGCACAGAAGTTGCTTTGGTTTGTACTGGTCCTCTTGGGAATTAAATCCACAGTCTCAAACCATGTCCAAGAAAGTCGTTATGGTGCTTCATGTCTTGCTGGAGTGACTGGTCACAGGAGCCATCTGCAGGTCTCTGATCAAACTCTTTCTTTTCTTTTAGTAAAGGGATGTATTGCCTCTGGTGTTATCTTACCATAGGAAAATATGGAGGGGAAACCAGCAAAAGAGAACTGGAATGAGGAACGATTATTATCTTCCTACTAACTTCAGCATGTGGCTATGCTCAGCAAATACAAACTAGCCAAATTCTCCAGAATAGATCTTTATTTTTTAAGACATTGGTGCAGGACTTGATCCTAACACACTTCATTACAAAACAAGGACAAAATCCAACCTTTTCCTAAGGGTTTATTATCAACACAAAAAACACGGTGAGATTTAAAAACAAAGGCAAGCGAAGCTGACCCATTTTTGGATGTTAAAATAAAGCACCAGCACCCTCTATCAGGATATTTCAAACACTGGCAACAGAACAGTGATTTATCCTGAATAGAAAATATGCCTTCAGTAGATATTTAGTATGTACCGCAATCTTTGTAAGTCTGCTTTAATTAAAAGTTCTATTTCTGTTTTAAAATTGACATGAACTACTACCATCCAGAGCTCTGCTTTGCACAGATATTTTTCAGAGCTGTAGAGCAAATTGTTATGCAGTATCGCTCAGATAAAGGCCTGCAATAAGGGAAGTGATAATGAAGACAGCAGCTGTTACTAAATTACAAAAACAAGACAGATTTGTTGGCAAACACTAACAATCTGGGAAACTTTTTTGCAAGTTCAACACTTCTGCAAACAGTCCCTTTTTGCGTTCCCTCAGAGGAGTGTGACGATACCACAAAAACTGCTTCACAGGAGGCTTATGACCTTTGTAACATTTGCTGCTCCTCACACAGGGAAGATAATTACATTTATCTTGACCCCTTGCAACCCCCTTTTTCATGGAAAGAACTATAGCATACAGAAGAGGTTCAGAAAGGACACCTGGATGTTCAACATCCAACTTTCCTGGTAGGCTCTACAGAATCAACAGCAGGACATATTTTCCTATCATCCTCACCAAAATCCTCAGCCACTAGAGAAACAAATCTTCTTCAGTACAGCGTTTCACCATTCCTTATGTCTAAACAATTGAATAAGATCAGCTTCCAGTCACTACATAATTATGCCAGGTGTCAAGAGGAAATCTCGAGGACAAAGGCTTCATAGCCATTTTTCCAGCTTGTGGCAACTAGGCTAATGCCACTGGCTTTTTTAGAGCATCAGCAATCCAAACAACTGGACAGATTGATGAGTTTTCCAGCACCTTCTGGTTATGTGTACCTTATCCTGCACAATGGCTTTACATAGTCGAGGAGTTCCCACCTGAAATTTATCATCTCATGTTTTTCACAATGCACTAAATGAAAGGCATAATGTACCACAAATACTCATCCATGAGGATTACCAATGCTTTCAGGCTTCTATGTGTGTACAGGTGTAGCACGTAGATCTCGAAAACCATTTTATTTGCTTCTTCCTCCCCCCTCAGGTATCCCCAGTAGGCAGCCAAGTACATCCTTCTCTCCTCAGAGGACCCTCAAGGGCAGCATATTTTTCATTTACTTTCATCATCATTAAATTTCTCAAGATTCTTATAGGTGTTCAAGTTCAAGAAACTTCCATGAAAAAAAAAAATTGCAGTTGCATCTTCAGTAAAGCACCAGAGGCAAAATTACCGGGGCTACCAAAAGGGAGAGTGCTGCAGTACGCTTTGAGTAAAGAGGCCAAAAAATGCTCACCCCAAAAGATTTTACTACTGTTGTATCTAGTCTTCACTGAGACTCAGTGAAAAAACAACACAAAGGAGTTATGGAGAACTTTGTCAAATGTGTTTTCAAATATGCAGATTAATTTAGGATGCAAATGCCGTGAAAATGCATTCTGCACTGAAGCATGCAAACTGGGGTTTTGTCCCACACTTAAATAAAGCCATACTTCCTTGAAATTTGCAGCCCACAAGAGAGGAAAATTTTGCGTGTCTACACAGAAGAACAGGGTTTTAATTAGGAAAAGTAGTCAGTCACTTTGGAGAAGAATTAACAATGAATTTTGGAAGAAAAATTTTAATTTATTTTCAGTTCTAAAGATGTTTCGTAGGGGAGGTTGCTCTAACAGCTGTCATAATTGCCTATGAGTATTCTTTGCCTTTTTGCAGTATTTTAGAAAGCTTTGATATGCAAAACAGCACCACATGGAAAGAATTTGCCTTGCCTCAGTTTCTTTGTGGTAACTTCCCAAATGGATGTTACCAGCCCACTGCCTCCTGTCAAAGGGAGCTTAGCCCTCTCTCATCAAGGGAACTTAAAACTTCTATGGTACTATAAGCAATACAAACACAGTTTCTGCAAGGCATGGTAACATTTATCTCTCCAAATCTCTAGCCTCTGTGACTGTTTGCCAAAGCAACTCAGGTCCTCTAATACTAATGCATACAGTGAACCTCAAAAGCAAAGGAAGTACATTGTGCTGTAGTAACTGCACCACTTTGAGGGACAACCACCTATCATGGAACAATAGGTTTATTGGTAAGGCTTCATGTATTCTTTTGCATAAAATCACAGAAAAAAAGAAAAGGAAGAGTAAACAAGAACAGGTCACAGATTGAACTAACCTCAACTATCAGCTTCTTCATCGATGAAGAAGATATGTTCACTACTGGTTTCTTCACAGAGATTGCAAAGAGCAGACACTGACATATACAAAAGAAACTTTGCGTATTACAGTGTACAGCCTAGTTACCCACCTCTATCATAACCAAAAAGGGGACTGTTCTGAGGAAGTTGTCTGTTCTATGTTGGATGTTATATCAAGCGGCACTTCTTCAACAGGAAAGTAGTCTTTCATTAAAAAAACTTTAGAAACAATAGTTTTGTAATGAAAAAGAAGTGCAGAGCAGATAAGGACAGATAATATAATTAAACACAGCAAGTATAAAAACATAGAAGATAAAATAAAGAAACTTTCTCACCTCTTCTCAGGGTGGTAATAGGACTAAATTGACCAGAGAAATATGGATCAGTCAAAATTGACATAATGTGTAATTTTTTCAAATATTATCTTAAATGCACTTTTTCAAATATACATCAACTTCAAACCAATCACACTCAATAAAAAGATGATTATTGAGGATCTGGAAATATGGAAATGGTCTCTGCCTATGCTAAAACTTTTGATATAAGACACACACACATTTTCTTTCATATCAACTTCATTTAACAGTTGGTTCCTTTACAAAATGAAACCAGACAAGTCAAAATCTGTATTGCATACACTGCAAGCTTCTCCATCAGATCTGTTTTAATCAATACAGAGCCCACACAGTCTGGACCCGAATAGCTTCAATAGAAGGACTGTTTTCTGCTGAGGATATAACACAAACTTGCCCAACCATGTAATTTCCTGATGAACTTCTAATTTTTGGGGAAGGTAAGTTTTTTTACTAACAGCCACAAAGAATTATGGTCTGCCATGACAGACATTCATTCAGTTCAAACAAATTTGAGAAGAGTTGTGCAGTCCCATCAGAAAAATAGTGGAGAAGGACACTAGGATCTGATCCTTCAAACATGGACAACACATAGAGATCAGATTAAGTAAATGCATGTTTTTCTAAATGCCTTACCCAAATAAATCACAAAGGAGTTAAGCAGGTGGAGCAACTATCTGAAGAGTAAAGATGAAAAATTCTGGTCCTGGTACCACTAAAGACATAGTATCAGTTGAGATTTGCTCCATGAACATTTAGAATTCAGTTTCCCCAAAAGCAACATGAATTGTGATGAGATATTCAGTACTGTCTTCACATGGGACATATACACATTTGGATATCAGGGCCCCCAAAACTGTAATCTGATCTGACTCTTGTGAGCAGGTGACATTCAGTTAATTTCAGTTTAACTTTTCACTAGGATCTTCCCAAACAAATTCTAGAGCTGCAATGAATACACATAAAATTAGTGAAATCTTGCTGAGTGCTTAGAGTTTCTGGGATGACAAGTGCTATATAAATAGAACCGATTACTGCTACATAATATCTATCCTGAGAGAACAGAGTGACATTCCTGGAGCTGTTCTGGGAGTTGAGGTGAATAATAGACTTTTCATAATTTACCATAAGATATTCATTTATCTTTAAAGAACAGCAACAAGAAAATGCAATGCTGACGGGGAAAAAGGAAATAAAAGTATGCTGTATTTTTCTGTGAACTGGAGAAAATTGTTAGAAACCAAACTAGTCCCAACCAAGTCAGCCAATAACTGGAGCTGGCAAATGAACAGCAGGATTTGATGAAGTAACCAGCGCTGGTAATATGGTAGTAGGCTGAAATAGCATTTTTAAAAAGAATTTAGGATAGTTATACAAATATTCTTCAGAACATGCTGCTCCTCACCTTCAGCTTCCAGTTCCAACCCTACAATTCTTCACCTCCCCAGGCGCAGTCCCCCAGCCGAGGCAGCAAGATGACCCTGTACCTGAGAGGCAGAGACCCTGTCTCTCCAGGTGTCTGGTTTGTGAGAGGAAACTGGTTTTGTCTAGCACTGACAAGAATTAAACTTCACAAACCCCAATCTTAGCAGATCTCTGACCAGCTAACAAGTTGCTTTGCCATTTTTGTGAGAAGCAGTCTCCTGGCTGTAGCTCAGAGCAGTGCTATCCTCCCAAAACACTTTTCCCCTCACTGCAAACACTGAAATCAGCTGTGCTACCCACCTACCTGGTCACAGAGCCCTTGTCTTTCTGTGTGAGTGTTTGGCAGGAGCAGGATTTATTTACTTACCTCAAAGATCCTCTAGAAGACTGTAAGAGCCCTCCTCTGGAGACAGCAGGTGAAAGACTCATTTCTCACTCTTGAATGGCCTTTGTGATTAACCAGCTTAGGTGTTCAGCCAGAGAAAAGTGATTTTTCAGGCATTTCTAGCTGAAACAGAGCAAAGGAGATGCTGCCAGGGGCCCATGTAGGCCGCACTGCTGCCCCACTACCACTTTCCATTGCCCGTGGGCAGCTTCTCTGGAGTTTGATGTCTGTGCACATGTCAAAGTCCTGGTCCAACTCCCCAAACACACACAAAAATGCAGCTCCCAGCATCAACCCTTTTGGAAATAAGTCTTGATCCTGTACATCATGACAGTGACCAGGCCTGTCTCTATAAGCTGTGGACTGAATTCTGCCCTGTGAGCTGCCAGCACAGCTGCCACCCTCTGGGACAAGGCACATGGTCGTGCTGCAGTGGCAGCGGAGCAGGGAGCCAAGTGTTGCCAGCTGCAGGAATGCTACAGCCACAGTCCCAGAGGAGACTTGCTGCACATCAACTCTTCCTTCAGAAAACCCTGCAAAACCTCCTTCTGTCAAACAGCTTTCCTAGTGTAAAAAGGATGACATTCATCCTCTGGTATCCCAGTGGTATTAACCACAGGAAAAAACATTCACTGAAGTAAATGAATGCCCAGAAAAGTAAACTGATCTCCCAAAGTACTGTACAAGATGCCCAAACACTGCTGTAGCCCAAGGTCAGGATATTAAACCTTTAGAAAGTCCAGAGGGGTTATGAAGACCAGTTGGTGTTTTATACTGGATGCTGAACTCGATATAAAATTTATTCATATGCTGCAGTAACAAGTTTCACAGATGCTGAAAGACACACTGCTTCAAATATTGTGGTCTGAGAGAGCAAGCAGCTGTGCTACCAGGTACAGAATTTTTTCTCACTATGTGAAAAGTGCACACAAAACTGCCCTGAAAAGTGGAGGGGTTACTTTTGCCTCCTCTAGCACCCAACAGTGTCAGTGTAAGGCTAAATCCTAAGGCTTTTCACTGAATGTTAATTCTGTCAGAGTGCCTGACAATCATAAGGGAATGCTGGCTCCCGTGGTTATGGGCATAATAGAGTGATGGGACTCTTACTTTAGGAAAAGTGGCAGGAAGTTATCATTCCTCTCCAAGCTCCTTTTAAGACACCATTTTCCATCTGGGATCATTTTCATGAGCTTGTCTTTTCCCTCCGTTTTCCCATTAGAAAGAACTGGGAACAAACAAGAAATTTGTTTAATCGTCTTCTGTGAAATCAGCTGAATTCTAATGCTGTTTGATTACAGCTAGTCACAAAAATGTCAAGTGCATTTCCATTTAGAGTGCTTGCTTAAACAGCCGTGCAAATGGGGACCACCCTAAAATCAGCATACATCACGAGAGATTTGAGCTCCCTTATGGTGTATACTTGTTCCAATCCACTCTCTTGCTCTTTAAAATTATGCATTTTCACAGCGCATCATTTCCTTAAATGAGGATGATACATCATTGCTGCAGATTGACTCATGAGGCCCATTAATAAAGGCCAGGGTTTTCCAGCAGCTTTTCTCATTGGGAAGGTGTTATCTTACCATCTAAATTTGTAATGAATATGATGCTCTTAGCCTATGCCCAGCCCACAGTTCCAGCTCCCCTTGTCAGTTTGGATGGAGGTTTTTATTGCACAGGCACTGGTATTATGTTAAAGAATAAATAATGTATTGTTCCTTTCCCTAAGTAAGTAGCTATTCATTTCAAATGCACCAAAAATGCTTAAAGTGAAATGGTTACCCTTGTCATATGGGATTCACCTCTTATAAAACCATCTCTGCCCAGAGTTGCCCAAAACATTACCCTATTATACAATTTCTAGTATTATGCTGCTGCATGATGCAGTACAAGACAATACTAATATCCAGAAAGCCTCTGATTTTATTCTCCCACATTCTTTTCCTTTCCAAAATAAGTAGAGCTGATCAGAAAATTGGATGGAAGACTACAATAATATATGTGAAAAAGACCCCTAAAATCTCTGTTTGATCAAGTGCTGACTAGATAAAAAAATGCTTTAGATTATAATTTTTTCCCTTAAAAAAATCTGAGTTTTATGATGTTATGTTTAAAAATCTAGGGATTGTAGCATTTTTTAGACAAGCAAAATATTCTGGATGCAGCCTGGAAGAGTAATGTGTTAGAGATCAATTATCTGATTGGAACTGAGAATTTCAAAAGTCTCTATAGGGATCAAAAAATCATACAGACGTTCTCTGAGTACTGGACACCTGATTCCCTGATTCTTCAAATTGAAGTATTAAATGTAAAGCATACTTACTTGAACTGATCACGCTCCCACAACAAAAGATTTTGCAAAGGGCAAAATTATTAGCTTTCATCATCTCCTTTAACTATTAGTTTGTGGTCTTTTCTTTTTCAGTTTGTGTCTATGTAATAATTTACATAATAAATTGTTCCTGCTTTGGAGTCTAGAAAACCTGTCTACACAAAGCTTCACTAAATTTTGGGGATGTAGAGTTGCACTACAATCTGTATTGTACTCTCAATCAGCTGAAAACTGTTGTAGGAATGGTATTTCACATGATGGTACTTCCTCTTCTGGTCAAAATTAGGAAGTGCATGGATGTTTTTCCCATCCTTTCAAGTTTAACTTTTGAATCCTCAAACAATTCAACGGGCTCGAGCTGTGCTCACTCCCCACAGGCTCTTGAGCATGCAAACTGATTTTTGTTAGTACAGGAGGAATGTATCAGGTATTGGACCTACACAGCACATCTCTTCCCATACAGAATAGGAAGCATGGAATTCACTGGCCAAATATAAAACTGGAGAGATATTTGGAAACATCACTTGCCTATTCATTTGATTCAGTAGGGAGGGCTGCATCTCAAACCTAATCTGGACAGGCTTAGGCTGATGCATTTTTAACAGTTTTAGCTGATTTAAATACAGCCTCTCTATCACTGAGAGGCAGTAAATGGGGGCTGTGCAGAGCTGTTGTTCTAGGAGCACATTTTGTTGGTGGTTTGTCCGTTTCTTAAAGAAAACTCTAAAAGAACAAGAGAATAATAGCCAATTGTACTACAAGACTACTTACAGAAGTAACAAAGCAATATGTTCTCTTTCATATATTGTATCTACATAATTAATTAAAACAAATAATTCAGAGTCAGATTGCCAGAATATTTTGAAAAAGCCCAAAAGCTTAAGAATTACCTAGTTAATTGGACACATTCTAGGTCTAGATAAGATTCTCCAGCCTTACTCTCACAATTCCCTGTACTCTGCTAAAGTTTCAGATCTAGCCTTGTCTTATGAAGTTCAAATTAATAACAGTGCTTTGAAGACACAAGAGATTTGGCCAACTTTGCAAAAGGCCAGTGTAATAACTGGAAGGTACTAGGTCAGTCAGACCTGTTATCCATGTTACTGTGAACACCTGCAGGCTACATTGGACCCAGGAGAGGAGTAACCACATAATTAGGTAGACTGACATTTTACTGCAGGTTGAAGTAATTAGGGGACTGGCAAAACAGGAGAATGACTCTCTAAATCTTACACTGTTTCATACATTGCCTAGGGTTTAAAATTAATAGTGTAAAGGAGAGAGCTTGATACCCTTTGATGCAGGCACGTTTACCAGACACAGACAGGCCCAATAAGTAACATTTCAATCCAGCTCTGAGATATTTTAAAGGTGTAAGGGCCAGAGCTGGTGTCCTGGTTTGAACTTGCGTACAAACGAGATTCAAAAATGTTCACAACCAACAAAAAAAAGACTGAGTATATAACATAGTGTATATATGCATTATGGCAGCTCCCAGTGTATCACCTGAGCTGTAAGACATACCTGGAAACAGCCACATGTTGCTTCAAAAGTCATTCCATGTTCTTTGTTCATGCAGAAAAAGGAAAATGTGACCAAAAGCCAATTTTGTCTTTTATCATTATGCCTCCTAGCTTTTCTCCATAATGTTTTATAACTATGCATCAGCCACAAGTGGTGAGCATATTTCCCATCTGCTGGGGCTAAATGTGCTGTGATCAGTACCGGCAAGAAGAGACAGAGAGACACTGAAACAGTGCCCAACTAGATTAAAATCTGAAAAGTTGTTTTATCCAAGGGATGTATTGATTGTGAGGATATCAGCAACATTTCATGCTGCAGTTCCACAGTCATGAGCTGAACCATGACACATTTGCTCCAAACCTGAATCTTGGCTCTTTAATCAAATATCCAGAAGTAAAAAAAAAAAAAGAGATGCAATAAAATGTAGTAAAACAGACTCTAGAAAAGATTATTAATTGTTTGCTAAGTAGTGCCATCCATAGGAATGGTGTGTGCTAAACAGCATTCCACATATCTTCACATAAAACCCCTCTTGTGGAATTGGGATAAAATGCAACTGCCAAAAAATACAGTATATTGTGATAAATCCTTTC
Organism: Camarhynchus parvulus; assembly: GCF_901933205.1. Lineage (NCBI taxonomy): Eukaryota > Metazoa > Chordata > Aves > Passeriformes > Thraupidae > Camarhynchus > Camarhynchus parvulus. The sequence goes on along the minus strand of NC_044574.1, from coordinate 50,238,864 downwards.
ACTTTGTTAGGAAGTACAGATAACATCTCTTCTCATGGTTAAATTACTGTCAAGAATTGATCAAACTCAGCATGGAAGGAGAGATGTGGAGTTTTTGTTCTCTTAGAGGATTTCTTTGCTTCATTTTCCTTTAAACTCCTTCAGGATAAGCTACTGTCCTGTGCTTGTAACCAAACTGAGTCAGACAGTATCACAGACTCTTCAAACAGGCAGCTCATTTCCTGTAACTTTTCTGTGCTTTTGGCTATGGCAAGAGCCCGAAGTCCCACCTTCATACCAAGGACACCTGCGTGGAAGGAGAAAGCAAGAGCAAGACCCCCTGTCAGGTGATTGGTTACCCTCGATTTGTAATGCAAAGATCTGTAATAAGAGCCATCTGTCTTGCACAATGCCTCCCCACACTGAACACTTTTACCAGGGCCCCCAAACCACAACCAACTGAGACTTATCCTGAGGCAGTTTGTAGATGAAAAGACTTGGATTAAAGAGGCACTTCCCAGGGATGCCTGCTGAATGGTTTTAGGAAGACAGCCAAGGCGCTGAAGCCATTACTCACCAAAAACTCAACCCAGCTGAAAAATTTTTAAAAAAACCAAAGTTTACTGGCCAAGATACGTCTATTCCTCTTCCACATCAGTCATCCCCTCATTACACTCACACCACCATAATCTGCTGTAACAGGAGGAGTCCCTCCATAGCAGTGTGCATAAGGCAATCATGCTTTTGATGTACACATCTGTCATAGCAAAATTTCACCATTCCTGAGATTCCACACTTAAAAAACCAATAATTACAAAGAATAAGAACAGTGCCTTACTTTCTTATAACATGTCTTTAAAGTATCCTTACATGAAGAGGTCACTCATAAGTCTGGTCAGTGCTATGTGTTTTCCTCTAAAGAAAATACAGTGTCTTTAAATGGTTTAGATCAGATGCAGATAAGCAAAGTAGATTTTTCAATTCATCTAAATGATCCAAATTTACAGTAGCTCAGGATTCCACCCATTAATTTTATAAAGTTCATTCAGTTCCTGTTAGATAATAAAAAGTATCACACAGATTTGATAGCAAACAAAAGAAAAGGAAGGTGCATTGTAGCAAGACTGGGGTCAGCCTCTTTTCCCAGGTAATTAACAACACGACAAACAGACATAATCTAAAGCTGCACCAGGAAGAAGTTCAGGTTGGACATCAGGAAGAATTTTTTTCACTGAAAGGGTAGTTACGCACTGCTGTAGTTAAAGGCCCAGGGAGGTGGTGGAGTTACCATCTCTGGAAGTGTTTAAGAAAGAGTTGGATGTGTCACTTAGTGCTATGCTTTAGTTGGCATGGTGGTTTCACTCAAAGTTTGGACTTGATGACCTTGGAGGCCTTGTCCAACCTTGATGATTATATGTTTCTGATCTGTGTTAATACAGGACATGAGCAGTGCCAGGTTACCCTTTGGTTGTAAATGAAGCAAGTTTACATACTCACATGGGACATGATGTTTAAATCACAAGTTGTAGTGCACTGCATCTCGCCATCCACAACATGTGATGTTGGACTGAGGTGATATTTCTAGGCAGCTCCTTGGCAGAAATGTTTGTGGACCAGCCTTCTGTGGTCAGCAGCAGCTTGGATGAAACTTCAGAACCCTCCCCACACGACTACTGGAATGGTATTTGCGTACTCATACTGCAAGGATTGTCTGCCTCTCATCTCTGTGCTTGGATGTGTGTACCAACTTCCTGAGCCACTTGTGAGCAAAGTGCACTTAGAGGCAGCACAGGCTGGAGCCTGGCAATGGCCCCACAAGTAAGAATGCAGCCGCACATTTTTCCTGAAGTGGAAAACTTGTTTCCTGTTGTTTCCAGAGCAGTGAGTATGCCTCCAAAAGCAGTGAAGGAGCTATAGCTTTCTGCAGCTGGTGCTGTTGCTAGTTATCATCTGTAATAACAATAATGTCAAGGTTTAGGCTCTTGCTGTGACAGCACAAATGACTGGTGGCAGGGAGTCATGAACAAAGAGAAGGAAATGCCAAGAGAGGGCAAATTTCAGGGAGGTGGTGATAATGGCTTTGATAAAGAGAAGGAAGAGAATAATAAAAATGATGACTGTATGTGTGCCATTGCATCTTAAGAGGTCAGAAGACTGCCATGCTCATGCGCCTACAGATTCCTGGCAAGGAGGCAAACCTATGATTGGGGTTGGCTGGGGGTGGCTGGCCCATCCATCCTCTGGTGCTAAGGAACAAGAAACCATGGTAGAGTAAAAAGAAAGAATGCAGGGATGATTAGAGCAGAGGATCAGGGAAATGGTGGCAATCCATGGCAGTCCTTATGTAGGACAGTGTGTTCCTGATTCACATCACACACTGTCAGTAAGAGCATTTGTTCAGAGTAGCCAAGTGAAGCCATGCCAAGGGTCCCCTGCTGCCATTCCTGCAGGGGACACACTCAAAGCACAGGCATGAACAGCAATCTGTGCAAGTCTGGCCAGGAGACCTCCCAAGCTGGTAAATGACAGAGGATTGCTATTTTTATCTGAGAGATACAGCTCAGTATTTCAGCCCCTAAATGCTAAAGCTGAGACTCAGCAGTTGAGGATATCTTGAGGCTGAAGTTGGGGGGAAAAAGCAGCAAGGGAATGATATCTGTCTGGATGTACTTTATGACATGAATTCAGTTCGAGACAAAAAATGATTAGCTGAAAATTGTTCAATATTCCAAAAGATGACAAGATCATGTCCATGTCCAATGTATGGTTTCTTCTTTGGCAGTTTGTCCAGAAGAAACCACTCAACCAAATCACAAATAATCTGAGCCCCCACAGAAGACTTCCTTATATGACTGCCCAGTTATTTTCTGCATTATGGGCATCTTCTTCAGCGTTGGTTGTAATGTGGGATTCGCTCAATCTTGTGCTGTTCGGCTACTCAACATCCAGGACCCAGTTCTGTTAAGATTCACTGTCTAACCCACATTTACTGTAAGAAGTTGTAGACCTGTTGTTTATGCAGTAACATGTAGTTAAGATGTCAAGGCAAGCATTGGTGGCATAAGAGTAACTAAAGAGAAAACTACCATCGTGAAAAAATATAAAACCCTGAGGAAAAAGAAAACAAGTCAGAAGGCAGAAACCTAACACATGGGAGGATCAGCCAGTACATTTCCCATGCTGTCATCTTATTAATCTGAGCTGTGGATCAGAATCCATTATGCTTACTTGCTGTAGGAATTCATATGGAACAAAAATGTCACCTTCACTCAATGTTTTACAACTCAGTTACCTGTTATGTAGGGGAAAAGAATTCCCAACCACTACTATACTTTGGGAAGTTTGTAAATACTAATACAGATCTATCCCTTTATGACACCTAAGCATCCCCAGGAACTGAAATAAAAGTGACACACAGGGACCTGGGGGAAAAAATTATAACTGATTGCAAATTCTTGCAATTGCCAGAGAAGAGCAGATCACTGACATTTGGCTTCAGGATATTCTGTGATTTTCACAGAATATTATTGCACCACTTCTTATCAAACTCATGTGTTGGTGATACCATAAACTCAAGCAAATATAAATATAGCATGACCTTTTACTTACAGGGTATAAATGACAGTGATTAAGTTTTGTCATGGTCTGCCTTTAAGTCACAGATAATTATATAATATATTTGTATGAAAACTAGTCCATAAATGTTTAAATATAACACTTTAACCAAGTTTCAGGAATGAATAATTGGATAGACATGCAATGATATATAATGCGGGAGCATAAAAATTGAAACCTTCCACTTACCTAGTAATATTTTTCATTTTTATATTTATGTTCTAATATATAATTTTATGATACCTATGATTCACTTTGGTACTAAGTTTTTTTCTTTTAAAGTATACCTATATACAGAGGATATCAATATCCATGAGTATGGCAAGTCTTGACTTGTAGATACAAAAGACACTGATTTTCTTCCACACTTTATAAAAAAGCAAAGAGAAGTTTAGGGCACAGGATCTCAAGCTCCGGCACCTCACAGAGGTCAAGATCATGAAGGCCCAATGGTCTTCATTCAGTAGTATCCTTAAAGCCTCAGTTAGGCTGGACAATTTGTCCACCAGCCCAGCTCTGACTGTAGCCACTTGAGCATGACTGAATTATATTTCACAGAAGGCATTTGGGCAAGATTCATCTCAGCCAAATTTTGACACTTAGAGAGGCACATCTGAGGCATGATTTGTCTCATTCAAGGATAATCGGTCCAGTGACTCTCAGGCTGGAAGTGCCTGTTTCTGCTCATTGACCCCAAAGGCAATTAACTAGAGGAAGGATGTTTGTTATTTAGACATAAAAAGGTATTTGAGACATATTGCACCTTGAGCCTTCACCTAAAAACCAAGGACAGAGAATGCCTTGTTTATGCAGTCAGTATCTCACTCTTTTCATACATTGTGCCACTCTCACTGCAAGAGAGAGATGCTACCTCTTAATCACACTGGCTCACCTGGCAATTTCCAGCTTATTATGAATTTTTTCTGGCAAATGGAACACAAATAATTTTCCCAATGAAAATACTTTTATATCTGTCAATCATAGCATCACTCTATCTTCTGTTCAATCTTTCCTTCCATTTAAATTTTGATTTCATATTTACCAATGCAGATGAAGTTTCCTTAGAAAATACATCTCGTCTATGGACTGATGTGTTCTGAAGTGTTGTTATCCCACAGAAAAGTTGGAAGCTGGGTTTCTTTCTCCTGCTGAAAGATATTGCTATTGCTTACTATTTACAGGTGGGCTTTCAGCAGCAGAAGTGTATGAGCATAATGCAGTAGGGAGAAAACCACATTACAAGCAAATCAATCAGCTTCAAAATAGAAACAAAAATTCATTTTAGATGTCAAATAGTATTTCTAAGTTTAATTGTAAAATGGTACAGTAAATATTTTTCCAGTTAATTATCTAAGAGAAAAAAAGAAAGATTGATTTTAAAAAGTTAGATTTGGCAGGGAGATGTCCTATTACCCGCTGTAATTACATTATTGTGAAACATGTGACATGGTTACTCATATTTTCTACTCTGAGCTTAATGGCATTGTTTTGGGCATAATATACTCTTTACTGAGGAAAGCAAAGTGAAAAGATGTATCTTCTTCCTATTCTAATAAGAAATAGAAAATTCACAAATATCTTCCTTGCAGAAGTTTAACAACTATGGATAAGACAGAAAGCATAGAGCGCAGCACCCTAAAATAACACAAAGCTCCTTCTAAAACAATAGTGGATCTAGCTGTTAAAATTTTTAATTCAAAATTTTAAAATTTCTTAAAAAAAGACTTTGTTATTTCATCATTCATGAGAATCTCAGCACAAAAACTCATTATTCTGAGGACCAGGATCCCATAAATTTCAGTAGACTTTGGATTAGGTAACAAAATAAGGAGCACGAAAACAGCGGAAAAGGAAACCTGTTAATCATCTTTTCAGCTATGAAATATGGTTGCCAAAAATGTTCTGGAAATGCCTATTATCTGAGAACATTTGATATTATTAAAAGATTGAGCTTATTTAGGAAAAGCTTATAAAATGTGGTTAGGCTTTGTTCAGCTTAGTCACCTGAACTAAGAGCAACTTCGTAACTTTTTCAGAGGTCATACAACCATACAAATTGTACTATATAAAAAATTGATGTTGAATGTACTACTGATTATGATGATTTTGTCTTACCTCAAATGGATCTCAAAGCACTGTGTACAAGACAAATAATTTGCTATCTCCGTTTAGATGTTCACAACAAATATCTGTCTGGATATTGTACCAAACTATTTCTCCAACTGGTATGACCAGCCTCTTAAAATCAGCTCAGACTTGGATCCAAGATTACCAGTTAATTTCTCTCTCTGCCTTATAACAAAGCAAACATTGCCCGTGAGATCTTATAAGTATGAAAAATTTTGAATGTTATCTCTGATTTAGCAAAACAGACCAGCATAACATTGGGGTTAATACAAACATTACATTTTTTCTAAAGTCCTACTAAAAATTTATTTTGGAAAGGGAAGTATTTTTGATAGATATTAAGGATGTGAATTTGGCTTCAAATATGAGAAATTACATAACATTACTGAGTTCATCTTTCATTCTACTCCTGTGTAAAAGAAGTAATCCTGCAATTCTAGAAATTGTGAAGCTTTTCAGAAAAAAACTTAAGAGGCAAGTTACCTTCGTGCAGTTGTGTCCTGGCTTCAGCTGGAATAGAGTTAATTTTATTCCTTGTACCTGGTACAGTGTTGTCGTTTAGGTTTAGCATGAGCATAATGATGATAACAGAAATCTTTTGGCTGTTGCTTTAGTAGTGTTTACTCTAAATCAAGGATTTTTCATTTTCTCTTGCTCTGGCAGTGAGGAAGTCCACAGGGAGCTGGGAGAGAGCATGGCCAGGACAGCAGATCCAAATTGTCCGAAGGGATATTCCATATCACAGGAAATCATGCTCAGTATGTAAACTGTGGGGACCTGGCTGGGAACTGCTGATCACTGCTCAGGGCCAGGCTGGGCATCATTCAGAATGTGGTGAGTTATTGCATTGTGCATCGCTTATTTTTCTTGCGTTTTATTCATCTCTCTTTTACATTATTATTGCTTTATTTTAATTTATTTCAGTTATTAAACTGTTCTTACCTCAACCCATGGGTTTTACCTTTTCCAATTCTCCTCCCCAGACAAGGGGGAGGGAGGCAGGAGGGAGGTTGGGGGATAGTGAGTGTGTGTCTGGTACTAAGTGGCCAGCTGGGGTTAAATCACAAGTTGTTTAGATGGAGGCTATGCACATGTACCTGTATTTTTTCTTGAGATATGACAATTTCATGAAATGGGATTAGTATATCTTTCTAATTAGACAGACACATCAATGACTCCAGGCAGGCACCATCTCATCTACAGATTTCACCAGTATTTTTTGCAATTCAGGGAAGCTTTTAAATAACAGTGGTGCCTAATTCAGCAAAATTTGTTTTAGACATTCACTGGCAAGGAAGTCTCTTAACCAAATGAGACTGTTTTGCCTGGGAAAAGAGGGATCTCATAATCTTGAATTCTTTGAACCTGAGTTTCTTTTTTTTTTTCAGACCATCATGGAAAGCAAAGTACAAAATTTTGGGCTGAGAGCATGATGCAACAATAGGAAAAATTAATGTGTGTAAAACATGGCAAAAACATTCTACCAATTTTTGTTTAGCTACCTGTACATGGTTGGGTTGATGATATACCTTATCAAAGAGAACTGTTCTTTCATACTTTTCAGAATACTTCTCTCTAAGCTCTGGCGTTCAAGAGGGCTGTCTGATGACAGCTCAGTTGAAGCTCTTTAAGCCCTCAGTCTCACAGTCATGTTAGGAATCCTTTCACATATTCACTCCCCAAAAAGATTTAGCCAAGGTTCAGAAACTCCAAAGAAATAAATATTTTAAGTCCTCACAAGTTGTATAATGCTTTTTGAAATTTGATGCTCCTTCTTTCCAACTTTCCCAGTCCTATCATTCAGCTCGTATTTCCAAGAAATGTGCCCACATTTTATTTCTAGTGATTGAGGTTTAAGCTCACTTAAGGTAGTCAACTTTTTGCTACAATTATTCCAATAGAAAATCATTACTTTGGTAACATCTCATGCCTAGTTACATAAAAACTAGAAAAAAAATCTGACAGATATCTATGTCTGAAATTAGTAATTCTTTCATTCTATTAATTTGAAGACCAAGAATACTGCCTGTTTTAATAAATTCATTTTAGGTTAGGAAACACAATTCTTTGAATTTAAAATATTTTGGCATTTAGATCAGAGATGCTTGCTAGAAGTAGCTGTATGTCTTTTTATGACTTTTTTTATCTTCAGTGGCTTTAATGAACAATGACTGGGAAAAAGACACTGGAGAGGGAATAAAAGGAAACACATGGAAGAGTCTTTACTGGAATGACACCACTATAGACTTGCAGCAGGTAATTGAGTTTAGGCACACTTGCATGGTTTGCTCAGCTGAGCAGAACAAATAATCAGATAAGCTGGCTGGAGCATATTCACAGGCTTTCATTGGAACAAGAAAAAAATGCTGGTTCCACTGCGTGTGCTGAACACTGACCCCAAGACATGGAACAAACAGAAAGTATGATTTATTACAGCATTTATATTACAGAGAATAGTATATCAAGGAGCAGCAGTGGAAAAATGCTTTTTGATCATCTTGTAGTTCATCTTTTTCTCTCTTCCATCATTGGAAAAGAAATAAAACAGTGTCATTGACCTACAAGTTTCAGGTTTCCAGTAGCACAACAAAAGCTGTAAGACATGCTCCTGTCTACTGTTTCTGTTTGTGTGCACACCCAAGTTGAGCAGGTTTTCACATACACTAGGCTAAAGCAGTAAAAAAATAAAACAGAGAATGCAGTGCCTGGCGGGCAATTGGTCCAAGGAGATCACATACACTTTTATTGGATGCGCTGGATATGCTGATATAATAGCCCAGAAAGATAAATTATGTATTAATAAAATCCTGTGATGTCTGTTTCTCAGAAAGTACATAAACACTTTTTTTTACTGGCATGTGTATATCAGGTATCCAAAGGCAACTTAATATAATTTCTAAAAGCAGAATAGGTGTAACACAGGGCTACAACCTGAGTTATTCCACCAAGTTGCGTGTCCTCTCTGATAGACACGTGCATTGAAGAAGCATGTGTATATCTACACCATGGAGTTTTTCACTCATGGGCCTTTCAAAGTTTTAGGATTTCTACAGCTGCTACAGAAGAGCTCAGCAGTTCTGGAAGCAATATTTTTGCTTTGACAGATCATAAATCTATTTCTTCTCAGTACTGATGACAAGATCCACCCGTAGCCTTTATTGCCAACATGAAACATTAGCCAATGAGAGATCCTGCATATTAGGCTAAAATATAACACCAAGACACTGTATCTGCAACAAAATTATTTCCTTATTAAAATCATCTGGTTTTAGAGTTTGTATGATAGATACCAAGCCCTTCTGAAATATTCATGATACATGCGTCATATTCAGTGTAACCACAGGCTAGCAGGTATTCCTAAAATCCCCCCCTGTTCCTGTCTTTCCAACTGTACTCAGCAATTGTACTTTCATCTTCACCTTTCAAACATTCCTTCCACAGTCAGAGTATTTTTGTGCAACAGAACCGATATTGTTTCTCATGATTAAAGAAATACAGAATCTAACTAATTCACATAATATGAATCATCCACTATGAATTTTCCTTTTATCTTCAAGTACTAGAGCATCCCAATATAAATCCCTCAAGAATGCAGGAGAACAGAGCTATATTTAGCTAAAGTCTGCCCTTGAAAAACAAAATTTTGTTCAGGCTCAAGTTATGCTCCAAAATCATCTATGACTGACATTTATTTTAAGTGGTTTGTCTAAGATGGAAGGCTGGACAATGATTGTTAAACACATTCTGGAAAGTATTGTTGACCTTCACAAAGAATTATTTATGGATAAATAGTTTTAAAAGATGCTAACAGCAAATTAAGGCCTAAAGAAAATCCAAATGCGCTCTCTCATAAATATCAAATTTTCCTTTGGTCTGCATGACATGGTGTAAAAAAGTAAGTATAAAAGTTTTATTTTATCCATCCTAGTCCTGCCTCCTGTTTCCTCACCTTGACACAATTGTTGTCATGCCATGCCATTAAAAAGATGCTGATTAAAAAAGGAACCAGAGGGTTTCTTAGAAGAACGCTCACACATGGCGTTTGTGAAAGAGTCAGATGCACTACATGCTCCCACATGAACATATATACATATATACACACACACATACACACATATATATTACCCGTAGATGTTGCAGACATAAAATGTCTGCTGAGCTTAGCAAGTCCAATTCAATCAATGCATGCACTCTGCAAAACCATAGCTCAGGAAGCTTTCCAAAGAAAATGCCAAGCCAGGTCAGACATGGCTCTGTTCTGTCTGTCCTGCCTGCATTACCTGCCAGACACAAGACTTTTGACAAACTCCACTGTCAAGATTATCTTCTTTTTCAGCCTATTTGATCTCAGCACTGACCACTATGAGCTGCTCTTTTTTGTCCAGTTTAGCAATTCATGTCTTTGCCATCATGGTCCCTGCACCCAACTCCATTTCAACATGCATTTCCCAATTCATGCATCAACATTCATCCCAATTCCCACACACAATTTCTACCTTTTTTTTTCGTCTTTTACCACTTACTGAATGTTTGATAAGCAACACAAAGACTTTCCGAAGCATTCATTCACCTGACTTTACAAGGAAAGACAGCACAGAATCAACTCTATATGTGGAATTAATGCTGAGCACACTGACATACCTAAAGCTGGTATTCTGAACATTTCCTTTGGAACCTCTGATTTTTTTATGCATAAAAAAGTCACATATACCATAAAGGAAAATCCAAAAAGCAGTTTTGTTTTGCCTCATAGAGTACTGGTTTGCTTCTCTTTCACCAGTAACTTTAATTCTGGTCAATAATGGCCTATTCTGGAAAATTCTCTCATTCTCTCCCACACAGGCATAGGAGTACCCCGTTTTACTGTTCTGTTTAGTGGGGACAGGTGCTGCTTATGTTATATCCAGCAATACCATCAAAGGTTTTGTGCCAGGTACCACACATGTGGATACCTGATACTCCTGTGGGAAGCAGTTGTACATTTCTCACTACCTGAGCTGACTTGAGAATCTCTGCAAAGCACTGCTGGGTGGACAGGAATTCTTATTTGTCAAGGATAAGGACAGATCTGAACAGCTTTACTACAGGGAAGGCTTTTAGGAACTCACATGGCAGCTGGTGGCATTTCTAGGGAGGCATTTCTCACATGGCACCAGGCATGTCTAAGGCTGAGATCTTTCTAGGAAAAAAAATACTTCACTGCAGTTACTATCATTATGTCCTGACAAAAAGCTACAATAAATTTTCTTTTCAAGTTCTTATTTGGTGTGACATTGTTGACTACAGCTTAATTATATATGTAAATAAAGTAGTGGCCATCACCTTTCTATGATGGTGTTGCTCTGAGTTAACGATGAAAAGGGACATGGAGAGGCTTTGGGACATGTCAGTGCTAATGAAGATTTATTCAGTAGTGACATTTGATCAAATCTTCTTGGCGAAGTCTTAGGTTTCATTAGTTAAGGATGTAAAGCAGTCTGTCTGATTAAAGGGAGAAAAAGCAGTGGGGAGCTCACATAAATTACTACAGCTCAATTAGGTGCAGACAGTTTAGTGAGTGTTTATTACAAGTAGAAAGGAAGATTTTCCAATTAGATTAAAAGGTTTTGAAAACAACTCTTACAGTGCACAGTGATTTAGACCCATTGCTGGAATAATACATTGTGAGAAGCTGCATTGATTAAAAGTAAGCTGGTAAGTTATCTGCATTGCTTCATTGTTTATCAATGGATCCCCTGCTGCCTAGGTACAATTTACCTCACAAGATCAATGTCTGGACTTGGCTAATTTTCTCCTGGCTGAAGATTTATATGGATGTAAAGGGCATCTACATCATGTCTGAAAATACTGAGGAGATTTATTTGGGATGATCATCAAGGAAGTGAGGTTGTATCAATCACCAGAAGTGTACCCTGGCCATGCTGTGCCCTTCAGGCGGGCATCCCTGCTGCAAAGCTGGATTTAAAGACAAGACATTTTAATCAGAAAGGAACTTCATTCCAGTGAGGTTCCCCAGACTCATTGTGAAAAGTGAAAAGGCATTAAAACAACAGTGGAAGTATACAGTGCTCAGACAGTGGTCAGCCAATGTTTCTGACAAATGATTGAAGGCACTTAGTGTACAGTGCAAGGCTGTGATTCATGAATCCCAACGTCCAGCAGTGCAGAATGTGACTTCCAGCAGTGCTGAGATAGCTGGAGTTCAGGTCTGCTTTGCCAAAGGATTTCTGGATATGAGCTGTGAAATGTGGGGGGTCATTGTCCATGGTCCTGAATGACTGATTGATTCCCATGTGGAATGGCATGGGGAAGGCAGGGAGAAAAGGAGCAAAGGAAAAGAAAATGAATGATATTTAAATTCTTTATACTCCTACTGTGCCGTACAGATCACACAAAGGCCTGCAGCTGCTTCTAATCCCTGTCTCCCAGAACTGTCTATTGTGAAGACTGGAGGAACTGAGACACACAAATGAAGAAATAAATAAAATAATTCTACTTTTACAAGTTTAATTCAATAATGACAGTGTTCCAAATGGAAAACTTTTCTCTCCTTTGTATGTAAATAGGACTCAAAAGAATCCAAAAGTTAAAATATCAAACTTTCATATCTTTCTTTCTTTCCCCTGCACACTTGCACATGCAGCATTTCTCCTCTGTTAATACTGGCCTGCAAAGTTTAAACTTAAATCAATGCCATTAGAGATGCTGACACTGCCAGGAAAGCAGAACTGAGCCCCTCCTTTAACAACAAGCCATTTGGGATTCAGAAAAGTGCATAGGAGTGGTGGTGAGGGGGAAGGAACTATGGTATAGTGAGTTCCACAGAAAATGAAAATCTGGTATGCAGGGGCTATTGTCCTTCATTGCACTAACATGCTACATGTTCTCCAAATACACAGAAAAGTTCATTCTCCCCCTAAAAACTTCCTCATATTTACAGGTAGGACAGGCACACTTTTTTTATATACAAAAACCTTATTTAAATGCAGATGTGTGAGCACGGACTGTCACACAAACGGCTCACAACAAAATATGCCTTTTTAAAATAATGGTTCAATGAAGGAAGCTACAACAGTGAGGTACTTACTCACCTGAATAATCCCAGAGTTGTGTGCTCACTGCGTACTTCTAATTTACACATTTGAGCCCTAAGAGTCCTAGTTCTTAACTCATAACGAGCAAAGTTCACGTAGTCTGTATTAGAACAGCTTTGTCCTGTCCAGTTAAGCCACAAAGCTTTCTTTGGGGATTCTTCTCCACATTTCAGCAGATGGCACTGCCCTCACCGTAACTACACTTCACCAAAACAACCAGCAAATCAGCAAACATTTTTCAGAAAAAAAAAGCACATTCAAATCTCTCCAGACACCCCAGATATTAGCACTTACTTTGCCATATGAAATAACTGCTCACAAATAAAACACTGTTATTCTTTCTAAAGTAAACACTACGTTGCTGTTGGTTAGCAAAACTGAGCTTTTGGTTCATTTTGTTTATAATTGGTAGGGCTTGCCATTTTAGGAAACAATTAACATTTTTTACAAGCAACAAGATTGGGAATGACACCTTCAATTACACTAAATACATTTAATTATGATTTATTGGCCCATAGCAACCTCTTGTAACATTGCAGGCCAACATGCATTTTCGCTTAATTAAACTCATTATAACAACACTTTACTACATACAGGGGAAAAACCCAAAACAAACAAACAAAAAAAGCCCATATTTCATAATTAACTGTTCAAAATTAAGGTCATAGGGTAATTATGCAGCAGATTTCCTAGTATTAAACTGTTGCCGTTACTAATGGGAAAAATATCTGGCAAATATGTAGATATCAGAAGAGGACTCAGGCTTTTGGTCTTAGCTATGGAATTGAAACATTCTTGAAATTCAGTCATCTCTTGGGACAAAGGCAACAGCATCCTGAACTGTTCTGATAGTTTATTGACTTCTCACTAGAACAATTTCCTGGGTCATCTTAACTTTTCCCTTCCAAAATAAAGGAAAAAAGTCCCTTTTTATTAGAGGCTAAATACACATCAATGGAAGCAATTTCATTTGCCCCACAATTGGTGACAGTGCATTTTACTTGTTTTTTTTTTAATTCAATGGTAAAGAAGGTTAAATATAGTAGAGAAGGATTTGAATTATTAATCCTCAATATACCTAGGTCCTTCTAAAATTATATCTTAGCAATTTCAAAATAAAATCTCTGAACCCAATTTTTTTCTGAAATGTAGTGTGACACAGTATTTTGTTTTAAATCTTCCAGCCTTAGGGTTTGACGTAATTCACACAAAGAATTTAAGAGGGATATGGTCAAAATCATGCGTGAAACCCATGTGCTCAGATCCTCTTCTTTCTAATAGGATTTACTTAGGCAACTCCTGGGTGGAGATTAAAACTTTACCCTGCACACAAACCCTTTCCATTCTCCTGTTAATCACGAGGTCAGAGCTGAACTGCAGCCTGTCAGAGCTCCTAATGAATATGGTTTACATAGCTGGGTGCTTGCTCAGCAGCAGCCTGTGCTATCTGGAGGCCAAAGATAAGTGCTCAGGGATTACCTTTAAAACAATCCACCCAGTTCTTCTGTCACTAAGAGCAGAAAGTCAGGAAAAATGGAACTGTAATCCTTGCTTTTGTGGACTGGCCAATTTTTAGAAATTGAAGATTCAGGAAAAAGCCCTTGAAAATCAGTATCAAAGCTCAGGCAAAGTGGTCTTACAAGGTCAGAAGTTTAGTTCAACTCCCTCCCCTCTCCCTCAAATAATCTTTTTGGCTATTTTAGACCTGTTCAGACTGTAAGGGTTTGTTTGCCTAAATAAAGAAAGAAATCCATTACAAACCTTCAGTCCTGACTGTTGCCATCATGTAGAATCAGGAAATCAAAGCACCATTAAGGTTGGAAAAGACCTCTAAGATCATATAGTCCAATGATTAACCCAGCACTGCCACGTTCACCACTAAACCAACCATAAGCACCACATCTACACATCTTTTCAATACATCCAGTGATGGTGACTCCACCACTTCACTGGATAGCCTGTTGCAATACTTGGTCAGCCAAATTATTATTTTACCTTGCAATTTATTCCAAAGTACTAGCAAATATTAGATGCGACTTGTGCTTCCTTTTAATTTTAAAACTTTGGGGAAAAAGAAGCAGCAAGAAAAAAAATGCTGCTGTGTTAAGTCCAGATGAAGGAAATACAGAACAAAATTTTTTCTCTTCTTCTTTTGGATTACCTGAAAAATCCTCAAGCACATTCATTCTAGGAACCCAGCTGAGTTCTTGAAACACCAAGGAGGATGTGAGAAGAACATAAATTAAAAAAAACTCAAACAACAAAAAACCCCAAAAAACAAACAAATAATAAAAGGCAAGCACAGAGGAATTAAATGGATATCATCCAGTCAAACACACAGTATTTAGGATACCACCGTGGAGTGAGAAACTCCTTAGGAACTTTTAATGACGTAACAACCTATACTTGCTTATACACTTAACCAAAAAGAGCTACATCTGCTGAGACAACAACCAGCACACCCGGGCTTCAACCCTGAACTCACAGATTTTCAATTCAAAGCTCTGCCTGCAGCATGTTTTGTATACGCTCTCTCTCATATGTACAACTTTGGCTTGCACATATTTACCCTGCAGACTTAAAATTGCAGGGAGAAGGCACAGAGGGACCATGTACCAGTTCTACAAAGAAAATCTAACCTTGATTTACCATCTTCAAAGGCTGCAAGGTCTCCTGAATTCTCTATTGTATTTCTTACGCTGAAAGAGCTCTCCAGGTTAAGGAGCGAACACCAGTCCACCCTAAATGTCACCTTTAAATTGGGAAGTGGGGAACAGGTTTGGGGAACACTGGGAACAAGTTTGTCATGGACCAGATCTCACTGATTCTTACAGGTTTTATGTTTGCATCTGCCAGGCACGTATGAAAGTGTCACAGACTGTCCTCTCTCCTGCCACCCCTGCACATACACCATCAGCACCATCATTGGGGTTTCTATAACTTCTGCCACAAAAGGCAAATGTGCAAGCAAATGAGCAATAACAAACGTAATAGTTATTTTTTTACCTGATCTTTTGCAATGTGTGTATGAAAATGTCACAGGCTGTTCTTTCTCCTGCCACCCCTGCACATACACCATCAGCACTGACTTAGGGGTTTTATGACCATAGCTACAAAAGATAAATGTTCTAGCAAATGAGCAATTGCAAATATTATATATAATTGTTACATATATATATTTAATTTTTTTGTTGTTTTTTTTTACCTGATCTTTTGCAATGTGCATCCTGAACTGCTCCATTCTCAATTTTCAAACCTAGTCACAACAGCAAGAACAAAGATCGTCAATGACAGGACACACCAACAGCTTCTTTTTAAGTAGTGTCAGTCAAGATGCATTTCAGGAAATAAAAAAGGCAGAAACCTCTCAGATATTTAAATTTTATAATGAGTTATTAATTCTGCATGGAAGTTAATTATTCTAATATTTTATATAATTATACCAGCTCTTATTAAAATAAAAAGGGATGATGACACCAGCCCCTTAAGTCTTAGCACAGATTTTGTTGCCTTTTTGGGCTATCTAAAAACAGAGGCCAAACAAAATTAAGATAATAAAGAGTGGTTATATTTATTGAAGGGCCTTCAGGTACATTTAGGGCAGATGAAGCCCACCCAGGGTCTACACCAGTCATGGGTTTTTACACTTTTATAAGTTGGGTCCATTTGCAGATTGGGGGTTAATCTTCCAATTTCACCTGCAGGTAATGAAGTCATTTACCCCAAACTTGCTTCTCCTCAACTCTCTTTTGTTTACATTTCTTTGGGCCTGAGACAGTGTCCTTGATTTCCAGGCCTGGAGAAGAATTGTTTTGTCTGTCTAAAATGAGAAAGCAGTAGCTAACACTCTGTATCGACTTAGAGTTATACACTAAAGAATTGCAGGACTACAAATATATGGAAAATATTAAAGCTAAAATACTAAAGCATCAATTTTATGATAAAATATATTCTCTTCCAACCTTTCAACACCAGAATCTATCATTAACACCTTTGGAAGATGTTGAACTGAGAAATTTGTGTGTGTGCTGGTTTTTGGGGGGTTTTGGGGATTTTTTGTGGTGCTTAATTTAACAGAAGTCTTTACAATCAAGTCAAGTATGCTCAGAACTACAAAGAAACATCTTCCGGATTAGTGAAGCAGGACAAACCCAAAATGAGTTATTCCAAACTAATGCCTGATTAAAATACTTGTAACCTAGGAGAAGCACTATACTGGATGTTTTACCTTACAAATACATTATAAATTACCTGTACTTATCTTCTTAAAGATTTTTTTTCTATTAACAGAAGATCGATGGTTTTCATCAGTGTTCTGCTTTTAACAATGCTTCAAAACCAGTTTTCATGGCTGCAGAGCTTTGTTCCACATTTGAGTGTGTTGATTAAATGAAGGGACTTCACAAATAATTTTGTGCTATGATTGTTGAGAATGATTTTGTAGTAGGAAGAGTCATAGTAGCTAAGCACTGACCTTATTAGGTTGCAATAAAAAGAAGCTAATGCTGACAACTGTGAATTTAAGACACTTTATTGCTGGAAAGTGCAATGGTAAATTGCATAATTCTTTTTAATTGGTAGTTAGCTTTCAGTGTTTTGCTAAGACCTGCAGCTTGCATCTATTCAGCACGCACAGAAAATAAGTTTTACATCTGCTCTCAAAATCAGTAGTCAAAATTAACAAAAAATTTTATCGATTTTCCAAAGTTCTTATTTATTTAAGGTTTCTTTTTCTTAGGCCTATCCCATATCAAATATCAAAATGAAAAGTTATGGAACAACATTTAAGAACTTACCACGTATCTTGTGGGTGCCCCATTTCAGAAGACTCATGGTTAGGTAGTTAGACTTTTTCCATGGTTAGGTTGCTAAGCCTTTTTATTCTTCTTTTCAGCTGTTCATCCTAATGTCTCAAGCACTTCTAAGGAATGGTGCCAGTGACAATAAACATGGAGAAAAGCTACTCAAGCTCCATTGCTTTAAGCTACATTATGTAGGTCAACTCCTCAACATATTCCATGAAAAATATTCTCCCTTTCTTTTATGGCATGTGGGATATTGTTTTCAGTGTAAATAACTAGCATGATAAGAGTCAGAGATATGTGTATTATAGCTTTGGGAGTCTGAAAAGTCTCTTATTCCAGCAATCCCATTTTGAGATTTTTCCAATACTGGAAATTTGTGAGATAACAAATCCTGAAAAGAGAGTGCCTGGATTTCCAAATTATTGTGGTTTATTTCATTTTTTAATTATTTAAATTCCAATATTTGAACTGCCAGTATCCTGAGGCTTGCATAAACACAACCCATCTAAAGCCTGATGCTTTTCTTGGTACAGTATCACAATGCCATATTTTAAGTTTAGTATTTGGAAAACACAAGGAAAACTCTGATGAAAGTAAAGTGCAGAGCAATAACACACCATTATTGTGCATTGTAAAATAGCACAGGCTGTCCGTTCATTATCCACCAAAAAAATGAGATTTTTTTTTACTTTTTCAGCATGTTACTCTCTTTAAGAAACACAGTGAAAAAATGAGTATTGGTAAGTAACAACTCTACTATTCTCCCCTTTGTCCAGTTTTAATCAGTTTGCCCAGTTTAGAAGGATGATGCTGACAGATCTCTGTGGAAATACCCTTCCCTTCACCAGGATTGTATTTGCCAGCAGGGATGAACATGTTTTTAATGGCAAGGAAGTCTTTGTCTATGGCCAAGGAATAGTACCTGTAGGTCGCACCTTCCGGCCATGGTGCTTTAGACCCCTGGTTCCCACAACAGCAGCAGCTCCCTCAGCTGGCTGGGGGCTCTCCCTGGAGCTGTGGGGGAACCAAACTTATGGGAGATGTCATTGTTCAGCAGAGTAAAATCTGCTTATAAGTGTGGTTATCAACATCATTCCAATGAAAGCTGAATAAATTCCAAAAGTACAAGCCAGATATGGAAAACTCTATACCTCATTCTGCTGCATTCATTCCCTGGAGCTCTGTAAGGCCAGGTTGGATGGAGCTCTGAGCAAACTGATCTAGTGAATGGCATCCCTGCCCATGGCTGGGAGGTTGGAGCTGAATGGTGGTTAAGGTCACTTCCAAAGCATTCCACAGTTCTGTAATTCTGCTCTCCAAGATGTGAATCTCTCAGAAGGGCTTTAGGATGCTGGGGACCACCCCCAAAAGAAAGGGACAAAGAAAGTATTTCCTCTGCTTAGATGCTCTGCAGATGTCAACATAGAAAGAACAACACAAGTTTTCCCTTCTTTTTTCTATGTCTACGACAGACTTTTCAGCTCTGTTGGGTCAGTCTGGTTGTAAATTTATCCCCCATATTGAAGACAGAGAGTAAATGCTTCCACATCATGCAGAATTATAAAGCTACACAATTTCTTGGTTACATAGAAAGGAATCAAAAGAAAAACCTAATGCTTGTAATTTTGTTTGTATTGTGAGAATAGAGGAGTATGGCACCCAACAAGGAAGAACAGATGCTAGGAATGAAAAAGTTTAGAACAGAGAAAAATTCCTGCAAGAAGAGTCTTTCTTTATCAGGAAACTATAAGAAAAGTTATTTTGAGCAGCTGGGGAAGATCACCATGAAAGGAATTTATCCTCTGGAAGGAGCTTTCAGCTTGCCTCTGTCAGTAATATACTAATGCTGGATTAAATTCTGCATGGAAAAAGAAAATTATTCACTAAATATAACTTAACCTGAATTGAAGAAATTATTTCAAATCCCCTCTAGCTCATTAAAAAGAAAATTCTTTTAATGTCAGGTTGCATCCAAGAGATTTATCCAGCTACTCTAGGTAATTAGTGAACTGTATCAAGATCTTTATGTATTAGGTTTCACTGAACATCTTTCTTTGCAATTACTAGCCATCCCAAAATCATCAGAATATATCTGGTGGACCACAAAACAGAGATGGTAACTTGAACATGTGTGTAGGCAACAGTTTCGAGAAGACCTACTACTGCTGAAGCAATTTTGAGAATTCAAAGAAATTCATAACAAAATCTTTATTGCGGTTTAAAATGTTAAAGGGTAATTGGTTATCCCAAATGACTGTGGTTGAGATCGCTCAAAAAATCACCAGCAAGGCTATGAGCAAAAATTTCATATTAAACTACAGATTTCATATTAAACTACAAAGCACAGCAGCTTCATTGTCAATATTCCCTCTACTTACAAGGGGCAACTAAGGCACAACAGGGAAAGCAAGAAACAACAACACCAAACAAAATCTAGGCAAGCAAGCCAGAAACAAATTGAAACTACCTGGGAGTGTGTGTGTGTGCCTGTGCGTAAAGACAGTATAAACAAAAATGAAAAAGAACATGGCCTGAAACTTAACAACACTTAACAGTACTTTAACTTAACTTATATCTTCATTTATAGCTTAACCTTAACAATATAACAGAGAAATAACACTAAACAGGTTATAACCACTTTAAACAGGTATAGCAAACCTGAGGGTTTGCTGGCTCTGAGGCATCCCCCTCAGAGGTATCACAGAGGTCTCATGCCTACTGTGGTCCAGGAGAGCTCAAAGGGCCCCATTGTGGACTGCTGTTGATGGGGTTGCAAGAGAGTGGGCTTCAGTCATAACAGTGTTTGATCCTGGCCATGGTTTGGGTGGGCACTTTCTTTACAAGTGTGAGAATAGGAACGTTATTCCATTCAGGCCAGAGGAAAATTTACCAAGGCTGGTCAGGACAAAAACCGAAGCTTGTTAGGAGTTTTTGAGAGCCAACAGCATTTTTTGATAAGCTCAGAAAGAGCTGAGGCCAGGTGGTATTTTCGAGGATGAGGCCTAACAAGCATTTTCTCAGATCACACTGCAGCCTGGAAAGGAGTCAAGGCGGAATGCACCACCACATTTGTCCATTTGCATGTTTTCACAACTCTTATATTCAAAATCTTCATCTTTATGTTCAGTTGATCAAAGGCTCAGCTCTTGGTCATCCTTTCCAGTTCACACCCCATTTACATCCTTCAACAAACCTCAAGCGCTCAGTCTTTCCCTGTGATTCCTCAACATGCAGAGTGGCATGTTTGGTGCCAGAAAAATAAGTTACATCAGTCTGAGCTGACAGGCCAATGATGCTGAATGCATCTCATAGCCACTGAAATGTTCAAACATTAGATGAAAAATTACAGGAACAATTCAAATCTTCTCTTCCTTAAAATGCAATGTGGATTTTTACCAATAATAAAGACAGGATGGTATAATCATGCTACCTTAAAAAAAGTGTGTAAATTGATGAAGAAATATTTCTAATTAACATGAGTGGAAAGGAGACATAACCAGTATCAATGTATCCAAATCTTTTATAGAAAGAAAAATAGAAAACTTTCCCACAGGATCCTAATAGAACAGAAGTCTAAAAAAATTCAAGAAAATTAGCAGTATGCTGCATAACAGGCAGTTCCAAGAGAAACATTTGTTCGTGAAGCTAGTATTAAAGTCAACATGGAAAAGCCTTGTCTTCCCTATTTTATTTACACATAACTTTTCAGTTCCTCTAACATGCATCTGCAGAAAGAAAATATCTATCTCAAATTAAACAGATGTTTTTACCCATCAATGCCAGAACTATGGTTTTCTTAGGTAAAAGCCAAGAATTCTAATTTGAAAACAATTCTAAAATGTATTTAAATATCATATCTTCTGTATGCAGACATGAATATACAGAGGTGGGGAACTGTGAGTACATTACTTGTTTCTGCACCATACAGAAACAAAGGCATTCACTGCCTAGTCAGACAACCGAAATCAGAGTAACCATATTTCTATTTTTGGACAGTATGCTAGCAAATACAATAATTTATTTTGAAATTCTACAGCTTCTAGCAATATAGTAGTACTCACAGTCAGCACAGAGATGATCGTGACAGACTGCCTCATTTTTTTGCAAAAATACTCTTCCTCTGAGTGGCATCAGGATTCTGTAAATTAACATTAAACATTCTCTTGAGGCTGGTGTCATTGAGTAATGAGCTATCAATATACAAATGTAAAAGTGCCATACTCTAAATACAGTAGATGGATCAGGATGTGGCACACAGAGTAGAAAACTCTATAAGAATCTTGATTGTATCATTCCTTGACAAACCGCTGTGCAGAAGGGAACACATATATCCATTGCTCACACACATTCCCAATGCTTCTGTAAGGAGAAATGTTAAAAATTGCTTACTGTTGTTGTTATTACTTACTGTACTGTGCTGCTCTAGGTTTTAAATAGCCAAATTTTTTAAATAGTGCTGGAAAATGCAGAAGCTTTTTCTTTCTGAAATTCAGATACCATTTATTTATGTACCTAAATAAGTATTCAGGACCCTATCACATAGATCTTCTCTGAAGACCCCGAACCCTAGAGGTGATGCTTCAGGTGTGAGTTAGTGGACGTATGAGTGAATGATAAGGAAAAATGATGGCTTTCTCAAAGGAAAAGTAAAAAGAAAGAGGCAGATAAAACAGTACTTTACTACAAACACTGTAACCCACCTTTCAGAAAGATGCTGGCCTCGCGGTGACTTTCTCCCTGAGAAGGGGATGCAAATTATAATCCGCCAGCAAAATTCTGGGGAATAGTGAAAAATGCTGTGTGATACCTTCCTACACAACAGAGAAAAACCCATGGCTTTTGCAGCATCCCTAAAGCCTCCCACAGTCCTCCTATATTCAGATTTTCCTATGAAATTATCTCAGACCTGAGTACATCAGTGTGCTTCCTTGCTGTCTCCGTACAGCTTCTCCACTGTTTCCCTACCATGACTGTGTCTCTCTATGTGCATTACTGTAATAGAAAGTGGGAATATGTAATTCAGCTTCAAATGGCTTCAGTAAATCACCCTAAAATTTTACAGTTGGGAAGGAAAAGGGAGAGAAGGAAAGGAGAGAGCTTCCACTAAAAATGCTTTAGGAGAATACTCAAAATGGTAAATGTTTCTGACGGAAACATGAGAAAACTTGAAGAAACTGAGAAGAAGATTTGTGTAGTCATTGCAGGATTGTGTAGGAGCACAAAGGATCTGGATAATATGAAGTAGCAAAGTACTGTAGGATTTGGTCCTAAGCATCTTCCTACCTCCTTCAGGCATTTCCTTCCTAAGGGATTAAAGGCCATAACTCTAAACATGCACATTTTCCTCTAATCTTGAAGCAGCCAAGACAATAACGGCCTGGCCCAGTGGTCCCACACAACACTAAAACACTAAATACAGGTGTTTCTTTATCTGCTGTGAAATGGAAATTCCTGCACTGTTAAGGAGAAGCAACGAACCTTTACAGCATGCTAGGAACAAAGCCTCATCTCTCTGACAATTGTGTGCTTGGCCTCATTAAAGGGGTTATCAATCAGGAAAGATGCCAGTTACAGAGTTTCTTGTGATAGAAACACCTTTCCAACAGAAAGCTGACTAAGAGCAGCAACTCATTTTACTTAGGTCACTGATGAAGCTTTAGATAGTAATGAATTTTAGTTGCCACCAACCTGAGACAGACATGACCCAGTGATCTGGAGGCAAAAAGACCTGGATTACATTACCAGTCCTCTGATCCACCCTGGCCTTTGAATATCTAGTTCCATTCCTACATTTACATGCTATGCAATTTGGTGTGCTACCTACATATATTTTTTTCATGTAACTTAGCACTAGCAGTTCAGTTTGCCAAACCTTAGTCCACAAGCTGGGAATGTTCACCTAGATCTGTTAAACTTTCACTGAGTGAAGTAAAACTTCCAGCCATGGAAGCTACACTCATCAACAGAAGCTGCAAGCTTAGAGTTAAAAAAAGAAACAGCCCACCTAGAGAAAATGAAAGGACCCAATGAGGAAGAGGAAGAACCCAAGCCTTATACTACTACTGGTGTGAATTCCTGCTTGAGGGGTGAGGAATTCAGATTGCAAGGGTATAATTGCCCAGGGAATTCTTTGTTCAAGGTCCCAGCTTGAGCTGTGGCACAATTAGCAAAAAGGACTCCACAGAAGACTCTTTAGTTTATGGGTTCAGCAGAAACCTAAAGTCAAACCCCGCCCTTGGTGGCTAGCCTGCATAATTTCCAAAACATGCAGAGCATCAACCACTGCAGACACACGCACAGGATGAAATATCATTCAGTGGGCAATCACCATGTATTTGGGTCAGGTTTATTTAGCTCTTGCCATTGATTATATTAAATGCAATAATTCTCCGAAGAAATTGAACCCCCTTGCACGCTAAAGCATTATTAGAATTTTTTATTTCCTGCTATATAGCAATTTGTCTGCAGGCAAAATGCTTATAAAATAAGGAATTTATAATAAAGAAAAACATCTATATTAAATAAAAAGGGGAAAACAGCAGAAAAGAGAGAACGATCTTAATTACATCTTTGAATCTCCAAAGAGATGAAAAATATCTCAGGAGTATGAAGAAAAGATTTAGTTAACGTTTTGCTTCAGACTCCTGTTGAAAAAACATTATTTTTTTCTGGACAAATGAAAAAATTTTTTCTTGTGTTTCTCAGCCACAAATACATAGCAGTGTCTGAAGGATTTTAATTTATTTGAAG
Organism: Camarhynchus parvulus; assembly: GCF_901933205.1. Taxonomy (NCBI): domain Eukaryota; kingdom Metazoa; phylum Chordata; class Aves; order Passeriformes; family Thraupidae; genus Camarhynchus; species Camarhynchus parvulus. The sequence continues at coordinate 50,214,494 of NC_044574.1, read as the reverse complement.
ATATTTTCCTTAGTAATACTCCCTTTAAAGATATTTCACTGCTGTAGCTGATACCATTTTGCTATTTTCAAGCTTAGTTTCTGACAATCAGTTTTACAGATTTAATTTCTTTGCGTTGAAGAGTCTATCTGTAATCAAACTTCCATTTTTTTGACTAGGCCTCTTAAAATACACAATAGAAAACAGAGCTTTTTCTTTACCTGTTGCTGATAGCATAGTACAGCTGGTAGTACCAGTAACCACCTGTGACACGTTCAATTCTCATTCCCTCTAGCCATTCTAACTGGTTATCCTCACAGGATGCTGCTGGTTCTCCAGTGTTTTATACTGGTAGACTGGAGGTGCTTTTGATGAAAGAATTGGTGAAAACACCAAATCTTATCTTTAATTGGAGGTTACACAGCTGTAAACCCAGAAAAAAGACAATATTCCAAAGAGTCGATCCCTGAATTACCAGTCTGCTAATACAAACGTATAATACATGGACACATACAAACTTAACATATATTCACATCTTTCTGGATAAATAAATACAGGCATATATAAATAGAGTTTTTACTAAATACACACAGCCCTGTAAGCAGATACTGACTCCATCATTCAAGATCTATTTATACTATAAAATACTGCATCTATGGACATTGAAAACATGGCTCACAATACAATTTATTTTAGTATTTCTGAGGCAAGTGTAAATTCTCCCATTTTTATAAGCACATGTACTGCAGTCAACTACTTAGCTAGCATCTTCATCAGCTGCTGCTATTATTTCCTGAGTGCATACAATAAACGGATTTCACTATCACATTAATATGGAATTGACAATGGCTTTATATACGAAACTACTTAAGGGCTCCATTTTTCAGAATTTACTCCTAAGTGTACCTTTTATTTCCACAAGTGCTTAAAGAAACAACATATAATGAATACTTCTGCCAACACACATTTGCATTAGGAGATCTCATTTTTGTGACATTAAATTAAAATCTCTGTAAACACTTGAAAGGTCTGCTACTAAGGTGTTACTTATATTTTTCATCACAAAGGCATCACAACTCATAACAATTATGAAGTAATTATCAGTGTACATAATTATCTGAAGGGAGGGTGCCAAGAGGATGGAGCCAGGCTCTTCTTGGTGATACCAGGCAATAGGATGAGAGGCAACAGGCACAAACAGAAACACAAAATTCTGCATGAGCATGGGAAGAACTTTACTGTGAGGGTGACAGAGCACTGGAACAGGTTGCCCAGAGACATTTTGGAGCCTCCTTCTCTAGGGATATTCAAAAGTCATCTGGATGTAAACCAGTGCCATGTGCTCTAGGCTGACCCTGCTTGAGCAGGGAGGTTGGACCAGATGTGCCACCATGATCCCTTCTAGCCTGGCCGATTTGATGACTGATCTCAGGGAAAGACTCCTAAAGGGTAAAAGACAGTTTAAAAAGTTCAATAAGTGTTCCAAATATGGAACACTGAGAATTACTGTCCTGTTCTTAAAAAAAAAAAATTGAGGATTTTGATTGAAAAAGGCACTGGTTGTAGTGAGTTTGAGGGGGTACAGTGGGACATTCTGGAGACCATTAGGGTAAATTAGCACTGAAAGAGTCGGTTCTATGGCCAGGTTAGAGGTGCACTAAAAAGCTAAATACATGACTACAGGCAAATCAAATGGCACTACTACATCCTTTACATAAGATATTCAGAGGATGCAGAAAAGAAATCTTGGAGTCTTTTTTTGCTTTTGTATGCTTTAACTCTATATTTTATCTTTAAAACACTTTACACTACTTTGGCAGAAGAAAACCCTTAGAAAATTGTCCAGAACATAGACAGGAATTTGAAACTGTGGCAGACACATCGTTATAGATCACTTACAATTTTTTAAGTTTTGGAGAAAGATAATATAACTTGAAAACCTGGTCTGCAAACACCTATGATTTCAACATGTTCATTGGAATGACTTTAAGCTTTCAACTTCTGTAACTTGCCTATCAGCAGCATTTTACACCAAGTTTCATTCATAGCCATGTTGCTGAATTTGGTCTGTGTGACTGCATGTTGATCACTTCTCAACTACAACTGCATCAAATATGAGATTTTTCTGATGTTGATTTGCATTAGAATCATGTGCAAAGGGCACAGTTTGTGAATACAAGATCAAAAGAAATGCCAGTGCTTCTGTAGACAACCATGGTTTAGCAAACATTGCATTTTACTTAAAACTCCAGAGAAAAAACATAGGCCAATGAAAATTCATGGAGGCATTCTCATTTTGAGTATTTTCTAGAAGTTTTAGTAAAAATAAAGGCTAACTGCTTTTATGTGCAAAAGAAATTCCACTTTACTGAAACGGCATTTATTATGCATTTATATATTGAAAAAGATCTTGCTTCTCTATATTACTAATTTTTTATTATTTTCAATCATATTCAACCAGTATATAATTACTGTGTACAAACATTCACATACTTTTTATCTCCTGAGACTCAAATGTGTCACTTCAGACTCTGAAAGCTGCCCTTTACAAACTGTCCTTTACAGCTTCCTGCATGAAATCAGTTTGGAGTATAATTAAATTCAAAGACCACAAATTTTATTAATCCAGAGTCTGGCTGAGAAATATGGGACAGACTCTTAGGAAAGTATGAAAAGTTTACATGAAACAGCAATTATAATTTCTCTCTCTGATCAAAGCCTAATTTTGATATTTGGTCATAAATATTGATCCAATGTGGAAAGAACAGTAAAAACAGAAAATTACTGATAGAAGTTTATTCAAGTGTTTTAATATTAATCAGAGGCAGCAGTTCAATGCATTTTTTTTTAATATCTGAAGAGATTGTATGCAGGAAAGCACTTCATCTAACCTGAGCTACTGTAAGTCCAAGATGTTAATTTTCCAGACGGACTGTCTGAACTGTAAATCTACAATAAGATCATTCTTTTGTCCTCTAGGTTTTCTTTCTACATTCTTGTTAAAATGAGCCCAATGAAAAATCACAGCATGAAAATTTAGAAATATGTAACTAGTTACCTCTCTGAAATTAAGCCCTAAGGTTTGCAGTCTTTAAAGGGACCAAAAAAAGTGCAATGCTTTGATATTTGACATTTTAACCATGTAAAACATTTTCCTCTGTGAAATTTTTAACAATGCAAGCAAAGGCTGCATTTAGTTAATATTTATTACTCCACTCCCTCTGCAGTTAAAACCAATCTGAATCTGACCTTCAGGGAAAGGTGAGTGTATTCCTCATCAGTCTTCATTTATATAAACAGAAAGTTAAATCTGAGCCAGTGTGTTTTGAACTCAACACAGTAGGTTTTCCCTAACTGCTCTCTCCTTCTGTTCAACAAATGAACACCTATAAATACCTCTAAATTACTTAGGTATTATGTTTTATCTTGAAAATGGACACATATGTTCAAGAGAATGTTTAGCTGAAGACAGCAATATCTTACCGGTATTGACCACATATATTGCAGTTTTATTGCAAATATGTGGGATTTTTACTAATAGGAGGAAGTATTGCCACTTGGTTCTGCATTATCTGTTTCACTTTTCCCTCAATGACCACATTCTGTTGCACTGTTGGAAGCCATGAATTTTTTCCGAGCTACGTAAATATGCTTCTCAGTTACAACTTTCTGAAACTAAATGTAAAAGAATTTGCCTCTTAAATACAAGATAGGAAGGAAGGATTGGAGGGAAGCTCATAAAAATTCAAGATATGAAGTGCCAGAACTCTGCAGATGCAACACATTCACAAAACAAGAGCCAGAAAAGAATCATATCTCTCCTTCATGGTACAAGCTTAGAAGATTCTCTTGAGAAGACTAGCAAGACTCCAGGCTTCAAAGGGAGAAGTTGAAGAGCATTAATTAAAAGAAACAGAAACTCCAGTCTCCTGAAATGAACATCTGGTCTGGATTTAGTAGTGAGAGGATTATGGTCCTGAAAGAGTGCAAACTGAAATTCATTTAAGTCTATCAAATTTCACACAAAGGTACCTTGAAAGCTGTTCCCCACCCTCATCCACAACCTGCCTTTCTTCATCATAGAAAAGAGAATGAATGTTTCATAAGCACATCCATGTCTCAACCCATTTCAGCCAGTCATCTCTTTTCACAGGAAGTGTAAAACTTGTCTTTTTCAATTTTTAGCATCATCATTTGGGAGAACATAGATATCACCTTTGTTTTTCTGCAAATATGCTGGAAGCAGATATCTCACACTGGCCATTTTGCTCAAGAACACTCTGTAGATAAGGCATAAGCAAATGCATTTCCCAATCCACAATAATTCCAAGTACAAAGCAGCTGCGCAAAAACACAACAAAAATCCAGCACCTCAGAAGAAAAGGTAGAACAGCAGAATGACTTCTTTGGAAACAGTCACATAAAACTATCACATCCAGCAGGCCAAAACTCTGCTGTTTACTTTCGAAAAGTACTGCACTTCTGAGATACCAAGCATCCTTCCAGCACACATACAATTTTGGGGAGCCAGGAAATTCTACTTCCTAACCAAAGGCGCAGGTGTGTTTATAAACATGTACCTTATAAACACGTATTTTTATAAATTTTATATAAACAGACTGTGCTCTCTTCAGAACAAAAATCACATCCCAGCACCATTCTGGAAAGACTGGGCCTTATACTTTAAAAAACAGAGCTCTACAAGTAATGTGACATCTCTACAGATGAGGACAATACTTTTTTAGGACCCTTCAAAGACCACAGCTTGTAATAAATACTCAGTTTTTAACTCCAGAACAGTTAGAGCCTGGGTTTTGCATGAAATGCCACCTGAAATGACACAACTCTTAAGTCTCAGCATGTCATTTCTCAAAGGCAAAAGTCCTCTGGGGAAAAAATGGTGCTTCTCTGGTCCAAAAATATGAAAAAAAAGCTATGTACATGAATGAATAAGCATTGTAAAGTTCACTACTTCCCAACTGAAGAGCTGCCTGGATATGCTTCTTGAAATGGTTTTCTCTAACATATGCATGCAGAAAAGAAAAAATCATATTAAGTATTTAATTCTCTAGAGAAATAATATGAGACTGGCATATACAGTATTAGACACGCTGACCCATAAAATCCACTCTGTTCCAATGGGAATACAGGATATTTCTGAACTTGTTTCATCTGGCATTCCAGCCATGCCAGTTTCACAAAACATACTGAGAACCTTTACTTCATATGTCCTGCTTCTAGAATAAGTTTAATTATATCCATGTTGCACATCTATAAAACTACAAATTGATATTTTTAAAATATTCAGGATTTCAAAACCATCACCATATCTGGTGTGGGAACTAATTTATTCTCTTTCAGACTTCAAAGTCACTAATAGACAGGCAATATTATTTTCACAACTGATTCTACACTGTTTGCAAGATAAGAAGGTAGAGAAGGTACAGCCTAAATTGTATCCTGGCAACAAGGGTGCAGTCAAATTTTCATTTCATAAGAGGGTTGAGCTGTTTTATAAACTGGAACTGGAAATGCCTTTTGAGTAACAAAGAAGCCAAAACCTTCAGTATTTATTACAACAGGAAGACAACTTATTTTCACCAGTAACAGTTTAACCCTAAACACAGCAGGGTCTCAGGAAAAGTTGAGTTAAGCTAGCAGGAAGAGGACTGACAGCATAACCCCTGAGGAACCACAAGTAATCAATGCAAGAACAGTGACCCCCACTGCATGATTAATTTCCCAGCAGTGTTCTCAAATAAGTTAATAATGTTACAGTGCAATTAAACCACTCTGTCGACATCTTGTGTTTCCTCTAGATACAAACAAGCTATTATTAAGTAGGGAAAGCAATTAAAGTTACAATACTTTTAAATAATATGGTTACTTACTATGTATATTAAAGAAAACATTTTTTAAAATTCTTAATATTTCAAAATCTGGTGCTCTAAGGCAATAATCCATCCTAGCAAACTGCCATAATAAAAAAAGAAATTGAATTGTACCAAACATTCCACTTTGAAAAATAAGTATCTCTAATTTCTAGAAATTTCAGCTCAAAATGCTTCTCCTCATATTTAATCTCAAAATACTTACATTCACGAAAAAAATTGTGCTAGCCTTAGAGACATCTCAGACTGGAAATACAGCACACTTCAACGCAAATAGGATGGAAAGAGTTTAAATGGAAGTATTCTTTGGAACAGAGTTTGCCTTGCCATACAATTTGCAAATCATCAAACATTTTCATACAGTAATTGCTGACCATAATTGATGAGTAACACTGCAACAAGAAAGCGAGGAAGGGAATCCTTACTAGTATTTTCTTGTAAGCCCATAAATTTTAAAATTTATTTTGCCCTCTAGAACAACAAGCAGTTTTAGTAGTTAATTTCTGTACTTGTATTATCTTTTAGAAACTTTCCTAGTTTTTCCATCTGATAATAATGTAATAATTTGGTAATAAAAGAATTCTTTCACAGCTAAGCCTATGACATCCAAAGAAGGGGGGGGCAGGGGAAGCCAAACATGAAACTCATCATTTTACCTGCCATAAGGCTTCACTGCAAACATTCCCTACAAATAAAGTCACTGAAAAAAGGATTTTTCACTTTCTTTGGAAAAACAAGATCTTTGTTGCTAACAGTGCTGTAACATCTGTGTTTAAACCCAGCTGCAAAACATTACTCCAATACATAAAAACTCTTAAGACGTGCAAAATCGACAAGGCTACAGTCTCAAAGTTATGGTATCACAAAATATTTATTCCCACAGGAATCATGACAGTGATGGATGACCTCCTATTTCACTGTTAAATATTTCAAAAGATCCTTGCTCTGAGCATTATATATATTTTTTTTTAACATTAATATACTGGTAATATATGAGCCAAGCTTTAGTTTTCCCATAGTTCAGGAAGGTAGAACTGCTCATGTATAAATCAAGTCCAGCCACAACTTTATCTTCTAAGACAGCAGTGAGCACAAGCAAGTTACTGTTGTTATCAGGCAGGCAAACTCTTATTGTCAGCCAGACACACAAACATGATCAGAAATAAATTACTTGAAAACAACCAATTTAATTTATATGTAAGCTGGAGCAAGGCCAAATGCATAGCAGAATGAAAGAATGAAATATGTTTTGAGGTTTTTTTCTCTTGCTGCATTTTAAATTAGAGCTACTTCCATGGAAGAGCAGCTGATGTGTGCACAGCTCTGTAACTCACTCTACTGGAACAGTCCCAGTAAAGAAGAGTAATTACCTCTTGTACACAAGAGTTTCTCTGTATGCTTGTATGGTCTTTCAGTGTTCTGAGACAAAGTAGCTGAAGCATTATAAAAAATCCTCTGTGATATTATAAGTGTTGAATAGGCAGAATGAATAGATGCAGAGTGCAAAGAATAGTACAACTCACAAGGGTTATCATGTCATCCCTCTAGAGCTCCTAGTGAATAGATAGAACATGATGAATGGAGTACAACAGTCAGGAGCTGGACGAGCTGCAGCAATATGGATCTACAACCCATTAAGATTTGTTTTAAATATAAAGATAACATTTCTCTTTCACTCATTATTATCTTAGTTTTCTGTTTGCATATCATAGTTTTAAAAAGTTAAAAACACTGAAGTATCATCACCTTTTGATGACAATGATGCAAACTTTTAAATCAGTATGGGCTACCAGGAAAGCAACAGAAAAATTACTAGCTTTTTAAATTTTATTTTAACATTTAAGTTCTGCTCATTTTCTAAATACTGAAGTTCAGCAGTAGAACAAATTGCCTGCTGTAACTCCAGGTAGCAGAAAATAAGCTGCCTCTGGGAAGAAATTTATTAAACTTGTCTGTCCCCTCAAAGACCCACAGTGATCTCAGAATTAGGCAGCATGAATCCCCAGCATGAATCCCATCTCCAGAAGATCATTATTTGCCTTTCAGTCAGATGCTTCCTGCTGCTGGTGCAACTTAAGCTACCTTCCCTGAAAAGGCTCAGCTTGAGAATTATTGCACTGCCATGGCTGCAAGGTGAAATATATGGTAGGCTCAGAGGGCTCAGGTAGAAAAAGAAAAATGACCTCTCCATTTGGAATTATACATACATATATATATATATATGAGATCTTTTGTACTTTTGCATGCTACATATCCCCAAATTGTAACTGAGCATCTCATGAACACCATAATAGAGACTTAATTCACTTTGCAGAGCATTGAATGTGGTCCAGCAGTTTGCAGCACTTTAGTGTTATCTACCAAAGGCATTACAAGACTTTTTCTAGACATCAATTCATTAGTAAAGCAACTCCTTTTCTTAAAAAAAAAAAAAAAGAGAAGAAATTGTGGTTTTCTCAGGAGAAATTTGAATGTCTAACAGCAAACTTTCATTCATTATAACTCTTGCAATTACATGCCATTAAGAGCCTCCTGAGACACTGTCAATGCCTCCAATAAAACAGAAGAGCTGAGAGCTATTCTAAAATCTAAAACTGAATCAAGCCCCCATCTAGATTTTCTTCAAATGTAGACACACAAGGATAAAGAGGTACCTTTTGAATAGAAATCATGTTCCTACTAATGAGAGAACAGAAAGCTCTCCACTCCTGTACTGTACAATAATGTACATGCTATACATGGCAGGGCTGGGTCCGTTGTGCCACTTTTAGGGATATGCTAAGGTTACTACAGGAAGGACAAACAGGGTACAAAGTTATTATTGCAGACATCACCCATCCCCTCCTTGAATTGGTAAGTACAATATTGGGATTGCTGTCAGTCAGCAGCTTAGAGCCAGTTTCCCTAACTCTGGAAGGAAATACTCAGAAAATCAAGCAATATCTTCAGCAATAAGAATGCATGGGATTGAGTATCCAAAAGAGCAAACATACAGTCTTTATCCAATGCCTACAAACATAACAGTCAAAAATCTGCTGTTAAAATGAAAGCTAAGACAGAAAGGTATTCCTGGAGGAAATAATCCATAGCTCACAGTCACTCTTGTCTGGGAGGTTTCAGTTACACGTAAGGGGATCATTTCTGACAGAAATTAAGATTTTTTTGGGGCTATCCCAATCCAAAATATATTCTTATGTGGTACAGAATGTCTAATAACTTTTTCTTATGCATGTACACACATTCTCCTAGAAAATTACCATCATGTGTTTAATATATAACTTCCATTCAGTCTTCAGGTATTGCTCTGTAGAGAACAGTGACAGGCACACTGTGTTTGTCTAGTGCCCTTTCTGAATGATTCTCCCAGACAATTCTTTGTCAACATTCTGCAATTACACTTATTCATCTCTTCCACCAGATCTCAATTTCTTTATGCCCTTTCCCAGAACTTTTATGAACATCATTTATTTACTGTTTGGCCAAACCTTTTCCTGCTCGACTACGCTTTTTTGATTCACTCTATTTATATCCTCTTGCTTTTTTATTTAAAGCGTAGATTGAGTAGTTCAAAAGATTGAGGCAAAATATCATGCAGGGCAAAATGTAGTAGAGTGGTTTTTAACCTATTGATAACTGCAAAACTCTTCTTAAAAGGTCTCCATTTTTTCTTATTACACTCTACCAGAATTGGTAGGGATAAGATACCAAAAGTAACAGAAACTGAAGAGTATATAGATTCAGATTTTGTCTTCATTTTCTATGATGTTTCCTCATATTTGCAGAAGAAAAATTATAGCACAAATAGAATACATTTTAATATACAATTTAAATTTCTTATTGATTGAGAAAACAGACTAATGAAGCAATATTGTACTATACATGGTAAGAATTTTTAAAATGTTAAGAAATTACAATGAACTTTGAAACATCTTTCAAAGAGTGCTTCTCTTCAAAAGAAAATTGAAACTCTAGGGTTATAATCAGAAAAACAACCATATTCTCCCTTCTTGATTAAAAAAAAATTATGGTTTAGACAATAGAGATTTTATCATTGCCATTCTTTCTAAGATTGAAGAACATTATAGAAAGTTTCAGACATTCTTTATAGCTAAATACAATTTTTTACACATTTATATACTGATTGATAAAACAGATGAAGGTTTATGCCTTGTTCTTGACAATACAAATCATTTAGGAATATCTGATCATATATAGGTTAGTACACAGATTAAATCCAGGTTAGTACACAACTTTCTGTATCACTTTAAGATGTCTTTAATTAGCAAGCACATGGAAAGAGCAGATAAATTAGTTTCATGTGCAGAAATCCAAACCCATTGTAAGTACAGTGTAACTTTTGTCCTCTTTATATACATATGTAAAGATTCAGTGAGAGAAAACAGCACTCCTGGAGGTTGGTAATCAGCCAAACTAGAAGCCTGAGCAGTAAAAAATACTTTCTTTAAAAAAGTAGTTCAAGAAAATTTTAATCTTAATGGTGTGAGGAATGTTTCATGGGAGTGCTGCATTTCCCTCAGAAGAAATCACAATTGGTATGATCAAAGATCAGGCAAAATTTCTGCAAAGGGAAGAAGACCCTGGATAATTTCCAAGAAGAAGCAGTTCACCAAATTCCAAATGCCAGCAGAAGAGCCTGCACACTCTGCACCAGAAACTATCTCTCAAATAATGTCTGTTGTGCAAAGCCAAATACCCTGATCTGGGATTCAGCTACCAGCACCTTCGTGGCACCAGCACAATGCCTTGAGAAGGCTGTCCTAGAACAGAGGCTGGACAGAGCTAAAGAATAAAGTAGGTATTTATTAGACGGCCTCAATGGATACACCTTGGGCAGCACAAGAGCCCAGCCAGGGCTACATCCAAGATGGACGCAAAATGGTCACAAAATGGATGACGGATCACAAGGTCTCACACTTTTATAAGTTCTGGTCCATTTGCATATTGGAGTTAATTGTCCAGTTATAGCTTTAGGTTATGAAGTCCCATCTTTCTTGTTTTTCTCTCTTCAGTCCACTGTTGTTCATACTCTTGGGCCTGAAATTTGGATCATTTGTCCTTGCTGCCCAGCTAGAGAAGGAATTGTTTTGTCTACCTACTTTGTGAAGAGAACTTACCATCCCCTAATATAAAGCTCCGAACTACACACTAAAGCAATGCAGAATCTAAGCATTATAAAAGCTAAAACCTGAGGCATCAAGCATTACTTGCACTCATAGGACTACCCTAGGTCTGAGTAGGCCAACCGAGTGTTCAGCCACTGCGCACAGCTCCTTGGACTTTGGCAAATCGTGGCACCACTGGGCTTGTCTAGAAGCTAAAGGACCAGGGGAGTTACAGAACAGGATCATGCATTTCTTAGCATTGTCTGTAGCAAGGATGCCAAGAGGATGGAGCCAAGCTTTTCTCAGTGGCACCAAGCAGCAGAACAGGAGGTAACAGGCAAAAAGAGATGCAGAGGAAGTTCCACCTAAACATGAGGAAGAACTTCTTTATTGTGCCTTGAGGAGATTGCCCAGAGAGGACTTGGAGTCTCCCTCACTGGAGACAGCCAAGAACCATGTGGATGCAATCCCGTGCCAGGTGCTCTAGAACAACCCTGCTTGACCGGGGAGGTAGGAGCACATGACCCACTCGGTTCAAACTTACCCATTCCATGATTTTGTAAATAGAAGGGAAGGAAAAGCTGAAGTAAACAAAATGGTTAATCTCTATATTGGCACATCAGTTTATATGTGCAGCACTTCTTATCTTCCAAAAAATTTCAGAAAATTCAGAAATTACATACAGAAAACATAATCTTAAGAAGAAATACCAGCATGTTATCATTCTAGATGTTCAAAGAATTCTTAATGTATGAAAGTATTTCAGGTGATGACTACAGCATTTTAACATATCGCAGTTAAACTATTTTTTTATTATCTCAGATTTCACTTTAAAACACTGGAGTACTTTAAAGCACTTGTTCCCAACGTATTACGTTTATGGAACTGCAGTATTTCTATAATATTATGCTGCTTCTTTGAGTGACACATGTTTTACACAAGGATGGAATTTAAGCAAATGGAAGGATTTGTATATTACATGTAGTGTGTAGTTGGTGCCTTGCCTGCCTTTCTGAAAAGGATTAAAGCAGTAAACTTCAACTCATTTCATTCATAATAAAAACTGCATAGAAGAAAACATTATGTCCCAACTGATCATAAAAGACTATTTAATGAAATGCATATTTTTGAAGACTCAGAGTTACTGTAATATATGCACTATTATTTAAGAACCATTAAGTACAATTGTGACAGTAACGCTATTAAACGTTTTATAGTCTGCTCAGTGCAGGTTTATTTTCCATATCAGCTTTCACTCTTTTACAATATTGTTCTAATAATTCAGCATCTAAGCAATGCCTCACTTCAACAGATTAAGGTTAGCAGGACATTTTTCTGGAAAGGGATAAAAAATAGTTTTCTGGCAAAAAGCCTACCTCATCTACATGAATGGTCGTTTAAAGTAATTTGCTGTCTCTAGGTCTCTCTAACCTTGCAAGGAAAATTTTAAGTGTTTCAGAGGCAAATTTACATAAATGCAATAAAAGTTTCAAACCTTGGATTTGTACTTCCCAAAGTACCTTTTTGCCATTAACATTTGGGTTTAATGGCAATAAGAAATGGGGCCTTTGTTCTAGCTATTTGTTGTAACAGCATCTCCTTGCAGTCCTTTAGATGAAAATATTAATTAGCTAAATGAAGTCAGAATATGAAAGTGACTTAAAGGCAAGAAGAAAAAGTCTTGATCAGGGTGTGGAAAACACCTCCCAGAGTGGCCCTGTTGAGGAGCTGATGCAGAATTCATAGCTAGCTGTACCATGAGGGTATGATGCTACTCCTTGGAGCAGATGTGGATGCAGTTTTGATCCCAGGCAAATGTATGGCTGTCAAAGGTTCAGAACATCATTTGACAGCTAGAAGCATGCTGTTATGAATTTTTGATAAACAAATTGCCTTGGTAAACTCTGTAAATCATATCACATTTCCAAGTCTATAGCTGATCATAAAGCTTAGATCTAGGTTTTTGACCTTCAATGCCTGCCTTTCTCAAACTTTTCTGATGGGAATGGCCTTCAACTACAATCAGGATCTAAATCTTCCCCAAATTTATGGTTGTTCAGTTATGCCAGTCAATCAAAGTATTTTCTGTTTAAAACCAAAATCATTTTAGGCTATATATTGCGTCCTGACATTTGGCCAGAAAAAGGGAAAAAAGCCTAAGTACTGGTACATCGGTGTCTACACTAGTTCTGGTGGCAGGAAGTATTGAACAAAATATATTTCCCACTCTGAAGGAATGCATTTCAGTGCAAAGCTAAATGTTTTTCATTTGGCCTGTTACGATGATAAACATTAACAAGCATACCAAGGACAGAGTGGAAAGAATAGGATAACTTTTGGTGAGAAAGGAATATGAAAAAAAAATCTCAATTCTTAAGCAAGTAAACAGTAATTTAAGGCAAGTGCAATTCATTAAAAAGAGCAATTAGCACCTTTGGGATAGCTACCCAGCACTTCTCTATGTTAAAACTCTAGATGACAAAATATTCTTGATTCATATTACAAGCTTGATTCATGCTACATGTTAAGTTCCTACACACTGATAATTCTGGCACCTAAACCACAAGATAATCCACATCAATTGACCAAAAATCACTAAAACTCTACACATAATAAAAAAGAGTTATTTCTGTTAAGATACTTAGCATTACTCAATAATCCTCCCAAGAGTTCATTTCAGCCAATTTATCCTTGCAAATCCAAAAGATTATTAAAGGTTTCTTTCTGCCATTTTCAAACACGTCCATTGTGTGTTCCTGCTCTAGCATGACACTGAGAGCATTTTTTAAAATTAATCCTATAAAATAGCATTACCCCATGTAAGAAAGCTTTAAAACATGCAAAATACTTTAGAAAAAAATATGAGTCTTCAAAAGTTGACAAATAAATTTGTTAGATCTTAGACTGAAGATTTCCCATGATGCATATAAGAGAAACACAAATTATCTTTTTGGTTTTTTCCTCTCTCTCAAAAATTTTAAGATTTAACTAAAGCTACCCTGAATACAAAGACAAAACTTGTGATTTTTTAGAGGGATGCAATCCTTAACACTAGTATATTGTACACTTAGTAGAAAATATCCATAAAAATCCCAAATCTACAGGGTGAGTGTGGGAGATCTTAAACTTGAAACTATGAATTATAAATAATTTTGGTTTTGATGTTCAGTGGTTACCAGTGAAAGTAATATGACAGCAATTTTCTAAACATAGTGTGGAAAACTATTAGAGTAAGTTATGCTTTAAAAGACAACATTTAATCAAGTTTACTTCTGTTTTACTTTCTACAAACTTTTCATGGCTCAATCTTACTTTAAAAGTCTGGTGAACAAAATGAACAAAGAACAAACAAAAAACATGTGACAAACCTGCCTTTATGATGAGTTCTGTCAAGAATCTTAATAATAATAACAAATAAACTTCCTTGGCTTCAAAATGCAGTGTGTGTATCTTGCTGGTCATTATCAGCCTTTGCTGAGATGCAGATTCATTCTGGCACCAAAAAACCAGAGTGAATAATTGCCTAGGTAGGAAAGATGAAATGTCTAGCCTTTTTTTTTTTTTTAATAAAGTCCCCCCCGCCACCTAAATTGCCATGAAAAGCAGGTAAGGGAAACAGGATATCAGGATTCCAAACACAGAATGGACATTTCTAAGACAAAAAATTTAGAAAAGTTTTTGCATACATAAGGACTTTTTTCCCTAAGCTACCTCAAAACTTTTCTCTTTTCTCCCAAGCACTAATCACTCTAATGGTGCCTACAAACCCTCCTACACCCTCAGACCACCACAACTACAGTAAAAATATTTGAAGAAAGAAATGAACACAGATTGAAAAATTGATTTTCAAATTTTCAGCAGCTAGCTCTTTCCCCTTCTTTTCAACTAGTTCTTTCCCCTTCTTTTCACTAATTCTTATTACAGGTTTTTCACTTGGCATCTGGTACTTCAGTGAAGTATTAGAAAATTCTCCTGGCTCCCCAGTGTGATTTCACAGCTGTCAACTGAAGAAAAAGAATATTTGCCCCTTTTGTCAAAAATCCTACACTTTTTAACTATTAAGAATATTATGGAACCCTTTCATAATTTTCTTTTTTTCAATCTTCTTCTCTCCACAGCCTTCCTTTGCCTGATCTTGTTCCTATCTTTTTCTTATTTTTTTGCCTCTTCATTTATAATAACCTGGTGTCTCATCATCTGCCATTTTCTGCTTTTTGTTTATTTTTTTGTTTCTAGTAATTAATCTCCCTTCCTTCCAGCTCTCAGTTCTGCAGGGAAGTAAGATATATAGAGAAAAATTTTGGTTTCATTGAAGTTGATAACACAGCTCTCACTGACATCAGCAGAAACAGGATTTTATTTGTATACTGATATTTGATATGACTCTTTCAAATGGTTTTCCCCCTTGCTTGTTTTTCACATGGATTTTTGATAAATAAGTTACTTCAGAAAAGTTAAACTACATCTTCTATTCACAATGGTAAAAATTATATAACCAAACATAACCTGACACATCTCTGAATGCACTATCCTTCAGAAATTATAACCTCAAAAGTTTTAGAGCTGTAACTGCTTTTGTCCTTCTCTGAAAGGGACCTCCTCTCTCATGTGCTCTCTTCCTTCTCCTGCATCCAGTTAGGAAACGACAAACTCCCGCCCTAATTCCAGGCTGCTGAAGGGGATTCTATACAGAGAGCTCATAACTAAGGAGCCATTAGAAAATTGTTTTCTCTAGACTTGTACCACCATCCCACAGCCCCAGGCATTTTTGTCAGTTTTTCTTTGCCTTTTTATAGTTAGCTATCCAATATTTACAATTTTCGTTGCTAAATGCTTTTCTTTATGAGTTTATAAATACATTTCACATTAGAGTCCAATCTCACTCATTAAAATTTAAGTCACTACATACTTCCCTCATCATTTGAGCTACTCTAGGTTCCTGCTATTGAAACAGTGCAGCCTTTGGAATTTTCTTTTGCAATGTTACCAACAGAACCATTTTAACTACTCTGTCATTTTGCCACCTTTCTTCTGGCAGTAATACCCCAGCCCGGATGGCACGAAACACTCGTCCTTACAGATTGCTGCTTTATTCAAACAGCTGCTCCTCCTGCACTAAATAGAAGGTGGATGAGAGAAAAAGACTTCGTGAAGCCATATTTCAAGATGAACATTTTTATGGCTTTAGTGTTGCTTACAAATCAATTCCTGTGAGTTGGGCCACCATTAGCAGCTTTTAAGACTGCCTGGAGCTGCCGTTCACTGCTGCTTTGACACGTTAATGCATTAATGGTAAGTGCAGGCTGACATAACTTCTCTGAAGTACTATTACAGTAATTACCAGGAGTCTTCGATGTGACATGCAAAGTTAAGGAAGGTGACAAAACTGTATGTAGATACTCATACACTCTTAAAGCATTCATTCAACACTGACAGCTCATAATTAGGGAACTACAAAAACATTGAGGCAAGAACTGTCTGCTATGTACAGTGTCAGAGAAAACAAGCGTGAATGAAAAAGGCAATTACGTGAAAATGATGGCTGGTGCTATCAAACAATTCCATTTCAGTGAAAAGAGGTTAAGATAATCAGGGTAGAAAGTACTCAGTTGGCTCACTTCAGTTCTTCCATAGAGAAAAATGTTAAAATCTCATTAGTGCTTTGTAAAATGATGCAAATTTAGGAGGCAGCAGATGGTAGTAATGAAACCTGAGTCTGTGTTTAAAACCTTTGAAACTTGGAACAAAATGCATTTCTGGATTTCTTCAATTACCACAGATGTGGCCTAAAGTAAATTAGTGAGATCATGGAACATTATCTGGAAAAGAGGTCTTTACCATTACAAATCATTTTAATGTATTCTTTCTCAATCAGGTTTCCTTTTCCTAAGATAAGCATTACTCTGAAATACAAATTCAGAACACTGAAAATTACCTCCTTCCATCTAAAACCCACTCTTTCATCTCCCACGTGTTTCATTTCACAAACTGGTTCAGTAGATCAAGTACTTTAATATCAAAAGTTCTCAGCTATCCTTCTTTCACTTGCAACTAGGGACCATCAGTATTTGACAATTCATTGCCTCATGGTCTGTTGACCGAAGCGCTCTACAGGAATAATTCCTTGGAAACCTCTTGGTGATGTTGTGCAACAGATGGGATTTCTTTGAGCAAACATGAGCTTCTGGCTCGAGGCTGCACTGGTATCCTTGGGATCCTCAAGGCTTTACTGAACATTTAAACATCACACCTAAGATGATGAAATCACTATTCTTAGAGAGACACAGCCTTATAAAATTTCTGTAGGTCTTTTGGTAGACGTGTGAAAATAAATGTACAACCATGCGAACTGAATTCAAAAACATTAAAACTTCTGAAGGCCATTCGATACATTTGACGCTACTCAAGGGGACTGGGGGTTTTGCTTGCATATAAGGAGGTGAAGAGTGGAACTACTTTTTCACAAGGTTTATTTTATGTTATTGAAACTCCTTCTTTCCTGCCAAAAACCCAGCTTGAACAGACTATTATTTCCTTCACATCCCAGTCTGCAAATGTCAGGTCAAGAAATACCTTTCCTCAAACTCATATTTGATACTTGTATTATAACCACGTTAGCATGTAAAGAGTTAACTCTTTTAGGAAAACAAATTTTCAAATCACCGTACTGAAAGCTAAATCAGTGTTTTGCAAGAACAAGAGCTGATTAAGGACATCAACATTTGGATGTTAATTGTCTACAACCATAAACTATTTCTATATTTAGCCAAAGATACATTTTAAATCACTGCAGTTTATTTTATAATCTGAAATGAACAGCAAGAATATGGGTGATATTTTAACTGATTCATAAATATTTAAAAGTCTGCTGATTTTCAATCATCTTTCTGCAATCTCTTTTTCATAAATACTCAATATAGTGACAGGCTATTTTCAGCAAAATAGCACAATTCTCATTCTACTTGGAAAAAAAACTTAAAATAACAGAAAATCTTTAAGACTAGGAAGTTCCTTAGTATGATTTATTACCTAAAAAGTACTACTATATTTCAAAAGCAAGCTAAACCTGTGTTTCTGTTGCTCATATTCAGAAATTCTAGTTTCCAGCTTGCCAGTTTGATATATGGTTCTTCACATGTCTCAAGTTTTTCACTGTTGTCATAAATACAAAGCTGATTTGACATCAATAATTATTTTTATTCTTCCCAGGCAAGAACATTTGAACTTAAATAATAAATATATAATACTCAATAAATAATAAACTTCTTGAAAAAAAAATCGCAGGGGGCCTTTTGGTGGGAAAAAAAAGCTTGCTCTGCTCTTTCTAAAGCATACAGAAATTTTAGGTTTAAATATAAACTAACTTCATAGACAAAAATTTGATTTTGGCTCTTCACTCACTGAACATACTTTCTTAACTTCTGTGCAATAACCAACTTGTAATCCTGTCAGTAGGCCCATAAACAAAGCTGCTTTCAAGAAATTTAATAACTGAATATCATAAATATACACTTTTCACAGTCCTACTGTTTCCCAGAACTAAGCCAGCAGAAGTAAAAGCCTGCAAAATGCTCTTTCCAACATCATTTAAAACCTTTAAAATAAAATTCTTCAGATGACATAATTCTGTGATGACTGACCCATATAATACAGTTAGTAATTATATTTATGTACACCAATAGCAACTCAATAGTTGTTCCTAAAAAAAACCTCAAAGTTCCTTTGGAAACAAAGTGTATTTTCAGGACAAGTGAAAAACAAGTACCCAAAACAAGACAACACTTGGTAATCCCAAACTAACTTGCTTTCCCAAGAGTCACAATTGAAGGAGATCTTAAAGTTACGTTATTACACCACTTTATTTAGAAATTGTAACAACTTCCTTCTGTATAAGAAAAGGATATAGAAGGAAAATTATGTATAGCTCTGTACAACACAGAGAAGAATTAACTACTTTCTTAACATGGATCCCTTTAATATGAAGATTTAGGTTAAAACATATCCAATTTGTGGGGGAAAGGTAGCTATGAAGTGTCATGCTAATATGGTTTGATTATTTATTTTTTTAGATCAGGAAGAAGACAAGGAAATCCATCAGAAATACAGATGTTATATCTAAGTTCAGTTGAATGAGTTCAAGTTAGACAATCCAAAATTAAACAAAAACCTTTGAATTATACAGCACTGCAATACATCAAAATGAACGGCATTGCTAGAAACTACACACATTGTATTCAATTAAACACAAAGTAATTCCAGCATGTCAGATGAGAATAAACAAATATAGAAACAGCTATTAAAATTTACACATGCATTTTATGCTGTAGATTATGACCAAGGAGTGCAATTTTAGGGAACAGATAATCACAAATACTTTACTTCTGTAGTGAGATTTTTCAAGTATGTTTAAATGTAAGAAACAACATTGCATGGAGGTGCATAATGTTGAAAACAGCTTTAGAAAATCTAATAAGAAAATCTAAAAAGTGTTACTAGATGATTTACCTTGTTCCACATGAATAAAAAAGAGTTTCAACCCTACATATTTAAGAAAGATTCAGATGTATCACTTCTGGAGTTAGTACAAATTCTTTTGTAGAGTTTTCTCTCTTTCAACAATAGCGATTTCTTTTTAATGCAATTTAGAAATGGTATTGTAATGTGCTTTTTTCTATAGCACATCATTAATCTTCACAGCAGCCAAGAT
This sequence comes from Camarhynchus parvulus, assembly GCF_901933205.1. NCBI lineage: Eukaryota > Metazoa > Chordata > Aves > Passeriformes > Thraupidae > Camarhynchus > Camarhynchus parvulus. Next base: position 50,194,794 of record NC_044574.1, on the reverse strand, counting down.
GTGTGCTGGGCTCCAGACTAGTGAAAGCTAAGATTTATGAACTATAAAAAGGTAAACATGTTTTTTAATTTTCAAATTATGAATTCTGACATCACAGAACATAAAACCTTTGACATAAAAATCCATCTATCAGGATCTAATCTAAAATTAGACATAAGACAGTAGAAGGAATGATTTTTTCCATTTCTAGCAATCCTTTATTTCACAAGAATAAACCTCAAATCAGTACAAACGACTAGGAAAAACCTAAAGCCACTAGTAAAGAATCTCCAGGAAAAAACAAGGAAAGGATGTACTTCAGAGTTTCTTTGTATAAAGTAAACACAAGAACCTTGAGCAATACTTTGAAATCTTCTCTGCAGGAGCAAGACATTTATACAGTACCTAATGTACTACTTTCCTCTTCATAAAGATTTCATAAGTCCAGAGAAAAAAAATCAGAATGACTGAAACAACGGCCTTGGAGAAACAAGCAAATGGAACTCATTTCATATGCAAAAACAATAATGAGGAAAGATCAGTTGCTGCAGTTCTAATAACAAACAACAGATGGTTCATAACAGAAACTTAAATAACACTGTGTGTTTCAGGTGAGCAATCCGCACCAGAGACTGGAATGTTTTCTGCCACTCCCCCAGATTTTCATTTTACTCTGGAAGTGCAAAGAAGTGCCACCGCACCCTGGTTTTCCCCACAGTATTTTCTTGCTGCACATGGGCATTGCTGTGATACAGAATCACTGGAATGGTCCAGAATAACTGGAATGGCCCCCAAGACTCCCCCTTTCTCAGCCAACACACATACGAAAAGAGTTTCTGGCACCAAAAGCTAATAAAATAACAAAAATAACTTTGGAAATGGCTGTGCTGGATACAGTCTCAGGTTTTAGTTAACAAAATTCACATATCTGCACCTTTCCATATGATCATTGTACTGAAATACTCCTCAGCAGGATTTGAGAATAGGGGAGTTTTTGCTTCAGGTTTCTGGCAAGAGCAAATAATTTTATCACTGTGGAAATCTAAGTTATATACACAGATTTTCTGTCACAATCCTCCCCTGCCTAAATTTTACCCCATACCTACAAGTAAGGCAATGTTATCTCAGTCCTCATATTTGATTCATTGTTGATCCCATGCAAATTTAATGTTCAGAACAGTAACTACAGCAACAGCTGGTTTTTCATATTAGAAAATGAGAAAGAAGAGGTTTTCCACCAAACTTGAGGTGGATAATAGAGTTTTGCCTTATGTCTAAAAGCAGTTGAACAAATTAACTATATCTTTAGAAAAAGCAACTCTATGTAAATTTTTTAAAAATACATCTTTCAGGTTTCACATTCCAAAGCCTTGATTTAACTTGAAACAAATCTGAAAGTGGCCAGAGAAACAAAGGACATAATTTGGACTAAGGGACAAAGGTGATGCACTATTTCCTTCAAATACATTGGGGTTTATATCATATTTAAAATAATAAATCATAGTATTATTTTTTATGGATATATGAACCAATTGCACGATTCATAATATCAAAACATACCTCCTCTAGCTGAAGTGCCACCACAGGAACCAAATACATATGTCTGACCGGTATAACTGCGATTGAGGCAACCACTGAAAAAGCTCAGACTTGGCAATCTGCCTATATGTTTGTGACCATCCACTTCCACCTTTACCCATTCCTAAGCACAGGGTGGCCACAACAGCCTGGCCCCAATCTCTGAGAATCCTGAGTCTTAAGTAGAATTAGTGGCAGTTTTCGTGTGGTACTAAAATATCCCGAGGCATCAGTAGTTTAGCTTCTGCACTAACTCCAGTAGCTTATACTTTAAAGTAAATTAAATGGGTAATTTTAGACACTCAAAATTCATCTGATTTTGCAAAGCAGCTTGCCCAGCTACATTGGACTTTACTGATCTGTGATAACAACCTTTATCATTGTAGCCCAATAGATGGAATAAATTGAAACAAAGATTGCTAAACAAAGGCTCCAGAATACCCAGCGTATATTTCTACATTTAAGTTCAGCTATTTGATAAAGTTTTCTTACTTTTATCTTTGCACATTCTTGATTACAAAGGCACCTTTTCCAGCTCCATGTGAAGTATCAGTTTATACAAAAGCTACAGTTGCTTAAGAGTAGAAAATACATTCAAAATGAAGATAAAGTCAAAGATGCATAAACAGGCAGGGAGAGAACTGCAAAATAGCTTCCTAGCTGTAGGTTGTAGTTCACCTGTATGCTTAAAAAGAAACAAAAAAAAACTGTGTTCCAATCAACCTGTTTATGATTTCAAAAGTGAAATACCACTTTTGAAATACTGAATAAGTTACAGATACGTGATTACTATTCAAAACACAAAACAAGTATCTGTATATACAAATGAAACACCAAATATTGAAGTCACTCGCAAGAACCTGAGGACAAAAACACCCACTTCTTTTTTGTCATGCACCTGAATGCACGTACAGTGACAGGCATTAACTGATCTGTGTCTACTGCTAATGAAAACCATGAAACTAACTAAAATTCAACAGAGAGCAAATTACATCTTTGGGACCAAAGCATCACCCTGTCTGTTCAGAAAAAAACCTATGAACATTATTTCTCTAAGTCAGAAAAAATGGTGTTTTGTGACTGAGCATGGAAAACATAACTTGAGAATGCATTCAAAGTATGGAAAATTTTGAATATTTCATGCAATTACATTCCAAGAGATTCTGAAAACCAGATGGAAACAAACACATAAGTGATTGTCCTGAACAGTTTTTTTTCTATTCACTATATGTCAAGGAGATAAATGTTTTATTTCTTTTGGAGAAAAGTAACCTCTAAGAGTTATAAATGAAATCAAAGTTACCTGTCACTTTACATGCCAAATGTATCAGTTAATTGCCACATTGTGGAGGCCTGTGAGTCTCCCAGGGCTGTGCCCTGGATGGGTACACCATAGGCTCTGGGCATTCTCCACAGGTTAGGGTGAGAAGAAAGGAATGATGGGAGCAATTATGCAGATTAAGTTATTCCATATAAGGTTATGTTATGAGCCCTGCTTTCTGATTGGTTAGTCTTGTGTTCTATATAAGGTATGATTTCTGTTTCTCTTTGTTCAGTGGTTCCCTGCCTCTATATAAGCATGTGCTTGCCTCATGCCATAGTTTTCTGGAGTAGCTCCCTACAGCATACAGCTTATGTTTTCATTTGCATTTATTGTTAGCGCCTTTTGTTTTTCTTTCTTAAACTTTGATTTTTGAGCACTCCCATCATGCCCATCCCTATATTTTGTTTACTGCCATGCTCCCAGCCAATCTGGTCCCAGGACTGAGCCCCTGCCATCAGTGAGGGTTCATCCAGCATACGTGACACAACATCACATAGTCAAGCTTTTCCAGAAGACCCAAAATATTTAATGTTTCCTAGGCTTCTTTGTTATGCTGAAGGTGCCTTTGATCACAGGTGTCATATGCTCACACCACTCCTGCATAGCAGAGGATAATCCCTAAGCCTTGCATGCCTATAACTGGGTCTCTTTCTGGAGGTCAGGATGGACAAGTGACAAGCCTGTGACAGCAGACAGGCTATGCTGAGCACTGGGCTCCACAGCGTGAGCAGCTCAGGGCACATGGAGAAAGCACATTACTTATAAAATTGCCACCCACAGACAGGAGCAGCTCAGAATGAATGTATGAATATTCCGAGTTGCGTGGTGACCCTGAGCAAAGATTATGCAGGACTGCAATTATGATATTAGCCGCTTTCTTTTCAGACAGGCAGTCTTTAGATACCTCAATCCTTCAGCAGCTCCGAGAGCTGTATGTGAGGTCTGCTATGATTACCCTGCCTTGACTAAAAGAAAGAGATGAAGTTACTCAAGTCCTAATTATTTTTTAAAGGGTTTTTTGTGGAATCTTTTCAAAGGTCATTAACACATTTTCTCAGTACTGGATATGCCAATTAGAGAGACTATTTCAATAGTTAATCAAGCAGTGTAAAATAGTAATGAATAAAATTCACATACTTCCACATAGACTTTCGTAACAGCATTTAATTAAGCTTTTAGTGACTTGAAACAATTCAGCTGATTCCTTTCATAAGAGTAAAGTTCATTCATTTTAAATTCTTACATAGGTGTGCTTCTTAGAAATGTCACTTTAAAACATTATTTCTACTAGCAATTGCTTACACTTTATTTGAAATCAGAACAGGTTTTGTTCCGTAGCATTTCAAGAGGTCTAGGTAGCCGTATGGGGTTTTTCCTAACAAAATATTAATGGATATGTAACATGAAAGTCATAACTTAATTCCCTGAATAGATGCAAAAAAAAAAGTCTCTTCTGGTATTAAAGTGTTGCCAAACCAATGAGAAAGGTTTTCCTGTATCTTCATAAAAGACTTGTGTTTGAACTTATTTTAAAAAAAATACCTTATTTGGAGAAACTCAAAAGATTCAGATAAAAACATTAGATTTTTGATGTTTCTTACTTCTACTTGGATAAAAATCTCTTTATTATAATGGGAATTTCTGAGTAAACACTGCAAAAAGTGGTTCTTTATTTTAAAAGTACATTATACGATTAATGAGATTTCTAACTGTGGAATTAAGAAGCTCTATGTGTAAGAAAACGTCTCTGGATTTAATGAAACTGAAGTTTCTTCAATTTTATATTCTACAAATTGTGTGAAAATTCCACATATTCATGTTACAGTAGTACTCTTATTGGAAGTGTTCTTTTAGTCAGTTCTGGGGAGCAAAAAAAACCCCAGCTTTTGACTCAAGAAGACAAGTATACACAGCAAAATATTTAAGCAGCAGCTTTAGACTACAAAAAAGCAACACCATATTCATAACAGAAAATGCTCCCATTGACCTATATGTTTTTAAAACTAAATAATACAGATAACTACTTTAATTTCATCCTTGAAATATATTCCTTTTCCCAAAATTTAGCTGAGAATTAACAATCCCCGTACCTGTGGAACAGAGTACAGTACAAAACAGAAATTTGTAGGTCCTTTCTACAGGCACTTATACAAATGAATGGGCCAGCATGCAAAGAATGTAACTTGCATATTCACCGCATTTCTCAGCTGCTGAAAATATTGTCTAAAACATTTCAGGAGTCTCTATAAAATACCAAAATTGTCTGAAAAAGAATGTCTGTTACCAATTAGGAGGCATTAAAAGAAAAAGTTTCTGTCACATTATCAAGACTGTTTTGTGCTGTATCTAAGGCAGCTGTCAGCCAAGCACAGATGAAGAACACACACTTCTCTGCACATGGATGTGCACAATGGCACAGGGATGCTTACAGCTTCTGGGAGATTCATGCGTCACTCCCTATTTGCCATTTACATGAAGCTAATTACCAATTCTGATATTGGAGAAATCATTAGGCATATGGTAAATTGAAGACATGACAGCATTATTTTATAGAAGCTACAATTCTGCTAAAATCTATATGACTAGCTTTTAAGAAGAAAACTGTTATTTATAATCCTGAAAAAAAAAATTAATATTTATGACACCATAAATCTCCATAGAAGCCAGTGCCTACTTACAGAGGTAAAAGAATTATAGGTTGTTAGGAAGTCTAATTGTTTTGCCAAAATCCCATGGAATGCATATTGCAGTGCCTAAGTCATCAGCCTCATCTTCATCAGTGCATCATAAATGCCACTACGTAATTTATGTATTCCAATATGCCAAGTCACATTAAGTTTTGTATGTCAGAGAAATATTTTGGGAGGAACAGTGAGAGGACTGAAATACAGATTGACACTCACTTAAAAGGTTCTGCTAATTTTCAAGAACTTTAAACTATGCCATTGCTCACAAAAGTTTAGTAATTTGGTAAATATCCTGTGAATAGAAAAAGTGCATTTTCTCTGCCAGGTTAAATACCGGCCAAGCACAACCAAGGGGAGGCTATTATAAAACACCATCCACTTCACTGATTTGTATTCATCAGGTAAAATTGTGACCTCTGTGTCAAGCTGCCCCATGAACATAATAATTCTACAAAGGATTCCTCTGAACAACAAGCAGAAGCATCTTAACACCTAAAGATGCTATCTGATAAAGCCAAACAATCATGATAATTAGACACCAAATCTACCTGTGGAAGTTGAAGGACAGTTTAAAAAAACACACAAAACTCTGACAGAGACAAACTTGAATTTAATTACTATGCTTCTTAAGTATTTGCTTGAAAAGCATACATTTAAAACACACATAATTTTCCTGAAACTGACGATAAAAATTTTATGACCACAAAATACAGCAAAGGAAAACCCCTCAAATCTACCCATATTGCCTACTCTCATTAATTATTATTTTTATAATGAGATGGCGACCATTACAAATGCTTCATGTAACAACTGCACAAATCTCAAGCAAGTCAAAATATAAAAATGTCCAAGAGATTAAAAACTAAAAAATATGACTATTTGTTCTATTATACTAATTAACTAGAGGAAATAATAAAAACAATTAGAGGAAATTAATTAGACATATTCAAAAAAGTTATTCTACCCCATAAAACTAAGAACTAGTAGGAATTAGGAGCTGATATTTGCACAAATAACCATGACCCAGAAAACAATATCAAATTTTGTCAGACTTGTTACCAATCTGGCTAAATTTCATACAGAAAATCATCTATAGATAATGAGCAAGAACGTGAGAGGTTTTCTTTTCAGAATTTAATCCTACTCTACAGGAAAAATTTACTCTGCTGGAAGAAAGAGTACAAGTTAGTACACCAGTAAAGTAAAAGAATAAAACTTAATAGCCTTTATCAAATGGATAGGTATTTTTGGTATAAGTGGAAATTGTGTCAAAAAATGCAATATATAGGAAAGAAAATGGAGACTGCAATTGCCTTAATATAACATATCAGTGGTGCATCTAGTTCAGCATTTTATCTTCAGAAACATGCATAAAAAATGCTTAATGAAGCAAACTAGACATGCATAAATCATCAGCTGCCTTCAGCAAATGCTTCATGAACTCAGAGATGGCTTTACATTAGTATTTAAAATAGGGCAACCACAGACCATCTCGAATTATTCTTAGAGAAAAAAAAAAAAAGTGTTTGAATCCGCAATTATCTTTCCTGCAAATTTTATTTTGGTGCAGGTGGTTTTTGGTGCAGGTGGGCAGGGACAGAAGTCATTCCCTATCACTCCTGGGTCGTACCTATTGATGTAGAATAATATATTTTGTCAGCCTATTTTTTAAGAACTTGTGATAATTTAGAAACATAATGAATTACAGATGTACGGCTACAGCAGGTTTGCATGAATTGCTTGTTCTTGAAGATTACTGTAATTTCTTATTTTACATTTAACTACTTCTTGTTTGTTGTAGTTCCTTATGAGCACATACATCCCTACTTTATAAAACAGAGGGAATAATTTATGAATAACCATGCAGTTAATGAATCACAATAAAATCACATTATAGAAAATAACTAAATCCTAAGATAGCAAAAGACACAAGACCCAATTAAATTACTGCTTCCAGTAGCATAAGAGCCAGAGGAAAGAAAAAATGCAGGACAAAAGTGATTGAAAGTTCACTCTGAGTCTAAAACCAGTCTGCTAGGTCAAAGGGACAAAGAGCAGGAACAGAACAAGATGATGATTCATTAGAATCTCATATCAAAATGATGACACTTAATCTCTGCAACGTGGTGATAAAGGGCACGCACCCTGTCCTTCCTCATCCTCACATGCCCAGGGGCCTGGCATTGAAAGCTGCACTGAACCTTCCACAGTGGCCTCCTTCTAAATATGATTCGATGGGCATTTACAGACTCGTTTCTGATTAACAGGGATGATCTTCACTTTGTGAATAATTGTTCATTTACACAATCATTTTGAATAGAAGTGTCTACTTTGGCTTCAGTGAGCAAAGCATAAACATAAGGAAGAAATTCTTTGAATGACAGAAACCTAAACATTATGCCACGCACTTAATGATGGTCATCCTTTCGCAGATACACTCCCTGACCACTTAACAGTGTCTCCTCTATTATCGTCACTCAGTTCATCCAGCACTATGTTATTATGGCCATTCAGCTGCACAATTAGCTCATAAAAGGAGGCCATGGCCTCTTCAGGTCTATTGTAAACTGTGTCTGGTGAATGATTTGCCCCAGTTGGGGGTACTGCCCTGCTGCATGGGAAGGCAGCATCCTTAACTCACAGACAGCTAAATTTTGATATGGCATTATTAGATGGAGTGAATGAGTTCTTTGTGACTATACCAGGAAGTCAGAAAGGAAAATAAATCTATTTTCCAAACAAATCCTTCCCTCACTAGAAATTGCCTGTACAGCACCTTTTCTAAACGAAGTAGTATTCATTCTCAAAAGAAAAATTAGGGTTCTACAGCAAGAAGTATCCAGTTGATCTCCTATGCCTACTGAGTACAAATATATGAAAAAAATACAAGACCATAGTAAAAAAAGTATGCAATCTTCTTTTTTTCAGACCTAACTTTAACAGCATGCTTCTATGACAAAGTCTGTGTTTGATGTTAGAGTGAGATACCACTGTTCATATGCAGCTAAAGAATTCTCCTAGAAAAGACTTTTGTAATATAGTGCTCCAGTCCAGCTCTAAAAACTCCTTTAATTTTTATCACTTGTGCCTGTTTTCTTCTTTTTTTTTTTCCTCTCCTCTCTGGATATTTCACTTACAAAAAGATTTTTTAAAAACCCAGAAACTTACTGTTTGTTACTCTGGTCGCAGTTACCAATTAGCAAGTAGTTCTGGACTTCAAACACTTCTCAAGTGCAGCAAATTATGTGATCTGCCTTGTTCTAATAATCTATATTCCCATTAAATTACAGCAATCATTTACTGCAGGGATCACACAAAGAGAACAACAGAATTTTTTATAAATGAATGACTGCTTTGATAACTGTAGGAATACTCAATTTCAAGTTCATCATTAAAGGAAACTCATTACTGTGAACAGTTTCTGTGCATGTCCTCAGTGTGCTTAATATCTACTGAATCCACTCAGTTAAGAAATGAGTGAGGACATTAAATCAAAAATTTTAAAAGCCCATTTCTTCCCCTTTTTTCTGCGCCTTCAGATGCTGTAAGCATTAGAACTGGTAATGCCTGCACCCAGTTTAAGCCACCAATGAATTGTGGTTCCCCTATCATTTACTGTCAGAAGGACTGGCAAACAAAAAATAATTTTTTTTCCTTACTCAAAGTGGGCAAAATGTGGACATGATCTGCATTTCAGACCACATGGCAAGTTTAGTGCCCACAGCTAGAGATCATTAATGTACAGGTCACAGAGCCTGTGTATGTTTTCCTTTAGGGTCCTGCTCTCTGGTCTCTTATTTTTCAAAACTACAAAACATGAAAGAGCATTGTTACGCTCAGGGAAAAACCATCACTGGCTAATGATAACAATTTGGTGGGGTTCAAGGAATAAACATGTTAGGTGATGTTTCTATGACCGAGGAGATTTCCTTCAATGCATAGATAAGCAAAGTCAGTCATAATAAGGAATGGTGAAGTTACATGGCTTAGTGCCACAAGGACAAAAAAATTAACCATATTGAATGGGATCTTGTCATCCTAATGAGCTTCATCTAATTCCATTCTTGAGAAACCTTCATTTATCTACCATACAAAGAATATGTTAAACAAAAGCGCTTGACAATATTAGGGCAATTTACATCAAATGCACTAAAGAAAATTACCTAATACCATTTTCTAAACCATTTACTATTATGAACTAGGAACTAAATGAGAAAATTGCATTTTATGATTTGCAGGCTATTTAAAAAATCTCCGCACCTGAATTCACACAATCTGCATTACTTTGATTCTCTCTAAGTGGTAAAGGGCCTTAGTAAAGCAGAGAAGCAGAAACAATACTTTGTGAATTAAATTGAAAAAATGTGTTAAGTGCCTCTAAATCTGCATGAGCAAGACAAGGCTTTTGGTTTCTCCTCACACTTTGGCACCTGAGGAGGGGGAACTCACCTCCCACCTTGGTTTGGTTTATTTCCAAAGCAAACAGAAGTCAGACATGATGAAACAAGGTTGATTTTTTTGATCTCAGAACACATGTGCGGACCAACATGCAGAGATATCATTAGCATTTTTGTTATTTGTCTGATATTTTCATTATATGCATCAAACATGGTTGAGTCAACTCCCATCCACTCCAAAATACTAACAAATATTTATATCAATACATACTTTTCAGAAATTCATGCAGATGCAGTAAAAAAAAATGGTAAAGCCTTCAAAAATACATTTTTTTTTCCAGAAGGCAGTCTTTGGAGATCTACCAAAAAAGTCTCTACTAACAGATCTTTTATTCTGTAGAAAAATAATTATTTAATTTTTAAGAAACATTTATTAATACAGAACTCATCATGAATATTTTTACACAATCCAAGCAGTCTTCAAGATATTTAAACTACTAAAAAGTAAACCTTGTTTTAAGGTCAAGAAATGAGAGATTCAGAGGGCTTATGATTTACATTTGATATAAACCTGTGATCCGTAGTGTCTCATTTATGGGCTTTCTATCTTAATATTATATTCTTTTCCTTAAGGCCAGGAAAGTGTTTCTGTTCAATAATCATGGAAGGGCAAATGGTATTTCCAGGAATGTAAAGATTACACAAATAGCAAAATAAACAGTTTTCTTCTATTATATGCTTTAGAAATAAGTATGTTTTTATTAATTGCATTAGTAATAATAATTTTTTATTATTTTATCATCTTTTTCTCTTCCCTTGCCTGTGTTGCTGCTTTTGCAGCATAAAATTTGTGGGATTTAATTTGTTAAATTTGACAAGGGACATGTTTAGCTATAAAAACGTCAAATAAATGCTGAATTCAGAATCCACTCTATACAGCAACAGGAACTAAGGTCACATCAGCATAAGCTACTGTGCTAATAACAACCTGTTACAATCATCACACTTTTTTATCTTAGAAGTTCTAGAAAACGAATTTATTAAATTGTGTTGGTTTTGTTTTTATCTGACAGTATTTGGTCAAATGGACTGGAGCCAAATTGTTAATGAATATCTCAGACTATGAATCTGAAATTTGTTACAGGTAACTCTTATCACATTTACTTACGCAGCAATGACTATTTTCCCTCTTCCCATGCCCCTAAAGGTCTTTGGAATGTCAGAAAAAATTGAAAAACACTAAAGTAGCTGTATCTCAGCTAAAGAAAACAGATATGCTAGGGATTTACAGAACTTTCTAGAAAGGTTGGTAGCAAAAAGAACAAGGCAAAATTACCTAACGGAATTCTGTATATACTGTCAGGAGAAAATAGAGGCCACTGATCTCCTTTTTCTTGCTAAACTAAGCCCTCCTTAGAGAAAAAAAAACAGTTACTAAATCACACTATGTTGGGCAACAAAGATAACAAAGAAATACTTCAGACTTCACATTTTCCTGGATAGCAAGATTAACAGTTCCACAGTTAGATTTCCTCTCTGTTATATAGGATCTGGATCCCATATAACTCTTAAATCTCTCCAGAGATTTGGAAAACTTGTACAAAAACTGTGAAATGAAAATAAGGTGTCCTAAGTGTGCAGCTATAATAAATACATCCCTGATTACACATGGCGAGCATTCTTACAGTGTGGTACAGCAGAGAACATACACACAAAAGTCACATGAGATTTTATATGGGATTTATGTCAAAAAACAGTGGAGCTGCTGAAAGCATCTTAGTCATTCCTAGCTTCCTTAAGTAGCATCTTTGTAGAAGATGGAAAATAAGAGGAAAGAAAATGATAAGAAAAAGTGTGACTAACAAACTTTATGTTGCTATAGCAATTAGTGATATCAATAGAAATCCATTAAACATTTGCTATAAAATCTTTACACAACAAAAGTCAAATTACGTCATTGTTCCTCCCCTTCTTGTACTTCTAACTACTGAAGATGAAAATATAAAGTAGCCATTACAAGATGTTGCATCCAAGAAGTCTGATACAACCAATATTAAATTTGAAATCAAATTAAAACTTGAAAACTCAAGATCTTAAAAAGACAGTCAAAGGCTAAAATAAATGTAATACTTGATGTGCTTTACTGTGTACAAATAAGAGAATAAATTTTATGATAGCACATTTAGTAAGGTAGCAACAGCACGGAAGTGTGCAAAATTTTGAGGTACAAACAAATTTAACAAAAAAAGAGCAAGGAAAGCAACTTTGGGAAAATGAGTTTGACATTGCAACTTATTTTTACAAACTCAAGATAAAATTGGCATGCAATTTTTCTGTTTATCTGCAGGCATTTTTTCCTGAACTATTTTGCTTTTACTTTGGCCATTAATTTTTATGCTGATTTTTAAAAAAACTCTTACAAAATATGTATTTAAGCACTTTCATTTACATTTTAAATATCTAGAAATTGCCACATTAATCGCTCCAAGTTTTTAAAGGGAATTAACAAGATAGCTAAAGCACTAATTATGGCTATTTCCCTCTAATAAAAAATAATATTTCCCGCATGTGCAATATACTCCTTCCAGGAGTAAAAGTCTCCTTCAACACTTTAAGATGCCTAAGGGTCAAACTTTGCTGAGTTGTTAAAGCTGGGGTAGATTACATCATATAAAATATATATTAAAATGTCTTGCATCTACTGCATGCCCAAGTGTAAAACAGTATGGGCTGCAGAAAAGAGGCACAAATGCAACTCTAAAAGATGATGGATGCCTCAAGTCTGCTGTGTCATATATTCCTTCCCTATGGTGTTCTCAGAAGGTTGTCCTGGTTCAAAACTCCTGAAGTCTATCTACAGGCTTCTCAGACCACATACTGGAAAACCTCAGGCACAGATATTTCCACTGAGCTGGGGAATGCCTCCAACAGCTTGTGACCTGCACACTGTTAAATTTGCAACCTTCAACTCCTGCCACTGAAAAAGTTTTTATCAAAATACAATGCAAAATCACATCACACAGAATCAGGACAAGAAATTTATTTTCAAATCTCACTGATTCAAAAATTAATTAATATGTGTTAGAGGGAAGCATTTAGTCAAAGGTAACCAGGGAGAGATATATCTTATTTTTGCAAATACACTACCAACTGTTTTAATCACAGTCAGAGGTTTTGGGCTTCAAAATTCTAAGGACAAATTACTTGGATTTTTACCTCTTCTGAGAAGCATATTATTGCAAAAGCTCTCTTAGACAAGTACTCTCAAATATAAGACCAAATGCTATAGTCTGAGTATTAGAAAGCATTGGACACAGCTGCACTTTGTTATCTTTTTCATTATACCAATGGGATACTAAACCAATGCCAAACAAAATACCAAATATTAGTTGTATACCAACTATATAATGTCAAATTCATAACTAGTGTATCTCTCATAATGTTACTGAAGCAGTTCTTAAAATTTTTGAGGTGTAGACTACTTGGTGTCTAAACTGTATCAACATTAGTTATTTCCCTTACTCATAATTATGTTCAAGTATAGAATTTAAACAATTTTATTCTTCTATTATGTAAGTACAGCTAATTTGAACTTATGACCCAAGAAATTTTTAGGGAAAATCTATTATATCTTTTCCTGAACGTAAAAGCTGAAGGTTTTTTCTGTGTTTCAGGCAAATTGTCCCAGGTCATGCTGAACTTCAAGCCATATTGTTATAACTTCATTTTTAGCCAGTTTATTATTGTGCTCCATCTCTATAAAAATTCTTTGACTACCCATATTAACTATAACAACTTGAAACTCCTTTAATCTGCAACATTAATATCAGTGCAAGCTGTTTAAACAAACATATGCTGAAATGCTTTCAATGTAATTCTGGCAGGAAATTTAAGTGATTTGAATATCTCTACAAGGAAAAATGCATGCAGAAATACTCAGTTAGTGACCAGGAAAAAAAAAAGGGTTTCTATTCTTCTGTACCCTTCCTCTTGAAATTTCCAGAAACTAAACAGCAGATCAAAAAGCACCACAAAATCTGGAATCTAGGAAAGAGTCTGAAGGCCAGTGTGTTGAGCTAAGATGTGTATGAGAACACAAATAACATCATTCTAAACCACAAATTCAACAACACAGTGATCCCCTACAAATGGGAGTATCAAGCTCCAAAACCTCATCAAGCCTATCTAAATTGAATCTGACCAAAAAAATGAAAATCACACAAAACCAGCCCCATTTTTAATTGTAGAAATTCCTCTGGCATGTAAGAAGTGGGCATCCACGTCTTTTGCAATATATAAAACTGTCCTCTATTATGAGCTTTTATTTCAGAGCACATTCTCCAAGTGTATAATTGGTCATGGACATTTCTGCAGCTGCCTGACTTATGACTGCACTTTAGTAGGACAGATAAGTTCATAATTCTTAGAAATCCTTTAATTTCCTATTGTTTCTGTAATCTTCCTAGTTATTAATTGATTTTTTATCCCTTAAATGCTAGTATAAAATAGCACACATACAATATAAAACTCTTTTACATTGCACATGAGATTTTATATATATAGTCATTGGCTTTTTGAATGAATTATGTGAATAATTTTCCATGTTATGTTAAGCTGAAGTAAATATCACAGCTGAAATTCCCTTTCAAAAATGTAAATATCCAGAAGTCTAGTCTCCCTGAAAGGCTCTCACTGCTGATCCAAATATCTGCATTTCCAAAGATGTGCCTGATGCCAATACACTCCATGCTAATGGAACTACATTCACCTGTGACTATGGTCCTAAATCTTTACAAAAATTTTTCCAGTGGGTAATTCAAAATAATTCCTCCTTATCAAATTCATGAAGTATTTTCACAGCCTAAAACACCAGTTTCTCTGTGTTTTGTTTTTCATTGGATTACGCACACACCAGATACTCAGATTTCAGGACAAATAAACCACAGTTCCTGCAGGAACATAGCACTTTTTTAATAAGGTGGCACAAATCCATTCATGAAACAGTACCTTCTGTTTCAGCAGAGCTTGGTACTAACTCACTTTCCCCATATTGATTCCTATTATATTG
The DNA here is from genome assembly GCF_901933205.1 of Camarhynchus parvulus. Taxonomy (NCBI): domain Eukaryota; kingdom Metazoa; phylum Chordata; class Aves; order Passeriformes; family Thraupidae; genus Camarhynchus; species Camarhynchus parvulus. The sequence goes on along the minus strand of NC_044574.1, from coordinate 50,179,761 downwards.
CTAATACTGAGCATTCATTTACTGCTACATCAGATTGAGGAACTAATTCTGTGGGATATTAACCCAGGCAAAATGCCCAGACTTCCATTACGTATGCAGAAAACATAAACGTGATTTCCAGTTTTGTGGTACTTCAGAAAGAGACCTGAATACTCGTCTACACTTTTCACCAAAGACTTAACATCAAAATGAAATGTTATTATGGGATAATATTATGACTTCATTGCTTTTATAGAACATAAATACAAAAACATTTATATACTGTGATAAATTCTAAGTGCATAAATGTATACTGGGTACATATATCAAGCGCCATATAATTTATATAAAACTACTTTAATTAAAACTTGTCAAATGCATGACTAAAACATATTTTGTAATTAAGACTAGAACATTTTCAAGAATTTTACTTCTTTGTTTCTCAAAATCCCAATACAACAAAGTGCTACAAGGCAAAAATGGAGCCTAGCAGTGAAACAATTATTGATTTCCTCAAACCTACTCAAATGTTTAAAGATAAGTGTGTGCTTAAGTGTTTTGCCGGGTCACAGCCCAACTGGCCAAACGTGCCACCATTAATCATGTTATGAAAGCAATTACTGCAAGTTTGGCTTCATTAACTTGGAATTTGAGAAAAGTCAAGATTCTATAGGAGACATTCAGTAGCCATCCCAAGGACATCCCATACTGTGCACTTCCTCCTCTTTGTATGCATCCCCCTAGTCTAGCAAGAAACACAGCTATTTTATATTCTTACTGTTCGTACAGTAATTATCAGCAAGGAAACAAAAGTGCAGGTCAGACTTGAAGGGACAATACATTACCTCAGCAGTTACCTTGTTTTATGGACGGTAGTGAAAGAGCCACATAATAAAAACAAAATATACTTCTGTATCACCCAGTGGCTAGTTTTATTTTCAATCTAATAAAACCATCAAAAACTGTGAAGACTATTCCTTAGTCCTCATAGCCTACATATGTAAAAATCATTATTTGTATACATGACAATTGATTAAAAAAAATCAAGCTGTCTTGCTCTTAGTTAAATGATTTCACAATTTATTTCAGATCCTAAAAAATATTTTTAGATAGTATATATTTCCAAAAGAGATGGTTTTTAGGTTGTAAAATGACATCAACTCATTCAAGTCTGAATGGAATTTTAATTTCTTCTAAAAATAACCCCAAAACTTTTGAATACACTTTAAAAAAAATCCAAACACACACAAACACCAAAAAGGAGTAATTAATCCCTATAGAGAAAAATTAGTTTTGCACAGTTGTGCAAAGGATTCATAAGGAACAGAAACTCGTTCAACCAGTAGCTGCAAAAATAACTGCAACATTTCATTATTTATGTCCACACTTCATTGCCTTGACAAATCATAGCTTTTGACGTTGAGTCCACTCATTGAAATTATGTTTTAGCACTGTTATAGAGAGGGAAAAAAATGTTATTAGGCAATCACTGTACTGTCTTCCTAAGGGAATAACTATGAACATTTTTTTTACCTCATATATATTCATCAGCCGTAAAATACAATAATTTTTCAGCATTGACAATGGGACATTTGATCATAACCAATAACAATAATGGTCTCTCAAGGAACATTAGAGAGACATGAACTTTGCTGATGTTAACTCTCCTACCACATTCAATTAACACTGAGTGCCACCACACCCAGATCCCCAGTGCTAGGAGAAGGTCCAGAATGAGATGTACAAAGGGAGACTTGACAATTGTGCAGTCAGTGCAATAAATGAGGAAAGCTGCACATTTTATTACGGTATTCAACACAGACCACTGGCAGGGGGAAAAGCACTAAAAGTCAGCTTACAGAAAGTTAAAGGCCACAAATTAGGCACAAACCAGAGGGCAACAGTATTTCCAGCAATTTAGTGCCTGAAGCATGCCTTTGCAGTGAACGAGCTTTGATGATGAGAGAAGGAGCAATAGATGCTGATAAGAAGTGGTAAGGTTGTGCACAAATATATTAGAGCATTTAAACAGAGAAGTTGATCAGAAAGTGGTAACTCTGGATTTCCTATCCCTGTCCCCAGAGTGTTGATGTTTTAGCAATTGGGTAAAAAAACCCCAAAAATGCAAATAAAAATGCTACAAAAAATTTTGAAGCAGGGATTACAAAAGCAGGATTTCCTTCTACCAGGCTGTGTTCTTATGTCCTGACCCCTTACAAATATAATCTAAAATCAGATTAAAATTTAAAAAATTACTTTCAAGATCCAAAAAACACTGAAAATTTTAAAATATTTTATAAAAGAGGGAATTGAAGAAATGAATGAAAAATTAGGGTTAAGTTATTTACAGTGAGATTGGAACTGGAATGCTGGTTAGAACCATCTCCCTGTAATCAATTGCTTTGGTATTTGTTCTTCCCTGCATCCCCTGAAAACCCTCTCTCCTGCATGTGCTACATCTCTGTGGCTGATACCACAGACAAAACACTGATCTGATGAACAAGATTTTATAGTTATAATGTTTGCGGGGATTCTTCAGAAATCCCAGCAGGTCTGCCTCTCCACAAACCTACTTACCTCAAACACATTCAGGAAAAGTTTCTCCCTACTCTCTCCCACCCTTCTTTGGAGCTCAATAGCTCCATGATGACCAGTAGTTACCTTCCCTGCTTGGCTGAGCTTTGCTGGGCAAGCTCCTCACCAACCAGCCAACGCCTCGACCTGAACTCCTCCATTCACCTACACTTCAAGAGAATTTATACTTGTGAAAAATGGATTTGTAAAGAATTCTTAAAACCTGACAGAAGGCTCACACAGTCTCGTACATCTGTATGTAAAGCGTGCTGACTTAGGAAGGCCATAGAATAGAGATGACATTGAGGGAGACATTGAACTAGAAACAAGTTTTAACAAGTTTCAAAATATGGCCTTGGAAAAAGACTAGCTATTTTAGAAAATTAGCTGAGAAAGATGCATTGTAGCAGAACTATGTGGGGTAAAATACAGGCGATTGGTGTTAGAAGTAATTGCAACATTGTGTGACAAAAGCTAACAGGCTGAAAAACATTTATAAGGTATTGTAACCAGGAAATAGGTTGGCTTCTGATGGAATGGCGTTGAGTTTTACATCTCTTATATCTCAATCTTCATCAAGACTAATACTGGAATAAGATCTCTTAAAACGACTCTAAGTTGCCCCATCTCTGTTAAAGCTGGGAAAACCAACAATAATTGCTTACCTTAATAAACTAATTTTGTATCAATATCTAGAGAGATTTCTGTTGCTGTGCCATGATGGATGTCTGGCTCAGCCGACTGAGATCAGACACAGCAGCAACATCAATCACAGAAGGCAACAGGCCTGGGTGGATTGACCTGCAAAATGTATTTTCAAGGGGTGCTTTAAAATGGGACATTATCAAACAGGGGACCTCAAATATGTACTTCCCCTGGCTTTCAGAGAGCAGTACGATCCCTCTGTTTCACAGAGTAAGATGAAATGTGGACTAGCAGAATACTGAGCTTTTAATGGAGAGCCCAAATACTAGTAAAAATGATTGTGACATGATGACACAACAAAAGCTCAACTCTACAAAAGATAAAAACACACAGGAAGTTTCTGTGAAGATTTATATTCTGAAATCATAGATTGAAGTTCAGCAGGAAGATAAGAAACATAAGGGGGGGGAAAAGAGTTCTGTAATCAAATTATTTACCCTACAGCCAAACTCACCCATTCTGCAAGAAAAAACGTTGAAAATATCCTTGAAAATTTCATCTTATGTAGCCAAGAAAGATTAATATAAACTAAAATTCACTTCAGAAATATTCCTTTTTCTCAGTTAGTAGCAAACTGACTGTTCATGTGCTGGCATCACAATGCTTAAAAGAATTAAAGAACTTGAAGTACTTTGAAAGAGAAGTACAAGTGATTTTTCTGAGTAGTCAGATATATGGGTTCTTTCCAAGAATAGATGTTTATTCTGTTTTCTTGGCTAAACTCCAACTTTCAATAGCAGCAGTGTTGTCCTCCACAGTTCTAAAATTCTTCTATAATGCCTAAGGTAGTCTGTCCTACCAGTGAGTGAGAAACATCTGCATTTGAATGCCTAAAATCTGCTTCCCCTACCATATATATTATGTAGAGAAATTAATCAGGTTCTGTGAAACTTTCACATAGAGCAATTATTCAGTGCAGCATTTCTGAAAGGACCATAGATCTACCTCACACCTACTGCCCTTCACTCCTTTCCCAAGTTACTTGGCCCTACAAAATATGTTCCTGTTGCAGAATAAATCCACAAGGACGGGAGCCAAGGGAAGAAACTATGGTGACCTCAAGACATACAAGAAAAAAAAAAGCCTACAAAACCCACCAAGAAAACAAATTCCTAAGTCTGAGAAGGAATATATAATTCTGGAGAATATGTCTCTGGTCAAGGAAAGTACTGGAATATTTGATGCACATCTCTTGATGACACTTTTTTTGAAGAAAGCAGATTTGGAGCTATAGAAGGACCTTGGTTTTATTTATGCTGTGCCGCTGGCCTGTCAGATACCTGGGCATAGTCTCAGTCATACTGAAGCAAGCTTAGAATAGCTCAGCATTTTAGGTGCATTTGTATCAGGTTAAAACCAGACCCTCTAATTTGATATTCAGTGTATTAAACAGCCCATTTTGTGTCTATAAGAAATCATGAGGTGGTTGAGGTTTGTAGGGACTTCTGGAACTCAGCTGGTCCAACCCACCTGCTCCAGCAGGGCCATCTAGAGCCAGCTGGCCAGGACCATGTCCGGAAGGCTTTTAGATATCTCCAAAAATGAAGGCTCTGTTACCTCCCCAGGCAGCTAGCACCAGTGCTCAGTGACATCCACAGAGAAAAAGTGTTTTTTTCTCAATGTTGAGATGGACTCTCCTGCATTTCAAAGTGTGCTCATTGCCTCTGTCCTGACACCAGACACCACAGAAAAGAGCTTGTCCTCTTTGCACCCTTCCTGCAGGGGTTTGTACACATGGATGGGATCCCCCCAGGAGCCTTCTCTTCTCTGGGATAAACAGTCCCAGCTCTCCCAGCCTTTCCTTATATGAGGGGTCCTGCTGTCACAGCCATCTCTCTGACCCTTAGCTGGACTCTCTTTATATCATGTTCATGTCTCTTGCATTAGGGGCATCAAGGGGTGGACACAGTACCACCTAAAACAACAAAGAGGTTTTCATTTTAAAGAAACCTGCAAATTATTCCAATGATTATTCAAAACCATCAGATTTCCACCTGCCAGAGCTCATGTCTCTACCCTTTTTTCTTGCAGTGCTAGGAGAAAACATGCCTCATGTATGGTCTCATATTTCAATGGGACACTTTACTGATCCTAGAGTGGATTTTTTGCCTTACAGATCTCCAAAAACAATCTTTATAATGTTAGAAATGACAGCTCAAACCATAATCAGAGCCAGATCAAGATTATTATCAATGGCAGACAAATATTTTAAGGTGATTTCCCTGCCCTTGAAAAAGGGATATTTTGATTGGGCATTGCAAAAATCAGAGGATTTGCAAATTGCATTACTGAACTCCCCAGGTGTTTGTTCTATTCACTTTCCAGGTCACCAGCTGTTGCAAGCAAAACTCAGCTTCAGAGAAAAACCCATGTTAAGTGAAGTGCCTTCACAGTATTTATTGATGGCCCTGGGAAAATACACAAATCAGTAATAACATGGCATGACCAAACATCTAAAACATGGGAATCAGACATTCAAACAGCTGAACGTTCTCCTCAAATTGTAGAATTAGCAGCAGTAGTTAACACAAGGAATGTGTGGCTAATGCTCTCAGTCATATGGTCTGCTTTTAGGTAGTGCTGTGAGGAGCAATTGGACTCAGCAGTCCTTGTGCGTTCCTTCCAACTTGAGATATTCTGTGATTCTATGAAATCCAGTGGACACATTTATACATTCATAGTTTCTAACCATTTCCTGATAAATTGTCGTTGAATTAATTTGCTTCTGATGTTATTTCATCATTATTATGTATTGGTTTGTGTCAGATACTGTTAAATCAACATCTGACTGAAAACTTATCATTAAAACAATCAATAAATGCTACTGAAAAAATATATTTATCGGTGCATAGGTTTATTAGTTTAAACAGTAATTTTATCCAGTCATTTTATAAAAACGAATTCTGTATTTCGGGTGAATATTAATTTTACTCTAATTATTCTTATATTAACTAGAGCTGGCAGTAGCCCATAATCCAGAAAATAATATCAAATATTTTCAGTGTATACAAAAACTCTTCCAGTAAAAGACATAGATGATACAGCTTCACTATTTGCACTACTTACTTTTATGTAAAATGCAAAACTCAAAGTGCCTATTTGATTTATTAACCTTTTAGAACTACTACTAATGCTGAAATCATTTTGGTTATTATTCCCATATGTTGATCAACAATATTGTACCTGAAGAAACTCAAGTCATTGTCATAAAACTTCCATTATGTTAGAAATTTATTAGCAATGATTGAGTGAAGAAAAGGTAACTCAATTTTTAGCAAACAACATAATTTACTTTAAAGTACATTGAAAATATGACATCACCTTACAGTCTGGTGTTATTTTCCTTCATCTGTCACGGGTGATTATAGGAAATAAACTCCAGCCAAGCAGCGCTAGTGGTTTTATATGTACTTACACTTATATGGCTACTGTATATTTTTTAACTCTTCTCATCAGAGGATGGATTGGCAGACTGGGAAAGTGAGAAACTAACATCTACTGAATTCTGACATAACCTGCATTTCTTCCCGCCCCCCTTCTCAGATTAGTCTTAGTTCCATTCAGTTTGCCAGAAAAATCATGTATTTTTAATGTAAGCAGTCTGATTTTCAAGTCCACAACTAATGGTATCTGATAGTCTTTTCAAAACTTCTTTTGATGTATGCTAGGGGAAAAAAAAGTTAAATTTGGGCAAATTATACCTTGGATACTTTGTGGCCTTTATCTGAAAGACTGAGGAAGACATATCAGTTTGTCGCTAGGTAAACACGGATAAAATGACATTATCCAGCTCTCATACACTATCAGGACTGCTTATTACAGTTTTGGTTGGCTTTTTTTTATAAGCCACTATACCTTTATTGTCTATCTGACCACACAGTGAATTCTGAGACTGTTCTTCCTCAAGAGTCACAAAGCCTGTTTTTCACACATTTCTGAATTATGTCATTAGACCCTGGATCCATCCCTGTATACTCTCATTCTTCTTGAAATGGGTCACCAAACTCATATCCATTATTAACATTATAAAGGTTTGATCTCAAGCTTATTAATGCAGAGTGCACGAAGAGGATCAAATTTCCACATCAAATTTTAGATAGAACTTCTTAGTTTAAAAAAAACCCAACCAACTGCAACTCACTTTCACTAGCCTTTTTAACCATAGTATTTCTGTAAAAGCTACAAATGGACCTTAAGGAAGAGGTGTTTGTTGACTGGTTGGCTGGGTTTTGGGAAGGGATGGATGAGGTTCTCTGTAGTGATGGGCTATGATTGTTTTCCTCTGCAGAGAGCTGTCTTTCTGAAAACAGCATCCCTTGCTTTCATCCTTTGCTCCTGGATGCACAAATCAACTGTGCTGAAATACGTAGTGCACCTTATGAAATGCAAATAATTTAATGAAATTTTCAAAGGACAAAGAAATGTCATTAATTTTATGCTTTCTATTAAATAACACTGACGTATTAGGAAATAATGTGGAAACATAAAGACTAATTATTGTAAACTAATGCTAAGTATTTTGAATAAAAATTGATTTAGAGGACTTCATACAGAACTTGGTTCAGGTAGTGTATATATGAAGAGGAGAAAATTCTTACAGTTTTCAAATTTGTTAGAAAATCATATTGGAATGAGTATGTGGTCTGTTTTTTTAAAAAAATATGGGGAGAAGAAAAAATAAATACGTAAACAGAAATGCCTTTTTTGAGAAGATTTCAGCTATTTCACAAAGGAAATACCTGTTATTTCAAATCTATAAAGTAAGAATTCATTCTTAATAAGGAAGTGGACTTGCCCAAAACACAGAAGCATCCAGAACTCTTGCCCAGGCATAATCAAAAGACTACAGTCTTTGCATTGGGGTAGATGATCCTTGTAGGTCTCTTCATACTGAAGTATTCCATACTCTTCTACGCTTCAAAGAATTCAATAAAGCTTCACTGTGCCTAGACCATTAAAGATAAATATCCCTGTTTGTATCCAAACAAAGAAAAGAGCATTTGAAACATGACCTGATTTCAATTGCTGCTTCTTCTAAGACAAGGGTAAAAATACCAAACATTTCCACCATTCAAGTTAAAATGACATCTAAGTCTGTAAAATTTAATTTAATCAAGCATCTCCAAAATGTGACAAGTTCTTTGGGGGGGTTTCAATTTGTTTTCATACAGCTACTTCCTATAGAGACACAACAATCAATTTTAAAATGTTTAATGAAACAACATTTTTTCTTTAACCAGAAATATTCAGATTTTAGTTAGCGCTGGTGCAAAACTCGCTTCAGAAAAAAAAATTGATGTGATTTGTAAGTCATCTATAAGTAACCACTGGTTAGGACTCACATTTTTTGAGGCTAAAATTAAGTTGCTGTCCACCACATGCTGGTCTTTTTTCGCTTCCATAAATAATTCTAAAAGTGCAATAGAAATGTTGTATCATTAAAAATACATACCATCATATTTCACAAAATTCTTTTCTATAATTTCAGCTTTCTAAGGTGAGACTTTAATTTTCAGCTCTGTGTTAATTATTCTGTGGAAAAAAAGTTAGCCTAAAATCTCCACTGTAATTCCACATAATAAGAAGGAACATATTACCAACACAGTGTAGAATTACTGTAAATCCTTTTAATAGGTCCATATGAAAAGAACAAAGGTTAAAAATGTCACTTATTTTAGGAGAGATGCCACTGCTAGATGTACAACATTGGACAAGCTGTCAGAAAAAGATAAATGGGGCTCAGTTGTACCATTAACCTGTGACATTTTTGACAGTGCAAGGCTGTGCACTGTGAGAAAAGCAGAATATGTATCTTTTGACTTTTTTTCCTCCCAGGTAGTAATAGAACTAAGAAAAAAGATGCAACGGTCTAAGAAAAAAGACAAATCAGCTTTTTGCAGCTCTCAAAAATGTAAGAGCTCAAATAAAGAGACCCATGCCTTTAGGATATATGCAAATATATTCCCGATAACCTATAGAAAAGGAAATTATACTAAGCAAAATAAGTAAGTCATATTAAAATGTAGAACACTATGACTAATCTTCCATAAATTTTGACATTTTAAGAACAACAAATTACAAATTCCATACTTCCAATTTGATTTATTCTTCTCTGAAACTAGCTTTAAGTGACCAAAAAGAGAAGAAGGAATGCAGCATTATTAAATGACAATCAGTGTACATAAGGCAACACTCAGTCATTATGTTAAGCTCTAGTGTTGGCACTATAAATTCCAGCAGTTCTTCCTTAAGAATACTTGGCCTCACTGAAAACACAAAAAACACTTCTACAAGTTTTTGAAAATTATTTTACAGTTAATACATGTTGAAAGAAATGGGGAGATACAAAGAAACAGGGAGATACATCTTGAAAAAAAATTAGATAGTTCATAGCACATAGACAGTGATACTGCATTTTATTCTCCCAAACTCCCTGAAGAGTCAAGTCCTGTGGAGTAATATAATTGATATAGAATAGAAATAAAATAGCAAACAATATCTACTGTCAAAAATAGCACCTAAGGAAAGGGAAATACAAGGATTTTGTGGCTTAGTTCCTCTGATCTGAATTACAGTGATGACAGGTAGTGAGCCAAATCACCTCAATTCAGTGAGCAGAAACAGCAGTCTTAGAAAGGAAAGCAGCAGTCACTCCAGATACTGAAAATCTTTGGTGGAATAACTAGACTGTACAGAAATAAGAGGGTGTGCAAACTCATTGTTTGATCTACCAGGCCTTTGAAAGAACCTGGATTCTTCTGTTACATTCCAGCAGATTGACTGGGTGATGGTCAGGAGAAGTAAAATGAAGAATAAAGGATCAAATACTGCTGTGTGTCCAGCACAACTTCAGAATACAAGATTGGTATTCTGCATTTGGAGTTGAGTTGCTGCAGTAAAGCTGCATTTTCATCAGTCAGATGGATAGCACAGCTTTGATGAAGGCCACAGCACCTCATCCAGCTTCTGAGCCCCAGGAGTTCAGAAGGCCTGCAAGAAACTTTATGAAATGGAGACCAGAGAAGAGGAAAGGGTCTCACATCACCCAAGTCAGTCCTTACTGTCAACGTGACCCACAAGGAGGGATGTTTTGGGAACAGCCCCTGCTCTCCGCCTTGTCAAAACAGGCTGGGTACATCCAGAGCACAAGCTGCTGCTCTGCAAAACACAACTGAAGAACTCACGTGCTTTCAGGTTTGGAGTACTGGACATGGACCTTTGACCTTAGCCTTCCCACAAAGATACATCCTGGAGATAAATCTGGGACTGTGCTTCCTCTCTCAGACATAGCAAACCCAGGGATGTGGGATTTCTTTAGGGTCTTGTTCATGAGGCTATGATTGCAGGAGACAAGTACCCTGACAGGCACGTGTAGTTGTGAGGCAGTTGTGAAAATCAAGAGATTTCCAGATCAAAACAGCAACTAGTGATAATTCACTAAAATGGCAAAGTATAGGTTTCATAAACGTAGGCAATAAGAAATTACATTTTGAGACAAGAAGTACTTGAGAGTCAAGTTAAGTACAGCTGCTGGACTTTGCTTTACAAAGCACTAGCAATCTCCAGACACAGGTTTGTTGGGCAGAAACTCCAGGTTAAAAGGGTGAGCTGCACACTTGCACCAGCAGTGGAATATGGGAGTGTATGGGCAGTCATTTGACAGCAACCACACAGTTCACTGAAGCTGGTGGAAAGCACAGCTGTGTGAAAATAAATTTACCTAAGACAGAACCACATTCTGGGAAGCAATGGGGATTTTCATAGCAAACCTGCTTTCCCTAAGTGTATGAGCCTGCAACTGCATTCTGTATAAAAAACATGAAGTGCTCTAAGTGCTTTACAGAAATCATTAATTCAATCTTGCACATTCAAATCTGCCATATCTCTTGTGGAATAAATCTGGAGCCTGTCTGGCATTGAAACCCATGTAATCAGACTGCTTTCATTTAATTTTGGTACTTCACACAATTTTGAAACTGAAATACATTTCACACCAGAGGATATAAAAATTTGTCTCATTTTTATTTTATCCTTAAAAACACCAATCCAGTCTAGGTCCAAAGAGATATGGAGAATTTTTACAATTTTTTTCTATATCTCAACCATAACATCTTCCAAAACACTATCAGATTACTCTGGGACTCAATTATTGACATTTCAAGGCTAATGCAGGCCTTACTAATTATCCTTGCTTGTCTACATCACCATAGTATTCTTGGAAGTGTAAGCAAACAAAGGCACTTTAGAAATAACAGGAGGAAAAAAAAATAGGAAAAAAAATTTAGAAAAAACATTATGTACTTTAATCCAGTCTTCAAAAAGAAATATCTTCCCTATCTCTGTATGGTATAGTGGAAAAAAAAATTGCCCAGGAAAAGGTACCACAAGAGTGCCTGGGCATTTTTTCTTGTAGACAAAATATTCAATGTCAGTCCCTTTTTGAGTAATCCAAAAGTCCACAGTACTGTATTTTAGGATTCACATTTTGTCTATATATTAATATAATAACTTAGTCTTATTTAAATCCTGAAAAAAAGACAGCTCCTTTTTTCAGATGAGCATCCATCTGACAATAAAAAAGATGAGACTGATTATTTCAAGACAAATCCGGACAAAGAGAAAACCACTGATATAGCCTTATCCATAAGGCTGTCTATCGGGGCCTGTCTAGAAAATGTAACTGCCTTGAAAATTATCCAAAATTGGAAGTGAGTCTGTAATACATTACCATCCATTATAAACCCTAGAATTAAAAATAGTACTTATATTTAAATTAATCCATGATTATTGCAGAGAGAATTTACCCAACGTGATTTAAAATGTCCCCAACATCCTTTTGCAAAATACAACATAGCTGACTTTTCCACAAGCAACTACCAGATATTAACACAAAAGAAGTTTTCTGCTATGAAAAATTCATCAGGTAGAATCTTTTTGTGTCCTCAATAAACATCTCTAAAGACTGCATTTAACATGCTTGTTTATTGCATTATACAAGACTTATTTTGCTTTTGTCTCTATGAAAATGGGACCTTATTTTTTCCAAGAAATGTTCTTGGATTGACTGGCAACAGAAGACTCTTACATCCCTTTAATCTGCAAAAAAGTAACAAAGTATCTGAAACAAAATCTACATTGGTCTTCTTAATTCAGGAACACGATTTAGAGCACTACTGTATTATCACACACAAAGTAATAAATTCTGGGACAGACTTCATGGGTAATCACTTGCAGAATCATTGCTTTTAGGAGAAAAAAACCACATGGATTATGTAGAGGAGAACAAACCTATGACTTAAAATGAGCTACACATTTTATGAAAACAGAAAACAGGGCAACATAAATAAAAACTTTGCACTAGAAGCTTGAGATCTAGAAGAGTCCTTTTTTTGAGTCAGATTGGGATTCTAAATTATTTTAGCTTCAAACAATGGCTTTCTGGTGGAAAATGGAGGACATAGGAATCTGAAATGCATTTTTGGGAAGAGAAGTAAGCGTGGAAGAGAAATTTAACAGCACCTTCTTATGAACACATCTCTTCCAAGTATCCCTCAAATTAATCCAATGTCCCTTCTTTCAATGTTACAAATTACTGCTATGGAAATTTAAATAGGATCATTTTAGAATGATAAAACAGTATCACAGAACCAAAGATCTTCAGACAGGACTGAGTTGCAGAAGCTACAAAATACTTTCATGCAAATTATTTGCTATTTAAAAAAAGAGAAAGAGAAAAAATGAATAAAGGGCACCAACACAGACAAAAGTCAAAGAGTATCTACATCTCATGGATATTTTGAAAACACTTTTGCTCCCATGAGGTGAAACTAGAACTAGCTGGAAACCCATTGTATTTTAAATCACTCCATATGGTGCCACTTCTCTACAAACTGACAGAGGTAACCATGTTCTAGCTGAATTTTATTATTCCATATTCACCCATACAAGTAGCAAATATGAAGGGAAAATACTACATCAAAGCTATCACACTGTTTTCCTCCTTACAGACTTGAGTTTCACCCAAGTGCCTTACATCTTTCTTCTAAGGAAAGAGTTTAAAGCATTCTTATCTTTTTCTACTTCATTACCCCTTTGACTACATGACCTTTTGTGTTTTGGGATGTAACTGATCATGGGAAAAGTCAGCAGATTAATATTGCAAACAAATGAAAGTCAGCTTTCAAAAGATTAAATACCCTCCAACAAGGCATCTTAAAATGAGGCACAAAAGCAAAGTGTATTTTCCTGAGTGCTTTGCAAATAATGCTATGTTGTGTCAACGAGGCAAAAATCTCTGAAGTCATTCAATCTGAAAGCAATTGCCTTTTTTCTTCTACATTCCCCTCTACAATTTAATAGGGGTGGAAAAATATTTTTCAAGGAGCAAGTTACAAATATTGAATGCAGCTCTTCTTTATCCTTTTGTTTCATGGTTCATTTTCATCAAAATGTGAAAGCTGGCATGGTACTGAGAAGCTGCAAACTCCCTTTCTTTAAAAGAAATTATTAAATTCACCAGATGATACAGCATTCCTGCCCTCATTGATTTTCTCCTCACTTGATTCAGGTCTAAACAATGTAATACATCTACTTCTTCCATCCTAAAATATTAAAAATAATAAATTATGAAAGTGGCTTGGTTTTATCTTCCATTACAAAGCAGCAGGAACTCAAACTGAAAGAAAACCATTTGTTTTCCACTTTGAGACTTGCTTTTTTATTTACAAACTAATAAAATAAGTTTTTGAATTACTTAAGGGAAAAATCTATTTCCTTATCCATTAACTTCCTTCAGACGCTAGAATTTTCAGCTACTTTCTAGTGACATGTTAAGGAGACTACATTTTACCTATATATAAAAATATTCTATCCTTCTTTGGCCTTTTAGTCTAGGAAAAATACATTTGTTAAAAAGAAGAGTTCAGCAGTACAGCAAACCATCCAGAATACCTGAAAGTATTTCAGGAAACATTCTAATTGAGAAAAATCAGGAACAGGTTGTTTAAATTATTCTCATCTAACCCCCCCCCACCCCGTGCACATTAAACCTACACTCAACTTATGCTGGAGTTAATCAAGAAAAGAACCTTTGCTCTAACAAGGTCTAACTCCTTGTGAGGGTGCCCCCCAAGGGGTACAGCCCTGAGAGCCCAATAAAACCCATTGTCTGCACAAAACCCAGCAGTGCTGTACAAAGAGGTGCAGCAATATTAGCATGGCACACCACCTTAACTGAGGCTATCTCCCAACAGTACCTGCACCATTATTGGTATCCTGGGAAGCAAAACTACCACCAGCTCCAGCAACTCTTTACCATTTCATTGGTGAGTACTGACAGGGCTTCAATAAGTTGTGGGCATGTCTCATTTGTAAAGTACAACTCTATCAATGTGACATCACAGCTAAGTCAAAATGAGTTCTGTCAGGTACTGCTGACAGCACAGCTTAGCAGCTGTCCTTTACATTAAGCAGTCATAAGGCAATACTCACCAACAATCCTGAGCCCAGGAAATTTATTGCAGGACTCCTCTTTTCTAGGTAAGTGCTGTGATCACAGAATCCTGTTCCTATTTTCACAATCTCTTTTCTGGTACAGTTCTTGAACTTTTTCTTCTCATCCTTAGTCTGCTAAGGACGCTTGGTACATAAGGATGCTTGAAGCCATCACTAATTTGGAGATTGCTCAGAGAGAACCTGGCCAGATCTTTCACTTCATCAGCAAAGACTGCAATTATTCAGCCATTAGGGAAAAGACAGGCAGTGTGTTTACCCTCCTTTACCAAATCCCCTAGAATCTATTACTGGATTTAGATGGAAAGATGTTGTTTAAAGGTTAAGCCTCAGTAAAGAGCTTTATGTTCAGATGTGCCAACCTGAGGAAAGACAAATTTTCTATCCCTGCCATGCCAACAAACTTCATTTTATAAATATGAATGTAGAAAGGACCTCTGAGTAAGAACCCAGTCTGTGTCACACAGTTGCCAGAGCAGGTATTAGCATGAATTCAACAATGAAAAAAACAACAAATTATTATTTCCACTTTTAGCAGGCTTGATTTGCTATTTTTTTTTTAAATTAGTCTGACTGTGTCTTATGAGGAAAAAAATAACTGATGCAAATAATCTGAAGCACTATGTTACACTTTTCTTTACTTAGCAAATGCTCTAAAAAACAAGGACACACTATCTGCTATAAACCTGGTACTTCTATATATAAAGTGTTTAAATTCTGCTTGCTTGAGGACATTAGGCTGTTGCAATATATTTTCTCTCTATGCTCAGCAGCACAAGGCCAAGGGCATATAAATCCAAACACTTGAGACAGTCCTGTGGTATTTATTCCACCCTCTAAAGACAATAGCTGAACCTGAACCTTTCACAGAGGTCCTGAGTGATACAGTTCTGCATCATCCTCATCTCTAAAGCATCACAAATGTTAAGTAAATCGACACCTTAGTGATACAGAAAGTGTCTAGTTTCGTTCAACAGAGATATCTCTTGGGTTTTTTAACCTTTCTGGATCTTTCGTAGGAGCTCTTTATCCACTTCAAATTCTCTTGACCCACACCCTACATAACAGAAAGAAATTTGGTTTCTCTGGGGCAAACTGTTTTCACTAAAAACTTTTGACAGAAACACAGACATTTAGAGAAAATTATTGCACATTTTCCCAGGTGACTTGCACAGCAATTTATTTCAATTCCTAGTAATTCCATGCAAGAAGATCCTACACTTGAAAGCAGCCACAGAAGCCCCCACCAGCTATAAACAAGAAGCAAAGTTAGAAAATAAGTCATTTACTTCACCAAATTGATTAAGTAAGTGTCTGCAGATGGAAAGTCCACCTATCACCTAAGCTGTAACCTTAACAGTCAAAAATCTCTTGTCCCAGTTAATAGGAACTTTCAAGTAAAAACAGATGGAGAAATTCAGACCACTTATCTAGTGTAAAATATCATCTCAGCTTACTTTAGATTCCAGTTTTGAAAACTTTGTCGCAGTCTTTAATATTGGTATAGATCAAGACAGTCTAAACAACAGCCGGGAGCATTTCCCTGTGAAAGTAAGACTTTGAGAAATGTGCTTCAGTTTTGCAAACTTAATGATAATCCTTCCATAAAGTACCTCCATTGGCCATAGCTGTAACCTACTTCTTTGGATAAAAATACTTTTCATCTTTTGGGAGTACATCCTATCCAAAGTGAGATATGATCAGACTGAAGCTCCATGAACAATTTTTAACTACAGATACAAGCTGATCCAACAGCTTTACAATATTGCTTCAGGACAAGCGAAGCTAAGTTAAAGTGTTGCTTGTCAAGTCATCATGCCATTATCTAAACATCAGAACAGGACTACTTGTCTTCACAGAAAAGATTAGATGCTGATGAGGAAACAAATACACCCAGAAGAGATGCTTGTAAAATTCATATTTAAGTATGTGAATAGACTGGACTATTTAATCTTCAGTTCCTTTAGGGAATTTAAAGCCATGACTTAATGGGTGAATTCAAAAACAACATCAGTAGGTTAATGACTAAAGCCCAAGAAGAATAAACAATGAAGAAGAGCTGATTAACTTTTCCTCCTTAAATTCTCATCTGAGTCATTTTTTCACTCTATTAAATCTCTTTGGTAAGCCAGATATACAGCTTTGTCTTTCCATACTTAGAAGATGGAGGTTTCTGGAATCAGTCAAGGTCTGAGACACAAATGGATGTTGACTACTGCAGAGCATTATGGTCAAAATCTTGTTCATAGGGAGAGGAAAAAAGCCAACAATTTAACATTAGTATAATAAAACCTAATTTGTCATTATTATTGAACTCTTGAGACTAATCCAAGATTCATTATGAGTACATATGTAATTACTACCAGGAAAACAGAAAAATTCTTTGATTCAAGAAAGTTTTAACAGTAATACAGTTAAAATTATTACAAACAGAATTCTTAGTTGCTTTTCCTGCTACTAAGTTCATGCTTCCTATGGGTTGAAAAGCAAGTGGTGTCATTCTGGTGTTGGCAGTGGAGGATGCTACAGTTACCTATCATCATCTGTCAATGGCTTCTTCTGCCTAAAACTCACTCCAGGTCATTTCTATCCATTTGGTACATTTGTTTTTACACATTGCTGTCTCTTCGTTGGCCAGCAGCAATATAGCACGCTGAATTTAAATAGGTGGTAGGTTTTATGTAGTTGAGATACATTTTATTTGTTCTCTTTGTTACCCCTAAACTCAGTTTTGTCCAGTTCCAAGTCTGCATTTCTTTAGCTGACCATAAGTAATTAATTTCTGAGGGGTCTGCAGTGCCTGCCTGTGTCCCATCTCTAATCATCCCACAGCAGTGCTCCCTACAGTGCACTCCAGACACTTCTAGAGTTTATCCTTCCCCAGACATCTGCTACCATTCCAGGACTGTACTTCTCTACCCTGCATCATTATGTTAGATGAGAAATATCTTGTTTCACATATAATGTTTCCTTGTTACAGATATCTATATTAAACTATCGCCATGCTGTACAATTATATTTTTTTACTAAACAAATTAGCCACAGACACCTGGTCAATTAGAGAAATAGCTGTCACAACTAGTGTACAGCAAAGTACAAGGAGGTCAAGAAAAATTCAGAGAAAGCAAGTCTGACATGTCTCAGTTCTGAAGCCTCCAAATTCAGTGCAGAATTTGTGGCCAGATGCAGCAGAGAAATTGCAGTAGAGTGTGGCAGGGCTGCACAGTGGCAAGAGAGGTTTCTGGCATCTAAACTGGCAGAAGATTCTGATGACAACCCCATTAGCCAAGGTATAAATTGAGCTAGAGAGGTCCCTGGATATTATCTATATTTGTGACAAAAAGGCATTGAAATGACTGCTGCATCCTGATAAATACAAGCTCTTGTAATTAAAAATATTTTGCTTAAATGAAGAACTCAATGAAAGTTATTTTCTTATACAGGTAATGAACTGTGAGGCTTAAAGGAAACAAGAAGTTCTAGAATTCAGTGAAAAAAGGATCCCAGAAAGTTAGCGAGAGAGCATTTATTATTAAAGATCCTTTGATGCAATATTTCTGCTTTAGAAGATGAACCCAAAAGAACACAAACAGCAGCCTTCATTGAAAGAAAACAATTCTCGCAGTGATAGAAGCAGACTAATACAGAGATGAAGATGATTTGAGCATGTTATTTCAAGTGATAATCATTTTATAATGATTTCTGTTCTTTTAAAAGCTGAAATAACATTGAATGTTAAATGAAAAGAAAGTTGAAACATTTCAGAATGTGAGACAAAGTGGTTCACTTCTTTTTCAAATGTCATAGCAGGTACAAATACTCTGATTTCCATTATACTAAAGTTAAAAAATTCAAAAAGAGGCTATCAAGCTGGAACAACCCTGGAAGTATTTAAAAGATATGTAGAGATGGTGCTTATGGACATGGTTTAGTGGTGAAGTTGGCAGTGTTAGGTTAATAATTAGACTAAATTATCTTCAAGGTCTTTTTCAACTTAACCTATTTTATGGTTCTGTCTGATTCTTCTACTGACAAAAGTAAGATGCTCTCACTTTTTAATAGGTGCATCAAAATCAAGACTAGGCAAATTGTAGCCTACTTCATCTTGTGCATCCACAAACATGCATACTATTGCTTTCAGGAGTGAAAATCTTTCAAACCTTACTTTACATGTTTTAAAGAATAAACACATGAATTATCTCTCGGTAGCAGTTGCAAGTTTCTCTGGATTCAGTCTACTCTGATATTTAATATGGTGGCAACATTGGAACAAAAACCTTTTCTTAGGTGAGTTTTCCTCAATGGAACAGTGACTGCCTCATTATTAGAGGAGAGGGATAAAGTCTTACAAGCAAATAATCTGCTATTTCCTCATAAAAATACCTAGGTAGGATACAGCCTACTGAGTTATTCAACAGAATTATGCGTAGGCTGTTTTTCACCTTCTGTTTTCTCCTTTTCATGCATCACCTATTTGCATTTCTTAACATATTAATGTTTGAAGCTGAGACATTTGAGGCTGAAATCATACTTCTTTGGTTCAGTAGCTTCTAGCATATATAGCTGATGCATAAGTGAAATGCATTACATTAAAACATGTGTATTAAGAAATAGCTTTTGTAGATGAAATTTTGCTAGACGTTATTTGCATGAATTGTGCTTTGAAGACAGATCAAAGAGGTCACAAGAGGGAATAGCAGAGACTTTTTTACTTATATGATAAATAAAAGCGTTACACATAAACATGTAGAGAATATTGCCTACTCCATCAAATACAAAACAGTAAGAACAGAGCCCTGGACAGAAATTCAAACCAAATCTGCTCATGCACAGCTATTTCAGTAGGGCATCTGTGGGCATGAAAACTGGCAAAAGATGTAACAGCTATACAGCTCTGCACATTTTTAAAATTTGAGTTCTTTTATGTATTAGGAGGTATCTGTAAAAATATCCCATTATTTTCCTTAAGATCTAAGAGAAATTCCTTTGCCTTTTTTCTTTAATAAAATGAATGGACTAAGCAAGAAAAAAAATGGTTGTTTTGGTAAAATTAAGCAAATGTTATTTAGCCATACTTGACCTCTGTGCTCTTAAACACTCCTGCTTCAGAGAGTGATTTCAAGTGAAATTTTTATTTACTGAACTCGTGAAGAGAGACATCCTTTTTTCGTGGGACACATAAAATTTTCAGGCTCAATATTAGAAAGTACTGCAACCAGTGCCTGACTGGGGCTTTCATCCTAAGATATATCAAATGTTACAAGTCACTAAGATGTGGATTAACTCAATGTTTAAAATTATAATCAAAATCCTTTCCCCAAAGAAAGAAATATTACTAACTTTAAAAAAAAAGGAAAAAGCCAATATGAATTATCGTTGGATCTGTCTTTTAACCGACTTTAAGGGCACAGAAAAATAGCTACTGTTGTAGGAAGAGTCAGAAACATTGCTTTTGATTACTAAAGTTCCTAGCAGCCCTTATCAGAAGAAGTGCAATGTTATCTTCTGCCTACTGCCAATTGTCTCTGCATATTGGTGTCCCATCCAGGAGGACTGGCAAATGTATTTTTAGCACATGTATGTAATTGAACAGCTTTTGTAGGTTTCATTTTCCACATTAAAACTGATTGGAGTGAAAGGAGATGAAGTAATCAGAAAACAAATATATTAAAGCAGATTTTTACAGTAAGCCATTCAAGGGAGTCGAGTATTGCAGTAAGCCATTACTGCAATAATACTGCATTCTTTTTGTGTTGTTTGCTTTGCTTAAATTTGTAATCTGAAAAGTGATTACAACCCCAAGCTGCTATCCTATAGCCAGGTTTCTGGCCATCCTTACTTCTTACCATGGAACTCAGCTCTGTGCCCTTCTTCAATTCCTCTCTTAAAAGTATTGTGCAGCATTTATGAAATTGTAGTCCTAAGTTTCAAGAGAGAGATGCCACTAACTTTTAAAAGAAACATTATAGGAGACACCATGTCGTATTTGTTTTCTTCCTCATACACATGAGCTTCCAGAGAAAATATAATCAACAATCAGGAAAACAAATTCTATTTTAAATATGTAAAACACTAAGATTTTGGGATTTCTCACATGCCAGAAAAAATACCTTAGTTATCCAAAGAATCTTAGTTTAGTTTTATCAAACCACACTCCAAATAAAAAATTAAAATCCATAGGTTATATTTATATATCTCTCAATGGCAAAAAGCAATTTCCATTTCAATTGCCCAAGAAGAGACTTAGAGCTGATTTGGTCAGCATGTTGAAGTACTTTATTCAGTAGGGACGAGATTTCTGAAGAAATGATAAGGTCTAAAGGCCAGAAATAAACTAAACAAATTAGAGTGAAAATGAATTAATGGCGGCAATAATGAACAATGAGAACAGTTTATCTAAAGATGTACTTGAACTGTTCATCATCACAGACTTCAAATTGAGAGGCTCATTTTCCTTGGCCAGAAGTTAAGAGCAGGTTGTGAGAATTATTGCAAAACTCTGAGGCCTGGGTTGTGGAAGAGGTCAATGAGCATCATTATATTGGTTTCTCCTGAAAACAATCTCTCTACACTTTAATTAAAGCTAAAGGATATGCCTTCCAGGAACATGCCTTGATAGCTGTGCTACTGAAACACATTAAGTGTCCACATTCCTCAGGAAGTGTGACAACTATAACTCTCCTTAAAGATCAGTGTGTGGGGAAGAAAAGAGTTCAAAAGGAGCAAGCTCCAGATCCACATGGGAATTTTTAACCCCCACAGCATGTCCATATAACTACTTTCTTAGAAAAACAAGTCATTACTTCCTAATACAAGAAAGCACAAAACCCCCAAAAGAAAAGAAACAACAATGTCAGAAGTGGCAGCCATTTTCCAAGATCTACTGGAAAAAAACAGAATGCACTGGACATACCAATAAATTTCAAAAGATGTACAAACCAAGAAACCTTCTGGCACTGTGGAACCCATCAATTTGTGACTGTTCCAGTGCAGGCTGAACAACACTGCTAAAAACTTCAGAGAAAAATCTATTCTTGACAATAACAACCACATCCAATTAACTTGATTCTAACTTAAGAGACACATCGGCTTAGACGTTAAACTTTTTAAACATTTTCAAAACTCAAATTCTCTTAAGTTGTTTGTAAATTCTTTTGTTTCTGTGCATGACCTTTATTTTTAAATTATTTTTGCTGTGATTGCACAATGACAACAGGATAGCAATATTTTTTCCATTGGCTAAAAGGTTTTAATGGATAAGATTTCAAGAAGCTGGAGAGAGGCATAATTTTAATATTAGATCTTTTCAGCTATTTATGCTCTTGCAAATTTCAGCAGCGTATAAATAAATCTCACTTAATGCAGTAAGTATGTATGAAAAAGTATTTACTAAAGTCCTCTTTATGTAGCTGTCTTTTCCATCAACTGAATAGCTTTGGTAATGCATCAGCAACACCACCTTGAAAAGCAGCTGGGGGGTTTTAATGACCAATATTGATTTTATTTGTAATCTATCATTCTGCAAACACACAAGCTCATTGTTCAAGAGCTCTTATAGTCCCAAAAGAGGGTCCCACACCAGCACACACAGTGCTTGAACTTGCTCTTGGACACAGTGAGAATGCCCCATGCTTGCAGACACTGTTTTAACTGAATTCAGAAGAAACCCATTCACGAGCATGAATATAACACATGCTGTGCTGTTGTTTAGTGAAACACAGAGGGATAGAATAGACTAGAACTATTTCAGTTGGAAGGGACCTGCAGTGGTCATCTAGTCCTACTGCCTGAACTCTTCAGGGATGACCAAAAGTGAAAGCAGATTATTATGGTCACTATCCAAATGCTGTTTAAACACAGAGAGAATTGTTGGGCATTGACAGCCTCTCTAGAAAGCCTGTTGCCATGTTTGACCACCCTCTCCATAAAGAAACACTTTCTAATGTCCACTCCAAACCTCTGCTGGTGAAGTTTTGAGTCATTCCCAGGTATCCTGCCACTGAGCACCAGGGAGAAGAGTCCAGAACCTCCCTCTCCAGGTCCCCTCCTCAGGAAGTTCGGGAGAACAATGAGGTCACCCCTCAGACTCCTTCTCTTCAAACTAAGACAAACCCAGAGTGCTCAGCTGCTCCTCACAGGACAGGCTTCCAACCCATTCTCCAGCTCACTTGTCCTCCTCTAGAGGCATTCAAGAACCTTCACAGCCTTCTTAAACTGCACGCAGCACTCACCTACCCTGGATAATCACCAGTTCTGAGCAGATGCTGCTGCTGCGATCCTTCCAGCCCAGGATGCCACTTGCCCTCATGGCAGCCAGGGGCTGATGTCCCACACTGAGCTGCCTGCAGCTTCCCCGTGGTGACACCTCCGAAGGAAGAAGCCTTTTCAGTAGCTCCCCTGCCATACTGAGATGATCTGAACTGACAGGTTTGTGGTTACATGTATAAAAAGATTACAGCTTTTAAACAGGGGCATGGGAATTGTCTTTATCAATGGCATTAGCATCACGGACAAATATGTTTGGTCTTAGCCCATTCTAAACAGATTTTGATTGGCTGTTTACACTCCAAGCATCATATAAATACTGCAAGCATGCCACAGATTTCTATCAATAATACTCTCAGCCAAATTCTACACATTGGTAAGCATCTTTGGTGGAAAGACCAATAAAAATGTTGTCTTTTAAAGAAATTTAAAATATTAATCTGCATCTGTAATAATCAAAAAACATTAAAAATGACAGATATGCAGTATGATGAAGTCCCAATGTCCTATTTATTAACAGATAGGCATTCATTTGGAATTTGTTTTGCTAACTTGATCCTTATGTTAAGTATAAATTCATTTTTCCCTAATTCATTAATTGCACAATTAATTTTGTGTTTATCATTTGAGTTTACTTTCCACCTCCAAAAATATCTAAGGTACACAGTAAAAAAGTCCATGTTCATTTATAACATTCTTCTACCATAGTGTCAAGAAAATGGTATCTATTTAAATTGGTATTAGTAATGACAGGCACCTGAATATTATCTTGAAATTTTAAATAAGTATAATAGTAAGGTTGTGATATTAGATGTGATATTAAGGTTTTCAAAAACATTTGTCTGCTTGCTTCCCACTGAATATAAAAAATTAAAACATAAAGTCAAGTCACTTTAGCTAGCATGTTTGACTGCTGAGAACAAAGGCCAGTCAGAGTCTGAAATAAAATGTGATTATTACTTCTGAACAGTGATTATAACATCCAAAATCAGAATTATAACTGCAAAAGTCACAAGTGTGCCTTTGAGGTTGCAAAGTAGGCAAATGACACACATTTATGCATTATAGCACACTTTTACTGCTCATGAAGAATAGTATTCCATTGGGCTAAACACCGTGGTGCTCAGCTCAGATTCAACAAGTAATTATACACAGCTTTAGTTTTCAGATGATGATATCAAACACATATTACATGTTTTCCTAAGGGAAGTTCTTAGTAGCTAACATGTTTGGGCTTTCCCCATTTATTTATTATTGACTAAATAGCTTA
The DNA here is from genome assembly GCF_901933205.1 of Camarhynchus parvulus. Lineage (NCBI taxonomy): Eukaryota > Metazoa > Chordata > Aves > Passeriformes > Thraupidae > Camarhynchus > Camarhynchus parvulus. Next base: position 50,155,457 of record NC_044574.1, on the reverse strand, counting down.
ATTCTGTTCAATGCAAAAATAAAAGAAAATAAAAAGGAGACCCTATAGAAGTCTTCTGTGTGGCTCTTGAGTTCAAAGCAAATTTTCCAGCTGAGTTATGAAGTCCTGGAATGAATTTCCAATGAAAATGCTAACAGTTCTTTAGCTACAGTTGTGCTAGCGGGTGTTGCTAAAACAAATAGAAAACCCTGTGAGTGGCAGCAAAGCAGCCCATCATTAGAGGCACTTTTCTAGAACCCTTTTATTACATCTGGGTGATGATAATCTTCCCACCAGTGGGCATGCTGAGTTTTGGCACATATCAAGCTTGTCAGAATCATTTTACACATTCCAAACAGCAGGCAGAGTAGACAATAACAAAAAAGAAAAGAAACTTTCTCAACATGGTGTGTGTCTTTGTTCTCAGGAGCTGCTATTGCCTTTTGATGGGGCAAACAAAGAACCATTTAACCAAACCACTATGCCTATTAGAGCCATTGACTCCAGTTCCAGAGGGGATACCAGGGGTTCTGGTCCACCCTCAGCTCTGACAGAAGAGGGCAGAAGCAGGTCTTTGTGTAAAAGTGGAAAACAGCTTTAAGACATTTTTCTTTCCAACTAAATTCCCAGTAGGATCTTGCTGTTTCCAGACCCTAAACCGGTCAGCTACAGCAATGTCCCCAGACAGCTCTTAGCAAAAACCAAGTTCATCCTATTATTAGGATATAGATGTGTATAAATTCAGTCTTGTAGAGGAAGACAGCACAGGACACAGTTACTCTGAGTCACCCACACAGATCATCCTTTTCAGCAAAACTAGAAGTTGCCACTCTCAGTGTAAAGATAAGGAAAACTGTTACCCAGTTTTCCCAGTTTTACCCAGAGCAGCCAAAACGTGACATTTTAAAACACTTAAACATTGTATCACAGCTGAAAGAGACAAGAAGATAACGCGAGGCAATCATGGGAACTGTTAGCTGATCCAGCAAAAACCCAAAAAGGCTGCTCACGGTTAAATGTATGCATTTAAAAGAGGTAAAAAAGAGGTATTGCAAGGGTTGGATCAAACTAGAGGCAAAATCAAGAATGACACTCAACTTTACTGAGCATGTTTCCAAGCAGAGCTGATGCATAGCTCTGTGCTACCTCACTTTTTTGGGTGATGTTAAGGACACAACGTCAGACTGCAAGCAATAATGAGATTGTTCACCCATGGAACAGGAGGAGAGAAAGCCAAGGTGAAACCTGACCTGCAGAACTTCCATCACCTGTTCTTAAATTAAGTTTAGCATATTCGCTCTGGAAATGTCTGAGAAACGAGCAATATAGGCCCTCAAAACACTACTGTCAATCACATTCAATTTTTCAAAATGTAACTAATCAACAGGTATTTGGAACAAAAGAACACACACACCAAAAAAGTCTGTGTGTCATGGGTGCCACATCCATGAAGAGCATCTTGCATCTAGAAACTATGCAGAGTTCTCCTTCATTTTGCAAAATGATCCCCTAGACAGTGACTTCCTCATATTGAAATATACATTATTCATAATGGCTAATTGATGCAAAAGTCAATATGAAGTGAGAATCTGGCTTCAAAATTTGGACGTATATGTGAAATATGTGAATTCATTCACTGTGTTTCCTGAATTAATATCCCCTGAGGTATGTAACTGGTTTCTGTTCTAGAATTTAACTAAAAAAAGTTGCAACAATTGGCAGAACTGGATATTTACTCATTTCCTTATCGTACAAAACTCAGTATGGATTATTTCTTTCAAATGTGGCATCACATTACAGGGGTTTTTTTGCTGTTCTTCATTCACACACATTGGTGATGTGAATTTTTCATTAACAATGTCGGCCCAGACACTAAACTTTTTAAATGCCAATATACCTTCAGGCCTTTGCATTCTGTTTTGCAGATGGCCGTATGTGGAGGAAGCTTAAATTCCACAACCCTGAGCCTGCCATGATCCTTTCTGAAATATTATCATGAAATGTATAACTTAAGCATTTGCATTAAGATAATATTTCCTCCTCTCAAAGCATTTTTTTTTCTCAACTCCATACATCCAAGCCCACTTTTGTTGGCACTTTTCTTCCAGGCTTTCTGCTCACTTTTAAGAAATAATGGGAGGAAGAAAAGAGAAAAAAAAAGAAAGAAAGCCGCTAGATTAAGTCTTCTAAAACTTCTCCCAGCTGTATACATTGCTTCTGTTTTATATATGAAGACTTAGCTTGGAGCAAGTTTCTCATGCTAATTTATTAATCCTTGAAATACAGGGTTTCGAACAGAATGCTAATATAACTAACTATAGATATGCTTGCAGGCACTGCTATAATGAAAGAAATAATTACATCAATAAAATTATATTAGTTTGACATTAACAATTTGCCCAAGAAAACAATTCCAAATGACTAACAAGCACTATAAATATGACTGCTGTCATAAATCAAAGCTATCCACGACCCGAGTTCATGCAGCTCCTTGGAAAAAGATAAAAAGAAAGTATCATTAGCAATATTAGGAATTTCATTAAGTACACAATTATAAACTTCGTCTAGCTCTGAAAACTTAATCAACCATCATGCTTGTAAGAGTAAAAGCAAAAAGAATCCCAAAAAACCAAAAAGCAATACAATTTTTCTAATGATAACATACTATGTTATAAATATATTATCTACATAATAAATATTTTCTATATAATAACAATCATAATAGTTCTAATATTTTTGATGGTAGTCATTTTTTGAACATAGGAAATTATAGCAGCATTATTAGCTTTGTGGAAGCATTCCATCTACACATTACAACATCTGGTTTCTCACATCAACTAATACAATTTTTTGTGATAGCAGTTTTCTGTTTCTTAAAGATATTTTTCTCTTCATATTCTTTAAGGGATAGCAAAACATATTTGAAAAACCTTGAGTAAATTTATTATATGAAAATTTTTGTAAAATCAGAAATACAGATTAAAAAAATAAGAGTTCACAGATTCTTCTGTCCACACCCATTAAAGACTGCCTTCTACATTGATGTAGGATTTTCTTTTATTAGTCTGGTTTAAACCAGAAGCAAAACTCTTAGAGCTAAATCCACACTATCTCATCTGTTAATTTGGTAGAGCATGTCCCAGGAATAGGAATATAGAAAATTCCTTATATATTTAGAAACTCATTTGCTGAATATAAGCTTGTGAACAAGTCTCAGCATGGGTTAAATGGCTGCCTTTCCTCAAAAAAGACAAGGCTACTTATAAGCTAGTGAGCTAAGACAGCATTTCTTTTTCAGCTTGACCTAAGAAAGCAAACACCACCACACTGGAAAAAAAAAATTAGTAAATATAATAAATCTCAAATCAAAAGCCAAATACATTTCCATAAATACTTGTATAGCCAGTAATCCCTGCCAAGGTAGGAGGATATTTTGTTGAGCGAAGAGGACAGTTTCTGTTGGAAATATGACAACATTCTGTGGACACCAAACAATTTACAATATTTCTCTTGGAGTATTCCCAAATGTGCTGTATTGATGAGATGATGAGTTGCTATAAGGTAAAGCCTGAAAACATAATTGAATTCAAAAGTATTTCTGAAGGACTCAATATTTTCCAAGCAGTTACTAGAATAGAAGCACAATGAGTTTTTCATAATCTGGCCCTTTTGTTATGGATTGCTCTCGATTCCAGGGCACTTAATTTGTGTAATGCGTAGTGATGATCTATGATCGCAGCATCATCTCAAGCAGAACTAGTGAACTCTTTCTTTTTTCATTTTAAGTGCATCCAGAGGGAAACATATAAGCAAAATAAAGAGCTTTAGTATGCAAAGTATGTTGCTACAGTAAATTGATGTGTTAAATTATATTGACAATTCTCCTCACCCTGATAAATATCTTCCTGACCTACACCACTATTACGTAACAGAGCATTGCCATGCACAGCCACTAACACAGCTGTTTAACCTGAACATTACCTTCTTCTCTTGCAAGTACATCAAATTTTCTGCCAGTACAAGCATAGCAGAGCTTGAACCAGAAAGACCAATGTCTTGAGGCAGTAGACAACTATATCCTCTTGAAAAGCTCAAAGGACAAGTTCAAGAAAGAGAAAAATTTCAAAACAGGTCTTATGTCAGGTAATCATTTACAGCACTGTCATACTAATGGCTACAGAAATGCAGGGGAGCAGTGACAATAGGTGCATCCATCTTGCTACAATGCTGGAAGAGCTCCACCTGTATCCCCCTGCACTTTGTCTCCCGCTGTCCCCTGACAAGTGCATCCCATGACAGTGTATCTGATAGTGGGGACATTACCAATCTGTCATCCCTTCTTCCTGAAAGGCACCTTGACGGCAAATAATGACTAAAGGAGAGCAACAAACTACCTCTGGCCTCCAGCCATATACAGGTTTCTTTGTTACGATGCTAAATTCAGAGACAACTACTGAATGGCTCTAAGGAAAAGATAAAGCACCTTAAAACTCATTTTTGCCAGCTATGTAGGTGTGTATATATATATATATATATATATATATATATATTTCTAAATGTATATAAAATGCATTTGCACTTCCACAATAGTTTTGTAAATATTTGCAAACTTAAGCTCTCGTGGAAGTTCACAGGAGCAGGATGACTCTTGTTGATAATGACCCTCATAATTAATATGGCCAAAAATTACTGTGACAAAAAGGAGGTACCCTACATTCTTTTAAATTTCATGGTGCTCATGGGACTGCTACATTTAAAAGCTATTCATACCTGTTTTCTGCCAAAGCCTGTAAGCAGATTTTCAGGATTGTGTCATTTCACTTAGTCAGCATCTAAAATGAAGCAGAATCATGAAAGCTTTCCGTTCTCATGTGACATCCCGGTCCAAAAATACTGAAACAAAACAACAAAATCTACCTCAGGCTGAAAACACTTTAAAAGAGTCACAATCAGCTGAAAAATCTGGGTCTTAATCCTTTTTTCTTTGATAAGAAAAGAGGCAACAATACCTCCACCCATACTCTTTTTTTTTACAAGGCCATTGTTAAGTTTTCCTGTAATTTTGAGACATCTTTGCAGCAATTATTGCAATGTGAGTGATATGATAAATTTTTACAAGATTTGGAAAATTTACTCCTCCTATCTTTGTGGGTTTGTTGTTTTTTTTTAACAATATGTCTTTTGTTGTGCTTTTGCAATCCCATAAAATTTTACAGATAAGTTATTTATTACAGCAAAGTTTAGCTTGGAGATTTCTATTGGTATGAGCTTTACAAAGGGAGATGAGATGAGGGAGAATGTTCATTGCCATGATAGTGTATTTTCCCCATAATGATAATAATAATCTATCCCATCTGTCTAAATCTAATCTAATAGTGTTTATGAGTGGTTGAAGGCGTATTTTAATTAAGTCTTTTAGTTGCATTGGTATATATTTTAGTCCCTTCAGGGATCATTTACATTTCCAATTTTCAATATAGGGTATTTAACCACTACATGATGTGGGAAGCAACCTGAGCTTGAAGCAGTTAATTTTGCATCAGGATGTGGATCTATAAGCCAATTAAAACAAACATTTCTGGAAGAACAGAGGTTCATTGTTCATACCTCAGAAGATGTTTTAACCTGCCAAGAGTCAAATAGCCAAGGTAAAATGTGAACAAGTAGTGCATCTTTATGCTGTTACCATTTTAACAGGGAAATTACTTCATAGAGCTGTATTTTGTAAAAAATGGGTTTTTAAACAAATAATTTTCTTTTCTAAATTGAAGCTCCTTAAGTAAAACATACTGTCATCATGTTTCTCATACTGCTTGTAAACTTCAGCTATAATCCTAACTGGATAGGCTGTATTCTAACAATTCAGATCAAATATACCAGATTAAACTACATGAAAGCCAGGCAGTTACTTTAAAAATAAGAGTTTTAGCTTTAGAAGGAAATTCCTAATCTCTAGATAGCCTAGGCCAATGTGTAGATAAAAAGCACATTGAGGGCACTCTCAAAACTGAGATGACATTTCTCATGTCCAACCTGCTCACTCAAGCTTACAATGAATCTTTACATTTGCACTTGCATCAATGGTAGCAATTTAAGCGCTGCTGACTCTTTGGGTCACAAATTACCTCCATAAGGACATATGTACAGGTTGTCCAACTTCCACATTTTAAAAGGGACAGTGATTACAGATGCAAAGAACTCAGGCTTAGGTCTTATACTTGTACACAGGGAAATCCCTATTGAAGTAACCTAAGCTTTATTCACATGTAGGCACTCCCCTCATTCCACGCAAAACCATAAACCTACTCTTCAGCCTTTCATTTTTGTCAGTCCTAATGTTTAGTTTGGTGTGTGCATGTATATGCATACAAAAAGTACCATAAATGTGTACATATATATTTTTAATTTTAATCATATTGAAGGTCCCACCATCTATGGAGATAGGAGTAGCTTACAAGTTTTCTATTAAAAATAATATCCTACTGAAATCACTCAGGAACAGAGAGTGTGACCATCTAATCTTATCTTACCTGTGCAATTATAAGTTGGATGTCACTACACTGGTTCTGCAGTCAGTAGAGTCACTTGTGCCACTGCAAAGAATGCCTCATACCAGTGAAATAAATGCAAATATGGAATAGATTTGCCTCTTAGATACTGCTACATCTCTGCTGACTATATAGAAAGTCTTTGAAATCAAACAGGGAAGTCAAGTTGGATGGAACAGTCAAGGCTTTATTGCCTTTGGAAGGAATGATGGATGTATGGAAAAGGTAATACAGCTCTTCTTTTGAAATCCATAGGAACTTTTTTGTGGACCTCTGAAAGAGTCAGATATCTCCCTTCCACTGTTACTATATTTCCTAATGTCCTTTCATATGCCTGTTTACGTATGCTTGACACAGTTAACATGCAAAGAACATGCAAAACATGGAAAATTTGTGCTATACATTCAGCCAAATAAAGTAGTAAAGCACAGATTCAGTGACAGCTAAATGCTTTCTTTCAAGCTGTTTTCATTTGCTTGTCTTGCTGCCCTCACTTTAATGCATAGAATATGATGTCATAAAACAACATCTGATTAGTGTGCAAGTGCAAAAATTATTCTAAAATAAAAGGTTTTGCTTCTAGTCCCTTGTTCTACCAGAGAAATAGATGGATCTCTTTCCTTCGGGCTTTCTTGTTTTGTTTTGGATTTTTTAAGGCTCTGAAAATAACCTGAGAATTGGAGACTGTAAATGCTGCTACTTCAGCATTAGATATCCTGGGCCAGCAAGGTTAAAACAGTTTAAAAATTCACAGACAAAAAGATAAAAGAGGGACAAAGTAACAAGTTCTCTAATTGTATCAGGTGTTGGTTTTACTACTAGAATATTTTGAGGATGCCAAATCATGGACGTAGGAGAACCAGTGGACACTTTTATCTAGATCTTGCAAAAGCTTTTAATGAGATAATTAGAAAATATAATGAGACTTGAATCTTTTTATGAGATTATGAGGAAAGCCAGTGCACAGGGGTAAGTGTTAGCACTGATGGACTGGACACTGACAAAAATGCTCAGAATTATTAACAGTCTTTATTAATTTTTGAGGGCCCTCAAAATGTTCATACAAGGATTCTTACTAATGCTCATGTTTGGAATTCTGCAGTCACAAGACCAGACAAAATAAACCAGTGGATCACCACAGCAGTTCTGACAATACAAAACATCAGAAAGTCAAAGGCTATATTGTATTAAATAGTATTATAGCATCTGGTAATTTAATATGCAGCAGACTAATGATTTCCTCTTAGAACTGTATATGCAAAGATTTACTACAACAAGAGAAAAAAAAACAAACAAGGTTCAATAATTAATGACTAAGACAGCATATTTATTATTCTACTGTATAACCACCCCACTACAAAACCAGGGGGAGCCACCTATTTTCCAAAGTAATGCTTTTCATTTGACTAGGGATGTATTCTAAACAACTAGCCAACTAGAGGTTACTTTAAAAAAAAAGGACCTGAAGAATGGGATTTCTTACCAAGATAGTTTAAAACATAAATAGTTCAATGTGTTAAATGACTGGACAAAGTGACAAGGCTTTTATTGTTTTTTAATAACTCTACTGTTTTCTTAGGAGATGATGCAGAACCAGCTATAGTTATGAGACCAATTTAATTAGAGAAAACAACAAATGATGATTTGATTATAATACTATTGTGGTTGATTTTGTTCCATTTATAAATTACAGTATCATTTCAGCAGAGGAATCCTCCAGGATTGTTACAGCCTGTGCTTTTTCCATAAAAAAAAATATAGTGGGAAAATGCAATAATTAAGTATTCCAAAACAAACAAAAAAAACCAAACAAAACCCTTCAACTCTACTTTGCAAATATCTCTCCAGAACCCTGATGACACTGTTTCTCTCCTGTATTGTTATATTCTGGATTAGAAACCAAGTGAAGTTTTTATAAGGGTTTCCTTATCACCTCACCAAAAGCAACAGTTGCATGTCCCAATGCAACACATGAATAAAGCACCAATTAGCAAAGCAGGCCTTCCCCTGCTTTTGCAGTAGCAGATCTATGAAAGTCTTGCTATGATAGTCTCAACCCTGAAAATTAGGCACAATTGTCTGAAGCTAGTGCTGGAAGTGGTTAATGCTGTGGAGACAGATGTCCAGAAACATTTCCAAGCACAACTTGCCAATAGCACGTGGCCTAAAACACTAGATAAAATTTATGACCACACTCTGCAGAAGGAGAAATTCTGGACTGTTTTATTTCAAATTTTTCAGCACTACTGACACACAAAACCAGAAGAATTTCAGAGAAAGGCAGCAAGGTTGACCCAAGGTGTGCAACAATTATCGCTAAACATTCTAGGACTCTTCTCCATAAGGAGGGAAAGGAAGGAAGGAAAGGAATAAGGGGGAAAATAATCAACTGGGGCCACTGGTATAATAGTTATATAGAATCATGAGAGGCATGCAGAGACTGGGTATTATTGACTTATTGCTTCTTCCAACAAAGGGCCTGAGGAGTAGCAACTGGAGCTAAGGAATTTGAAAGCTATTAAAGGAGGGAATTGTTCATATAACATCATTATTCATTATGTTCATATAACAAGCTGCAGAACCCCCTTCTGCCAGATTGCTGTAGCTGAAAGAAGTTCACACAGGTTCCAAAGCAAGGAGCCCAAGGTAGGAGAAAAAATACATCAAAATATATGTTGAATCTCCTTGAGATGTAAATTATTAGAGAGATTAGGAGATTCATACAAGTACTGCTCTTTATTTGTCCCAATTTTGCATGCTTCCTTAGATTACCTGCTTTTAAATGCTGCTGGAGAGGGGATTCTGAGCTACAAACCTTCGGCCTAACCCAGCACAACTATTCTTAGAGGGCATATCAAAGTGCAGATATTAGCAAAAGTTCATTGTAATTTCAGTTTCATGAATAGCACAACACATGGACTCTCAGGTGGTTTGTATGATCTGCCAGTCGTGTTATTTTCCTCACTCTAAGCAACCAACCCATGTACTCATATTTAAAGTCTGGATGCAGAACAATATCATCAGTTATATTGTTATAATCCTTACTGAAACTAATTTGAAGTGAAAATCAATGGTCCATAGCGCCATGATTAAGTAATTTCCATAAAAAGGCAAAAAAAAAAATCACAGACCTTCACTGCAGCAGTACAAAATCTAAAATGCCACCAGTTCAAGCAGTTTATCTGTTGTGGAAACAAAAGTTTTCAAAATATACTTTCTGATAGCTGCAGATAACTTTGTAATGCCATTATGCAGGCCTTCAAACTTGAACTGAAGCCTTTCACCCAAGTGCTGCAGAAAAATGTATTACAGATAAGTTTTCTGTCCCCTTCTGGTTCAGTCTGGAGCAGAATTATAGCACACTACTGAGAGATAAACCACATAGTTTATGGCTCCAATGAGATGAAAATAATGCACTAGAATCAGATTTAATATACCTCACTATTTAATCAAATTGCATGCATTTGGAAGGAAAATTATTGCTCTCCAGAAGTATTCTTATGAGCTGCTACCAAGGGCTGGCCCAATGGTAAGCATCACTAGAATAATTACATTCAGGCTTGTCAAGCAGATTCAATTGTATTATTTACAAGTATCATGTAAAATAGGCAATAATGGGAAAAGAGTGCACGCAATACAGTTTTGCTATTTTGTTTGGGGTATTTCTGGTTGCTTTCTTTAAACACAACTTGAAAAATCTAAACACCTATAAATATGTTTTCTTTCAGAAGTGATTCATGAACAGAAATTTATTCATTAAGGACACTATACAAACACATACATTTCTTCCAAAAGGATAAAAAATCTTGTGTACACTATCAAATCAAGGGGAAATTCTAACTATGGTACTTCCATTGAGGCAAACTATCAACCTCCTATAAACTTAGTTAATTATTCTTCCCTTAAAGGAGGGAAAACTCACACCAACTTTTCCCCCCACCACCTTTAAATAAAAGGAAAGCACTCTTTGTTCTCAAAACACAAACACACGCAAAGTGATTTAATTACTGCTGCTGGTTAGTTCCCTAAATGGTATGAATGCTGCTGTGTAAATTTTAAGAGTCCTCTGATTGGTAGAAAGAGGATTAATGGTTTCTATGGGGCATAATTAGGATAAATATATTCTTCCCTCAGGTCAACAAAAATAATACCAAACTTCCAAGAGGAACTGCCCCATGTTCCTTCTTTTAAAAATAGATACTTCTACTTTATTTGCTTACTTTTATAAAACAGCATCACCTTCTTGTGACAAGACCACCTTTTAAATGCTCAGAAAAGAAAATCCTCCTATTCCAATAGTACTTAATATGTTCCTCTGCCTCAGATTATTGACTTATAAAATTACAAGGTGAAAGGTTAGGAAACTATTGACCAAATTTCAAGGAGGAACTTGAATTCTGCTTTATTCTTTGCATTCTTTTACATCTGTATTGCAATTTCTACAGCTGTCACTTCAGTAATTGTCTATAGCATCTGAAACAAACAATGAAACAAAAAATGAAAAATGACTGGTTTTGGTTTACACTACAACACATCATCACATTTCCTCCTAGTCAGTGGTGCTGACCAATCAGTGCAGAAGAATCAAGCAGAACATCTTGATGAACTTCACTAGATTGGTAAATAACATACACACGAAGGCAAATCATTCAGTAACTTAGACATAGGAACTACTTCATTTAAATTGCCATAAAAAGTTATGAAAGCTATTTCTAATGAAAGATAAAATGTTTACAAATTGTGATTAAAAATTGTTGAAATATGTGTGCATTCTGTAACCATTTATTTTTATGTGGCAAGGGGAGCATCAATCAGATTAAAAACTAAAATCAGAAGCAAATCAGTTTTGTTTGCTATCTTCAAAGAAGTTTAAAACACAAACGTCCAGTTAGAATAAAATATAGCTTTGCTGAAGTCAGCAGCACTACAGAACTAGTTGAAGTTCAAAAGCCACTCATTACATTCTGTCCAGCACTCTTCAAAGGAAATGAAAATTTGTGTTTTCCTGATTATGTTCTTTTCCATCAGCAGAAAACCATTGAGTATCTGAAAAATAATATTTATCCATTGTATACTAGGAAAATGCTGGAATACACAAAATGCCTGTCCTGCCTGGAACCCAGTACGATCAAAGACATTAAATAGATCACCCCATTCAGCATTGTCATTTACCCTACAATTCATCCCCTAGATGCTTATTGCTGCACCACATAAACAAATTTCTTTTCCTTAAATAAACAGAAACATTCTGCTTCTTAGCAGTTTACATGAGTTTTTCCTCTTAAATTAACGGAGCAGTCCTCAGTTAAGGAGCTGCTACACTCACTGTCTGTCTGCCTTAAATGCCACTTGTGCAAAACCAGCAAGAACCTGAGTCTGTGGGTACACGGGACAATGCAAAGCCCTGCAGAGAGAAAGTACAAGCCGGGAAAGGAGGAGGGCACCAAGGTAAGTGTGACTTTCAAGACCAAGCACTGGTGAACATACACAAAAAAATATCCATGTGAAGCCACTCTAAAAAGCCTAAAATGTCCATTGGAATCACAAATCACCTGCTTATTATTAAACCCACAAGCAAAGGAGTAGTTATAGTGTGCCTGAACTGCAAAGAGTATGTCAGTGAGGTTACAAATATATCATAATTTCTCCTTGTCTGATAGCTGAACAATAGCCCTTTTCACAGGCCCTTTTTCTCTTCAGATCTACTTTATTGTAGGTACTCTGCTGCCTTGCAGCCTCTGAGAAATATTAAATATGTTTATGATAACACCTGGATAAATTTTGAGTCATACCAACCTTTTCTAATTCAAATACTGTGTTGCTTTGCATAATTGCAAACTGCTTCATGCTACGTTACCAAGCGACTGTTTCTATCTTTAATGTGGAACTGGTATTTTTTTCTTATACTGTGTAGTTAATGAAGGACAGAAGCTTCATGATTAATTTTACCATAAAAGTAGGAGATGACTACACAAGGATGACTAGATAGGAAATCGTCCCTTTATAATTGTCAATTTGTCAGTATCAATCTGGAATTTCACTGTTAATTTATTTTCCATTTTATTCTCAGATCTACACCCAAGCCCAGGCATGTAACACTTATCTTCTCAGTGATCTTTATCTTGTGTGTTTGTAGAGCAATTTGCACAACAGAGCCTTGGTCAGGGCTCCCAGGCACTGCTGGGATAAAAATTAAGTGACTGTTTTCCCCAGACAGTGCCAGGAAATGACTGCATGAAGAGTTCCGTTTAAAAATGAAGTCTATTAGAAAAGGATCAGAAGCCCATTTTTTAGTCACTGTGTGTCAGGATCATGGTTAATCTAAATAGAAAGAAAAATATAGACCATCTTATGATCAAGATCTGCTTAGGTCCACAGAACATGAACACATTTTCTAGTGAACAAGTTTTGAATATCATTCATCCATGTTTTGGTACCTGACAAGTATTCTGCTCTTATAACTTTTCTTGACCTTACTTTACAACCTAAAACAAGCAAACCAACCCACAAAACACAAGAACAAACCACCTTTTCCAAAGCCTGCAGTTAAGTTTTAATTCTATAAAAACATTTTCATTGCCTACTTTAATTTGTAACTTTATTATTTTTAATCCACTCCCACCGTTTGAATAATTTAAAAAGACAGAATTTGACATGCTATTTGACATAATCTTTTTTCTATTCTTATATTACACCTGTTTAAAAACATTAAGCATTTCCAGTACTACACGGTTTTTTATCATAAAATATATTCTAAATTATGTTGTGACTCACATGACACAGGTCCAAGACTTGCATAGCTTATCAAGCATAACTTCTGAGCTGAATTATGTCAAAAGTATCTTCCATTTATTTATGAAAATGCCACACTTTAATCACAGGTCAATGAAGAATAAAAACTTCTCATTAGTAATTAAATACCTATGAAAAATATGCCTGCATTATGATTGGTATGTAATGGAAAAAATCAGAAAAGTGGGTGATCCTTATAATTATATCATTTCCAGCCCTATGGTAGCTGACTCTCCATGAAATGTCAACCAATGCTACGAGGCAAAAAAAAAAGCAGAGAACATAAGGAATGGGTAATTTCAAATGAAAAATCTGTGTTTCTCGTTTCACACTCTGAGCATTCTAATACATTAGAAGAGGTCCGTCAAATTATTACTTTTGCAAATAATAGACTTAAAATATAAACTAGCTCAGAAGCATGAATTTTTCTTTGCAACAAGACCAGAATTTGTTTTCCACATATTCTTCACTTGTTCAACTACATTGCTGGTAGCTACTTTTACAACATTTTATACAAATACTTTTTATACCAAAATCTGCTTTGAATGAATTCTGAGGCAGAAAAAAGTGTATTAGAGGACATACAGTCAAGTGCAATATCATAGGGGAGTTTTGAAAAGTGGTGTTTCAGATATATTCTCATCTTCCTTTCCCCAAACCCTGATGCAGCAGCAAGAAATGTGAAAATGAATGTATAATGGAGATAATATATTCACATTTAACAGGCAGGAGGTTTATTCTTCTAATACTTCTGTCAGTGATGTATTGGATAAAAACAAGATTCAAAATAACGAAGACTTCTTACCAACTAATCGATATTTTAAAAAAACATGAAGTAGAATATTGCATAGGAACATATACAAAACCTTACTGAACTAGCATGATCTAATTTTTCTTTATGATAAGAAAACTACAATAATATTTTCAGGACTATAAAAAAGTATTACAGGAAAAACTGTTGAATATTATTAGTAAAATGAATATCAAACCGCTCCAAAGTCTTTACCAAAAAAAAAAAAGTCTCTCAACATGCTGCCTTTACCAGGAAAACTAAGCACAAAAATAATTTTAAATATTTCAACCTGAAGCCTTATTTTTTTTAGGATGTAGTTGGGGCTACAATCATCCCTTCAACAAGGTATATAATTTGTTCAAAAAACACTACTGAACAATAATGATATGAACTGCTTCAGTTAAGTAAATATGAGGAATTTGGGCTGACCCTCTCTTCTAAGAGGCTGTCTTTGTCCCTGCATCTCTACACATGACCTGCATCTTTTCCAATGTGTAATTTGGTAAGTTCTTGCTGCACTCAGTGCTATAAATCCTTTCTTTAAAGATGTATATAGCAAAAGAGTTCTACTCCAGCATTCTCTCCCTCTGGTTTTTATCATGTCTCCCCTTCTGAGAGGGCTCCATGTTGGGTCCAACACACCAGCAAAGAGGGTCCCTACCTCTCCCATACCTGTGAGATTTGGAGATGCTCAGGGAAAAGAGGAAGGCTGGCCAACTTTTATCTACCCATGAATATGGGTAGGTATACAGAAAATTAATGCAAATTTTCTTTCCCCATCCAGGCAAGGACTCTACAACAATTATTTGCATGATTGTCATGTCAAGGTTAATTTTTTAAAGAATTTTTACTGATGAAAAGTTGAAGGCTGTAAATGAGCTGTTCTGTTTTACAAAGGATAATTCTGTAACTTGTGACTACACCAGTAATCTTCTTCATTTCAAGGTTAAATCTGTTTACACTCATCCAAGGGATCTTTCCATAGCTTAGGAGATAATATCCTAGATTAGGAAGATCTGAGGCATACAACAAGAACAAGATGCTGAAGAACTGTTTTTCACTAGAGCCTTGACTTGTCAAACCTCTAAACATGCTGCAGAGCACATCTTTCATAATTCTCTGCTTAGGCTGTGAAAGTAAATAGATACATATATGGTCTCTAGTTATTCCAATTATGTCCTTATTATAAATGCGCAGGAGAGGCATGCTTAAATTCTAGATGAATGCAGACAAAAATACTGGGGAAAGGTAGAAATAAAAATGCATTTTTATGGTATAAGCTTCTAAACATCAGTAGGAAAGGGGTTTTATATATATACACCCTCTTTTCTAGAAACATAGTAGCAAGATCATATTTCCTCACAGTAAGGTTTTGCAAGCAGTGGAAGAAAAATTCCAGAAGCTGAAAGAGGATATCTACTTAACCACAATACTCTTTCTGTAAACCAGTTAAGCTTATTGACTAGTGGAACAGTTAGGGTTGCCATTACAGTCCCTATGTATCTAGAGTATGAAAGGGGAGAGAAATAAAAACCAGACTTATAAATCTAAGAGGCTCTGGAATTCCTGGTGGAAAACACTTAAAGAAAATAAAATACTTCATTGTTTTAATTGTAGGGTCTGGAGCATGTAAAAACATCTCATAGAGTTAGTTCTTTCAGTGTGTGGAAGTGTAGCTGGAAACAATTAAACATATGCATCAATGAAAATAGTTTTATGGACCTAGTCTGACTGAAACTGTTACTATTTTGCATGCTTAATATAAACTACTTTTATGTTCACCAAGAACAAAGAAGGTAAAAGAAGAAAGGGTATAGAGTCACATATAAAAGAAAAGTAATAAGTTGTTTCTATAGTAAAAAACAGAAGCATTCTTACTATTGTCTACTTAAAAATGTAAAAGATGCAGGTTTAGCAGTAACCAGAGTATTACATTTCTGAATACAATCCTAGCCCATTCACTTCCAATCCCTTTCTTTTCACTCTTCTCTGGAGTCCCTAAACTGTTGTTGATATATGCATATATTTGCATTTATCTAGTCTTAAGTAGGAATTAAATCCAGTATTTCCCACTGAACCACTTGAAAACTACTCCACTCTGTTTCTTTGAATACCAGATACAGAGGAGTACAAAGAGCTACTGGTTTGATTCTTAATATTTAATCTTTCATAATTGGTTGCAACTCTAAAAATTTTGAACACTATAACCAAGATATCCAAGCAAAAATGGCAATTGGACAAAAAAAGGGAAAACAAGTGCTCTCACCTGTAGCAAGCTCTTTCACAGACCTCTTAGGGCTTTTCCTTAAAATTTAAATGGAATAGAAAGTAACTCTTAATGCCAGATGCGTCCTTTAACTTTCAGAAATTGTTTACATTGGGTAAAGATTCAAGTTACTGAAAACAAGACACATACATAAAAGCTTATTAGTTTATTTCTTATGTTCTTAATTTCTCAACTCAACTGTGTATGAGCTTAAAAATCTAAGGACTCCTGTGAATGTCCCAAAGGAGTGACATAGATTTTAGCCTCCAAGCATTTGCATTTAAAGAGAACACCAAAAGTAGCATTAATAACACTGAAATAATTTTTCTTATATTTCACCTAAACACCATACAATATTCTGAAGATAAATGGTTTGAGAAACCCCTTCAAAACAACTTAAACAATCATCTAAACTAGTCATACTGTTATATTAAAAACCTTACACTTTTTTTTTTAAGATAGGTGATAATGGGGATTTTGTTGGTGGACTGAGAACTGGGCACATTTTCTGATTGGTGTCCAGGAAAGACATGCCATATTTAAAGGATTCATGACAACTGCAATATGTTACAACTCTGATTCTTCGCTTTTATTTTGATGATGCCTTTAAAGGAAATTCTATCTAGAAAAGTGAATGCAACAGCAACATCAGTTTCTACTTTTATCACCTTTCAGCTACTTTCATTCAGTTCAAAAATATCTGAGTCCCTGAGCTCTGACAGCATGATAGGCATTTTCTGCTTGCTCATCATTATCAAATAAAAACAGATCCTGCCATGTACCCTTTCGTCACAGCAGGCTACATTGCATTCTTAGCCTCACTGCTCAACTCACTGTATTCATATTACATGGGGAATAGACCCTCCTTCTCAAAAAACTGCCTCAAAACAAGTAACAGGAATGAAATCTATTTTAACATACAATTGTAACTACAAGTGTTAGCTATAATTAAATATATACAATACGAAAATCTGGTATGAGAGCAGAATTTACAGAGTCATCAGGCAGAGGGGGAAATAAAGCATGGGATATGATAAATTCTAGCTCACCATTACTACTTACAGGCCTTTAACAAAACTGTTAATTAATAGTGATTGATCAGACTTTTTTCAAAAAACTAGGATAACCCACAGAAAGCTACCTCTTTGTGGTAAGGTAATACGTGAAATTTATTGTGTTGCTTTATAAAGCTTAGTAAAAAATCACTACTATGTTCCCAGATGCATCACTATAAGACTACAAGTTTTTTATGTGCTTGATCTTTAATTCTCAGTATGTGCAGCAACAAAGAACAGCAAGTGTAAGTTGCCGGGGTGCTTTTGAAGACGTGTGCTTTTCAGTATGCATCTCATAGTTCCTAATGAAGTTTCTGTCCTCCTTAAAAGATGAAGCAATTGTTCACTTTACCCTGAGTGACCTCTGCTGGCAAAATAACTTCCAGGCACACAGGTTAAAACCACTAAAAGCACCTTCATGGTTACATCATGAACGTACGCACACATACAGAACACATTGATTTTTCTTGGTAAGAGGTAGATGACACCGAAAATTAAAACATTTGCATGCTCAGGAGGTTATTGTCCAAGAAGAATTGAGTAGTTTTGTTGAGTCACTCAGTTTTTCTCTTAGAGTCTTTTAAAGAACTGTACAGCCAGAACTTCATTTAGAGGCAGCATTTTGAAGTAGCAGCTACTGAACAAGTAGTGGCATAGAATAATAAACCTGGAGTTTAATCTTGCATGTAGGTCTGGGGTTATACCATGGTACAGAATAGTTTCTTTCACTCTTCTGGAAGATACATCTGAATCTGGAATGCAGCCTTGTATATTTTGAAAGGGATTTTTAGAATTTGTGAACTGATTTAATCAAGTCTTACTTGACCATTATTTTCAGTAAATAAAAGTCAATCTTAGAATTATCTCTGGTTTCATACATCCTCAATGGAGTATAACTAAAATTTATTTATGCATATCAGAATGGTACCATGAAGGGTTTCTGTTTAATACAAATCTCTAATTTAAACAAAGCTGTTTAAAACCATGAGATAACTACAATCCAGGAAAAAAAAAGACAACTACAATATATTCATTTACAGTGTGATGTTTCCCTTATAAAAATATCCACATACTACTAGATTAGAAATGGCAAGAAAACACATCAAGGTGTTAACTAAGAACAGGTACCCAGTTCTGGTACCTATCAGTATGTATTTCTGAGACAGCATGAAAATCACCTTTATAGAAGCAACAGATGTATCATGGTTTTGGTAGTGTAAGTGGTATCTAAACTCTGAGGTCTTCACAAAAATGAAGCACTGTAAGGTGTTTTGACCAATAAAATTATTACAATTCACGGCTGCTGATCACCGCAATATTCTACCTTATTCAACAATGGCCATGAAATAAAAAGGGAAATGTATTAGGTCTCTGCCTCAGCAAATAGTGAAATCTATTTATATGCAAATAAGCTATCCATTATTAGTTTGAGGAAAGACATAGGCATAAAGGAAAAAAATAAATTTTCACTAGAAACCCTTAATGAAATCTATTTCAAAGCATAACATTTTACAAGAGCCCTCATTCATGTAATATTTGTTCAAACTTAGGAGGAAATTTGCACGTTCTGACCTTAGATGAGAACTGATACCACATTACTTCCGTGCCAATTTATGATATAAAATGCATTCATATCCTTGTGTAGAAACAAATTGATAATTGTAAATGTACTGCTTCCTTATAAATAAATGTATTCTCATGCTACAAAGTAATTTTATGCTCATTTGACTGCTTAAAATTTTAAACTATTTCCTTATATTTTTAAATTATGAACACCAGAAGATGGGAAAACATCAAGATTGTAAATTTTTATTCAAAGATTGTAAATTTTCAGAGAATAAGGCCTCCTTTTAGAAAATTTGATTTCATGCTGAAAATCCCAACTTTAATCTGGTGCCTGATTTTTGTGTTAAAAAACAAGAACAAGAAAAATGTGAATAAAAGAACAAAAAAACAAACCCTTTCCTGCTATAAAGAAGATGCCAATAATCTAAAAATCTATTTCTCTGAATGAAGTAGTGTTGGATAACTCAAGGGAAGCATTCACTGAATACAACAAAGAAAAGCAGGAAATAGTGTAATGCCAACCCTTACATTTAGAGCCTTGAATAGCTGAAGGCAAAACCAGATGTCAAAACTCTAAATACCATCTTTTCTTAGTTCTCTGAGTACATAGTTATTTTCTTCCCAGAATCTGAGCTTGTATTAACTATACCTAAGTGAAGATAGGCATGGAAAATTTGACACCACATTGTGATAACTTTGGAAAGAAAAAACACCTTTTTCATTATTCCACGTTTTCAGCCAACCAGCCCAAAACCCATTCATTCTCTGAATACACCATTTCAAATAAATTCTGTTTCTGTGGAATTCTGTTGAGTACCTTGTGAACCTCATTCAGCAGAAGCAGAGCACTCTCCCTTCTGCTACTTTCAGCCCCATCAGCTGAATCCAGTGCAAACCACACCCACCAGCACTGAGAACCCAGCACCCACTGGTGGGGCTGGACCCGCACAGCTCGTGAGGGATGCTCATTAAGGACCATCTGCTGGAATATTTCTTAGTGATAATGATTGATAATGAGCAAGAGATAACCATTAGCACAAGTTGTATGGCTAATGAGCATCAGCCAAGCAAAGGGGTGCTCTGAAATTTGAAACTGGCCTGATTTATTCACCTTCCAAGGATGCCCACCACAGCAACTTTGCACTCCTCGGCTTATATACAGATATTTGCTTGCAACAGTGCATTCAAATATGGAGAATGATACCTAAAAAGTGGTATTATTGAAAATTACTACTCACACTGAAATTAAAAGATCTGAATGTCAATGTTATTTCTTGTCAAACTATAAAAACTGGGTTTTTTTAAAGCAAGCTACACAAAGTTCAATTTCATCATGTTATTTAAGCATATATTTTTCTCTATTTCAATCCTTCCTATCCTAAGCAAAATTTATTATTTAGCACACATTTTCACTGAGATTCTTCTAGATTTTCCTGAATTAATAATTCCAGACATGACCTTATCCCAAAGTAGAGATTAGTTCTAGCAAAGGACAGACAGCTCACTAGGTACTATATTTAAAGAAGCACTGTAAGAAACAGGGTTTCACTTTTAAGTCTTAAAATTCATAGCAACACATTCAAAATGGGGCATTTGCCAATAGTGCTTTCACTCAAATTTTCAACTACCTCAACCTCTGGTTCCCGTACCAGTGGTACAAAAAGCATATAAAGAACAGAAGAACAAGAGTATTTCCTTAATGGGTATAATAAATCAAAATTACACCAGTAAGAAGCAATTACAGCATATTTAACTTCAAAGCACTCTTACCACTCAAGTCAATCTCTAAAATTATGTGTTAATTTTCATCCAAGTGATACTAAAAAAAAAAGTCTAAAATTTTCCACCCAATGCACCTCTTTTTTGACCTTTTCATTGATCAAATTGTCTCATATTCCCTTAAAACCTTTTGGCTACAGTGACACTATTAGAAAGGCCATAGTTATTTAACTTGCTGCTGTCGAAATCTGCCAACAATTGCATTCATAACATTGCTAAAAGGATGCATTTTTCAAAGACTATGGTCTCTTTATGCCTCAAACTAATGTCATACCTGCCAATTCCTTAGAACTTACAGGCTGCTCAATACCAATTACTTTTTCAACACCAATTTTAAGCTCTGAATATAAGGTGAAGAGGAGGGCAAAAACAAAGCCTTTTTGACTACTCCAGACTTCTTGAAAGGAAAGATGCCTCTTACTTAAAATTCACATTGATATATGTCGGGACTACTGCTTTATATCTTAGCATCTAGTAGAAACTGGCATTTTAAAACAATGAATACCAATATGCAAATATCAATAAAAATTAGCAAATATTCAGAAACACCTCCTTAACCTAACTAATTCTAGAAGATTTCAAGTAGAATAAAAAATGTTAAACCCAACAAATTCATAGAGAGCAAGCAATCCCAAGACTTGTGAAAACACTTCAGTTTAGCCAGCATCAGAATTATGCAGTATCAACCATTCAGCACCAGACATCAATGGCAATCTCAACACCAGGACAGCTGGTTGAGGAGAAACATCACTAACAAAGCTATCACTGTTCCACAAATGGATGGAGGTACCATTTAAGCTTTCTGTTAACACCTTCACTAAATTACCACTATACAAGAACTTTGCCTCTGCAAACAGGTCTCTAAGAAGCATCTAAACACATTGATGAGTTAAATTTTTTCATTGATTAGATTTTTTTAAAAAAATCATTCCATCACCAATGAAGCAGAACTGCCCATCATGACAATCCTCTCAAAAAAAAATAGTGGACATACAATAGACAAAGTAATCATATCTGGGTCCTTTACATTAGGAAATTAACAGTAAAGTGTTCAACAAAATACACAGCCACTCATCTTCTATTTGTCTCTTACCCAAAAGAAATCTATGCAGGTTCTAACACCCAAAGCACAGATGTTAAACTTGCAGATAGAGTACAAAGTATAG
This sequence comes from Camarhynchus parvulus, assembly GCF_901933205.1. NCBI lineage: Eukaryota > Metazoa > Chordata > Aves > Passeriformes > Thraupidae > Camarhynchus > Camarhynchus parvulus. The sequence continues at coordinate 50,133,513 of NC_044574.1, read as the reverse complement.
TAACTAAACCACTGAGACTGCATTAACTAGGCTGACATGCCTCTGACAGTTCCTACTGTGAACTTGCTTCAAAGATGAAAGATCTATATAATTATTTAACTTCACAATCAGAGTTAAATTACTTCTCCACAAATTCCAGGGAGAAAAATGTAAAAAAAGGAATCCTTCTCTTCTTTCCACCACATTGATATTAATATGTTATCTAGCCTAACACACCCACTAAAATGTCACTATGGGAACCCCTTTATGAAAATACCAGATCATCAAAACCATCTTTAAAGACATTCTCTCATAAACCAAAGAGTAAATTTTCTCCAAGGTACATCCAATTTCTCCTGAAAAGTTATGCACTATAACCCATCTTTTCACCCCACAAGGCAGCAAGAATACCACCACCAGCATGTGCACCAGACTCCCAGATAATGATGGCATCGGGACCTACCAGGAGCACTCATGAGTACAAGAAAAAATGTTCAGTTAAGTCCAGGTACACAGGTTTCTACTTAACCCACAATAATCCTTTAAGAATTAACTCCTGCTACTCAACACATAATATCCTGACACAATGTCAAAATATACTAACATGACAAAGAGATTTAAAACAGCTGGATCACCAAACCTTCACTAAGCCTGTGGGACACATTTCCAACATTTATACCACAAGCCTGTATTTTATCAACGATTTGCCCTATCAACTGAGTAAGTATCATACTTCTCTCAGGGTGATATATGCCTATACCATTATAACTTTCACAGGTACTGTGATGAACATCTAGAGTGTCAACTTCAAAATTGTCATACAGAAAATCCAAAAACACAACTTATTCCATTGAACCAATCACCATCCAATGTCAGTCTCAAACAAACTGGAACCTACAGCTAGGTGGTCTTATATTACCATATTTTCTTCAGGAAGAATACATTTGATACCCATCTAAATAGCCCTTTATTCAAAAATTTTATTGCACTAAGAAATATCTTTTCTAAAGTATCAATTGCAATTAATTAATTTTATTTACTACAAAACAGAAAGCATGTAATACCAGTTGCAACATATTACCCTACCAAGACATTTATACAATAAGTCATTAATCATTTTGATCTATACTGGCAGAAAAATCATATCAGAATGATGCCTCCTAGCATTCAAATGTTACCCAGATTAACTAAACTCATCATTAAATGCAAATTCCCCAAAGTCTGGAAAGCACCAAATAAAATTAATTATGATTGAGTTAGAAATGTAGATCTGCTATTATGCTTCCAAAATCTCATGATAAATACTTGGAAAACTGACATTTGACTCTTTCATTTCCCGAAAAGTAGTTGACTTAATGCTGTGCTAACCCATAGCTAAGCAGACAAAAATCAAATTCCACAAAACAAATTCAAATAATCCATAAAACTTAAAAAACATCCAATAACACATGGGGGATACCTTTGCATATCAATTACCTTCCAAAAAGGAAGCTAGAAAGAAAACTTGACAGCTTTATTGTATACCAAACACAAAAGATTCATAGAGGAACTTTTGTTAGGACATAACTTTCACCCTCCTCTATCAATTTATAATCTGTCTTCTTTTTTTCTAGTAAATCTCTAGTAAATAACACTCATACCCCTTTTTTCTCTCTTCCTCTTGGCAAAATTATCTTCATGACAGGAGACAGCTATCTTTCCTTTTGGATGACCTGATGCACAATCAATTACATCCAAAGCAATGGCCCATACATAGTATTCTGCAGTTAAATTTGGTGCTTCTCTCAGACCTGAGAATGACTGCTGGACACAGGTCCTTTCTCTTAAATTTGAATGTCAGAACCACAGAACAGTCAACAATTTAAAATACAGCATATTCCATTTCTTATCCAAGACTTGAATCCTCTGGGTAGGTGGGAAAAAAAGGACTGAAAAGAAGGATTAGGGGGAAGGGAAGTGAAACAGGACAGCTGAGAGAGACTGAACAGGTGTGCTGGAAGCACTGCTACAGCCATCTGTCCTTTCATGCAGATGAGAAACCACCAGAAAAGACTGAACACCATAACAAGTGGAAAAAGACTACAACTACCTGTACAGTTGGTGCTTGGAGGTGGGGGAAACAGAAACTTCACTCCAGCAAGTTTTGCTTCTGTCTTGGCAGTTACTCCTAAGCAATATCACCAGATATAAACCAAGATTTTTCTGCATTATTCTCAGTAGAGGTGAAGACTTGATACAGCATCTTCTGAGTGTAGTTCTCTCATTTGAATGCTCATTTTGCACGTGTGAACGAGACTACTATACCCAGTGAAAAAAAGGCATACAAGTTATTTCTGTGAAATAAGTGAAAAACACTTGGTATGGCAAAGGGACAATCACCATCACATTTCATTTTAATTTTTTTAAACATTTTCCATTCTATTATTGAATGGAGTTGATTATTAGGTTAGCAAAGTCTTCTGTTATATAATTTTTTTTATCAAAATAATCTGAGTAACTTCCTGACATATTCTACTTTTGTCAGATGTGGCATTTGAAGACTCTCGGACAATTTGAGAAGACATGAAATGAATTTTCTCAAACTGCCCCCAGATTAGAAGCACTCGTCAAAAGCAAAAGTACTTTCCAGGTCTTCTTTCTTGTTTGTTTCTATGAGTGTTGTTTTATTTTCAAGCTCTGTAATATTTTTCAGTGGAAAAAAATAGAACTGGAGCTATGTCTTTACCTTAGGGCAAAATATCTAGTCACACTTCTATGAATTTAATGGGACTGCTATATAAAAGTAGAAGAAAATTAAAAATTGTGAAAGACAACTCTGGTTTATATGGAAGAAAATTAACAGTTTAAATTTCACTTTGGTGTATAATGAGTGGATAATTGACACTCTGGGGACCTTTACTATCTATAAAAACACACTTCTTAATAGAAAATTAAACATCACACCTTTTTAAGTGGTCCCAAAATATTAGCAATCCTCATAAAAATTAAACAGCTAGAGGGAAAAAAGAAGATTCACAGTGTGTCCAGGAAAGTAAGAATTATATTTTATGTATACAAACTGTACCTCAGAAAATCTGCATGCCTCTGAAATTACAAAAATCCTTGAACATGTTTACTTGAGTTGTCCGCAGCATAAGATAACCAGTTCAAAAACGAATGAAAAAAATTTATAGATTTCCTATGTGATTGTCACATAGAACTGGTATTGCAGAGTAGATTCTTTTCAAATTATAGAATCACTTTTCATAGATTTCAAGATCACCTGCAGTCACTACATCACACCCAGCACGGACAAGGGTACTGATAGCAAGAGCTGCATGATTTTCATCATATGCCTTGAATTTGTAGGCATAGTTGAAGATGGAGATAGAATCCTGACTATTTCCTTTCATGAAAAGCAGTCTATCAGAGCTGGAGTTTGGCATGTGTAAGAGTAAATTTATTTCATAAAATACCACTCAAACACTTCAGAAAGCCTGTTTATTTTACCTGTTCACAGTATGTAAATACTCAGTCCTTCAGGCCAAACATTATTATCACTGAGCTTCCTTTTTATATCATAGTAATCCTGCCAGTTCTGAAAATTCAGAGAATCATAGAATGCTTAGAGATTGGAATGGACCTTAAAGGTCACTTAGTCCCAGCCCCCTCTGCCATGGGCGGGGACACATTCCACTAGGACCAGGTTGCTGAGAGCCACATCCATCTTGGCCTTGAACACTTCCAGTGTTGGGGCATCCACAGCCTCCCACCCTGGGTAACTTGTTCCAGTGCCTCACCACCCTCACAATAAATAATTTCTTCCTAACATCTAACCTACATTCCCCCCCTTTTAATTTGTACCCATTACTCCTTGTGCTGTCACTGCAGTTCCTGAAGAAGGGTCCCTCTCCAGCTTCCCTGCAGACCCCCTTCAGATACGGGAAGGGAGCAGTGGGGCAATGCTGGTGCTGAGCAACCACATGGGAATCATTTGCTCTCCTTGTTTCCAGTCAGCTGATCTAATCTCAGCCCATGATTTTCACCTTCTGTGCCTCCAGTTCTTTCCAGCCTGCCACAGCAGGAGGGGAAGGAGTAAGCAGGAGGCAGCATGCTTTGGAGAGTCTCAGTGGAAGCACTAAACTGAGGAGTACCACTCCTAAATCATTACATGGATGAAGCCCCCCTTTTCCTACATGACATAGAATATTAATTTCATTGACATTCCTTGCCATTGTTTTGGTCAAAAGCAATCAATATTTTAAAAACTACTTGTTATTTCAGTACTTATTCTCTTTAAAAAGGTGTTTTCTTATGCAACAACCAACAATTTTCAAATTAAGATTCTACAAATACAGACAACAGCTTTATATCCCTTTAGGACCAACCCAGATATTTTCTTCTGGGGTCTTTTGGTTCCACATCTTCATCTAAATCAAAGGTCAGCTGAGTTGCTTTCATCTTTTAGGAAACACTGTTTAACAATATGTTTTAAGAAGGATATCTCTTGCATATTTCTGGCTGAAAACATTTACCTGTTCTGTTACCATTAAGGAACATAGCTGATCCATTATAGCTATTTAAACACAGATGTCTAGAAGTACATAAGAGATAAGCCTACAGGTAAAGAGAAGGCACATTATTGCAAGAATAGTTGATGCAAACTAGTCCAAACCCGCTCACAAGAATTAAAACAATAATTCTTCAGACAGGTAGGATTGTTTTGTCCATATGAAAAAAGTGTTGCTATGTTTATACAGTAGCTAGAGGTGGTTAAACATTTATCATTCATAATAGCTAAATATTTATAATTCATAATATGAAATTTGAGACTATTTAAGGCACTGTAATAGAGCCTTTATTACAGCACAATTGTTTGCATGCGTGGTGATTTAAGAACTGCACTTCAGATAGGTAGTAAATGTTACTGCTCTAAAGTATGAAACCATAATATTCCCTCTCCTACTCACAAAGGCTAAATTCATTCCAGGAAATACTATGAGAAAAAAATTCCTGGGAGAAAAAAATGTCTTCAACAGGGAGGATCTTCAATAGTTTATCCTTAAACAGATCAATTTATCATTTTAGCAGTAATTTGATATCTGTATTTTCAAGGCAAAGGATGTCATTCATACTTAAGCAGAGGCCTTTTAAAGCATTTTCTTCATTTTTTCTTATTAAATGCATTTTTATTCATGACAAAAGAGTTGAATGTTCTTCCTGCAACAGTCACTGTATTTTCTTCCTTCTAATTTTTTTCACTTTCATAGAATAAGGATATTTTTGGGGGTTTTAGTCTGTGAAATGCAGCAAATTTAGGAAATAACAATAATGCCTTACTACTCTCACGATGTTTTGTGTACATCTAATTTCCAAAAACGGGATGACAATCACTTCCAGCAACACTTGAAAACAACAAACAAAATCAAACTAAAATAAATTATAAGCTTTTAGAGTCAGGTAAACAAATTTTGTGTTTTCATTCTCAAACTAGAAGACTATACAAGCACAAGAATTATGTATATCCCAAATTCATGAAAAAATTAAGGTACTTCAGCATCCAACAGCTGACAAACTAAATTCCAGCCCATTATCCCTCTCCTAGAAAATCTTTGCTGAAAGCAATAGGCCTCAGGAATTTTTGATAAGGCTGACACACCAGGAAGAGGATCCCAATTATTACATCGAACAAAGTACTAAGGAATAGCTAGAGGAGTCTTTAAAGTAGAAAAAATAATATACAAGGCTGTATTCAGCGCTGAAAAAAAAAAAAAAACACCTATAGAAGGCCACTAAATTATTCAGAAAGAGTTACCATGAGAATAAGATGCCAAAACACATTTATATCACTTTTGATCAACTCTTACACTGCGCATTTTTAAAAGTTCCTCAGTGCTCCAGTTTTACAGAAAATTAGCAGGCGAAGGGAAAGCAAAGCCCCTACAAAAGAAAGTTTTAAGCTGGCTTGATTTTCTGCTTCTGTATTAAGTTTTTGGGTAGATCAAGCACTCTCATGCTATCAGTGGTTCTTATACAGGTGACGTCCTTCAGCCTATTTGGCACACATGGATTTCCTGTTATTAAAAAAGCAAAGGAAAATACCAGAAGGCAACAAAACAGGTTCTTAGAGGTTTCCAAGACAATAATCTTTTATCAGTAAGAGACAACAAAACTATTTAGAGATTCAGAAAAGTTATCTTCTTCGGACGTGAAACACAATGTTTATTTGATGCTTGCCATGACATGACTCTCACATAGAATAAATGTAATATTTTCTTATTTGTTATTCTCTGTTATTAAATCTGAGTGGTTTTCCCTCTCACTACTACCAAACTCAGTCTCAGGTTTATATGTTATAAAATCTTCATACATACACACACATGAGAAAATTCCAAGGTAGCATCAGATTTTCATACTTCCTTCACAGCTGTTGACGTTAAAGAATCCTTAGTTGAATGAAACATACATCCACTTACAGCAGGGTTCTTTCACCAGCAAAATTAGAGATAGATCTTATCTGTTAAATTTAACAGTATGTTGTTCTTGCTCATCATTTTAAAAGTGAAGATTAGAATTTAAATTTGAGGTGTTTAGGACACTGTCATCTTCATTCCATAATTCTGTGCTTGATAACAGTTTAATTCTATTCAAAGCAAAAGTCTTTCTTATTAGAGGAAGATTCCTTTAAAAAAAATTGAACTTCCAACACTGCTTTTAAAATGAAAGCAGGATCAGTGTTCACGTTTTCTTGATGTTTTTGCTGCTCTCTGACTATACTCAGAAATCACTCCTTCCCAGATTTCTGTTTTACCTGCCAGTACTTTAGATCAGCAGAGTCTCTCTATCAAGTCCACAGAGCTTGAAGTCCCTTTGTGGATGTTAAAGAGTGCAGGTATGTGCTCTACAGCTGCACATATTGGACAACCTGAGAATCACATTGCAAGCCCCTAGATGTGTCTAGCAGACAAAGGTGAAGCAGGCGTACAGAAGTCCTGCTGTATTCACACTAGACATGGGAATTCTCCCTAGCTAGGTTCTGTCATTCTGAACTCTGGAATTCAACAGATGCTGATAGCAGCTTGGATTCAGGGGACAGGTTGGAGAAGACTTGAGGGACTGAAAAATAAATATTACAGCAAAAACCTAAAGGCTTTAATATAAGAAAGAGAGACTTGAGTTATGACATGATCACATGCTATGAACTCTGCTGGCTTCCTTAGATGGGTTAGTAGAGATTACTGTACCATATCACACAAAGATATAAACGTGGAAAGGGGCAGGGACAGGACCAAAGAAACCCACAAAAAGTGAAAAAGCACTAAATTGAGACACATTCAGACTATAGATATAAGTGTGACAGTAAATATAAAGGAGCCCTGAAATAAATTATTGAAATCAAGATAAATCACTTGAAATTTCTCATCAGTTGAGTTTTTTCCTAAGAAAAGGATCTACATTAACACAAATAGTGGAATCGGAAACCAAAATAATTTCAGGAAACGCTGCTGTCTGCAACACTGTCACGTGAAATCAATTGTGATGACAATAAAAAATTATGATAATGATTTTCTGCAGTTGGTAAAATCTTTCATCTATTGACTTACTGTATTTCATGGGAATAAAGTAACACTTTTACAGTGATACTAAATCTTTTGCAATACTGAAAAACATTTCCTATTGGAAATTTATTTCAATCACGAAGGGCCCATCTAATCCTGTTAAGCAAGGAAAATTTCCTGCTAGATTCCAAATGCTCCTTATCAATTAGAAGTAATATATATGTATACAATTTGTTTTTTGGTAGAATGAAATGACAGTCTGATATGGATTACGTAAAGAAAATAAGCCTTAAAACATGGGAAAACATCTTTAAGAGTTTCTTTCAAGTTTATTTTTTTAAATTAAAGCTTGTCAGACTTCTAATGCCACATGAGAAACATCTTTCTGATCTCAAATGATGTTAACATTTCCCTCTCTTCTGTAAGTCACAATATCCTTTCAATACAATATGGGAACTCACATTCATAACTCCTACTTTTCCTCCTAATGTATTAAATAAGACTAGTGTTATTTTTATAGAAAGAAAATAAAAATCACTTATATGTATTCTTTGTTTCTTAGCTTTGATCTCACATTTAAATTCATCTGAAATAGTGCCATCTTGCTTCTCTCAGACCACAGAGATCATGGAGACTTGCTGCAGCAGCAATTAGATTACAGGAAGAAAGGCTGCCCATTTAATGAACTCCTTATTTGATCTGCCAATGCAAATGGATTGTGATGTTATTTCTAACATTTGCTTGTAAATACATTCACCATTAGTCTAAGCAAGGATGGAGAACAAAATGGGAAAGCTGAATACCCACAGACAGTATCTTATCTACATGTAGCAGTACAGAATTTCCAAGGCAAAGACTTCTATACTAAATATGTTGATAAGCGTAGGACACATAAATAATGATATTTTCTTTGGCACAACATAACTGACAAAGTCAAATAAGTAACAGAAATAAAATAAGAAAAGGTGAAAGAAATGCATTTTAGCTGTTCATAAAATTGATGAGGAGCTGAAATTCAGAAAGTTTATTCTGTGTGATAGAATGCTCAGAGAACAGTCCAGAAACCACTGACAGACTGTGGACACACAAGGGCAAAACTAAACTGGATTTTGAAAAAGTGGTAATACCAGGAAAGGTCTAACTTCCAAGCCACATCAGTATAAACCCACAGAATCTGTATATTTGGGAAAAAAAGTTAAAAGTGAGAAAACATAGGGTGAAACTACAATTTTTTAATTCATGTATATTTATAGATTCCAAAACAAGTGTAGTAGAGATATTAAAGCGTCATATGTGGAAACAGTTCCAGAATGAGTGAATAACAGGGAATGTCAATAGAGCCAGCAAGTTATCAGTTTTTTGGACTCATTTCCTGGTCAGGAGCTAATTATGGAAAACAACAAATGACCTACAATATCAAGTTGTTTGTTTATTGTTCATTAATTTTCAATGTTGCATGGGAAACTTAGAGGCTGTGTATTAAATGGTAGAACAATGGATAATGCATAGAAATGCTGAAATATAAATTTTATGTTCATATGAAATTATCAAATATCAAAACTACATATATTGAAGCTTTGACACAAATTATTCCAGACTTCCTAAATAGTTATCCAAAGACAATAAAAAAAAGGTTCTAAATTCTTCTTTTGTTCCAAGCCTACCTCTCCCCAAGTTTTACACACAAAAAATAAACTTCTTTCTGCAAATGAAAACACAATTTTCTACAGTTAGGTCCTTGTTTTATTTCACTCTAACAAAAGTGGAAATAACCTTTTGAAAGGAATCAGCAACTCCACTATAAAGACATGCTAGGCTGAGTATCTAAAAAACAGAGACTTAGTACTTTATGAAAAAAATTCTTGCAGAATATAGTGATATATATAATTACATATAACATATATATAACACATATCGTGTTATATAATATATAATAACATATACTCTGTTAAATAATATATATCATACAGTTTTCATGACTGAAATGTGTATCCTACTTTCTTAAAAACTTAACCAGTCACACTTTATATTCATGATAAATTACACACAAATTGTGCATTGCCTTGCACGTAAATTAAGCGCACATTTTCTCCTGCTTAATTAGCCCGATTTGGTAAAAAAATCAGTACAAACATACTTCCAGAAAAAGTATGTCAACAACTTAGTTCTGTTAAAGTTACTTTATCTCCTGTTGATTGGAAGCTGCTCACTGATGTAGCTTCTTTTTCCAAATTAATTGGGGAATTATCTTTCTTAAATGCTCGCAGTTTTTTTCATTTCTACACACTTCTGAAAGAAACTTTAATTACTTAGCTGATAGCATATCTGTCATTAATCTTGTTAAAAAAACAATAAGAGCTCCTTAGGGGATGGAAATTGTTCTCTTTATTCTGTCATTTCATATAATCAGCTACGAGTACACGATTAAAGAAGCACAAATAACCTTTCTGATTCTTTTTTTTCTTATTGTTGTAAATAGCATCACTAACCAACAAAAAGGAAAATACATTGAAGTCTTCCATGCATAACATTTGCAATTTCATAGAATATATTTTCCTAATTCATTTTTTTCCTTTTGTTCTCTTGATAAAGAAAAAGGTTTCTGCAAATTATGCTATTGTAGATTTATAGTCATGCTTTTCAACAGCTCAGAGGCAACTCTGAGATTTTGCCTGATGTTAGATTAAAAGATTTTTTTTCAAAGAAGAAATAGATGAGCATTAAAAAGTTACATCAATGTGTAATAAACATTTCTCTAAGGAAAAACAAAATCCTGTTTCCACTGGAATAAAAAATGTGTAGAATTGTTTAAAGAGAATAATTATCACTTTTTTTGCTTAATTATATAGAATTAGTAAAAATAATTGGCCACAGAATAAAGAAGGCTTTGCATTTAAATGCTAAATTCATGCAAGAATCAAAAAATAATGCTCCTGCACTATTGTAAAGCAACATTGAATTGTCATGGGATTGGTATGAGGAGAGCTATTGAATATTGTAAACATTTGAATAATTACTTAGGATCAATAGTGATGTTTTATTGTGATGTAAAAGTTTGCTCTTTTCTGTAACTAAATGCCATTACAAGAAATTCCAGTTACAAATATAGAATCTGGATGCACAGTAAAGGCTGATAAAATTAACCTTTGGATCCACCCAATACTGATTAGGAAAAAAACAGAAGTTTCTCATACAGACTAGGAATTTCAAAACAAGAGTTCTGATCTCATCGTGAGATTTAAATTGTCTTATTTATAGCAGCTGGAATTTATCCTTCTCTGGCTACTCCTGTGGATTGAAACTAGATCCAAAGGAACCACAAAATTTGTTAAGTGATAGTCTTGACCATTAATATGACCGAGGTCTCTAGAAAAATTAAAACAGAAAAATTTTCTATAGGCATGACTGAATGCAAAAGGAGACCAAGAAAACATTCTGTGGTATGCAAGGAAGTAATCAATGCTGAGCTGCAATGATAAAAGAATTTGAAGCAACAGCCTGATCTGGAACTGAAGCTGCTGTGTAGTTTTTCCAGCCCTTCCATAGCCGGGGCAGCGAGAAAAGCTGAAGCCACAGCCACACATTTTTTCTACAAGGTTTTATACAAATCACCATATATGATAAGATAAATCTCCCCAACAGAATCAGTGAGCACCTGAAAAATGAGATCAGTTTAGTGGGAACTCTTGAAGCCAAATTAAACATTGCTTTCCATATGAGGGGGAAAATGTCAATCCTGAAACTAGAATTTTCCAAGACATTCTCATAGGCAGTTGCCTCCATGTCTACCTAAATATGTAGGGCAAGAGATACATGCAAGAAAAGCAGACTGAGAGATTCAGACAAACATTGTAGACCTCAGAAATCACTTATTTGTACGTTAATTGATGTTCAGTATGATATAACCAGAGATTTTTAGTTCCAAATTTTCTTATATTTATAGACAAAGAGGGAAAAGTGAAAGAGGAAAGGGAGAACATACGGGAGGTTTAACTGGCCCAACACCACCAACATGCCACTCAAACCAGCGGTAAATACCATAAAAATACACATGTCTTCAATGGGTTTTAAAGGTCCAGCGCTCTCCCTAGATACCATTTTAGGGCCTGGGAGATGTTTGGCTTGTGTACCAAGCAACATTAATCTTCTAAAAAGAAACAGAAAAAGGCTACTGAACCCCAGGTAATATTATCTGTTACTGCTTCATACACTTTTATCCATTGTAGGAAAAGGAAAATCTATTAAATAAGTTTGCCAGAAATTATTTGCAGGGTGAAAGACAATCTTCAGAGGACCATTAAAATCCACAGAGAATCAAAGAAATCCTGTGATCATGCAGCCACTTCAACTCTACATTCCAAAAAACTGGGTAACATTTGGCTTAACCCAATTTGGCTAAGCCTGAAGAGAATTCAATGAACACATGAATTTTCAGGAAACTGTTCTGAGGAGTGAAGAGTTGTCTCACACTCAAAAAGGACAGACCTCAAAATTTAAAAAGAATATCAGATAGTTTATTAATTCTGTGCTTTTCCAAGAATTAAATTCATTATTATTTCCATCAACCACTGCAATAAATATCACATGGAAAGGAAAAAAGAAGTAAACATTACCTTAAGATACATATACACAAGAAACTTCAGTTTAAAGTGCAAGTTTCTCTAAGATCTGCCAAAGACAGGACTTATTTCTGCCAAGAATAAAGGCTCTGAGATTCAAAAACTTTGTCTCTAATCTTTTCCTGCTGGATTTTTGTGACGGTGTTCACAGGGGTCTTAGGATACGGGAAGAGACATAGATCTGACTCCATATTTCAGAAGGCTTGACTTATTATTTTGTTATATATATTACATTAAAACTATACTAAAAGAATAGAAGAAAAGGTTTCATCTCAGAAGGCTAGCTAAGCTAAGAGTAGACTCAAAGAATGATAACAAAGGCAGCTGTCTGAGCCAGCTGGGCTGTGATTGGCCATTAATTATAAACATCCAAGATGGGCCAATCACAGATCCACCTGTTGCATTCCACAGCAGCAGATAATCAATATTTACATTTTGTTCCTGAGGTCTCTCAGCTTCTCAGGAGGAAAAAATCCTAAGGAAAGGATTTTCATGAAAAGATGTCTGCAACTGATTTTTGCAAAATGAGAGTCATTTTTCAAACTAAAAATATGCACATACACACACAGAGTCTTGGGTTTTTACTTTTTTTAAAACAAAATTATAATAGCAAAAGTACTCACAGTGTGGATCTTTTGTCTTTTCTTTCAAAACACTGTTTACTGAGTTTCGTAAAAGCATTATGAAAGGGTTTGAGGTTTTTTTTTTCATTTTAATGGTGCACACTACTTTTAGAAACAAAGATTAAAGTGCTCTACAGTTGGTTTGAGTACCTTTTCAAACAATTCCCTGAGCTCTGCTCTGTACCTTCAGATAGGAAATACTGATGATTCATTCTGATATTCCCTCCACTCTACACAGGAACAGATATCTTCCAAATGCTGGGAAAATTCCTGCAGACATCTCAAGCCCTGTGCCTTCAACCAATCAGCTAATACAATATTGCATCCTATGCTGTTTAGAATGTGAGATAGCTCTCGAATCAAAGCACTAAAATGAAATTCAGGTTATAAGATCCTATTACTCTGAAGTATGTTACATAAGAGAAGGAAACAGAAATCCACTACATCTAAGTATTCTCAGACAGCCTACAACAGTATTTACATTGATATTTATTTTCACTTCTCTTAGCAAAGACACAAAGCAAATGTGTTCATCTGGTCATCTCTAGCAATAGAGAGCTAGAGATTTGCATCTCCTCAAAGCTTCCCATTTTTCTTGGGAAAGGTCAGATAGCTTGTCACAATTGAGTCTGCTACTTCTGAAGCAAGTAAAACTCATGCGCTGGAAAGGATTTTTGCAGAGGAAGAACTATTCATTCATTTTACTTTAAATACAACTATTACTTAAAACTCAATTTTACTGAGAATTCCGCCTGAGTTCTCAGTAATCACAGTGGTGACAACATTTCTCCCCACTTGCAAAGAGCAAAGCACAGCACCACTCGATTTTGCAATTTTCATTCTGACATACGTTCGCTTCAATTTGTATTCAATAAAATCCTGCACTTGAAGTACGAGTACTTCTATGAAAAGAAGCAATGAGGTGGAAAACTGTCTTTTGAACTTTTTCTTTCACTGTTAAGAAAGTCATGGTATATTTCAAACAACAAGGAACTGTTACAATCTCTGAAAGCATGTACCCTGAAATGAATTTAATTTAATCCTTACAGAAGAACTTGACTGGAAAACACAGTTCAGAAAGAGATAGTATACTGTGAGTTTCATTTACAAAGAAATAAAATTATTTACTGTACAGCTATAAGCTCTCCTCATACTCTATTGTGATGTTATGATTTTATGTAGTGCCATTTTCTCTCCTTGTAGTGAATACAATTTTTGACTTGTCAAAAATTATTTAGATTAACTTGAGATACATATAAACCCTTGATAAATATTCTGCATGCTGTGAAATAAACCCAAGTTTTGAGTTTGCCTGGCTTCTTTAGAGAGGGAAATATTCATCTTATCACGAAGTAAACAGAGAAAGATTCCAGAATAATGGACAATAGCAACTAGTACAGAGTTGCTGAATAACACATTATGCAATGAAAGATCAGCAATTACCTCCTCCCAGAAGTTTATTTCACTAGTGGTTTAGTTCCCATTAAAGATTACCTCAGACTTCATTACTCCATTCAAACTAACTCAAAAATTTGCCCCTTAGCTAAAAGTTGCAAGGGAGAGCAACCCAGTGAATTTCACATGCAGCTCTACGCAGCAGGATCACTACTGAGACCCACTGAATACTCAGTTGCCTTTCCAGAATCTCCACCTATTTTTAAATTACACTGTGTTGAAAACTTTGCTCATCACTTAAAAAAACTAAAGAGTTTACAAAGCAAACTATATTATAAAATCCACCTTTGTGATTACTTCCTTAAAAAACAAACACACAGAGGGTTGTAAGTCCCCAATAGAAGCCCCCAACAAGCAACTGGTTGGTGTCCCTTTCTGATTTGAAAAATGGAAAATGGAGAAAACAAAATGAGGAAAGCTATTTCTGAAAACAATAAAATAGTCTTAGTTGTAAGCTTTAAGCATATTCCAAAAGTCACATATTTTGGTTGAAGTAATTCTCCACTTTCTTAATAGCTTTAACAGATTATATTTTTTTTCAGAATTAGAAAGATAAGTAGTCCTAGAATCTAGACAGGTGCAATTCAATTCACCCCTGTAAACAAACTTCACATTACACAGGAAACCCCTGCACATCATGCTGCCAGTGGAAAATATTCTACAGCCACATACTCTGGTAAAACAAACAACAGCATGCACCATACCAATAAATCCACAACAGACAAACAAAGCCTCACAAACACACACCACCAAATCTTGGTGGTCAACACTAGAACATTAGATCTGCACTATAGACACCTTCAACTAAACAAAGACTGCATGTCAAAAACACAGCATTGTGTCTCTTACAGGCATAAGGAAGAGCAACATGAAGATTTTTTTATATGTATCCAATAAACAACCATGCTAGGGGGCTGCTATTTGTTTCAAAAGATAATGCTAATGTTGAAATGAAGACCAGCAAGGACACAGGAGTGCCTCCTGACTTACTGCTGGTAGCTTCAGTCATCACTCATGCAATGACTTAGAAGCCAAATAAATGCAAAAAAAAATGAATTAATGATAGATACTACAGCTGGGAAAAGACACGGATTTGTTGGGGTTTTTTCCATCTCTGTTTTCTCTTTATCCTAGTCAATGGGATTGCGCAGCCCAACAGGGCACAAATATGAGGCTAGTTCAAACCAATCTGAAAAGATGATCCTTTGTTACCCTCACGTGCAAACATTTCAAGACAAAACCTGATAATGTCAGGTAAGTCCACCCTTACAGTTCAGTGATTAAAATTTACCATAGCTTCAGACTTTCTTCTGCAC
The DNA here is from genome assembly GCF_901933205.1 of Camarhynchus parvulus. Taxonomy (NCBI): domain Eukaryota; kingdom Metazoa; phylum Chordata; class Aves; order Passeriformes; family Thraupidae; genus Camarhynchus; species Camarhynchus parvulus. The sequence goes on along the minus strand of NC_044574.1, from coordinate 50,117,983 downwards.
CTGAGTCAGAAACAACACAAAGTAAACATTAACAGAGTTCCAAGCCACCGGTATACCCACATATCAATGGAAATGGATTTCAACACAGGACTGTTTGATAACCCATCTAACAAAGATTTGGAAACCTCCAGATCCCAGAAGCCTGGAGAAAAATGAAATGTTGATATTGAGGGCTTCTGTAAAAACATCAAATGCATGGCAGAGATCCCTATAGGGCAATCCTGTACTCACAAATAACATATGATGGAGAAATACAGGGATTTGTCTGCCACAAATGCAGACATAAGAGAATTATTTTCTCATATAAATTCAGTAATAAGGCCTCCTTAAGGGATTAAAAAAAGTAAAGAATTTGCTTTTGAGTAACTGAATACAGTATAGCTTTGAATGTACATTCAGATATTGAATAACAGATGATTAAAACCAAGGACATGGAAATACAATTATAAAAAAGATTATGCAGGGTCACATCTTCCAGCTTGAATCATAATTTGGAGCAAATTTTGCCATGAATAGCTCCAATTGCACTACTTACAGGAATTATTGCAGATGACAGGGCGTCACTAGAAGCATCAGGACAAAACATTTCCAATCTTAACATTTATAACACCCATATTTACCTCAATTTCCATTTGAAATAGAGCTACTCGTCTACTGCAGATGGTCTTTTCCTGAGTTTAAAAAGAGAAAGAATTAAAGAATTATCACCATTCATGCCTTGATTTTCCCATGAACTTCAGAACATAGAATTAAGTCTATTCATAAGCCTGAATGTATCCTAAAGGAGATGGAAACAAATTTCAGGCACTGTCAAGATTGGAGCTAATGAGTCCAGTGAAGATCACCATCAATGTCACATAATTCAGTCCCTGAGAGTATAAGCAAAACAGCACATGGAATCAATGATTTTTTCAAAGTTACACAGAAAAATATTTAAAGCAGTACAGAGATGACACAAGTACATTAATAACAAGAGGAATATCTTACAAGGAATACTAATTCTTTACTTGGCAAAAGAAAACTGGTTCCATTATTTATCAAAATAAAGGTAAATTAAATTTTAACTCAGCAGAAACATAAAATCATATTAAAAATTTCATTGCAACAATGTACCAGAATTTCTCATGAAAGTATTGAAAATGACATTTTCATCATATGCAAACAGATACCCAAGTAGAGGATGGTTGAAAGCAATTTGAAGAAGGGCCCCTACTAATTTGAGGAAACTATAAGGCACAGACTCAGAATGGAAAATCTTGCAAGTAATCTGCTGTGGTGTATATCAGAAAGAAGAAGAAATAAATGTATGCATAAAAGGCAGGACATGGAAGTATTTTTCAGCTGAAAATACCCTGAAAATATCTTAATTCAATCCTGGGACATGTTTGAGGATGATCATACCATCATCCACTCCACTGGTTTTCAAGGAATGCTAAGCCAATAGTACAAAGGAAAAGGAAGTAGAAGACCTCCCTAGCCAGATTTTTGACCTGAATAATCAAAACCTCAGTAACATGCAGCCAGAATAGAAGTACACCAGGACACTCAGGAAAGATTTACTTCACTGTGAAACGTTCATCAAGTTCCATCATAGCTCTAACAGAACACATAACTAGGAAAATAAATAGATACATCTAGTTATGAATACTAGGATGAACTGACAAAGGTTACCTTCTGAGCCTGAGGACAGCAGCTGTTGGAATCCAAAATGCAAGCAACTCTTAGAGCTTTGGGCCTGTAAGCCAAAGCTTAGAATAAACACAGGATTTGATCTGAGACCTTGGAAAAGGCTTCCAAACTTATGTGCTAGAAGCCAGAATGTGGATTTATAGTTTAAAGCAGAGACACGTTAAGCTACATAAAGTTTAGACTTTTAGAGTTTAAAATATAGAAAAAATAAAAATAGTTACAGAGTTAAACAAGGAGTTTAGAATATAGTACTGTAGGCTTGTGTGTCGTGATTGGCTAAGAAAACTTACACTCTAGCATAGGTCCATAAGACAAAATATTTAAGGATTGGGTCAAAAATATAAATATCCTTGTTGGCAGTGTTTTACTGGTCAATAACTCCTTAAAAGGTCTTGTAACTGAGGGTCTTGTGACCTTCTGAACCATACTGTAACAACGTGAGCAAATTCACCCTTCCTACCTATGTAGAAGATACTGCATCATCAAAAAACAACTCAAAAGTCCTGTCTCAAATTCCTTCCAAAATTCCCCACAGGTGAATTATCACAACCAGCAATTAACTTCTTCTGAATCCTATTAAAGACAAACCTTTGTGAAAGCATATTTCTGCTTGAATTCAAATGCTGCTTTTCTGCCTTGAGGAAGTATATCCAACCATATCACTCATGACTGGGAGTTTTCCACATTTAGCATTGTCACAAACCTCAGCATCAATGACTACCTGTTCTCCTAGAAGTTCAACTTCCCCAAAAAAGAGAAACTCCACCATAATCCAGAAAATACTCTCTGGTTTACGTAAGTAGTTTGAAAGTTTCATATTCAGGTGTTCTTTAAAATAACTAAGAAAGAGAAAGAATGCAGCTGTCCAGCTAGGGAAGCTGTCACATGCCCTTCACTACCTCTAGCTAAACTGGTTTAGCTCATTGTCAAAAACCCTATAAAATAACAATAGAAGTATGAAAATAATCAAAAATATATTTATAATCTCATTTCAAAGTGCGTCCAGTATCTTCCAACGATAAAGATACCAGATACCACCTATTAGAAATCAAATTCTAAATGTCGGTTATGCATCATTTTATAAACTTGCATTCACTTAGAAAGAAAACAGAGGCAATCAAATCAGTTCATCATTTATACAGGGTTCTCAGGAAATAAAAATAATGCTGCTTAGAAAATAAATGTTTTACTGAGTTCTTTCTCCTGATATTTTTTATGTCTCTTTGGGTTTTTCTCCTGAATTTTGGGAAAAAAAACAAGACCAGAGAATCACATTTTGCTATTGTATTGTCTGATGTTATTTCATCTGATTACAAGCTTCATTTTATATAAAATGCATCAAAATAATTCTAAAAGCTTTTTTCAGAAGCAATAAAAATATAGCACGAACTCACAACCCAGCATATTCAGGGTTTATGCTGACTTTTACCAGTGTAAACCTTCAAACAATATCCCATTCAGAAATTAATTTGCCTTCCTGTGAATAAACTGATTGCAATATTGTTTTGAGATCGGATCTCATATCTGTTCAAGAATTATGAGACCAGAAAAAAATGATTAGATTTTTTGGTACCAATTTTATTTGGTGTTATTTCCTTGAGCTGATAATTTAACATTTCTTTTCATCAAAAGGAAATGGCATTTTATGAAAAAATTGTATCTGAAACATAATTTCAAATGTGCTGACCATCAATGTTGAAGATGCTACACAGAGCCAATTATCATAAGGAATATCTTAACATAGTTACTTTTCTTGCAATTTTAGGGTTACCAAGGTAATTAAGCTTTCTAAGAACTTTAGCAGTTCAGAATAGACCAGCCTTCAGCAATGCTTATTACAACATCTACACTAATCATCTTTTCAATGCAAATTAGGAGGAATTAGGATAAAAATTTAATCTCTGCAGCACCAACAGTTGCAAAGTGCCTTCTAACAATGGAAATCCTTGTTAAGTTGCAAAGGGGGAAAATTACTAACATTTTTCATTATAAAATAATGGTAATAAATAATTATAATTTACTAAGAGATAGGTGTTAATAATTATCCTAACCACTTTCCTTGTATATTCTGATTCCTTGATCTGTCCTCCCAATACTTATACTTTTAGATTTCATGGTCTATAAATTCAGGTGACGCATTCAAAAATTCTGGCTCATTCAAAAATATTCATTCCTATCCAGATGTTGGTCAAATATCTTCATTTGCAGAACAGACTTTTTCTGCTATACAACTGGAGTTGCCATTGTCCACTAACACAGAAACTCATTAAGGGTTGAATATTTTCAGAAATCACTGAACTTAGAAAGGTTTTGCGTGGCAGTTAGAACAGCAGTGCTGTATTTAAAAAAATGGATAATACTTGTAAAGTATGTGCTCCAAATTTAAAAATTGTTCTCCATTCCCTTCTACAGCATTTCAAAATGGTTGCTGGTTTAAAATGGATGCTGGTTTAAATGCCCAATATTAACGAAAAAGTAGAAATTAAGCCAATTATTTTAATGAGATGGCTCTAATACAGGTGCCATAAAATGCCATGTTTGGAAATATTTGAATATGTAGTTGTGAGATGCAAACTTGAGAAAACCCTTCAGCAATAACCACTGCATCAAGATAAGATTTCTGTGGTCTTTTAGCGCAAACAAATACTGCTTAGCCTTACTACAAAACCCTGTGAGGACACTGATTGGCAAGCTGTTAATGATGAACACTTAGAATTTTCTCCTTTCATAAAGAATTTGCTGAAATAGGAAAGCAAATTAAAAATAAGCACATGCATATGTCCATTACTAATACATGAACCTGCATACCTATATTTCACAATTGCTTTGTAATATGTTGGAGAAAAACTAATTTTTTAAGCCACTGGAGCTGGATAATGTCTTTTCATATCTGTTTTGCCCCATTACTTTTAATTTGAGTAAAAAAAATAAATCACAGTCTTATGTTAAAATTGTATTACAAATAAAACACATTGCAATTAAAGAGCTAACCTTCAATGTACCAACCAATAATTGTAAAATGTAGGAAAAGCATTAGATGGGGTCTCTGGCTGTAGCTCAGGGAAGGAGGTAAGAGTAGGATCATTACCTGCAACTCCAATAATAGTACAGCTTAATTCTGAAAGAATTTTTGCTGAAAATACAGAAAATCTTACTTTTTCTCCCCTCACTTTTTTTAGATGTTTTCTTTGGAACCACATAGATAACAACAAATATTGTAACAAAGGTCTGTTGGTTTTTCCACTACATAAACAACAAACAGAGCTACTTCTCCTGACTGGCACAGCTCTAGGCTGGGGTCAGGAGGCACACCTGGAGAGCCAGGCCATGGATACTCAGCCACTTCTGCGTCCACCTTCCCTCTCAGGGCAGCAGCAGGTGCCAGAAATGGGAAAACATGAGCACTGTTTCCTGGAATAAAAGGTTTTACATCTAAAGATCTACTGGCAGAGCTTGCATTCACAGCATACCATACAAAATAGAGCTATTTTCATAGATAAATGTAATTCCACTTTTAAAAGATTAAGTAACAGAGCTGTGTTTTAGAAATAGAGCAAGCACTCTGCAATTCAGGATGCATACGAAGAAATGAGATTGTTCTTTTCAATAGAGCCAGGAGGAGAAAGGTAATGCACCTTTCATTTTTTTCATTTTCACCTCTAACTTTTCAGGTGAGAAAATGGCTCAAGAATTTGAATAACACTGGTCACTTCCAATTTCTCCCCCTTAATTGTTGTATATTTGTAACACACTTATGAAACATCAATAAGCAACAGTTGATCAACACGGGTTTTATTGTTTAGGTCTCCAGATATCACCCTATACTGAATTAACCACACATTATGGTTTCACGATGTGCATTAAACATTTGGTAGGAAGTACCAGATAGCATAGGCTCTTCAGCATTCACTTTGTTTGATTCAAATGGGACATCTATTGCAAGTCAGAACTTTTCAAACTGCAATTGCTTAAAATTTCTTAATGCAACCAAGGTGTCTGGAAAACTTTGAAGTTGATGGAAGAGTAGCCAGCCATCAAGCTTCAAAAAAATTACTGATAACAGAATAAACCTAAAGGACATCCTATAGAAGTATAAATACTTATGCTATTTAAATTATAACCACAATCACAGTGCTTTTTATTTTGCCACAACTTTCATGAAAAGAGTAACACTGGCCAGATATTTCAGTATGAAAGACTTTGTGCCAACTACAGCTACTGCTAAACAGCCGTTTAAATTGAGTTCTTAGCAGCTGAAATCTACAGGAGGCAACTCTTGAACTGGCTTCATCCCCATCCCGCCAGAAGGGCAATTAAAGTATTCTTGGAGAAAAAAATACTGAAAGAAAAATATCTGGGGAAAATGGGCATAGGGGAAGACCAGAGCTGCAAATTTTAGAAGATTATTCCAAAAATAATCACAGTCCTTCAGATTCAGCAAAAAAAAACAACAGCAGCATTATTTGCCTATTTTAGCAATTTGAGTTTCTAATTTGTATCATGAGCATCTAATATATATTTGTATATGAGCATCTAATACATATTTCTGCACTGTCTCTGTGGGAATATCAGTAGAACTATTTTAATTTTTTCCTTAGATCAGGATAAACCAGGAAAATCTTTTCCATTTTCTACATTAGAAAATAAAAAATAAATCATGAAGTTGAAGTACAGCATTCAAATATTGATCCTTGCCATATACAAGAAATTAACACTGCTGCTGAATATGAGTTGGGCCATAAGACTGCAGCAACACTAATTGCAGGTAAATGTCAGTATTTTAATGCCAGGCACAGTAACCTAGAAAAAATTCCTCTTGTTTAACCCTCATTATTAATACATTAGCAAACATTTTTATATTCGTAAGAATGACTGCCCTGTTACTTTAGGAATATTTGAGAAGGCATTAAAATTAGATTTACTGATAAGTGGTAACACTCTCAAGATTCCCACTGGAAAAACAGGTTCTACACACTCACACTATGCTGCTATTCTATGATCTGTCCCATTCTGATGCTGTTTTTTAAAGTCTCTTCGGCAATTTTGAAAACCATCCCATGGATAATTTTAAGTTGATTGACTAAAATTAGTTGGGGGTCCCAAACCTGCTATGTAATAGCTATTATTGGCTTCAGTTCAGTGAAATGTAGGATCTTCATTTCCTTTCCTGGACTTCTTAATTATCCCCTTCTCTACTCCTTTTAATTTAAAAAATAAATTGTTTCCACTGACACATTCACAGCCTTAAGGAAAAACATTTACAACTTCAGTACAGCACAAAAGCTGTTAAAGAAAAAATAATCTATCTTTAGGCTTTATGGTGTCTTTTTAATACACCTAATGTTAGGATCATTATTATCCAACCATATAAAAAAACTAAACAGGAAAACCTCCCGAGTACTGCTTCCCTTCAGTTCCTATATTACAGACAAATGTGCAGTTTTTAAATTTACTTTCACATGAATTAATTTTGATAAGAATTACTTTTGAAAGACATGCAGAAGTACTGAAAGTGCTAACAAATTCAATGGAAAAATGCATCTCACATCATTTTATATTATACAATTTTTGTTCCTTATCTGAGACTTTGCTGTTGACTACATTTGCAAATTATATTTTCACAAGCTATTACTACATTTATAACTGGAAAACAACTTTTATTTTCCAGATGGACTCCTTACAAATATCATAGTTGCTAACTGAAATTTCTGAAGAGGGGATAATTAGTATCCCCTCATCAGTGAGACATATCACAAGCAATGGTGCAGCCTTCTTTTTTAGTGGTACTCAGAAAAACTCTCACCCATCTTCTAGAAACTCAAAGTACATCATATGCATTCCCATTATTGCATTACACACTCAAGAGAAATTAGTCTTTCACTTGAGCTAGACCAACATCCTTAATGCCACGAATTATATTTCACTGGGGATCACAGAGGGAATTCACTGCCAACAAATGTGCCAAGTTACCATCACTAAAGGCAGCAGATTTCAAAAGCACTTTGGCAGGGGCCACAGCAGCAGCTGTACATACCAGAAGTATCTGTCAGCTCAAAGTTTGCCATTTACTTTGCTTAGTAACACCTCCCTGCAGAAAATTATCAACAAACCCCAAAAATATCTATTTGAAATTGACATGACTAGGATTGACATCCAGATCTCAGCACAGCTGCAGATCAATATCAGTCCTGAAGCTGTTCAGACATACTGAGACTGTATCTTATGACATTTTGGAGAATTCCAACCTAGCAACAGCAAAAGCAGCTAGAGGTTTGCTTGCCGGTGGCTGCAGTGGCAAAGCCAGCAGGAGCAGCAACGCCAAGCAGCAGCTTTTAAAAAAACACCCTACAGAAGAACTGCCCTGGATTAGTGGAAGCAGCAGCTGCCTTTTGATATATTGCTCTCTTCCATTTCTTTGTCTTTCAGATATTGTCAGAGTTGACATTTTCCCAAGAAACAGCAGTGGCATTTGACATTCAGCAGTGATAAACTCAAGACCAGCCTAAAAGAAGAACAGCAAGGCATACTTATCCAGTATAAGGTTACTGCAGAGTATGTAAAATGAGGAGAAAAAAAGACTCATATATAAACAAGGAAAAGGAAGAGAAAAAACAATATAAGTACATAACAACCACATTGAGGCAGTTGATAGTGCCTTATGTAAAAGGAGCAAAAAAAGCAAGACCAAAATATTGTTGTGGTGAGAGTGTGTTAACTTTTTTCTGGTATAAAAAAACATTGGAATTGGTGATTTATTTTTAACAGACTTGCATAGGATTAGATCACCTTGCACCAGATGTAAAATTTAAAACTTCCAGCAGTTAAATTCAGATTTTTCATCCCTGTTACTTTTGCAGAATGCTTCAAAAGAAAAATGCTACTGAGACACACATAATGCATGCTGAAAATCTACATGCTATAGCACAGCACATTCAATTTGATACCTAGAAAGAGAACACCTGTAGTAGCTACGCCACATCAGTGCCATGATAATGGCTCAAACTATTCCATCAAGAAGCAGAAAACCAGGAAACAGTGACGTGTTTAATGCAAAATGAATACAGAACATTTGTACAATACAATCCTCAAATAAAAAGTATCCCTATGACTGATTTGTTTAAAATACTTACCTGATTGTATGTAAAATGTCTCCAAGTTGCATTTACCCTGTCAACATGTTTGATTTTTTCTGTCTTTTTTGCTTACACAAATAAACCTTGTATGTTTTAGATGATATCCTAATAACCTAATTTTAAAGAGATGCTGTATTTTAATAGACAGATGAAGGGCCACTCCTCTCTAAAGAATGGGATAATATGGCAAAGCTTACTGAAAAATGCATTATTTCATCGCAAAAATTGTCCCTGTGATGTTATTCCACTCACTTCAACAAAGCCCTCATAATTTTGACTTTTTTTCCCCTTACAGAATTTCCCTCACTTATACCCACAAACCTTTGTGCACTTCCTAACATCTCTCTGCCAAATTGGAGCCTTCCTATTTTTATTTCCTAAACATTTCTTCACTCTTCTCTGCAATGATATCTTTCTTAGATGATTCTTAGAGTCATATTCTAAAGTCAGACTCACAGCGTCTGCATGAATGACTAAAATCAGGGACTCTCACCCTGGCAGTGGATTTGGTAAGGTGGATAGAAAATAAAGTACTTTTTTTCAAGACTATATCCCTCTAACAATGAAGGTTAACACAGGAAAAGGACTGTGCAACTGTGAAGGCAGATCTGCTTGGAGACAGAGGTGGGAAGTCCCTTCCAACTTAAATTTTTCTATAGTAATATTTGTGGAAGGCCTTTACTCCTTCTTTACATTTTTCCTACATACCTTGGAAAAACCTTAAATCTCTTCTCACAACTAATATGATGCACAAGGAAGAAGGTGGCAGCTGAGATCTTTGGAGCACTGTGGGAGAAACTCTGCTCCATTACATTTCTGATAGCACCCATGGTCAAGAATAACCCTTTCTCAGCATCACTTAGGGGACAGTCAGCCACAAAGGGGACAGTCAGCCACATCTTTAGGTCCTTCAAGCAGATTCTAAGTGAAAACAAAATACAAGAATCTAGAAAAACATATTTTCTAAAGCTCAAGACAACAGCTCTTAAGAGTCTATATACCAGATTATGATCTGAAAATTGTGATTTCTGTAATACCATAGAGACAAAACACAACCCTTTTACAGCCTAAAATGTGCTCAATACATGTACTAGGTAAATAACACTGCCTTTCCATTTCCATAGTATTGGAAAAATTTAACATTTTAAAGCAGATTGTTTACATTACAGCTATTTTAGAAGTTCTAATGCACTTTGAAGAGCTCAAGTAAGCACAGAATTACTTGCATAAATATTAGACAATAGACTGCAATAGTAATCTTGTTATGAAACTCCAGCTTTATTTGTCTTGTTGGAATGTTTCATTCTACAATGCATTGCTGGCACTTTGCTTTAACAGCCAGAGACTCTAAGAATTCCTGATTACATTACTACACTCAAAAGCCTCATTATTTCAAAATGTTTTATCACCAACTGATCGCTTTTAGATTACTTTGGGGACAAACTCATGAGCCTGTTCTTACAAGATTAGCATCACACTCCTTAACTATATTTTGTTTACTTAACTCTACCAACTCCTAAAACCTAGAAATTTGGTAGAGGTAGAGATAAGCTTCCTCATCAGAAGGAAACAGGTAAAGTACTTCATCTGGTAAAGTATCTTCCCAAATACAAAGGTTTGTTTTCCTTTTCATTCTTAATGTGCTACTAAACTTCATTAGTACATTCTTTAAACAATGCACAAACAAAGACCAGAGTACACTACAGCCATATCACTCCATGCTGTGCTCTAATTAGACTTCAGCAAGTAAATAGAAAAGGACTGAGTCAATATTTGAATGAAGGATTTCCAATGAACAAGAGCATCTGCAGTAACAGTTCTGTCATGTTTTATGTGCAAATCTGCCTTCTGAGCCCCTGTCAACAGTCTGACCTAGTGTTAACAATGCAGAATATTTCTGCACTCTTTAGTTACTGGAAATTCTGTAGCCTTCTTAGTCAACAGATGGGAGACAGCATTGGGCTGAATTTAAAAACTCTTCCTCTTCCACTGCACTTGGCTGCAGCAGCTGACTTGCATGTGTGGATCCCAATCCATTAAAACTCTGCTGGGGCCTGGGACTCAGCAGCGAAAGCAGTTTGTCCTCCACCCGAGCAGCACAGCTAGTGAGCTGAGCCTGAGAACCAGGTCCTCCTTCAACTGTGCCAATAATTCCCTGTCTCCTCCTCATCCTACCTTCTCACAGCTTAAAGAGCCCAACAGTTGCCTGACACACATCCCCAAGCTTCGACAGCCCCATTCCTCTTTAGGTAATTTCAGAGACACTCACTGCCTTTTCTGGAGTCCACATGCAGCCCTGTCCTTGACCCACTCACCCTACACCATCTGCTCCTTCCAACCAGCCACTAACACCTTCTCCATGCAGCCAAGCCTCTCTGGATCAGCCTGGAGCTCAAGACAGGAAGGTCACGGCTTCCTATAATATCCTCAACTCAAGGGACTTCCAAAGTCATTTATCTGGGTTGAGTTCCCATGATTTATACTGAGCAGACTCCCACAGTTATGACTAAAGAGCCACTGCTCCTGTTAACAGCAGCAAGTCACGGAACCTGTCCACACTGAAAACCTATAACATTCTTCCAAGATACAATAAAAACTGTTCATTATCTCTCTCTATTTCCAATCCACTGCTGGGAAAATGTCAAAGTAACCTTTTTTTATGAAAAATTAAACTAAACAGCACAAAATATTTTCTGCTAATTTTTACAGCCTCAGAAATAAAAACTCTATAACTTTTCTTATACAACTCCCCAAGCAGAGGTAAAATAATAGACCAACCTTGATGCTTACTTAAGAATGCAGAAATATTTCAGAGACCTTTCTAATAGGAAAAGAAATTGCTGAAGTGCCACAAACAAGGATCTTCTTTTCACGACTTAGCACAATTATATCACTTGTTCTAACCCAGGACTGTGAGCAGATTATTCATTGTTGCATGGAGAACACTTATAGTTCAAGGTTTCTTTCAAAAAACATGCAAGATATTCCAGCACTCTAATCATACACTGTGCTCCGAACCAAAGTGAAGAAACTAGGGATGGTCAGCAGATTCACTTCAAAATGTTGTTTTCTTGAAATATTTCCAAACTGCAGTGTAACAGGAAACATTGAGGGTTTTCAGTAGATGTGATGCTACTAGAAACAGGAGCAGATCATCACTATATAGCAAAAGGAAATGTTAAGAATACTTAAATACACCAAACTTAAACTGAAATATTTATGGACTTCATGCTCTTGGAGAACAGGCCCATAACCTGAGATTCATTTTCATTGCGGTATTTTTATACCTAAAGACAGAAATAAGTAATAATTCATAAACAAATAAAACTTTTTGAAAGCAAACATAATTCTTACAGATATGTTCCATTTGCATATGATTTTGACTAATTTTCCTTCTTTTCGGTTTTCCTTAATTTATATTCTTCAATTTCATATTTTAATACTTCATGGAGAAATTATTTCAATATATTATAAAGACAAATTGTTCCATAAGCAACAGAACTAATGATACTCTGTTTCCTATAGCTTCATGTTTCATGGTTGACTTATTTGATGTCTAATAAGCACTCCAATAGAAGTTATTTCTGTGCCTAGGAATTCATAAAACCCCTCTGCTTTGTTGATTTTTTTTCCTCCAAAAAGAAGTGAATTTGCACTGTACCCCGTACTACAGTGAGGAACTAGAAGCTTTTGTCTATCTGGCTGCCAATATTCACAGTAGCAATGTATTTTGAGAGTAACACTTTTTAAGTTGAACAAAACATGCAGAGGAAGTAGAGGGAACACACTAACATGGAACACACACAAACTAAACTAAAGGTCTTAAGCTACACTAAAGGAACATGAAAGGCCTTAAACTACACTAAAGAAAGAAAACACTTTATCAGAAAGATGTTATTATTTCTAGCCATTTTAGTATAGCATTTTAGGGTGAGTGCAAGTTACAGAGGTAAAGCTTTTCCGTTAATACCCCCAGTCTCTTTTTTTCAATTGACAGCAAAGATTTTTCCAGAATTTCATTTCATGACAAAAATATCACAATCTGAATGATGAAATTATGCATTCTCTCTGGTTTCTTTTTGTATGATTCACTCCCTTAATATCTTTTCCACTAAAACCTTCTTCATAAAGAGTAAATTTTTTTAAAATATTTGAATACTGCTTAGTTTTACATTGGCTTCTCTGTCTTAGAACAGACCCTACAGAAATATCAAATCAGCAGTCATAACAAGTGGGTTTGTATTACAGGGAACATAACAGTTGTTGTATACAGATAAATCCTAAGGATGTAAGGGATATTCCATACCACAGAATGTCAAGGTCAACATAATAAGAGGGAGGAAGAAGAAAGAAGGGGCCCATTCAGAGAAATAGCATTTTGTCTTCCCAAGTAACTGTCACACATGATGGAGCCCTGCTCTCCTGGGGATGGGTGAACACCTGCCTGCCCATGAAAAGTGGGGAATTAATTCCTAGCTTTGTTTGCTTGTGCCTGCTGTTTTGCTTTATCTATCAAACTGTCTATATTTCAACCCATGACTTTATCCACTTTTACCTGTTCCAATTTGTTCCACATCCCACTGCAGGGGAATGAGGGAGCAGCTGTGTGGTACTCTGGTCAATGGTTGGGGTTAAACCCCCCCAACTGATTGGAGTTTTTTTTTCTTTCCAGTACTATAAATACAGAATAGCAGAAAAAGAAAACCAACATGATTTAAAATAAAACTATACTTCAGTACAAAAGGAATTTCCCTTAGCTAAAGGCCAATTCTAATTAGCTCACTGAAAATAATAGTAAAAACTTTTGGATACACAGACTGTAATAATCAGAGAACTGAACTGTTTTAAAAACTTTTCAATGCTTCTGGGGTGAGCACTATAGCAATCCAACCAGCAACAAGAAAAAATAATTAGTTTTCACAGAATACTGACTTTGATATCAAAGTTGCTGCTTGTAGTCATTAAAAAAAAGGACGTGTGATACATTCAATAAAAGTGTTCAAAAAACTACACCGTGTGATACATTCAATTAATTTTAAAGATAAATTCTGCTACCCAAATTAATTTATTCTAGGACTGTCTCAAACATATTTTGCTTAAGATTCAACATTTTTTTTCTCCATAACAAAGGGACTCTGGTGTGGTGCAGTACTCCTTTTTGTCTGTTCCACCCTGTATCTGCCACATACTCCGTGCTGTACAAGACACATACAGAACAAAAGGTAAAATATTTCTCATAATAGATTAATAATGCAATGACTTTCAAATCATTCATGTAAAATCATTTTCAAAGCTATAATGGAAAATTCACTAGAGTTACTTGATACCACTTTTCATTATCAAATCTGCTAAGCACACACACTCATTTTTCTAAACAATTACTCTAGCAAGCATAAAAAGTAGGACCTTCCCAGAGAATCAGACAAACATAAAATGCTCATTATCCTGGAATAAACTAAACTTGGCCCAACTAGCATCAATAAACTGTCAGAAGAGGGTCTGTCATTAAAGCATATGAGCAGCTTCAAGTTCCTCTTTTGTGATACCAACAAAGGTGTGGTCAAAAGTAATACTCTAGACCAATATTTGGTTCTTACCATCTCTTTCCAGGCTCTGAGTCTTAGCAACCAAACCCACATTCAAGCTTGTCAAAACAGTTTTCAAATATTAACAGGCAAGATGGGAGGCAAAGCAAGGAGGGCCATTTTCAAGGGTGACTCTAGAGAGCTGCTGGCTTCCATTTAAGGGAAGGTCTCAGCCAAGTGATATGACTAAATAATGGAGAAAAGCCAGAAGCTTTTTATGGGCAGCTCTCTGGTCTCATTTTATTTTAGGAGTGTGGTGAAGCAGACTCCAAACACTAAGACATGAGGCAACTTGGTAAATTTCTCCCTTGAGGCAGAGTTCAAAGTAGTTAATTACAGGCAAAAAGAAATTCCTAGGAACAGAACAGGATTGTGAATCTTGAACCATGGTGAAGGACAAGGCCATGACAGAAAATATATTTTGCAGTGACCTAGAAGATAATAAGCCTTGACAGATGAGACCAAGAGCCATAGACCTGATGAGTAAGTGCATCTCTTTTCCTCTTATGCCTAATAAAGCAGCAAACCCAGGACCCAGAATGAGTTAGCATAGTGAGATCTGCACACATACACTCAAAATAGACAGACTTTATGCCTTGAAGTACACTGTTGAAATAAAGAAAGCAGGAAAACAAGCTTGATCATTCTGACATGCTTCTACCTGGTGTCAGAATAACCTTGTAACACTGGCAGGCAGCAACAGCTTCCTACTCTACGTGCAGTGTCTATTAGAAAACCACCAGATTTAAGTGCGCTGCTGGCAAGGCTTTAAGGGGTGACACATTCATTCTTCAGACTAATCACCCAACATGAAGCAGCAACCCATGTGCTTCCTGGAACACACCTGCGTGCAGGGGCAAACATACATAGATCCCCCCATTTGTAAAGAGGAATCTTCGAAGAGTGTCTGGGCAAGTCACAGTGGCCCAGTGTCCTTTCACCTGGCATGGCCGGCACAGGCATGCTGTGAAAGACTGCCATTAGAATCATCCTTACTTTTCCAAGTCTGCCTTTTTAAAAGCTCTAAAACTTTCATTCCAGTCAGAGGTAAATATACTTTCTCTACTGATTTCATGGCATTTAACTAAACAGTTCATTTCATTCTTCTTTGGGAGTTGTATTGATTTTACAAGATGAACCTGCCCCTCTTGAAGTTTGCATTGACCCTTGCAAACTGACACAAAGGCATAATTCTGTGTTTCTGACAGTAACAATTTTGAGCAACTAAAAAGAGGATTAGTTAACTAAACAATTAACGAGTTTAATCTGGACTCTACAGCTGCAGAACATCTTTACATCTTCAAGGAGGAAAAGCTGTCTATCCTTCTCCACTCTGCATGTCACAGTAGCTATAACACAGTTATCAACCTGATGTATTCTCACTTTCACAAAGGAAATTATGTATTTTCCTAAACTAAACTAAATCTACAGGAGCAAGTTAGAAATTTACTCTGTGTGTACAGTAATTCTCTGTCTATATATCTCCTTTCTGAGAGCAGATGTCCTCTGAAATGACATAATCCTTCTCTGACTAGATGACAGTTGTCTCACAATACAGATATTTCAGCATCTGAGCGCTTAATGACAGAGATCAATCAGAGAAATAATAAAAGAATGCAAAACCTAAAGGGCACACCAATTGCACTACTCCTCAAAAAACCTGCAAGGCAAAGGAAATTCCCATCAATATTTCCACATGAAATGTGCAATATTCACATCAGTAAATGGATCACTTGCCAAATGATCTCTGCACACCTGTGTGCTGCCAGGCTTCATTTTTACAGTAAGTCAGGTGTAACGCTTTCACATCTATGGATACATTGAACACCAAAGACTGAGAGCTGGCTGGAGTGCCAGGCTCCAAGGGCTGTGATCAACAGCCTGAAGGCTGGCTGGAGCACAGTCACCAGTGGGGCTCCTCAGGATACATACAGGGCCAGCAGCATTTAACATCCTTCATTGACTGCACAGAGGATGGGGCAGAGTGCACCTTCAGCAAGTCTGCGGATAACACACAAAGGGAGCAGGTGATGAATTTGGAAGCCATGCTGCCACTCAGAGGAACTTGGACTGGCTGGGGAAAAGTTCTGACAGGAATCCTTTGAAGTTCAACAACAAGAAATGCCAAGTCCTGCACATGGGGCCAGTGCAGACTGGGGCCTGACTGGCACTTGTCATCCAAGGAGAGGCTGAGGGCTGGGGTTGTTCAGTCTAGGGAATAAAAGACTCTAGGGGAACTTGTCCCTGTGTATAAATATCTGATGTGGAGCAATAAAGAAATAGTGCCAGACCCCTTTCAGTGATGTGAAGGGACAGAAAGGAGACAATAGACCTATGTCAAAATTCAGGAAATTCCATTTAAATAGAAGAAATGGGGGAGGAAAGGGGGAGAGGTGTTTGGTTTTTCAGGGGTGTTTTTGCTTGGTTGTTTTGCTTTCCGCTTTGAGTTGGTTTTTTTTTCTTAGTGTGAGGGTGGTCAAACAGAGGCTGCACAAAGAGGTTGAGAAGTCTCCATTCTTGGACAAATTTAACACACAACTGTAGGTGGCCCTGCACAACCTGACGCAGCGACCCGAAAGTTTGAACAGAGGAGGGTTGCACTAGTTGACCTCCAGAGGTGCCTTCTTTCCTCAGTGCTTCTGCAAAAGAGCAGCTACATAAAGCATCCTTCCCTGAGAACAGCAGCACTGACCACATCTTACATTGAACAATTCCTTGAGCGTTATCCATGGTGGATAATCACCTCTGGTACACAGAAATCATCACTGGTATAAAGAAACATGTTCTTTACTCCACATGGCTCCCTGATCATACTTGCTGCTAGCTTTTCACTAGTGCTAGCAATCATGGAGAGTCTAATAAATGGGATATAGAACAGATAGAAACAAAAACATGACATCAACTGAATTTTCAGTAGATGCAGCAACTACATAATACACAATTGATAGTAAAAGATAAAAGACTTAAACCCTCTCACTGTCACCCCAGACAAATTTACAAACTCCACTCTCAAAAGCAGGACAGAGTGCCATAACCAATTCAAAAAGACTACTATAGAAAAATCAGGAGTTAATGTAATAGAAGGCATAAGGAGAAATTTCAGCTAAAAAGACTCTGGCAGAAAGAAATATGCTCCATTTCTGATGAAAAAAAAACATGTATGGTAAGGGAAGCCTCTAAAGAAACCAAAGAATACTCAGAAGCAAAATATACAACAAAATATATACCAAAAATGTCCATGTTTTCAACACCCAGATTTAAATTGCTTAGCCTGTTCAAAGCAAAACATAATGGGTTTGTGAGAGTCTAGAAAGTGAATTTGTACATTTGTGTTTAAGATGCAAATATGACTTGTTTCAAGAGGTGTAAATAGCCATTTCCTAGATCAGTTCCAAGATTATAAATTTGGAGAAAAGATGATTTACTGCCTGGTCTGATACACTTTTACCTGTTCTCTTAGCAGGTCTCATTAATAGTGCCTGTTAATGGCACTCCTGACTCCCATGTACTGACTGTTCCATGCTATTGCACTCCCAACAAAGTCCAGCCTCTTTTCCTGCCAAGAAGTGCAATTGTGCACCAAGCAGTGGAGGAAAGCAAACAGATTCCCAGCTGGATGCCATATAATATAACCAAGGCCTTCATCCCAAAGCACGGATGCTTAGCAAAGCAACAGGCATAGAACCCCTGGTTTGGGAAATGCTATTTCCCTGCAAACAATCATTGGTTGCAGCAGGCTGACAAAAAGAGGGAAATCACTGTTTAAATACTAAATATTCTGTAAATGGATAAATGAAATATTTTCACTATTTCCTCTAGAATTCCATGGTAACCTCTGTGTATGAGAATTTAATATTTTTTAGTTCACAATACACCAGCCAACAACAAACTGCTTCAACAGGATATTTCACCATTATTATCTTAGACAAAACTGTGGGACATTTTCTAATTTGGGCACTTTGCTACCATTTACATTTATTGGTTCAATACAGAGATTAAAAAAAAATATTACTCAATACCACATTTTAAAAAAATCCTAGAAGTAAATTACACATATTGCAAGTATTGCAAAACCAAGTTCACTTCTCATGGAGTGTAATTTTTATGTCTTGCATTTGAGCACAGCAACTAACAGAGCAGATTAAATTTGAAAGTTATCAAGGCAGTGTACATTTTTAAGAATACAATCAGTTTGGCTTCTGGAAATTTCTGTCCTTTCAGTTTATAACACACCTAATCAAACATTCTTTGTGAGTTTTTCCTTAAATATTACCATCACAGTGAAGTAGGATATGTAAGAGTATGAAGCACAGCTTTGGGCATTTAAAAAAATAATTTTTCCTGTGGTTTTTATTTCCCAGGAGGTTTGTTTGCTTGCTTGCTTGTTGGTTGGGGTTTTTTGGGGTTTTTTTTGAGTAGGTTTGGCCATTCTCAGAGACACTTGTTTTGGAAGCCTCTTTCCTAAATTTACAAAGTTGTACATAAGATGAAATACAGAGAAAGAGTGGACTACACAGTCTTGCATCCCTTTCAACCTTCACAACTTCTCCCCTCATTTGCTATATAAATAATTCTTTACATATTGAACTGGTTTCCAAGCAGATGAGGTCTGAAGTCACAATCTCATCTGTGTTAAATGAAAATGCCTGTTATACAAATAAAGCAAAGAAATTGTCATTACATTACTGGCACACTGGAAAGTCAGTGGCTTTAAATCCATCATTTGCATTGCTCGTGTTTCACTGAGTGAAACATCACAGATATGAGAAGAAATCATCATAAAAGCTGAAACCACAGGATGTGTCCATCAGGATGATGTTATACTGGATGTACAACAGCCTAATCATAAAGGCTGATAGACCAGACTTTTGTTTAGTTTTTCAATTTTCCAAGGAACAAGAAACTGAAAAGCATAAATGTTCTGTTGGATAGCAGTCACTTAATAAACTATATCCTAAGTTTCCTTTTCTTAACCCGTCACTTGAAAATTGTCTTTAAACCAATTAGAAATATTGTGCTGGGCCAGACTGGATGAAATAGTTTTTAAAATACAGCTAGTAATGGAATTAAAGCTTTATTCACCACCTTATTTGTAAATCCATAAGTATCTAAAGATCTTCACTTTTCTGACTTCCATTCAGTGTTAGAAGCTCTATCACACATGTAATATTTCATTTGCTTTAAATGGAAAAAAGGAAAACAAAACATAGTACACAGCTTCTAACTTGTGAACTTGTGGTTTTGGATAAGCATGATGTGTTTCTCCCCTGCTAAAAGCAAGAATTTTCATAATTGAGCAAATCAGGTATGAAATTTTTCAAGACTAAAACAACAACAACAATAAAAACAAACCAAAACAAAAACCAAAAAAAACCACAAAAGAAAAGCTTTGAAAGTCTTATCTTGAAGTTGTATTTTTTCCCATCATTATTCAAAATTGTATATTGTTTGGAGAAAGCAAAGTGAGGGAGAATGTGAGAGCAGAAATTGCCTGGACAATGTTTTTTTTTAACAAACTTAGCGAACAAGGAGACAAAACCAATCACTTGATTGAAAGACATAAACTACCTCAACTGCAACTGACTTGCCATAATTTTTTCTTTACCAACTCTAGCCAGCTTACAAGAGAGATGAACTGAAAATTCCTTCTCTGATGAGAACTGTAACAAAAGGACTTGGTTAAACTTGTTGGATGGTTAGGGTATTTCACCTAACCATCCAACAATCTTACCTCATGGAGACATTCAAGCACATCTACAAAGCATCATGAAGAAACCTCGCTATATACACCACGGAACAGTTTGCTAAATTTTTTAAGCCTTTGAAATTCTGTTTATGTGCTAATTACAGAGGTGCAACAAAAGGTGCATAACAGAAATAGCAAACAGGTCTGTCTTTTTTACTTCAAGTAAAAGTACTTCTGCCCACTTAAACTAATGGCACATAATGCTTTGTATTAGAAGCTGTACTGAGCTTCAGCAGAACTGATTTTTCATCTCTTCAAGCAAGTATCAATGCTTTTGTCCCAGAAAAAAACTCTAATGTTAAAGACACTCTTATCTGTGACTGTGCCATCTGGATGTTCTGCTAATATAAAAGCTCCTGACTCGAATGAACAGAGCTAGAAGCACTTAGATCTTCTCTTCCTGTGTGATGCTGCCAATGGAATTGTAGTTACTTCGAGTTTATACTACCTATTGCCTCTCTCCAAAGGCTGTGGAGGAAAACAATGGCCTGAAAAAATCCTGGGGAGCAAAAAGAGGCAGCTGGTGCAAACTGGGGATCCACTCTTCAGTAGAATTTGAGACATCATTCAGACTTCCTTCCCGGGGAAAAAATTTAAAGAAATTTGAAAAAGCATCTCCTGATGTCATGACAATGTCATGACAATAATCCACAGAGAACATTTAGAAACCACATTTTCTACTAATTTCACCAATTTCAGAATAATGGTTTCCATCAAAATCATGCTCAGATCCAAATGCAGTATTCAGACAGGCTTTCCCGTGTTCCAAATGAGGCAACCAAGCAATTCATTCTCTGCTGAGTTCATACACAGCAAGTTTGGAAGAGTCAGTACCAGAGCAATGCTTCTAGGAAGGTGTTTTATCCTGCTTGATGTGCTCTGTTTTGTCTTTAAGAAGTTTTTACAAAACATAAGGAAACCAAAGAGCCAGAGTTATACAACTCTCACTCCCCACCTCTTTTCCCGTTTACTCAGTGTTCTGTGCTCAGGATATCGTTGGTTGCCAGAGAAGAATCTGTATTATGTAGAAGATTATGTATTTTATGCAAGTCATAAGATAGAAATTATTTTGATAAGGAGCTGATCTCAAGTTGCTTTTCTTAACACTGTTCTACAGTGTACAAAATAGAGTTTTTAGGGATCATTCAAGTACAAGAAGGCACAGGTGATTTAGTGCTTTGCATAGAAACTTTCCCCCTACCTATGTAAGTCCCAGATGATCTGCTGGCTGAGTGGTCCTTTGGGATTAGAGACTTTTCAAGGCAGAGTCTGTAGGCTTCAACCCAAACAAATGCCAGTATTTGTGCTGGTTGCTGCCCTTTTGTAGCTTTGGGGAGGCACTGCTGAGCTTCTGTTGGGCCTTTCTGCATCACAGACTTCTGCTTTTCCCAGCTACACAGCCAGCCTTGGGTGTGTCACTCTCATCCCTCCTGAACCATGCAGAGGAACTGCAGAGTTTCATCTCTGTCCAGTTAATGGATGCACATTAAGCCTGGAAATCACAGCACCAGCTTTGGAGGCTGGGACACACAGGCTGCAACCCCCCCTCCAATGAACAGACTTGTTCATTTTCCATAAAAAGCAAAGCAGTGTCTTGGGAAAAGAGCTAACAGTATAAGTTTTTGAAATGGCATAGTGAATGTGGCATCAAAACCAATATAAAGCAGTAATATTGACACCATGAATAAATAAATGGGGGATAAATAAGTGCAAGTGAACCCCTACCTCATATAAAGCAGTTAATTTGCTTCACTGTAGTGGAACTGGGACCAAGACTACATCTATTAAGACAACTTTAATGCTCCTACATATGAAAAAACATGCACCATCAGAGGTGCACATTTACAATTACTGTATGGCCAAACATGGCTTTGTAAAATGAGATTAAAGGTTGCTGACCTGTGTTTCAAGTCCTACCACCTCAACTCAGAAATACACTGTCCTCAGACTCGGCCATTTTTGCAGCCTTCAAAGTCCTTAAATAAAGGTTGTACTCTAACACAGCACTTCCCATTTCCCTAGAGCTTGAAAAGCAAGATGACTAACAGGTTTTGACAATGGAAATGGAATGCTCCCCACTGAGGACTCTGTGCACACACCATGCAGATGAAGTGATGATCTCTTAAGTGACTACATTACAATAAAAAATGAAGCATCCTCAGTCCCTGTATGCCCTGCCTTTTGGAGCACTGGCTTTGAACCATCTGTAAACACACCACATGCCAGGAAGACCAAGTCAAGAAAGCATCAAAGCAGTTAAGTTAAATGGCTCTTTTATCTCAGTCCCATATGTTTCTACATTTTATTCTCATTTTTTGCTTCATACACAGCAGAGCTGAAAGTTGACAAATCCAATAGATGCTATCATCTTTACTCATCTCAACACCAAGCACTTCTTCATTATTTGTATAACACAAAATATTTCCTATTCATGCCAAAGGTGGCCAATAGTTCCTAGTTACCTTCCATATTTTGATTTTGCAGCCCATTTCCACTGGGCAATAGTCACAATAGGTTGATTGGAATATTTATGAAGTGCTGTAACTATTAAGGGACAGAAATTCTTCAGTGAAAGATTCTTTAGAAATATAATTATATTCCCACGTAGTTTTTAAATCAATTTCAAATATCTAAATGCATAAAGACTGTCATGTAATTGTAATTCAATTTGAATCAGAATATAATGCAATTTTACTAATGTCTATATAAGACATAAAAAGATGAGGTACCTTACACAGGAGTGTACCATTCATTAATATTATTGAAGAACTGTCTTACTAAAAAGTTACTTCAGAATTTTACCATGTCTTTTGAGGGATGAAACTAAATTGTCTTTTGCATAATTTATTACATAATTTTTGAATGTCTCTATCACACTCATTGTAAATGTATAGCTTCATACATCAAAAAGAAATGGGAAAAAATGGGTATAGTATTTAGGACATATAAGTAAAAAGCACAAATATTGTCAATTCTATCAACCATTCAGAGTCTATCAAAGAATGGTTACTTAATTTCAAAATCTATACAAGTAATATTTTAATACTTTAAAGGTGCAAGAAAACATTACATCTCAGTGGCTCTATTCCTGTATCAGTTATAGAACCATGACTTTATTTACTAGAACTCTGAATGTTATTTTACAGATTAAAGTATTGGTACACATGGGTAGGCAGCTGATATATGCATTTTTTAAAAATGTGAAAGTTTTCAGTACCGTTTGGGCTCTTTAATTTAATAAATAGCATATGATAGTGTTTGAAAACTATAGAAGTCATGAATCATCAAAATGCACATCTACCCTTATTCTTCTAACAGCATTCTGCTAAAAATCCTCAAACATCATATCAGAGATCTATTTAGACTGTCATTAATGTACTCTACTGCTTTATATGGTTTCAGAACATTTCTGAAAGGAAAGAAAGATTTTCTTGAGCTTGACAAAATGTTATTTGCTATTATTTTTTTCCTCTAAGCCATTAGATACAGAGTCTTGGTAAACTTTACTGTTCAAAATGCATTGAATTGAAGCAGAGAAATAAAAAATGCAATTAATTAAAAAAGGCAAACTATGAAAAGAAATTGTGAAAAATATACTCAAAAAAAAGATACTTCAGAATATTTTGAGTCGTAATATACACAGTGAAAATGCAAAGGCCAGAAGTAAACTTATTAGAGGACTTGATCTTTTTCATGCAAGAAAAAACCAAAAAATTTATTATTTCCCTTTGCATGGTCCTAAAAAGGCAATTCTATGGTGTTTTTACAGTTCAGCATGTACTTTTATTCAAATGTTATGACTTCATTGAAAAATTGACATTCCTGATTCAAACATATTACTCTATTTCTAAGATAACTAGCTCAAAAAAAGTAGTTTTTATACCTATTTTATCCTTTTTTTGGTTATCTAAGTGCAAAGATTTTCTTTTTATTTTTCTTGTATTGATAAGTACATCGTGTTAACTGTTAAGTTATTCCTTTCTTTTGCAGCAAACCAAATTATAAAACTAAGACCATCACTCACTTGCACTGCAAGCTTTTAAACTGCAGAGTATTTCATAGTATTATATACCCTTTTCCTCCTGCTCCTTAGGCAAGACCTATTGCCAAGTGATTTAGTAATCAGTCAAAAATCAGGATTTAGATGCAGGTTCAGGTAAAAGAAAATCTAACTGGTTTAATAGGTGTATAACAAAATATAGATGTACCAATATCAGCAGGTTTGAGATACTGAAAAACCTTGGCCACTAATTTCAGTTTCCAAGAAAAAACCCCATAAATTTCTGTAAAAATTTAAAAGGCCATAATGAAATGTCTTAGGTCAAAGCAATTATTAATAATAATTGCATTCATTATTTCTCAATAATGAATAATTACTAAGAATTAGTAGTTATTAATACAATAACTTCACTATGATGCTGATCCAAAAATTTAAAATGTTTTAAATATAAAGTAATTATTCAGGGAGTCATAGCAAATATGTGTTTTAAAAAGTACTTGTGAAAGTTTCTTATGCAACACCAAGTAAATATCTCAGACACTGACATAAAAATTATTCAAACCAATGCTATGACTTCTGTTGACTTCAACGGGTTTTAAAATACAATTTTAAGCTATACAGGACCAGAACTAGTCAAAATTCTGAATTTTGACATTCAAAAAGTGTTAAAGTATAGAGACACCAGCAACTACTTAGTAGGTTTCTGGAAGATGAGATAATACAGTATTTTAAGGTCTGATTATTTGATTAATTACTATTCATCTTAAGTTTAGAGACAACAGAATGAAGCTCTCTGCAGGTTAAGGATTACCTTCAAGTAATAACTTTGTGTGGAGGGCTGGTGTTGGCCAGCTGCCACTCACCCACCCAGCTGCTCTCACATCCTCCCTTCCCCAACAGGACAGAGGGAGAAATAAGATGGGGAAAAAAAAAAAAAAAAACACACAAAAAAAATTATCAGTTGAGATAAAGTCAAGGAGAGATCATTTGCCAATTACTGTCACAAGCAAAGTAGACTTGTCATGTGGAAAATTTAATGTATTGCCTATTAAAATAGACTTCAGTAGTGAGAAACAAAGCCCAAATTACAACAATTATTTCCCTCCCTTTTTTTCCCAGGCTCAACTTCCCTCCCTCAGTCCCATGTGCTCCACAGTGTCCCCATCCCAAGCAGAGAAGGGTGATGGGACTGAGGGGCTGCAGTGAGTCCTTGGCAGCCTCCCTCTGAAACTGGTTATGGAAGCATCCACTTGAGAGTAAATCTGCACCTGCAATATTTCAAAGCTATTTATATGGTGAAATACACTTTTACTTTGATTAGAAAGAAATATAAAATCCTCAGAAAGGCTGATGGTTTTGTTACGAAAAATAAAATCCTTACTGCCTTCTAAAGTCAGTAGGTTTCACCACTCCCCTAATACAAAAGACCATTGACAATTACAACTACCAATAAAATTGGTTGCCAGCATCACCATCTTTGCTTTTTTGTTTAGTTCAGCTCATACTTGGCAACTATTAAATCACATTTGCAGCACATGGTCACTGCTCACTGAAAACACAGCCATTCCCTGTTAATGCTACCAAAATCCTTACTTGAACTACCAAACACATCTGATTTCAGCAATGGACGTGTAAACACTTATTGAGGAAAAAAAAAAAATCCAATTGAGCAAAGGGAAAATCCCCAAATAAAATAAATAAATAAATAAATAAAACCATCTGCATATCCTGAAAAAAAGCAAAGACAGCTATCGTATCCTGCATTTTGCATTTTAAAATCTGCTATCACCCAATCCTTTCTTATCCTCTACAATTCTTGGGGAGAGGGGAAAGGTTGGTTTATTTTCTTTGCAAGTTCAAATAATTTTCTTCACTAAAACCATGATTCAGTTTCATAAAATATTTTACAGCTTACCATTTTTTGCCTGTTTCAAGACATTTTCACATTCATTTTAAAAGAGCTAATCAAGACAGTATTTCTCAAATATGTGACAACCAGCGTATATGAACAGAGAATTTCATAAGGGAGTATTAATCATTTTCTCTAGTATCTAAGGGGCAAAGAAATTAAAGGCAATTTTTTTTACCAACAAATCTTCTATTTTGATTGGATATGAGAAGAAGACCATATAGAATCAGTAAATTGTTACTATTATAAATGCATTTGCACATCCTGCACTGGAGCACCCACTAACAGGAATTCATTTGATTGAATCCTCACTCTAAGAAAAGTATATATCTTTAACAAAGCAGCATCAGCCTCCTCAAAATCTGTGTTTCATGAAATCAAACCAGAATTAATGAGCTGAATAAAACTTAAAATGTCCAGTCTTTCGCACAGTCTTTCCTGTAGTCCTTCATACTTGCAAAAATTAATATAACTACGTCACAGATGAGAAAGTCAGAGGGTTGTGCTAGGACAGAGGAGAAGAGAAAGGAACTGGAGACCTATACAACTCAGAAAAGTAAGGGAATTATGGTTAATCAGTGTTATTTTATGTACATATTTTGGTAAGGAAAACCTCTAGCTGGATTAATTTTACAGCTGAAGGTTCTGTAAAGACCCATTGGTTGTAAGAGACCACCACGAAACATCTGTTCCAGTTCAGTCCCAAACTCAGCAAAATTAACAGAGCAATTAACACAGCACCTGCAGGACCTGAGACCATTCTGGAGATCTGGCTGAAAGCACAGGACAGGATTTTTAAGAAATTAGAGTCTCAGCATTGGAATCCAGAGGACCAGGAAAGTTTTGAGATCGGCTGGAATATATGACCAAACTGCTGCTGAGCAGGAATTATGCACTGAAATGTAAAATACATAACACAAGAAACTGGACTTCCTGCGCTTAGGAAGTAAACAGTACTGAATTATTTTTTTAATTGTCTATATTGTGTTGTCTGGAAGTCTGTAAGTCTATGTTCCTTCCAGACATCTCTCCTGGTCAGGGTCTGAGGTGCAAAAGTATCAGTTTAGTTTAAAATTTCCATTATTTGCTAGAGAAGGAACACCTAATTTAAAAATATTTTTCCATGTATTTTATACACAGATAGTTTAAATATTCAACTAAATCACCTTCCTCTACAGCCAATATTTTTATTCTTTTAACCAGCAACAAGAGTTCCCAAACTTGAAAGGACTGAGAATATGAGAGCACTATATAGACACTGTGCCTTGAGCCCAAGAATTACAGTCTCTCCCAGTGGCCTAAGAGCATACTGAGACTTCAAAAGTAACCACAAACTCTACCTCTAAAATAGTTTCAAAAAATGCAGTCACCATTTTTTGTGCTTTTTTCTATTATATTCTTCAAGCTTACTGGAAACCAAAAAGTGTAAAAATAATTAAGTTTCAGAAAGTCCCCAGCAGCTGACCCTATATTGAACTCCCTTGCAACTGCATAGCTCCTCAAGCACTGCGATAAACTCATTTAGGATTCTTGATCCTAAATGCAAAGACAAAAAAAAAAAAAGAAAAATGCTTTTAAGTGATCCATATTTGATTAAGAATGTTTTCTAAGCCTAAAATATTGCATTGTCTTATATCTATGGAAACCAATAGACAACATTGACACAGGCATCTATTTTTCTCCTGCTCATCGAGTAGAATTTCAGAAAAGTCCATTCAATTCAATAAATTTTCACAGTAGGCTGCAAATCAAATCATTACTTCCTGCTCAGAATGCCTCAGAGTAGCTCCACACTGACAATCATAATGAATAGGGAATAAAGGCACAAAATTGCTGTTTAGCAATTCTCAGTTCCTAGGCATGGTGACAATGAACTGAAACACGGGGGCACCCTCCAGAGGAGGAGGAATTGTGTGCAATTGTGCCTCAGATCAGGAATGTAGAGCTGCTAATGTAGTTTATTAGATGCTATTTTAATCTCTCACACCATGAAACACAAGAAGATGGTGAAAGAATCCAATAGGAACTGCCACAACATCATGCTGATTTTCATTAAATTTGTTGAAAGGGGACTCAGCATGGAATTATTAAACTGCTTTCAAAGGCAAATGACTAAAATGGCTCATCTATTTATAGCCATTCTTCCCAATCACTAATTTTTTATGGTGACACCTGCTAGCTCCTGCTATATTTAAGGTTCTGTCAGGCTTTCCTCAAAATCACAATTTTTTCAGCCTTATACATTGCTGATAAAATAAACTATTTTCCTTTAAAATTAGCAATAAAGCTACTCAGGAATGGTTTTTAAAACAAAAGATAAAGACACCTAGTAAGTCTTGTCCTCTGATATCTAAAGATCTAAAACTATTATCACAAACTCACAAGTTTCAAAATTATCTTTGCGTTTTAATGACTTAGAAACAAAATTGGTTTTTCAATAGCAACTTCACAGAACAGGAGTTTATATATAAACTAGATACATCCTTAATGGATACATACACACATGTAAATAAGAAAGTATTTATATATATATATATATAATCATAGAATGATGTGCTTCTTGAAAGTACTTATAAAGAAAAAATATTTCTTTTTCAGAGAACTTAATGGTAAAAAGGAAACCCAGACATATTTTTTATTACAAATCTCTGTGTGCATGTACTTAAGTGATAGGGAAGGTGCCTGTATTGGGGCTCTAACTGGAAAAAGAAGTGCTGCTGTAGCATTTAATATATGCAAAAAGTCTGACTGACAAGTCAAAGCCTCACAACACCAACCACACTCCTATTGCTCTGCTGTCAGATCATCTGCAGTGTGAAAATAGTTTTGAAAATAGCCAGAGTTTTAGAATCACCCAAAGTTTAAAGCCACATAGAAAATTTCATCCTCTTATGAGGACTTACAGTTGTCTTCTACTTCATTCAAAGCATTATTGACATAATTTAGAATTAATTACTTTTATATAGCCTTTAATCTACAAATTCAGATAAATCATCAACATTTTAGTCCCTTCTCTTTGACCTGCACATTCAAAATATGCCCTTGGCTCATTAAAAAGTTCCTATTTGAGATGCTTCAAAATTGGTCTGTGCTTTTAAAAAAAAATTGACTTATCAGTTGGCCCTACAGATCCATCTGAGCTACTTCAGATCTTGAGATACATCACATTATAAAGGAAAAAAACTCTTGCAAAGGGAAGAAAAAAGATTCAGGAGAAACCCTGCTTTTATGAGAAGGGTGTTGAAGGTCCAAATCTCCAAGATCATTAAAAACTGGCAGGGGATGGCAGAGGCTGGACATATCTAAAGAGCAGACAGCTAAAATAATAATCAGACCATGAAAGCATCCAAAGAATGACTCTAGAAAAAACAATTTATTTCTTAATTTCATGGTGGAAACATAGCTGAATACCCAGCATTGTTCATCTAATCTGCTGAAATATGTTTCAGTAATTAAAAAAAAATTACGAATTTGTGTGGTGCATCTTTGATCAGATTTGAATTGTGCCAGGAGCAGCCATGGTGACTTTCTAGTCCTACCAGTACTCAGGGAACTGAGCCCAGCCTCAGTAAAGCTGTATCATTTCACTGGGACATGCAGTATCTAGATAAGACCTTTGGTCACTGATAATCATCCCACCTTTTTGCTTAATTCAACCTCTTAAAGCCATTTGAGCATAAATGTAACTTTATTCCTTCCAGACATTGTTGTCTTTTGATATTTAGATATCAAAATTGAATGACATTTCTGAAGCTTCAAGTTACAAATTACCAAAATGTGTTTTAAAACAGTAATAGCAGACATAAAACCATTGAAGCCCCTGCAAGCCCTTGCTGCAAAGCAGTTCATAAAGACAAACTCCCCAAATTCAAATAATAAAAATACATTTTACAGTAACTCTTAGGCAACCCATTGTTTAGAAGCTTTTTGAAAATAATTCAAGATTGGGCCTACTTGTTTAATTCATTGCAGCATGTAGCAACAAGGGAGGATTAATAAATAACAGATTTCCTTCAAGATGCAACTTACAAACAACAAAAAAAAAAGAGCCTTGTGAAGATATTAATTAGATTTCCATCTACAGAAGACAATAGAAATACATCAATTTACCCTCACTACAGACCTCATTCATCTAAAAATAAATAATAGTAATAAATTGATTAAATTCAAAAGCTGCATGCAGCCACCTGGAACATATATTGTACCTGAGTTTTTTAGATAAATTCTTTTGATTTAACAGGATCACCCCACCCAGGGGCAGTACCTTGCACTTGGCTTTACAGAACCTCGAGACATTGACACAGACTCATTTCTGGAGCTTCAGCCCAGCTCTGAGCTAAACACTCACCCAGGTGGTCCCATGTTCACACCAGGGCTGGGGAGGAATGCAGCAGGCTTGGAAGTGATACAAACAAGAGGCACAAAGCATTCCACAGGGATTTGGAGCTTTCATATTAATGAATATTTCACCAAGGATTTGCTTTTAAAGATTTTTCCTGTTTTTTATCTTCAAACCTATTTAAACTCTAAAAGAAAAACTGTTGAAATTATGCTCTTGTGGTTGAAGGAGACAATGAAAGATTTTCAGAAAGAGGTAACATCACATCTCTTCCTAGAGCACATGCTACAATCAAGGGAAAAGATAGTCAAAAGAAAAAAGGAAAAAAAAAAAGGAAAAGTTTTGTTAGGTCACACTGAAAACAAACTAAAAAATTCTACTTATTCAAAGTGAAGTAACTAAAGTAAATATTAGTTGATACCATAAATTTGTTCTATAGAATAGACTATATATAGAATTCTAGCTCTATACTGATCTGCTGTTGAGTGGCAATAAATGTCAATATATAAATGCCAGAAAGATCCAAGTGCTAGAATTTTGCTTCTTTGATCAAAATAATTTACCTGGATTCACCTGCATTTACACTTATCCTTGGGCCAATAATAGCAAAGGGGTAACAACTTCTCTCAGATTGTCTTGCCTGTAAAGGCCTTAATCCTACAATGCTTTTACCTTGGCAACATTATTTGTTAATTATCTGTATGGGATCATACATAAATATTCATATAGATCATGCCTTACCCTGATAACTAGGAATTAAAGAGTTGGGGCTTTCCATTTATCACATTTTCTGGAATTCTTTCTTTGTGCTAACAAAATGCAAAAGTATTCCATGAGCTAATTCCAGAATAGGTGTTAACCGCAGAAATATATGAGTATGTCTCAGTGACATCCCAAATATGAGACCACACACGTAGGAACTGGATGGACTTTCTGTGGATGATGGCAGCACAAAACAAGAACTCAAAAAGCCACAAAAGCTATCGTTATTGTTATTATTATTATCAGCTAACATTATCAATGGATAAACATAAGCGAAAACACATTAAAGATCATATCTTGGTCAAATTATCTTATTTTATTACAACTTACTGCTCTGCATTATGTATTAAATATACACACTAGCTACAAATCCAGAAATATCTTCTCAGTCAGATTTCAAGAACACAATGAGCCTGTGTTGAGGGGAAATCTTTAAAGGACTGTGAGATGCCTACCTGAGCATGAATGCAAATTCTTACTGCCACATACAGAGCTCAAAACTTTTCTCCATATTAAAAATATCTTTAACATTTTATGAATTGGCGCTATCATGAGCTTTGCATTTAAATGTGTGTAAATGGCAATTAATAGCAGGCAACTGCTGAGTTGAAATTGATTACTATGTCTTATTTCATGATAGTCTCAAATTTATCTGTACAACATAAGTTCTGTAAAGAATAAATTGACTTCCTAAACAGGAAGATGTGAGGAACTTAAACAGCTGGATGCTAGAGTCACATGCCAGAATCTCAATGCTGTCATGTTGAAGCAGGTTTTTTTTCAGAAAGATTAGCATGTGTTTAAGTACAGAAATTGATCATTATTTTTCACTTCCTCTTCACGTACTGATATTCAGATCAAAAGGTTCTTTATAAAGACAGAGAGCAAAATCAGATCTCAGGCTACGTATTGTCCAAAAATAAAAATATCATGCCTGAGCATTTTAAAAACACTCAAAAGGGCAATATAATTGATTATTAATTTTTTATCACAGTCCATTTGTAAAGAATAATCCCAATTTTCATAGCTACCATAGCCAATAATGAACATTTATTCCTTATAGCCCTCAATGAGTCCATGATGCCAGGACTTGGCTTCCCAGCTTGATATGGAAAAAAGATGGTTTAAAGCTAACAGGAGCCACACTCATGATCACTGATATGAGCATAAAGCACAAGGTGGGGTTTTTTAGTGTCCTTATTATTACAATAATGAAGATTGCTTTTTTAAATTTTCTCTTATACCTGATTATAACCACATAAATAAATTCTAATTTTATCCAAAAATCCATCCAATTTTTTGTACACGCAAGAATAATTGACCAGTAGAAAGCTGCTGTATCACACTATTTCTTACGAATTTTTTGTCAGACAATATAGAAGGTGTGGAATTTCTGACTTCAGTGCAGTGATTCCATCAGTTGCTATCTTTCAATTAATCAGCATGACACAAAACATTTCATGCTACTAAAGTTATCCTTTAAACAGCAGGTATATATGAGAATCATAAAGCTGGCATTCACGGCTGCCCATCGAGACAGTAGGTTAATTTTCTGAGGGCTGCAACATAAAGACAGCCAGGGTCTTTGGGGACACCCTTGATGGAATGTGCCAGCCACAATAAAGTGTATTTGTTACTAAAATAATACAGAAGGTTAAAAAAAAACATGTTTCAATAAGGATTACCCCTTTAAGTAAAAAAAAAAAAAAAGCCACATTCCAAATCTGACGAGTTAACTTTTCTACACCTCATAAGTCAATTTTGTAAAACAAAATTTGCCTTAAACACAAATTTAAACTGAAAAGAACCTTGGACAAGAATTAATTTCATAGAAATACTCAAATCCAGAGCTAGTCTTTTTTAATGCACAATGCATATGAAAGCTGCATTTTTGCCAAGGACCATCATTGAAGATCCTACTGTAAGAAGGAAAACAAAATGAGAAATAACCTTCTATAATTTCTATCCTAAAGTTAGCATATAGAAAAAAATGAGCCACCAATAGCCCTAAGAACATTCTTTGTTCATGGAACACTGGCTGCCTGGGAGAACAGACAATCTTTGCATTGCAGGGTTAACACACTGAGCACAGATTTTTCAAAAACCAACTTTGGAAAGTAATGGCAATATTGAAATACCATCATAGTAGCTACATAAAAAGCATTCCTTTCCAGAAATACAATTTACTACAAAATGACAAAAAAAATGTAAAGCATTTAGAGGCATACAGATCTCCACTGCCATATGGTATCACAGCATTAGATGAGCATAAAATAATAGCTATCTATTGTAAAGTTAATGGAGTAATTTATCTCATCAGATGAATTTTAAAACCCCACATGAAATCATGCAAAAATTTCCTATAGCTAAACACCTTAGTAAGCAGAAAACCTCCATTGCTCTTGGCTTTAGTATTGTTTCAGTTTTTATACACCATGTGTTTTCAAGCACGGCAGTCTCAAGAAATTATCAGTACCATAAATGCCAGACAATGGAAATTTTTATTAACCCTGCCTAACAAAATTATTAACTTCCAACAGCCAGTTTAAAGGTTTAAATGGGACTGTTTCCCTTGAAGCAGACAGGGATATAATTCTAATACAAAATAAGAGAGGTAGAGTAGATGATGAAGTTGAACCGTGCTCTCCTGTGAAGGCGAAGCACGCGGCTGTGAGCCCAGAACACTCCCCGAGGCACAGCGCACCAGCCCAGTGGAGTACGTGCTCTCAAATGAAAAGTGATGGCTAAGAAGAACAGAAGAAAGAAAATAAGTAATGTACACACATAATTCAGCCTGAACTGGAGATATTTCTTTCCTGGAGCCTTGTCTTTTCAGAAACAGAGGGAAGGAAAACCAAGGAAAATACCTAAAAGGAATGTTCTGTCTATTGCTTGACAAAGATGCTGCTTTTCAGTTACTGCTCTGTGTTTAAGTGGTAGACACACTGCTTTTAGCACATCCTGTGATGTAGGTCAGTTTAGTGCTGTATTTACCCTGTTCCAGCCCCAGAGTCATACTTCAGTTAGGGCAGTTCTTTTCCATTCTAGCTCTACCTGCAGCTGCTTCAGTTGGAGACATTTGTATTAAAATTTTCTGTGTGAACTGACATCTCCAAGCAAATTTTCCTCATCCATTGGCCCTAAACTCCCATCCATCGCCAACTTGTTTTTCTTTAAGTAGCAGGTACCTCATTCAGCACCTCTAGTTTCTCAGCACTTGTGACCTTCAGAGGAAATCAGATGACTGCTTTTCCTTAGCAGGCTCTCTCTTCTCTGGCTTCTCTAATTTACTACAACAAATCTCCTACAAATCTCTCTGAACTACAGAGACAAAGCACTCCTCCTTTGCACATTCCAGAAACAAGTCCAAGAGCACTATGTCATGCCATATATAGGGTATGACACCTCAACTATCCTTTATGTTCTATCCATTTCAGCTACCAACAAATTAGTCACCTAAAAACAATTTTTAGCCACTGTGCCACCTTTTCTCTTAATAATAGCCCTTGAAATTTCAGTCCTTACTACTAAATTGGTAGAAAGTATGCACACATTACACATTTATAAAAATGAGCAAGCATTTACACTGTGTATTGATTTTGAAACATGCATTATAATTGCTGCTTTTCAAACAGGTACTTAAATAATTATAAATTTATTCAGTTAAATTAATTCAGTTAATAAGTTATAGATGTTTTCTCATCTTAGGCCTAAGTGTTGTGTTGTGTGTTTTTCAATAAATTGTTCTGTAAAAACAGGAAATAGACTGAAAATTCAATATACACTAAGAAAATGCTTAAACAGAAGCAAAAAATAGGAAACTTGTTACTGTTAACTATAGGAAACTTTTTACTTTTCACAGTACAACAGGCCACTTGAAGAAATGCAAACATCCAAAACCTGTTTCGAGACAGAGATGTTATAGAAAAGACTGAGCTGGATCTCTGTATTATGGATCTAGAGTCTAAATTCACAATTTTGGTCAGCAACCTGGAATTCCACACAATAACTCACCAAGTCTTGGCTCTCCCATTAGCTGGGGTATGTGGTGTACACTCAGTACAGCTTGAAAGTCGCTCTATTAGTTATTCAGTATGAAGGCTATAATTCTAACAACATATTTTAAATGTTCTAGCTTTTGAATAGAAGCCACTTAACTGCTTGGGCAAGATACGTTTACAGAAAGAACAGAGCTAGAAGCAATCCAGTTACTAAATCACTCAAAATGCTATGTATTTTCTGTTCTCTCTGGATACAGTCCTTCAGCTTTTTACTCACATTCGCAACTTGATAACGTAATAAAGTTCAAGTTACTAAACTGCTATTTCTAATACAACAAGGATATAACTAATTTGAAAAAAAACTAGTAACAATGCTAAAAATACTTAGTCTTTTCAGAACCATACTTAATCCCATTTTGCACTCAGAACAGTTAAAATCTTCCCATATAAGGGCAAAAACCACCCAAACCCATGTTTGGTATTCTATTCCTGCAGTAGTAACAAAGCCAAAATCCCAAATGGAAAAAAAAAATTGAATAATCCTTTAGATTCCACTTAATTATAGAGAATATCATTATTAGCACATTTTAAACTTGTCTTTCCCATTTGTGCTTAAATATAGAACTGCTACTTAAACCACATAACTTTTTGTTTGGTTTTTTCATCCCTCATTTCGTTCCTGGTTTTCAGTAAATCAAGTCAAATTTTTTTTCCTGACTTCTTTTTGTGTCTTTTCCTCCAGTCTCAAGTCATCACTATCACCCTGTCTTTGTTTTCTCTGCTGTCCCTCTAAGACTGAGACTCAGATCAAGCCAGTCTACACATCCAGAATATTTCCTCAATGGAGAAACTTCTCTCTCGCTGCTTTAAAACTCTAAGTCAGCCTTTGCTTCCTTTCTGATAATCTCTTTTGACTTTTTTTAGTCCCTCATTTATCTGCCACAGGATTTAGAGTGCCTGATTAAATCAAGAAGCATGCTAAAATCAGAATTCTGCAGATCTATGTTTTACATTGTCATGGACTTTAACTATGCTAGTAATTCAGAGAATATTCTCTAGAGTACTTCAGTTTCTACTGTTACCTAATTAAGCAGAGCTTTGTTAGCGTCAGAAAGTGGTATCTAGAAAGTTAATTTTCCACTGCCTTAAAAAAAGTGTATTGACAGTACTTTCAAATACTAATTATATTTGTTGTTACAACATTCACTTCCCTAACTAACCTTGCTGAGGGGTTTCTAACTGAAGTAACTCTAAGATAAAGATACCAGAAATCTTACAAAATAATTTCTCAAAAAGAGTAAACAAAGCTTCAAGACACTTCTGAGCAGCTGCGATCCCAGTTTCTATTATCTGGATTTTAGTTGGCTCTCTCTGGAAAAGACCTTAGCATTAAAGAAAAGCTTTTTTAGGACTGACGCACATATTTGATTGTGACCAATCCAACCACACCCCTTACAGTAAGATCATTTAGGTGTTCATTTCACAGTTCTCTGAAGGCAGATATCCAGCACTATGAGATAAGACTCTTGATTACAATAAGATAAAATTTTCAGTGTTGAAGAAAATATAAAATTGTGTGTTAATAAAGTATGAATATCATGTAAGGTCTTTATTTTTAGGGGACAATACCCAAGGTGGATTTTATCACTCAGTTTATAGGACCTTCTAAACATAAAGAGATTTGAAAACAGT
Source organism: Camarhynchus parvulus (assembly GCF_901933205.1). Taxonomy (NCBI): domain Eukaryota; kingdom Metazoa; phylum Chordata; class Aves; order Passeriformes; family Thraupidae; genus Camarhynchus; species Camarhynchus parvulus. The sequence continues at coordinate 50,081,127 of NC_044574.1, read as the reverse complement.
TTTTAATTAGATAGAACAGCTTGTAAATTATTTTAGTGTTTGCTAATGTTACTATCTAAAACATATATAAAAAGTCACTATTAATTCTTTTACTTTTTTTTTTTCCATTTCTTTTAAGTTCTAGACAATCAGGACAGAGAGGATGGATTTGACCTTGAATTTTGTTTGGTTTCGAAGGAAAGGAATCATGGAGATTACTGTAAAAGATGAGTGACAGGCATGTTCTCTACCTCCTGGAGATATGAATCTCTCCCTAAAACATCAGCTATTTCTAAAACACAAAAATATATAAATACATATCTTCACACTACTAATAGATCCTCATACTGTGTTATGCATACTTGACAGACATTTAGACACATAAATAATAAAATTTATTCCTGTCACTGGAACAAAAATAACTTCATGGAGGTACATCTAAACACTACCTGAAGAATTTATTTTACTTCTTTTCTAATTCAAGCAAATTATGTTAACCAATCTCAGAGCATTTCAGGCACAGGAAATGGAAAGAGCAGGTAAAGGGCAGCACCAGCAGGACACTGTCCTGGTGTATTAGTGGCCATAAAAGACTATATTTAATTAAGTACTCTCTATAAGTCCTGCAGACTATGAACAGCTTAATGGCAGCCTACCAGCAGTTTGCAAGATTACAGCTTCAGAGGGGATTAAACCTGCCAACTTCTTTTTATAGTTCCTACTTTACAGAGACTTTCTTCTTTACCATGGTAGATTTCAGTAACTGGATTAATTTTTAGTTTTCTGAAAGCATTGTGAAGAGCACTGTCCCTTCTAAACAGTTCCAAAATGGACACAGAGAAGAGAAGCACATGTGTTGCCATGGACACGTGTACGTTATGCATTCAATAGTCCCAAATCCATTCTCTTCCTACAAGTTTTCTCCAGTTCTAAGCTAGACTGGAATTATCTAACGCATCCTTGTCAAATAGTGGATGCAAGTATACCCCTGACACAACCAGGAACAAATGTGATTCTGCTTCACAAGGCAAAATCATTCACAAAAAAAAAAAAAAATTGTGATTGATGAAAGTTAGAAGTATTGACAAGCATTCACGTACATATTGTGAAGTCCTGGCCCCAGGAGGGCTTCCTTGTGTTTTGCTTTACAACAAATCCTATTCATTTCAACGCCCCATGAGCTCAATTGGCTCAGCATCCTGTTGTAGCCACAAAATTCACATCAAGTGTCCCTTTTACTGGAGAAATGAGGTGATTTTACAAAAGTAAAAAGTAGGTACAAAAAGTCCTTCCCAATGTGATCATCCTGGAAAAATATTTCTTTAATCACCTGAAAAAGCAGTCAAGCTCCCAGAAGCATTTGTTCCCTCTCCCATATCTCCTCACACATGTACCTACTTTATATCCACTGTTCTAACAAAAATAATTTTCCTCTTCCAACATGGTCTCATGTGTAATCCCAGAGGAGCATAACTACTACAATGCAGATACTATTTACTGAGCAAGGCCCTGATACACAAATCCTAAAACTTGAGCACTCATTCCTGCAATTTACAATATTTAGCTGAAAATGAGAAATAACACAAACAAGTGTCATCCTCAAAGGGTATCAGCATATAGAAGGTTAAATATTTTCATAATTATATAAGAATGTGTAATGTAGGAGATCACCTGATTTTAGGAGATTTTTTAATAAAAGACAACTATCGTAGCTGAAGTAGATATGCTGAATTAAAAAGGAGATTTAAGGAACATTTTGATATAACACGAAGCAATTTGCTTATATTATCTAAAGCACATTTGGTGGTATTTTCTCCATTGACATTTCAAAAGAACAACAATAATATTTTCATAATTTCTTCTTGTATATGCACACTAATAATGACAGAGTGAAATAGCATTCTGAAATATAATTGCTCATTCTTTCTGTATGCATCCCTGCACAAAAGAACGCAATAAAGAGTAATGTATCAATGAGAAGTGCTAACACATATTTCGGCCTGTTAAGCGATGTTTTTGTGCTCCATATTTGAATCAAATTAGATCTAAATATTAAAATAACAACAATGGTGAATGAGCATGATTCTTCTTAGGGCAAAAGTAGTACCAATTTCAGTTTATGTATCTTTAAAAAAATAGGCTATTCATCCTTGAGTATAGACAGAAGATAATTAGCTCTCAGTAACAAACATGGCAATATAATGTTAAAATCCTTAAAATTTATCATGTTTTTAAATGCTTCCCTTCAGTAGAAGATGATTTATAAAGTAACAGGTTGTAATATGTTATAAAATTCTATGACACCTGATGCAAGCACGGAAGAATATATTTTAAAAATATCATAATTTTGAAGTAGAATGGAGATTGTGACAAAGAAAAGAGTAGGCAACAAAAACATAGGCAAGAAATCTTCTAAAAGTCTAGGAACGTGTAATTTCAAAAAGAGCAAGTAGCACCTCTGATTCATCACCCTACTTTGGTCGTTTCTTCTCTAGCATTACACAGCTTCATAATTATACGTTGTCCTTTAAACTTCACAGAAAAGCTTAGATTTCACACCACTGAGTAAAATATGTTTTACTTTAAATGACAAGAAGTGTAAAACTGATTGGTTCTGCCTTTAATCTCATCAATTTTACAAAACAGGAAAAATATACATTTGTGCACGAAAGCGCAGACATGTTTTACCAGTCAGTACCTAGCTCTCCACTCATTGGTTAGTTCTCCTTTTTCACTAAGTACAAACAATTCTTAAAACCATGCTGCTCATTTGAAAAAAAAACCCCTTCCAAATTCTCACACACATTTTGTCTTTCCACATTCTTTTTGAAGATCTATTTCTAAAGCTCTTTGATAATCAGCAGAATGAGGAGTACAAAAATCTTGCTTCTCAAAAAAAGGCAAACACTGAAGAGATAAAGATCTAAATACTGATGTCCTGACATACACCAAATATACTTTTTTTTTACAGCTTTCATTTTCAATACTATAGGAATTCATCATTAGGATACCACCACAAGGGAATGATTAGGCTGAGTAAACAATCACTGTTAAAGGTATTGGGAAAAAATAGGGGTTTGTATAAATTTGTTTTAGAGAATCATTCAACCACTTGCCCTCCCATCTACATGCCACTACTAAGTTGGTGTGAGAAACAAACTGGCCAGTAGAAATTATAATTCATAGTCATGTACTCACTTAAGCAAAAGCATGTTCTGTGACTATTCTGTAAAGTACATCACACCTTTGTCACAGGCAATATCATCCACAACACCCAAAAGGCTTTACATATGTTACAGAGTAAACGCCTTTTTTATTTCAATATTTACAGATATAACCACAAAACACAATTGAACTTTCACTTATTACAGTTTTTCAGTTTGTAGTTTGAGTCCCCTGTTCGAAAATTACTGCAAGGCCAAGGTTCAGTGGAAAGTTCTAAGGCTGCGTATAGTTCAAAACACTCAAGTTATATTGCTCGTAGCACAGACAGAAACATACCGCACAATTCTAATTGGAAATTTTTGCCCATGCAAGATTTGTATCAAAGACTACATAGAGCTCATAGGGATCTGTTTTACTTTGGAGAAAACTAGATCCAAACCTGTGAAACATGTTAGTCCTTCAGAAGGACACTGCTTGTTTTGTTAGAATATAAATTGAAGAACATAAATTAACACTAGATCTCTGTATTTGAGCGCCATATAAAAGAATGATCTTTCTAAACACCTCATGCTACATGATATTACAAAGTCCTGCCATTCCAAGTTGTATTTTGTGAGGTAATTTATAGGGAAAAAATGGCACAATGCAGGTAGAATAAATTAATCCAAAATTATTTCACATTTAACAACCAGTGTCTGTCTTGCACACTGTCAAAGTATTGGCACATTAAGACAGTCCCGAAATGTTGCTGTTATCATCTCTACTTCTTGAGTTTACTGAGACCATAATTTCCTCCTCAGAGGTGTTTCTCCTCATAAGAATGTTTCCTCTCATGAGAAAAGTACAATCAATTTTCGTTAAGTGCAGTTTTAGAGAAATGTTTGTTGTTTAAATTACTTCTGGTATGAATCTTATAGCAACTCAACATTTTCCTAAATTAGTTTTGTACGTTTAATAACAGGAAAGATTTACATTAGAATACAACACTGTAATGGGGGGTTTTTGTGACCTGTAACTGGTGATTGATTGCCTAATTCATAGCATTTTCTTTCAGCTTACACAGCTACTGGGATTTTTCTACTACATCTGCAGAACTTCTTCATGCAATTGCAACATAAATTACATTAACCTGAGTTACCATGGATTTCGCTTTTTGGGAAAAAACCTGCTCTATGTGATCAAAACACAGCCTATTTTTTAAAATCAAAGGGCTTTAGACCAAGCAAAACAACTTTCAAGATATCATGGCTCAAGAGAGGAAAACAACTGTGGAATTGATGTGAGATAGTGAAGTAAAAAATGCTGTCCTTAAAATCATGTATCTGGATTAAAGAGTTAAAAAAGGCCCATCAGAGCCAAACTAAATCACAATTGTATTATAAATTGCAACAGTACATGGGAAAAGGTTTTATATCTAGGAAAAGATAACCTTCAACCAAATGTTGTGAATTTGACTAGCAGCAAAAGAAGTTGAAGTTCGTACCAAGTTTTTACTCAATCTAGTAAGATCTCTTTATGCTACTACAGGCCTTTTTCTTTACAAAGAATACAGAAAAATGGTTGTGTACAAGTTAATCACAATAGTAAGCAATAATTAACTTTGTTCTGAGTAACTCTGCTATAAAAAGATAGTAGAATTAATTTTGATGATTAAAATCAGTCGTTCCCATGTTTACCCTTTCATTAAACTGCTATCACTCCAATACAAGCTGTCCTATTGAATCATTTATGATGAAAGAGAATACTTGTATTAACATCAGATTATTCTGGAGCCAAGAGGGAGTGGCAACATATCAGACAAATTTAAGGTTATTTAAGCACACAATTACACTTGCTATCAGTTATAGACTTTGTGAGAGTTCAGAAACCACTTTTATTCTATGCTGTAGGACAAGTAAAATGTGCAGAACTGCAAATTTTTCTTGTGATTCACACATAACTATGAACAGAATTACAACCAGTGGTGGAAATACAAATCAGAGTGACATAAGTGCTTTAACTTGAATGATTTTTTTTCCTAACAAAAAAAGGGTCATTGAATATTTCAGAAGTATAAAAATACTGAACTACTCCAACCATTAATTAAAATATATTTATTTTGTCTAGCAGAAAAATCTATTTTTTATTTACACCATCTTGAATATAAAAATATGGACTGCTGCACATGGATATTAGAGTCAAACTTAATAATTTCCCTTATACTGGGAAGCCTTTTCATCCCTGTTTCTGCAGAAACAGGGATGAAACAGATTAGCATTCAGCTACATCCTAAGCAAGACAACATAGTGACCATTTTTGGCTTCTTTCACCTACACTATCCTGAGCTTCAGTCTATTTGCCAGTAACCATATACAGGGAGCACAAGCAAAGTCCCTCTGAGGATCTGCATGGAAGGAAGGCTCTTGGGCAGGAAACAGCACAGAAATAAATTGAAGAGCACCATTCTTTCCATTAACTCAATTTTCTGGTTCAGCATTCTTTAGGCACATAATTTTAAACTACACCAAGAAAACTACTGATTTTCATTAGCTGAACCTTTATTTTTGTTTAAATTGAAAGGAAAAGGAAACAAAGTAAAAGCTTTTAGATCAAGATTAACACAGGGAGGTTACTTAGCAATTACCACCATGGACAAAGCAGACTCATTTTAGGAAAAGTTAACTTCACTTTTGAGAAACAAGAAAATGTTAAAACAACACTTTTCCTCCCTGCATTTCCCAGGCTGAACTTCACTCTGCCACTCCAGGCTCCTCTACTCATCCCAATTTGGCACGAGCGGATGGGATTTGCAGTCAGTACACATTGCTTTTCTGTCCTCCACTCCCTCCTTCTCACAGTTCTACTCCACTCCAGCATGGCTGCTGTCCTTCAGAGACCTCCCTCCAGCATGGGCTCTCCACAGCCTATAATTCCTGTCAAAGAAAAGCTGCTTCAGCATGGACTCTGCATTGGCTGCATTCCTTCTGGAATCCAGGCATGGATTCTCTACATGCTGCAAGGGAAAAATGTGTCCTGATACCTGGAGCACCTCTTCCTTCTCTGCTGCTTCCCATTCTTTTTATTTCTTCCTCTTTTGTCCATCTGATTTTTTTTTCCATTTTCCTAAGTATATTTCCACAGAGGTAGCAGCCTGGCTGATGGGCCCAGCTCTGTGTGTGGTGGGTCCATTGCAGGGCTGACAAGGAGCCTGTGCCAAGCCGGGGACAGTCCGACAGTCCCTGAACCCCTTCCTGCAGAGGACACACCTGCACCCTCCCCACCTTGCTGCCAAAACCTTGCCACAAATATCATAAGGAACATAAAATCTCCCTCAGGAGTTCAGCCCCTGGATAAAAATCAGCTGACAACCTGAGTAAGACAGAAGCACACACTTAAAAAATAATAGACGGGGTAGATATGGGGATTAAAAATCAGAATGCAATAGAGGATATTGGTTATATGAAACTCTGAGTTCAGGTATCAGCTGGGAGGCTTCCTGAATAATTTCTGAGATTTCTTGGTAAAACTAATTATTTCAGTCAAATCTTTTCAATTGTCACATAGTTTAGAAAGCTGCTGCCAGAGAACTTACTCCTGACTACCAGTCTTGAACTTAGCAATGCTTAAAAAGCCATGCTGTGGTATAAGAAAAAAAAAATACAACCACCCTAAAAAAAAAAAAAAAAAAATCAGGCATACCAAAAGAATAGCAACAAAAAAATCTGCAAAAAAACCCCAAAACCATACAACAAAGCATGACAGCTTCTATCAAATCTCTCAAAAACCTTCTTTCAGCTGTATGTAGAAACTACAAATGCAAAATATCAGTCAAGCAATAAGTTAAAAAATTCAAATTATATAAAAACTGCAGTCACACACATCCAAATTTAGTTATAGTTACAACACACTTTTTTCAAAGTTAAGCTGAAAGATACTGAAATGGAAACAACAAAGTCACCTTATAATGCAAAGGGATCATATCAAATATAACTGACAATTTTCAGGATAACAATTCACTTTATCAATACGAACAAATTCAGTGTTTATAGGTCAAGCAGTCCATAGAGTATTAGAGCAGGACATTGTGGAGTCAACTAGATAGTATTTCCTGAAATGCTTGTTACAGGGAATATGGAACAACAGTTTCGTAAAAACTAGATGAAAAATAAAGTGATCAAGGTAAAGATGGAATGATGACATTCAAAGCTATAAAAGCACATGCTGAGATTCAGGGGCAAAAAAACAACTGAGCAGCTATGGAGATTTTAAGAGGCTATTTTTACTTTTAAGAGACAGAAGTCTTTATTCTGGCAAATAAAGCACCTATTTTTTACATCTGTAGGTTTAACAGGAGGCAATCATTTAAAAAAGAACATCAGTCAAGATGTAAATTATTACAAATGTCACGATATTTTGAAAATTACTTTTCCCTCATGTGTAAATACTACCTACTGTAAAAATCATGTTCCACTCTATGAAGATGTAAATTCCTTTTTTTCTGGTACATCAGTAGCATTTTGTTATCCGGTAACTTTTTAAATTTCTCTCCAAACTGATAGTTCCCAAAGTGACAGAACAGAATCAGAACTTGAATTTTTGCTGTAAGACCTTCCAGATGTCAGGTTTGGTATTAATGGATTTTGCAATACTCTCTGAGCCTTTAATATTTTTCTGTACTAGGAAATGTAAATCAGCTCAAGACAATGTCATTGCCACATAAAGCTGAAGAATTGCTGAAAAGGGTAAAAATGCAAATGTAGACAAAAGGAAACTAACTTAAGCTTACTTCAAAAAGTCTGTTGGAGCTCTGCTGACTGTAGAAGTGTTTTTGAAGGGCTAAAGTACAATTGAATTAATTGCCCTTAAGTACTAGGAAAGATACTAAAACAAAATCCTGATCCACAAACCCCCTGTGTGAACTGTTATAGATTCACACCACACCCATTTGTGCTGGCCAAAAGGAGATTCACTGTGCACAGGATGGAGAGAACCTGCACAGCAGCTGGGAGCATAAAGTTACAGGTGGATGGAGCAGCCTATACCATGGGATTTTTGTTGTTCTTCATTTACTGCCTGATACAACAGAGCCTGAAAGTGACAGCAGTTTTAAATATAAAAATCCCAGCACTTTCTTGCTCCTGGACACTTCACTCCACACAGCACACACAAGCTAAGTTTTTTGCAAATCTTTATCCCCTTACATTTATTTTACATACTGAATAGGGAAACCTCAAGATCAAAGGGCCTTTATTCAATGCATTTTCTAAAACTGAAAACAGGGGATTCTCCCAGAGCTTTCTCTCATTCCATCTATATTTCTCTTTGAATGAGGCAGATTATTTCTGACTTTTTTTTCTAGGTAGTATGGTAATATCTATAAACCAAATGCTTACAAATGCACTTTGGAAGTCTACACTATTGAATATTCAGGTGATTTGTTCTGTCTGTGGTTAAGACACACATTATTACCAAATAAAGACAAAGTAGTCTAAATTCCATTAAGTAATTAAATTCTTCCTACTGAGTCAATAAGGATTGGATGAATATTTAGATTGCCTGTATGAATTCCAAATTCTAAACATCTCAGCAGTTTCTCAGGACCTTAAACACAACTTAAACTGTCAAACTTTACACTGGAGAACTTCCCATGTTTTTGCCATATTAATGTAAGTGAAACCACTGCAACACTAGAATACTTTTAGAGCTGAAAAGCGTAATTTCTCTCAGCTATCTGCCCGGCCCAAAACCAACACAAGTTATGTCTATGTTCTTTGGAAGTTCACTCCAGCAGCTGGTAAGTACTAAAAAGAGATAATGCTTAAATCGGTCAAAACCTCCCTGCCTCTCCAACCAGACCAAAAGTTTAGAAGTGACAAAAATTTGCCATGTTAGTATTACATAACCCAAATTTTCCTCAGCCTCTGATATACCATTTTTTTTAGATGTGTTGACACAAATTACAACATAGCTGTAGATATCAAAAGCTACTTCTATTAAGATTTCTCCATACAAAAAACCAATCTTTTCTTGAGAAATAACATCCAATAATATTATACAAGTATTACCTTATACCAATACTGTCTCCATTAAATTAATTTAATCTCCAGAAAGCTCAACTAACTTGCATATTCTAATTAATATCATGCTGAAAATAGTTAATGATGCTAAATTACAGCAATCTTTTTAAAAGGGTCAAATTTGTCGATCTGCATTTAAGCTATAAACATCAGGCATGAAAATGAATTGGATTTGAAGTAACACTAATTCTGAAAGGTCCCACTTAAGAAAATTATTTCCTTCCACAATTTTTCTAATGTTTAATCAAGCCACCCAGCAGAGGATTAGAGCTGAATAGCAGTGTTGTACCTCTCTTCCTATTGCTCTGAGCAGAACTCCCCATTTTCTTCCCTGGAGTTTCAGAGAAGTTCCTGTCTCCCCACCAGGATCTATGTATGCAACAGAGCGCAGCTTTAAAACTGTTAGCATCAGGTTGCTTCCTCACATCTTGGAGATATTTTTATTAATGTGTAACATGATGCCATCATATATCTGTGCCCACAATATAACAATCTCACACTGCACAGATCAGCACCAGTAATTGCCAAGTACTAATTCTCATAATGAGCTAACATGCCCTAGAATTTATGAGTGCTAGTTCACATGCCTCCACTTCCAATAAATAGCTGTCTTAATGAGTCACTCCACTACCTGTTGAAATTCTAAAAGATAACCTGTTGGAAAAAAAATGAAGCAGCTTTAATGAATGATCTGCAAAGCAGCATTATTTCAAATCAGCATTTGTCAAATACAGATAGCTATACAGAATATGAATTTTTTTCATTTCTTAAACACTGAAAGGTAACTCTGCATTGGTACATGCTATTATGAAGCCACTGAAATGTATTTATCATTCCACTATTCCTTAACTATGAATTGCCATTCTAAACATAAAAGAGTTCATGTTGTCAACACAGTAGTAAAACAGTGCCATTCTTTCCAGCAATACTAATACATTGTAACAGTCAGCTGGTTTAATCATGATAAAATTTCAAGAGACTATATCCCTTTGCACATATTCAAAATTTAACAGCAGAATAAAAACTATTCATGTAATTTCCAACTATTATCAGAAAAGCTGGTTGTTAGAGGGGTAAAAAAGTGTATCTCTTAATGATGGAGGAGAGAATCGGAGATGCACAAAGGATGGGCGTAAGAATGAAAGATCTGATGGTAGTTATCAAAAAAAGAACAGAGGACAGAAGCAATGAAAATTAACATGACTAGGAGTCATTGAAAGATGGCACATTTTATGCTTGTAAAGGAGGTTAAAAAACCTCTACAAGAAGCAGCAGAGGAATACTAGAAAGGAAATTAATCACCTGCATTTCAGAACACAGTAAAGAGGATGTGCCATATATAGCATGGAGTTCACACAGATCACGGAAGATAAAAAGGAAATAAAGCAAAAGCACTTCACTCAATGAACACTATCTATTCTGTATACCCTAAGGCAAGATTCTCTGGAAAACATAGTGTCATCATGTAATTAAAGATTGTATCAGCAGCTACACGTACTCCGCAGCCGTACTGAGGTTACCTACATCATCTTAAATCAGAGCCTCTCCCATTACTTTAATGGATTCTGCAAACAGCATAAATACATGCAAATATTCCAGATGGATGCTGAATGTCATCTTTACTGCTGGGTAATCAGAGATCATAAATACAAAGAACATGCTAACACAGGGTGCTATTTCTCCAAATCTGAAAGGATGAATAAATTTTAGCATTTTCCTTAAGTTACAGCAACAAGCTTCTGCCACCTTTTTATTGAGCATAACATACACATGAAATAAACTTCATAGAAAACAGCTACAGCAGCAAGACATGGCACTACTCACAAGCAGCTATTAATGCTCCCTTGCATGCATCAAGAGGAATTAATCATCTCTTCTGCAAGTAGAAAGTGTATCTTTGTGTGATGTCCAATTCATCTGTTATACATTAAACTTCACATAATGTTTTTTCCTTCGAGTCTATTACTTATGACAACCTCACTAATGGTATTTTTCACTAAATATATAGCATCTATTTTATTTTAAAATCTATTCAACAAAAATGGTTTCTAGTTTCTAACCAAAGAAGATGACCACATGATTTTTATTTTTTTAATATAAACAAAATAGTCAATTCTTATTCTTGCATGAAATTTAACAGTAGGACAATGTCACACCTTCCTAAAGGGAATGGTCTCTGTTACAACAGGCACAAGCTCCAAAAATACTTTTGCCTTTAAATTCTATTTTAAGTGCCACAAAAGAAAGCAGAAACTCACAGCAATATGGAATGAACATTTTCTTACAGGAATAATTTTTCACAAAAGTTTAGTAAGAGAAATATTGTTTATAAAAGAAGATTCTTTTAACACAGGAACAAACTGTACAAAACTAGCACTCTAAACTACAAAGAGAGAAACAATATACTTATTAAATTCAGCAAACATCTGCCCACTAGAAAACAACTTACTACAAAAAGCTAAAGAAACAAAAATGCTGTGATAAGAATGAAGTCCCTTTATAGTAGATACGATTAAGTGGAGATAAGATTTGTCCAGTAGAGGAGAGCATGACACCTTGGGTGGTACTTTTAATAAAACAACAATTCCTTAAAGTGGGAAAGGGAGCCTTTCTTCACCAGTGAAGGTAGTTCCTGTTTCATTTGGGAGAGCATTCCAGGGGAAAAGCTAGTGGCACGATGAGGCTTTCCAGCTCCAATCAGTTTGCCTCACATTTAAAAGTGTTTTACTTAAACACAGTGACATGAGAAATCTTGTCCAAAAGACACTGAAGTGGAATGTCAATTATAATGCTGCTAACACTTAAAATCCATGTTTAACTGCTCCAAAATCTTGAAAGTAGGCAACTCATAGTAAATAAGTGACACAGAGGGTGTAGATTTTTTCAAAGATGTCTTTAACCATGGTGTTAGAACAGGATTTAAGCTCATGCAGTGTAAACAGCATGAAGTAATAAGCAAACAAGGCTTTTACTTTCCTCTCCTGGCAACAGAATTATGAATGTATTTTATCTTCAGCCTTAGCTCATAGAATTCTTTCCAAAAAAAAGGAAAAAAATCATAATTTAGTCTGTACAGAAAATATTCCAGTTCTTGAAAAAGAAAATGAGATGCTGAAATCACACCTGGAGTTCAAATGAAAATATTGATTAACAGTTCAGCATCACTGTATGTTATACTCCAAAACATTAGTTAAGAAATGGTCATGAATAATTCAAGTCTGTTTTAGCCCTTTCATGTTCTCAAAGCTGGTATCAGACAGAATAAATAATAATACAAATAACTCCACAAAATATAAGCTGGCTTGTCTAAAGAAAAGGCCTAATGGTGTTAGACTTATCACGAATTACTTGCCCTGTTCCTATGAAGATAAACGCACATGTGTGTCCTGTACTGGACGACTTTGTCTGTCCTCCAGGTATGCCCAGAGGGCAATGTAGGCTGTAATGACCCATCTGTTCACTACTGGCAAGTGGCAAACTTCTAATGAAGACAGATGTGGGTCACCCTGTACAAGAAGGCTGCAGGGTGCTAATGAATCCACCTAATGGTCACTACCTGCCTCTGCTGACTGATTGATGAGCAAAAGGGTTAAGCTTCAAAAGCACAGACAAGTATTTCAGGTAATCATTAGTCTTACTAGGATATCTCTGTCACACTGCCTAATACACACACATACTTACTTTAATGTTGTCTTCTCCCATTAAAAAAAAACTTTTATTATTTTACTGTAGACAATGTGAAGCAACCTGAAAAGCTCAGCAAAAGATCTCATGAAAGATTCACTGCTGTTATTACCCAGAGAAATAAAAATTTCCAATATTCATAGGAATTTATAAACATGACCTCTGACACTGACAGTAAAACCAAAAACCTTAAAGGAAGTTTCTACTAGTTGCAAAACCCTACACCTATTCATCCTTTCTAAACACTACAATCCAACAGAAGTATATGAAAAAACTTCTTACAGTGAACTCTGCTCACACAGACCTCAAGTTAATGCACTTTTTTTAATAACAGTTACTACAGAAGCAAGCAAGGATTTGACTCATTCTGTCAATTTCTACATGAAGGTTATGGCACCACAAAAGCCAGATACTTGTGACAAAATATTGCTGGAGATCCAACCATTCATCAATTCAAGCAGTGAGCAAATGTCAGGAAGAGTTACGATGGGGAAACTCCAGAGAGTGAAGTTCTCTAGAGATAAAGGAAAGGGGGTTGGGGGAAGAAAAAACCCCACAAACAAAACAAACAAAAAACGCACACCAGACCAAAACCAACCTGTAGTGAAAAATGTTATGACTTTGAGCTAGTGTGGGGTGAAACCTGCAGAGCACATCGCCGTCTGCCAGGATTCACCAGGATTTCGTTAATAACCAGCTGCAACAAAGCAAAGTCACATCACTAACCAGAAATCCATAGAAGGAATAAAATGATTCCTGAAGATAAAACCAGAAGTATTTTTTATGTAAGAGCTTTTGGGAAGAAGTGGCTGTCTTGCCTTCAGAATCAATTAATTTCTATTCAAAACACTACACAAAAGTGTACCCATTTAATTTTGTATGTAACTCTTCTAACAGTAGATAGGAAGTACAATTTACCAAGGGCTGCAAATCATCCAGAAAGATGGGATGACTAGGAAAGATTTCTTACCAGCTATACCAGGTAATTGTATATAAAAGACAATCCCGGAGTAACAGTAAGCCAAATAATACATTGCATCAATACTGCTCTTATCAAAAGGCAGAAGATATCCTTACTAGAAAACATTTTATTTCTGGCCATGCTCATCTGCTGAACAGTTTTTAATAGACCCAGTAACATCATTAGACACACACACTCTTAAATGTAAATTGAACATGAAGATTCCAGCACTTTCATTTTACATGGCTCAATACATTCTTAAGAGGAGGGGAGACCAGCATTTCAGGAAAAAATTATTTCAGAAGTAAAAAAAATTGTTACATCCTTACCCTAGGCTAAAAATAAAAGTCAAGTTATGGCTTGATAGGAGTCATGTAATGTTTATCTAGGTCATAACCTAGTACAAATTCTGAAAGTTTCAATAAACAAAAGCCAGCACTGAACAACCTTTAACTCCCAGAATAAAACCAAAAAACAGCCATTTCAAATTTTTAATAGAATTAGACATAGTTGTAAATCTGATCTATGTGTTGAGCTTGTTTTTACATCCATATAAAACTAATGAGTTGGTGACACTCAAAAACTTACCTTGCTTATAAGCAATGATTTCTAGTAAATATAAGGAAATTTATGCCTACTCTGTGAGGGTATAAATTACAGTTTTGCCTAATATATGCCAAGAGTGACTCCAGTGTAAGTTACCTTTTCAAACAGATTTAAATTCACAGACGATTTACTGTTGTTCCCAGAAGATAAATGATTAAGCAGCCTCAGAATTTTGCCTGAGGCAACAGAAACTCTTCAAGATCCAGCGACTCCAATATACATGAACCTGAGAATTCTGCTTTGCAAGAAGCTACTAATGTTACATACAAGATAAAACTAACTCTATATGATGAACTCATTTATGATGGGTGATTTCACTGGTTTATCCTATGAAAGAAAACTAAAAGTAGTCAAAAAAGGGGGGAAAAACCCATCAAAACAAAAGAAACCTCTGGGAGCAAGGGGCATCAAACATAGGTGCAGTATCACAAAAACGGCAATTATGTATTCATGGTCTTATTCACAATTTGACAGGCTGATAAAAGCTACCACAATCTAGAAAAATACCCTTTAACATTTAAAAAGAAACCCAGGTGTTAATATCACCATAATAGCATGTGTGCAGAATATTCTGAAGGGAATGGCTATGTTTGTCACTTAGTTCACATGCCACATGAAGATGTGTAATTTATTAATAAGAAAAACTTGCAATTCCAGTAAAATCTGGCTGTTAGGCACACATTAACCTGTGGTCTATTTTTCTCCATTATATCCACTTTGTCAATTGTAATTATACATTTAAAGGAAAGTATACAATAGCTTTAAAAAAGTACAGTCCACACAGAGAATACATTCCTACATGCTTGAAACGCAGGAATGAAACTGCAACTAAACTGACAAATTGTTATTATATCCCACACACTTTTTCTCAAAGAATGAAAGAATCTATTCTAAAACATTTCAAAAATTTGAGTCAAAAAAATCCAACCAAAATCTGCATTGAGAAAGGAAGTTGATTAAGTTTACAAGTCTTCGATGAGAACTCTTTCAAAAGATGCACAAATCTGTGCTAGGCCAAAGCTTTTTTCTTCCAATCCTGATTAGAGATGGATTTAGAAATCACATTATTATTTTCTGCCTCTTTTCTGAAAACTTTTGTATAGGTGAAGATGACTAGTAGTAAGATTATTACTAAGAAGTTGTCCTTTATTCTTCACAGTAATGAATGCAGCTCATCCATTTTCTCTGTCTGGGAACCTTCTCCAAGTGTCTCATTACTCTCATAATTCTCCTCTAAACTGGCCCTGATTGGCTTCCACATTTTATACTTGAAATATGCTAGAGGTGACACCACGCTACAAGTTCAGGTTTGCTCTTTGCAGCACAGCTCACAAGAATTATTCCACACTCATGACAGGCCAGACTTCTCTGTACACATTCTAACACAGCATCTGGCCACACTTTCCCTTTTTCACAACAACATCACAAGTTTTTACACACAGACAGAACGCTGTGGTTCCTTGGCATTTTTCAAGATATTTGGAGCAAAGCTACCCATAAAGCCATCTGTATTAAGGAATGGCAGCATTTCTCCAAGCTGCACACCTTTGTGTTTTTACTGTATCAGTTTCACTACCAAGTGAAATCTGGGTCTCCACTCCTTTCTCTGAAATTATTCAAGAAAATATTATTTTATGCTTGCTCAGTGAAAGTTATTATAAGAAGTGCCTTTAAAAGCCTAATTTCCTTAAGATAAAGTATCATACTGATACTACTATAAATGAAAAAAGAACCCAGTTCTATGAACATTTCACCACAAATTGGTATAGCATCATTTTTTTTAAGTATCCAGGTGAATGCTTCACATTTTTTTAGTTCAACTCCTACTTTCTCCTTTTCTACTTCTTAGTAGGGAAACAGCCTATACATGTTTTTTAATTTATAAGCCATTTCATTAATTCCAAGGTGATAGTACTTTATATTAAGCACATATTTAACAACACAAAAAATTGGCTATAAACACTTTAGGACCAACAAGCTATTTACAGACTGATTTACAATAACAACTCTCTCAATGCATAATGATTAGTTTCTCGTAATGCAATGTAATTATACCTCAGAAAATGCCAACAATAGTTATCTCTTGAAGTTTGATTTAGATTCTCTGTGTGTGTATATATGTATAAATATTTCTATATGCAAACATTTATTTTGCCAAACTCTACATGGAAATTCACCGGCATGGCCAGGTTGGATGCCTCTGTTCTCTCAACCCTTCACATAATTTT
Organism: Camarhynchus parvulus; assembly: GCF_901933205.1. Lineage (NCBI taxonomy): Eukaryota > Metazoa > Chordata > Aves > Passeriformes > Thraupidae > Camarhynchus > Camarhynchus parvulus. The sequence goes on along the minus strand of NC_044574.1, from coordinate 50,064,448 downwards.
AGCGTATATATTTTTAAGACTGCAAAATACACTAATGTACATGCATAAACCATTCTTTAAGAATTCAAAATCTTTCTACTTCTTAAACAATTTTTTTTCTATTGTAGATGTGTTAGAGAAAGTATCTCTTGCCTGCCCTTTTTAAATAGATCTGCTTTTCAGGATGTTGATGTGAGCACAGAGAGCTAGACAAAGTAAGAAAATGAATGGACAGAAGTCACTGTAAGGTGTTCTTCATTTTGTGTTCTCCAGATTTTATTATCCTTTCACTTTAAATATAAGCAAAATGAAATTTGCAAGTCTGTCCGTGGTTTGACAGATTTTTTCCAGCACTTTTAGCAGGACTCTTGTACCTTCCCAACTCTACTACTATATTTTTTATCTGCTTTACCTAAAAGATATCACTTCTTATAGAATTTTATCTTTTTTTTGCTTAAGAAACCTTCAAGAGTAGGAGAACAGGGGCAGAGCAGCAGTCCACAATGAAACAAAGTTATCCACTGTTATCCAAAGTTATCTACAAAGTTACAGCTGGCAGAAATCACATTCTAAAATCAGGGAAATCCCATAAACTGCACTTCCTCCTTTTGGTTTTTAGTCATTAAGATACTTTTAGAAATCTATACATCAGAAAATGATAAATTTTATATTGAGCATATGAAAAAAAATACAGCACCTAAAATTCATTATACAGATATTACAGCAAAACTAAACACTGCAACCTCCAGAAATCCTAATTAAAGAGCAGTTTAAAGAAAAAAAGCAAATCCAAATATTTTAAGACATCAAAACCTCAATAAGATAATTTGGGAAATCCTTGTCTTTTCCAGATGGGACACTATGACAAAGAGGCAGTTACAGCTGCACATTTAAACATTTGTGAACCTAAATTAGAATGAACTGATGATTAAAACACTGCCTGGTCTTTAGAGGTAGAAATGAATACAATTTCAGGTTCAGGAATCAATTCATCCTTTCTTGATAATTTTTAGCCTATTAGTCAGTCTTAACCAATTTTGACTAAAAACTTGCAGACTTGTTGCCATTAAATTAAAGTTTTGAGAAATGAACGACTGTGAAAAGATATTGCTCTGATTAATGGGCTGCACTGTAAGCTCAAGTCTTAGAATAAATCTGTAGATCTGCAGCAAAGTGCTGTGAATGCCTTTAGAATACAAAAAGCCTACATTTGCATGCAGCCTTTCCTGGGCACCAGCAAATCCAATCCCAAAGATCAGGGTTAAATTTGGTTCCAAGAATGAGGTTTCCAGTTCCTGCCTTCAATCCCAGAGCACAAGGCTGAGTTCAGTAAGTGTTCCCACGACTATTTCCCAGCACTCATTTGAACTGTGGGTCTCATTCCAGCTGAAGACAAAAAAGCTGGCTTTTACCTGGGCAGTTGTTCTTTCCATATCATGAAGAACTGAGATCTCTTTAAACTCATTACATCGCCCTGTTCATCAGCTTCAATTACTGGGATGCACTCTTGGCTTTATGTCTCATTTAACATGTCTTTTTCTCATATTTTTTTATAATAAATTTATATGCCTTAGCACATAACAGAAACCTGGAAAGAATATTGTAATCATTCATTTTCTGTCATTTGAAAACATGAGGCAACACTTATTCATCAATTCTTTATTGAACTTTAAAGCAAGATGGGGGAAAAACCACATTCTCTTCCTCTCCTAACATGCAGTAACAAACACCTCTTCTTTTAATAAATTCCTGCCTACAAAGACCAGTTTTACCCTCCCTCCCATATCTATCTAGTTTCCTATCTGCTCCTTCCTTAGCCTAGAACTCCTCTTACTATCTCATCTCTCTGTGTATTCCTTCACATAATTCCTTGTTTTTCTCTTATTTCACAAGCAGATTTACACACCCAAGAAAGATTGAACTACTTTACCAGGAGTTAAAGAATGCAGCATAAAAGAGTCAAGAAGGTAAAATCTTGCACTTAAAGCCCTTAGCATGACACACATCTGATCACATGCCAAGGGAACAGCTGCCTCCCACCAGGGCAGTTCCCCCCGTTTACATCACTGTTCAGCCCTTCAATCTCCTCTTTTTAGTGAGACAAGGTAGTAAAATCCTCATTAATTATCACCTGAGAATATGCCAAATAAGAAACTGTGGTTCACAGTGTATATTTGAAAGACATCCTTAGCATTTCAAGAGATCTCAGCTTTTGCAGATTTATGCCATATTAATACAAGTACTTTCAGGATTCTCTGTATAGCAATATAATAATCTTAGTTATATTGATGCCTTGTGAAGGCTGACTTAGAACAGAGGCAAGACAGTTAAAGAATAAAGTAGGTATTTATTAGAAGGCCTCAATGGCTACACCTTGGGCAGTACAAGAGCCCAGCCAGGGCTACACCCAAGATGAACTTAAAATGGTCACAAAATGGTCACAAGGTCTCTCACTTTCATAATTTCTGGTCCATTTGCATATTGGAGTTAATTGTCCAGATATAGCTTTAGATTATGAAGTCCCATCCTCCTTGTTTTTCTCTCTTCTGTCCACTTTTTTTATACTCTTGGGCCTGAAATATGGATCATTGGTCCTTGGCCCCCAGACAGAGAAGGAATTGTTCTGTCTACCTACTCTGGGAAGAGAGCTTAATATACTCTAAATGAAGCTCAGAACTACACACTAAGGCAGCACAGAACCTGAAAAACATAAAAGCTAAAACCTGAGGCATCAATAATAGCCTTCAGTTGCAAGGTTTGTGTGCCAGAAACAGTGATCTTTCCTGAGTTTTGCATTCACATACACAGGTTTTCAAAACTCACAAGTCCCATGGATAAAGTTAATTGAATTTTAAGAAAATTTTATCTGTGAGAAAAGTCATTATCAGGTTTTTCTCAAAACTATCAACATTTCTGTCCTTTGCACCAGTATTACCTGTTATTGTTTAATGAAACCCTGTTAGTTACTTCTAGTGCTCAGCTTTCAAAAACAATACTTGGGGTTCTATCACCTCTCACTGTAAGCTAGTAGTATCTCTCCAGATTGCCATACAATTCTTTACAGTCGCACTAGGTGAAAGCAAAAAAGTTAAATGTACGGTGACAAGAAGTTTTACTCCCAAAACACATTCTGCTGAAAAACTCAGTTGTAAGAGAAAATACAGGTGGATGTAGTGAAGTATTGATTTTTTTTTCTAATTTTTCTAACCGTAATCTCTAAAAATATAAATATATGAAAAAATTTATAATAAAATATTTTTAAATAAGAGAAAGAGTATAGAGAAGCTAAAGCAGTTGCCCGTAGCTCAAGTCTTCTCTCTGCATGCATGCCCAAAGGCTCCAAAATTCTGCCAAGCAAGGTAAATCCTCTGAAATATTTCATTTGTACAGTTTAAAACAAAGCAAAACAACAGCACAGGCCATTTATTCTGAATACATTTTTCACATACATTTATCAAACCTTGATGAATTCTGATAGGAGTCACGAGTCATTTGATTACAATTTTGACATATGCCAGAGGAGTGTGAAAATACAGAATCACACACTGGGTAGGGTTGGAAGGGACCACAGTGGGTGGGTGACGTTGGGTCACCTAGTCCAACTTCCCTGCTCCAGCAGGGTCACCCCAGAGCACATTGCACAGGATTGCATCCAGACAGGTCTTGGACATCCTGGAAACTTCACAACCTCTCTGGACAATCTGTTCCAGCCTCACCATTTTTAAATATGAAAAGCTTATGCTCTTACATTATTTCACAGGATTTATACCAAAGCAGGAAAGAAGAGGGGAAAAAAGCTTATGGATTTTCATTCTTAACCAGTTGGAGGTTTTTTCATTTTCAATATAAATTGCAGAGGTTTTTCCATCCTCTTATAAAAGCCTTACACCTGAAATCTGGGTATAAATTAGTTTTCATATAGTAGAAAAAAGCTGAAGTGCCATTGCCTCCTTTTCTTCCTGTAATTCTATTACAGGGGGATGAAGAGGTCATATTTTTTTCTTGCCTCATTTTTTCTTGCTGTTGACTTTTTCATAATGCAGTGTAGCTGCCCTTTAGAAAGTTAAAGGAAAGATTTATGGGTCTTCATTTTTAAATGCTTATCTAAATACATTTAGTGGGAGCCTATTCTATTACAAACAGCTGCTCTTTGCAATAACTAATGAAAGCCAAGATTACTCACTGAAGGGAGGGGCCCCACAATATTGTTGTACAAATATACAGTAAACCTAAAGAAGCAACACAAGCCTTGTTCCAAAAATGGCAAAATCGTGTAGTTATTATCACAGGATGTTTCTAACAACCACTCAATGGAGAAAAATAAAGCTCCAAGAAAAAAAAGCATGCAATTTTCAGCTGTTACTCTAATATATGTCAAACAAAGCTTTGAGTTATGATTCTCTAACTCTAAATATGAGATTTAGCTCTGTAATTACCTAGAACAGGTCTAGCTACATCACAAATTTTTAAAACTCTCTTGGTAGAAGCAATTCTCTAGAGAGCTTTTCTATCACTAATTTTAGGGGGAAAAAGTCTTCAAAGGAAATCACTTTAAATACTCAAGTAATTTTTATGACCACTTCAAATGGCATATAAATAAATCTGGCCAAGACACTGGAAAGGATTTAAACCATGGCAGATGCTTGCACAGCAAATTAAGGCCAACCAGCCTACAGATAATGCAAACTGAAGTTTATTTTTAAAATTTCTCTTTCCAACTTCTAATGAATTTAGAGTTGCAGCCTGAAAACTTATGCCAAATCAGCTGCTTGGTGATTAAATATACAGATATAATTAATCCTTTTTAATTTTATTTAAAAGTTCCACAGACCCAGCCCTCTGAAATATGCATAGAAACTGCTCAGGCAAACATCAATGTTTAATTAATATTACGTTTTTAAAAAGCACCAACAATGTGTAAGACCCTACTACAAGAGTAGAAAATTTAGGCATTGAAGGTCAGAATCACACAAATGAAATCTGGCAGTGCTTGGAATTTATGCCAAAGTACCATTTATAATAAACACAGGGGCATTGCTTATCTGCAAACACAACCAACACCAGGCAGCATATTGATAACTGTGCTGCTTAAAGCAACCAGCAGAGTCACTGAATGAGATTCTACAATCCTGTTTGTCCCAAACTTTTCTCACTAACTTCCTTTTTTACTTTTAGTTTGGGAGTAGGATGAACAATCTGAAACTTTTTCTGTCATCTCTGCTTTTAAAAGGAGTTTGAGCTGGTCGTTTATACTTGTAGGACACACAGAGGAGGAAGCAATGGTCATACACACATTTTCTAGTTTCTTAATGACCACTCATACAGCAGTAGAAACAGCTATAGTCTGGAAATATCTAAGTCTGTATCTTAACAAGCACCTCCACAGGAAGTTACAAGTTATAAATGAGAAGTCTTCCTCTTAATACAAGGCTATAAGCTCAATAAGGAAAAATACTTCCTTACATCCTATTTAACAATGAACCATTTGGCAGTCAAGAGAAGGGCCTAAATTAAGGATTAGTTAAATAAGGATTAATTTTACTATTTGCCTTCCCCGCTTCTCTGAGGATCTTAAATTCCACCATCACTTTGACCTTCACATCCCTTAAGAATTTGTCCTTTTCCACCAGTAACAAGCCCAGCAGGGCGTCCCTCCCAGCTCTGACTCACTCAGGGATCTGTTTGACTCTGTCGCACAGGACCGAATGGAGAGCTGAGCTGATTGATATTCAGGAACACTCTCCTCAGAGCACATTCCAACATGCAAAAAGGCTATCAAGTGTGGCAGAAGACCAACCTAGATGAGTCTAAAGCTCAACTAAGTTACTGAAAGATCATATTTTTTACAAGCCGTCAAGTACAAAGTAAATTGGTCTTCAGTAAAGGAAACCTTTAAAAATGTGTTCACTGCTCTGAGACCACAGCAAAATTAATAACTTTAAGAATTAGATTTCCAGTGAAATAAGAAGAAATGTCTGCAGATATGAAAAGGTGGTCTTCATGAAGTATAAGAGTTCAGGAGCAGCAAATGAGCCTGACTGCTGCAAACCCAAAGGCTAGAAAGCAGAAAACAATCAACATCTATCAATACAACACAAATAATACAAAAAAAATAACAAATTGGTTCTAAAGAATAAATACCTACTTTTTGAATAAAAATATTTTTAAAAAAATACCCTGGCTTATTGTTATTTATTAAGTTACATTATATTGCCCAGACTTGGCCCATCTTGAGGTTTAAACTCACATTTTTCCAGTTAAATGATTGAAATACATCCCTTATATTTAACAGCAAAATAAGTAACAGAGAGAAATAGGAAGGAATAGGAATAAGAATAGGAATTAAAAACTTAATTTGTCAAAGAACTTTGCAGTTTCTCAGACATGTTTGGGCTATCTTGGTTATTTCTCAGCCATCTGCAAAGCACGGCTAAAATATATAATAGCTTCCAGCCAACATTATTGTATAAATATCACTTTGATACTTGTCGTGGATCTTATTCATAGAGCTGTTTGTTAGGGCATTTCTTTGCTAGTTATACCATAATTACAACATAAACCACACTGTAGTTTAATTTTATTCCCTTCTGAATGTCCTTCAAGCAGGTTTTCCCCAATTTTCTCACTCACACATCTCTACCCTTAATCCATCCTCAGTCTCCCTATTCTCTGCAAACAAACAGCAATTGTTAAGCGAATAATTCTCTAATACTAACAAATACATTTCACTAACAGCATTGCAGCGGGTAATGCTGAAATCACAAAGAACTGTAACTCCACTTATTAGCTAAGAGGGCTTTGAGGATTTACAGCTGCAGTGGCTGTCCAGCAGGGAAAGCAACTTGTGATTCCAGACAGCACACTTCACTTTAGAACCAAAACTTTTTAAAAAAACGTTTTCTTAATTAATCAAGTTAGAGTTCTCATCTTAATTCTTAATTCAGAGCTGCTTCCTAAGTCATACACAACACATCAAGGACAGCACAGATATCTCTCCCAGAGATGCAGTGGTGATTGTCATAGAAAAGTCAGTACTGATTAACAATTTAGCTTCAAACTAGAAGGATCAGAATGCATAAAGATGGCAAGAGTAACAAAATTCAGGTTGTCACTGTCCACATCAAGCAGTTAGACCTCAGCACTGCAAACCTGCTCAATGAATAGACCACTCATTAGTCCAATTACACTTTCTGCACACATCCACACTGTGGCATTTCCAGCTGTCAACCACACTTCCAGCTGTGGTCCTTTCAACAGATGTTATGGAAGTTGGAGCAGCAGAAACAGTTCCTTGTGTGAGGTATATAAAAAATGCACAAATTTTATGTTCATGTAGCATCATTTTGTTCTCGTGGGCTTGTGTCACACTTTCCCCTCCCCAAGCAGGAGCCTAAATTTCTGGTTTCCACATGAATAAATTCAATAGTAGTCATGGGTTGGAAATAGCTGAATAAGATGCACTAAGCTGGATAGAACACATCTACCTTGAACCCATTGCCAAGATCTGTGCAAATATTTCCCTTCCCTTCATTGAAACCTTTCCAGCTCCATGTGAAATTCTATAGGCACATTTGAAATTCAGTGGCCTGTACACAGAGTGTGTCTTTAAACACCAGAAAACAGCTAGTTCAATAAATTCAATATGTATCTAAAATTTCACTCACTAATTCTAAATACATCAAAATGATTCACAGCAAGTTTTACATGATTTCTAAAGAAATATGATACATTGACAACAGAGAGAACATTCTCAGTTACATGCTGGGAATGACTGGCTATCAAAGAATATAATCTTTGTAGTGTTTTTCAGGGGGGAACCAAAAACGCTCTGCTACCAGTAACAGGATTTGCACCCAGGATCAGCGTGTACAGTTCTATAATTCAATAATTTTAGCTTTGAAGTCAGCCCCACTTCAGAAAAGCAATTCAGTCCTATTTTTCCTTCATTATGCATATATGACTACAGGATCCCGAAAATAACAGCTAGCTTCTTTCTCAGTTTAGATTATTTTTTATTGTTATGTAGCATCTCAATTTCCATTGTATGCAATCTCACAACACAAAAAATAAAAACCCCACAGGCTTACATATTGCTTTCTTAACATGTCAGCTTTTCCTAGTAAGAAAGAAGGAAGTGAAAAAGAAAACCAAAAATCATTTCCTTGCTTATACAATTCCTCCTCCTTCACCATTTAAAGAAATTTAAGATGATCATTATTACAAAGGAAGCATGAGAGCTAAAGTGAATTTTCAGAGTAAAAGGGTGACAGCACCATCAAGTGGTTCTGTAAGGCACTATTTATTACTGGTTTAATGCATGGAAGAACAAAAAATATTGCTGTTCAGCTATGTACAAAAGGTTCTTTTGTAAAGTAGCTTTAATTTTGACAGATTAGGTCCTGTAGAAATATAATTTATTTTGAAGTCTATAATGAGGATAAGTGTATTGAATTTTTTATATGGTTAATTCTGTGGAATTACTTACATTTGATTACAATAGTAATAAAGGAAGAGCACAATATTATTATTGATGGAACAGAACCTTTCTCACGACAGGAAAAGTCTTGTAGATTCTAACCACACTGGTGGAGGTCTCCAAGGGTTGGAGGGCCTTGATCTCCAGCACCCCCTCTATGACCAGGGAAGATGTTGGGCAGAGCAGCCTCACATCAGTTTGACCTATATTGCTCTGGCAGCTTAAAGAGTAAAATGAAACCAACCTGACTCCCACCCAGAGGGGCATCAGCTCTGAAAACAGAGAATTCATTTGCGTGTCTAAAGGAATGAGATTAAATTACTAACAATAAACTGTAAAAGTACACAGCCCTGCTATGGGGACTAAAATGTGCAGACTGCCATTTTAGTATGAGATTTCTCTATAGACCAACTGTATCTGCACTTTCTGCTTCTCTCTTCTGGGAGGCAGCACTTAAAAAGTAAATGAACTTTACATAGAACAAAAGTAGTACATTTAGAATTATATCTTAGATACACTAAACATTTCTAATATCACAGTATTTGCTTCCATAATAATGAAAAGTATTTCCACAAGGTAAAAAGTCTTCTATGTTTTGCAAATCTAAATTTAAAAAGATTAGGAAAAAAAAAGCAGTCATTCTCTCATTTTATGCATACGCTGCTTTTTTGTATATGTACCCTATTACAGAGCAGTGTCTTACGTGACTGAAAAAAGAATTGGAAATTATGAGCAATTCCAAACATCACAGCTGACTGCACTGAAGAATAAGGATTTTTCTCATTAAAAACTGAAATGCTGAACATCAGAAGTCATGTCTGCTTTTTAAATGCTGGTCACACTATGTATTCTTAAGGAAATTTACTTGAATCCCTTGCTAATTCAAATGAGCATGTTTCCACATAGAAATACTGTGAAAGAAAACCTTGCCATATAAATGCATCATCCCATCAGGTGACAGACATTTCTAGCCATGTTCTAACAACCACAGAGGAATGCTCAGCACATTCTCACTCCACATTTATACTACTTACTGTATAATTGAAAAAAATATATTTTAAAGGGCATTTTTTTAACAGAACAATATAATCATAATTTATATACATAAGTTTATGTGTAGAGTTAAGTGTGCTTGCTAGTCCCTAGGAAGCCATATAAATACATACACATGTACAATCCATTATTTAACATTTAAATATTCAAAAGGTCTTAGACACCTCACAATCTCTAGATTGAACAGTCCAAAGCCTCTATGATATTTTATTAGGCATGATGCAGAAACTGAGAGCAGTTTCAGAGTTCAGAAAGAAACAGGTTGCAGCAATTAGATCATGTGATTTCTCAATTGCAGTTTTGCACACAATGATGACTCCAATTAAAGTAAAATATTATGGGGTAGTAACTCAATTCCTGAAAGTAAAACAAAAAGTATATTCTTAAAATATCTGCTTGAAGTAAGATGGAAGTTTGATCATTTCTTTTTAAATGACACACAGTAAATAATATTTTTGCATATGAAATAATGTTCTTAACAAGTAAAACATCATCCAATTCAAATGCATCAAATCAGAACACAAAATTTATGATAGAGTATTTTTTAAAATAATGACATTTTCTTTATAAAGTCATCCAGGTTCTTTCCCCCCTCCTCGAAGACAGATATGATGCAATAGGAAAATGTGAAGAACAAATGATAGCTCCCTGCAAATAATGGTCATGAATTGGTAGAGTGATTATGTATGCATCTGGATTAAGAGAACATGCAGCATCAGCTTCCAGAAGGATAAACATGACAAAACCCAGGAAAGTGGTAAGTTCAGTGATACTTTTAGTGGTAAAACAATTAATGCACTAATTTGTGCAAAATTCTATTTGATCGAAAATGTTCAAGCTGGTCTAATGTAAATCCCTTCTAAAGGCACACACATTACTTAATTGTAACTATGATGCTCTAAGGATTTCTAAACCATATACATGTAATTTTACTAGTCACCCTCATTTTAAATTACCAAGAGGCATTCACAAAGAATATTCCACTCTGTTAAATGACAGAGTGAAATACTAGGGGTGATACTGCATTGATACAGTACTACTGATGCTGCTACCGCTACAAGGATACCACAGTGAAATAAATTTGACCATGGTAAAGTGTAACTTCTGAAACCATGAAATTTATTATCTAAATATCTGTAAATTTATTTCTGTAAGTGAGTTATGGCCAACAAAAATGTGACTGAGATAAACTGCATTTCTAGGGATTAAAGCTACTTGGCTTTAAAGTACACTTTCACAAACTCAAAAACAATAGAAGTGTTGTTTTAAAATCTTCAGTAAAAACAATATAAATTGACTATTACTTAACTCACTAACCTGTACATTATTCAGGTAAATATCCTATCTGTAATGGAATTAAAAATCTTTCTAAAAATACTGACAAAGACTGAAGAATATATCGATGCACTTTTATTAACTGTAAATCATCCAGCTCTTTTTGCCAAGAAGTGTTGACAATACCAACTTCAAGGTCATTGTCAACTTGGTAAGTCATTAGCAAATAAAATATGGTTTAATTGGAGCAAACTCAGCAAGGAGCTGCATTATTTTAAGTGAACTCTGCAATATAACTTGAACAAGAATTACTAATCGCCACTCCCGTTGACAATGAAATGGATGAAGGTGCTTTGTAACTTTTTTCTCTGACTTTCCCGTAATTAAATATGGAAATAGATTCTGTGAAGAATGAAAAGTCCCTGAGTGCATTAATTCAGGCACTAATGGACTGCCTTCCAGTGTTACAGCACACAGGTAGTTCCCAGCATGTTGCCAGCATTCACCGATGTATCAGTGTCAGACTCCAGCAGCACCTTTTAGTTTCAATACCCAACCTTGGAAAGTAGATTTAGGCTGATTTAAAACATCTTTTTTAAAAGGGTGCATTTTTCACAGTCTCAAATACTACCTGAAACTTTAGGATTATTGGTGAAACAGCTGGAGTAAAATCCCATTGCCTGAAGATGTGTGCAGCTGTATTACCAATATACAGTGATTATGTAGCCTTTACAGCCACCTCAATAACCTCTAGCATAACAATTATCACTGGTTTGGGTTTTAATACTTCTTTTAATAAAACACCAGGCAAAACAACCTCATTTGCATGTTGTTCATCTTCCCCAGCACAATATATCACAAACTCCCCAACACAATCAAGCCATCAAGGATTATAACACTCAAACTAAAGCAGTTCCTCTCAGCAGAGAATTTTTAATGCTGCTACTTTGCTCATACATTCTATTTTCTCATATTATTCCACAGAATTATTCACTCTCTCTAGTTCTCCTTCCAAACCATCTTTTATGTGCAAGCAGCCCTAGATCTGCAGAGCTCCCTGGTCCCAGCTTGATACATCAGTCCTTCCACGTTTTCAAAGCAACTGTCAATCTTATCAAAGCACAGTAATATTCCCATAACAGCAAGTGAAAACAAACAGCTGTTTTGTTGGTTTTTTTTTTTAAGCTAATTCTGTGATATTTATAGAGTGCATATGTTGTAATGCAAATATTTTACCTATTTAAAAATAGGATTTTAGTTCGGGGTTTTTTTATGTTAAGGCTTTGCAGATATTTCTCTGTACCAGAGTGCCTAGTTCAGTAACAAAACGCAAATTTTTTGTTCTTCCATAACGTTGCATGTGGGCACCAATCCACTAAAGCGCTTCTGTATGTCTAAAGCTTAAAATATGTAAGCAGTCCCAGGGCAGTCAAATGCACCAGCTAACTATGTATTTAACTATTAACATCTAAGTGCTTTGCTGGACTTAGGCCTACATTTGTTTGGCAGTAAAAACGTGCTTTGGGTGTTTGTGACTTATCAAAAATATGTATTCACAGTGAGAAAAAAAAGCAGCAACTTGGGGACACAGGTTTGAAGGCACAAAGGAGGAGCTCTGGCCTAAAAGCAATGGTTATGTAAAATAAAAGTAAGGATTCAACCCACCATCACGTGCTGTCACTTCTCCAGGGAGAAGAGAAGCCCAAAACAGCTGTTGCAAGTGCTATAAAAACACTTAGCATAGTTTATGATCCACTTACAAGCTTATTTATTGCTACTGTTTTTCATGTTGTTTCTTGTAGTCCTGTCGTATTTTAACTGTGAAAATTCCTTACATTATTAAAGTTTACTTGCTGCTTTTATTTAAACAAATTTATAGTAAACAAAAATATAAAATAGGGTGTTTCACTTAGAAGAAAGCACTGTCAAAACCCCCAGAAAACAGAACTGATTGCAAACTATTTTAAAGCTCTTTCCTTAGGGTCATAACACTTTCCTTTTGTGTGTCTTGATTCACTTGATGGCTTTTATTGCTCATAAGAAGTTTCACAAAAAGTATTACCTGAGCCCATTGATTCTGTAATAATTTTTAAGAAAAACATCCATCTGCAGCATGTTTTCTGCTGATAAACATAACCTTGCAAACAAGTCCTTGAAAACAATGAAAAATCGTCTAATTCTAAGAGAAACAGGAAGATGACAAGACTCAAGCACGATTAACTCTACCCACAGTAGAATCAGAAACATACGAAGAAAAATAAAATATCTTATTTAAAGCAGCAGATACAGGACAATAGGTTGAATAGACTCCAATGAATCATTTAAGTGTTTTCCTTCTACCCTTAGTTATGCCTCTTTAAAGTAAACTCTTTACCAAGACCATCATTTCTACCTGAAATCTGACTAAAACAGGGCAATGGATCTGAAATACCAAAAAAACCTTATAAAATACAGAAATAGAAAGAGGAACTGAACAAGAAACACAGGCAAATCAAAACTGTGCTGTAAAATTTCTATAACTTATTCATGAGAAATAACAGTAGAGAAAGGGCAATGACTGCTGAGATAATCTACAGTAAGGACTTCATTTAGAAAAGTAGTGACCCACTTAAACACTTTGGTCTGGTTATGAGTCAGTTCCATAAATAGAAACTAATCATTAGAGTCTTGAAAGATTCACCATCTTTTCCCATGAAGGTGTTCATTATTCCCCTAGAGAGACAGAAACAGAACTCCTCTTTGTCCTCAAAAGGCTTATTAAAAGAACACATAAATATTTTAGATAAATTAAAATCCAAATCCTTAAAAAACTTTATTTTTTTTATCCTTTCATGCAGAATAACTACCTCAGAAGTAGCCAAACTTCTTTAAATACCACCATTCTAGAAAATAAATTAACTGAAAGCTGTCATGGTGAAAGATCAAGACTGAGATACCTTATAGTCTCTAGGACCACAGATCCAACACAAGTGTCCTGCTCTTACAGTTTTTTAAGCTCCACTGTCTCAGTGTCAGGCAGTGCTTCTTCTATAACAATAATAATATTTACAAAGTAATTTGCATTCATACAGAACTCTCCACCAAAGAGTTCTGAAATTATCGTGCACTCACATACACCAGAATACAGAAGATAATATTCCAGTTCTTAGATTTTTAACAGTGATGGAACAGTCACCATTGCTGTTTTAATTCTCATGCCAAGCTGCCTTTCAACAATATCAATTAAATCTAAATTTCAAAAGAACTTTTTGGAATAAATTATGCAAAAGAAACACAATTTTGCAATAAAAAAAATCAGTTGCATATTCTATGAGTTTATACTTCACGTCTCCTTTCCTAAGAGATGACGCATACAGGTAGCTAAAATACCACCTGAAAGCATCCTAATCTAGAAATGGAAAGCTTACTGCAGATTGAAATTCTCACATTCCCATCCACATTTTCAGTATTCCATTGTTTTAACCCCCCTTGGCAAGCTGTCCCAGCTGTGTGTCCCCTCCCAATCCCTTGTGCTCCCCAGCCTCCTCTCTAACAGAGTGATAAGTGACTCAGAAAAGGCCTTGACACTGTGCAAGTTCTGCTCAGCAATAATGAGAACTTCTCTGATTATACTATTCCTTTTGCTTGTTTAGTATTGAGAAAACGCAATGCTTTGTATGTGGGCAACAGCATTCACAAAAATCACAACTCCTAAGAAAAAAGTGGAATAGAGTTCTGACTTTGGTCTCCACATGGCTGTGCTGCCCCCTAATGCATTTCTTGGAAGAATAATTACAGGGGAAAAGAGTCAGCAAAAAGAAGGTTTTTTTTATTCCCTTCTATATTATATATATATATAATTATGTATTATTTTACATATACTGTATAATCCACTGTATACAATTATTGCTACTGAAGCATCCCCTTAGCATTTATGACAATCTACAGCTGACGTGGCTACTTCAGAATCATCTGTAATAAGGAACAGTGAACAGCAGCTCTTGAGGGCTTTCAAAGGGACCCTTAATCTGTAATTTGAGAAGATGACACAAACACTAAAGAACATGGTTTATTACAGCGCTGTAAAAACCGGTCTTACAACAGAACTCAAGAGTTATAAGAATTATATACCCAGAGCTAAAATATATATACCCAGAATTTCAATCTGTCATGTCTCAGAATGGTTTTAAAGTACAACTCCTATTCTGTGAAAGTTCTCTTAATATGAGAATATCTTTTTTTCCCCAGTGTAGATTTGAAAGCATATTTACAGCATACCAGCTCTAAAAGTGATTTAACAATCTAAAAATTTTAAAACTTTGAAAATTAGCTTTTGCCACAGATTGATATAGACCTGCCAAGCACTCTACCAGCAGGAGTCACACAATGAAACCCCAATATCTTTTGAAAAAAGACATTAATATATCACTACCCTGACCAACAAGGATACACTTTAACTGAAGAGGAAAATGTCAAGACTTAGGAAGCAATAAAGGTTTTACAGGAAAGAAATCACTGATAGGCTTCTGATTGTGGTATTGACAACTCCACAAACAGATTCCTTTGCAAGATGCTTTACATTTGGAACTTGTATTTTTACTATTAAAGTTTCCAAGCATTAGTGTAATGTCTGACACTTTTGAGAATAATAAGAGTTGCTACAATATATTAGCATACTGAAAACTCAACAGAACTATCAAAGCTCATTACTTTGTAAGTCTTGAATTATTTAAATTAATTACTTTCTTGTATTATTTAAATTTTTTTTCATAATTTGATTATTTTTGGAATGTCTATGATTCAACAGGTTTCATGTATTGAAATCTTACATAAAATGCTAGAACTTCAGGAGTTTTCTGCAACAGTCTTCCTGTAGCTTAGAAAGCAGCATCAAAAGTCAATGTACTGCATGACTTTATTATAGACATAAAACAAAATCTTTCACATACATCTTTTTTAATCTGTTACTCCCTTTCTTATTAAGGGATTAAAGGGAGGAAAAAACCTCATTAATTAAGAAGCTTTTTGTTCTTTTTCCATTGTAATTTAAGGCTGAGGAGAATCCAGGAAAAAACATAAAATATCTTCATTGTTCATCGTATGTTTATCATAAGTTATGACTGATTCTATCATTCTAGCACAAAATTAAATGCAAACAGCTTTATCATTTTTTTCCTCTTGGGAATGTGGATAGCAGTCAGCTTGTCTTAAATGATTGTACAGTAAGAAAATACATGAAATACACAACTACAACATGGATTTTTCATTGACACTTAGCTCCATGCTTTAGACAGTCTAATTCTTGCAGTTGCATTGTTTTATGCATTTTACAGCTGTGGGCACTGCCATTACTACAGTCATGCTATGCTCTTGTTCTGTAATGTTTACTCTACATATTAAAGTTCCAAAAGCTGAATTTACAATTTCTTCTTGTCAGAAGAGCATAATTATACTTCTAAAATGGGTTCCACTTCAAGTTATAAGCATCACTCTTCTTTGAGAGTAATAAGATGCACTGCCTGAGGCAAAGAGCATCCCTGCTCAGCTCCCAAGAAACACTGCTCCCATACATTTATCTTTGCTAGCAGCTAGGGGGGAAAAGGAGTCAATAAAAGCTCCACGCAATGCTTAGAAGTACTCAAGAAAGCACGACAAAGATCAGACTTCTGCACCTTCCCTAGAGATTCTTAAAAGATGTGTAGATGTGGCACTTAGGGACATGGTTTAGTGGTGGACTTGGCAGTGTGGGGTTAGGGGTTGGACTCTGTGACCTTAAAGGTCTTTTCCAACATAAATTATTCTGGTTTTCCAGGAACAGGACTGCAATTGCAGCACTTTCTGGTGCAAGGATGAAGGAGGGAGAAGAACTTAAAATGCATCTCTTTCCACAGATTGCACAGGAGTCGCATCCTGCTCTGATTTTTTTCACCTGATCCCCACTTGACACTTCCCAGCCAAAATACTCACAAGTCCGTGTGGCACCAACCTGGGACCTTGAGCCTTGAAACCTCCCCAAATGGCCTTGGTCAGGTCAGGCTCCAAGGCAGGAGAGAGGAAAACATCATGCAGCAGCCAGAATTTCTGCTTTAGCCACTCTCTCTGATCACATAACTGTGCACCCTTTTGTTTTGAACATTTCACTGGATTTCTCAACAACCCTTGCTTTTTGCATTGAGGAGAAAAAAAGAATCACAGTGACTTCCATTCATCTGTTCTACGGAACCCAACACTACATACACTTCCATCTTGGTTGTAACTTTTTCAAGATGAGTAAACCTAACCTATTTAATGAAGCCTTAAAAGAAGTCCTTTCAGATCTACGATCATCCTTGACATCCTTCTTTGTACATATTTAAATTTTAAAATACATTTTCAGGATACAGGGTAACCAGAACTTCAGGTAACAATCAATCTGCAGGCAAACCATGGTATTTATACAAAGCCATAAGGTTTAATGGTTTGTTTTCCTTTCCTTTTTAATAGTCTACTTGCCTTTTTTTTTTACTGCTACTGTGCTTTGAGCTAGCATTTGTTTAGAATAGCATTAAAATTTTAAGTTTTTGAGCAAAATTCAATTCAGTGTCACTGGTTTCGATGCAGAAAATTAAGACTGGATCCCAAGTGCATTTATCTGCACTAAATCTCTCATGCCATTTATCACTTCATCATGCATTATCATGAAGTCTTTCTACAGCTCTTTGCAACTACATTTCATTTTTGCTACTTTTATCAAAACACTGCAGAGCAGGGACTTTACAACCTTGGTCATCCCCTTTTTCCAGATCACTTATGGGAATATTAAATATCAGTGAACCTAGAATAAATTTCTTGAGACTCCCTTACACAGTAAAGTCAGGAAGTTTTTCTCATATTGTTTTCTATTTTGTTGACAATTACTAAACCTTGATACATAGAACTCTAATCTCTTTAAACTCATTTAATGACATCAAAGTCTCTCAAAATGTTTATAGAATAGATGAATTAAATCAAAATTACTTCTTGTTTCTGTCAGAAAAATCTTCCAAAATGTGTCATGCACATTTTCATCTCACCTGTTACTAACCAAATTGTAATAATCTGCATACCATAGTTACTCAGTAGTTTCATAAGCGAGTTTCATTAAAACTATTAGGTTATAAGTTCTTCATTATATTGTTAATATTATTTTTAAGAGGTATGTGTAAAATAAAGTGGTAAAAACCAGTGTACTTTGGAAAGGCCTCTCAGTATCATTTGAATTCACTTCTCTTTCAGAGACAAGGATTTAAAACTAATGCACAACTTCTTTCTTTAGAAATTGTTCTCTTGTTACTTCATTGGGCTACAAGGACACTTTTAGCTACAGCAAAATCTAACTTCAGATAAGTAGCAAAACATCATTTACGAAATACAACAGCCAGCAAAACATCAAATGCAAAACTGATTTTTAAACATGAGATAACATCCACCTTCAGGGGCTGCATTATAAGAATCTTACTACAGAAAAATAAAAGAAGAAACTAAGAGAAACCAGATACACGAGATATATAATAACTGTAACAAATGGTTCCTTCCTACATCCTCTCCATTGTTGGCCAACTTATTTGAAAGAAGAGGATATTCTAATAAAATCTGTTATAAGAGTGCTGATGACTGTTGCCATCCTAAGTACAAGGTTTCAAACTTTAAATCTCCAACTCCCCACTATTGTTTATCCCTGAAGTTGCAAGGGAACTTCAGCAGCTTAAACTGGAATCACTATGATCACATATGGTACCTAAGTGTTAGATCAACAAAAATACTGAGAATAATTTTATGATGGAACCTGTTTCCCTGTGAGTAGAGCAATGCCTAACTGAAAATTTATTTTCAGCTGAGATTTTGTCGTGCTCATGTTACTGCCTGGGGTTACACTGAGAACTGCTGCAGTAGTGTCAAATTGTCACTTGATTTCTAAACAGCAGTTAAAATGAAAGAGAGCAAGAATAGACCATATCTTTATAATAATTATCACTATTCAACAAGGCTCAAAGGAGGCTAAACTATCACCTGAAATTATTATTGATAATGGTTATAAATTATTATTATTATTACATGTCCTGTTTCCATCTTTGTTTCCCAACAAGTCTAAAGTGACAAATGCCGATCACATGACATTTTCTGCTCCCACACCACAGTTGCTGAGCTACACAGACACTTCCAGGCCTGCCCAGCAATGATTTCCAGCCTGCTGATAACTGCCTCAGTTCTTGCTCTCAAAATGCAGTGCTCAGACATGCCCTCTTCCCGCTTGCCCCCCAGGAACAGCTGGGTGAGCTGGTTCTTTGCACAAGGTCTGCCATTAAAGAGTACAGATCATTTCCTAAAGACACCTGAAACCACATCCAGGGAGATCTTTTCAAGCCACAGGGAAATAAGGGAAGATAAACACAGGAACACCTTTTCTCCTTTGACACTCAAACTCAGAGGGATTTCATTCTCCATTGAATTGTTTTTCCTTACCATTGGACTGGAGGGTTTTTGGAAAAAAAAAAAAAAAGGCAACATACAAAGGTTAAAAATATTCACTGCCCTTCGCTGGTAACTAAGAGGCTGAATTTCCTGCCAAAGTTTTCAACAACGGATTTGTAGAGAAGACTGAAAAAGCAGCACACAACCGCAGGAAAAGAAGTACTACAGAGGTGGCTATAGATGGCGCATTCCCCCAATTTTTCTCAGGCTAGGTGGGTAAACCGAATTCTGCCCACTCCACCATTGCAAACATGATGCAGCAGAAAGCTTTGCCCTTTCCAGCGCCTCCAGGAATTTAAAAAAAAAAAAAAAAAAAGGATTTATAAATAGTATCTTCAGGCTACTGCAACGCCAAGAATAAACAAATCCACACTGCACCCACATACATGAAGAAATCACACTATCAACATCAGTTCCAGAATTACACACAGTAGGGATCACTCTAGGAAGCTAATGCAAGTTGAATTCAATAATGAAACTCTTCCTAACTGATATTCTTCCCATTTAGGTGAAATATTCATTATTTTTATTTGGGTTACACATGTGAAATGCTGATGGAGCTCTCACACGACAAGTGTCTCAAACATGGATCAGAGTTCACCCAGTGTGGGTCCCTGATCCAGGACAGTCAATGCATTCAGGGTATGGAAACCTCTGCTCCTCTAATCATTTCTGGAGAAGGCTTTGTGCAACAAAATGCAGACTTCTGCTCCTCTCTTTTTCTGCTGTCACCCTTATTTGAGTTGAGTAGACACATCTACCTGAGGCTGGAAAGAAAACTGCTGTGATATAAAAGTCTCATGAGGACGGTAAGCCAGTAAAAAGAGAAGCATTTTTTTGTCTCTGGTGAAAATTTTACACAATTCACACAGACACCCCCATAGAAAACCAGTTTCATGGCATGAAACTAGCAGATATAAAGTTTCTCAATATATCAGAATAAAGAAATAAAAAGTACTTGTATTTTGTCTGGTTTACATGAGAAGTCCCAGGCTTCAAATTCAGTATCAGAGACAGAGACATTAGACATGAAGGAAAGTTTCCTAGTTAAGTGTGTTTTATCAAACTTGTAGAAATAAAATCATGTAAATAAATACTTTCAAAATAACAATTCAAAAAATAAAGTACTAAATACATTTTTAAAGGTTGCCCAAGTAGTACGAAAAGGTACTTTAGTAATGCTGCATTATTATTTCTGATGCATCTAAGATCATGTAGACTTTGAATTTCATCTACTCTGAATTGCACTACACAAAGATGCTGATTAAAGAATGTAGCAGTGGGAGATGAGTGCATTTAAAGTTAAAAAAGGGAGGAGGGAGACAGGAAAAATGGCTTATTACAAAAAGAACAGTGATCAGGGAAGCTGAAGATCATCAAATCACTGTTAGAATAAATTATAAATGTTTTAAGACATTGCAGATGAAATAGCCCAGATTTCTAATCCTGGGCCAGATGTTTTTTTATTGTTGGGACTATTCCCAAGAGATGATTCTCCTTACCCTAGCATTTCTTTCTACATCCTGCTGCAAATTCAGCATCTGTTTCATTTTTCAAGCTTGTCACATGAAAATATCTAGCCACAGCTTTCCACCAGAATTCTTCCTGCAGCTCAGACCTCACTATACTCACATTATCTTCTTCCAACCTGGTGTGAGATTTTTTGATTAATTTTCTTTTCCTATTGCAGCTGAAACCAATACTATCAGTTGGGTTACTGAATGGATAAATTGCATACATAGTGTTTGTCTGGAGAGAAGGAGATGCTGGTCTGGCTGAGGACAGGTATGGTATAAAGACATATTTGTTCCAATTGTTTTCCCTAGTTCCCATACTGTCTTCTAATTTTTTCATGCAGCTTTTCTATTTATCTTTTTTTATATATATATATTTCAGTTGCATCCAAAACAAACTCGGGATTAAATTCTCCATGCAGTTAAGTACAGTTCATAAACATGAAAAATACAAAGACTTCTGCAGATGGAGAAATGCCAATGCCATCACCAGAACAATTTTTAAAATAAGCAAGTTGCTTTGATGAGTGCAGTCCAGATTTGCAGTTCATATTGCCACAATACGTCAATGACAAATGCACAACATCCAAGACATACTGTGGAGGGTGTGAAAGGTCCCCATGTTTTGTTACTCACTGAAGCTTAATATTAAATTTCTAGAGTGGGGAATAAAGCTAAAGAAGTGGGGTTTGAGTTTCCATTATTTGCTTGATTTAAAGATTGTTTTCCCAATCAATGATTCACTGAAAGAAAAAATGTTATAAACAGAAAGCATTATATTATCGTACAGCTGTGGTTCAGGAGATGTTCTCAGCTTTCACACAATGCAATATAAACACATTACATATTGTAATTCTCTCCAAAAGGGTGATTATTAAATATAAAATGCTTTGGAAGTTGCCCTTGACTGCTCAGTATTTTCCATTAACACATGTAATGCATGCATCTATGTATCTGTGCCCTTTGCATTCAACCATGCATGTCAAAAAGAATTGCAGGGAGTTGCCCTTATCACATGAGCATTACTAGAAATAAAAATCTATTACTGTAAACCATGGAGTGCCCCATAAGGACTACTGAAAATGGATTCATATTAGGAATAAAAAAAATGTGCTTGGCATCCAAGACTGTCACATGCCCATCTTTTTTAACTGAAGCTGCTTAAACAGTATCATCTACAGAGCTGGTTGAATTTAGTAAATTCTATTGTTTTCATTAGGAACCAGAAAAGTAAACACTGACAATATAAATGTGTCACCAGAGTAATCTCATCTCACCTGTAAACTTTCCCTTGTTAATAAATTGGTGGCATTTTTTTTCACCTGATAGCTGAGAAACTTCTCTTTCAAGTTAAGTTCCATAGTCTTACAAAACAGATAAAATATATTAAAATGGTGGGATTTAATAATCACTGTATTCAGGATGCTGGAATTTCTCTTTATTATGTTAGAACCATAGTAATTCCAAAAGAAAAATAACACTGTTCTAGAAAATACAGCTACTAATGAGTTTTATTAGGTTGAGTAAGACCCACTGAAGTATAGCATGGAGGCTACACAAATATGATCTTGAAGATTTTAGGAAAGTCGAATAGTACAGGGAGGAGAGGGAAGTCAATCTTATCTCATTCATAACGCCACAAGGTGAAAAGCAAGCGTGATGAAACCAATGCACAGTTTCAGACTCCTAACTATGAGTGAGACCAGGCACCACCAGTGACAAAGAGCAGGTAATGGGATCCCAAGCCACTCCTGATTCTGCTGCAGTCACAAGTCTTAGCAGAAGCCAGCTGCCCCTTGACAGCTGCTCAGCAGCTGCTGGGAACTGAGAGCACAGTGTTCTTACTCCAGCTGCCAGTGAACAGCTGCCTGGCTTGGAAAAAAAGCAGCATTACCCACTGTCAGCAAGACAAACCAGCAGACTCAGCAGTTCTGGCCTTATTTTGCAGTGGCCAAAGCCATGTGGCTGCAGTAAGCCTCACAACAGCCCTCAACTAACTAGCCCTCCTAAAGTCTCAGTGTCAGCCTTAGCTCAGGACCATAGAGGTACTGCCACATCACTTCTGGGTGGCTTTAAGAGCAAGCTGTGCCTGCCCATGGCTGCCTGTAACACACCTCATGGGTGTATATGGCATATATCACCCCAGGACACACTTTACCACCTTCCATCAAGAAATCAGTCAAGTAAGTAGAGCATTTTATTCACTAAACCTTCTGCTAAATGGGCATCCACAAAATCCTGGACTAAATAAGGTAAATAAGTAACTAAATCTGCCTCCTGCTAAATCCTGAAGTTACCAAACTGAGCCTTTAATAAATCCAAAGTAGGCCTTCTCCCAGTAACTTCCTACCTCTGGAGAAACAGGAACCCAAGAGCAAGACAAGAGACAGAAGGAAAATGACTCAAGTTCCCAGCTCCTCAGTGTTCTGGGCATGCAGAGCCATCGCTTCAGTGCCACCCAAGATCCCACCCACATTCAGAAGCAGCACGGATTGCTGAGCCTGAGCTTGGATGTCTGAGTTGCTGTTACATTCCCCAGCTGCAGGTTTGCCAGGCTGCAGCTTTCCTCAGCCTGTGTCTTCCACTCACACATTGTGATCACTCACAACACCTCTATAAATTGCCTCCAGTGCAAAATACCTGTGCTCAACATTCACACCACCCAGCTGAAAACAATCACCCACATCCTAAAGCTGCAGGACACTGAGGATTACGCACTTTCAAAGGAAAAAGTGGATTTTATCTCAGAACTGAAGCAAGCTGAATTCAATCTTGTTCACCAAGCCAAAAGAGACCCTTGCACAAGCCTGCACAAATGCAAAAGAGACCAAGACTTTCCCCTATTAAAATACCATCAAACTCTACAGCACCACCAGAATTCATGCTTGGCTCTGTATGTGTCCTTGACAATTGGAGTGATACTTGTTCTCAATCCTACACTTATTATTCTATTTTAGGAGCTAAAAGGCTTCTCCCTTCTTCCTTGTCTCGTCAGCGGTTTTATGTAGCCTGTGGCCTGTCTCCATGGTAACCACAAAGCCAGGTGGAATGCACAGATGCCGTGGGGAAGTGTACTTCCAGCAGCAGGCAGCAAGGGGTCAAGGTGAAAGGACTTCATGGATATATATTTCTCAAAGCCTTTAGAAGTTAGATCAACATGTCAGGGGTGAAGGGAAAAGGGAGGGTCCAAAGCTAAGCAAAAAGTGATTACAAGGTGAAAAAGAAGAAAAAAAAAATCAAAAACTAAGACCACAAAAGCGAAAAACTAATTGGAGTATAAGGTGGAGAGCTGTGACCCATCTCCAGAGGTAATGTTTGCATCAGCAAAACCCAATATTCGTTCTTTGTTCTGCAAAGACACGGACATAACTGAACTAGGACTCGCACAATTGGGGTTTTGTTAGGTTCTTGCCCTCTACTTAGTGTTGGACACATTTTTATTTTCAAAAATCACCAGTTATTTTACAGAGAGGCTTTTATTAAAATCCCACTGCTAATCCCCTTTGGGATATTTGATAGCATGCCAGCTGTATTGTGAGCTCAGAGGCAAGCAATGTAGGCATTTTACACAGCAAGCACTATAGGCTCTACAGCTGCATTCCATAACTCCCCCCTAATACCCAAACAGCACTTTAGGAGACTCCTTTTGCTGTGCATGAGCTCACCTCCACCTCATCTGTAAATGAGCTTCTCACTCCCATTTGTGAATGCACAGGACCATTTGGTAATTGAGCCCTTAAGTACAGGCAAAAGTTACATTAGGAATTACTTTTCTGGAAAGGTAACAGAAAAAAAACAGCAAGTCAGCACAACTTGCCTGGTCACTGTGGATGAGAGCTTGTGAGGCTCAAAAATCTTTCAGTGTGCTCCAGCTAGAAGCCACATGCACACCTAATGGCAAAAGAGTCTGTTAGAGCTGGCAGCAAAGGAGAGACAGCATTAGGATGAATCTAGTGGGATGGCAAAAGGCTGACTATGTCCTTCTGAGCTCCTAGGTTTTGCCCTGTCTGCACTTATTTACTTCCATCCTTTTCCTTCCTCTGGAAAATAAAGTGTAAATCCTCCTTTTGTCTTTCAATTTAAGTCAGATCTCTCCCAAGCAAATCTCAGTTCAATATTAATAAATATGGAAATAAAAGTAATGCACTGCAGATCTAACAGAACACTTACCAAATAAAATACGCTGTTATTCCACTAATGTATGTACAAAAAATATGTGGAAAGGAAGACACACCATATTAACCCCTCTAAAAATGTAAATTTTTCAGGGAATGAAAGACGTTAGCTGAAGTCTATATATGTTGCTAAAATATCTACTTTGTAAGCAAAGATAAAGACACAGCAGTGGCACAGAATTTAAGATCCAGCCTACACACCTGAAGGTTACTGTTGAGATGGGAAGTATTTCTTTTGTTTTAAACACACTTCTGATGACAGTTCAAGTATAAAATCTGAGTAATGACTGATAAGTCCAATCAGCACTTTACAGAAGTAAAGACCATTCCCAAAATGCTAAGCAATATTGTGCCCTTCTACTGTTATAACTGGAAAGAGATATTATGTGTTTCGTCTGACATGAGATCAAACTTTTACAAGTATTTTCTAAATTATTGATGTTTTTTACAAAATACGAATGTTTTACTAGGTGGCTGACTTCATATTATAAAAGCTTTTCTGGATACTTCCAATTTTGATCTCAAATCCTACCTTCAGCAGTTGGATTTGTTTCAGTTGTTTAGTTTTTAGCAAAATATAAGGAATTCTCTTCAGAAACATCCAACTTAGTTCCACTTTATTATATATACATTTTTAATACCCCAAACTTATAAAAACTTTTCAAATTCAAGCATAAAATACAGCAATTCTAAATATGGGAAGTAAATGAGTGTCCCAGTGATTAAATATGCATTGATGTTTAGTTCTTCTCTACATCTTGTTCACTTTTTCTGCCTTCTGCTTACCTTCTGTGCCTAACTTACCATGGACAAGCACAGCTGCAGCTAGCCTGTCCTGGAGCCTGTTTTCTTCTTCTCAAACTAAATTTCTATTCCTCTCACATAAGCATTTATGTCAGAGGATCCCAGGCAAAGACTTTTGAGGTTTTAGCCATCTTATTCAATAATGTGGACCGTCTCTTCCATTTAGCTTTTAGGAGGATGTCCATGCACTTGAATTCATCTTAAATGAAGTCCACAATTGCTTCCTAGTGCCTTCTCCCACATAATGCAGTTTCCTCCCCTGCTTTGCAGTCCCAGCTCACAACTAACTCAGTTAGCAAAGTACATTCTGCTTAGACTCACTGGGCCTTTTGCAAGGCCTCTGGAAACGGAAAAGTTGGTGTATTACCCATACATGTTGCATCACAATTCATCAAATGTTACTTACTGGGTGCCCTAAAACCACAGAAGCTGACAGGCACCCTATCAGCAGTGTACAATGATATCAACCCAGAACTTGCATGGGCAGTTTTAGCTGCTGAATTATCTCAAGTACCCAAAGGCTATTTTGGCCTTAACATTACACACAATGAATCAGGGAATCCTCACACTCTGCAACACCTTCCTGCTTCCTCCTCCACACGGTTCCTTCCTTCTCCAAATCACCAGAACAGACCAAGATTCCAGCACTTCCTGCTGCAAGCTACCATCTCATCAGAGAACAGAAAGCAGCCTTCAGCCTGCTCCCAAATGGAAACTGAACTCTAGAGAAGGCGCTTTGCTGGGTTGGCATGCATTCAGCAGAACAATTATGGAATGAAAGCTCATACATCTGGCTCTTTCCACACTTATTTCTTACCATGTGCTTAAGTGGCCCATTTCTTGGGGCTCTATCCTGTTTTAAAGGCTTCACACATCAGGTACAGTACAAAAGCCTGCAGTCACCTTAGGTCCACCGCTGTAACCAAGCTAATCAAGTCTTTTTAAAAAACTGATTAATAGGAAAGTCATATTCATGCACCTCAGCTGCCTGGTGAGAAACCAGAGGAAACCTGGGCAAAGTTTCAAGCTTTGGCTCTTGGCCAACTCCACAACATTCTTCGGTCTCTGTGTTTCAACACTCAACACCTGAATTAGCAAGGGCTTTTTTTATTTGCAAAGTCACACTATTTCTTTGCTACTCTCAGAAGCTGACAGCAGATTGTGCAAGAGATTATGGTCTGCCACACTGTTGACAGTTGAGCATGTCATCAATAGAAACAGTAGTTAACAGATTCACATCCTTTTATTTCTCTGCTGACTTGAGGAAAGAGCTAGGATGGCTGATATTTCAAACCTTTTTTATATCTACTCAGAATTAAATATTTGTATATCAGAATCTCAAGTGCAGTGAAAAACACCTCAGGTAGTGTTACAATATTTTTGACTCCTTATGGCAGAATTTCCAACTGTTTTATAAAATACTCTTCTAGCCCAGTTATTAGAGAACGCCGACTTTCAGACTTTTTCAAGCAAGATCATATCGCATCAGTATTCATACAGACAAAACACTTTTTAGTATTCTCACTACATTTGCTTTATCTTATGCTGGGGCTTTTCATCTTTAGCCTTAAATTCCAATGAACAAGAAATTGGCCTGCTACCAATTTACTCTAGGATGCCTCATGGGGTTTTGTCCAGGTAAGGAGCAAATACCATTTCATACCCTTAACAGTTCAAATGAAATTTCTTTTTTCTTTCTTTCTAGTTCTTAACTGTCTCTTGGCCAACAATGATGGATGAGTAGTTCTAAGGCACATATTACAGACTTGTTTGAGCTTTGGATAATGAGGTTTCTTTTCCTGTGGGTAAACTCTGCAGCATCCTCAGAGGTGGGTCACTTCAGCTGTCTACCAAAACTCCTCTTTTCATCCATTACAGTAAAATAATCATCACGAGGAGTTCTCTCTTTAAAGTCATTTAAACTGAAGCAATCCAATTTCTTGGCTCTGCCTTCTGCACATAGGATATTTTCCCAGCCTGCTCTTATTTTACACCCTTGCTTACCTAAGCACTTTGGATGTTCAGCACAACTTATGCAGAAAGAAGTCCAAAACCTTCTTCTTTGTTTGCAAGCTAATTATTTCATTCCTGCACTACTTACAGCATGTTATCTCAGCATTTTCCAAGCTGACCAGCAGTTTCCATATCTCCTTCATTTCCTGAAAAACTTTCTGGGACATGACAGCCAGGTCACTGAGCACCTCATCAATCTGTCTTGCTCTTACAGGCAGAGAACTCTTTGATTTGGCTTCCACATTCACTCAGACACTTTAAATTACAGGGTCAACAGAGTTTTTATCTCCCCTGACAAAGCATTGGAAGTATCCCAGAAGAGACGGGGAAAGAATATTTTAATTCATTTTTCAAAATCTCTAGTTTCCTGGCTCATTTTGTGAACTCCTTTTAGTGGTTTTTTTTGTTTGGGGGTTTTTTGGTGCCTTTCAGATCTTTCAGCATCTCTAGCAGTTCTGTTTGGGCTTACTGGGAGTATCACCTCAGTAACTTTCTTCCTGGAAACTCTCTTTGACACCAGCACACCAAAATTTAGCTTTCATCTAATGGACAAAATTATAGGGTCTCTGTGTAGGTTGAACACCTTGGGTAACATTTTCAATGTTTCATATGTATTGGCCCTTACAAGTTACTGAAGAACAGGGACAGAGTTGGCAAGGCCCAAGTGGACAAGTTCATCTGCCTGTCCAAACACCTGCCTTCTGTCTGTCACTACCACAGCACCCGAGCAGCAGGCTGGCTGTGGAGGGCATCAGCAGGCAAAGCCAGCAGCCCAGAGTTTCTGGGATACATCCACACCTTCTCTAGCTGCTAATTCCCTCTCTGCTGGTAGCTGGAGAACATAGAAGCCATTCCATAAGCTCTGCATCCTGCCTGGGCTGTGATGCTGCTGCTAAGGCAGCTGTAGGGCTACCTCCTGTCTGGCACAGAGCAGAGACTGCTCATCTGCAGGGCAGCATTCCTGTTTGGTGCCAGATAAATCTTAAAGCAAACAATAAAAAAACCCCACACACCACATCAAACTAAGCATGCCCAGACAGAAAAAAAACTGCACTAGTCTAAGAGCTAGCTCTTGTCTGGATCAGTGCCACAAGGTATCAGACATTGGAAAGAACTAATTGAATTCTAATTGCTTATCATTCCTATAATGCTACAAACTCCAAATCCTCAAAAACTGAGTTCTTCACCTTCCTGATGCTGATAAATTAAGAGATATGTCGGCCAATTGCCATCTATTTGCAACAGCACAGCTTATACTCCACTTTTAATACAGAGACCCCACTCTCCTGTAAAGCAAATTTAAATTTGCCTTTTCTGAACGTGGGTGATCATAGCTATGTAGAGATCCTAAATAAGATCTAACCACTAAGAGACAACTTACAGCTTGAATTTTCATGCTGGAAACGGATCAAGACATCAGTGAGATGCTAAAGAGGAGGTATTATTAAGGATCTGTATATTTGACAACCTAAGAGGAGATAAAGCCCTGGATTAATGCACATGTCCCTCTTAACTGAAGTCTCTTAAGCCCCATGTTATCCATTGCAAAAGAAAAAAGCAGATCCTTGATTGGAGGCTAGACTGAAAGAAGTGCAAAACACAGCCCATATTTATTCCCTTGTTTCACTGAAGTAGAAAGACTGAAAAGACTGAAATTGTTGGTTTTGCCACTTTCTGTGTGTTTAACCCTTTGCTGCTCCTGGATCAGGTCAGTGCGAGTAGGCTCAGGAAGAACACCAAGTTACATTTTGAAATAATTTTTTGTTGATGTTTATTTATACTTATGTTTCATTTCTGGCTTGTCCACACATATTTTCATGCTGCTTTAACTAAGGACCAGATGCAGCAGAAGAGATACAAAAACACACATACAGAAGGATTCTATCTATGCCAGGGCAACATCCAGTTCTAACGCCTGTAATCAAAATTAATGTTGGCAGAAAATTAACACTGAACTAGTAAATATTAAAGCGTGCTTGGTACTGACACAACTGAACTGTTACACAACTCTTTACCTTACAACCATTGCTCCTACCAAAATACTTAATTTCAGCAATTACTGTCCAAGTATTATGAAAATTGCCTCCATTATCATCAGTTCCAGTGTGCTTGATATCTTTTAGATCTCTTTCCTCATCAGTCCAAGATGCAGCAGTCAAAGCATTTCCTCGGTGTTTTCTGAGAGCCGTAATTAGGCTCAGCCCATGCCTAAAACCTCATGCCCAGTCCATTTAATTTCCCTGACAACCTCTCATGAGGCACAAGTCTGTTTCTCTCACCAAGCTCATTAGTATCTATTCCCACTCCACCACGCAGATCTCAGACTTCCAGGGTCTTTTACTTAAAAAGCTATTTTATTGACAACTGTATACAAAGAAAAGGATTATTATGAATAAAAGATTAGAGGAAATCAGTGGCTATCCACCATTCAATAAAAGTAACAACAGCTATGCCAGCAAAACTTTGTAGTGCAAATCTGACCTAAATGACTACTTGAACCAAGTTTGAGAAAGAAAAGTGGGTTTACATCCTAAAATGCAACTGATACAAAGAACACCTATTTTACTGACACATTGATGCCTGCATAAAGGTGACAGCTACTGCTAGTTATATATGTTTAAAGCATCTCTTCCTTATAAAATTGCTTCCACACTCAGGATTTTATCAGTGTGTTTTATATTTAAACGGGAAAAAAACATATCTTTATTTACTAAACTCATAGCACCCTACAATATTTGGATCTGCTCTTTAAAGTTTTGGGTAAGATAGAACTTAAATGAAGTAATTAGAAAGACAAGGATAAACACCCTTTCCCACAGCTACAGAACACTTAATATTTTCCAAGGATTAGTCATGCTTTGATAGTTATTCTGTCTCTGCCCAGAAAAATAACAGATTTTCTTCCACTAGATATACTTGCATCTCAATATATGTCCTTAGTAACACTCTAAGACTTTAATGGGTTTTTCTAATTAAAAAAAAATCTCCGTATGTCTTAAAAGTATGGCATTTAAGTGTTTGTTAGGTAGTATAAAATATACAGCTATGTCGCTGAATTGTAAAAAATCATCTCCTAGTGGAATGGTAAATTCAGATTCTGGAAGAGGTACTAATTCATATAGGAAGAAGAATGACTCATCTTTTGTGAAAAATTATCTCAATGTATTCAGCCAACCCCAGCCTCGTATCTGTCAGGCTTAGAGAATTTCTGGGAATCTAAAGAGCCTGACATTCCTGTCAGCTCCAACAACGTGTACCCTTAATCAAGATACGCACACGTACATTGATGAGACATCATTCCTGTCAACTGATCTGAGGGTTTGCCTGCCAAGAGCAGCTATCCCAGAACTTACAAGGGTGTGAATGCAGGCTGTCCACACCAGGAGCTTGCATTGAACTGGTATCCTGTGGTAGCTCTTTTATCCTTTTTCCTCTTTAACAAAGGACAAATATGAAAGCCATCAGTATTTTTCTGGTTTTTATCAACTCAACTTTAAGTCATATTTGATATCTTATTTATGTCCAGCCCTGGATTTTAATAGGGTACTACATGTGGTACATTGGGGAAAAACACAGCACTTACATAAAAAGGAAAAAAAATAATATGTTCAGATTAAGACTCAATAGATTCAGAACACCAAAAGAAGCGAGAACACAGATACATTTAATTGAAACATATTACCTATGGTGTGTTAAAGACGCTTGCAGCAGTACTGAAATCTCTCATTAAAATGAAAGACAGAAGCTTTACTGGGGATTACATGCAAAACCTTTGCCGAATCTGTTTCTGAATATATAGAATAGCTCACAGGGTGTAAGTATTTTCAAGGAGGCCATCCTTATACAGGAAGTTAGTCCTCAAGCTGTTCTACCTTTTGCAACCATTTATTTTGTTTCAAATACAAACCATGTACAGAAAAAAAAAAAAGCAAAAACCACAACAATTCTTGTGCTTTCTGGAGTATTTCTTTTTCAATAAACTCTGAGAAGTGAAACATGAAAGATGGTAATTTGATAACTCAAATCCATAGGCCTGGATTTTTTCCTCCAAAGAAAATTAAAAGGAGACAGGACATTGCATACATCCCTCCCAGTCTCGATACTTCTATCTGTGGTGCACATTCACCCTAAAATAGAGACAGACAGCATAAAATGCCTGGAACGCAGTCTGTCTGCTCTTTTCCCTTCCTAATTATTTTCTTGCACTATCTGTGATGAGACACAAGTGACAGTCTCAGTTTCAGTCTGGAATTTCACTTTAGAAAGCCCAAGCATAACAAGTTAATTCTGCTATAGAGAACGTCTGCTGAACACTGTGCAAAGCCCTCAAAAATAACATCTTTGATGTGTGCCTTGGCAGGGCAGAAGGCAGCACCCACACCTTGCTGGCAGAACACAGCCAAGACCACCAAGAGCCTTACCACTGACCAAATATACTTTGGAAAGTTTTAGAAGGCAAAACTTAGAATAATAAACATTGGACATCCTTCTTATCTTAATTTAGCTCTACACTATATAGTGAAATAGCATAAGCTCCCTACATAGTTCAAGAGTTAAGAATAATTTTCCTCAGACTTGCTCATCACCACTTTGCTCATTTAATGTGCCTCAGAGAAATTTAAGCTTACATGGTGAAAGATTACCACAGTTCCTACCCAACTGAACAAAACTACTATAATTCAGCAACTGCACTGAAGAGTAGGAAGTAAGATTAACTATTATTTTCAACACCAAAACACAACTCCAAAGGCATAGTAGTCACAAAAACCCAAGACAGCAGCGTACCACAATGCACGTAGACACATGTATCACTATAATGTTCCTTTCACTTAGCAATTACAAGTTTCAGTCTGCAGTAACTCTATTTAAAGAACTGCTACAAGATCCAACAGCAAATCTATGGATTCAGCCTTCCCTGAGTACATTGGTTAAACCACTTAGGATCATACAGACCAGCTATACCTGAAGATTATTTTTTTAAAGTCTTATATACACATATATATATATATAAAACCAAGCTTATTTCTGGTACATGGTTTAAGTTCAGAGTGGAGAAAGAGTGGGAAGAAAAAGAAAAGCTGGAGCTAATGATTCTGAACAGCATGGCAGCCAAGTAAATTGCCATCTTTTCCTCAATCTCAAGATAACACCCTCCCACCTACAAGGCAGAGACAAGTTCCTCTTAAATAGGACTCAAAGGACGTATGCAACCTCTGGCTGCAGGGCTTGGCAAATGTGATCAAAGTAAAATGTCACAGGCAAGGATTTTGCAGTGGAGCAAGACAAAACAGAAGGCAGGAGAACCTTCAAGTGTTGATAAAGCTGATAGAAGAAACAGGTCATAGTTCATTCTATTTCTAATTTCAGTAGCAAATGTCAAGTTGAATTTATACACTTCTAGTTTTCTCCTAAAATTCTAAAAAATCAACAAGCAATTTTAAGATGCCATGAATGCTAACAAAAATAAAAAAAAAAAAGAGGCTTTATTAAGGTAAGACCAGTCATGGAGGCTTTATACACTACAGGTTAGATTAGTGCATGCAGGCTTTTCAAAGAATAAAAAGGGATTTTTTTTTCTTCTTGTCCAAAAGCACCATATAAAATATAGCCTCAGTGTAAATAAAAGGC
Source organism: Camarhynchus parvulus (assembly GCF_901933205.1). Lineage (NCBI taxonomy): Eukaryota > Metazoa > Chordata > Aves > Passeriformes > Thraupidae > Camarhynchus > Camarhynchus parvulus. The sequence goes on along the minus strand of NC_044574.1, from coordinate 50,031,062 downwards.
AACCTCTTCAAAATTACAATATAAACCAGCATGAAAGAGAGCTTAAAAACCAAACTCCATTTCTTCTTAGGCACATCATATCTATTCAGATGATCTTCTTTGATTTAATTGGAATTGTATCTTTTGCACTGAAACAAGAACACTGGAAAGCATGGTTAATTATCTTTTGATTATTTTATATTTTTATGGTGATGTCTTATAACCCAAAAAACATGACTGCAAACATGGAAAAGATTAAAAGAATTCATTCTCCTTCCAGACAAGATAAACCTGAATCAGCACAAATGCATGGAAAGTTACAGTAGGTTATAAGGACTCCACAAAGGGGTTATTTGAGCTCATTTTCAATAGAGAAAACAATCATTTTTTACATCACTGGCCAATTAAAGGAGTTCAAACAAACCTCTTATATCCTGGGGCAATGCAGATTTGCAAGTAAAAAAATAGCACTCAATCTTGGAAATCCAAAGTAGGAGATCAAAGGAAAACACATAACAATATCATAATGCAAATGAGTTTTTGCCTGGGAAATAAAAAGCTCTGCTAAAAAGTCCACGACAGCAGAATTCCTAGAGCTCAGAGTTCTATAAAGTCAGTTAGCAGGGTTTGACTCATCTTTTTTGAGAACAAAAGCCTAACCCTGTGGAAAAGAGCTGGGCTGTTGGAAAGGCAGTTTCAGCTCCCCTAAGTCTGAAGCTTTGGAAATGCTTAATTCCACTAAAACATTATCTTTTTTTTTTTTTTTTTTTTTGTTCACATTGAAGTGATTGTATCCTATCTGCCCTGCACAAGAACAAAAATTCATTCAAATGAGCAACCTCAGCAACAGCAAAATTTTTCAGTCAGAATAAAGACCTAGGGGTCCAAAAGCCTACAAGGAACCACAGTACATTATTCCCTTATTTTAAACTCTGACAACAATCTTAATAAGTAATGCTAATTTGGTAGAGTAAGATATCAGGGGAAAGCAGATGAAATATTCCACTGAAACTGTGAGGCAGAAGTTACAGTTATTGAAGGCTCCAGTTATTTATGTTTGTTCCCTCCTCAAAATTACCCAAGGACTTTTTACTTGCAAGCCTTCCAATTTATCAGGGTAATAAGCTATCACTACACTATTCACTGGTTATTGTTTGCTCTCACTTCCAGATCCTTTATGCAGATAAGCCATTTGTGATGCTGAATTTTGATAGCCTTGGATCCCACAGGAGTCTGAGTATGAGCCCAAGTGGGCTCTAGGAGGCTCAGCTTGGACTTGGGTGAGCATTGATGCTGTCAGAACACACAGCTGCCTCCATTAAGGCTCAGGTGTCACTGTTAGTCCTAGAGGAGACACAGAGGTCACCTGGAGGCAGACAAGCACAAAGAGAAGAGGTTTCCCTGCACAACACACAGCCCTACAGTCCCTGCAGAGGAGGTGAACTAGCAAAACTACAATGTATACAAGACATTACAAGGGGCCAGGTGGGCAGAAGAAAAAATGGAACAAAAAGATGAGGTGGTCTTGCTACTCAGTGAGGCAGGCACAGCCCTCAAACTACACAATTTTAAGCATTTTGCAACAGAGGAGACTTCAGTGTTTTCAGACCTACATTGCCGCTAATTTGCAGGTGAGATTGGAACATTTCATTTACTCATACTTCACTTGAATGTACTTGTGCATTACACATCCAAGTCCACTCTTTTCACAATATTACCATAACACACAGGTACACCCACACACCCAGCTCCAGCTAATCCCTGAACTATTCCTGGCACATTACCAAGAAGCAGTGACTATAATGAACGACTAGAGCAAAGACATGATAGCCTTATCTTTCTGGCAAGAGCTCTGAAAGCTCCAGAAACTCATCATCTCTAATGCAAACCCAAGAAAGGAGGGGAATATGCTTTCACTAAGCAGCAGTCTCACTGGGGCTTCCACTTATGATAACATTCACAGGAGCTTAGAAAACTTCCTCTACTAAAACAGTCAGTAAAGACTCATACAGGACAAATGCATCCAAGTAAACAGAGAAGCAAAGAACCATTTTAACTACACTGGTTTATGACTTTTTTTTCCTGCTAATTTTTCATTTATTATATAGGTCTGCTGGAAAATAAATTGTTTTAAGGGCTGTTAATTAAGAGCCCTTAAAGCTAATTTAAATTTAAACCTTGGGTAGTTACCAGCTTCATACACAAAGAAAAAGGACATAACCTCAAACATCCCAAAATCCAGCAATACAAAGCAGCTATACAAATACAAAACATTACTTGAAACATCTTCTTTCACTTAGACATTCTTGCAGTTCTTGCCATCAGGAAGTGCAGCTGTAATCAGCCCTGCAGCAAGAAGTTTAAGACTTCAAAGCTAATTTTTCAAAGGCCCCTCAGTTTGTTGTTGATAACTGTTTTTGTTTCAACTCCAGCAGTCCTTATAACTAAAAATACTAAGATATAGGTACATAGAGGGTTGTCTCTGAATGCAGACTAGGATCAAATAAGAGGGTTTTTTTAATACCATTACAAGAAACAGGCAAACCACAGTACCATTTGAGGTGATTGGGAGCTCAGGGCTGTAACACAGAGCTAAGAAAGGCAATAGTAGATAGCACTGGCAAACTGCCAATTAAATAAAAATTTTCTTTGTACAGCTAAAATATAACACACCTCTTATAAAACTTTCATTTTTAATCTCCTCCTTTATAGGCTCTCCCTCCCATCCCCTCCCCTGCAGCATCAGTGTGCCTCCCCTCGTTGCTGATGGGCTCTGTCCTCTCCCAGATGGCAGCTCGTGTGCTGCTGCAGCTCTCCTCACCATGCCAAAAACCACTGAGAGTGCACCGAGTCAGCACTGCTGCCTCCTACCTCCCCCTTCTCCCCCGAGGGAAACCCCTCCTAACCACAATCTCCACTGCCTGAAGATGAAGATGTGTGGTAATTACCTTTGCTGCAACTTCCACCCCCACCTGCAGTGTTCAGGATAATGATTTCAGGCATGACAGGTACCTGCACGGTCTTGCAGTGTGTCACAGTGCCTGACAGGCTAAATTAACACTAGTGGTGGGAAAAATATGCTATCAGAGATACATAGCACTAAAATAGGGCAGCTTCAAATCAGCTCCAAGCTTCAAAATTAGAAAGCCTGATGAGTAAAACCAGTACATTAATACCTGTTATTAGGGAAAGGATGTATCTAGCAGTTCTCAGAAATAAAGCTCTGCGTGTGAAGACAAATGTACATGTACAATACATAGCCTACATCTACACTGCTAAGGGGTCATGTCCAGCATTGCCTAGGAGTGGTCCCAAGCACACCCATACAGTTCCTGGAAAACAAGGTCCAAGTTCCTTCACATGGAGTCAGAATACAAATCTGTCACAGTCTCACATCTGTCCCACAATATTCTCCCCAGTAACAACAAGAACAATGAAACTTTCTATTCTTGCACCGTCTTATATTATGCCAATTTTAAGGCTTCCACATGAGTAACCCAGACTTTGGTCTCCAACACTGATGAAAATAATATTTAAATGATTCAACAGTATGGATTTGACTAAATTGCAATTTTTTTCTTTTCTATTTTGTTTGGGTAGCTTGTCCAAGAGACAATGCAGCAATGAATGGAAATATTGAAGAGTCTCTGCATTTCTAATTGCACTGGCATCCACTTCTGCCTGTAATCTGATTTTCTCTTAATGCTGCTATAGCCTGGATGTCTTCTAGATTAGCAGCTTTCCCTACATGTCAGAACACTACTGCTGACCACAAATCCTTTTCCATCTTGCTTTGTGTCAGATTCTTTTAGTCTCTCTATTGCATTATTTTGTCCTGGTGCACCAGACCAGCTTTCTCCCACAAACTGGAGCATAAGAGAATCTTTTTTCTTGATCTCAGGTCTAAGTTTACACTACAATTGCAAACCCTTCATGGTATGTCTTACTCTCTAATCCTTTCATAGTCCAACTGCTGCATCAGCTGTCAAGCCACTGTCATATACTTGGAATCATCATCCATCAAGCCCAACCATCCTCACAGCTCTTTCAAGTATCATCTTAAAGATTCTAGACTAAGCAACACCTCTTTCACATTCATCAGCAATCCTGTTTCCCTGTATTATTCTTCAGTGTGTTTTTTGAAATTTTCATCTTTCCCAATTCAAAAGTCTTATGTACAACCCAAGGAACTTAGAGGCAACTGAACCTGTTCCCATAGGGATGATTTTTAACAATACTGGTTTTGTATTTCTACTCCCACTGGGGAAAGTAAGAATATTTTTTGACACTGGAATATCCTTATGTTTCATTTTTAACATGGACCAAACCTTAGAAAAGCAAACAAGAAGTAATAAACCTGGCTCAGCACATTCAAAAAATTCTGAGATATTCTACTACTGTATATGTAGATTAATGCCCTTTTTGAGGAAAAGTAAAGGGCATTAAGGAAGGAGAAACTGATACCAACATTTTGAGATATAAAGCCCTCTATGGATGCAAATCCCAAGAAATCCACAGAATCAAACATCTAGATTTAATTTTTCAAGCAGTAACAAAGTGAAATGCTTCAACATCTTGAGTAGCTCTTCTGGGCATTTGAGTGTCTCAGAAATGCCCTTCTGAAATTCTCAGCCTCAGTGAGCAGGCAAGCTTGCTAAGCACTTGCTAAAATATTCAGAGGAGATAATGGCCTCACTGCTGGTGTCTAGGTGCAGATTTTCCCTAATTCTAGTTTTGGAAGACACTGTCTTTCTTTAGAAATGCTACAGCTTATTCTTAATGCTATAACAGTTGTGGGTTTATTGGTAATATTGTTGGTACATAGATTTTAACATTAAAAAACAAATTCAAAATTTGCAATCTGAGGCACTTGCCCCACCCTTCATGGAGACCAGCGTCTTCATTGCCTAAAGCAGCCCTTTACAGCTATAGCTCCAACATGCACATTTTACACACAGAGATATCCCTGCCTTTGCTGATACACATTAATCACTCTCACAGCATAATTTGCTTTCCCACCCCAACTTCTTCAGCTGTATAGTCTAAGGAAATTAAAAAAACCCAAAACAAACAAACAGAAACAACAACACAAACAAAAAAAAAAAACCTCGAGAGCAAGCAGCTCAGACCATCCATCTGAAAATTCAGTCTTCTCAGATTTGCACGATTTCCGCTAGAGATATGACAGATGTTATTGCAGGCTATGTTTCTTGCAGTATCTCAAATACATTATGAATTTTGAGAGCTTTCCCAGGAAAAATGGCAACTCAAAAAGTTACTTCAATCACCAGGTTGTACCCAGTTGCCTAGTGGTGAAGGGGGCTCTACCTCCAAGACCCAGAACAAACAAGATGTAACTAATTATTTACATTCTGGAATTCAGTCAGAGAAATATGATTTGCAGCAGCTTAAAGCATAGAAAAGAAAAAAAGAAAAACCCCACAAAAACCAGAAAGTATGAAGGCATGCAGCTGCAGCAAAATGCTGTCTTCAACAGGAATGTGAAGACTGTAGCTTCTTTGGGAAAATGACTAATTCTGTAGCATAGGAAAATGTTAGCCTAAGGATTTTGTCTGCGGTATTCAAAGTTATTATTTCAGGCTCTCACAAATGCAAAAAACCCTTTTTTTCCTTCATATGCGATTCATACTTTTAAGATATCCCAGAAATAACTATATATTAACACATATTTGTGTGCATGTAGATAGACATTACATTAAATATTTGTGAAGATAGGTAGATAGATGCATACATTGAAAGTCAGTTTTATGAAATTCAGTGAAATTTATAGCCAGTTTTACAGTTAAGGAAACACTGAACGTACAGGGTCCTTCACACAAACATACTAAATAATTTTTGCTACCTTAAGATACAGCCTAAACTCCTATACTAAGGACCAAAAGCAAAATAAACTACAGAGTTTGTATTTTATTTGCCTCAACAGAAGACAGGCTTTAAAAGGACACAGTCCAGGCAGAAGAAGATTAATAGTGTTAATCTGGAGAAAGGAAAATCCAGATTAACACTACCAATAATGTTGTGGGCAATAATAAGGCAAGTCACTGCCTCAGAGTTGCAAATTCCTCTGAAGAGACTCATCTGACAAATACACTATTCATTTCCTAACTTCAATCACAATGAAATCAGTCATCACGTGTGGCAGAATTATTTCCTGACAGGGACAAAGCAAATGGAGTCAAAATAAAGAAAGAGCAGAAAGGAAGCCCAAGCTCACTGAATTGCAGTGCTGAAAAACAGCAGAATGTTTTTATAGCCTTTTATATTTAAATCTATCTCTGTAATGTCTTATTTAAATTCTGAAAGCTTTGTGATGTTATTAAAACACTGCAGCATTTTGTCTGGCACTGAGGGATCGTGGGATTTTTCTTGGACTTTTGGGGGTTTTGGCTTTTTTGTTCTAGCAAAATACAGGCAGTTAAAAACAGATCACTTGCTACCCATCAATTGTTGAATGGGCATGCTCATGACCACAAAGTCACAGACCAAGGTAATTAGGAAGTATGAAGGTGATATTTCAAACCAGGTTTTTGTAACTCTACTTTAACATGTGATTTTCCTTGTATTGCAATCTTATGGTTTAGGCATGATTAAGGGTTGGACACAGTGGCATTACCTAACAACAGTTTTGCTATTATAATTATTATTGCTCAGGTAGAATTCAAATTATTTCCACTGGTGTTATCATGTCTAAAGTAGCTTTCACAAATTAGAAGTTACTTACAGAGTTTACTTTTAATTGCCTTAAATTAGAGAAATTAATGGAAGCAGAGAAATAAATAGGGCATAATTACCCTAATGGAGGAGTATTATGGAGTATTATTTGTGCTGTACTAAATAATATTTAAGTATAAAATGCTTCATACTACTAAAATAAAACTCAGCATAGCAAACCCTGCTGCAGATGTTTTCCCTTCACTAGGTTAAGCCTAAAAACATTTATCTGCAAATACAGAAGTACTAAAGGTATACAATTAAAAATAAAGAGCACTGTATAATTGCTTTGTACATCTAACAACCCCCAAAGAAGCCTTTACACAAGAACAAGATTGTGTATTAGCACTCATAAAGAACACTGTGAATCGACAAAAGGGATTTTTGCAATGCATCTCACACACCTCTGATTTAATAAGGAAAAATATTAAAATTAGGAGATGATAGTCAGCTCCTATAGGGAAGAATACACTTACAGAAAATTTGGAGATTTCTGCAGACAAACCTGATTTTTTGTGAATATTTTAACCCCTCTCATTTTATGGTATTTAACTCTGCTGAGGGAAGTTGAGCTCTCACCAACCTTGAGGGGGAATACATACTCTCCAGAACTCTGCTTCATCCTTTTCAACTTTTTGTTTCACAGCTGTTGTGAGTAACTTCCACAAGCACAATCCCAGCAGAGACCACTGGGCCAACAATTTAACCTGGACATTTCATAATCAGTCTGACTTGACTCACCTGAACCCTACTGGGATTTAGTCAGATCCAGCTATGTGCCATCACTGGGGAACAGCAATCATCTACCCAAATTCTCCTACCCAAGACACCTGCACACTAGTTAGGTGAGATTTACAGAGAGAAGTCCAGCTGGCAAACCACCTCCATAGTGAAGGTAAAGGCAAATATTGGCAAGGCCCCTACCAATCTCACCTGGAAGCCAAGTCCTTCCCAAGCCCAGATCTTGTGACTAGGTCATTCAAAGAGATTTCAAACAGACAAAATAATCTCAGAACAATTTTCCCCTCCAGTTGCTCTCCTAGCTCTTCTTGAGGTTTCTAGAAAGAACCATAACAAATACAAAATCCTAACAAGAAAACAAAACACAATACAACTGTCTAGTTAAATTTGAGAGTAAGGAGGAAGTAAGGTTTTTCTGGCTATGCAGGAAATTTCTTTCAGCTCTAAAGTGCCAGTCAAGTCTACACCTACTGTAACTTCACGATTTATGAATGTACCAAAAATCATACACCATTTTTACTGTCCCCAATACACATGGAAACACAGTCATTGAAAAAAGCCCCAAAATTTTAGGCCAGAAAGGGTTACTGCAGTCTTGCAGCATAACACACAATGTATACAAACTCACATAGAGATATTTTCTTTTCTTCAGAAAGATTTAAGCAGTTTTTTGAAAGTTTGGGATTAAAACAACAATTCATTTCTCAGATTTCATTTTCCAAGGTCAGCCACTCTTGCATTTAAATTGCAGTCAAAGATAGAAAAGGTACCTGTCACAGCATCTGATGCAGTTGAGACAGCCACGATACACAGAGTATCACCATACAACTTCAGAAAGCGTCAACCCATAGACAGCAACATGATGTCGCTTCAGGAGGCTGTAAGCATCTGGCCTTCTTGTTCTTTAGCCCAACCTTTTATATTCTTCATCTTATATGCTTTACACCTGTGTGCCCTCTACTCCCTTTGGTGATGGGTCATTGCTGTCAATGCTGCTCACCTGTTGCTCACAGCTGCAGCCCACTGGGGATGAGGTTCAGCCACAGCCCCACCCCAATTACCATAAACTGTGTGTACCTACAGGTACCTTTTTCAAATTTCAACTTACCAAAAATTCTTTATCATGAATACTTACACAGTAGATATGGGAACGTGAGTTATCATAGAAAAAGTTAAGGAGTTCACTTCTCAATCACTAACTGCTGTTATCCCATGGACCACGTGAGGCAGCTTACCTTCAGGGAGAAGGTTGCCAGCCAGTTGCCAATCACCCCTGGGGAGTACTCTTCCCTCTGCACACTTTTATTGTCTCCCTATTCACATACCACAGGAAGCTCTCATGAAGTAGTTTGTCCTATTTCCATATGCCAAGCTCACAGATAGCCCTGCTCCATTTTGACCTCTAGTTTTACAAAAACTGAGATTTCTCAGGGTGCCAGGATTCAAAATGTTGCCTGTGCCTCTAACAGGGGTAAAAGGCTACCTACACTTGTGCTTTCTTTGCCCTTCATAACTGAACAAGCTGTGACAGCCCATTCCCATCAGATGATGGGACTTCCACTAAATTACAGTAGCATATAATATTTCCTTATGTATTTGAGTATCCCAGCGCACTCATGTTGCTCCTGTAGCCTTCTGGCATCCATACAGAGGCAGTTTAATATATATTCCTTACATGCACCCTTGTGCCAAGTTAAATAGTATAACACATGCAAGAAGATTTTCAAGGGGATGTGCTGAGAATTTGAAATTGATGCAAGATCTGAGAAAGAACATTCATGAAGTGGTAAGCACTGGAAGGTCACTTGCTCAAAGAAAATTTTCCATTTCCTTGCAGGACATCAGACATAGTCAATGTTTGGGAGTGCAGAGAAAGCACTTATTAATAACTTCCTAATTTCTGTAGTCTACAACTCAATTTTCACAGCTGTGTTAGAAGAACAGAAAGAAAAGCAGTGATAAGCTGTTCTAAAGGATATTTTTATGAACAAATTTTTCAGTCTTTCCCCACTGCTGAAATGAAACAACTTCTGAAATCCACAGAATACACTTGTACGGGTTTCTTCTCAATTTCTACTGCAAACCTCACCACTAACACAATACATTTTTTCTAATTGTCTGTTTTTCTCAAAAACCTGGGTTTAATTAACTTTTTCTTTCATGAATATATCAGGAGCATCCTAATTTCATTGTTTTTTATGAGATATTCTCACAGGTATCACTGGACCACACTCTGCAGGTGCTGATAACTTTTAAAAAAATCAGCACGCTGATTTTGTGTATTATCTTCTATACATGTGTTACCTAAGCCTAAGGGCCAAAAACTCTTCTATATAGTCTTTTGGGGATGGACATTCTTCTCATAAGGATTCCTCTCCCTTTTGAACTATTCCATATGCAACCATACATGCAGAATCTTGTTGTCATTATAGTGCAAGTGTTCTACTCTCAGTACATTGCAAGAGTTCCATATTACTAGAGTTTCATGCTTCCTTGATGGTTTCTTGTAGGCAACTCCTCTAGGCACTGACTCTTCCTCGTCCTGGCAACAGCCAACTAGCTCCAGTTCCCACCAATCCACTCTTTTATAACCCTGTTCTTATTGGCTACAGGTGTGGCCTGTTAACATCAGGCCCACTCCTAATCTTTAGTAATTGGTTCAGCTGCAACTCTTTAGGGGATAAGATTACATTCTATACCACCTTCATTTACCCATACTGTGTCCCCCTACAGGATCTTGCATTCAACTATAAGTGTTGTATTGCATCTAGCTGTCTTTGCACTAGGTGATAGGAGAAATCTTACTGAGCTGGATGCTCGCTGGATGGTGTGGTCCCCCTTCCTGTCAGATGGTCTCTCGCCCAGCTGTCCCTTTCCATACCTGGTTCGGCGGTCTGTCCCACGGGTGGCCCCTCCCCACTGGCATCCCATTGGCCACGGTCCTCTTTCCCCACTGCCTCTCCCCTGGGCACAAAACCCCACAGCAAGCGGACCACATGCTCTTTTTCTACCTGGGTGGCTGCACCACCTGATGTCCTGTCTCAAGCTAATAAACGGATACCTACACCCACATGGAGAAAGAGCGCTCCTTGTCTTTTGTCCTTTGTCTATGCTGGTTCCGTGCTGGGCCTGGATTCGTGCTGGCCAGATTGGATTCATATAAGCCCAGAAACCCACGGAACACAGCATATAAGAATGGCAGGGCTTGGAGGTTTTTTTTAACAACACCCCTTTTTTCCTGTTGTAATCTTGTACCTAATTAAGGGATTGACAAAAATCGAGTCATCAGCTTGTTTGGAGCTTTCTCTTTCTGTTCTAGAATTAATAAGTATTCAGTCACAAGAACAAAAGGTCTCCCTAGTTTTGCATGGTTCTTTTTGAGCCACTGAAATTAATTAAAATCAAAGACATTCTATAGTCTCTTTCTGGCAGTTTTTGAAAGCAGAATTCTTTAGAAGTCACTGCCCTCAAAATCCTTTCTTGAAGCAGGCAATGGTCCTACCTTTCTGGGTTTTGCAAAGGTATACATGTGCATTTCAGGTAGGACATGTAAGTAAACTAGAGAAACATGAGCATTTTCATGTTTCTCCAATTTAGCCTACATGATTTATCCCACGTGAAATAATATGTGGAATATGTCTTCCATGACCCCTCAAAGACAGATCATTAAGAAGAAAATTTTGCTGCCTTTTTCTCCAGACAAGTAGAGGAGACATTTGGGACACAGTTATAAAGCCAAAGCAAAATTTATTGCTGAGTGAAAGAAATAAGGAGGTAAAAACAAAGGACAAATATGAATTTCAAACAGGGTTTGAAAATAGAGGAAAGCAGAGAAAAAAAAATACAGCTTTTCGCGACTTAGACTCATTTAAGAAACCTGTGGTTTTTTAAAGTACTGAATTAGATAAACCCAGCAGTTAAAAACCCAACATGTTCTGGTTTGAATTTCCTGCAGTCTCAGTGCAATGAAAACAGTAACAAAACTGGTTGTGTTGTCCAGCTTTATAAACATACTAATTTGCAGCATCAATTGATTATAAATTTACATATCTTCAGAGTCAAGTTCTGCATACTGGGACAGTGGTTAACCCTGCTGAAGTCAACTACAAAATTCCGCTCTGTCCTAAGGAAAGAGGTCGTGAATCATAGGGCCGCAGCAAAGTAAATGGATAAACCCCAACATGTTCAGTCTGGACTCTGCAGAAAGACTGATGAATTATTCTTTGCTTGTCACATCACACTGCCCTTTTACAGGCATGAAAGTTCCTGGGATGTGTTCCAGAGAGGAAATCCCTGGCAGCTGCTGACTGCTGGTGAGAGGGACTACTGGTGTCACTTGTGAAGCCACTGTAGGGGATGATTCAACTAAAACTTTTTTTTTTGCACCACTCATCAGAATTGTCCCTGGCCTATCCATTTCTACACAGCAAGCAAACCCCTATTATCATGCTCTGTGGTCCTACTCTATTTAACCATATTTTAGGATTTACTCAGGTAAAACCTAAGTAATGGATACATAACCATGAGAAGATTTGGAAAATGCCACAAAGGCTACTCAATTCAACACCTCCTTCCCCCTCAAATTTTTCCCATGAAAATGCTATGAGAACTGTAACAGCAAACAGTTCCTTATTATTCCTTATTTTACTGGTAATGAACTCGATGGCAGAAAGGAATCGGGACCACTGAACACCGACACTCATTTTCTTGTTAAAAATGCCTTCCACACAGATCTATCTAGTGCCTTTTACTTTTGGGTGTAAAACCTGGCATGTTGGTTCAGCAAAACGTGCAGCACTTAGACATCACCTGCAGCTTCCTCTATTGATTATTTTCCTCATACAAACCACCTCAAAAAAATCCCTTTATCCGTCCAGCGTAATCCCCTCCTTCTTGGAAAACGCTCCTCCTTTGAGTCCATACCATTAAATCTGAACTTTAAAACGGCAAGAGCGCTGTGTTTAAACCACCCCACGTTCCTCGCGGACCGAGGAACTGCGCACAGCGACGGCGGTGCGGGGATGTGCTGGGCGCACCACGCCGCGCTCCCTCTCCCTCCATCCCCAGCAGCCGCTCTCGGGACCCGGCGGGCGGCCCCGCCCCAGCCCCTGTAACAAAGGAGGCCCGAGGGGCGGCAGCCGCCACTGGGAGCGGTCCCGCCCTGCCGCCGCCTCCTCCCCACCCGGGGGCGCTGCCGCCGGCCCCGCGCCGCCTCCTCTCTCCCTGCGCGGCTCCCGCCCTTCCCCGGCGGCAGCGGCGGCGGCTCGGTGCGGCCGGGCTGTCGGGCGGGGTGTCTCCCGGCCGTGCCCGGATGTGCTGCCCTGACTCATAGCCCGCCGCACGCAGGCTCCGCGCCGCGCCTCGCTCCGCGCACACGCCTCCCGCGCCTCCCTCCGCGCCGGCGGAGAGGCGGCGGCTGCAGGAGAGGCAGCAGCAGCAGCAGGAGGCGGAGGAGGCCGCGGCGGCACCATGGGTAAGTCGCCCCAGCCCCGCGCTGTGCAGCCACTGCCGCCGCCCCTCTGCCCCCGGAGGCCGCCGCCCTCTCGTCTCCGGCGGGCGGGAAGAGGCGACCGGTGCAACTTTGCCATCGGCCGCGTCCGTCGCAGCGCTGGGGAGGAGGCTCGGGGCTCTGCCGAGCCCCCCCGGTTCCCCCGGCGCTGCCGCGGCCGCTGCCCGGCCCCTGCGGCGCAAAGTTTCCGCGGCTGCCGCCGCCCGCCGGCTGCGCCCAGCCCGGGCAGCTCCGCACGGCGCTCGCGGTGCCGGGGCTGCGTTCGGGGTTAAGGGAAAGAGCAGCTCCCCGGGTGCCAAGGGGGGCTCAGAGCAAGGAGTTATGTAAGGCACCCCCAGGACTCTTTCCCAGTTACTGTTTGCGTAATGGAGATAAGTTGGGGTAGTACGTTTAGATTATTTTATAATCTCTGCTCATTGTTTGAGGAAGACAAGGGTCCTCATATTTCTCCGTCTTTTAGAGCGCTAATCGTGCCTAGAAATGCAGCCATGTTACCGCTCCCTTTTTTGTCTTAAGATTATAAATTAAGTAGTTTCATGCTGATTGACACTTGTACGGAGTGCCCAACAAATGCCGCACGAGACCGGGAAGCATGGTATTTGGGTTTTCGTAACAGAGCTGCTGGTGAATTTCTCTTGCCTTCTCCACCTCATCCTTTTGCACAAAGCTACATCTCTCCCGGTATGAAACAGCCACCATAAAACAGATTTTCCAGAAATCTGGCTGTAATGTACATCCTAGGGATGGGTAGGAGGGCCCACGTTGAGCTGCCAAAGACCCAGCCAGTCTGCCAAACGTGATGGTGGGATCAGGGTTGCAGGTCCAGAGGGCGAGGAGCTATGGTTCACAACCAGGCTAAGGAGGCGGCAGCTCCTGAACTCGGTTCGGGGATTTGACATCAGCACTTCCTGTGGCCTTAGGTATATCAGTAGTTTCTTTGCAGATCACATGCATCTTTCTTTCACTTTTAACTAGAAGTTTCCATGGAAGGAAGGTGTTGCTGTGTCTCAGTTTTTCTGGTTGCAAAATGAGGTTAAATACTTATTTAACTCCTGTAAAGCAGTTAAAAACCTATGGAGAATCACTCAAGCTAGAAGCTGCCAGGGTCAGATGTGAGGAATAACTGTCAGATTTCATCAATTAGGCTAAACTCTAACAATGTAGTGAAGATCTCTTTTTCATGAGGGTTGAAAAGGCAAAACACCAAAATTTAGTTTGCCTATGCTTCCGGTCTCCATTCACAAAGTAAGACTATTAGTCTCATCATTCTGGTCAAAGTCTAGCTATTTTGGCTTCCAAAAAGTAGTGACTTCAGGGTACCAGCTAAAACCTGCTCAGAAAAGCTGGTGCAGGATGAGCACATCACTCCTTTTTGGAGGAAACCACACTTCAGTTGCAGGCACGTTTGTAAACAGCTTGAGAATCTGCTACTAAATCTTGCTGCAAAAGTAAGAGTAGTTATAATTATTTTCAGGAAGACTGAAATAACTTGCCTGTAGACTCTGACAGCACCTGTCCATAACTGGACAGAGAGATTGCTTGTGAAAACACTGAGGAAGGGTTTTTTGGGGCTTTCTCTATTTTTCACATTTGAGGGTCTAATTCTATTGTCTCTAAAATCAAAGCAAACTGTAAGTAGCCTCTGCAGCAGCTCTTGTGAGCAGCAAAGACTGAAATCAGTTTCACCTTGGCTGACAACTGTAGTGACTTTAAATGTCTAAGATCTATGTTTAAGCTTACACAGTCAATGCAGTAGATTCCCTCCTTCAGGTTATAACTTTCTTTTTGGTAACACAGAGCATAAAAGCTGAAAATCCTTAGAATTAAAACAAGGATGAATTTGTTCTTCCAATGGCTTTTATATCTTCCAGAAATCATGCTCAACAAACAAGTGCTTGTGGCAAAGAGTGCAGTGATATCTTGCATTTAAACATATAGTCTTTTCAGTATGTATGCAGGTTGGCATAGTATTAACTGGTTTCTATGCTAAGATACAACAGGGAAGCCCAAGCAGATTCTAAGTCAAATCAAAAGATTTCTGTAGTTAAAAATACTTGTTATGCATACATGGATCTGCCATTTCTTTACTCTATAAGTCTTCTGCTACACTGTTTCCATATGTGTGTTCCTCTGAAGACATTACCATGGCAGTTGTTTCCTCCTGGAGGTTGCTCTTTCCTCTCAGTAACATGGGTCCTTTCCAAAATTGTAACTTCTGTTGCTTGCGTTTATAGTTTGTAAAGCTGTATCTGAGTAGAGTTTGAACACTATTCAACTTCTGACTTTGAGAGGTAGGTGGCCTTAAGTAGAGCTGGCAGTAGAGAATTTATAATACTTTAAGTGACATGTGCACCACCACTACTTTATTTCTGTTGTTACAAAAACACAAGGCTTTTACTTTTCAGTTACTAATGTAACTGCTCAGAAAAGTTCACCATGAATGGTCCCTTTCCTCAGTCAATTCTTGTTTTTAACCTCAAAAAACACAACTGGTAAACTTGTACAATCACACTGTATCCAAGAAAATCTTTCCGTTTTAGAGCAGCGACCTATGATGGTTATTTTAAGCAGCCTGCAATTATTCCTCAGATGTAAATTAATGAAATAAAAATTAGGAATTCTGTTACAATTTAACCACTCAGCAGTGACCCATTGAGCCCAGAAGATTGAAAAACACCACGTATAAGAGTTTGTATGCAGAATACACGTACAGGATACAGTTGTTTTCATGTCACTTATCACTTTGTATGAAGTGTCAGTTACAGTCTGTAATAGTGAAAACTCATAAAAATATTCTGCCATTTTGAGAACCCTGGTCTTGTTAGCAGGAAATGGAAGGCAGCCTCTGTGCAGACATAGGTGTTCACTTGGACAACAAACTGCATAAGCAGCCTGCTAGGCTGTCTTTACAGTAGCTAGCATTAAAGGCTCAGGGACAAAACATGTAAGATTCCCAGTCTATAATGTAGATGGATTTGTTTTAGTACTGTCCACTTAGTTATCAGAACAAAGATTTCTGTTACTGCTCTTCTCCCAGATATACTCAATTTTCCCTCCCACTTTCCCTGAAGAATTAACACGTGCAACCAGCCTCATGGTTGTGAAACACTACATTGAAACTGAACCACAGAGCAGGGTGTAACAAACCATTGCCTGTCTTCAGGCTGATGGTTCATGAAGTAGAGGAGGCAGGAGGATGTAAAGCTTCAGGTGTGGCTGTGTCCAGTATTGCTTTTGGGAAGATAGAGTAGACCAACCTGGTTTAGATCACAAAAAGGAATCAGTAGCTTCAGATGAGACAAATGAAAATTAATGGGAAAAAGCCCTCCACCTTGGGCTCTTTTACTAGTTTTCTTTTATGAAATGTGAATCTGAAAAGAGTTATGTCAATTGCACAAAAAGATAATTTGTAATTCTTTTAAAGTTTTTGCTAAAACAATGAGACTTCTAATACCACCACCAGCATATTAGTTCTAGCCAGCCAGAATACACCTGTTTAAGCAAGTTTAAAGGGTTGTTAGCATTTTTGAAAAAAATGAGGCTGCTTTTGGTAAAACTCTTCTCTTTAAAACATAAACAGAGAAGAAGCTGCTTTTAGACTGCATCTCTTGCTTCAGTAATGTTCCTTGAAGTGTGCTTTTAAAGCAGCCAGAAAGGTTAGGTTACTTCTGACTGACCTTCCTCAATGAATAACTGTTCCTGTGATCAAGCCAGTATTTGTGTTCTTCTGTTACTGTGTGAGACTGAAACCAACCAATTTTGTCTTTAGCTTTAGGTTAAAGGCTTCATTCACAAGTATGTTTCCTGAGAACAGAAGATTCAGAGTTAGTTTCAGAAGCCTGTGAGGAACGTCTGGCTTTCTGTAGCATCAAACTGAAAGAGGAAAGGGCAGAAGAACAGCTGAAACCTGAAGGAAACAAAAGCCGTAATAATGAAAATGAGAAAGCTATCAAGACAAGAATAGAAGAGAACAGAAATCCCTTAAGGGAAATGCATGAAGGGAGAGAAATACTAGAACTAAAGATGGATGAATAGAGCAACAGAGGACAGAAATAGGAGGAAGAAAGAAGGAGGTCTACTCTATGTCCTTCCCCACAATATAAAGACAATAGCTAGGATAATGTAAATAAAATCAGATAATTACTTTTTTTGGTTTTTTTTTAATAGTACCAATTGTATGCTACTGACAGTGCTTGAGAAGAGTCATTATAGTTTTCGATCATTCTCAAGTAAAGCTGAATTATTTCTGGAAGTTCTCAGAATTTAATTATATATAAATATGTAAAACAAAAAAAAAGAGATCAGCATAAGCAAGTATTTGTTCAAAAGAAAGGGAAAATAATGCCATTACTGTTTGACAGGAGAGAAGGCTATGGAGATTGTTCTGTGGCATCTGTCAAGGAGGTTGGTTGTTATTCCTTCTTAACTCTGTCACAGGATGAAGTTCATGCTTTAGGATAACAAAGGGACATTAGATGGTGACCTAGTTACTTATGTAAGAGAAAACCCACTTTTCACTGCTGACTGGTCCACCTGGGTCTGTTCGCATGCTGTGCTGGAGAAAATGAGCATTCCTGCTGTCTTGATACTCTTGAAGGCATTAAGTTTTAGATGCTAACTTGTTTCCAGATTAAAATAGATTAGGAACTACATCTAAGCTTCTGGAAATTAGGTGTCTTGAAATGTTAATATGTGTTCTCCAGCTAATGGAGAAGTTTTTCTAATGGCAGTGTGAATTTTAATTAGACAAGAGCTTTTCCTACTAAAGGATTTTATAAGTAGCAGCTTTCACTGCAAGGACAATCTCCCAGGGCCACTTTTTGTTAAATATGGTATAGAAATTTTTTTATATTTACAGATTTTATTATAATGGCAACCAAATTAAATTTGTTTTGGTAGAGTAAAATGATAGTTAAAAGCTATGTATTTCTGAATGACTAAAAGTTCCTTTTAGTGCAAAAACATAGCTGATGTGTATTAGAATTTATATGTGCTCCAGATATGCCTAATGGAATTTGTAAACCCTCTGGAACAAGTGGCTGTGGTTCAAGGAGCCTCAAAGCTGTGCACAGAGCCTAGCAATGTTTATTCAGCCTGAGAACTGCACAGCTCTGGCTTAGGGAGCTTTGAAGTTGTGCAGAAACCCTGGTGATCTCATATGGTTCTTAAGCTATAGTTCAAGTAGATTACAAAGATGGCAGATGCCCAGAAGAATTTGTCAAATCTATAAACCAGATAACTGCTGTTCATTTTATCTCCAGGTAGAGGACAGAATTTAATGCATGAAGCTTTGGGACTTGCAAATAATTACAGCATGCCTTAACTGTACAAGTGTAAGTGTGCACAGGCAAGGCATGTGTTTTAGAAATATCTCCGACCTGAAGCACTTTCAGATACATCTCCACAAATTATGATAAGAAATGTCAGGGGAAAAAATGTGTATATGTCTGAAGTAGTTGAAGTTAACAGTATGCATAAACTGACAGCATGGATGAATGTATAAAGTTTTGTTAAACTTTGCAGTTTAAAATAAATGCTTTCATGATTTCTATTTCTAGATCTGACAAATGTATTATAAAAATTACACTTACACATTTAAAAATCAGGGGAAATATTTTTTTTTTAAATCACACTCTTGCAAAGGAAATTTTTTTAGTGATCCATTTCAACAGTAGGTCCCATTTCCTTCACATTTAACAGCTTGTACAAACTTACTGCCTCCCAGTTCTGTATTATAGAAACATCTCAGGCATTTGTCAGTTCTGAGCTTTTATCAAAACACTGAGCTATTCACTGTGTTAGCAATAACTCAGGGAGGTTCATGGAAGTTAATCAGTGTTTGAATTCATCAGTCAGTTCCATCCACTGATACTTACCAGTCTGATGGACACAATGGTTTTGAACACATATACAAAATTTATGTATAATTTAAATTTTTTGTTGACCCTTCCTATCAGTTAACTTAGGTTTGACAAGTCTTTTCAGTATATTATTAAATCCAGTTAATCAAGTACTTAAATTCACATGGTTAATAACAGCAGTTATTGCAGTTTTCCTGTCTGCTCTGCAAATGTATTTGGGAGTAAGACTGGACAGAGATGGAGCCTGAGAAGACTGGGATTGAAGGAGGAAAGCAGCTAAGCATTACAGGATGGATGATGTGATGAGGATTGAACAAAACCCTTTAGAAATTTGTCAGGGCTGCCAGTGAGCCTATGGGAAACAGACCTGTGCTTGGGAGACCTGGGGAGGTGACAGCTCAGCATCTCTTGGTTGTCTTGAGTTCTTATTTCCACTGTCAGCTGCCTGTACATTTATGGTCTTCATGATGTACTAGCATGGAGCATTAAGGCACAAAACCTGCAGTTGAAAACCCTGTCCTTATTGCCTTCTTTATCTTTCAGTAATTGCCTTAACCTCCAGAATACATCCGTGCAGAAAGAACACCATGTACAAGGGGGTACTCACCTTTCTCTCATCCTGTCTTCTGTACATTACAGGATTACACTTGGAAGAGAGCTCTCATATTCAACACTTGACAAACTCTGGTTTACCCCTTTTGCCCTTAATTATACCTAGGCTGGGAACTAAAATTGTATCATATGGATTAATTCTGTGAATGGGAACTGAAAATGCTGCCAGCCTAAATCTTTTACATAAATATCAAAATCGTGAACATCTGCAAGTCTTGGTAATCTCTAGGGTGAGTGAAATGTTTGGCTGGGGAGCTCTGCCTATTGCTGAGGGTGCCTTGCTCTCCATCAGCTGGGAGCTCCTCTTGGGAGCATATTTAGAAATGCTTCCTGTCTTTGATGTTGGATATGGCAGTCCAGTGACTTTAATTAGACTATTTTAACTTTTCTAGCCTTAAATGCAACCTTACAAGTACATGCCACTATTACAGGACCAGTAGCTTACCTTCTCCTTGCTTTAGCCTTGCTAAATTCATTCCCATATCCCTTTCCTGTGGAGAAATTCCATCATGTTCACTGTCAATAGCACCCGGTACCCTGCAGGCAAAGCTTATTCAGTTCAAATGGCTGCTTTTGCTACATGAAGGCTTTGGAATGATTCCTTGAATCAAAATGCTCTTTTTATCTTGACAGCAGGAACAAAGCATGGGAAGAGAAAAGGGTTTTAAAACCAAAGCAGGATTGTACACATCTTTCTTATCTAAATCTTCCCTGTCCACAGAATGTTTAACTTACCCCTCCTGGGCCTTTGGAGGAACTGACTGAAGTCAGTCTTCTGAGTCTGCTCTATTGGTGATAGCATCTTCTGTATCTGACCACTTCCTTCTGCAGTCCTTCATGTGCACTCTGGGCATCACTGGGTCGCTAGCCATGGTAGAACTCTGTTGCTTAAATACCTGAGACACCCTGCCTGAACTGCCTGAGCAAGTTAAGAGGAAATGCAGTGTGTGACCCTCAAGAGGAGTGGCAGTGACAGTGTAACAGTTATGAAACACTTTCATACTTACTGTTTCTCCTTTTTTCCTTCTCCCTCAAGTGACTGGGAGCCACAATTTTTTCTCCTTCCTCTTCTTTGCTTGTATTGAACGATTTTAGGATCAGGGTGTTGTTCTGTGGGAGGAAAAAAAGGACAACCAGAACAGAAATCAGTCTGTGAACACATTTGGTGTAAAAACGTCTGCTACAATCAAATGAATTTAGAAATCCACTAATACACTTTATACAAATACAAATTTGCTCTCATCCTGCAAAGCTTGTCAGGCTTTCTTACCCGTTACTCTGCAAAGCTCGGGGAGAACATATAGACATGCTGGCTCCTGCCATATGGAACTACAGGAAAAGCAGGGAAGCATTGGTGATTGAGAGAAAGAGGAGGAACGTGTATGTAAGGAGATGCTGGCAGGAATCAATAAGGTTTTGGGGGCAAGAGGGTTGGCTTTTTTTTAAGTTTTTGCAATGGAAATCCCATCACCCATTTACAGCAAGATAGTGCCTCAGCTGAATCAAAGATAGTAATCAGTTTATGTGCAGTAGTGCCCAAAATACAGTGTATGCTTTCCAGGCAGAGCCCACATATCTCTATCTGATGTTACAATGTATTTATTCAGTTCTTTTCTAGTTTGCCTAATACTCTTTTGTTCCTCTTTGTACTCTATTTTCACAGCTTTCCTATTCCTTCAGACTTCTTTATTTTATTGCCCAGTTTTCAATATCGTCTGCTTCCAGTTACCTGTTCTTTTCCATCTTCCCTTCCATCTGACATTTTCTCCTTATCAGGTTCTTTCTTTATTAGTTAAAAACATGGCAGCTTCTTTTACCATATACCCTTTTCACCATCTTTGTTAGGGAAAGAATTGAAAAACTGGTGCTCAGCTTTGTAATTTCAAGAGTTCTGAAGTGGTTTGGGGTTGTTTTATTTTGATATTATTTTCTTTGGTTAAATATCAAGTTATTTACAAACAGCTTAAAATCATGCTTCAGTTCTGCCTAATGTACAATAGGAACATTATATAAAAGAATGTATCTTGTAGGAAAGAAATTGTACAGAATTGAGCCCTATTTGTGTAAATGCTATTTATACAACATTCTTGTACCCCCACATAGCCCACACTGAGCACCTCTGAAGTCATTGGGCTCCTGCTTTTTTCACTTGGCTGTGCTACAGCTTCAACTGTCCTGTTTTGGTGAAAGTATGTAAAATGGCATGGGTCACTCCACCCTTTCATGGCATAGTTATATTGGCTCCCCAGTTGATGCCGCTGGGGGAGGAATGCAGGCATTGGACTGATTTTGACCATCAGAAGCACTTTTTTCTAGGAACTTTCTGTTCCTAGAAATGCTGCTATACTAATACATAGCCTCTGAAGGAACTTGCTAAATGAAGAAAGAGTTATATTTGATGATAGAGAAAACAATTTGGTAAACTTGATTTTTCTTTTGAATTGATGGAATTATGTAGTTTATATAATTTGTTATATCAAAGAAGAAACCAATTTAATGTGGAGATCATCATGTTAGAACATCCTTCTGTAAAAGGAACAGTAAGCACGGTGCCCTAAGCTATTAATTTACATACAGTGACCTTTGTTCTATCTTGTAGCAGCATAGAGAAAATTCTGCACTTCCAAAATGAAATTCACTTTGTAGCCATTAGGTGATGGCTTTTGATGTTTTCTGATATTCCCAGAAAATGTTAGGAGTTTCTCTTTGCAAGACTTGTACACGTCATGCTTCTAATCACACATACATTAGTCTGGACACTTGTTCTGCAAAGGCAAGAATGGTGGAAACAAACAAAAAGCAATTCAGTAGATTTTTTTGGAATTTATCTTCATCCCAGACATCATCAGAAGTGTCTGCTTACCTTTATGAAGCTCATAACTTCTCCCTTTACAAGGTATCACAAGTTCTTTTT
This sequence comes from Camarhynchus parvulus, assembly GCF_901933205.1. Classification (NCBI taxonomy): domain Eukaryota; kingdom Metazoa; phylum Chordata; class Aves; order Passeriformes; family Thraupidae; genus Camarhynchus; species Camarhynchus parvulus. Next base: position 50,008,714 of record NC_044574.1, on the reverse strand, counting down.
TCTGCTGTTGAGAACAAGGTAGAATTTGAGACTTCTCCCACAGTCTCTGGAAGAAACTGATAGAGTTCTCTTGTGAACATAAAATTTGAGTTCAGTGCATGCACCCAGCTCAAAACAGATGGCTGGAGGGAGAAATGCCCTAGATAATGCAGCACTTCAGTTAAGCAAGGGGTACCCTGTTTTACATTTTCTTTTTTTTCTTTATATTGATATTAAATAGGCTTTTAAAAGCAACAGCTGTGGACTACTGGATTGTTTTTAGCCTACTTTTAGCTCTTCCACTTCTGAACAGTTTTCTGTACTTCAGTGATCACAACAGTGAGGTATCTCTTGGAAGTGAGCAACCTAGCAACTACTTAAACTACTTTATTTATAAAATCAGAAGTTGTTATCAACAAAACAGCATCTTTGGCTGTACATAAAGAACTTGCTGTATTTTTGAAAGCTGGTCAATAGGCACATTTAAAAAATTACTTAGTTTTGGCAGATTTTTTGAAACACAAGGCTTTTCTATTTGACCCTTTCTATTTTTTATAAAATATGTAGATGAGCCTTTTGGTTTTTTTCCCATCACCAGAAGTTTTGTTTTTACAATCTGAAATAAGCTGAGGAGCCTCCTTCCAGAGTAAGATTAGACTGTCTTTGGGCAGAGATGTAAATCTGAGATCAAGGATTACATGTCAAAATTGAAAACTCAGAAATTCTTGCAAGCCCCTGATTTTTAAATTTCTTTTAGCTCTCTGACTTCTGACAAAAGCAGCTTTATAACAAAAAGACCTCTTCTGAGCTGGGTCACAATTTGGAATGAAAATATTTATGTTTTAACAATATTTGTTCTAACACTCTCTTGTCAGCATCTCCAAGAACAACCAGAAAGGGGCTTTGATGTCCACTGTGGTGTTGTGTTTATGTAACAGATTCTGTACCACTCAGGTTTTGATCATGTAGCATGTGTTGATGTTGGACTTTGGTTAAGTTCTAACTTTCCAAGGCTCTGTTTAAGTTTAGAAGCCCAGTTCTTCTTGTTTAGGCGAGCATACTATCCTGCTCTGTGTCTGAGGAACTAATTTGTTCCCAGAATTAAGCATATCATCTGAATCTTTTCATTCTAGATGTTTCTGGTGCTTAATCTAATGTAATCTAAGGGTAATACAAAACCCCCAGACAAAAAAAAACAAACTGTGGTTGCTTTGACATGAAAGATGTGCATGCTCAACACAGCTTATCAAGAGGCATTGAGGCATTAATTTAATGAAAGTAAAACTTATATTCAATGCTGAGACATGACTTCTTTAAATTGAACACAGAAAACTCTGTCAAATGACAGATTTACATGTGTGTTGTGGGCTTAAGTGATGCTGTATTGCAGTGCCTTACATGACCTGGTTGCAGAGCATTTACAAAAGGTAATCTGTTGAAACCAGCTTTGCTGCTGAAACCTCAGTGTAGTCAGATTATAGCCTCAGTTCCCTATTGCCCTGTATTATGCATAGAGACTGCAGATTTGATTTAAGATGGTATTTGGGCCCAAATTGCAGCTTTTGTATTCTGCCTGAGCATATATGACCATAGGATCATGGGTAATTAAGTGATGCATAATAAAACTATGGCCATAGTGCCTTCATATTTGAGATGACTTGTCAAAGTTTTATGTTGAAATACTCATCATGGTTTAGTAGAATTCATGACTTCATGATCTACAGACAGAGGGTTTTGGGTTTTTTTTTGCAGTGACTCACATCTGTGGAAGCCAGAAAAAGTTGCAGATGTTTAGTACCCTGGAGAATTTGTGGCACAGGAGAATTAGTTGTATTCTCAAATGACAAGACAGTTCAGTGTATCATGTTGTCAGATAAAGATGAGAAAATCTGACTTCTCGTGTATTAGAGAGAAAATGTAGACATGCCAGCAAAGGGTGACAAACAGTTGCTGAAAAGATAAGAGAACTCAGCTCTGTGTTAAAAAAATAGTCCTCTGAAGAGGTATCTATAAACATGAATTCATCTAAATAACCTTTTAATTGCAAGAGTGTTTAATTGTGCAAAAAGTGAAGCAGGTAAATAAAACCAAGCTTAAATTTAGGCCACTCCCATCTGTTTCTTTAAAAAAGGGGAAACAACAAGACCAAGAGAGTGGACTGTAAAAAGTTGTCTTCCTTTCTACTCCCCTTCTTGTGCAGGATTTAAAATTAACATATTGCATAAGGTTGTGATTGACACAGATGGGGAAATAGAAATTAAGTGAAAACTAGATTTTTACCTTGAATTCTGAAATGTGAAAGTAAACAAGTAACATAACAAATGAAAGGTAGGCCATGCAAAAGACATATTGGTTTGATACATGTAAAAACATTTGTTCCTAAAATGTGGATTTCTAATGGGACATTCCATCATTAATAGAGATTTCAAGGTGCAACATGTGCCACAATGACAGCTAGAGGTTAACTCAGCATTTTCAAAGGCTTATGTTCAGACCAAAACTCCTTATTCACTTCAAAATATAAAGTTTCTAGACGTTATTTCATTATATATGCATCACCTCCTAACAGTTAATAAGCTGTGAAGTTCCTAACTGCTTGCTTTAATAGGAAAGTGGAGAGTTAATATACTTTTGCAGCTCTACTAGTAAACAGTTCACAAAATAGTCTCTGTGGTACTTGTGTTCCATTTGTGTCATGTATACTGTCATCTCACAAATTCTGTGGGAATTTTTTAAAACCCAAATTCACATTTTTAATGCATTCTTTCTCTTCAAAGATATAAATAATTAACACACTTTCCTCAATACTGACATATAGTAACAGAAATCAAGCTTCATTCAAACTCCTTCTATTTTGCCTTTATAACTGGAGACCACAGTAAAAGGGAGTCTATCTTCCCTGTTCTTCAAAGTTATGCTCACACCATGGAATACTATGAAGGACTTACCAAGTCAAGCTAATTTTACATCACAGTCACCAAGTTGCTTTTTCCTAGTAATAAGATTTAGCTTGCATGGTATTTCACAATCACAGAGTCTATCTTCATATGTATGGGAGTTCAAGCAGTACCAAAATTGCATACACTGTTGAGTAAATATCATAATAAATGAATCATAATAAAAATCTCATACTAAAATTAACATATTGTTTGCAAGTGAAATTAAATAATTTAGGTGTAAAAGGAGTACTTTTTACTTGTGTTTGAGACCTTTTCTGCGTGAGCCCCAAACTGCTACCTGTTTTGTAGAGCGAAAGAGTACTTTACCTGTTTGGAAAGAAAAAGAAAATATTTATTAAATGAAAGTTAGACAGCAGGAATAGTCATGAGGAATTTTCCAATCTGTGCTCTGCTAATTTTTAGAAGGACCAAGCAGTTAGATTTGTGACACAAGACTTACTGCATGTCCTACTTGGAGACACTGCAGTAGTCAGTGAAAGTGTTTCGAGATGCAGACAGTGAAAGTGTTTCGAGATGAAATTTGAAACAGGTTCATGGAATCATAGAACAAATACAGAACCATAATTTGGGAAAATTTTGAGGCAGCTGAACCAGGTCAGCTATGACTTTGTACAGCTACTGCTTGAAACCTCTATAGTTTCTGTAACATCCCTTCAGGTAGTTCCAGGTTTCCCCCTTAGCCTCCTCTTTGCCAGACCACAGAGGCCCCTAAGCTCTTACACATCATGAGTTGAGTTGTGGGAACATGAACATTTTTCTCTTCCTCCGCGCAACAATAGCTCTGCCCAGTTTTGCAGTGTCCTTGATCTGGGACGTACAGAACCAGACACAGATCTGTGGGAGACACAAATCCTTGCAGGTGTCAACCAGAGCCTCGTTGTGCTGGTCAGGCTCCTGATGTAACCAGTGTAACAGTTTGCTTTGTTTACTTTGGGAACATGCTGCTGCCTCATGTTTTACTTGGCATCCCCTGTAACATCTGGGTCTTTACAGCAGTGTGTTCCCAGCCTGCCCTGGTGCTTGGGGTTATTCTGCTATAGCTGCAGAACTTGACACTTATCCCTGTTGAACTTCAGGAGACTTCTGTTGATCCAGTCCCCAGGTTTCTGGACAGTGCCTCTGGACTTCTCTTCGGTGTGCCAGTTGTTTCTCCAAATTCAGTGTTGTTTGCAAAGATTACAAATGTGTATCTGCCTTTAGGCTATAATGGTTTCAAGCACAAACTGCATACTCAAAATCTGCTGTTCAGCCACTCTGAATAGGGCTGGCAGATTTACGTTTGACTTCTTGATAGTATGTAAAGCAATGATGAGCCCTTCATAACTGTGACTCCAGGAAAATTAAAGTTTATTTATTATCTATAAAATACAAAGCCTACTTATTTATTAAGAATAGTTAAAGTCTATATACTTGAAAAATTGTCTAGGAGTGTTTGTCAGTTACTACAAGTAACTGTGCCTTGTACTGACCACAGTTACAAGTAAAGTTAATGCAAGTGGATAGAGGATGGCAAACCTTTGTCTGTACACACCCACCAGGCTTAATTCTGCAAAATCACACTGGGGATGAAAGATGGAATATAAAGGTGTAGCCTAAATAGGATTTCAGCTCTTTCTGTGCTACATTACTTATTTAGCTGATGAGAAATGCATTCAGATTGACTTGCAGCAGCAGTTAATGAGAAACCAATAGGTTCAGATCTCCCAGTCATTCTCATCAAAGCCCTGCTGAGCTCCCACCCCATCTACATGTTGTTGATGTAATCTTTTGGATTTCAGTACAGCTTTCAGTGCTTTTCTGTGATTCTATGACATGACCATGTTCTTTTCCAGCTAAGCAGGGGAGAGTGCATACTTTGAGCCTTCTTTGACATGAAATATGATGATCTAGAACATGTACTTACAAGCTCTCTTGAGTCCCACACTTTAGTCATATCCACTCTCTGTCTGTTGTGGGCTGTATCTGTATTAATTAGAGAGGTAAAATCCTCTACACTAATTAGGTTCATTTATTCCAACACATTGTGGTTTTACTTGTGTAATATTACTAATTTACTTTTTTAGCTTTGGTAATAAATATTTGGCAACCCAGAGGAAAAGGAAGCTTTTCCAAGATAGATTAATTTATCCTTGCAAAGTTACTTGGTAGCATCTTCCAGTTTTTATCCTTCTAGAGCACCTGTGGTGTTGATTGTAGGACAATTGAAAATTCTGCTCAACTAGATCAGAGGATAGTTCCTTCTGACAGAAGCATTTCATACTTCTCTAGTGGGACGTAACTGGACTGTTTCTCAAGAAGACAAACTGCAGTCTAAAAGGGTGGTGGTGACTAGATGTGTTTCCTGGGATATTTTAGATTTTTCAGCACTAGTAGTTTTTAGTTCCCCCTCTCTGGGCTTTCCTGTACCCTTTTCGATGGATGAGTCGGGCCCTGGTTACATTTGACAGTGCTGATGTAGAGTGGTGGAGTGCTTAGTCTGAGAAGGTCTGATACCTAGATAAGATTTAGAAGGAGCTAAGCATGTCCTTGTGCTGGATTTATAGCAGATTTGAAATTATCTGCAGTAACCAAACTACTATTCATTGTGCCCAGCTGCTTGGTTCAAAGGGACCTGAGGAAGGAGAAAGACTTTATATCTTGTTCTTATAGCTGAATGATCAACTTTACTGATAAATGCTGCTTTAAGGATCAATTGCTTACTGTATTAATTAATAACATTCAATAACATTCCATATGATGATTTTATGTGTTAATAAAGTGGGAAGTAAGAATATTTCACCTGCTAATATTATTTAACATTTTTATTCTTATATGCAGCTTCTCTGAGTAAATAGGATATGGCCAGCAACAAAGCTGCTTTGCTCAGTGCCTGCTGATACAGAAACATCCTTTTCTTTTATTCATTTCATTAAAATATCAGCATATCTACATGAGTTAAAATTGACATCAGCTTTTGGTTTGAGCATATTCCATGCATTTACTCCATGAAATGTCTCTAAGCTTTACCCCATAAAGTGTGACAACTTCTGAACTATTGTTTTCTCTACTTCCCCTTTCTTCCACTTTCAAAGGAATTATAATAGAGAACAAAAAGTTGCAGGAGAATGAAAACAACCATAAAACTTACCAGGAGAGAGATTCTTTTCTCAACTGTGGTCCCTTTGTGGCTGGCATTTGTGGGAGTTATAGATGCTGAACGAGAGGAATTTCCTTGATGTAAACACTCTAAACAGAGGGTATAGAAAGGGCTGTGCTGTTTCTTTATGTTGGTGCAAGATGCAAGTGGGGGATGGCCTAGGGCACATTGGTGAAGTTTTTCAGACTACTGACAGACCATTGCAAAGATTTTCAGTGCCTCTTGGCTATTTACTGGTCCATAAATAAGTGCACTCTGTTATGCCAAAGGCTGCCACATCCTTGTTACATGCTGGAGCTGGTCAGGAATTGCCTCAAAAATCATGCTGGGTTTTGACTTCTGTTGTTTGTGTCTTCCTTCTGAAGTATCACTGCTTCTTTCCTTCCTATTGGCAAAAGGACTGGCAGCTGATCAGTAGCTCTGTCCTCCTAAGAGTCTGTATAAAATAAATGCCATGAATATCCTGGAATATTGTAGTGGCAGTTTCTCCATAGATGCCTGGTTAGGGGCAGACTGCATTTCACATATGCTCTGAATTTTAGGTGCTGGTTTCCAATGTGGCATTCAGAAACCTGAGCCAAGAGTTCTGGCTGTGTAAATAAAAAGTGCTTGGAGAGTCCAGAAGAGGATGAACTTCCAAGCTCAGCAGGAAATCACCCTTAATTAATATGCATGCCATTTTCTGATCAGCATGATTTCTGCCTTAAGCCCAGGGCTTGAAATTATTTCTTAGAGCTGGATGCCTGCATGTTTTCTAAGGAAGTTTGAAACCTTTTTCTTTTCAAATGCGAATGAAGGAAGAGGCACAAGTGGGTCACCAACTTTGCCTTCTTTGGGACAGGCACATCTTTATGCAGGAAAGAGCTCCAAAAGTCAAAGCTTTTCCTCTGCCTGAAATTGAAGCTGTACCTTCAAACTGACCAGGATATAAGACCCAATAGTGATGTGTGTTCCTAGTGTATTAGATAAGGCATATTTTTAAAGGTGAAGGGTTTTAGTTCCAGCACTTTTTCGTGTGACTACTCATTTTTTATGCAATGACTGTTTAATATACAATGATAGGATTGGTTGGGTTCGAAGGGAATCAGAGGTCATCTAGTCCCAAGCCCTCTGCCATGGGCAGGGACACTTTTCACTAGTTCACAGGTTGCTCAGGCCCCATCCAATATAAAATATGTCTCAACAGAAGAAATGAGAGTTATTTCAATCCTCACATGAAAAATACAAAAATCTGATTTGAGTATGTTTTGGATAAATTTTTATTAAATCCCTTCAGGTAGAGGATAGCATTTGGTTTGTTTTCATGTTCACACTAATGTGAAAAAGGTACTTTCAAATTGTTCCCATGTGCTTTGTATTGGATTCTTTCTCCCAAGAATTCCTCTGTTGCCTGTGTCTACAGGACAAATTGGAAGCAGGGCCTAGAAGAGCCATACCCTCAGAGATACCAGTAAGAATAATGTATTAATTTGGTTAATAAGCTGTCTAGAGAACTAAGAGAGTTCTGGATTTGGGCTTAAGCCATATGCATTGGAACTTCAAAGGAAAAGTAATATTTCTCCAGAATCTGGTGTCTAGTAAAAGAGTCCATGGGAGGTAGGCTTCCTACAGTCATCTCTGCATATAAACTTGATTTTTTTTTCTTCCCCTGTGATTTAAGGATCAGTCAAGATCTTCATGGCCATCAAAGGGATAAACGTCTCTGAGAGTTCAGTGGGCATTCCTCATCTGGGGACATAGCATGTACAACTGTATCGAGTTGACACAGATCCTTGCATCCCTTGTGAAATGTATCCCAAGGATTTGTTTGTACTTCCCATCTGCCCTTCATCCTTGAGACCTGCAGATTGTGTGCAGAACCTGACCCCTTTCAGTTTCTATCGATGTGACTCTTTACCTAGTCTGAGAGCTGGTTATTAAGCAGAGAAAGGAAAGCACTCCTCCACTTTGCACACAGTCAGATCCTGCTTGTGGGGGAAGCAAATGACTTGCAATTTAATCTAGTGAGTGGCATTTTGCAGAAATTTTTCATCTTTAAAAGTTACATTTCTTTTTGAAAAGAAATCTTGCTTGCCTTTTTTATTAGGCTTCCTGTAAATATGTATCTCTAGGGAGCATTTCACTTGTTTTTGGGATGTTGCCCAAACACAGTTGATTGAATGGGGGATTAATAGTTAAATTAAGAGTCCTGAGACTTAAGATATAGGAAGTAGTCCTCTCTTTTGGAGATTCTTCCCCTTGATTTGTACTGTCAGATTTTCTCTCTCCAAAACCATATTTTCAGTACATACCTATTGCATCATCTAATTTGTTCAAATATTCATCACAGTTTTTTTAAGCAATACTTGAGGACCATAACAATTGGATTGTGATTTATCCAGCTGTGCTCATGTACTGTAATGTGCTGCATCAGAACATCAGTATCATGTTTACTGCATTGTCACTCTTGTATGAATTTTACTAAATAAAGCTCTTAAAGGCTGGGCAGAGGTTAATGATCACTTGTAACTACAGCAGTCATGCAGAATACTAGTGGGTTTTGTGAAAATTTTTGTTTAAAACAGGGTTATATTGAGCAGTTTGTGCACCATTTTAATTTTGCCAACTGATTGTGTAGTTTTGTGTCAGTCTTACATGAAGACTCAGTTGAATCCTTTTCCTTTAGAGAGGATCTGAGCTGATCCCATCACTGCAGTGTTTTTATTGATGCTCTACATCTTATGCATTCCTAGGTGAAAATAAATAACTGCATTAATAGGCAGCTATTTATCACTGGAGGGATTAACCACAGATGTCTGCTAATCTTAATAATACCAGGTTTAAAGCCATGCATGTTATATATAAAAGCAAACTAAAAACTCCAGAGTACATTTTGGCCCTAAAAGCTTATAGATGAATGATGCTGACAATGTAGCTTTCAATTTGTGATATGTGGGCACCACAGTCTGCCTAAAAAGTGCATATTGTTGATTTCAGGCCATTTTAGTAATTTTTACTAAACTGCTAAATTGGACCATTAGTGGCATTTCACCAGCCAAGAAGCAGGGATTTCCAAAACTGGCTTCTTTTCCTCTGTATCCTTCACTCTCATTAGAGAACTCTAAAAGCCTTTTTCTCCAAGGCATGAGAAGTCTGTCACACATCTATTGGCCCTTTTGTAGTCAAAGGAAATTTTTTAATTACAGGTCTTAAGAGTTGTGTGTTTAGGTGGAAAGGTGCATTTTCTTTTGCTAGTCTTTCTCTCAGATTTTCTCCTTGGGACAAAAATGCTTTGATGAAAGTGACATTAGGTAGGATAATTCAGGCAAACAACCATAAGAGTGTTTGATTGTAAGACATTTGTAAATAAAAGGGTTTAGAGGCACTTATTAGATTTGTAACTAATCTGTTTCTAAGAAACTTTCACTGAGAACCTAACAATAACACAAATGGCAGGTCACTTCCATTAGGAACTTACTTGTACACACTCATCAAATTCAAACAGTGTATTTTCAGGGTTAAAAGCTTTCATGCATGGTTTGTAATTATCATGCAGCTTGTAATTAAAAGTAAGGACTTTTGGGGTATTTTGGGGAAAAATAAATAAAAACCAAATTAAACGCAAATTTTGAAGTCCTCTGAGTACACCATAAATCACCATTAAGACTTTGTTTCTAAGGAATATGTAGCCTTTGGAATATCATTGTGAAGTCCCCCAGTCTGACAAGATGCAGAGGCTGCAATTCAGCCTTCTGCTGGGATAGAGAACTGGGGGAAAACTGTATGTTTCCATAAAAAGATAGCTGCGGGGATGAGTGTAGTAGATCAGCTGCTTTAGGATATGTATCTTGTCAAGAAGGAAAATGGAACTTGCATGAGTGTTGTTGCATAACAGAATGCCTTGTGTCTTTTTAATTAGGAACTGCTAAGCTAATTTAATTGCTACCTTTTAAAATTTGTTTTATTTAATATTTATATTTCTATGTTAAATGTAAAAGAATATAATACCAAATGACCTTTGTAATTGTATCAGGGTAAATGCTTACTTACTTTCCTTGCTGAGATTTCATTGAACTGTTGTGTGAGGCCCCAGGCTTTTCAATATCTGGTATCTGTTCTGTGTTGGACGTCAGAGATGTTTCTCACAGAGCTGACATGCAAAAGGGACTCTTTCAGCACCAGACACTGTGGTAGCAGCTGCCACAGAGAAACTCAAGTTGATAGCTGGACCAGGAGAAAATGGGTTGCTGGAGTGTTCTGATCAACCTTGAATTTAAAATGAGCTGCTTGAAGACCCAACAAACAAGACCGTTTCTTTGCCTGGAAAAGGACTGGGAAATTAAGTTATTAATTTATAAAAATGTAAGATCTCAGACCAAGAATACAAAAGCAGATTCCATAAATTATTTATTTCAATTACCTCTTCATTTAAGGGGCCAAGATACCTTTAAAAATATAGTACTAAACAAGCCAAAAAAATAGCACATAGAATATGTGTAGAAAGATCGTTATGTTCTGTTATTGGATGTATAATGGTCTTTCCTTAAATCTTCACAGCTTTTCCTAGGTTAGTCTCTATTTTCCACTGCTCAGATAGATTTTATTTTCTGTGGTGGATTGCTCTTTGTTTCTAATCTATAGCTTTGAATATTGGACTAGCTAGTTTTAATTAAGTCCAAAGTAAAGAATTGAAAGAGAACATGAAAGCCAAGATCTTTCTACTCAGATCCTTTCCAAAACTTCATTTGGTTGAATTGCCCACAATTTAATTAAAACAACAGTAAAAATACTCTATGTTTTTACAGGTTTATTCCCTTTATTATTTCATTATATGTCAGGACCTTAGAATGTATGCAGAAGTATAAGACTACTCAGTTATCCATCTATAAATAGTGACAGAATCAGACTCTTACCTGTATAGTGAGTGCTTATCCTACAGAAATTTAAGATACTAACTGATTCCCTTAACTAACAGATTTTATACTTGATTCAGTTAAAAGAAGTTGAGGGATATGAATGAGGAGAAAGCATTACTAAACCACTTCAAGTAACTGCAATAGCATTCTTGTCTGACTGGATTTCTTGAATCCCAGACAGCTGATCCTCAAACTGAGAGCCTGGTGGAGCATTCAGTGTTGTTTCACCTGTCCCTTTTGGCTCAGTATCATGCAGAAGTGGATGACCAACATTACCCCTTGTAAGACCTATAACAAATTAAATCCTCCTGATAATTTGGCCATTATAATGATTGTTGAAGGCAATAGACCAGGCCAAGCAAATTCACTGTTACGTGTTAGTGATTTACATAGCCTCATCACATGGACTAACAGCTTCACACAAAAAAATTAAGTCATTGATGGCATCAGCTAATACAGCCTCCTGTGCCAAGCTGGGTAACTTTGAAGCTGGATCAGGTCACTCAGAAATTATATTTTTTTAAATGGGGGGTGGGGCTTTTTTGGCAAACCAATTTTGATTTTCTGATAGAAATTTGAATATAAATTAGAGTGTGAAAATTATTTTTCTGTATTAAATACACATCTTTTATCACACTGTCAAGAGACTAAATCTGGAACTGATTTTGGCACTAAAAGATATACAGATAATATACACTGAGAATAGTCTCCATCTGCTGCTGAAGTCTCTCTCATTGCCCAGAGTGGTTCTTGGGATTTCTTTCCCTTTCAAGTTTTTTGTCAGTGAACATTTCTTTAACTTGCTGTCTACTGAGAATTCAGCTCCCTTTCCCCTACTCCCATTCTGTTGTCTTTGAGCAGATTCTTACTATGTTTGCAGTTTTAGAAAAGCCAGGCACCAAGTTTTCGCTTTCGCTTTGTATTTGTCTAATAAGGAACTTGGAGCAGCAGTAGACTGAACAATCCTAAATGTTAGAAAAAAACGTGTAACCCAAGCAACACCCCAAAGCAAAACCTCAGCAGTTTACTTTCAAGGTTAGTTTCAAGACTGCATACAAGTAAACTTGTTAGAACCTAGCCATCTGTATAGTATTAGGTGCATATTTGACAAAAAAAAAGGTAAATAAAAAAGCTGTCAAATGACTCTTGAACATTCAAACAGCTTAAAAGCTCTTTGTGTGGTAATGTTGGCACACTTCCTAAGTGACCAGATGGAACTTGATTAACAGCCAGCAGGACAAGGGCTGAGATTTTGTTTCTTAACTTACTATTTTTGAAACGCTTGTAGAGGATGTGTCAGAAAGCTTGATGTACTTTCACACTACGCAAAATTACACACATACCTTCCCTTAATGCAAAGATGAAGACTGCTTCAGAGGTTGTCATTTCTGTAAGGTAAATAAGAAGATAGTTATGAGATGTATGGTAATTCAGGTGATTCTCCTTTTTAGTGAATTTCAGAAAGGTGTTTTTATATACACAATTTGTGGTCATATTAAAAGCAGAGCTTAGAAACAGGCTTTCTAATGAACAAAATTAAATAATGTATTTTATAAAAAAGATTGAAAAATACTTCAATATTAAAGAGACTTGATTTCTGATATCAGTAACCACTGGTAATAGTGATGTCAAATTTCCATTTAAGCTTTCTGGTAAACATTAAGACCATGCAAATTTATGTGACTCCTCCTTTTCTGGCATCATTATGGATTTATTTATTGTCAGTAAGAAATACCTGAAAACTGAGAATCTCTATTGTCTCCAGTAAATGACAGGATGATGATTAGCCCAGGAAGCAGCTGAGGGACCTGAGGTTGTTCAATCTGGAGAAAAGAATTATAAGAGGTGACCATATCACTCTCTACATCTCCCTGAAAGATGGTTGGAGAAAGGTGGGTATTGGCCTCTTCTCCCAGGTAACTGGGACAAGAGGAAATGACCTCAAGTTGTGCTGAGGAGGCTCAGGTCGGATATTAGGAAAAATTTCTTCACTGAAAGGAAAAGGCTCCTCAGAGAAGTGGTAAAGTCACCATCCCTGGACGTGATCAAAAAATGGGTGGATGTGGCACTTCTCAATATGTTTTAGTGTGCATGGTGGTGTTTAGTCAAAGGGTAGAGTCAATGATCTTGGAGGTCTTTTCCAGCCTTAAAGAGCCCATGATTCTATGACCTTCAAACCAGGCAGCCTAAAAGAAAAGAAACAAAATCTGTGACACTCTGTGGAATCATGGTTCACCCTATTCCTTTCAGGTGCTTCCTTTCCATATTTAAGGTTTTCAGAGGACTCATGATAGCTAGAAAACAGCTGTCTAGTCACAGATTAGTATTTCATAACATCTGACAGAAGAACACTGATGTGACATACAATTAGAGCTAGCAGTACCAGTTTTGAACCTAGGTATCTTACCCAGAGAAAATTCTCACTGTTACTGGTGAAGGATGTGCCTGAGGGCTTTATACAGAATCAAATCCTGTATTTGTTCAGTAACTCAAGCTGGTATAAGTATAGTTATGACAGATATTGCACCATGTACTTGCACAGTTGATATGGACTTACTTGCAGAGGATAGGACAAAGACCAGAACTGGAGCTTGTTGAAGTCAAAGAGAATTTTTCTTAGTTCTGGAACTTTGTATCCTCAGCTTTGTATGACCTGGTTTTTATTTATTTGGTTGGTTGATTGGTTTGTTTTTAGGCTCAGTAAGAAAAAGTAATTTAACTTATCTAAAAAGCTAACAGTAGAGTAAGCTGGTTAAATTGATTAGGAATTGAAGTCTAAATTGTTGTCCTGCATTATAACATCCTACAGAAGTCCTCTCAGACTAACTTGTAGCATTCCATATGTGTTATTTTGTTGGTTAATAAGCCATATTTTTAGAACTTGGAAAAAGTACAGAGGATTATAGAACTTGGAAAAAGTACAGAGGATTGGCAGCCTCGTTAAATTACGCCACGAAGAAATCAGTGTTCTAATATAGTAAGGGAAATCATTTAACAAAAAATGAAAAAGCTCTTTAGGATAGTGTTTTTCCTATTATTTGTTTGTGTAATGTCTAGGCTGGCATTTGTAATCAACTAACTCAAGTCACATTAGGATCAAGACTTTTAGAGCAGGTACAGTCAGAAAAAGTTGGACACAGTAGTGTAGGCAAAGATCACCTCAAAGAAAAGATAAAGCTGAAAAAGCTTGATACACTTAGTTTTAAATGTGCTGTTTCTAGACTGCACTGTCTCGGTAGTTTAATTTTCTTCTGTTTGTTTTCTATCACCTTTTCTTGCTGTCGTGACTTGACAAAGTGACTCTTGCTTGCTAGATTAAAAGTGCTTCAGGCAGAAATCATCTGGAGGAGCAGAAAAGGAAAAGAAAGAAAAAGAACAGAATAAACCACCTAAAATAAATTTTAAAAGAGCCAGTAGAGAGATGCAAACCCTGCTAGCTGCTTGTATATGTGCGTGTGCATAGATACATGCAGACATGCAGCTTGTCTCTTCTATACTGCTCCATATGATTATATGTAGTACAGCATTGTACGGAATGATAGATTTGATTAGCATTAAGGTTACTCCTTTTTTTCCAAGATCCTGTTTCAGTCATTTAGTGACTCTTCAGGAAGAGCTATGTTCTGTTCAAACTGTCTGCTTTAGGCTGTCCATTTTAATTTGCTTGATGAGTTCTTGCATGAGAAAGAAACAGGTTTGGACTACTGTCTGAAGTAACAGTAGTCATTCAAGGTACTATTTTGGTCTGTTGTTTTTCCCCCACTAAATTTTTTTCATTTTGTGCATAGTTGGGCAGTAATCTGGAATAATCTGGTGGAGGAGACCTTCCCTTGCCTTTTATGTTGCAGTACTTTGAAGCCATGTCATAAACGAAGGAGGGGTGGGCATTAGAGAGAAGCATTTACAGTTGAATGTTCCCACAAAGAGCAGGATCCCCTTCTGCCCCACATGATACCTGACGCTCTCTTGATACCTGCCCATGATGTGTTGTGCTCTGTTTATAGAAGTGCTGGGTGTCATCTGTACCTGCATCTGAAGACTCCTGCAGAATCCAGAGTGTGCAGGAATTCTGGAACCTGAAAATCTGATGTTGAAAACCCCACTTCCCACATAGATTAACCCTACATTTGCAGTTCTCCCATTCACTTACACAGTGCATTGCTTCCCTCGTACTTTATAAATACCTTCTGAAAGCTAGCACATTCATATCTTTGAAGCATGATGACATAATGTAATGATAGTAACTTTATAATTGCCAGTGAGAAAGGAAATGGTCCTTCATCTTTTAGTAGTACCTGGTAAATAAAAGGAGAATCGCTTGCCAAGAAGGAGGATATGAAAAGACATTCAGCTGTTCTTTGACAGAACATTTGTCCTGAAAGAGAGAGGTGTCCCTTGGATAAAACAGTATTCTTCATGTGTGCATCTTGGCATGCACTGTATTGTGTGGTAAATATTTTACATGGTGAAATATATGTGGGTTGATTTAATTCTGGAATTTTGTGTGTTTAAAATCATTTTGATAATATGACTCAGTGAAGATGAGGCACCTGGAGAAAAAAAGCTATATGCAAATACAAATGCAATCTTTTCAATTAAATTGTAATTCTTTACAAATTGGTTGCCATCTTGATAGTTTTTTCAACTACTGCTAGTAACAAAGTATCAGAAAGGATCTTTCCATAAACTGAGAACCAAATTATTGGAATAATTACTTTTTCTATCATTAGCTGATTTTTAAATAAAATTTATCCACTACCGACTCCCTTTATCAAGCAGTTTTCTATTAAATGAAAAAAATCTATTTCATTCTTCTTCTAGGACTGGTATTAAGCAAAATTTTTAAGGCTTTATGTAAAGCAGTAGAGTTATGTTGATTTCACTGAATTTTGATCTGTTTCTTTAGATCTTAAGATAAAATTTCAGATCTGCAGTGTTTAATTATGAAATATATTAATTATGAAAGATACCTAAATCTGAACCTTGCTTTCCTAGGAAAGAGGAAAAAAAAAATTTCCAAAGTTCTGCAAAATCTTCTGAAATGTCATTCTTATAGCCTTTGCAAGTCATGATTTAAGTAACAGAGGATCATTAATGTGCAGAAACCAATTACACATCCATATACCTTGGCATAGTGTAAATGTTTTTTATATTAGAATCTGTGGTTTATCTGTGGCTACAGTAAAAACAACACATGAAATTATTTTCAAAGATACCAAATGTCCTCTGTGGGGGGTTGGGGGGAAGCAAACAGAAAATTTGCATTGGCAAGAGATTCCAAGTGTATTGACTGTTGGTTGATGCCATTTGCTTTAGGTTTCTATCCTAATTTTGAATACAGATTGACTTAGTAGCTGTTAGTGTGTATAGGCTGACCTGATAATTACAAAAAGTAATAAAACTAATTAGGTAGCTTAGTGCTCAGGTGGCAGTGAGTCATGGCGTGTCAGTACTTTCAGGTAATAAAAATGAAGCCCCATGTCAGAAGAACAGATGCAGAAGCAAGAGGATAAATGAAAGAGTAACAAGTCTCTAAGACCAGATGGCATATATCTAAGATTCAGAAAGTGTTTAAGAATGAAGCAGCTGAACTGCTCTCAAAAATAGACACTCTCATTAAAATTAGTTACTATGCTAGAAAAGTAGAGCAAATGTACCTAAGTAAAAAACAGGTTGCAGAAGGAGACCTGCAGTTAATGATCCATCATTATATCCCTGGAACTAGAAAATTTGTTGGGAAAAAAGCATTAACCCACCTCAATGAACATGGTAAGACAGAAACTAACAGGGCTTCTGTTTAAAAAAAAAAAAGTTCTTTCCTGATTAAGATGTTGGTCTTGTATGTCTGTACAGGTCTTCTGGCATTACTAATAAAAAACTAATTCTTCATCGCTGCCCTCTGACAGACTATAGATACCTCCTGATTAGAAGCCAGATTTTAAAATTTTGTGGATGGGCTAGGAGCAAAGAGTTGTCTCTAATGATGGGTTTGGGTGGTTTGGCAGAAAATATTGTACACTTGAGAGTGCTTGAGGGCAGCTGCTACAAAGACAGAAGAGGATAGAGTATTTTTTGGCAATGGGCTGAATGTGAGAAAAAGATTCTTCTGTCCTCAATAAACTCTGCATTTGAAGTATTTTGCCTGTCGATGTGAACATTTGTATGGGACTAGGTATCCTCTGAAAAATTACCACGAGGATGTGGCTCAGTTTATATAGGTTCAAAAAGGACCCATGCTGTACCTTTCTGCCAGCTTATTCAATGTCCTGGGAGCTGAAAGGTTCTCATGATTTTGCACCAGTCTTCCATTTTCTTTGGAGAAGTGGCATCTGGGGTCATTAAAGACCAAAATTGTGCTACAGATCTCAGCAGATACTGGGATTTCTGCTGCAAGAAGTCATTCAGGCCAAATATATAAATCTCACCCAAACGGATTATGCATCTGATCTTTGTGTCAGGTTCTCAAATAATATCGCATCAGAATACACTTTTCATCAAAAACTGTGGTGAGCCTGGGTTGGATTTCCCCTATGGTTTAGTTTGGACTGAAAGTCTGGAACTAAAGTTCAAGTCTGTACAAGAAAATGAAGTAATTTCTGCAGTTTAGCCCATGTGCATGTATGTACTTATATTTTTAAGAGATTTATGCTGTTATAACACAAGGAGACCCATAAAATGGCACCATTCCTTCAGCTCAGTTTTGATGTCTCATTGTTTCCTGAGAGGCAGTGGAACAGACTCAAAAGGCTCTGATGTTAATACAGCCACCATCCCTGTAATAGCAGAAGTGCTGGAACTTGTTTTTTATATCTGATCAGCACGTTTCAGTATGTCCCATTTCAATATCTATTAATTTTGAATTCCTTATCTGTTAAGTTGCGTGTAGAATGCAATAGTCTCTTTAATAACAACACATTCACATCTATGAAGTGTCAATCAAAAGATACAGTCAATATTAATTATATGTTCAAAATCCTTATTTTGTAAAGAAAATATCTATACTGGATAAAATGTTATAAGATATATGAAAAACAAACAGTCCAGACAAAAGCTGATCATCTAAGTACTCAGCTAAGTCATTCTACATACTTTATTAACATCAGTCTTGGAATAGGGTTTTTCCTGTGATTTGGTGAAGACGCCGTGGACTCAGAGCAAAACTGGCAAGTTGGTTCTTACCCTCAGAAGCTGCATTACTAGAAAGACTATTGGGAACCTTTTCAAACTTTTTGCAGTCTAACCAGCACTCCTGAGGCCCTAACCCTAAACAAAGTTGATGAACTACCAAATTCTTACTAGATGAAAGAACAGTTCTTTTGTATAAAACAAGTCAGTGACTGCAAATGAGAGTGAGTCACAGAAAAGCTCTCAGAAAAAAGAGTACAGTGAAGTGAAATGGAATATTAAAACATTCACTAATGTTACTTTCTGACTAATTTTCCCTGTAGAAATGCCTGCACAAGAGATAGCAAAAGGTTGCAAGAGATAGTAGTAATACTGTGCTACCAAAAAGCAATGTGGGTAATCAAAGAATTTAATGAGTGTTTGTGCAGGAGTAGTTATTGAGGAAAACAAAATGTAACCATAGGTGGAATGGGCCAGACAGGTCTGACAGCTCTTGGCAGACTCCACTTGCTAACTTATCAGTTTGTAACATTAGGATACACAGGATTAAGGTGTGTGGGATTCAGAGCTTCTTGTCCAGATAAGATAACTTATTTTCTGAAAGCAATACAGTAAGCCAGATATGAGAGACTTCCTGTGCTTAGGGTCATCAACAAAATAGTTGATACTTGTATTCAGTGTCAGACTTCATGCCACACATATTCACAACACGATACCACATTGTTGACCAGCTGTACCACAGGGAACATTACTAGCCAATTCTTACCTCAGCCATCCTAATCTTGCACCCTTAGATCTTCCTAATGTGAGCTTCACACAACTTGCATGTTGACACAATGTACCAAGTCACGTTTCTCTGATACTCAGCCAAAATGATTCCTCATATTGCTTTTATTTGATGGGGTTTTATTGCTGACAATCTGGTCAGCCTATGCAGCAACAAGGCTAATGGAAACAGCTTCTATAGAAGGAGAGGAGGACACAAAAGTAAGCAGGAGATGATCCAAAGAAAACAACAGGGATTTTGTACTTGGAAAAGCTTCTTCCCTAAACAATGGGTTAGGGGCAACAGTGAAACAGCAGGAGTGGGAAGCCTTGTGTGATTATATGGTGAGAGCCCTCTGCAGCACTACAGCATTTCTCTCTGAGTATCCCTGTCAGTGTCATTTCAGACTATAAGGGTTTGTTCTTTTCAGAACAACAAAAGAAAAAAAAATTATAAGATAACAAAACCTCTGAATCTGTTGAAGATTCTTGGGTTTCAAAAGTAACTCTCTTTGAAGGAAGTTTAGAAAGGAGATGGACTAGGACAGAAAGAACCAAAGTAAATAAATAAGTTCTTTCTTGAAGGATGGTTTCTTCCCTCTGTGCTCTTGGCCTTGTGGCATTGGGTCAAGAGATCTGTTGTGTCTACAGTATTCCTATTATATTTTCTTCTTTAGTACAGAGTGATTAAGTGTCAAGCTGCAAGAAGTTTAGAGTTGTAGGCTTATTAGAAAATCTAGGATTATTTTAATTTTTTTAGAAGCACACTTTATGCATATGGTTTCTAAATTAATCTCTCCTGTTATGTTACTTTAAAAATACTCACAACATCCGAGTATACCTAGTGGAAGGGTAATTTGGCATGCAGTGCAACATTGTTTCATAAGATATTTTAAAAGTAGTACGGTCACAAGTGCCCATTGATACTTGAAGTTTGTCTAAAATTGCTGTTAAATGTCCATGTATATTAGCGGGATGTGCACATGCTTGGTATCATGAAAAATTGATTTCTTTGTCCTAGGGAATGAAATATTTGGGTAGTCACATCTGAACAATTTTGCCCAAAATACATAATTTTGCATATCATCTGTAATTTTGTAGTATTAAAATAGTGGACTTTCCCCAGAAAAACTTTACATGGCACTGAACAGAAAGGAGTGGTAGGAAAATAGACTGGGCAGACTTCTAACTCTATTGCAGGTTCTGATGTGGAATGGAGTGAAAGAAATAACAAGTATTTTATATAAAGCACTCATCTCTGCACAGAAAAAATTAAATAATAAGTGGGATCTTGTGATTTATTGAGCGCAAGTGAAGTAGAAGAGGCTGTAAGAGAGAAATAAAATCTGGGTGTGCTCTCTGACAATAGTCTGCAAAATCTGTTGTGACAGTGAATTTCTTACGTTTGCATTTTCTTCTTCCCTAGATTATAGGAACCCTTGCTTTTCATATATATAGTAGATTGAGTCTTCTTATTGTAAATGTTGCTACAGCTTCAAAGTTAAGTGTGTGAATATACAAGGAGATGAGATGCCTGTAGGGAAGGAAGAGAATTAGCGCTATGTTAGCAGAAAGCTGAAGAGAAGAATATGAGAAGGAGGCAGGTGAAGAAGGCATGACAGGAGGTGGAGTGCACAATGTAAAATTGTAGTGCTGGGGCTGGTCATTGATAAGTTGTGGCTTTTGACAAATTCTAGTTGTATATCCTGAATAATGAATTTAAGCAATGAGACTTTGCAGTGCATGTTCAACTTTACTGTTGGCTAAAGGTGATTCAAGAAAAGTGCTGTGGTAAGCCTGCTATAGAGTAATGTGAGTATGAGGGGAAATTAAATTTAGGGGTTCTTTTCCCAGTTAGCTTGTTCCAGAAGGTGGCAGTTCAGCATAGTGAGGAGGTGGTAGGGAGGAAGGTTTTTGAGATCTTGAGGAGCCACAACCAAGTGTGGTTGCATTAAGGAGTACTGACACTCCTGGCTATAGTGTTGCTAAGAACGTTTTCATTATGAATAGACAAAATAACTGCCTGATCATACAAACATATAAGCAATTTCATATATAAAGACTGAGCACTTTAGAAAGTTAAGAATCTCACCTTTATCTGTATGGAATATTGAACTACAAAGGCATATGCAAATAAAAATGAGAGGTGGAACAAAAGCCACAGCTTTGGCTGAGAATCAAAGCAGCTCCATCAGTGAGATTCCACCCTTTTCATGGGATGCCTGCTGTGTCTTCACTCTTTTCCTTTGCACCATCCCATACATAGGCAAGTGAAGAGGAGGCAGAGCACAGCAGGTGCCAGCTCACCTGTCAAGGAGGCTTCCTACGCTGGTGGGAAGCTCTAAGCAGCACTGGCTGCTAGTCAGGCTCAGAAAATACCAGTGATGCACTGAAAAGAAACTGCACCTGTGGCTGGGTTGGGCTTGGGTCAAGGCTCTTGATCAGCCACTGGGACCAAGAGACAGTGAGACACTATTTAACATTATTTGTTTTGAGTAACACTTTCTGCTTGCTGTCAGAGTTGGCATGGAAACTGAATCAACACTCATTTTGAAAAGAATAGTCCATTCAGAGTGAGGTTAGTCATCAGCGGGCTTACCAGAGGCTCAGGCTGCAGCTGCAGCCTTAAACCTTGCTCATGAAAGGATAGAATCCTCAAAATGGTAACAGTCATATTACCCCAACCTTTACTGGGCAAATAGGTGTCTTTTGAGAATGATGTAATCTCATTTGCATTTGGGTGGTGGTGGGTTTTTTAAAGAGGGAAGAGTTAATTATCTGAAATCCACAATAGAACTTTCTTATTTTGCGAAGATGCCATCTGTTTTTATGGATCAGTTGAATTTAAAGAGTTAACACAATTCCTATAAACAATGATGCTTGTAACATTGTGGTGGAAAGTGGCATAATTCTTAAAAGGCTCTAAGCTTAGCACTAGGCATCTGTGAATAGTCAAGATGGCCTACACAGCATGCAGAAATTGGCATTTTCAATTACTTTGCCTCTATTGATGAAGAAGATCAAGATATGCTTATTTCTATTCTATTTCATTCCCACACACAAGAGGAGAAGCAAAGAAACAGCTGCTGGTTTTCTGTACCAGCGAGGCTGAGAAAATAATGATAGATAAATTGCTGTTCAGTGGTATTTCATAAAGTCATGTCTCCTGCTGTGATATCCTGTTCTCAGATGCAAAATGATAAATGTATATATAAATTTGAAAAGTTTAATTTAATCTATAACCTTTGCCTCCTGGCTTTTTGTATCCTCAGAATACAGACCATGCATGTCTTCTTTATTGATACAGGAACTGTTTACACTAACTATTTACATTCAAGACTATAGTGCTGTTAACAAATTGATGAGGACACTGATTTCTTTTTCCTTTGTGTTTATCAAGCAGATAATTTAAGTGAAGCCCTGAAAAAGCTGAAGATAACATCCACTGACAGCACAGCAGATAGCTTGGAGGGATGCTTGGACTGTCTGCTTCAAGCTCTGGCACAAAACAGTAAGTTCTTTGGGCCTTTCAAATTTTAAATCATATGAGAGCCGTGAATTAAAATGTGGCAGAAAGACTGGCTCAAGCAGTAGGCTGCTAGATTGGCTCTGTGGAGTTTTGGGGGTTTTTAACCCATATGTCTGTAACGTTCCGGTAGCAGCGAAGACAGTGACAGGTAAATACCTGAATATTTGGAACAGCTGTAGTCCATTCCTTTCTCCACAATGAAGCAGAGCACTTACTTTTTTAATTGATCATTCAAGAAAAAAAAAAGAACAGAGATGGAGAAATAAGCTTCATAAGATTGGGAAAAGGATAAGGGAGCTGCTTGCTAATTCTGGTTGAAAGAGCATAGTTTCCTATTTGTAATGTATTTCTCTTCACACTTCTGATCACAGATTTCTTAATTCCAGGAGTTTCAATTAGCAGAACTAGCCTGGATATCCAAAGACAGTCCAAGTTGGATATGTAGTATGTAACAAAAATAACATCAGAATGGAACAAGATGTCATTTTCGCCAAAAACTTTAGAATGCTTGTCCCCACTCCCAGTAGCCAGAAAGGGAAGGTAATGAAGATGACAGTTTATAAGACTTTTCTGAATTTAACTTTCTTAGTGCTTCAGATTGTGGCAGAAGAAAAATATGTGTACAAAACCTTTTCAGTTTCAGGATAGGTACAAGCCACAATTAAAGCTTTTTTATTTAAAAAAAAGAGTTAGTCCTCTGGAAATATCAATACACTCAAAAGTACAAACTATTGATAAGTCTTGGTTTTTTTCACATGATGGTATTCTACAAATCAAAGCCTCTTGGATTAGTTGGTGTAAAATACTTTATGAGGATTTTCACAACTGAATATAAACACCATCCAGATCAAGTCAAAAGTGGATTATAACAGCGTCTGCATTTAATAGTAGTCCATTTTTAATTCTTACTATTTTAGAAGGAGATTATCAGCCAAAAAGTAATAAAATCTTTAAGGTTTAGATCAATCATTTTTTGAAGGTTCTGGATTTATTTATAAGATATATCCAATACTTTAATCCAACCTCCAATTGGATTTACTTCCACTACTTTTAAGCCTAATACTCAAACAATAAGTACTAAAGAGAAGATCATATGAAAAGTGACAACTTACTCGTGTAAATAACAGTTTGCTATTTTGTCTATGAAGGTCACATAGCTGTGTCAGAGAACAAGTCTGGCAGATGCAAAATAATGTTACTAATATACAGCAAACTTACTGATGTTTCCTTGCAACCAGAATCTTCTGTCTCAGTCAATGGTTTTGCTCTTCTTTCCAAAGTCTTTTCTCTTCTAGATTTGCAGCTGCCAGATCAGATAAACAGATTATTAGGATTTTGACCTCTCTCTTTGGGGTAGTTCTAGAAAATTTATTCTCTCCATAATTTCCCATACTCGTGTGTGTAAGTCAGTGACATGAATACAGCCCTGCTGAGCTGCCCTATGATACACATCTCCATATATTTGCATTTGCCCAAGATTTGGGGCAACTGAAATAATGCACTGAAAATTAGATGGGTCAGATAGGAGAGGTTTTTCAAACAGCTTGCTGGTAATTTAGGAACCAGTTTATCAATTCTGTTTCAAGGGAACTGGACATTTCCATACTTAAGTTTTTCCAAGTCTCATAGGACAATGGGCTTTAGTTATCAAGGTTGTCCGATGATTTGGGGAACAGATTTCTGGCTTGAGATAATTTTATGAGAACAGCAGTACATTCAGAAGATTTCAGAGATTGAGGTAAATTGCATATAATAGATTGATTCAACAAATAGACACAGAATCAGCTTTCTAAACACTTTCTCACAGCTCTCATCCATCCAGTTAACATCTTAATATGAATTTGGCTGATTGATTTTTAATGATAGTCTATATTATCATATATACAATACCTAGTTATGAGAGACACACTCTACCTCTGTGTCTGTGTATAAATTATTACACAATAATAATGAGAAATCAAATTGTTTATATAAAAGTACATGTTAATTGTTACACAGAAATCATTTAAATAATATTTTGCAAAGTTATTCTGCTCTTGTTTAGTATATTTCCATGTGTATGATTAAATTAATGAAGTATACATTTATATTATAGTTCAGTAAATAATCATATTAATGTGAGATAAACAAGCCACTCAAGGAATAGGTTTTTTTTAAGATAATTTTATAGAACTATGATTTTGTTGGGAGTTCATGGTAGTATTGTTAATCACAGAAGTTAAAGTTTTATTCACTGCTTTAAAATTTGGAGATAAAAATATTATTTTATCTATATAAAATTTAGTACATTACTAATATGCTAATGCAACTCACTCCCATGTACTGTCAGCCAAAATCAGTAGTTACACCCAATGATACTACAACAAATTGAGATTTTCAGTAAAGGACAACTTCAGTTTTGCATAGTGCACGTACTCATGAACGTTTTAGTGACCTTTACACCACTATCTATTGGTATCTGCATGCATAGGTTTGTGGCTGCTGCAGAATGTTAAATTCCCTAGTCTGTAAGAGTACAGTGAAAATTATAGTTCCATTTATTTTGCATACAATCTTTATGTTTTCATTATGCTAAAACATTACCTTCTCATATTTTCTACTATCTACTATCTATCATTACCTACTTCTCATATTCTCTACTTTCTATAGAAAGAGATGTCAAAGTTATGATGAATTTAGTAACTTTTCATTTTTTTCTATGTAATCTGCTGTGTTTTCTTTTGGTTTTCACTCTCATTTCCAAAACTGATTTGTTGATAATCCTAGACAGGTGTAATGACCTGGAACATGATACCTCCTGCCTGACTTTAGGAGCTATTCTGCCATTTGTCACAGCAGTAAAATTAAGGTGCATGCACACACACATATGCTATACTACAGAAGGGTGAGTCAGATACTCAGCTGAATGTGATAACTGCTGGTAAATATTTGGCAAGCCAAATTCAAATTGTTTGAACTACAGTTTGTCTAGGAGAAACTTGCATAGTTCTTCACATCTGAGACCTGGGTCTGAAAATCCTGCACAGATGGTTTCCTCAGGAGACATTGTTTTGAAATATATATATTCCTATTTATGCAGATATTTTAGTTCTTGTCTGTCACCAGCACTTCTGTCTGAGGCCAGTCATATATGGTCTAGCTTGTGGCACTGGAGAAAACTGAGGGGGTTTTTTGAAGATGAAAGAGGCAACAATGACAGAAGAATGAGACATAAATATGCATTAGAAATGCTTTAGAATAATGACATACCTCATTTTGTGTGGAGTTCCTTCAGCATTCCCAGTGAAGTTAACTAGCATTTCTGGGGACTTGGCAGCCATAAAGTTGCAGTAACATAAGTCAAGATTCACAGGTAAGGTAAGAGCTGCTTTCACCTCCATGGATCTACCTCATTTGCATAAGCTGAGATTCTGTCCACCTTGCTTCTGAAAGAAAACCACAAATATTTGATCTCTGTCCCCCTGCAAGCACTCACCATCTGCTAAACTTCCCATAATTCAGATTTTTAAGGAAAGGCTGAGGTACATGATCCATAAGCATTATAAGCAGCAAAAAAACAGAGCCAACCATGCACTAAATGCATTACTGGCTTATATTCAATCAAGAGGTGAAAGTCATGTATTACATGTGTTTTCTTTTAATAACTATCCATTAAAACAAGTTACTCCATTGTCTGCTCCATATAATCTGGATTAGTTCTATACAGACATGGATTGATGTGTTATTGTCTAGAAGGAATTTTGCTGATCTGGAAGCAGACTGTTTACAGTGACATGGAGAATAGAATGATCATAACAACCAGAAAAGACACAAACCTCCTCAAAAGTATGAGTAAGACATGTACTGAAGAAAATTAATTTGAAAGATCATTTGCTTACATTCTGGAATGAAGTAAGTAAAGTATAATTGCTTTATTCTGTATCTTGCACCCAAGGAAAATATGGGTATGTACTCCTATTGGATATTGGGAACAATTGGTTAATTGTCTTGTATAAGGAATTACAGGAGAAAACAATACTGGCCATTATATTCAGATAGCATATACAAATTTATACTTGTTAAGAGCCATTTCATAAATACTATGCCTATCAAAAAAGTGCATTTATCCTAAGATCTCTAAATAAATGTCCACAACAAAGGACTGCTTGAGAGAAGGAAAGCAAAAAGGAAATAGAGGTTTTCTTTTAAACTGCAAGCTCTCTGGGACATAATTATTGCAGTAACAACAACAAAAAAGTTACTGCTAGTCCAGACATGCTGTTTTTCAGATACAAGAAGTTACAGCAGACATAAATAACCCAGTCTCGATAAATGAGAAATCTGAAAAATCTGCTGAGAATGCTATTTTTGGCTCTGCTGTACTCAGCATAAGAGGCTGAAAATGCCCACTAATCCCAGCTTTCAGCACCTGGCTCTGAAAATGTCTGACATGTAGCTGACGTGGAAAGGCTGGCACATGCTTTTGAAATATTTTTTACATACACTTTTTAGAAGATTAAGAATATGAGTTTACATGTTTGTGTGAAAAAATGGTTAAGCAAAATCACAGAAATAAAGATAAGCTTACATGAGAGGGCAAGGCCTCAGTTTTGAAAAGGATTTAGAAACATTGGAAATATTTGAAATAATGCACTTTACCTTAAAGATGTGGCTGACTGAGATGCCTTATTTTCTACTTGTTGAGCTTTGCTGATGCCTGGTAACTCAAGGAACCATCACATGACAAATGAAAATTTTTAATTCATTCTTGAAACTAGAAATCTCAGCATTATTCAAAGGCTACTTCTAATGGCTTAGAAGCCATTTTTCTTCCCATAATGCACACAGTTTCATAATAGTCTTTTGCTTTGCCTCACAATGTATATGCTGGAGCCATGCATTGTTTAGAATACACTGGCTGTTTTGCATCAGGGAAAATAACATTGTTACAAATTACCTGAGCAATTTCTAGTAAGCTTTTGCCATCACTTCCTGCTGTTCCAGCCTGTAGGGACCATGGGCTTATCCCTCCTACCTAAAGGTTCTTGTTCGGGTTTTCTCTTGGGAGTCACCAGTGGGTTTTCTGAAATGGGTTTGTTCCTATTTGATGGGATCCCAGGGGAGGATGTGTTGGCATCTGGAGTGCTTAAGAAAATCTTGGATATCTGGAGACACAGCAGATTTCTCACATTCCTTTGGCAGTGGTGAAACTTCTCATTGAATGCCCTAAAACTTTGGTAAGCACCTGCTCTAACAGGCATCTAGTTTTCTGTCTTTAATTATTTTGGTGGATTTCCAGTTCTCACAACCATTTGTTTACACAGAGGTTATATTTCACTTGGAAATTCATTTTATTCTGTTCCTCATAGCCGTGGCTTCCATATGTTGTTGAATTTAGTTAGTACTTGGGCTTCCTATACTTGATGTTCATTTTTCTGATCTTCACTGGCCATAGAAAATTGAATGATTCCTCTACTGGAGTGGAAAAATCATGAAGAATTGAGAATTTTGTAAATCTGTAATTCAGGGCTCAACTAAAAGAAAACCCTGAAATTTTAAAATGTATTATTCTTGCTATTAATGTGATAATATTATTATTAATTAATACAATTATGTAGTAATGATAATAATTATCTATAAATTAATATTATGTATTATATATTAATATTAATCATATGTATTATTGATAAATAATAATCTTTGATTTGTAACAGAAAAAAGCAATAAGTAACTATTTTTGTCTATTTACCTCTTTTTTTTCTACATTCTTGATAGTTCTGTGTACACACTCTTATTTATTCGTTGCAGAGTCAGGTAGGCAGCTGTCTGCTTAACTTGTAATACTAAGTGCCATCTGATTTCAGTGAAACCTTGTACCTCTGTAGTACACAGAGGATTAACAAACAGTCATTTCATCTTCTGTTTCCACAGCCCTCTCACATTAGCATGAAAATATCTATCCTCCTGCCCCAAACATAGAAAAAATTAAGTTGTAGAACCTCTTGTCATAGCAGAGTTATTCTAAGGCACAAACAACTAAAATAATTTTCATTTTTTCTTATTGGCTAAACATCTTAAACTTTCTGTGTTCCTTTTTGTGGAATGGAGCATGGAGAAAAAGCTCCACATTTCAGAGCATGCTCAAGCAAACATATTCTTAAACATCAGCACATTAATCTTTCTCTGTTTTGGAGAAATTGTATGAACAGAATAAGAGTAAAATGATGCGACTGTTGTTTCATGCAGATTGTAGCCAATGAACAATGCTTTCTTGATTGTGAATGCTTGCACACTATTAAAGCTTAAAACAATAACTATCTATAGGCCCTTTTCTGACCACAGTTGTTTTGTATAAATAAAAAAAGAGCTTTCAGCATCCCTGCAGATTCAACACACTTTACATGTAAGCTGTGACAAGGCAGTGCATAAGCACATCAAGAGAGCTTAGCACAACCAAGGGCGTAGGCAGTAGTACTAATTGGATTAGTGGCCTTAAAACAACTGATCACTAGTAGAATAAAGTTCACTGACAAATAGCATTTCCCTGCTTTCTTATTCCTCTTTGATCTTTAGCATCTCCTTCTTCTTAGTAGCAGTCTCCCTTCCAGGAGGATTTTTGATCCTCCTCAGGTGTGCCTTCCAGTGATCCCTGGTATATGTCTCCTAGCTGTGATCTTGGAAGGAGAAGGAGGCCACCAGGTGCCTTAAGTTTTAGCTTCCATATTTTTCAGATTCTGTGCTGCCTTGGTTTGTAACTCTGAACTTCATGTTAAGTGTTGGTAAGTTGTCTCCACAGGGTAGGTAGACAAAAAAATCCTTTTCCAACCTGAGAACTAAGGACAACCATTGAAAGCCTCAAGCCCAAAAAGCATAAACAACAATGAATTGAAGAGAGTGAGCAGGGAGGATGGGACTTCATGACCTGAAGCTGTAACTGGACAATTAACCCCAATATGCAAATGGACCAGAACTTATAAAAGTGTGGGACCTTGTGATCAGTCTTGCATTTTGTGACCATTTTGGGTCCATCTTGGGTGTAGCCCTGGCCAGGCTCTTGTACTGCCCAAGGTGTATCCATTGAGGCTTTTTAATAAACACCTACTTTATTCTTTAACTCTGTCCAGCCTCTGTTCTAGGTCAGCCTCTCTAGGCGTCACAGCCATGGATGTGTACTCAGACCCTGCAGGCACAGACCTGCATGTTAGTCCTGACATGTAAATGTCTCAGCTTGAACATTTAAACAAGCAACAAACATTTATGGTGTTATCCATGAAGAGGAAATATGCAGATGAAAGCTGCAACATCCTCCTCCAGTAAGATAAAAACTAAACAGTATCATTGCTAACTGTCTCCTGAAATTTATAGTTCACCCCTGAGATTAAAGTATTCTTTAGGTAGATGGTGTCCTTGGCCTATGACAAAGATTTTAGGATTTTATTATTATTCCTGCTTTGTCCTGGAAACGACAAAAATATTAAGAGCAGCACTAAAGCATCATAGTACCTTGTAGGACTTGGTTTTTTTACATATTGAAGACATGAACTAGTATCTGTTTAGCTACTACTAAACCTTGATTCAGCATCTTTGGAATTCAGTGGAGTGGGCATAATGCATTTAACGCCTATTCAAACCAAAGGGGGGAGCTGGGGTAGAAATGAAAAAGGAAGAAATGAAACTAAATGGATGAGTAACAAGGAATACAGTGGAATGTAAGATTTTTATTTTAGTGGAAGAAGAGAAATGACAGAAGGGGGAAACAGATATAAAATTTTTGGGAAAAAAAACAAAAACAAAACAAAAACCCAAGCTAAATGCATGTACCTGAGTGGCTGGTAGGAAGCAGTCAAACCAAAATCCCACATCTCAGACCAGGAAGAATTTCTAGTCTGCTTCTGACACAGATAACCTCTTCTAACAGTGGCAGGGGTTCAAATTTAATTGGGCCAGCTCAGCCAATCAAGCCATTAATCTTATCTGCCAAGATTTCTAGTCAAATGCCCTGCTAAAAGTTGGGGATCATGATGAATATTTTTTAAGAGGGAGTTTTGACTTAAATACTGTGTTATAAAGTGTTCCTTTTTTTTGCAGAAGAAGGATGTTTGTTGCATTTTAGCTCATGGACTGTTGCTTTGTCATGAAATTGTACACATAATTGTACACTCTGGAAATGTTTCTTCATTAAGAGCCGTATATAATATATTTTTACAGTATAACTGTACTAAATCAAGGTGACTGCTTTTTATTGGACTGTCTCCCAGTAAACTGGCTTACCCTAATGATACTGAATGGTAATCACTGCTGCTTAGTGGGATTATATTTTACATAAATTCCCCTTAATAGTGATGTATTTAGTTAGTGCCAGACAGTTAAATGTTTATCCAAGTGTTAAATTCCAAGTGCTATTCATTGAATACACAATGTGCCAAATAAAGATTACTATTATATCTATTTCTTTGCAGAAGGCATCAGTGAATAGCAGTTCCAGATAATAGAATTGACACATCTTTTTTTTTTTTTTTTAGATTGCCTCTGTATTGCATTTTCAAAAGGCAGGCCTTTTCTTTTGCTTCTATATAGCATTTCAAAAATGCAAAGGAAAACGCCTACCTTTTAGCAAAAAAATTATATTTACAGATCATGTAATTCACAATTTCAGGTCTGCAGTTTCATTCTTAGCTTAGCTCCAGTCCCTTATAACTTAAAAATGTGATCTTTTTAAGATTAAGTTTTCTTTAAACTACTCTGATAGCACAGCTCACTAAAAATACCAGCAGATTAAAAAATTCTTGTAGACGTACTCTTTCAATAAGCAAAGGGTGGAATTTCACAGCAGGCATTTTAGCTCACTTAAGAGCACTCTTTAGAGTTTGCTTAAAAGGAACATGAAACATTTCCTGCATATAAAATGACCAGCTTTCAAATTTTATTTGATGTTAATAAACTAAATCAAATTTGGAGAAAGGATTTTCTTCCATAGGACCAGAATTTGTTATACATTTTGAAGAACTAAAGCATGAGAATACCCTTTACCCTGGGACCTCTACTAAGTTCAGTCAGTACAAGCAAGAGAGGAGGCAGGGGAAAACGTCCACAGAAGCTGAATACAAAACAAGAATATGTGAGTGTATGACATTTGTACTAAGATGCCAGACAACAAACTTGGCAGCTGAGGCACTGACATCAAACTCTTCCAGCAACCTTGCTACTGAAGTGGTTACATCCTGGAGAGGATGAGTCAGAAAGGGGGAACAGCTCAGATAAATCTACCAGCTACATGCCAGGGCTCAATACTGGATGCAGTTCAGGAACTCAGAGGTGCCAAGCTGCCTAACTTGAACATTCTGCCTTGTGCTGTGACCTATTCATGGAAGTATATGTGCATTTCTCTTCATTGAAGGCAAAGATGTCACATATTTTTTACTTCATTGGTACATGCAATAGGCTATTCAATGGGTAGAATCTCATCCTGAAATTCACTTTTGTCCTTTGGATGTAGCTTTTGGAGAATTTAATCATTGGGACTCATGCAGCTAGTTGATTGATAAATCTGTCTCTCCATCTGTCCTTCCTTCCTTGTTAGAGCTGAGATTTTAATTACAAACATCTGTGTACTGTCTCTTTCTCCGTTAAAAATAGGAAGTGAAGTTGCCCTGTAGCTGCTGACAGAGACAAAACAGAGCAAACACCATGATGGAAACATTTGTACAGCTAAGGGAGAATCCTCCTTCCTTGCCTAATAGGTGTCAAATTTCAAGGATAAGTGAACAGGCAGATTTTGGGGATTTCCCCATGTGAGGAGGAGCATGCCAAAAAGAAATCAAATGTCTTCAGTTATTTTTATACATAAATTATTAGTATTAGTATTAGTATTAGACTTCTTTTTCCCTATTTAAGTAACTCTTGATAATTGGAACAGACTCCTTGGTTAAGGTTTGTTAAGCAAAACCTCCTTATCAATGATGCATTCTTTGTTTCATGAGAGCATATAATTTGTTTTTCTGAGCTTCTTTACAACTCATTTTTTGTGCTTTTGTAGCCAGACTAAAATCTTCATTTAGTGGTTTGAAAAATACAGTGGGAGGCTGTGGAGAGGGGGACAATGTTTCTTGAGGGAGGCTGTATATGGAGAGAGCATCAATGCTTATGCTTGGTCACATGAACCTTCTTACTGTGGTGGTTAGGAGCATGTGCCAGATCAAAAGATATCCTTGTTCCCCTCATTTTCTTCCCTTCTCCTTCTGAAAGAGCAGATGGAAGGTTCCTTTCATGATATATGTGGTTCATCATTATTTATTCATGTGGTCATCTTTCTCTTTCTGATGAGAGTACATGTAGGAGGAACTTTATCAAGCCAAGGTAAATTTCTACAGTAGTTCCAGTAGGTTTATAAAACATCTTTGCAGCTAAAAAGACATGCATTTTTCAAAAGACTACATGGCAAACACAGTTTGCTTAATAAAGAGGACCCTCACGAAGCTGTTTATTCATAATTCTGTGGTGTGAAGCTCCACAACATGGGAATTATTGCACTGCTAGCCATCATGACTGTAGGGTTACTAATAACAGTGTAACTTAGACTCATTGTTCATAGGGGATAAGGAATGGTGAGTCTACAGCTTTCTTCTGCTAGCAAGGCACTGCTGAGGGACATGCCTTGCCTTTCCCTTCCCCCTTTCTGCCTTTTATTTCAGTTGAAGATGTACAAAATAATACAGAGAGGAGAGAAGAGTGAATAGAGGGAAGTGAAATTTCAGAGGAAAGAGAGCTGAGAGGGAAAAGAGTGTAGAATTTTAATTTGAAACATATTAGATTTTTTTCCTATGATTTCTGCTGCTTAATTAACCAGTCTGATAGCCGTGGTGCTCAGCTCTCCAGCTCTGATCTGTGGCATTAAAGATTTTCCTGCCCACACCCTTAACTATTCTGACTTTAGGCATGCAAAAACCACAAAAAGCAAGCATATTGACATTTTAATCACTCAGCTGTGACATCAATAAGATTTTGACACTACATGATCTAACATACCCTTTGTCCTGATATCAAGTGATACAAGGAGGCATCTAAAGCAGCAGGCTTAACCTTAGAGAGTTTTCCCCTCCAATTATGCTGTGTTAGACTGTGTGCAAAAGGGCTGCTTTTAATGCAGCATTATTACAGTCCTACAGTTTCTTTGCTTTAAGAGGGGACAGCTCTAGGTGTGGGCTGGTGTAAGCAGACTGAAAATCAGCCTTTAAAAAAAGCACTTTAAATCACAGATACATTACAGATAGCAAAAGGATTATGAGGTGTGGCACCCTAAAGTCAGGATATCTACATTGCTAGGTTTTTTCCAGACATAAATTTAATGGATTTTAAAGGGGATGCAGTTCTGCTAAAGGAATGTTGGCTATGATTTCTTTTTTGGCCAGTATAGAAACACAAGAGAAGAATATGTGGTAGAGATTTCCTAGGTCTTTCTTGCTCCTGCAGAATTTTTATATGCTCCAACTACAATTGAAATAGCAATTTAAAAGATGACAGTTGAAATAAATTTTCAAAATAGTTTACCCTCTAATAATTTACTGGGAAGCCCAGAATGAAACTAGCATGCAGAAGAATGATATTCTTAATAAATAATACCTCTTTAGTGCATATATACAGAGAGACAGGAAGCCAGGCAGGCTTTCTCCAGCCTCTAAAGAGAACAAATAAAGGCAAGAGTTGAGAGTTGCCTATGCTAAAGCCACTAGCAGTTTCTAATTTTCAGCAAAGCCTACCTTATTTCTCCCAGAGCCGGGCAGTGGTAGGGGTACCAGCCCTGTGGCAGCATTGATGTGTGGTCTCCCAGTCTCAGGTTCTGCAGAATCAAAAACAACTGATGGTTTTTACAATCATAGTGAAAATACTGCCACATAAACATGACAATCTATTGTCCACTCCAAAGAATAACACCACACACACTTCCCTTCATTTTTTGTTCCTGTGTCCCTGTATGTTTTATGTATTTATACAGGACAGGTGCTATGTGAAGCTGAGCACAAAGGAGAATCATACACAGGACTGTTCACTTATGTCTTGCAAGTGAAGCAATTGTCCCTTCTGGGCACTAAAAGAAATGCTTATATAACTACAGCTGTGCTGAAATCATCTTCAAGACCTCCAGCTTGGTATTTTCTTCTACAGACATGCATTTTAACACTTAGTACCTGAACTGAGTGTGCAATTGATTCTGCAGACAAGCAAAGGGTGGTTGAAGATCTTTGTTTAGACTTCACAGGACGCCCTGTGCATTATTTGCCTGTCAAGTCTTCCTCTTTTAAAAGAATATAAAAAATACTGAGCAAAATTTCTATATTTAACAAGGCAATTTTAGGTTTATAAATAAGACATCTTGTTCCAATTAAAATACCCTTCCTTGTTTAAGCATTTCAAAACTCCAGAAAGATTGGTTTCCTGTAACAAAAATATCTGCTAATAACATGTGACTTGCGAAATGAATTTGTATATTACAGTACATTTTTTTTTCCCCAACTTCTTTATTAGAACTTTAATATGATGAACACAGAATCCCTGGAAAAATTGATTTTTTTTTTGCAGATACTAAACAGAGTAATGTACAGGAGGATGGAAGAGTAATTTTCCTGGCACATTCTCTTCAGATGCCTTATATGGAGGATCTACTATAAACTACTTGCAAAGATTTAGTGTCATACTGTCATCTCTCTATTTTGAAACTGAATTAATTTGTATATTACACCAAGTGTAAATTGCATGTGTTCTGCAGAGAAAGAGCAGTGCTTACTTAGACTTGGAGTAGACGAGCTGAAGCACCCTGTGGCATTTTTTACACTTAAGGCAATTCCTGGCAAAAATGCCTCAGAGAGCACTGTGGGCTGATAGTAGTAATTCTTCTGCCTGATGCCAGAGTAATGTGCTTTTCCTCAAAATAAGGATGCTTGAGCACTCACCCAAGGTACAGTAGAGGTGGGGTGTTCTGCACTCACTGCTGGTCTAATTAATCTGTCTTCCCTCTTTTATGACTAGCAAAAGTTTGACATTGATGCCCAAGTGACTAACAAGAAACATTAGGATTTTGGTTTGAAGGGATGAGTGAGTATATGCAGGTGTGCCTACTCTACTGTTTCAGAGCAGGAATAAGTCACTGGTCAGTTTTCATCTGTGTGATCCCAGGTAACTGATTTCCCAGTTTCTGAGAGGTCTGTTAAGGCTGTGCTTTTATGGTGCTCACTTGCTTTTCTTAATAAAATAAATCAGGGTGTATCTGCTGCACACAACTTGCCTGGAGAAGCATTTAATTTTATTTCCCCACTTCTTGCAGGATATATTTAGTTCTACTTATGTAATTTATGCTTTGCACAGTAATAAGTCCATCAAACTACAGACCAAGAAAATAGGACTGGATACTGTATATCTCAGCAGCATGAGAGGAGAAAATGCATTAGTGTCTTCTGCCTACTAATACAAATTCACACATATCCATATTTTGCGTTTTGAACTTAAGGGAGACAGAAGCTCTTCCTTAACAGTCATCTAAGATGTCTGGACTTGTATTTAGTCCTGATATGATTTTCTCTAAATTCAGACTTTCATTTTGCATGCCTATATCCATTGGAAAATATTGCTACTAAGTATATGCCAAATGTCAGGGTTTATAAAAGCTTTCAAATAAGCCATAAGCTCCTTTATATTATATCTTCTGAGAGGTTTTTTTCAGTGTATTTCAAAAATTGCAGTTAACTAGATTGCAAGCAGGTTAATAATAATTAGCACTTACATTATGCATGAGATGCTGAGATTGCTCTTTACTGATGCCAAATCTGTTTGTATCAGATGTCATCACCGACATACTGTAGCTGAGTGGTCCTAGCCAAACACCAACATCCCAAATTAGAATTATATACAGAAATGGGAGGCATAACTGCAGTCCAGACTAGAAGTTCTCTGTTTTCAGTCTGTTTTCTGTCATGTAGACATAACCAGCTCTCAGACACTGAGGCATGTACATACTCTGTGCAAGCCACAAAACCCATGGGAGTCACCTCTGCCAGGCTTGTGCTGGCTTCTGTTCAGGGTCAGCTTGGGTGGATCTCTCCCAGTCTTTGAGGCAGCAGAGTGGTCCTGGGGCTGCCACAAATCAAATTCAATTGCAGCCCTGAGAGTGGGGAAAGGAAGGAAGAAAAAAGAGAGGGTGGTATGTTATGATCAATTTACAGGTGAAGCACAGCCAAAGAGTGGTTGCAGGCTGCATTCAAGATGGATTTGTTTTGCTTTGCAAAAGTCATCAATTGGAGCATCTCAAAGTAAACTCTGAAGAATGCAAATTACTTCCTTTATAAATGGCTTAAGAAGTCATGCTGCTTTGTAAAATGATAGCTGCCATCTAGTTGTACTGTGTGTCACACTAATATTCATCGCAAATAGGCCATTTTTAAAAGGGTTAGCAAAATACATCACAGCATCTAGTAGCTTGTCTTTAACTGCAGTTGAATCAAAGTTGGTTTTCAGTTTGTTACAGAGCATTGCTGTTGGCCAGCAGTGTTAGGTGGGCCCCTGATACGGAGCAGCTGCACAATTCCTCTTACGACATACAGAAAGGGGAAAGCTTTTGTCACAAATCTTTGATACCTACTACAGGAAATCAGTGTTTTTCCCTTTCCCTTCTACTGAGTCTATACTGGAGCCACTCAGTAACAGTGTTACATAGAAGATATTTTGGTGAGTGTAAGAGGAGTCTACAACCAGGATCATCTTAGATCTCCCTCTTCTCCAGTTTCTGATTCCTACACTGCATTAAGCTGTACCCTAAACTGTAAGAACTTTCCCCATCATTCCTTGAACATTTCCAATAATTCATCTCTTCAAAGAGTCATTCCTTGACTTTTACATAATACCTTTACCTGCTGCATGTCACTTTATGACCTTTACTCTTACAGTCTCTCCAGTATTTTCCCCATGTAAGCATGAGTATGTATATGTATATACTTACATAGCAGTCACCTTATAAAGGTCAATTGATTAGAAATGGCAAAGTATTAAGTTCTATGAGTACATCAGATAAAATAAGTATGGTAACTGAACTAACAGTTGGCTTCTTATATGGGAAATAATGACTATCATAACTTTTGAGAAGACTTCCCTTCTGCTTTTCTTTCTGTTCTTCCCCAAAGCAATTTGATGCACAAGTCATTTTTGTGTGATGTGTTTTTCAGATATGGAGACAAGTGAAAAAATCCAGAAAAGTGGAGTTCTTCAGGTGTTCGCAAGTCTGTTGATGCCACAATCTTCCTGCACAGCAAAAGTAGCTAACATCATAGCAGAAGTAGCCAGAAATGGTGAGGTTTTCTACAAGAACTTTTCTGCTGGAACATCTTCAGTTTTTCACCTCACTTGTCAGTATGTTTTACTTCATTTATGTTTTCATTTTATAGATTAGACACCTTTCATGTCCCTCCCTTTCACTCTTTTTGTTTTGTCTAATTTTTTTTCTGTACTTTTTAATACAATCAGAACAGCAGTTGGCTGCTAAAATTTCTCTTACTTTCCTTCTGCTTAGTTTTTGAGACAGTAATGTAATTTATTGGACAGAAATAGCTGACCACTGATGAAATGCATTTCTATATGAAAAGCACATAGAAAAAGAGACATGAACCATGTGTACAGCCAGTTATGCATAGGGATAGCAGCAGCATCTATACAGGTGGTTAAGGGATAGTAGATAATTTCTTTGGTCTGAGATTTGTCCTAAGATTATAACCATTATGAGTCTTTGACACCACATTGAAACCAATTAGTCCTACCTAAAGAGCATTATATGTGTTAGAGTCCAAAGTCCCAACTAAGAATCAGTTCCATTTTGGTATGTATTATATACATACACTATATAATACAACATCAGAGGTAATCAAAAAACTACTTAAATTTTTCTTTAGACAGGATTATCTTAAAGCTCACCTAATACTTGTGTATCTTGAGCCCAGAAGAATGGCCTCATACCTGCAAGCAGACACTATGGGCAGACCCTCTGATGAGGGTAGAGGACATTTGTGGCTGACTTTTCTCATTCCTGGACTTGCTGCTGTCACAGCTGAAGAGGCACAGATTCCATTTTGGACTTTCTTTCACCACAGGCTAGAGAGAGAAAAGTAGAATGTTACTTAACTGCTGTCCTGGAAGCCTCATCCCTCTCCCTTTGTAAACTCTCATGCCGATGCCTCATCAGGAAAAGGGCTACATTTTTGTTGACTACTTTCACGTTCCATTTCCACCTTTTCTAAGGAATCACAAACTACAGCTTCTTACTGATACCCTATGGTGACCTCCACCTAATTTACTGGTTTTAAGATAGAGTTATATATGGTTATTCAGAAACAACACAAATGAAAAAAGAGATACGTTTCATTTTTAAATGTTAAAATTATTTAGATAAAGAGGCAATAAAATATGTATACATAGAAATTTAAATTTAGAAGTGTTTCAGAACGATAGAGATTTAGGCAAATATATCATGGGGTTTTTTCTGTACTTAGTGAATTCATAATAAGTCTTTTTAGAACAACACTGTCAACCATATGTCATCACAGTTGGTCCTTTTAGCTCCTACCCAAGAAGGGAAAAGTTAAGAATAAAATTAATGCTCACAATAGCTAAACTGATTACTATGTATTGTTTCTGCAAAGATTCCCTTACAGATTATTTTCGCCAGTATCTGAAATCACACATGAAATGTCTGAGTAGTTTCTAATGTGTCCTTTTCCCTGACAGCTTTCAAACTGATGCATTATGTACACTCTCAGAAAAGCTGGCATTTTATCTGGTTCATCATACCGAATAGCTTTTGTCTTTTCCTTAGAGTCATTAACAGGTGTAACTGGGACCTCAGCCCAGATTAAAGTGAAGGTATTCAGAAATTATTTAAGGTCCCAGTGCTTTCAAGACTGAGATCACCTGGATATTTCTCATTGGTTTCTAACTCCATTGAATCAGTTGCTTAAGCAGGACAGGAGGGAATAACTAATTTGAATTCTGTTGTTTTCTTTGTTTTATTGCATAAAACAAAGAGTTTAATGCTTATATTGTACCTGTTTTCAACAAACTTTAGGGCACTTCGAGAAATTTGTGTTATCAACATTCAATGGATAGTAGGCATTAAACCCATTTCCTGAGTGTTCGTGTCATGCAGTACTGCCTGAACTGGGAGCAGAGACTGATTTTGGGTGTTACAGATACAACAGCATCTTTTCTTTCCCCACTTCTCATTTTCCTCTTACATTCCCCTCATCTGATCATATGCACACCCATCTGATCACATCAAATCCCTACTTGCCTTGGCAGCTTTGTCGTGTTTCATCTTTTCACCCCTTCATGCTCTTGCTGTTTCACCTCCTCTGCTCACATGACTCTTCCTCCTCCCAGCTTGAGCTCATATTTGTTTCTTCTATTTTAAACACCCAAACATACAAAACTCCCTGTAGTCACTCATGTCTCTCCAGCTACAGCTATTTGCCTTTCAGCTGTGAGCATCATGAAGGCTCAGATTAACTTGTTACATGGAGTTTCTCTCTCCACTGTAGACCTTTTAAACCCTCTTCCAAAGTTTTTAGTCTTGTCTTCTTTGCCAGGTGCAGGAATGAGAGAACATCATCTTCACAGTCTGTAATACTACAACACAATTACATTTCACTTTCAAAATCTTGTCCTTTTTTTGGTTTATGTTACTCTATCCTCAGTGGTTCTTTTCTTAACTTCTTAAGCGATTCTTTGCTGTTTTCTTCAAAGGATCTGCTTCACTTCTCTCCCAGTTTAGTGGAAAGCTTTTAAAGACTCTGTTCTTACTTTCTCATTCTTCTATTACTTCTGTGTAGTATCAGCTGCAAAAGTAGGTGCAGTTACCACATCTGTTTCACAGATCTATTTTGATACATATAGCACCGTTTCTTTTACTTCTTGCTCTTACATGACCTTGATAAATACAAGTTTGCTCAGCGATTGACCAATGATTTTTGTTGTTGTAAAAGCTTCCACTCACTCCAAATGGAGGGAGGGTGGAGGAAGGGTTTCTTACTCTCTTTCACCACACAAGGAAGAACCTAAACAAACAGCAGAACAGACTGAGACCTCTCAGTCTTTTAGGAGAGAGCAAGTTGTATTTCCTGATACAGACTTGGAAAAAAAAAATCCACCTGACTTTGATGATGAAGAAACTATGGTAAGTTAGTGGGTGTAAAAGAAAATGATGCAGGGATAGCTGAGGAACAGGGAAGAGTTTTTACAGGCAGTTGAGAGGAAGAGGCTGAGGGGACAGAGCAGACAGAGGAAGAAACTAAATACATCTAATAAATAAACATTGCAATGAAGTTGAAAGTGGGCAATAAAGAAATATACTGAATGTTACAAGGACATGTCAAGACTAGTTTTAAAGACCAGATGTATCTCATATTTATGTTCATTACAATGGATACTATCACCGTCTACCACACTATAACATCTAGCCACCGTTCTAAAACGTTACAGTACCTTGGGAAGGTGCGTTAATTGTGCTCACATCTATCTTTTCTTGGACCTGTGCAAGTGTACACATATTGCTGATTCTTCTTAACTGTGTGTTGATGTATCAGAGCCATATCATCACATGATCATTGCTTACCTCTGACAATTCTTTAGCTAAAATAACACTGCAGGATTAAATACAAAAGAGACTAGATTTTGTAGCTACCAAAACATCAAGAACATTGTAATAGGTGCAACAAACAAGAGTATTTGAGAAGATGTATTTGTACTTCGAGCATTGTATGGAATCTTTGAGTTATTGGCATGAGGAATTCTGTTGATCCCAAATCAGAAAAATATTTTCATCTGTTTTTAGGGGGATTGTACACCCGGGTTCATTCTGTCTCATAAATGATTAAGTAACACAAAGGTTAACTGATGCTGAAAGATACAATATTCTTTAGGATCAGGAAGAGACATAACTTGCCCCGCTACTCAGCCCTGGTGAGGCTGCATCCTGATTAGTGTCCTGTTTTGGGTTCCTCTGTACAAGAGAGTCATGGAGCCCCTGGAGCAGGTCCGGCAGAGGCTACAAGGGTGAGAGGGAACTGGAGCATCTCTTACAAGGAAAGGCTGAGGGAACTGGGTCTGTTCAGCCTTGAGAAGCGATGACAGAGAGGGGACCTTACGAATGCATGAGGAAGAACTTTATTGTATGGGTGACCATGCACTGCAACAGATTGCCCAGAGGGGTTGTGGAGTCTTTTTCACTGCAGATATCCAAGAACCATCTGGATGCAATCCTATGCCCTGTGCTCTAGGATGACCCTGCTTAAGCAGGAAGGTTGGACCAGATGAGGCATTACA
The DNA here is from genome assembly GCF_901933205.1 of Camarhynchus parvulus. Taxonomy (NCBI): domain Eukaryota; kingdom Metazoa; phylum Chordata; class Aves; order Passeriformes; family Thraupidae; genus Camarhynchus; species Camarhynchus parvulus. Next base: position 49,966,993 of record NC_044574.1, on the reverse strand, counting down.
GTCCCTTCCAATCTTACCCTCTCTGTGATTCTGTGATAATTTGCAGTTCAGAACAAATCAAAAACAAATTGACCATTTGCTTTACAATACTACTTCTCTAAAGGGTGGTCTGTAGTAAACTGTGAAATAACACTGGTGTTATCAGGTGGTTCCTTCTATAAGGAAGGTGGTTCCTTCTATAAACCACCTTTTTAAAATGTGCAGCACAGTGCCTGCCTAGCTGTATCTCCTTCTGTAGAACAGCCCTTTATGTCTCTGACACCAGGATAGTTCTCTATGACTTGCACAGATGTAAAATAATTCTTTCGTTCTCTTTGGTAAAGCAGGAAGGAAGGGCAGAGAGCTTCCCAGTGAATGGGTCCTCTACCTTTCCTCCCATGGTGGGCATCAGTTAGATTGTGGAAAGCTACAGGCCTTTGGGCTCACATAAACTCTTGTATTTCTCATTCTCTTTTTCTGTTATTTTCTTCACCTTCCAAATAAAAGCCTGTTACTGAGCTTTCTTTCTTTCTTTCTTTCTTTCTTTCTTTCTTTCTTTCTTTTCTTTCTTTTCTTTCTTTCCTTCTTTCCTTCTTTCCTTCTTTCCTTCTTTCTTTCCTTCTTTCTTTCCTTCTTTCTTTCTTTCTTTCCTTCTTTCTTTCTTTCTTTCTTTCTTGTCTTAAAGCAAAAGCTTTTCTGGAATTCTAATTAAGGCAACAGAGAGTAAAAAATGCTGCTCTAGAATACTAGTTCTAAGTCATCTTTTGTGTTATTTAGAAATTCTAGTTTATGTTGATTTTGTTGTGAATTCACTGTTCTTTGAAGCACTTCTTGGTGATGCTAAAAATATGTGTTGCCTGATCTGTGTTAAATTAGTTTCCGTGGGAGTCAACTAATGTCCTTAATTCCTTCTAAATTAGCAAATAATGGAAAGAATTAAGCCCAAATCCTGACTTGGGCTTATTCTCTAGAAACTTGCATGAGAATTTACACTGTTTGTCTGTGCACGCATTTAGGGCACACAAAAGGCCCAGTTGCCAGGCCAGTCTAGCTGGAATTGATGGGATTGGGAATAGCTGGCCTGGTGTTAAGAGGCTTTGATTTATTTGCAGAATTCATGCGGAACCCCTGTGTGGATGCTGGGCTCATCCCTCCCTTGGTGCAGCTGTTAAACTGCAAAGACCAGGAAGTTTTGCTTCAAACAGGACGTGCCCTGGGCAATATATGCTACGATAGCCGTGAGTGTTGAAATCTGCTCTATTTTGTACTTGCTCTTGTGGAAGGGAGGGGAGTGTTTTATGTTCTGTATATTGTGTGCTGCGGGGTCATTTTCCTCTTTTCTTGGTTTTTATTTACCCCACAATTCTTCTGATTGGATGAGAAAATTAAGCATCACACTTGCATAATGCTTCTGTGACAGAAAGATTAAAACATGTTTTCAATATTGTAACACAACTGGATATAAAATAGAAAGGTTTTCTGATCATGGGTTTGGTTTTTTGGTTTTTTTTTTCAAACATAATGGACTAGGTTTTTAAGAAGCAGATGCTACATATGCAGAGGCACTGAACAGTTAATTTTTCCTCAGACAGAATGTGTTGGAATGGAACAGAGTCAGAATGGAACACTCATATTCTAACCAGTCTCAAATCTATGCAGAGCTGCATATGTGGCTGAAATGATGCCTGAGTTATGTTGCTGATTCTCAAAATTCTTACGCGGCCAATCAGTTGGTCCAGGATTACATATTTGTATTTTTGGTAGTCAAGGGTGGGGGGGGACATCGGTGAGGCTTTTTAGCTTTTTATGGGCACAATAAATTTTTACAATGAGAAGCCATTGAGATTTGAAATGCAAATTTGACTGCATGTGCTGATTACATGCATGGGTGTGTCATCTGCAAAACCAAACCCGCAGCTGCAGCGTTTTGAAAATGCAGCCTCATTATCCCTCACTTCAAAATTTTGAAAAAAGCCTATGCACAATAAATATGGTGCAGAAGCAGAGACACCAGGAACATGTTGCACATGAAGGAATTATGGATGTCTGCAGATGGGAAGTGAGATGAAATTGTAAAATCATTTTGTTATCCTGAGAGTTAGTGACTTATTTTATATGGTGAGAATTTTTCGGCATATTATGTTTACCAAAAGGTCTGCTGTATGAATACTGACTGTAAACTTTCTCCTCGCTATGTTTTTTCATCTGAGTTTGAAAATTTACATTTTATGTTGTTTTAAATTACCTTGCTTTTGACCTCAGCGAAGTTAATCATATATTGGCATTTCCAGTTACAGACAACTAATGCTTGAGGATGTTAATGTATAATTCTTTCATTTAGGGTTTTCTTTAAGGTGACCAATCAACTGAACAGCTGCTTCCTAATGGAAACTTCACAAAGAAGTTGTTAAGCTTCCTATAACATAATTTATTTACTATATTCTGTTTCAGGATTATGTATGAGATCAAGGTCACTCTCAGGTGCACTGGTTTATTTCATATAAGTAAAATCTATGTAACTATTTATGTCATTATTGTTCATCCCACATTTTTTCATTAAATACAATAAGGGCACATAGAAATGGTTTTGTAGTGTGAAGCTTCGTGGATCGCTACTGGCTTTTACATTGCAGAATTTATCCTGTACAGAAAACTGTATTACTCACCTTGTATTGTCCTTCTGTGGAGCAAAGCTAGCACTGATAAAATCTACAGTAGGCAGCGATGTGTTCTGTGTGCCATGTGTTGTCGTGCTCCTGTGGGAGGACAGTCACTACCTTCCCTGTGTATGTGAATAAAATTAATGAGTAAAGTGTAATAAAATGTGACAAAAATCAAGGTTAGCATATTGGATTTGAGTGGAAGAGACTATTTACAGTGCTTAGTTATCACATCCATCCTATCTGACATTTGCTGTTAACTTAATGTGTAATTATTAAATATTTATGCATTCTATTCTAAATTCTTCTTTAGGACAAATACTTTCACTATGCTTATTACTAGAAAATGTACTAGAAAATGTAATATATTTCTGTTTCTTACTATTGGCTTTCCCTAACAAGGAGACATAAAGTATAATAAAGACAAGATGTGGAAGCTGGCAATTCTAATTAAAAATGCAACATATTGATAGTATTTTTTTTCCAATTGAGACAAAAGCATCTGTTACCCTTCTGGTAATTGTGATTTGTATAAGAACTTTAAATACATCAGTAACTGGATTTTTCCAATTACATGTACTTTTTTTCAGTGCTACTGGCCATGTTACTATAACATGCAGCAATGTGGAATGTCTCTAAGTCCTAAATCAATGTTAGGCTGAGCCTATGCAATAAAGTCCATATTGGATGGCTCATAGCAGTATTTCTTTATATTGAAAGCCCAGTTGTCCTGTATTTCATCCCAGAAAGCATGGATCACTTTGTTTAGTGACAGCTTGTGCCAAAGTGAGTTAATCAGGTCTCTGTTTCTGAGAGAGGGTGGCGTGGTGCAGGATGAAAGTTGCGGGACAAACAGCTGCTTCTGCAGGGAAAGCCCCTTAAAACTGGCCTTGAAGAGGATAAGGATTGCCTGAATTGTTTTTCCAAAGGAAAATGGCAGTGGTTCCTCAGTGTGCACAGATCCCAGAGCTGCTGCATGAAGACAAGTCTATTTCATAAGTTCAGGAGTGGCTACTCCTGGAGCACAGCTCCCATGGAAAGGTAATTCATACTAAGTCCCAATGCTGAAAGGGATTTAGTACCTTCCATGAGTTAAAGGGGAATTACACCTGGCCAAAGACCTCATTGAACAGATTCATTTCCTCACAGAAAACATGATATGAAAACCGCTTGACTTACTGATAGATTTTCTTGTCTATTATGTTGGGGGTAGACCTGTTATTGTCTGGGTGCTCACATGTGCTAGCCCTCAAAACCCTACTTAATTACCTATCTGAACATGGGAGAAAATGCAGAGAATTAAATGCATTACATAAAAAGTTAAACAGGAAAAAGTAGGTCAAACTTTTACCAAGCAGCCTTGAGAGCATCCTTTTTAAAGTATTTGTTTTGAAGAAATCTGTATTATGTGAATCTCTGAACATCAAGAATATAAGCAAATATAATTGCAAAGCAGGGTAGAAAGAAGCTTTGTTAGTACTGATGAGGTTCTGGTCTCCCAGCCTTCCTCTTGTGTGCAGAGATACAAGAAACAATTGAGGCAGATAAAAAGATTTTAAGTCAGAAGTAATGAATTGCAGACTGTCAGAAGCAACTATATGCAGATTGTTCAGTGCAGCCCTACAGTTTAAGAACAGATACATTACTGCATGTTCCTGTACAGCCTGTAATTGTTCTACACACTTTATCTAGTAAATGCTACATAGACCTCAGCCCTCAAATTTTCATCAAAGCAGAAAGTGCAAAGTAAAGAAATGGAGACATGATCTTTCCTCCCTCCTGCTTTCTCCTCCATTGTATCTACAGCCTGTACCAAGTACAGCTGCTTGTATTTCCAAATTCCCAAACAACAGAATCCTTGGCCTCCTTCATGGGCAATATTTTATCAGGCCTATATTATTAGGTGCAAAGCTCCTAGCCTATTCTTTCCTTTTAACCACCAGTTATGTGGTTTTGCTTATAATCAAAGCTCAATTCTTAGGAGCTGTCCAGTCAGAGCATAACAGCTATCCTAGCTGTTTCACCACTCTTTATTCATGAGTCAAACTATAGGTACCTTTCTAGTGTCTGTCTGTCTTTCTGGCACCTGTCGTTCCTCCTGGTGCTGTTTCTTTAGGAATTTGGCCCTTTAAGGCATATTACAAAGCTACAAATGTTACAAATAAGGGATACCTCCCAAACTCTTCTAAGTTCTCCCTGCACCTTGGCTCCACATGCAATGTAAAGATCTCATCTCCATTTTTTGGAAAGGTTACGTTCAATACGGTTCTTGCTGCAAAAAGCAATGTGTTAGATCAGTGCAGAATGGCTAATTCTGCTGTAGATAAAGCCTTAGAATTATCTTCTACCATCAGCTCTGGCCATTGGGTTATTAAGTTAAAGCAAAGCATTATCCAAATTGCACCTCATGATCACATAATGAACACCCTGGTGATTAGTACACCCTTCGGCTCTCTCTGGTGGCTTTTTTCACAGTAGGCTGGGAAGAGTCTGGTGACTGGTCTCATGTGGCTGATCAGGTGCATGGGGGACAGGGAAACTGACACTACAGCTTTCAACTTAGGCTTACTTTCTTGCAAGACCAACAAGACAATGTGGGAGAAAGACAAAACCTGTGTGTGGCTAGGTCTCCCTCCTACTCTGACACCCCCCACACCAGTGCAGTTTGTCTAGGTGAAAGATCAGGCCAATCAAATAAATTTCATCAAGAATTTTAGTGGATGATGATGCTATATTAAATTAGTAGTATTTTCTTAGCAAATAATAGCCTCACAATATTTTTTATCATAAAGTTTGCAATGCACATACTATCCTAATCTCAGTGATCTTTGCACAGGTAACTTGTTAAATACTTCAGTTCTGAAGTGATTGACAAACTACTTTCCTGTGTTTTTATATAGCACTGTGCACATGATAGAGGCTGCCATACTTATGCTATAAAAGTGATAATCTAAGAGGAAGTGAAAGGCTGGGATATTTAGAGCCTGATTCAGAAGCCATACAAACTACAGGGAGGCATTCTGATTGACTTCAGTTGTGATTAGATTAGGCTCTTGCCCATTAGAAAATATTTCCTTCTTGCTGTTTAGAGCATTCACATATTCTGAAAGCTAGCAAAGGCAATTAAGCTCTCTATATATCTTGTAGTGGAAATGAAAAATTTCCCATTCTGCCCTTCCATAATATACATATTAATTGTAGTGTTTAGAGACCTTGTGTAATCCAGAAGCTACTTCTTTTTGTACCACAGCCTTGTTTCTTCATGAAACTGCCAGCTTGGGTACATGTTCTTAGCAACCATACTTGGTATGTAAGCACCTTATACAGCTGGAAAGAAGCTAAAAATGCCAGCTCATTCTATATCTACTCTGACAGCTGCTTATCTACCTTTCTCAGCAGGAGATTTATTGGGTCCTTTTCCCATTTCCCAAGTTGTATATTTCTTTGTTATCTATGCAGTCTTACTTGTATTGATGGCAAGCCTCCTAGCTGAATTTCAGCTACGTGGCCTGTCACATAAAACCAGATGCCTCTTCATCTCAGCCTCAACTCCAGAACATGAACATTTTATCACATCTTGTTAAAAAGATCTTATACATGCTATAAATTCCATAGCCTCAGCTGCCTACTTTATAAGAATGTACAGATCTCTTGCGGGGATCTGGTATAAAAGTCTAAGAACAAAAATAAGAAACAGCTCAATTGTACAGTTGTGTTCTCTCAGGAGATATGATTAATTTCAGATCTACAGGAGAAAATCAGACACTCTAAAATAAAACACACTGGAAAGAAGTCAAATTCAGTTTTCTTCAAAAAATGGCACAACCTGTTTCATTACCATATGGAAAACCAGCGGAATCCTAGAACACAACTGATGTAGATAATGGTACACTACTGGCTAATCATTTTTATGAAGGTCACCCTGATTCATGCAGCTAGGCAGCATCTTAGCACGATTTTTCACTTATCATTGTACTAGATCCTACCAAATGCATATGCCACCTACTAAGAAGTTTCCCAAGAAATACCAAGATATCAAGACCAGAGTCCTTAAATTGTTGCTTGAAAACTGAGTGTTTTGATTGCAGAGAATTCAAATTCAAGGTTTCAACTGTAAAGTAACAGTGATTTACCTTTAGCATTACCATAGCATTTTTACTTCAGAGGTCCTTGATAGTGCAGGTTTTTCTCCAAGACTCTGCACACAAGTATTGCATCAGCTGGAAACTAGAGTGCATATATGCCAACATATACTTCCTCAGTAATATAGAGTTCTTACTAGCAATTAATCATGAATGTTCTTGGGAAGCTGTTAAACAATATTATTCTAACTTCTTATTTTACAGCTGGCCTAAATGGAATCAGAATGATGAGGAAATCTTTCTAGATCATCAGAAAAAAGACATGTGAGAGATGATGCAAAACCTATGAGTTTTCAGGCTAGGCTCCTCCTAGACTTCATGACCTGGAACAAATAGCACTGACCCCACACCCAGGACTTGCCTTAGCTGTTTGTAGATCCCATATCCACTTATTATTTTTTCAATTCTTGGAATAATTGTCCTTCTTTTTCTAGCAGGGAAAGAAAAGTACCCTGGTAGAATCCACAAATATGCTTTATGGTCGATTCTTTTGCTTTTGTTTTACTTTTTCCTTCTTGGGCTTTTCCCAACCTATTCCAAATTCCCATGGGTTTCACACTTTCTGGGACAGCTCCTCTGGCTGATTTGGTGGCAACCCACAGCTCATTTGGGCTCCTTTCAGTAGCAGTCAGCAGCATACCCCTGTTCTGCAACATGACTGTGACCATGCCATGCTCACTTCACACCCTTCCTCTTGGAGAGTTTGAAGCTGAGAGACAACATTGCACTGCAGGCCTGGGAGTAGGAATTCTAAATTAATTGTGGTGTGTGGGTCTATTCTGTTAATAGCAAGAGATTCTATAAATGCTTTTTTTCCAGTGTAGAAAAACTGCCTGCTGTTTTACTGTGTAATCGGGTTCCATGATTTATTTTGTGCTATATGAAATACTAAGCTGGCTTCAGCTCTGACTTACTCTCATAAACCTAGAGTAATTTGTTTGACTGCAATGGAATTACTAAGGAGTTTCATAGAGTTATAAAATCAACTGAAGAGTCTGCTGTAAGCATATTGTATATGAAAAGGAAGGCAAAGCTACATTCAGATTTGAGGACCTTTACCTGACTTTAGTATATCTACATAGAACATTCTCTTCTTCTTTAAGTTGGCTTCTTTAATTTCAAACAGAATTCAGTAGCACTAATTACTACATTTTAATTACACACTGAAGTATCCTTGGAATCCAGAGCAAATTACTTGCCAATACTGAGTGTAGTAGTGTTGTATGTCTTGTTGCTGATAGAAACATTTCTGCTGCTATATTAGAATATCAGATCCACTAGTGGCATTTGACTGCAAGTATTGAAGTCTTGAGCAGTAAATTCATCACTGTTCTTTTGTCTGAAATAAGAAACAAATTATTTTTCTTGTATTAATATGACATAAGAGGGATATGACTAATAAGCAAATGTTAATGAAATTGAATTCTGGTCTTGAATCCAGCTTGCATTTGACTGCTACCTCAGCATAGCTTTAGGGAGATTTCAATACCTGCACACTTACCTTTCCCTTCAAATGTTCTGCCAAGCTCCTGACTCTGTAAACAAATGAAATCATGAAAGAGATTAGGGCTTGATGGCACTGATATCCTGTGGTCCACACATTGAACATATTATGAAGAGTCTACCAAAAATATCTCTAGATTTCTGTTTGGATACATTTTAAAATTGTATTTTTGTTAGTATAAACTAATTGCATAAGAGGGCCAATACACTGCTGCATCAGTTGTCTTCAGCCAAAAAAACTGTTGGCAACAGTTTTATCCAAAAAGATCAACTCTGCCTATTTTCAGTCCTCAAAGGGGCTGTATTAAAAGATAATGGTCTCCTAGTTTACTGTTTACATATTTATTATTTTAGCAATTATTCTAAAAGAATAACTTATCAAACAGTACCTTCAATGCTTACCCTTAGGGCTAAGGATAGCTGCCAGCATTTTAAGATGAACTGACTGCAGGACAATTCTGTTATCTGAAGCAAACATAACTAATTCAACATTGTTTTTTTCTTTATAAAGCAAAACTTTTAAGATTACGTTGATTGATTTTAACCAGTAAGCAAATAAAACAAAACTGTATTTCTGGTAATCAGCATTATAATTCCTAAAGGAATTAATAAAGGAAAGGGAAGTTGCAGTACAAGACAGAGCAATCCAAAAATTATCCTTCAAATTATTAAAATGTGAATCTTAAAATACAGTATTGCTGTGTAATGTCCCTCTTAGACATTGCACAGAAGACATGGAAAAAGCAGCAAACAATAGTAGTGTGGTATAATCACATGAAGCTTTCTTTACTTGAAAAATAAAATTAATGAAATGCTACTGTGTGTTGTGTAACAGGGTTGTGGTCTGTAGTCATGCAGTCAGAGACCTGACAGGGACAGTGACCAAAAAGCATACACAAACCAGACTGAGGATAAAAAGTAGAGTAAAGTGTTAAAACTGAATGACAGAATTGTGTGGAAAGTTTTAATCTTACAGTGTTCAGGCAGGAAAAGAAAAGGTAAAGTCCCAGTTTATCTAAGTGGCAGTATTTTTCTAGTGTCTACATAGATAATGTCATTTACACTAGCTCAGGGTTTGCCATTGCTTTTTGAATATTTCCTTTCTTTTTTTCCACATGTGACCAGGATTTTTTTCCTTACACATGTTTGTAATATCTACTCCTGCAGTTTTTTCCTTACACATGTTTGTAATATCTGTCACATCATAATTTCCTTGCAGCAGCCAGTTTGCTATCAGACCATTATGGTTTCAGGTGAAAGAATAAGCAGCAGGAGCAAATGAGTGCCTCACCATAAAGGTCTTGCAAAGAGGACCTAATTAAAAAACAGAGGAAAGTAAAAATAGAACATGTAGAAAGAACAGTCCCTCCCACCCCCCAACTTGGGCTAATGTAGATTAGTTTTTCTTTTTTTAATTAAGAAAAGCAAGAAAGAGTTATCTGTAAAGAACTGTCCAATCTAAGCAATATTTCGGTCAAAAAATGCAGGATTGTAGCCAAAAGCAATAATGATGAAATAATTAAAGTAAAATGGCAGTATGTCACTTAAATTATTTGATCATTACACAAGTAAAAAGAATTTTTAAATAAATACTGTATTTTTCCCGTGTCACCCAAATTTGCTGTCTTGGCAATTTGGTTTATGCAAGTCAGGGACCTTGATCATGCTGATGGTCTTTTCCTCCCTGACTTGCACCATTTAAATCAATGCAACTATTTAAACCAATAAACTTGTGCAGAACATGAACTGGGGAAAGGATAATTCAGGTATCCAGTTGCAAGACAAAACTAGAAAATTTCAAAGTATAAATCTGATACTTAAAGCCCAAAAGCTTATTTTTAAGAAATGCCATCAAATCATTTTCTAGCTGATCATCTGAGAAATGGGTGTATTTTTTAAGCCTAAATGTTTTCTGATGTCTCTTTATATTATGGCACAGCCTTTTTTCCTGACTTAGATTTTTTTTCTTGTTGACCTTTTGTGACTTAATAATTTGTTTTAGGGCTTGGTGAATTAGGGAAAAAAACTCGAGGGAAAGTGATGCAATCGGCTTGGGAAAAGCAAATTGAAACCGCTCTAAATGCTACATTGTAAAGATTTAACAATCCCGTACATTAAAAAAGTTTGATTGTTGACTTTGGGCAGGGTTGAGCAACAGAAAGATTTGACAAGACTATTCATAGAGGGAATGCCAACAGTTACAGTAATTTGATAATCCACTTAAAACCCTTTTTTTGCATAAAACTCCTTTGAACAACTCAGGATAGAAAAAGGGACTGTACTAATTCTTAAAGACAATTGTGTTGAATTGGGCTAGAGCATATTGTGAAGTAATAACTCATCCTGTAATAAATCTTACTGTACATTTTACAGGGAAAAGAATCTGTCTGGTTTCTTAAATTCTCATTTTGGCATCTTCAGACTGCATTACATGTACTTAAAAAAAGCTATACAGCAGCATTGCCCTTTGTGAGCTGCAGAGAAGCATTTTTAAGCAGAAATGTGAATGCTGTCATTAAACTGTTCAATCACTGTTCTCTTAGGAATAGAAAATGTTTATTTAAAAAGGTCACAGGGAAAAAAATTCAACACAGCTTCTGGGAGGCTTGGAAGCACGTTAAGTGTGGGAGTTCACAGAGCTGCTGAACTGCAAGGTAATAGTTGGATTGAGAACAAGACTCAGCAACATGCTGTGGGCTTGTTTTGACTGTAAATGATCTGGAGTTTGATGAGTATTCTTATGTGCAAAATCTGTTCCTTAGCAACAGAGGACTAGTGAGAAGCGAGTTGGTGAAATGCACATGAAGCATTCTGAGCCAGGACTACACTTTCTGCTTAGGGATGCTGCAGAGTGTCACATCAGTGCTGGCAGTGGGCAGGCAGGACCGTCAGGGTTTTCCTCTGACATCTGGCACAGGATTCTTTGTGGCCTTGCACTAATGAGCTGAGTTAATCCTCTTGGGCAAAGAAGGCAGCACCAGGAGATTCTAATTATAGCACTCACCCAGGTCTGTTCTTCACTCAGCTGCCTGGGGCAGAGAAGCAGTCATGCAGGGTGAGCTCCAGCATGGGAAGGAGGGAGAGCAACAAACTCAGTTATGGCATCTCCTTTACAAGTCTGCCAGCATATGCAGTCCTGTCAAAGGCTGGCTCTTGCAGCCTGCCACCTTCTGAGGTTCATTTGTACCTAACTTTTTGAGTGTACCATAAGGCCAGACATTTCTTGGAGTGAGATTTGTTTCTGAATCTTCCTGCTTTACTTTTGCAGTCTGTACAGCAGAAGCTGGTGATCTGTTTACTTAACAAAAACATTGTGTAGATAAGAGTTTTGTCATGTATTTGAAGTGAGAGACTGTGCAGCAGTTTTTAACAAACCAGAGAATTTAAAGGATACATGACTTAAATTTTTCATAAAATATTATCACACCGTAATTTTCAGTAGAGTTCTGCCAAATTCTGTCCAGGTAAGGAACTTGGCTTGTAACTATTTTTTTTTGGTGTTTTAACACTTGTTTCCAAACACTCACCAAACTCTACCTTTCTATTATACTTTGCTTACATATTTTACATGTAGTTCATCAACATCAAGACACCGAGTTGAGCTTGACATGTGATTCTTACCTGAATTCATCATCTTTGTTTGTTGATTTAAGTTGCATGATAGTAATTTGAAGACTACATTCAGTCCATCTGATCCAAATCAGTGATTCAGTTTCATTTTGCATACCTGTTTTGATTCACAGAACAGATGAGTTAAATACAAAATCATGTATTTACATAAATTTTCTAGTAAAATATACCAGAAGAGGAAAATAAAGCAGAATGCTTGAATATTCCAACCCAAATTATTTTTATTCTCTGCTGATTTGGTACATGTAAGCGCTGAGTCTAAACACCTGACTATATTGTTTCACTGCATTTTGATGTAGGACTTCCTTTTGTTTCAGCATTACAGCTATGTTTGTTATGGCATCGAGGATCTGAGAAATTTCTTTTCTGTTTGTCCTTTTTTTATTAGTTGCTACTTGACACAGAGTCCTACCTTGAATTTAACTGTTTAATAGATTATAATTTCTCCTTTTTCAAAATGAAATAGACATGCCAGCAGCAAAACAGATCCTGTCCAAGGTGGAAACAGTGATGGCAGTGAATTTATTCTGCAAAATTCTTTCTACTTTGCTAATAATTTAAGACCTGCCAAGAATTACCCTTCCTTCAGCTCCATTCAGCAAATTTTCTGAAGTCCTATATGCAATAATTAGAATCCTGTTCTTTATATATAGTATAAGGGGTATATAAAGATCATGAATGGTATTAACAAGAACTGGAAGATTTAGAAGTTTCTTTTTGCAGAGCAGTGGAACACTTTACAGTGGAAGATCATATTATAAATGTGCACAACCTTGGGTTTCATGCTGAATATGTTGCAGAATGATGAAAACTGGGTGCTTGACCTGCACTTATGATGGGGAGAGAGAGGAGGGATGGTAGAGTGCAAATAACAAGTAGAAGCAGAGATTTGCTTTGGGGCCATGAAGAAATTGAGGAGAGGGCATTATTTTTTCTTATATTGCAAACCTTTAGAGAGTCCCTCCTCCTTCCCCCCAGAAGGTTTTGTTTTCATCCAGATTTTCCAGCTGATTCCAGTGATAGCTCACATGGAAATCTCTCCTTTTGGAAGCCCTGGAATTTAGTTTATTGACTGTTGTCTATTGCTTATTGCTTACTGCTGGGGAAAGAAGCAGTATTGATGATTACCGTAATAGAATGCCTATTTTTCCTTTATTCCTACACCAGATTTGTGTCAAATCTGATTTGTTGTATAGGAAGAGTTCCATACAAAGATTATGATGTGTTATTTACAACCCTTCAGAACATTGTAGTCTTTTATAGATGCAGAGTAAATTTTTCTTTTAGCCATACAAAAAGTATCTGATTGTGGTATTAAATTTCAGCTACAGAAGTGCAGAGAACATGCTGTGTGGCAGACTGAGTGCATGAACAATTGCCACTGGGAACTAGCACCTCTGTCTGCTTTGTCCATTTTATTCCTCTTTTTGTTTTTAAGTAATGCAAGCAATTTATTTTCTGTATTTCAATTTCTTGATCTGTGTAACAGCAAGAGTAATTTACCTGTATATGGACTAAGCTGTGTCAAGTGCTCAGAACCTCCCTCTGGCAAAACTCAGTGCATCTTCAGACTATTATTTATCAGCTCCAGCAGCTCTGCCTCAAACACTGAACTCCTCTACAAAGGTATTAGTGCCAGGTGCTTAATCCTTTTTGTTGTAGGTGTTTTAACTTTCCTAGCTCTGTTGCACTAAAAATTGGCCCTCAGGCATCTCTCTAGATGAATTTGACAACACTGGTGGAATGACTTCACTCTGTTTAAAAGCTTCATTTTGTATGATTACTGTTACGTTCGGGATTCGACGGTGGCGATTGGTTTCATTTTTTTTTTAATGTAACTCTTTGTTTTACAGATGAGGGCAGGAACGCAGTTGACCATGCAGGTGGTGCACATATTGTAGTAGACCATTTAAGGTCACTGTGCAGTAAAACAGATCCAGCCAGTGAGAAGCTCTTGACTGTCTTTTGTGGCATGCTGATGAACTATAGCAATGAGAATGGTAAACAACACTGAAAGTTTGCTTTATGTCTACCAGGAGAACAACCCCAACAAAAAAAGATGAAGTTAAAATCATCTGTAGGTTTACTAAGTTATTCTGAAGAGATCAGGGACCTAATTCACATATACAATCTTCTGTTTCAGTAAAATGATGTTCCCAAAAATACTAGATATTCCTGACACAATTCCATATAACATAAATTGTGTGAAGTTTTAGGATCAGCATCTGGAACTTACTTCTTTGTCTAAAAGCAAAGCATAAAGATGCTTCACACAGATTTACAGAAGCTAATTAGAAGGCTACATTAAGTCCCCTCTCAAGTAGTATCAACATCATAAGACTAATTTGTTGTAGATGTTCAGTGTTGTTAATTATTTAAGGGTGTATATGCCAAACAGTTCTCCTTGTGAAATGTATGTAAAACCATATGTTACATTGTTCTAAAATAAATGGGAAATCATTTATAGGTATGTTCAACACTGTTCTGTGTCTACAAATTATAAGTTTATGTTCATTATCCCATTGATTGGAGATGTTTAGGTACTCATGAGAGTATATTAAATGAGAGTATATTAAATGAGAAACCCTTGACCAATAAAAGTAACACAATAGCATTCTACATTAGTTGTACAAACTAATAGCTAGTTTGCTTCTGCACACAAGTGTTTTAATGTGCCAAAATATATTTACAGCATTCACACATTTTCAAGTTTTCAAAATGAAAATAGGAATACATTAGGAAGGCTACAGAGAGGCTGTTCTCCTGACTTGCAATGGCACAGATTACAAATACAGTTAATAATTATATTGTTTTACATTTCCTGAATTGCAGTGCTTCATCTTAGGAAGAAATATCTTCTTTATTATTTACTCACCATTTCCTGAAAGAAAGCACTTGCTGTAACTCACTTTCCAATCCTATGTCCCCAAAACTTTTCTACTTTTCAGGATGGTCCATAGGCTTTATTGTATACATTTTTAATCTGCTTTATCATCTCTTCTAGTATAGTTTCCATGTGTGTTTTCTGTGCCATCTCTCTGGAGATCTCAGCTCTTTGTGTTACTCATCCAGCTCCAAATATAACTGTTGTATGTGTCTCATCTCCTTCACTTGTTCTTACATTGGGTTTTTTCCTCCTCTTTTCTTTGTATTATCTAAGAATTCTTGTTTACAGTACTTCTTCCATCTTCTCTAAATAGCAACTTTCTAGTTCTTCATTACATATAGTTTCCAGGAACTGTTTTGCTTGACCACTTTGCATGAGTATCACATTTATTATATTTCATCGTGTTAACTCAGTACTTTTCTTTGTTACAATATTTGGAGCAAATATATATTCTCACCTCAAAGCTACCAGAATGTTCTGTATTAATTAAGACTAATGAGCATACAGTAGACTTGGTAGCTCAAGACAGATGAATCCAGAAGCAATGTGTAGAGATACTGTTATCAGTTTTGCTTCAGTGACCAAGCTCCCAGCAGATTTTCTCTAGGAAAACTAATTATGAGATAAATCTCCCAAACAAGCAGCTTCTGAACAGCTTAACTGTTAGGAACATTGAATAAATGACTCCTTCCTTCTAGTAAGAGAGCTTATTCTGATGCAATCAATAAAGCAGTTTGTGTGGTTCAGTGACAGCCAGGAGGATTCACTAGCTGCTCTCCTCTCTGCTAAAGGACATCTTTCATCTCACACTATTCACAGGAGCCACTGAAGCAGTGTCAGAAGTGAGAAATGCAGGAGTATCCCAAGCTCTTCAATCAGGGTGCTCACCAGCCCTGTGTTCTACCATCAGGAAGGAATGCTGGGAGTTTACCAAACTTCCACCTTACCCCACACATTTGGTTGTCTCCATGAGGAAGGGTCCCTTTTGTAGGAACCCAGCTCATGTTTGGCCCAGCATTCATGGGTAGACTGTGTAAGATTTGTGTCCTCTAGATTTGTGTCCTTCAGCACCTTCGTAAAATGTGACATCATGATGTTAAATCATACAACTGCTGAGCCTTTCTTATTCTCACAAATTGTGAATTTGCTCACTGACTGGGGCAACCATTAAATTAAACCCCAAATAATATGACAAATCAATATTTTTTTAAAAAAGAAAAGTGATTTATAGGACTAAATTTTTAGAAGAAAATTTAGTGACCATACCTGTAGCATGTGAATGGAAAAATGGGTAGTTGACCTCTCTTGCCAGTTTTAAGAGTCACAAGTACAGTTGGACTGTAATTGTGAGCTGGTCTAAAAATATCACCTGTGGGCCATCATGAATTTTCAGGACAGCAGTCAGGGTCAACTAGGAGCCTGAGTCAACCACACACTTCCACGCATTGCAGCAGCAGGTGAATAATATTCTGACTAAATGCAGTTCTTTGCTGACCTGTTAAACATCAAAACTGAGACTGCCGTGACAGTTCATTGTTCTCACAACTTAGTGAATACCATTTTTGGGATTTACTTGCAAAGGTTTGATCCCAGCTACTTACAAAGAAGATAAAACGCTGCACTGGTTTTGCTGAAGGATGAGCAGTAAGGCATTGCAGCCTAGAGTCACAGATTTCTTTGTCCGTAGTTATGGAAACCAATTGGACAAAAATAAAAGAAAATATATTAGGGAAGGAGGAAGTGTTTCAGTCTTTGAAATAGCACTTCTACATTCTCTTCTCATGTTTCTATAATCTTTTCTAGCTTGGCATGCTGTGTTAAAAAGTTACAGGTGGGGACTTGGAAGATTTCTTTAACTGCTCTTAATGACTTGCACTCTTTTAATTTGTACTAGCTATCCAGATAAGGACCATTATAGCACAGTTGGTTCTTAGTTGCATCTAATTATCTGTGAACACCCTAATATTTTCTAATCATCAGCATTTTATGAGCAAAAGAGTATATAAATTGTCTTAGTTGATTCCAAACAGTTTGCCATTCCAAGTCAGCTAATTGCCTTCTTTTTCCAATAGCTACCACTTCATTATTAGTAACTATCAACTGCCTTATTTTTTTAAACTTGAGAGACTCAATCTTGAGTACTTTAAGGGATTTATCACACATGAGTTTTACAAAAAAGGCAACTAAGGAGCACCTACAAGTAAGACTTCCTTTTCCTAAACGGAGCAAATTAATGGAACATTCTTGTGTCTCATCCTGATTCTGGACACTCAGCTTGCAATTGTAACTCCAGTTATAACAGTGTTGTCTAAGCTTTAAAAATAGGATTCCTTTTACAAGGTTCTTGTGTCATCTGCTTGTGTTCAGGAATTATTTTTGCTTACTGTCTCTCAATTCTTTCTTTGCTTCCTTGGTATCTTATAATGTCAATAGTAACTACAGTTGTTAAGACAACAAACTCAAACTTTGGCATTTCTTGCAGTTCTTTTAAGCTTAAAAAAAAAGGTGCTGATATTTAATTGCACTGCTAGAAATTAGAGGGTTTTTTCTGATTGGAAACAGAAAAACCTTCATCCTTCAGCCCAGGTTATCTCGACCCTCTTGTCATAAATTTATTTTACTACCCAAATTCAATCAGACACAAATAGCTCATCCCTGCTTTCAGTTATTAGCTTCTGTGTAGCCATTTATCTGCTTGAGAGCAAGAAGCAAAGCAGGCTTGGATAAAGAGGGGAAAACTAATAACTAATCTAATAAAACTAACAATCATATGCAAACACTCCTGTAAAAGACTTAGAAATATGAATGGTTATTCTGCAGATCCCATAATCCTGTGAGGCAAGACTATTTGCAAGTAAATGGGATCAGTCCATAAGGTAACAAATTGTCTCTTGAGATCTCTAAAACAAACCAGGAAGGCTTTTTAAAGAATTGCAGAAATTATGGAAGAACTAGGCCAATTGGCTTATTAGATAGTCAAATTGGAGATCGGGAGTTAACTGGATACAGTATGCATGTGTGGAAGTATATGTACATTTATATATGTGAGCTTATATATGTAGATAAAAATAATTACCTTTATAGATTGCTGCCTCATTTCATTTCATAGCAAACTTCAGTCTGTCGAGATTGTCTTTCCTTCAGCACTTTCGTAAAATGTGACATCCTGATGTTAAATCATACAACTGCTGAGCCTTCTTATTCTCACAAAACTCTTAGCAACTGGAATGAATGTTGGTGTCTGATGTGCACTGTTGACCATCTGCAGAAGCTATGTAAATATACAAAAAACGAAAGGGAGATTTATGGCACCATTATTATGGTCTACAGCAATATTTCAGTAATGCTTCCTCCTAAGACTTACCTTTGCTAATTTTCATGCTTGTCATTTTGTTTCATTTACATCACAGCTAGAGATGCCTAGCATGCTCAAGACCTAAATATACTGAATTGCAAAGTAACCTAAAGTATGCAAAAGCAGATAAAAAGTATGTTCCCTACGACAGTGAGATAATCAATAGAATGACTTTTATGTTCTGTCATGATTTAACATAGCTGTGGGGATTGCAAGCAGGTTTCTCTAGGGTATGAAATTATGCCATCAA
The DNA here is from genome assembly GCF_901933205.1 of Camarhynchus parvulus. Lineage (NCBI taxonomy): Eukaryota > Metazoa > Chordata > Aves > Passeriformes > Thraupidae > Camarhynchus > Camarhynchus parvulus. Next base: position 49,948,587 of record NC_044574.1, on the reverse strand, counting down.
TTTGTACAAAACTACTTTTCCTTCAGTATTATAATCACAGTTATTGATGGGACACAAATGATGAGTTTTTTTCTGAAACTCTTTTCAAAATCATGAATTAGCCTAAATCAGCATTTTTAACTAAAATGCCCCCAATAAAGTTCTCAATTTGGGATATTCTCCTCAGATCTTACTCTTTGGAGTTTCCATGTGTGTCACCGAAGGACATGGAGCCATTGAAATTCAAGTTTTAGGTAGGTAATCTTTGTGCTGGCGCATGTATTGATTGCCTTTTATCTACCTGTATATGCATCTGTACAGCATCACTGTCAGTGCTTTTCACCCCTAAAGAACACACAGACATAGTGCAACACATGATAGTAGTGTAAATTGTGGTTTTAAGTCATAAATTCAGGAGAGGCATTCAGTTTGTCATGCTTCCTGCTCTCTGTGCATAAAGTTCTGCTTAGAAAGTGGACAGAAGTGCTGTTTCACCCTGAAACACAACATTGCCTGGCATCATGGCTCACTTTAGTCCTGTGTCAGGCAACTGATTGTAGGATGGATGCATGTTTCCCCAAAATGGTCTCCTGCTCTAGCAGGACATTTACCCTTCCTGCAGTGAAAGGCCAAGATACACAGTTAGTCCAAGTTACCCAGTCCGAGGTTTTCCTAGGGCAGAGAAAGAACTGCTGGCAGTTCCTCCAGCTGAGACTGAACCACTTGGATATTTTTAATTTATCTGAAATAAAAAGTGCTGTAAGTCTCCATACCAGTGAGGTGCCTGATACTTTTCTCTTAAAATGCTTAATAGACTTTGCTACAGAAAGAGCCTCCTGTTGATGATAATGACAGATGTAAATGTCAGGTCCAGAATTTGTATGGCAAGCCCAGGCTTAAGTATAAACATTGCAAATAGCTGCTGGCAGCCTTTTATTTTCAAAGGTCTTGCTTCCTTTGTGACTCACAGGGTTGCCCTGTCTTTGTCAAAGGAGAAAATTTTAAGTTTTAAATTAACACTTACTGCTGTTAAGGCAATGTTTACCTTATTGTCAATTCTTGTAATGCCATTCTTATCACTGTAGATATTTCCTGTACTCAGGTGCCATCCTTCTACTCTGGGAAAATCAAACTGGTATGGAGTCTGACATATAATACCTGACTTTTGACCCAATACAATTGTTCTTTCTTAGTATATGGGTTTTTTTCTTTTTTTTTAGTTTGGAAATTCTAGAGGTCCTTTAGTCAGTGCACTCCATGCTCTCTTGAACAATCATATATCTTTCTATCTGACTGTTAAGATTCCTATTTCCTTTCAAAGATTATGTGGTTTCCCTCCATGCTTTTTATATATTTTGTATTAAGAAAGAGACAGCAGAACTAAAAACCTGCTCAAAATGGAGAGTTTATGCTCCTGATGTTGGAATGAAGTCCATAGAGATTGTCTCTTTATCCATTACAGTTGGATAAAGAGATTTTTAGAGTGACTAAAAGTATAGTCTAGTAACAAAACAATTTCTTTCCAAATAATTTTCTATGGCATTTGTGGTTTGTGTCTTTGTTCTCCCACTCTCCATGACAACCAGTTTTCCTTCAGAATTTTTAAGTGTTTAGAGGGGACAATCACAAACCAAGGACAAAAACAGGTTATTTACCAGTAACTTGAGTTCTCCTACACAACAATTTTCTCTGTAGAACCATTCCAGCTCCCTCTCTCCCCAGGTTTCCTATTGAAAGACAGATTTTTCCAGTCAGTTTGGAATGAAGTAGGAGGGTGTAGTAGTGACTCACACATCTGCCAGAGGTAAAATGGCATTCAATGCATGCGCTAGTACAATTTGTACTTACCTGAAATTTGACAACTTCAACAGCTCTTTGGTGTCTGACATGGTGTTCTCATAAATTTCACTAAAGACCATGAATCTGTGGAACAGGTAATCCCTCCCCTCAAAAAAGGAAATTCAGTTACTGGTAAGTAATACAGTTTTATTAAAGATGTCAAGCCATAAGGATTCCTGCTCATCCCCAATAACCTATAATAACCATGCCATTTACTTACTTGGTATACCAAATTCATAATTATTATCAAAGTATTTTATACTGAGTACAAATGAGCTAAACATTCTGGAATCTTTCATAATTTTCATTATATGAAAATTTCAAGGAGTTTTTTGAGAACATGAGATGATTCTAAATTTGCTAAACTTCAGATATCATATGTTTTTATCTCCCTGTAAAAATCTTCATTTTTTATGGCTCTCATGCCACAGATATAAGAACTCCAACTGATTTCAGTTGCCTGAAATTAATTCCTTAACAAGAAAACCACACTAAAAAAACCCCCAACAACTAAACAAAACAAAGAAACAAACAACAACAACAAAAAAACCCCACCCCAGAAATTACCAGTAGGGCTTGACCAAAAGCCAAATTAAGTAATACAGTTCTCTTGACATCACTGGGCTTTGGATCCTTGTCTTTTGACTATGTAACATTTAAACATAGTTGAAGTGCTTTAGAAACAAAGGAAAAAAAGATGCTTAGGAAAATTACTAAACAACATCTGGTGTGTTTATGTCTGCTTCATTCTATTCAACTGTGAAACAATGTTTTTCTTCTTTGCTATGTTATAGGTAAAATGTGTAAGAGGAAATACTGTTATAAATAATCTTTTAAACCAATTATGTTTCTGCCTAACCATCAGAGCATCTTTCTATTTGCAGACACCTAGGAGCAATACTTTTCTTACTTGTAAATACTATAAACTTTCATCCTATGCAAGAAATTATCAGAATGGCTTCTAAGAACTTTTCTTAAACCTTCCATTTTTTGTCTTTATTAAACTTTCTTTTTTCTCAAGCTCTTCATAATCTACATTGTGACTTCCTGTGTTTATGAAACTTTTCATGTTTATTTCAGTGCCAGTTTATATTCATTCTAATTTTAATTTTCCAGTTTTGATCTTTAATTTTAAAAAGACTATATAGAAAAAGCTCTCAGATAAATCACTGTTTCATTGACCTTGTTCAGGTCAATTTCAGTCAGCTAATCTCAGTGAGCCCAGAATCAAACCTGACATTTATTAGGAACCTGATAACCACAAAATTGTCAGTAGCTGCATAATTCACTATACCCTATGAACAGATCAGGAAGGAGTATTTCTGGAATTACACTCCACTACCAGGGACAAGAATTATGAGTCCATATCTCAAATCTGAACCAAATCCTAGTCTGAAGAGTAGAGGAGACAGACATTTTCATGCTGCTTAGCCTAGAAGTTGCTTTGTGTGAAAAATGCTTTTTTGGTTAAAAGAACAGTACTAAGAAGAGAAATGCTAATTCACTCTTGTACTCTCTTTTTATGTAGATACCTTGCAGTCACAGCTTATCAATATGGGTGTTATTCCTACGTTAGTGAAATTGTTGGGCATTCATTGCCACAATGCAGCTCTGACAGAAATGTGCCTTGTTGCATTTGGCAATTTAGCAGAACTCGGTAAGTCCACGATACTAATCTCAAATTTACATACAGTTTTCATAATGTTCAGTCTTAGTTAAAGACTAAAAAAGCTCATTCAAGTCCTTTTGGTACATTCAATAATAACAGACAAGTAATTTTTGCTTATTTTCTCTAGAATATATAGTTGTCTCTTTTTTTTCCCCTTTCAGTAACTGAAATTTATTTGGGTACTTAATTCAACCTTATGTTTTATGTTACTGTGCTTCAGTTCAACTAAGCACATTTTAAATCATCTGAACAGTATTTCCATAGCACTGTTTACTAAATGTGAATTATTTATTAATTATATAAATAGTGTGTCCTGGTGTAGCTCCACAAAGTTTTATCGAGATTAAATTTGGCTCATGAAAATCTCAGAATGAAATTGAGGCAGGCACAGTCGTTAATCTGCATATACAGTATTATTTTAGGTACAGAATTTTAATATACTCTAGTATTTAGACTAAATCCATGTATGAATCATGAATAGATGTTAATTTTAGTTAGAACTCCATTTAAATTGAAGTTTGTGGCCCTGCTTTGATCTAATGTCTTTTCAAGCAGATCAGTTTTCATTGGAATTCAACCATGTGTAAATCAATGGGTTGTTAAGGCCTATGTTTTATTAACATTTGTGGTTTATGTTGTTCTTTTGCTAACATATTTGGAGAAATTCTAGTTTTATGAGTTGGGATTTTTTTACACTGGAGTAAATACGTAGCACTTACAATATCATCTAAGAACATTCAGCAGTTCAAAATATGAAAAATATGTCTCTGAGTTTGTAGTACTTGGTGGCCTGAGTTCACAGATTTCAAGGCCAGAGAAAGTATCATGTTACCTAGTTTCATTTGATCATACACATAAATTTATTTACAGGAGATAATTCTTAACAAATCACCATCAGAAAAAGCCATCAAGGTAGCGCTAAATTAATGAATCAGAGGCCTGCAGGTTGGGCACTGTGTACTGTGTCTGCACAGCAGAAATTATAAGAGTCATACGCTGCAAGTTCTAATGTTTAAATGCAACCAAAACCATAATGATATTAAATATGATAAATGGTAGACTCACTGAGAATTTCCTTCCCCTCTTTGGAAAGATCCAGCTCTCTCTTGTTGAGTAATGAGAACCATGGGAAAGAAACTTTACAGCTGCTACTTCCCTTCCAGTACATACACATTGAAAAGGTGCTCGTTCTTTAAGACTGGCACAAAATTAATCTACTTTGTAATACTTTATTCTCCCTTAAGCAGTAGTCAATCACATTGTAACTGTATTGTTTTATTTTTGCCTTGTAACTTCAAGGAATTTTTTAGGTGAGGTTATCATTTTTCATCACTTACGAGACAACAGCATTGCACGAATCCCTTGAAAAGCATTATATTACTCTAATTCTGTGTCAAAGCAGGGCACAAACCAGTGACGGATCTGCTAAAATACTGGAAAGATCAAACTCCATATAGAATATGCTATACAACCATGCACAGTGAGAGAAAATTATGAGATGTGCACAAAAGTGTCCAGGATTGCAGTTCATTCTTTTCCCAAGTCCTTGGGGTCAGTTCTACAGTAAAGTAATCCCTAAGCATCTGTCACAGCAACAGCAAAGGTGCTGGAAGGTTTTCTGGCTACAGATGGCCCTCAGGAGGTGGCAACTGGAGAATGCAGAACACCAGCCCTACCACCTGCAGCCCTTGTAATACTGCCAGTGAGGAGGAATATGATACAGGCAATGGAATAAGAGATGCTTTTGTTGAATGTACATTTGAAGACCTGCTGGCTAATCTGGTAGGAACCTCGCCCATCTGTAAAACTGCTTTATGCTGTATCTGTGCAGTATGAGATGGCCCAGCAACAGCCACACACAGATTTCAAAAGGAATGTCACCATCATGAGACCATGTAAATATTAAAGCATTTGGTGCAAATCTTCATCTCTCCCACAGAAAATGTAGTATATAACCTGCTCTTCTTTCTATTAAGATGAGGGAAATCAAAGACTTCTTTTTGTACTATAGCTAGCTTATATTTTGGTGGGACAAGCCAGACCAAACAGCCTTGAATCATATATTTATATATTTTTAACAGCCTTAACCATAACTATTTCAGGTCAGCACATTTAAAGTGTTAGACATTTATCTCTTCATTTTGTGACAAGCATGAGTCTATTGCTCTTGTCTGTGAAGAGCAGTTAGTCATCTTGCTGAATAAACCTGGAAACAAAGAGAAAAAGTAGTTCTTGTGCTGTTTGTTTACTTTGCACTGATTTTCTCCTTTTGCTTCACAGAGTCAAGTAAGGAGCAGTTTGCCTACACAAACATTGCTGAAGAGCTTGTGAAACTGTTCAAGAAGCAAATAGAGCATGATAAAAAAGAGATGATTTTTGAAGTTTTGGCCCCCCTGGCAGAAAATGGTGAGAATTTTTTTTTCTTATTCTATCTTTTACTCATTGTCTTATGTGTATTGTTTGTTTCAGTATATCGGTGTGTTTTTCAGACATTAAATGCAGAGAAATGGGCTGTCTCCTTCCAAAGCCACCACAGCTGATCCATGTGATTGTAGTGTCATGAAAAGTGAATGGGTCTTAATTGTTGAGCATATGACAGGAGCCAGCACATTGTTAATGCTAATTCCATCACTGATTCACTCTGTATACAATTATGTTATATTTTATTGCCTGTGCCCACAGTGGGAATATCAAAAGCTGCTTTTTAGTGAGCTTCACAACATTTGTCTGCAAGCATTGGCTCAAGTGTTCATAGACCATTGGAGCACCAGGACATAATTTCCTGGAATCACAGAGCCTCTGGCAGTTCCATTTCCTATAACACTATTTTTGTTAGGGGCATGTCAATTGCAGGGCTAAGGGCTGGACACTCTGCCCTTACTGTTCATTGAGAGATCATATGAATTTAATTTGGGTGTTTGGTGGTGTATCTTACATAGCCCCAGGCAGCCCCGGGGAGTTTGACTCACTGCTCAAGCCAGAGCAGGAATCAATGTGCACCCCTGATCACCCCTCCGGGATGTTCCTCCAGAGGAACAAGGGATCAAACAAAGGTTGCTTGTACAATGTATCATCTGCCCTTGACGGAAATAAACTAATGAGTTAACAAGAGGAGATGGACTGATGTGGGAAGCAGTTCTGTGTAGGGAAGACATCAGAGTATTTGATGGCTCTCTAACCTCATTTTAACTACTTCAGCATTAAAGCTTTTTTTAATTGAATAGATTGTTAGATAGAACTGCAAACTCAGATTTATGTTTCATCCATTCCGTTGTGCATGCACACTCTGTGTGTGTCTGTTTTACAAAGTATAAGTCAGGATAAACTTCCATTTCAATTTAAAAAGGTACTTTGACTTTTAAGTGGCATGGAAAATCAATTCCTTTTTTCAGCTCTAAAAATGCACATCTTTTCCAAAATATATAATCTACTATATAATAACTTAAAATCTACTCTAAGGTAGTTCCATCCTCAGAATGACACAAAACAGGGTTGAACTTTTTGTGTGTTTGATATATGTCAGTTCAAATGCTCGATTTTTCTTAGAGTAAGTTTTTTAGTCGCAATAAGATTTGAGAAATTCACTGCTGCTGACCCTGACTCAGATGCTCAGATGTTGACAGGTAGTCAGAAAAACATTTCCACTGTGGATTGAAGGCATACATAAATGAGTTCACTTTGCTGGTACTGTTTAGGTGCTTTTCATTGTAGATAATTAGCAATAGGTCAGAAGGGAAAAACATCTCAATTAAGTATTTGCAGAGTCCGGATTTTGGTGGTTGGGGTGTTTTAAGGTTTTTTTATAATTTACTTGTTGATTAAGCATGCTAGTGTAGCAATTTCAATTTCAAATCACAGAACATCTGCAACCCTGTATTCTATAGCTAAGGGTATTCTCTACTTTTTAAAGCACCTCAGTGCAAAAGAGCCTATTAAAAAAAATCCCAGCTGGAGATTTTGCATTTCCTTACAAAGTTCATGAGAAGGTCGGCCACTCTTAAAGGAACAATGAATTTCACTGAGGCAAAAAGCCTCGTGACACCAGGAAACTGAGAGTCAGACACATCCTTCACCAGAGGTAGAACACACTTCCTCTCCCAAGTGTGGTTTGTAAACTGTATGAAAAAAATATTTCCAAAGCCCTGGCCTAAAAATATTTTAACTTGGATTAACACCTTTTTGCAAAAATACCATTTCATGTAGAAAACTGAGAGAAATCCACTTCTTTTGCACACTTCTGCAGAGCTTCGTGACTATTTTTCAAAACCAGCCTGCAAAAGCTACCAGAATCACTTCCATGTATGAAGAGACCTCACATAGCTTAAGACAGCCTGCCATTCCCTCTTAACAGAAATGGAGTTTAGGCATGTAAAGAAGATTCCAAGGGAAATATCTGTTAAATATTTTGTTATTTTAGAAAAAAGAGAAAAAAATATTGTTCCCAGATTTTATGTCACTTGAAAAAAAAAATATTACCTTCTCAAGCCTTGTTTTGAATAACAACTAAATTAGTTTGCCTCATCAGTTTCCAGAACAAACTTCTCTGCCAACCCAACCTTTTGGATTTGACCTTTCTGCACTCCTCCTGCAGCCCTTTCAACAAATGGCAGATATACTGTCTGTCTTTGGAAAGAAGGAACACAGCCCAGTCCTTATGAGTCTGCTGCGCCATGACTGAGGTGCTAGAAGTTTGCTGTAGAGAAATATCCTCATTTTTAGAAGTGAAGAGCTCCATACACCTTCAGCTTATGACTGTGCTCTAAAGGAAGTCCAGAGCCAGAGAGAGCCTGTTAGATGAATAATAACAGAAGTTGGCCATAAGAATTTCAAATAAAGAACTTGTGGTTTTATGTACACAAGTTGTCAGTGAAAACACTGACATCACTGTTTCTTACAGTCCATCCTGCATATGTGTGTAGGACAGATGCATTTAAAATCCTGATTCTGACTCCTATTATCCATGCTATTTTCCAGATGTCATTAAACTGCAGCTGGTTGAAGCTGGTTTGGTGGAGTGCTTACTTGAGATTGTCCAGAAGACTGTGGACAGTGACAAAGAGGATGATATTGCAGAGCTTAAAACAGCTTCTGATCTTATGGTTCTATTATTGCTTGGAGGTAAGGATGGACTCTCATTATGTTCTGCAAAGCAACAGCAGACACAATCCTGTTTGGCTGCTGAATTTCACTATTTATTAATTTTCTAAATAACCTAGATGACCTGCTGCACACCAGGCAAACATTTAACAGGTCAGATTTTGTCCCTCATTGCAGGACTGGATTAATTGTAGTGAAACCAGCAGAGCTTCACAAATATAAAGAGAATTTTCTCTAACACTTTGGCTTGCTGACTCTCTGTGCTTTTTACCCCAGATGAATCCATGCAAAAGTTATTTGAAGGAGGAAAAGGCAGTGTGTTCCAAAGAGTACTTTCATGGATTCCTTCCAATAGTCATCAGCTACAGCTTGCAGGAGCACTGGCTATTGCAAATTTTGCCAGAAATGGTAAGAACATGCCATAATAGCTTATGTAAATTTATGTGTTCTCCTCTATCATGCTCTGTCTGTAGAGCTGCAAACAAGAACTGTGTTGCAGTAAAGCTGCTGTTGAGTTCCACAGCAACATCACTAGTTTTAAACTTAACTTTAAACTTTACTCAAAAGCATTAAACCTACTTTAAAAATATTATTTTGCATGTGTAGAGGGGTAAAGGGGATTTCTACTTTCTTCTGATTTCTTCTCTCGCTCTTGTAAGTTTGTCATGAGCACTGCAATTCTCACAGATGATAGTGGTCAAATTCTCAACAATGAAATCTAAAAAGGAGCAAGGAAACAACCCTTCTATTCATAAGAAGCTGTTGTAAAAATCTTAGTAATAATCTTCCCTTCACGAATGACTTGTTACATCTCACACAGACGGAAACTGCATCCATATGGTGGATAATGGCATAGTTCAAAAGCTGATGGATCTGCTAGACAGACATGTGGAGGATGGAAATGTAACTGTGCAGCACGCTGCACTGAGTGCTCTCAGAAACCTGGCTATTCCTGGTAAGCCTCTCTTTGGATTGCTAACCACCCGAAGGTGAAATTCTGTTCTCCCACTGTACCCCCCAGGGAATGTGGGTGGGAGCACTGACTGACAGTCCTAGAGGCAGGTCAGACTGCTGCTTTTCATTCTGGCCCATCACTGCTTTGTGTCTGTTGCACAGCAGTTCAGAAAAGCAGTTCTGAATACATCACAGGCATAGTGACTGTCCCTTGCCACTCTGATCCCACAGTATCCTCCACCAAAGAAAGGGCATCCTTGTAATTGGTGAGGAGCTGAGGAGGCCTTGAATATGATTTCTCAACCCTTTTTGTCCAGAGCACTGCATATTTATTTTTCTTTCTGCTTGCTTCATTTGCAATCTGTCTCACAGCTGAGGGGCCCCACCAGAGAACAGTGCCCACTTTGTTAAAACACTGCATCTTACTTAAGACACTGAAAATTGCCAAATTAGAGCTGGAGGTAGACTGACAGAATAGCTAGCCTATTGCAATTAGTTACTGTTTGTTGGCAGTAAGCTGAATGCTGATTTTGTCATTTTTAGTAACTTAATTTGTGTGAGTTTTGATTACCCAAGCATAAAGGTAGAGCATGCACAGAAAACAACAAAGCAAATCTGTAACACTTGTGTATGGTTTCTTGTGCCAAGCCAAAAATAAGTCTTTCGTCCATATAACCTTATTTTACTAGTTTTGGTTTTGACAAATCCTAACTTCTAGATATGATCATGCATACATAACTAAACTCACTGAGGTTTAGCAGTATTCCATTTGCTTACCTTTCTCAGGTGAGTCATTCTTTTCACTTCCATCAGTCAGCTTCCCTGTAGCCTGTGCTGAAGGGTGTCTGCCAGAGACCTACATCACCATCCCTGTACATTGTTACAAAGAAACGAGCAAGTAATAACTGACCTCAGTGATTAGCTCTGTGTCAAAACACTATTTCAAATACCTAATAACTATGTTTTTCCAAGTACACTACTGGGCAAGGTTTGCACCTTAAATGCATTTCAGAGTGCTCTGTGAAAGTGGAGAACATGGACTAGTGGAAAGGATGAAACAGAGGTTGTAGAGGGGAAGAAGGCAACAAAAGACTACAGACTCCAGGCATGTCAGGCTAGAGTGTTATTTGTATGAAGTATTGGAACTGGGTAAGAGGTTATTCTGCTAATTGGATGCTTTGCTCTGCTAATTAGTTCCTTTGCCTGTGAGAAATAGAAGAGTGTGGTTGGGACTCAGAGAAGTTTCCTCCTATTTGGGGGTGCAAGTATTAGCCTGGGCTCCTGCCTGATGCATTTTGTGGAAGATACCTTTCCTACACCAAAGGGAGGAGTCTACCGCTTTGGTGGTGCTCAAGCTGAATACAGAAATATAGATGTGCATGCTAGGAAAAAGCACTTAATTTCACAGGAACCATGACATTTTTCCACAACACAGTATCACCAGCGCACACTGTTCCTGAAGTCTATGCTCACAACCTCTTTTTCAAACCACGTCTGAAGATTTGCTTCCAGTCCAGCTCTGAAATTAACTGCACCTTCCAGAAATGTTTTTGAGATCAATCCCTGTTCTTTATTCATGCAGTTGTAAATAAGGCTAAGATGCTATCAGCTGGTGTTGCAGAAGCTGTATTGAAATTTCTCAGATCGGAGATGCCCCCCGTTCAGTTCAAGCTGCTGGGAACATTAAGAATGTTAATAGATGCACAAGGTAAAAATAAACTGTTCTCTATGTTAAGTGATTCTCTTTGGTTCAGTCTGTGATACGCTGCCAAGATTCTTAAATGAGAGAAGCAGAGTTTTTATAAATTTCATTCCTGAAGTCATGGAATAAATCTAATACATATGCAAAAGGAGAGGAATATGGGTTGATTTTTTTTTTCAGAACTCCTAAACTGACTACCAGGGACCCTCAAATAGGTGTCAAATGCTTATTTCTTTTTGAACTTTTTTACACTGTCACGTTACAAGTGTATATTGAGGTGTGAGTGTTTTGAGCTACCACTCCTGTTTTGCTGTTCACTTACTGTGTTCCCTGGCTGTACCTCGGTCCTTGGAACAGGATAATACTCTACTAATTGATAGACTGCAATTCCAAAAAGAAAAAGCACCTTTTAGTTACCAACTTGTTCCAGGATGAGGATTTATAAAATCAGAAGTCTGCTAAAAATCAGAAATAGTTCATGAGGTAAATTAGCTGTGTATTTATTTTTGACTCAGTCCTACAGATTTTTTCAAAAGATCCATTCTAGTTCTAGCAAAGCATTGGATGTGAAATAGACTTTTTTTGAAGAAACTTACGTGACTTACAGTCTATCAAACCTGATCTAACTGACCACAGTGCTCCCTTCTGGCAGCAGTCCCTCCTGTTTTTTAATAGTTGAGCTGGCTCACAGCTCAGCTGGGGGTGTGATATCACCTGTATTTTCCCTGCTCTTCATCAGTGCACAAGCTTCATTAACTGGGCTGATAAGTTGTTTCAAAAACTGGATTATGAATGTTTTTCTGAATTTTTTTTATTTCTTTTCATTTTGACTGGCTTTACTTGCTTCAATGCAATCTAGACTTTTCCCACTGGTAGTGCAGGCTAGTGAAGTTCTTCTAACTCCTCCAAGTTAGTAACTTTCAGCTTGTTTTTCTAGCACTTGCTTAAAAAAAGTGACTACCTTTTTGTTGTGTTGTTGGCTCCGGCATCATGTAGCAGAAGCAGCTGAACAGCTGGGCAAAAACGTAAAACTGGTGGAACGCTTGGTGGAGTGGTGTGAAGCCAAGGATCACGCAGGTGTGATGGGAGAGTCCAACAGACTACTTTCTGCACTTATACGACACAGCAAATCAAAAGTAAGTTAGTGGACAAAAAGGTCAGCTTGTCAGAACTAAGAGTTACCTTGCTGTTGCTAACCAACCCTCCACCTTGCAATCCTTCTAGCAAGCCAGCCTGGGTATTCATGTGTTAAATCTCCTCTGCCCAAGGCTTGACTGATTTTTATTTTAAATGTATCCTGCAGAAGTTCAGCATGCTGTATTCTCTGTGTTTTAATGATGCTATATATGAAGAATCAGTGAACTCAGTTGTTAGGATCTTGCTATATATTTATATAAAACTGAGATCCAGAAATAGTCTGTCTCCCTACTCTTCATAGAGCATATTTCAGAGTTTCAAGATTCTGATGGATCATTAGAAATGATAATTTATTCTAACAAAAGATTGCTTGTATATGGCAAAAGGTATAACATTAGGAAAAATTAATCTGCCCCTCCCATCACCTTCACATCAATCAAATATCTTTGCCTCAGCAGTTCAAGTCCATCATTCTTGTTCAGCTGAGTATTAGACCAAGCAGCCTTATAAAGGACAAACACATCTCTGGAGACAGGCTATTTCAGGCTCAGGTTTCTTCTAGCATGTTCACTGATAAGAACACAGGCTGCATTACTGAACTTAAATAGCAAGTGTGATTTGGAGAGCTCGGACAGTAACAGTGACCTCTTCATTCATCCATGGCATTTATGAAGTGAAAAATACAGTAGGGGCCTGATGTGTACTGAGTGTCTCCAAGAACAAATCAACAGGCCTCACAGGGATTTAAATCTTTGCTGATTGCTAATATCACTGTCTCTGTCTAATACCCTTTCTCCATTTTATGTTCAGCCTCTAAAACTGATCAGGGTTCATTTTTCTGGTTCTCACTTCTGCCCTCTCCCCCAAAGTCCCCAGCACGCATGCATGCATGCATGCATGGATGGCAAACACCACCACAGATATGAGATTTAATAAATATTCTCTATAGGACAACAGAATTCAATTCTAAATATGGAGACACTACTGATGACATCAAATAGATATTAAGGCAGATAGATAGATATTAACAGCATCATCACAGGTGAATTAATTCTTGTGGGGTGCATGTACTCACAGAGGAAATTTGACATGAAGAGGATAACAGAGCTGAGAGGGTGGGGTTTTTTAAGCCTTTGCTGCCCTCTAGGTTTGAATATGAGTACAGCTGTATGGCTCTTAACATCAGGTTTGAATTTGGCTTTTAATTTTAAATGCTTTGGGGTAATATTTACAGAGGCAACAGTCAGTTTTAGTCATTCTACAAAACTGGAGAAGGTACCTGTGATTTCAGCCACACTAGCACCAAACCTGATGGCTGTCATCTACTCAGTACTGCCTTTTAAAGGGTGAGGTTCACCTACAATATAAAAAATGTTGATGTCAAAGATGCTGATTGGTTCTTAAGCCTTATATACCCAAAGTTCCACACCAATTCAAATAGAACTTAGCAGTTCCCAGATTATCTCAGTCTAAAAACTACTTTGGAGTGTTGGTTTTTGGTTTTTTGGGGGCTTTTTTGTGGAGGTTGGGGTTGAAGGTATTTGAGATGGTATTTTGTGTTTAGGTTTAGATGTTTATTTTTTTAATTTATGTTATAGGCTCACAGTAGTGAGACTATATATCTCACTATTTTGGCTTGTGGCTGGTATAAGAAAGGGGGATGTGTTTTAAATGGAAATTTAAGATATAGATGAAAAATTTAAATCATATTCTTGTTTCAAGAAATTAATGCTACTACAAACCTTTGTGCACTCACAGGACAAATAAAAAATAATAAAAAACCAATCCACATTTCCTTGAACAGTCTCATTTCAGCATGCCCCGTTACCTGATTTTTCAGGCAAACAATTTGCAACTATTTTTGGGATATAAAATGGTGAAATCATGAAGTGCACAACCACTTGTGTAATTATAACTAATACCTGTAGAGTATTAGTCTATTATAATCTTTTTCTCTTGTCACATAAGTTGGATCAAATTTTGGACTTGAAAACAGAATCACAGCTGTGTATTTTTATCTATTTTAGACACATTTAACCCAGTTAAATAACATTTTAAGTTCCTAGATACTGGGCAGCAGTACTGCACAACAATTCATTTTAACAGCTGGGTTTAGAAGAGAAGCCAACACATTGGTGTCCCATACATACCTTTTCCTTACCTCCTTTGTATTTGAAGAAAAATCCCGTAACAATATACCACTGCTTGTTTCCCTGTCTTATGTCTAAACAGCTTTTCAAGTACACCATTTCTGTTACATAGTAAGGTGTCATATTTGTGATCTCACCTCTCTGAACATTTTGAAGAAACTCTGAAAATTCGTGGAGAGAGATGAAGCATTTAATAACTTAATTATAACTATGTTTGTGTGCTTCCTTACCCCAAGTATATAGTTTGTTGGATACTTTGAACCCATAATTATTTGATGATTGATGGCACAGCACGAGAACTTGAGTTACAACATATAACCTGGAAAAGAATTCATTATGTGTGTCTTGACTTAGTTATGGGGTTACCTGCCTTGGTTTAACACACTGTACCTTAGAATTGCAGAGCAGTAACAGGTAATAGGCCTGCATGTCACTTTATACATTGATGTATAAAGTGATTGCATGTGCACAAAGCCAACGAGTACCCTTACCCAAAGATAACACAGCATCCCTGAAAGTTCCCTTATTTAATACAGCTTGTATGCAATGCAGAATTTTGTCAATCTTTGCGTTATTTATTTTAGGATGTAATTAGGACCATTGTACAGAGCGGTGGCATCAAGCATTTAGTAACCATGGCGACCAGCGAACACGTAATAATGCAAAACGAAGCTCTCGTTGCACTGGCATTGATAGCAGCTCTAGAGTTAGGTGAGTATCCCAGGAGTTCACTCCACCTGTTTCCTTTCCAGTCTGTGCCCAGGAGACGCCATGGAGGGAGAATGCAGTGTAGAATAGCCTCCTCCTTCCACCTGCCTTTCAGTTTTTCCATTGTGGTTCATGCAGACACGGGCAAGCCATCATGTTATGCAGGAAACTAGAGAGTGCTGGTTATATGGAATCTGCTCCATCATTCTGGTAGGTGGTGGAGTGATCTAGAAAAACCCTCCAGCTTAACTTTCCGATTTGGGTAAAACTCAGAAAGCAAACATACCTTAGACTAGAAACTATATGACCTGACCACACTCCTACACTGGAACATTAATCTGCTTTTGAGAGAGCTTTTCAAAGTGAAGAGTCCACTTACCTAATAAGTAAGAACTACAGAATACACGGAGGTGGTTAATGCCCCCAACATGTCTCCATTAAATTACCCAGGATTAAGTGCAAGAATTGCCATATGAAGGCAGACATGATTGCATGTCTCAACCTGCGTTTGTAGTACCTCAGCTTTTGAAACAGGAAAGTAAATGCTCAACAGAGGTTTTGTGTATCCTGTTTACTTACTTATTAACTAAGGAACTAAACAACCAACCTTACATCTTTTTGTTCTTGATTTCATCTCTTGCCATTGTGTACTACAGGAATGCTCTGTTCAACTTTTGAATCACTGCCAATACATCAAGGAATTGTTTTAAATAAAAGTAAAGATGTTCCTGTTCACATGAATCATCTCTTTGTCTTGTCTTCAGGCATTTAAAGGGTGAGCCCGAGTTCAATACATGTATCTTAGAAAGCTACAGAGGCAGTAACTCAAATGGAGATCTTGAAAAGTTTTCCACAGGCTTTATAATGGACCCTGAGCTCCCTCTACCATGGAATCAAGAACTACGCAATCTTTATTTACTCAGACAGAATTTCCAAAAGCAAATTCAGGCAATGGAAGTGTTGAAAGCTGAAATATTTCAGGTGTTGGCCTAAATGGCTAGGAAGCCTCATGGCTTTTCCATCAGCTTACTCAACATTAAGACTGGATTTCATCATTAAACTCTGTGACTGTCCTTTCAAGCAGTTAGACAACTTCACATTTTTATAGCAAGAGCTGTGATTCTTGTCATCATACCATCAAATATGTGCTTGAGTTTTATACCAATGAGTTATGTACCACAGCCTTTCACTCTGGTGAGAGATCATGTTTCAATAAAGGGATAACACATGGACGCGTCAAAGCAAGTGGCACTTCCAGACTTACAAATTTTCACTTGTATTTCAGTCACTGCTGAAAAGGATCTTGAAAATGCTCAGCTTGTTCAGATTCTACACAGACTGCTCTCAGACGACAGGAGTGCTCCAGAAATAAAATATAACTCCATGGTGCTGATCTGTGCTCTTATAGGATCTGGTGAGTATTCAGGAGAGGCTGCTTCCCAAGATTTATGTATGCAATATAGTTCTGTCCTACAGTTGAACACAGATCATGTGCAAACACACTGTGACTGGTTCTCTGTTCACAATGGATATAAACACACATAGTTCAGTTTACTATGACTCTGTAGTGTCTATCTATAGTGTCAAGGATGAAGCTGTTAACTCAGTTTTGGATATTAACTGCAAAAACTTGACCCTGGTTTCTGCAGGATGCATCTAGCTCAAACTTTGACAGGAAAGAAATGAAAGCATTTAAAACTGTACAAATATCAAGTTGTCATTGCAAATATGCAGATCACAAGAATTTCATTTCTAGCTGCAACTTCCCTGTAATTGATGTGTGATGGTGCTTTAGGAAGGATCCTTACATTTATGTCACTAGGAAAACTCCTTCCCTCAACAGCCCTTGCATGCTCAGCCCACCAGGCACAACATGCACTAACACACATCAGTGCTGGACACTGTAAACTCTCTGAGCTCACCCTCTGCTAAAGGTCAGGCTGTTTACAGGCTCTTTGAGCAGGCTGTGGTTTGATATTGCAACTTCCCATCTGTGTGTGGTCAAACAAACAAAAACCACAAAACAAAAAAGAGCAAGGTGTCATAGGGAAATTTCATTCAAGGTTTCAAGAAGTTGCTACATTTCTTTCATTCAGTTCTTTACGAAAGATTTAATCTGTGGAGAGAGAACAAATTTCATTCCATAAAGGTCTAGGCATTTACAGTCAACTAAGATGACAAAGAACTGGAATAATTACAGAAGGGGAGAAAGTCAGAACCTCTCTGCACAATTTGCCAAGTGTGAAACATATGAAGGTTCTCTAGAGGTTAGTTTACAGCAATTCAATTAATAGATTAAAAGTTACCACAGTTAAACGTGTGCTGTCTCTGTAAACAAACATGCTTTTTTATTTAAACAGAGTTCACCATGCCTACTGCAAGTGTAATTTTGGAGACCTGTACATCCATGCAAATAAATATTGTATTCCTGCCACTTTATAGGAACAAATACTCAATTTTAGAGAGTATACACATCTCAGTGTGCAAAGACTGTGCTCAAAATTTGCTAGCAAGCCTCAGTTTTCAGTAGGCACTCACTTTAATGCTAAGACATGTAAACTTAGTTGTTACTCACAACCTTCTTGAGCCATTTCATGCTTGGGACTATCCATGCATTTTAGAGCAGAAGCCTTTTGCCAGAGGTTCACAGTCAGCTTCACTGTCTTGATCTTTATTTCCACTGCTTCCAACTAAAATAATAATCTTCAGGAAATCTGCCTGACAGTTGCATTTTCCCTTCCTGAATCTTTTCACCTGCAAGACTGACAGAGTTATTTAAAGTCAAATACCTGTCTCCAGAGTACAGAGCAGTCTTATCTTAGGGGGGGTATTTTAGGGTTATCTGAGTGGCAGAGCTCAGTCTGCCACTGCACTGTAAGCTTTGCCTAGGCATGAGGCTCCATACCCTGCTCCCAGAGAACAGACAGCAGCATGTCACTGCATTATGCAGCTGTGAAGTTAAGGCTCAGTATTTGACTGACTCAGTGTTCTGCCCTGCTTCCTGATGAACAGACCTGTGTCAAAACAGCGTGGACACAAGAATAACAGTTGGTGGGGGGATTACTATTTTAACCAAGGAGAGGAGAATCAAGGAGCTGATTGCTCTTTACAAGGGAAAGTACTAACATGCACCTCTTACAGCTCTGTTGCCTCTAAACTGTTTTCATTACCATCTCCACATCATGAGCCACATTTCCTTATTCTACTGTGAACAGACCTGTGTAGTTATTTTTAAAGTAACTGACCCCAGTATAGTTCAATAAAGACTAGAAGCAGCTCCACTGGTTTAATTATTGGTTTCATTTAATTCTCCAGTGACTGCTGTTGTTACTATGCTTTGTTATGGGGTATCTGGCATCACATTTAACCTGATGTTGCCAACATCTGTGTGTTCACAGAATAGGTCAAGTTGGAAGGGACCACAGTGGTCCAGCCTCCCTGCTCAAGCAGAGCCATCCTAGAGCACATGGCACAGGATTGCATCCAGAAAGTTCCAGTGAGGGAGACTCCAGACCTTCTCTGGGCAATCTGTTCTGGTGTTCAATCACCTGCACAGTGAAGCAGTTCTTCCTCATGTTCAGGTGAAACTTCCTCTGCATCAGTTTCTTTCTGTTGCCTCTTGTCCTATTGCTTGGCATCACTGAGCAGAGCCCATTTCTGTCCTCTTCACACCCTCCCTTCAGATACTCACAGACACTGATGAGTTTCCTTCTTTGTCATCTCTTCTCAAGGCTGAACAGACCCAGCTCCCTCAGCCCCTCCTTCTGAGAGATGCTCCAGTCCCTTAATCATCTTTGTCACCCTCCACTGGACCCACTCCAGGAGCTTCATGTCTCTCTTGTACTCAGGAGCCCAGAACTGGACACAGCACTGCAGATGGTGCTTTATCAGTACTGGCAGAGGGTCCCTTGACCTGCTGTCCATGTTGTTCCCAATGCACCCCAGGATACCATTGGCCTTCTTGGCCACAAGGACACTGCTGGCTCATGGACAGCTGTTCATCTACCAGGACATCCAGGTCCTTCTCCACAGAGATGCTTTCCCCAAATCAGCTCCCAGCCTGTGCTGGTGCCTGGGCTTATTGTTCCCCAGGTGAAGAACTCTGCATTTGCCTTTGCTGAACTTCAGATGGTGTTAAGCAGTTAACAGATACCTATTTTTATATGATTCTTTCCATCTGGAAATTCCTCTTGCAACTGAGTGAATGGATAGGGGAAGAAAAATTAGGAGAATGGAAAATGGATCATCCCAAGCAGAGCACTCTTAGCTAGCAGAGTCTTCTGTAGGCAAGAGTCTCCACGAAACTGGATGTTACCAGCCATGGTAAAGCACAGTGAAATACCTGCTTAAACATGTTGATATCTCAGCAGAAAGTGCATATATAGCATGAACACCCCAACAGCTTCACTGACATCAGTCTGTACATACATGTTCCCAGGTCCACAGCAGCATGAGAGATGCCAGCTCTTACATGGCAGGGATTAAACTGCATGAGAATTAAAAACATGTGAACAAGAAAGTAGGTAGGGGTGGGAACAAATACCAAAGCTTGCTTTAAAAAAAAAAAGTAAATAGCACAGCATAAAGCATAGCTATCTGAAACAGATGGTTGGGTTTTCTCCTGGGAAATTCAGAGATTAGGCCTCCAGCAACATGGGGAAAGCAAAATAATATGTATTTGTTGCTGAGTGGGATTGCACTAGAGAAGCATGTAACAAAACCAACCATTTTAGATCAAAACTGTGAGATGTTCAGAGTAGAGGGCTTTGAGAAAACTTGTCCAATTTCTTACAATTTCTGCTCAATTTTATGGGTTGCTGCCAACCTCTCTTAAATAATACAACAAGTAAGTAACATGCAATCCAGGATCAGAATCATCAGACAGTGTCTCCTAGTTATGAGTAGAACATAAACACTGCATCCATATGCACAGCACTGGGCAATGCTCTGTATGTTGTTGTTTGCATTAACTTCAGAGCTGAGCTGTAAAGGGACAGCAAACAGTGACCAGGTGGTGACACATCCATTAAGGACCCATCTCACACCCCACACAACCAGTAATCTGTTTTGAAAGGCAATCCAGGTGGATATTCTTAACTGCTATGCAGCAGCTTGATCACTCATCATGCCCTAAAATCCATGGAGTTTGTGTGTGCTGGAGGCCCTGAAAAGTTGTCTCTCCATCATCAAAAGCAATTCAAAAAAGTAAACAATAACCAGATTATGCATACTCACAGCTGTGTGTTTGTGTGTACAGGATTTAGTAGAAAAGTTTCTCACAGTTTTCTTCTGCCTATCTCATACAAAGCACTGTTTCTTTTAATATTTCCTTTTCCAGAACCTCTTCAAAAGGAAGTGCAGAGCATGGCGTTTCTAGAAGTCATATCAAAACTCCGCAGCCATGAGAACAAAACTGTTGCCCAGCAGGCCTCGCTAACAGAGCAGAGACTTGCTGTAGAAAGCTGAGGAAGGTCTTGTTTCCAATGCATCCCATCACAGATTTCACCTTTGTCCTCCGTCCTGCTGCCGCTCCTGCTATGTTTTCCACTGTATCACTTGTGCATGCGTGTAACGTTCCCACACAAACTGATGAACTGCTGTAGGTACCTGTCCAAAAAGGTTTCTACAAATTCATAGGTGGTGTTAACATGAACCTGTCTCCACCCGTAACTGTTCTACTTGTATTCTTGTTGCTTGGGCCACATAGTAGAATGTGCATGTTGTAGTCCTATGATGATGTAGAAGAGGTACTACACAACTGACTCTTTCCTCATGCCCTCTAACTGCATAAAAATGTACTACTAAATTAGGGACAACACAAGATGCAGCAGCTCCAGACTAGTGTGCTGACTATAGGATTAAGAAGTAAATCTAGCTCAATTTTTGGTGCTTTGGAGATTCAGGTTTGAATGCAATGTACTGCTGCTCATTCACTGGTCTTGCCTATTAATGTCAAACTCGTGGTACCTAGAGGTAACAAATAAAAATTTCAGTGCTCTCACTTTACCCTGTGGTTTGTCCTTTTTTCTAATCCCACACAGAAGCCGTGACTGCACCACCGTGCACTGGTGAGTTCTTTTTGTTCCTGGCTCTGGGCCTACACGATCACTGCCTTTCAGCTGAGCAGATACAAAGGAAGCCATTCCAACCACTTTCACTGTGTGTGCTCACACAGAGGCACTGTGTGGCATAACAATCATGCATTTTAGCAGCAATGCATGATACAATCCTTATCTTATAAAGTCATGTGCATACGAGTGCTCCTGGGCTTGCTTGGGATTGCTTCTTTGTTTACTGGGGGGTTTTTATAGATGGATTTTTAAAAGAATATCTTGTAGCAGCTGTTCAACAGAAGCCCATCGAGTGAGAAATGGAAGATGCAAGAGACTTTCTTTTTCTCCTTTCCTAGGTAAGGGAGATGGAAAACTGCCAGTCTGAGCATCTTATCTCACACCTGCTCTTTTGTAGGTCTATACCTTGCCAGTGTCTAAACCAGCAGATAGCGCTTTGGCAAAACAAGGAGCCAGTTGGGATAGCAGTTTCCAACAAGCCAGCAGATGTTATTTTGGACTGTGTGATACCATTGCCTAGCGTGATCAAGCCCACCATGCATGAAGGTCACAAGATCTATAACATTTTAAAGTGAGTTCAGCATTCCCAGTGCTGAAGTGCCAGCCTCAGAAGTTTCAAGTTCCTTTTCTTACCAGCAGAGGCAACAAACCCCAAGTCCAAGCACCTATGAGATCCCATGCCAGGTAATTGCAAACCACTGCTTTTGACCTTCACAAATTCACTCCCCAGCTCCATGAAACCACTGCTTATCCCTCAGATACTGTGATGGGAAGATGCCAGCCATGACAGTAAAGGGATTTTTTACATAAGCTGGGTATGAAAAGAAACTTGCTTTCAATAGCCAGCTTAAGGTCTCAGATTGTACCAAAACAGCAGATGCTACAGGAGTTTTCACACTGCAGAGATTCCACATCCATTTAATCCAGGGCCAGAAACATGCAGAAAAATCCTCCAATACCAAACTGCACAACAGCAAAAAAACAAAACAACAAAACACATTGAAAAAGGCAAATGCTAGTACTAGTGCAATAAAGCCACTGACAGAGCGCAGAAGTGTCAATACAGACCAGGAGCTAATGACATCAGGCTCCAAATAACACAGAACCTCTGCACTGCTGCTGAACATAACCAGCATGTTTACAATCACCGCTCACAGGCCCTCACAAGCCCAAGTTCTCTCAGGCACAGAAACTCTACTGACTTAAAGAGAATCCAAAATAATATTTGAAAGACCAGTTATCAACAACCTGCCTGGTTCTTGAAAGAGACTGCTCCTTTTGACATTGATATAAACTGCAAGTGCTCACACGAACGGTTGTGATGTTGATAGAATTCCCATTTGGTTGTCTAACTGGAGCTGTGGTTAAGCATTAGCTCTATTCTCATCACCAGATGTTTATCAGGAATACCACTGTCACAGCAAGCATAAACACAGGCCAATGGTGATACCCTACTTTCAGACAGTTTCCCTGGATGGAATATCAAATTACTTACATTCCTAGATAAAATCTGTGCTAAGCCTATAAAGGAAAGCCCACATAAGGGCAAAGATGGGTGTATGTCACAGTAGGAGGAGGTAACTGAAGAGACTATCTTGCCACACAAATGCTCTGCTGTCCTGAGGTGTGCTGCAGTCTGCAGGTTACTTCT
Source organism: Camarhynchus parvulus (assembly GCF_901933205.1). Lineage (NCBI taxonomy): Eukaryota > Metazoa > Chordata > Aves > Passeriformes > Thraupidae > Camarhynchus > Camarhynchus parvulus. Next base: position 49,925,630 of record NC_044574.1, on the reverse strand, counting down.
ATGTAGTTGGTAAATCATTTATCCTCCAAGCACCTTTAAAAAACAAATGGGATCTAAGAACATTACTATCACATGCATTTCACTACTAACTGGATTGAAGTCAAGTGAAGTGAAAATGCTGACAGTAATTCCAATTAGATGTTTACTAGCTAGATTGCATCTAAGCAAACCTTGACATCTGCTGCTCAGACTGTTTCTATGACAGCAATGCCAAACATGGGGTCTTGTCTTTGTCTTAGTGCCACCACAGCCAAGCCAGAACAATCAGAACAATCCCTATGGCCATGCGACAGCGCAGGCAGCACCTCCCTTGAGTGTCACGCTCGTTGGCATCTGTACAAACTTTTGCCCAGCATCTCACTGTTGGGAAGGTGAACACATCCACGGGTTTTTACATTTCAGTGTCCTTATTACAAGGAGAAGCTTCACTCTGGGTAAGGCAGAAACTCCAACAATACTGGCCTTCATCCAGAGCACCCATTGGAAAAGGTAATTTGTTTTAAAATGGCAACCAGTCTCAATGTCAAGAATCAGTGTACAAGTCTGTTAAGAGTTTGACAGATGGCAGGCAGCCACTCCTAGTCTCCCTCTCCATCATGAAAATGCTTATCCAAGTTTGTCACATCTATCAGGCAATGCCCTTGGCTTTTCTTCTTTTTTGTCAACTTTTGGTCATTCCTGTGTTTGTGTGTCAATCTGTCCCCAATTTAGATGCTTATTTTGCCAAATCATTTCCATACATTCAGATAAATGTCATATGCCTGAAATATGCAAAAGGCATTAGACTTCAATCTGGACATGCTTTTAAATTGATCACAGTGCTATTTGTGTACAAAACCTAGAGTTTTGAAATACTACTAAAGAAGTCTGCTTCCTCCTCTATCCAAAGTAACATAAGACATCATTATCCATTTTTACCTGCACAATAATGTAAGCCAGTTCTCACTACTTCTGTTTAAGGACATGCTGCACTTATTTAATCTTTTGAGAAGGGAGGTGGGAATTTCATTTGTCTAAGTCTTGGAAAGCATCAACTTCTGAACACACCAGTCTGACCAGAATAATTCTGGGGAGAGCACAGCCATTGCAGCCTGAGGAACATCAGCAACCTGTTGGAAAGAAGCAGAGCATGTTCATTAGGCAGAGACTTCAACAACAGCTGACAGCAAATAAGGGATCTCTTCATGTGAGGACATGTTCTTCATGTCTTAGTTTATTATTCATTTAAGGGCAGCCACTGGAGGCATGAGCATGTTTTGTGATTTAATCAGAACACAGTATTCTACAATGCATATGAGAGATGGGGATTTATTTCCCCTGTTAGTTTGGAGGAAAGAAGGTAGGGATCTTTTCCTGGAGGAACTTTCCATGAATGTATCTCTCTATTGTTTATATTTAGTGTTACATCAAGAGTGCATACACATTCACAACATTATATTTCACACAATTTTATTTATAAAATTGTAATTATCTAACAAATTGCATATAAAATTATTTACTTCAAGTAAATACAGAATACTGCACGACTATTAAAACTATTGTATTGTCCATCATAAGTGTATTAAAACATTCCTAAAAAATGCCTCTATTAAAAAACAAAAAAACCCAAGAACACAAGTAGCATGACCAAGACCATTTTCAATAGCTTAAAATGAATTACCAGGAAGTTGCATTAACCTCCTAAGTAGACTCCAGTTACATCCACTGAGATCAGCATGTGATACAATACCACAGTCTAATGCTAAAGATGACAAGTAATACATTATGCACCTGATCTATGCTTTTCTCCTAGACTGAAGGGAACCAGTCTGAAATCAGAAAACTAAAGCTCAAGTCAAACTCTACTGGGCATGCAGTTCTGTTATAGCAATACTTTCAATCGGTAAGTGTAGTTGGCTTTTACAATCAATTTTACAACTGATAAAAAAAGGAACACAAGAGAATACATTCGTATAAAAAGGAATGATACACAAAGGGTAAATATTGACACCTTGCTGTACACCTTCAGATGAACAAGAGAGAAAGATTCAGCTGGAACTAATGTGGAATATATGTATCAAAAACAGATCTGAGTCATAAACCCACATCCCAATCTTCCCAGAGCTCAAGGTCCATCTCTACTATGTACACAGTGTGAACATGAACGCACATACAGATGGAGCTTTTTATTAACACACTTATATTGCCAAAACACAAAAGACAGCTAGCAGTGCTGCCTCGTGCACACTAGTAGTACTTCTTCGTATACTGCATGTTAAGGGAGAAAGATTTTTTATTTCTTTTTTTCAAGGGGCAAAATTTGGTAGCTAATGGATCAAGGTAGTATTATTTCATTTGTTTTCGACAGTTTCATCACTTGTTACAGGTATCTGGAAAAGATTCAGAGAAAAAAGAAAAATGGGAGGAACTGGAACATTCAGCAGTGCTTGATGCCTTTTGAGGTCTAATCTCCTTCTGCCAAAAAAACTAATAAAAAACTAAGTAAGCCAAAGTACAACCCAAAAAAAAACTTTTCTAAATTTTATCATCTCTTTTAAAGCAACAAAAACTTTTGTTGTTTAAAAATATTATTTAAATTTTATTGTTTAATAAACAGAATTTTTTCCATTTTTCTCCAAAAAAATATTTTCTTCCAAATCAATTTAAAAACCAATTCAATCTGCTTTTCTTAAAAAAACCCTTTAAAAGTTCTCTCCCAAATTTACCCTAAACCAAAATAAATACATAGGTATTTGCAGAACTGCTATTTCAATGCACCCAAAAGACATACACAGCAAGAAGGGAAACAGAATCAAAAACTTAGACAATAGTTTCTCTCATAACCAACCATATTACCCAAGACCAATTTTAACAAGGGCATCTCTAAATAGTAAAAACACAGATTGACATCCAGGACAGTTCTTATAGCACCATGTTTAGTCCTGCCACAAGTGATGGCAACCTCCCACAAACTGGTAGGAGGTGCTGCCACCAACTCTCCACTTTACAGTCAAATGCTGTTCTAATGCCAAGCAGCAAAGGGAAAAGGCAAGGGAGGCCCTGCCACTCACCAGGGCCCGAAGGGCTGGCCAGGGCTTCACCCTCCTCAGGGGCAGCCACCCACTCACAGGGCAGACACCGAGCACGGACAGCTGAGGCGCTCCTGCTGCTCCATCAGCACAAGGGACAGCCCAGACAACCACTTGGGACTCTCCTGGTGGACACCTTTCGTCTCCATAATAAACACTTTCAGGGTGAAAAGCAGTCATGTGCAAGAATCATTTAATCTGCATGCTACTATTTACATTCCAAACACTATTTACACACCAGAACTACAATGAGCATCTCTCTCAAAGGGGAGAGAAGAAGGCTTTCGGGACAGAGTACACTTGAGCAAGCACCCCCACAGCTTCAAACCCTAAGGGGTACAATCAAAATTATGGATTTTAAGCAAAGAGATCCTACTGCCACCAAAATAGACACAAAGAGATAATCAAACATTTGTCCATTAGGCTATTAATCAAAAAAAACCCCAAACCGAAACAACAGAAAGGCCTGTGAAATACAGAGGATATTTAGAAAGCAGAGGATCAAGGACTGTGACGCTCTCTGGCAGGGCTCAATGGGATATATGGAAATAGCTTTAAAGCCAGCGCTGCTGCTGAGCTACCAGAGTCCTCGTTAGCAATGCCACTACTCCACAGGAATTACCCAGCAAACAGAGCTGTTTCCCACTCCGTAAGCCTGACAACAAATTTCTGAAAAACTACTGCACATTAAAGATAATTAGGCTGATCTCTGAACTCACATGTAGCCCACCACCACACCAGGCAGGAAATTGCCATGGAGTCCTAGTGCCTACCACATCTTATTGCTTTAGACACTGAGCCCACGTAGCCAGCAGTTGTGCTTTAGTTGCAGTTCATGTGACCTTTTCAAAGTTTCCTGGAAAAAAGTTTGCTTGTATTTGGCAGGCTCTGATAATAATACATTGATTTCCAAGGCCTCCCACAAGCTTTCACAACTAGACACCTAAGCTGCTGAGTAGCTGTTGATGGGACACTTCTAAGACATCTTACCTGATCTGTAGACAAAAAAATGTGGGATTTAAATGTGTAACAGACAGTTAAACATTCAGTGCACATCCATCAAACAATGCAAAAATGAGTAAATAAGTATCTCTTGGGAACAAGGGAGCAAGAAGGATCAACATCACAGTAATAAAGACGAGCTCTAGAAAACTAAGTTATCTAGTGGTTTTTGTAAGAACAGTCAGTCATTCTGGGATTCAGCAAAAGTGTTGCACGTTTGTGTGTAGACGTGCAAGTTGTGAGAACAAGAATTGCTCAGCTTGGAGCATTTATCCTCCTATCAGTCTGACAACTGCACAGCCAGCAGACTGGAACTCAGAGAACAGCGTGACAAGAGAAAAGGCCAATACAGTACAACTGCAGAGATTCAAGTAGAAGAATGAAGCTATCTTCAGAAACTCAGAGCAGCAACAGTAGTATTCAAGATCAGTGGCAACAAGGAATGTTTCTGTAATTATGCTTTTTGTTTTCCCTCCAAACCAAAGCCCAGGATCACAATCAAGGCTCTTTGGTGGAGGGGTTATTTCCTCAACCCTACTTCCCTGATTCCTCCCTGCACCATTTTGTCTCAGTGCAGCAACACTGGTGCTGATGATCTGTCAGTCCTGCCACTATCAGGCAAAATGGTATGTCCCTCTGGGGGAAAACAACCAGTACCTCCTCAAATAGAGGAGTGGCTAAGAAAAACATAACACTGTGCTGAGGTGGAACCAACTTTATTAAGGACAATGAATTATAATTGTTTTGAAAGGCTTTAAAAAATACTCTGAGTCATGGCTGGCCTTTAACAGCAGATACCAAGGGATATGGAGGCTGCCTGATTCAGAGCCAGTCAGTGGGAGTTAACCAGGAGAGGATGAGGTAATGCTCAAAGATGGGAGGACAACAGGTCTGTCTGAGGCATCTGTGAAGCACCAGTGTGCCCATCACCAGCCTTCAGAGGGGAGAAAAACCACGGCCAACTAAAGCACAGAAAGGCAAAATGTGCAAGGGTACGTATATTCATTTGTTTAAGTGTCACAGGACCAAAAAGGGCCTTAAGAAGTCACCAGATCAGCCTTCTATCTATTCCCCAGAACAGGGAAGCTTTGAAAGCAATGTGTTCCTCTCTCCTTCTCCATATACCTCCTGGTTTAGGAAACTCAGAAAGATGTTACGTCCTTACAAGGAGGTGCTACACACCCTTTGCCACTGTCGGACCAAAGCAGGACCACAGCTTTCAGGACTGGTATGGAGACACGGAGAAGGGTCATAAAATATGCTAAATTTATACAAAGTGCAATAAACTACCCAAGCCATGGTCAGGTCTTTAAGTTCACTATTATTAGTGAAGAAGAACAAATCCAAAACACTAAGCTGGATGGAGCCTGATTTAAGTCTTCTCCACTATTTGTGCTTTTTCCCACATTCTGCTTTCTTGTGGCCAATTCAAAAGGGTCTGCCTTAGCTGATGCTAATAAATGCTTATATTTTAATATTTTTATTCTGTTGCTTCAAGAAAGCTTTTTGATGCCTTGAGAGCAAGAAGAGGAGACGTCTCCATAGCATGGATTTGTTCACTGGAGGTAAGCATTTACTCTGACAAAAACTGTTCTCTCCAACTTCCAAGAGAATGGGAAATGATCTTTCCATAATCACATGCATTTATCAATAAATAAGTTTGGATTAGACTGTATTAAAACATATGCACATATTTAAAGCACTGGAGTGTCACAGAGTCTTATTCCACAGCTCATGCAAGTAAAAAGAATTAAAGAAAAGAAAAAGAAAAAAAGAAAGACCAAAGCCCCAACTAGGAACAGACCAAAGAAACAAGCTTTGCATGAGTATGTCAAAGCATTAATATCAGTGAGATCCCTAAATACATTAGGTTATGCTAAATTTCAGAGAAACAAAAGATTTTGCCATATCAGATACACAGGTTTTGATTTTTTTAAGTTAATATATAATCCATTATTTGAGTATTATTCTTTACTTGGACCCAACATCCACACTGCTTTCATACATTTATACAGTTATATCCCATCCTTGCCTTAAGAGACTGAAATCCAAAGGTATGGCAGCAACCCTTGTTCGTCAAATATAAAACTCCTTTCCCTTCATACAAGAGTGGAGAAGGAAGAAAGATCTTGACAAAATTAAGCGATTCTCCCTTCTGCTGATTCCAACCTCAGAGTACTAGAGTGAGATAGTTGGAAGCTTGCATAAAAATAATTTCCCTTGTTTTAAAAACAAATTTTTTTACTGTACAATAGATGCATAGAAAGTTGCTTCCTGCTTCATGGGTTTAGGCCGGTAGCTATGTTTAGCTGTGAAAACAAGAAGATTGTTCCTTTACAGAGTGGTGAGGAGATAGACCATCTCAGGAATATTTGGCAGCTATCAAAGAGCTCATGACATGAAGAATAAACAGCATATCCACAGACTACAACAATGCAACTCTGTCTCACCGAATACACCAATTTTAAAAAAGTGTCCACTTGTTACTCAAAATCAAGAATACAGTAGAGATTCACGGCTCAACAGCTTTCAAAGTGGTGGTTTAAAAGAAAAAAAAATTGTCAGTGAGCAGCAGATTTTCAATAGCCCACTCTTCTCCCCCCACCCCAAAAAAACACAAGTTCACTGCAATATCAGGAACTTAAACTTGAGACTACTTGGGAGAGAAGGCTTCCCTGTCACCCATGTCCATACAGCTTGGTGTCGGAGTGACACACTGGAGGTTTCAGAGGGTTTCGGTTGTCCAGTGTCTTGTTGTGGTTACTTCAGCAGTTTTACCAGCTGGCTCTGACAGCCTCAATGTCACTAACCAAATTCTGGGCTAAGCATATCCCAAATATCTGGAAGAGACAACAGTTTATTCATTTGGAGCATTAGACAACTTTTCACAGAGGCAAACTCCTTAGGTTATACAGAACTTAAATAAGAAAGAAACAACACAGGTAGAAATTAAATTAACAGTAAGTGTTGGAAGAAGAAAGAATATTCAGAGCTCCTGTAACCCCAGTATTTTTATGGTGGCACTGGTTTCTAGTTAATTAACAGTTCTAGTCTTGTTTCAAAGCAACCCTAAAGGCTCTGTGCTGCTCATTCAAGCACCACTGGAAACAGTAGGTCTGCATAGGCTTGAAACTCTCAACATAAGGTTTATCTAACAGAGTGTTAGTTTCAACCTGCTGAGAATTGAAAAGAAAAAACTTGCATCCCTGTAGATAAAAATTAAATATTCCTTAACACAAAGAAAGCCTCATACATTTAGTTCCCACTGCTAAAACCCACAAACAGGCAACTGGCACTGCATTTCCCATTCTCCTACACAGCTTCCCCTCTCATATATTCACTTTATCTATTATTCCTCTGTGCAACTCATTTCAGGGAACATGATGTTTACCTGCAGTAATGCTATCCCAATGAATATACCAGCAACTATGGTAAGGTTGTCCTGCAACCATTTCTCAAACTGAGGGACACAGCCTTTAGTGTAGATAACAATCTGCTGATCAACTTCCTGCCAAGGAGAAGAGGGAAGAAAACAGAGATAATTACATTCAACTACACCATCAGCAGAACAATCTCCTCTTGCAATAGGGATTCAGATCCTTAACATACCACATTAAGAAGAAAAAAAAAAGCTTACTGGTTTTTGCCTTGCATCGTAGCCACACTGAGTATTAATAACATCTTCCTAGAGGAGAGAGAGAAAGAGAGAGAGAGAAGAGAGGCAATCAGTAAAATGTCTCCCAAACACCTTCTCCCAACTCCCTGGAGTTGGTGCTGTATTGTAGACAATCATCCAAACTTGGGTTAGCATATTGCTTTAATAAAAAAACCTTCCTCCTTCACTCTGTGCTATCAATTATTTGCAGCAAACAAGAGCATATGTAAAAAAAAATTATCTCTCAAGTCAGCAAGCTGGGAAAACCAACCCTCCACCTAGATGAGCTCCATGTTCCAGATACAAGCATTTAATAAAGCAAAAGGACTAGGGAACATCTATGGAAAGTGAAAGAACCTTCTGCCGAAAAGGTTTTGTCTGTACTAAAAAATATGCCAAGAGTACTGCTGTCATTTTCAGGGTTCAATCTGTGCAGAATGAAGAGGTGACATGGGGCAGTTCTGTTGCAGAAGCCGCAAGTTCTTTCTGAAAATGTCTCTAGAAATACGTACAGTTCCTTACCAAAAACCTGAAAGAAAAAATAACAGATGGAGTAATGTGTTCTTACTGCTTGTTATTTCTTACAGGTGCTTGATACCAATGGGAAAGGAGGGGTTCTTCCTACTCCCTTTCCTTAAGTAGTCCCAAAGCTCAGGCAATAAAATAGGCTCTGGAAGATTTTCCCTAGTGAACAAATGCTTCCCATTGGCAGCTGAAGCTGTACTTTTACTTTGTATATAGTTATTTCATGGTAACAAAATGAAGCATGAAACTTTTGGCATCAGCCACAATGGCAGCAAAATATTAAGTTACTGACTTATCATATAATGACAGTGAGTAGAAGGAGGAGTACTCAAGAAAGTGAGAACATCAGCCAATCTTAGCTAGGTGTACCAAATTTAATCAAATTGTGGGAAAGACAAGCAGTGTCTTTGGAGGGATTTTAAAAAGCAGACATATGGAAAAAAGTATCTCCTATCAGCATGGAAAGCTCCTCTGTTTCCTCACTTTGCAGGATGTTCAACAGGTTGCATTCTGTCAGCTGCCAAAATTGGATTCCCTTAATGGATCTTCAAAATTCAAGCAACTTTTATCTCCTAACAAGATGAAAGTTTCTGTTTCAGGACCTAAGTGCCACAGACAACAAGGATGTAAAAGCACCTAAGATTCTGACAGAGGGATTTTAAGTTTTCTTCCTTGCACTAAATGCCTACTTGCTTCATGATTAATGTCTTCTGCCTTTAACCTTGGAATTTGTTAACCAAAAGAAGGTATGAAAAATGCAATGGAAATAAGTTTTCTAGACTTGCCTGTACAATAATTTGGAACACTTCAACCTCCTTAACTACATCAAAATGAACTATGGTAGTCAAAATTTGTTTCAAGAAACTTATTTTAGCCTGCCTTAAATTTACACTTCCTGATTCAAGCTAAACTAAAAACAATAAGGCGTCGACGTAACTGTTTGCACCAGTCCAACACTGAAACCTAATTCTAAAAGGGACAAGTTTGCTTTCCCAAAGAATAAACATATGTTTACCACTGCAATTGAACCAATCACAGGTTGGTTACAATTATTTTACTTGTATGCATGACTTCTAATGTTTTCAGTTTTTAAAGGCCATTAAGGTTGTTTCCTTACAGTGAATGAGATTTATCTTTAAATTTCTGGTTGCTGCATCACACCCTAACAAACTGCATAGCCATTTACACAACTGAGAGAGAGAGAGAACTTTAGGATGGATTATGTATTTATAGGATTACCTTGTACTGCTGTCACTGGTTTGGTTTTATAACAACTATATTTTTAAAACTGGGTTGTGATGACCTCTGTGTGGGTGGGTGGGCAGATAGGCAAACAGCAGAGGGAATCCTAAGCATAAAGAAATGTTTGAGCCTAACCTACATTTTGTTTGAATATCCCATTAAAACATTTTTGGCTATATTTTTGAGAAAAATTCAAACTACTGTAAAATCACACTCACTGCAGAGGAACCAGAACCAGCTTGTGCAAGTGGCAATGCCTTATCAGGAGAGGGGGAGAGCAGCAGCCACTAGATGCCAGGAGCAGTGACTGCATTGCATTATTAGTAAGGCAGGAAGCACCTGAGGTGCTTTTTGGCAACTTGCCTAACTCCAGTCTGTGCTAGACTAATACATTCAAGGAACTATAAGTCATTCCAGGTGAAGACAAAGCCACAGCTGAATTGCTAGATAATACAAGCACTCAAAGCCAGCTTCTCTCAAGCTATATATAAAGTCAAATGTATACAGTGCTAGGCACATAACAGTTTCCATGTACACACCCATCCCTGTTCCAAGCCTTTTGCTGTTAGTGAACTGATTCCCTACACTTTACTTTTCTTTATCATATCCATATTAGCAATGCATGGCTCCAACATTTTCCACTTGATGATCCAGAACTATAAATATTTCAAAAGACATGAAAATTTACCTAGAAGTTGTTCCCACAAACTATTTCTGACCTTTCAAGTCTGATTTCAGGTGACTGTAGGACAGGCAGTAATTTTAAAGTTAAAAAAAAAGAGTATGTAAAGATACCCATACCCATCTGGAGATTCCAATGCAAACATGTCAGTTCCTCAGGGCACAGACTGTCATTCATTACCATACCTGGCACAAACTGGGTCAAACTGGCTAGAGCCTTGGGACACCACATTAAATAATGAATAATACCTCCTTTAAAGTGTCTGATCTTAAGGGTTACTGTTCTGATGAAGGATGTGAGCTTTCAATTGAATTCAACTCAGTGCTTCTCCTTTTTATACTTGCTAAAATTAATATATATGTTCAGCCAAGCCCATGGTTCTCTCCTTCTAAAAATGAAGACCTAAGTGATCTTATGAGTTTTGCTCACTGCAGAAAAGTTAGTGATTAAGCTGAGCTGCAAGAACAAAAAAAACCTCAAGTTGGTGAGAAGTTAATAATCAGGCTAAATTTCCAGAAACAAAAAGGAAAATCTGGAAGTGTTGTTTACGACTGGAACAGCACACCCATCCAACCCCCTAGAGCGTCACTTACAGCAGGGTCTTTAGTACAGCAAGAGAATGGCACACCACAGCGCTCTCGGCTCGCGTTGGAATCTGTACAATTGAAGTAAATATTAAGGTTCCAGTCATCGGCTCCAAAAGCCCCACAGCACTGCCACTAGAACAAAAAAAGAAGAGCTTCTTAAATTTCAGAATGAAAATCTCAGCATTAGTAACATGCATGGCTGCTGCCAGTTTCCCCTCTAGCTTTCAAAACAAAATCTGAGACTCCCACTGCTTTCATTGAAACTTTTTTTTGTTTGGTTGGGGATTTTTGTAATTTTTTTAAAATACCACTCCAAATGGGTAAGTTGTTCCAAAGTTATCATGTGACTAAAGTTACATTCATACCCTGCTATGCCGCTCCCTGGAGAGAAACCCATGGGTGAGCTGATAAGCCTACACAATACCATAGAGTTGCACAGGCCTACAAGCTCAGGCCCAAGGGACAGAAGAGCCAAGAGTACAATATTCTGTCCAGTCCAATGAGCCCTGGATTTCCAAAAAAACAAGTTCAAAGGCTACACTGGTACAGCTACTCCTTTTGATAGTTTGGGGGAACTTTGCCTGGCTGTACATCAGACAGTGTGAACACACTGTTTCCTGAGCATCACACATTGCACAATGAACACCTCTAGTGAATCCTTTAGAGAGTAAATCTGCCAAAGGCAGACTTAGTCTGGCAAAACATGTTGAATACACGAGGAACTGATGTGTTTTGCTGAACATACAAAGAATGGACTGGAAACTGGTGAAACACTGATGGCTTACAGCAAATAAGGAGCTAGACCAATGAACCCATCTATGTCAATTATAAGGAAAAAAACAAAACACAACCACATTTTTAAAAGCATCGGTATAGCCATTCTCTCCTTCTAGATGTAGCAGTCCTCTTTGCAATACCTGACATGTTGTCTTTACGCACTATCTCTATTGGTTGAAGAAGTAACTCACTCTCACAACTCGTGCTCCTCCTGGCTTACTTGCTGAATGCTAATGCAGTTAGGAGAGAAAGCCTTCAGAAGTCACTGCAAATTCAGACTGTAGCCTTTGGCTGCATACAAGGGGACTACTACTTTCAGTCTGTGCTGACCTCTGACCTTCTTGCAAAAGATTCAAAACAGCACATCTTCTTACCATTTTCCCCCCAGGCATAGAGAAGCAAATCAAGCACTGAAACTATTTTAATTGCAGAATGTAGAAAAATTAGCAAACATTAATTCAACCAACACTCAGCCATGTTAGCCACACAGTGCCAGATTCAAAGAGGACTTCATCAACACCAGCCAGAACTGAGTACTGGAGAGGGAAGGTACTGGCAGACCTTTTGTGCAAAAGTCAGTGCAAGAATTCTTTTGCTTAACCTGCACAAACAGGTGCACCACTGGTTTCACACTTCTCTCCCAAGTGCAGATGTGACATCACTTAGAGGTGTCCTACAAGAACTCTACAAGTGGTCCACTTCATTAGGCTAAGTCCATTAAGTCTAATTCAGAAGAAATAACATTGTAGTTTCATTTGGACCAGCTAAATACCTCTGCCACTCTGCAGTGTTGCTAAAACTACACCAACATTCATCTTAGGACCAAATAGAGCTTAGAAAATGAGTAATTTTTAAACAGATGTGATAGCTTCTATAATAAAATATTTTAACTTTGACACACTATCTCTAAGTCTTCAAGAAAAATCACCCCAACTCTCCATCCTATTTTATGCAGTCATACATCAATAAAGCCACTTTACAGAGGTGCTGTATGTTTGCAGTTCTGTAAAAACAAATATAAATATATTCAAAGGCATTATATGCTAGAATATTTCTGTTGTTCCTTGAAGAAACTGAACAGATGGAAAGTAAAAAATAAGAGCAGGTATTTCTTAAAAGTAAGTTTACAAAAAAATAAACAGTCCGACTTACATATTCCTGTGTGAAGTCTATGAGGTTTTGTAAATCAATGTCATCTCGGTAGGCTCTGATGTTGTTGTTTATAAAGAAATACAGCTGGTCCTTTATCCAGTCTTTGAAAACAAATGCTAGAACACCAGCAGTGAGCTCCAAGAAGAAAATAATTCCAAGAAATACAGAGAACTATGAAGAAAAAAAAGGCTAAAATTATTTTCCTTTATGACCAAAACTTTCTCAAAGCCCACAATTATATCTAGTGATAAGGCTTTATCTGTTTCAATGCGAGTTCAAGCCATTTTGGCACATAGGAAATTTTAAATTAAAAACACACCATTTTTATTGGAGCTGCAGCACAGAAATCTTAATTCTATTCTAACAAATAACAAAAATGCTAACAAATGGCCAAATCTTGGACATTTCACTGAGATTTTCAAAGAGTTCCAACAGAATTCACTGCAAATTTCAAGACACAGCTAGTCACCACCACATGTAGGGCCCTTGAAAAGCAATCTGAAATTTCAACATAGGCGTTTACATTTTAGAAGGCATAAACAACCAATGTAAAATGTGCCAGTAAAATGCTTTCTACGTGACTTTTGCTTTAGATCCTTTCACTGGCAAAGCTTCACCCAAGCAGACAAAGCAGAAATTGGTAACAGCAGAAATTAATTAATGACTAAGTCGGAGCGGAATGTCTATGAAATTACTCACATCCACATTAAAACTAAATGAGGCTGCTATGATTAATGCAAATGCAATGGACGCCAAAGGCATTACTAATGATCTGCCACTTTCCCTAAGCATTTCCACTGAGTCTACACTGTTTTAAACCACACAGTGGTCCTGGTATACTGGAAGTCCATCCCCTTTGCAACTGTGCCTTTGAGTTTCACTTTAGTATGCTCTCCCTGTGTGTTCAGATACATTTTTAATTTCTCCTGCAGCTGCTGTATGGGAAGCTATTTCTGGTACAGCAGATGGGTTCATTTCAGGCAAGCTAAGAGAAGCAAGGAAGAAGGAAGAAAAAGTGTTACAAGCTGCTTTATAAATGCCTTGAGAACTGTGACTCTCAATTGCCTCCTCCCCTTATACAACATGTCTGTGGGAGCCAAATGTGTCACTTGGAGGTAGTTATTTCACTGGAAGCTTTTTCTTGTATATATTAACAGTTAATGGTTATGAAGACACAACTGTGACCACAGGCAGTGCCCACCTCTGGAAAGGGGAGTGGTGGAGGAAAGAATCTTCCTTATTATAAATTTTCAATTTATCTAAAAGTTAATGTGATACTGTTACCCTCATTTTCAAAAGTCACAGGAAATCTTTCAAAATACAGAACCCAGCTACTCAGTTGAAGAAGTTCTGCATACTGAGGTTCATTTGTATACCAGCAGCTCCTTCCCAATCCAACAATCCACTTTCTTTCTGCATCTTGGACACATTCTCCTCCCCTTCTCCTTCTCAGGCCCCAGCACTGAGAGCAATGAAACCTCTTGCAGTTAGCTGAAGGGCAGGGATGAGGGTATCAGCCAGACTGAGGATATTGTAGCAGTCTGATCTCCTCTGTACCATGAGGGGCCCTTGCACAGCACAAGTCACATGGGTCACACTCACTGCTGCATCTACATCCCTCATATTTCACAGGCAGCTTGTTATGAACCCCAGGTTCAACACACAGATTCTCACAAGAAATTTCTCTTTCTTTGTGATAGGGAAGTAAAATGTTAGGCTACATCCATATGAAAATCAGTACTTTCATGTTACGATTTTTAGCAACAAATGTTTTGAATTTTAAAAAAACACAGCCAGCAAGCACCAGAGACTGAAGAGCTGTAACGTGTTAAAAGCTAAGTGCTTTCCTGGTAGTCTGACACTGGATAACACCTTCCTGTCCAAAATACATTTTAAAAGCTTAACACAGTTAAACAGAACAGACAACATGGCATGCTCCATAAATGAGGAATGTCAATGTAAGTTGCCAAAGGTACTTACAAATTTGAGAAGAAAAGTGTTTTCTCGTAAAGCTCCAATGCATCCTGCGAATCCCAAAATGAACATAACTCCTCCTACCACTAGGAAGAGCCAAACAGGATCAAAGCCTCCCAGGTCAGTGATGGAGGAGATGTTGGACAGCACTCCCTGAGAAAGAGACAATGCCAAGGGATAAAATGTATGTTCAGCTTTCTGTTGTACAAATTCTGCCTGCATTTTTCTTCTTAAAAAAGGAAGAAGACTACAGCAAAATAAATGTTCTGCAGTACAGCAAGAAAACACAATTAAGAAAATCTTTGTATCCCAAAAGAGAGAAAAAGTGCAATTATGTGGAATATTTCTGAATCAATATGTGAGTAACAAAATGTTCTTGAAGAATTCTCTGTGAGAAACCTACAGGGAATTTTCTGCTTATGTAGCTATAAGAAGTAGTCTGCCAGAAACAGATATTTGAACAAAACTTAACTCACTGTCATTACCCATGCTGAGACATATTTTATGTATCATATACATCATCTATGTAAACACACAGTAACATGTTATATAGAAAAACTGTTAAAAGTAATAAAGCCACCTTGAATTTAGTATTTATTCTCAGTATTTACAGCAATTGTGAGAAATTACAAGTGAGCTCCTAGGTTGCAGTATCTTGCAACAGAAGTTTTTCAACAAATTTTGACAAACTACATAATCTGGCCAATTCAACTTCAGGCATCTACAGTGCCAAAACCTCATTCTAGAAATAAAGTATGGCTACCGACTAATTAGCTAGCAAGAAGAATTTGAAAATATCAAAGTCTCTTAGTTGGATGAAAGACAATTTAAGAACTTGTCTTGGGACATGGTTTACAATAACTTAGAATAGACCTATCATATGTTAGACAACATATGCTGTGTTTTAGATATGACAGTCAGCACAGTCTGCTTGTAATGCCATTTCTGCCTTGAAAGCAAAGCTTGGGTTGCGACACCAGCAATCCTGAGGAACTATTAATTTTTTGAAGACATTTTAGGCAGAGTTTGGCTGATGTTGAACAGATGGGCCATATCAAGAAACAAGTACAAAGTTTACCCTATTCCAGTGAGTTTGCACAGGAACAAGTAGAGTTTCCTAAGGCTTTTCAGCAGAAAAAAAATGCTGATGTTTCACTATTTCTTCATTCCCCTCCCCAGTGCTGTAGGTCAATGCAAAGCACTCTGCTATGGCTCCTCACAGAATCCTGAACTCTGGCTGAGTGCTTTGGACTATTGCTTCCTCTAACTCCTGCACAATGCTGTGGCTCGAGAAGCAGCAACAGAGATCTCTAAATCTTCAGCTCCTTATTTGCAAAACTCCACAGTTCATCCTTTTTCTCATTCCTGTTCATACCTCTTCATCTCTTTCAAATAGTCCCAACATAGCAAGAGGATGCAACCACAACTTCATTTCCAGAAGTTTAAAGTAACATTGATAATGATGACTGTTCACAGCTGTGGCTTTAAACCAGTGATTTTATTTATATACACACACATACTCATTTTGGACCACACAAAACATATCAATTGTCATGTAACCAATATCTCTAACACATTACTCCATGTAGTCTGCACCCAATTTCATAGAGTTTCCCAAGCAAAACCTGAGCAAGCAGTAAATATAGACAGTACTCAAAGCTTTTAATTCTGCAGAAAAGGACAGAGTAAATAAAATATACATGTGAATTTCACCAATGCACACATCAAGGAGCCTTAGAAAAGGCCAAAACCCAAAGAAAAATCTGACTACAACCCAATTCTAAAATACCAACAATGATCCAACAGCATGAATAACACTTGCTAAGTATATACTTTTCCCTCCTACTAGAGAAGGCTATTGCCTGATAGGGGTGGGAAAAAAAATCACATTCATCACTTTCCTCCTACATCATATAGTACTAGCCTTACTGACATTCATTAAAAAAGCAAAGAAGAGATGTAAGGAACAAGGTAACACAACTCAGAGCCAGCACTGCTATCAAAGAGGAGCAGCTGGCCTGTCCCTTTTTCTGGTACCATCTCAGTGAAGAGACGATACACACCAAGATGAAATGAACACTTACCCAACATGAACGCTTACATCAACTTGTGCAAAAGTTTTTCCACTACTTTTGTTTCATTATATTTGTTATAGAAAAGAAATCCAAGACACCTTTCTGGCTAAGAATAACAAGCAATATAAACAGGATAATCCAACAACACAACACCTTTGAAAAAAATCAAGGACTTGTCCCTACACAAGTCAAGAAGCATGAGCTCTGCCTCAAGGGGAAAAACAAGTACTAAAATTATTTCTTCACAAAGTTTTAAATTCCTTTTCTCTGTGCTTACATAGTTACCATAAATGAGAATAAATTCTGCCCTAAAGGAAGCACTACTACTCTTTTCTTTTAACATTAGCTTATTTTTGAAATAATGGACTGTGGTGTAGTAGAGTGAAAAAAACTAGCCACTGGAGAAAGGATGTTGCCTTTGTTATTACTTGTATTTATTTTTTAAAAATCAAAAAAGATGAAGATTTAAGTCTCTCTACATAAGACACTGTTGTCTTTCCTTAAAAACAAAGTAAACATAATCAAATCAACAAAAAAAAAATCAAAGCAAATTACTATGCTAAATCAACTTCTTTCCATATGAAAGTAGTCAAATTCAAATGAAAAGAAATCCAAGTAAAATTCAGTTCGCAATTGTGGACAACACTGTTAGAGAGACAGTCATAATACAAAAGTGGTAGTGAGAAACACACCACTTTGCATTTTGTTACAGTCACATTAAATTCTATGGCAATAAAATTTATCGAGCCAATTTCATGCTGCTTTTGCACTCTTGCCTTTTTTGCCTTTACTTGATTTTCTAGAACTGCCAGGCTCTTAGCTGCCTGTAATGCCACATGTTGGCTGGCCACTCCTCAGGATAGCTGTGATCCAACACAAAATGCATAGATCAACACAGGCTTTACCTGCCATTGTTTGCTGTCCTTGGAAAGCACCTTTATGTGCATCTGTTGCTAGTCCACATATGGCAATCATAAGCCTAACTTGGATGAATCCCAAATAACACATCCTGACAATGCAAAGCACATACTGCTTAATTCTCATTTTGCTCCATATGCTCTCTGCATATGAACCTCAAGTTAGCAGAATTCTGTAGAGACATCTCAGGATACACAATCTTCAGAGAGGTTTTGTCAATAAAACAATAGCTAGCAGTGGGAATGAGAAATGCAGACAATGCTCTGTGATTACAGTTCAAGATATGCAGTAGTCTAATAGAAGATTACTGCTTCCTGCTTAGAATACAATTTTCCAGTCTTGTATACTCTGAACACTTACAAATAAGCTCTCTGAAGATGCAGCAGTGCAATACCCTGAAGAAAAGCACATTTTGCTTCAAGCAGCAGGGCAACAACTGGAGAATAATATCTCACTTTATATTGTTAAGAAGATCTAAATGTACTCTAGGCACACACTCTTCCTATCCACTACAAGTTTCTATAATGCCTACTACACCTACTACCACAATATCTTTTTTTTTTTTGGTTGCAACAGCTACTCCTGGGAAAAGTTTGACACAGATGTACAAACATCTGGTAGTGACCAAGATGGGTCTTCAACCCATCTTTAGCAGAAGGCAACATTTCCAGAGGTGCTTGAGCAGAGGATCAGTAATCTCATAATCTAACACTGCACCCTCCATAACATGCTCTGAATTCTCAGGCTGATCAGTCATGGAATTTTTGGTGTCTGTCCACTTCACTCATGCATCAATGCAAGACCTAAACAAACCACCTGTAAATACTTTAAAGTAAGGCTTTCTACAAATGCAAAGTATTTTTCCTCAGCTACATTGCTGCAGTTGCCCATGATAACCACGACTGTTAAATTGTTGCAAGTACTCTGATACTTTAATATCTAAAGGAGGAGCATTTTTTTCCTCCAGACGTATTCCCGTTTTGAAGTACAGTTATTTTTGAGGTACACACACATCACTCAGTAGTTTAGGCCTGTGTGTAATCTGTATTGCCTGGAAATGCTGTTTGTACAAAGCTACATACTCAAGTAATTTACTTTTCACTGTGGTGTCAACCCAGGGCTCTGCTGTAGTCCCACAAGGAGAGCCAGCAGGACATGTTCCCTGGCTGATCTCCAGCTCATCTGTTTGCTCTGCTCCTCCACCCTCCATAGAGCCTGTTGTACATTACAGTCCATGAGTGGCTATTTAATATTTTAATCCAATGCAAGCCAAAGTTTATTTGGTGTACTGAAACAACAAAAGCATCATCCATAAGTGAACTAAAATAAGCAACAGTAAAGTTGTGGAAAAGTTCCTTTATTTGTGAAATGTACTTCAATCATTAGGATATAATGATGCATGGATGGAACAGGAAAGACTGACCCCACATTTCCACCCCACTCCAAATTCAGGAGAAGTCAAATGAAATGGTTAGGACCTGGCTCTTTTCCTCAACTCAAGAGTGCATTCCACCCAAAAGTAAATGTGAGACAACCAAGCCAGGCAGAGCAAACTCCTGCAAAACTGAAGTCTTCTCCTCCTGATATGTGAGCACAGGTAGGAAAAAAAGCCTGAGAGACGCCCGACAGGTCCTCAGGTCATGTTTTCCTCATGGCCAGAGCCCTCCACACTACAAGCAGAATCTCATGCATAGCTAAAGGGAGAACAAGGCAAAGGGAAAATGCTGGTCATGAACACAGAAGCTCATGAATGCCCCTCCTGATGTTGTAGCTGCGCGATAGTTTGCCTTTATCCCATCAGTAAAGAATAAGGAAGCAACAGTTCCATACAAAAGCAATAAGGGTGCACACCTCACCCCTTCTCCATCTTGTACTCTAAGATCATCAGAACAGCGTGTACTGCGTTCCAGAGACAGACTCCTGGCTCCAGTTCCTGACTTTGGTGCACGTCTACATTAATATTTCAGGTCATACCCAGCAGTCCTTTTGAAACGATCACACACAAGCTGCTCTTCAGCTCACACCTAGAACAATCTCAGAGCACACAGACTGGATTACTTATAAATGAAGATGTGGCCCTGGAACACAGCTCATGCTCCAAAACACTAGCAAGAATTCAGTCCACAAGATCACACTAGAACTAGGTAGAAAAGAACTCAAACCTTTCAAAACCTGCAGTGTGCAAGCTGGATCTTCAGCACCACTTCCTCTCCTGCTGGTCTCCAGTGCCTGCATTTAGCAGTAAGAGTCCTCACAGGCTGAGCCCAAAGCCAGACACACATCTTGGCTGCAGCAGTGCTGTCACATCTACACAACCTGATGTGCTCCTGAGCTCCAAAGGGAGTCACAAGTGCACTAACAAACCAGTGAAATTTCCAGAACAGCTACTGCTGTAACAGGCACAGTCGCAAAACTGCAAGACAAGGGAGAAAGGCTCCAAATGAAAGCACTCCAGGCAGCAGCAATTTTGAAAAGCTGACCCAATAGTGAAAATTCAAGGCATAATGAGCCAGAGACAACTTAGGAGAATCATCAGCCTAAGAAACAAAGAGGTGATATAATGAGTGTATATGGAATTTGGCCCACAGGATGCATCTAAAAGAAGGAAACTCAACACTACAGGAGGATGGAAGAAACCCACTATTTCTTATTTTCCATTTCCTCCAAGATGGGGGAAAAAAAACTTCTCTGCTGCAATATCTCATTACTGGGAGGACAAAACAAAAACAAAACTAACAAAACCAAACAAACAACAAACAAACAAAAAAGCGCCCCACACCATAAATCCAGGAAATGCAGGAGAAATGCAGAAAAAGAAACATCAATACAAGATCTTCTGAAACATCACATTTTTGCAAACAGAGGTTTAGCCTTTCCACAGGCTTGTCTGCAGGACTTAGTATCACTGGCAAACAGCAACATCTGGGAGGTGATGGTAAATAAAAGTATTTTCAAATGCATGATTTTAAAACAGAAAAATGTCTCTGCTTTGTTAGTCATAAACTCCATGCAGTTCCTCCATGCTGTGCATCTGAATGAACATAGGGAACAGAACAATACTCATTGAAACATGCCAAATTAATTGGACTGCAGAATTTTGTCTCTGCAAGCAAGAAACTAGGTGGGGGATGTTTACAAATCTCATTTCTTTGATTTTTGTTGGTTTTGCATTTCCCACAGCAAACCGTACTAGCAGCAGAACTTTATTTTTCAAGTGTCTAAGGGAGGAGAAGAACTAGTCTAACTTTCTTGTGCTGACAAAGCAGAGTTCAAAAGGTGAATAACTGGTATAAATACATACAAGATACTGATTTTTAGACTTGTTAGGATTAATGACTATAAAGTGTTGGAACACTAGTAAATCATTTAAGAGCCTGCCTGTTTAGATTATATATCTTTATGTACTGAAATTTAAATTAATTTAAATTTCTCTTCTTCTCTCTTTCTCTTCTCCAGTCCTATAAAACCCACACACAGCCCTGTCTCAGAGACAAGATATAGGCTTTGGGTATCCTTCAGCCTATAAGAAACATAGGATACGTGCAGTTTCCTTGTTGGCAATAATTTTTGGAAGAACTGTGTGATTTTGGAAGAACAACAATTATGGAGTGACTAGTGCATCACTCCCTCCTGCTGTCAGCCACTCACTGATACAATAAGAGAAGTGAGAATTTTTTTCTTGAAAACAACTTTAGTTTTCACTTCAGGGCAAGGAGAGACAGGTTTGATCTAACAAATTGTGATTGTTTCCATGTACAGAGTTTAACTTGTCCAAGAACACCAAAGCAAACCTAAATAACCTTAGACAAGTGAAAGTCTATCTTAAAACTTCAGACCCAGATTTAGAGCTCCTGCTCACTAAGAACACTATGCTGGCACCCAGAGATACCATACTGGTACTCCCAAACTGCACACAACTTGACTTTTGAGCGGAAGCAACTTATTGTTATGCTGATTTAACTGGAAAACCTGAGAAGCCAAACTCATGTACATTGTCAGCTTCTTCCACTTGTCCCTCTTCATTTCAGTCAGCTTCATACACAAATGACATTTAATCAACAAAATTTGAAAGATTTCTTCCCTACTTTAGTTTACCTTACTTTTGCCATCTCCTACTTAAGAGTTTACCCCAAAAGCACAGTGCTTTCCTTCTACAAAGTCCCTCTCCATGGACAATCTTATAAGGTCTCAGAAGACGTAACAGGAATTCATCACTTAGGCTCACTACTCTTGAACACAAATCTCCTGCAGGTAGCCAGGAAGCTTATTTTCCCAAGTGCCTACTGGTATCACATCACAAACAGCTCAAGACCGCAATATCTAATACATACAACCAAGGAGGGAAATGGACATTTTGTACAAGCTTGGTTTATTTTTAAAGAGTCACCAGAAGACATGACTTGAAGTGGTTAAGAAAAACAATTAAATATAAACATTTCTCCCTGGTGCTGAGCAAAAGTGCTGTAAGTTGCTGAGGTTTCACACAGACTCTTTGTATGCTAACAATGTTCATGTCACTGTTGCAGGGAGGAGGGGGGAAATCGGCTGCCATGGATGAACGATTTAATGGTACAAGCCCAAGCCTGGCATGCCCGAAAACACTGTGAGACTGTGACCTATACAGGGCCACCATGTATAGATAGCTTTATTCATCCCCAGAGCTTATTGCCCCCACCCCACCCCCAGCTCTCTTCCAGGTTCATGGCTCAGAATGCTAATTGCCCGGCTTTTGTCTAGGGCTGGCTCACTGGCTGTCAAGCCAATTCTATTGCCTGCTTGACAAATGAGCTCTTTTGCCTCCCCGCAAAGGCCTTAAGGAAGGCCACAAGACTGGATATTGTGCTTTTCTTCTTCACAAGAAAGTTTAAAGGGAAGAATTCAAGCCAACTTAGCAAAAAAAGAAAAACTAGGCACCAAGTCCACAAATCTCTACCAAATTTTTTTTAACCAGCAGCCAATAGGACCGCTGTGAAGTCTGGATTATTTTTTTTACACCCTGCAGTTTGAATGTGACCTGGAACACTATCTTTTTACCCTTAAAAGATTCTGTGAAGCAACAAAAGTATATACAAGTTGATGGCCAGTCTATAAAACCACGCAGCTGTATATAAAGCCACACAATTTAAAACAGAAGTTAATCAAAATCCTCCCCAGCACCAAATTAAGTTTACAGTAGGAGTCCTGAAGACCTACTCCTGCACAAACCCCTTTCAAATTTACAAATTACACAACAGCAGCGTCAAATTCAAGTTTGATAAAGCCAAGTTCATTGAGACAGCAGCAAGTCTTCATAGAATGGCTTTAGTCATCTGGCCACCTAGCTCTGACTGCACAGAACCATGTCCTGATTGCTTTGGAAAAATCTCCAAAGACAGAGACTTCATTCAAATCTTCTCTAGGCAAACTGTGCCAGTACTTGGTCATCCTCACATTATTAAAAAAAGGTGCTCCTTGATGTTCAGGGGAAACACCACTTGTGTTTAATTTCATGCCTATTGCCTTTGTCACTGGGCACCACTGAAAACAGTCTGGCTCCATTCTCTTTGTGTTCTTCCTTCAGGTACTTCCATACATTAAGATTCCCCCAGCCTACTCCTCCCTGGACTAAACAGTTCTCTCAGCCTTTCCCTGTAGGAGAGAAGCTCCCATATCTTCATCATCTATTCAGCCCTTTGCTGAATTCTCCACTATGTCAGCATCCCTCTTGGGCTGGGGAGCCCAGAACTGGCCTAGGTGTGGCCTCACTGCTGCTGAATAGAGGGGAAGAATTCCCTTCCTCAACTTGTTGGCAACACTCCTAGTACAGCCCAGGACACATTCGCCTTCTGTGTCACCAGGACACAGAGCTGGTTCATGGTTTGACTTTGTGGACACCAGGTCCTCCTCTGAGAAGCTGCTTTGCTGTCCTGGGGTGTACCATTACAACAGCCCATAATGCCTAAGGGATATCCATCCTAGCCCCAGGCAAGCAGCCTAGCTAGACAAGTGCTTTTCAGTTATGTTACGGATCTCTCAAGCCCTGGGCTTCACCTCCTTGGCTTTCATCTTCATCTCCTCATCAGCAGTAAGAAAACTCTGTCTGGGATCTAACTGATCTGCCCTCCACTAAATAACACAGGGTCTATGAATACCTGGAACTTGATCCTGCTGACAGCAGCTTTTGGCCACTGCCTGTCCTCTAAAGAGCTGAGTGAAATAAAAGACTCAAATTGGTTTGCAACAAGTCAATTTTTTCATAGTTCTTCTACCAAATTCAAATTTGTCTGTGCTCAAGAGCTCTGCAGTTCAGCTATACCTATACAGCATTTTGATTGTTACAACTATGAACTGAAACACTCCATACTAAGAACTGCAGAATAAAACAGTTGAAGAAGGTGGGAAACATGATCATTTTTCAAGGAAAAACCCATGCTTTAAACCAATAAACAGTATTTTATTTTACTTGTTAGTTTAGAAAGAAACCTAAAAATCCTACTACATATGGACACTGAGTTAATGCATATTAAACTGTGGTGGTTTTACTTGCTTGTCTTAAAACAACACGGCATTTTCTCCCAGTTTCAGAATCTGATTAAAAATGGTTTAAGATTACTTGATAACAGATATCCAAATCACACATAAAAACAAGAGCTTTGGCTTCTGGCTATTAGCAATTATGAATTGAATGCATTTTCCCTAGGAAAGGGTACATACTTTCCCACACAGAAAATATGTAAACCCTAACAAACCAGAACACCTTCTAGCTGCTAAGACTGGCATTCTTTAGACTTCAAACACTACAGTTGTTTTCCCTTTACCTGCTCATTCACTCTAAAGAGGAATCATTTGTGTTACCTACTGTAATGATACAAAAATGTTCAAATCTCCTCTGTAAAGCCACTCTCTGGAACTTAGACATAGGTACAAGCTCTGAGAGTGTGTTCAGAGTATTAAATAAAACATGTTTTTACATCTTTGCTGAATAAAAAGAGTCACAGTACCTCTTTCTAAGCCTATCTGAGCTATCCAACATCAGTATCATACGGCATACATATAAATATAAATATATATGTCTATGTATGTATATGTGTATGTAAATACACGTATACATCTACATAGGTGTACATGGTGTGCAGTAATTAATATCTCATTACCATTTGTGATGATCTTCCAAGGTACACACACACAGCAATTAGAATATAAGTTAACAACCCAAAATTTTTCCTGAATTTTTTAGAGGCAGAACTCTGGAGCTTCCAAATCTGTTATTTGTTCTGCTGCAATTACCAGTTATTATGTCTTAAGTGAAGATCAATTTTTAACTTACTCAGTGTTTTCCATTAAAAGAAGAAAAACTTGTTATGCAACTGAATAACAGCATTGTTAACAGCCAGATTTTATTATTTTTAATCTTTTAAACAAAGAAGAAAAGGAAATAGGGACTTTAATTTCAGCTGTTGTCTTTTAGCAAGCCAAACTCTACATCCAGTAATCCAAGACATACTGACTAGTTTCGTAAATTACGCCTTGACATTTTATCTTCTTCCCCATTTCTGCAGTAAGCAAACTAAAAATTAGGCTCTGGTTCAGAAATGTTTTCTCTTTCCCTGCCCGCTCACTCCACACACACACTTCCCATTTCAAAGCTGATTTTAGAGTCTTGCAACAAAGGGTGTTCTAGCAGCCAGTTTCATTTGCTCAAGAAAAAACAACAGTTATTCTGCCTCAGGTTTGCATTGGCTTGCAGGGCTCATTTTGATTTTCACTTTTTGGGTTTGCTTTTTAAGAGGAACAGCAATTAACTGCTATGTTAAGGCAAAGCCTAGGTGGGTATTTTTCAGGAAGCTGCCTTCTAAGACAGGCAGGCTCCCCCTCCCTTCCCGGGAACACACTGCCCATACTGCCCCAGCAGGGTGTTCTGGTATCTGAGCTGCAGCCAGTGTGCAAGGATTGAAATTATTCGTTTATGGGCAAGTGTCAGCCACCACTTCTTGCCAAGGTATTCTTGGGAAAGATTGCAACCATGTTTCTCTAAGTGACCCAAGCTAAGGTTCTTATTGGACAGAGAGGCTTGATTTTGTTCCCATAGAAACTGTGAACACAAAATATGCAGCATATTACTGTTTCAATATTTCATCAGAAAAAGAGAGAGAAAGAGGAAAAACAAACTTTGGTGCTATATTCAACTTACCTTTTCATTCCATGCCCACAATCCAATCCCAAGAAATGCTATGCCAAGGAACTAAAGGAAAATGAAAAAAAAGAGCAGGAATTAGAAATCAGTGGTGGTTTTTGTCTGTTGTTTTTTTTTTAAAGATACATATTGACTCATCTGCTCTGTTGGATAATAATTTTATCAGGACTGAGGGGCGCTCAGTGAGAGTTTTACAATACGTATCTGGTTTATTTTACAATTCAACTATTTTCATTCGAAGAATTAAAACTTGCAGAACTCAGGGATGTCCCACACAGGAACAGTAGATGCAATAGGCGTCACTTTATCAGTACGGAGCACACAAGGTTCTTTCTGAGTTTGTAGGACTCAAAGCAAACTCCACAGTCAAACAACATTTTTGTTTGCTGTTTTACTATTGCATCACCACTGCCTACACAATGCAATTGCCCTCTCACCACTCTCCCAGTAAGAAAGTGTTTAAAAAAAATCCTAAATACACATTTATTATCAGTTTTAGCAATGCTGTCCATATAAAATAACCCATCATTTCTGAGGGGGAAAAAAATAATAATACTGGTTTTAAAGACTAAGAGTTTTTAAAAGCCCTGCAGCTGATATTTGATAACTTTTCTGATACTGTTTCATAAGGGAAGATCCATTTCCTTTCTCCCCCAAGGGATTCAACAGCACTAAACTCAAGAGATGGTCTTTCTCCCATGATGAAAAAGGGACCAACCACCTTTGATTTTGTTACATCCATGTTCTCCATTCCACTGAATAGTTTAAAATGCATCATTTCCCTCCAAATCTACAGGGATTCCATACAAAAGCTACACTAATGATCAGTGAAACAAGCAAAACAGGCAGAAGAAGCACTCCATCTCCAAACATCATTAGTGCATATTTGGCACTAGACAGTATCAATCACGTAACATGTTTAAAAAACATTTAGTAGATGTCTGAGCACATCTCTAAATGTCCATCTGCCCAACTTGCATATCTGATTGTATAAGTGCCAACTAAAAAGAAAACTATTTTCACTGTAGTTCCAGGGCACGCAATAGAATGTTGCTCAAACATAAAACTGATTTTCTTTGTCATTTCTCTACACTGCAGTGTACAGACTTATTCTGGCACATAAGTACCCTTTCTCTTAAGATCTGTGTAAACAATGAAGAATCCTAGTGATTTCTCTTTTGCAAACAGAACAAAAGTGCTTTTCTGTTGAAAAGTGGGAGGAGGCAGGAATATAAACTTTTAAACCTTTTCCAGAAGTGATTTCAACAGTTTCAAACAAAGACTCCTTCCTTACAAGCACTTTTTTTGAGGGGGCAATTTTAGCTTTGTATTACAAAGATATCTGTAACTCATTATCAAGCGAAATACACTCACTACAATGCCTTGACATTCCCAAACACCCCCTGCATTTCTGTAACTTTCTCCTCCAAGCGTGCTGTGCCAGCTACCCAAAGTACCATACATACTGGGAACAAAACTTTTCCTTTTTGACTTGAAGAGTCATGACTGTAAATCTGAACAATACTTGAAGCCACCATTCTTCAAAGGAAACTGTTGAAGGCTTGGCTGCATTTTAACAAAAGATAAATGGAATTTTTTCTTAGATAGGAAGCAGGATTGCTGGTCAAGAAAGTCTTATTTCAACAGCCTTCATTATTTATAAAGTACAAGATGTGGATTTGAGAAAGTCAGTACAGCCTCTTCTAATACACCACATAAAAGCTAAAAAAAGGTCTTCCTACCTGTATCAAAACTGCTTTTTTCTATGGTTATAACACTGCCAAAAGATTGTGTGTAATCTTCCTGACTGCAGTGATTATTTGAAACTTGAGATAGAGCTGTTCAAGTTTCCAAATCTCTCTCAGACAAATGCAGCTTTTTTTGCAGTAACAGGCTCCTTTCCTTCTTTCTTACACAGCCAAAGGCACCACAGCTGAAGGAACGGGGGATTATATATTATAAAAATCCATCAATTTCATTTGGAAGGGGCAAATTGTTATTTGTAAAGGGGGACAAAACATTATGCTTTGTGAACAGATTAGTATGGTTTTGAACAGAACAAGCATGGAAAACTAGAATTTGATCAGTGTATATGAATGTAACTTTTACAATCATACATATCAGCTGCAGGTCTGGCTCAGCTTCACTGACTTTATATAAATTTAATCCAGTCACATGTCCTGATCCTTCAGCAGAACTTGAGACCTAAGGGTAAGATTACCTCATGGCTTGCAAAAGTTGACTTAAGAGTAAACTACACAGGTCTCAAGCCAGGTCGAGCTCACCCCGGTTACAGACGGGGCGATCAGACTGTACTGTGCTAAACTGAAGCACCTAAAAACCAACATTGTCTAGCTTCTGTCAGAAAACGCAGAAAACTCAGTTCTCAGAGTTTCCAAAAGGGTAAGAGAATTACATGCTGCTCTGTCCTCTCCATATCCTAACCCAGAAATGCTTTTTTGAGCAGATGAAGAACAACGAGCAAGATCCATT
The DNA here is from genome assembly GCF_901933205.1 of Camarhynchus parvulus. Lineage (NCBI taxonomy): Eukaryota > Metazoa > Chordata > Aves > Passeriformes > Thraupidae > Camarhynchus > Camarhynchus parvulus. The sequence continues at coordinate 49,897,307 of NC_044574.1, read as the reverse complement.
AGGAGAAAAAGAATTCAGAATGGAATCATGAACTCTATCACAGGATACTGTGGAAATCAAAAGCTTAATAGCATGCAGAAAAAAAAAATAGGTAATTAACAGATGGCCCATAGCTATTGAAATGTGATTCTGATGCAGTTTCTGTCTCAGAAAGTTTTTACACTGACACTCATTGGGAGATTGAAATCAGGAAAAGATTGCTGCATGCATGTTTTGTTGGTTAAATGCCTCTTGCCTTGGAGAAACTTTCCTTGCTCTACTTGAGACAAAATACAGAGGGAGGCAGATCACTCCCCTGAGCCCCTACAGTCACACCCTAGGAAGGGCCCACCTTGGCACAAACACGGCCTGCTATGGGGATAAAGCACACAGGAATGCTCTCTGCAACCCCACTGGCAGAAAACAGATGTTCATGAGAAGACTTAGACCTCTCACCAGGATTAACTTTGGATTCTCTTGACAATTATGAAAGAAACTCCTGCATAGCCTAAAATTATTTGGAAGAAATTCCAATGAGCAATAAAAAGGTGGAAGTTTACCTCATTATCAACAATTCATTTTACAGAGAAAAAGCCTCAATTCTCCACAGACATCTAATAAGACCATCTGGTCTAACTATAAATGGTCACTGCTGCAGAGCCTGTAAAATCTTGATTTCCTTTTTTTCTTTCCTTTTTTATACAATAATTTTCAGGAGTATATTAAAACATTTCTCTGGAGCATTAGCCTTACAAAAAACACTTGCATAGCAGTATTTTCTCAGCCATAAGTTTTCTATTCACAAACAAAACCCAAATGTTTTCATTTTTTTTTCTATAAAGATTAAATGTATTTAAAAGTAGAAGGTGTAGCAGCACTTGCACTGTTAGTGTGCTTGTGAAATTCACAGTTTTCCAAAGTGAATTGACCAGCATTTCAAGCTATACATATTTTATTCTCAGTCTTGCCTGCACGGAGGAAAAATATTGGTTTTTTGGTAAGGATGCATCATCGCACAGCACAGCACTGCATTTAAAGGCTATTGGGGCAAACACTAACAAAAAGGCCAGAAAACCTTTGAGAGGCACTTACTCGTAAACTGACCAGTGATTACTAAACATAGGGGACTTTTCACCTCAGCTGACATTCTTAAATAACTTGGCACCAGTTTTCAACTAAAAGGACGACAGCAGCAGCAGGCCAAGCAGTAAGACGTTGCTTAATGCGCCACCTGCATAAACCAGTGTACATTTAAGTGTGGTTACATTAAACACTTGTGAGAGGTGGAAGCCTTGTGCAGGCACCTCATTTCACCTTCCTTGTGACAACACAAACACACCAGCCAAAGCCTGCCAAAGCTGTCAGGGTTCAGAACCAGAGCTTTCTGGCTAGAGCTTTTCTGGTTTATTGAGGTGGGGGGCTTTGGGGGGTGTTTAAGTCCTGTATTTTTGCAGTGTTTGAGGTGCCTCCTCAATGAACTTAGTGCATGGTGTTAGCATGGAGACTACCAGGATTCCTACGGGCACTTCAGTGTTCCTGTATGCTGTAGGTTATTCACTGAGCAAGGCTTCCTGCTGTGATTCAAGCAGCACAGCACAGAGCACAAGCTACAGTGTTTTACCAACAGCACAGCAGTGATCAGGACAACGTGAAGTATTGCAGTTCACATCCTGAAATACAGTCAGGGAAACACATGGCTCCTGAGCTTTGCACATACATAAAGCAGCGCTGACAAGTTCCTAACTGAACTCTAAAACCCCAAATGTACAATTTTTCCCAAAGAACCTCCTCTGCAGCAGTCTGTGCTCAGACTCAAAGTTGTTTTAGCTGCAATACTCACCGCTTCTTTAAAGTATTTTACGCCAAATAAGTCCTTTTGCTTTTTAAGCCAGGGCAAAAAATTAGCTTAATGTATGTGTCAATTTTTATCTGTGTCAAAAAAGGATTTAGTTATTGGTTTTGTCCCTTGTTTGCTTTTAAGTAGCTCTGACAGAGAAAGAGCACCAAAGTAGAAATCAAAGTTTCACATAGTTTTCTTCTCTCCTTCGTGCCACTGAGGTGTACTCTGCTTAAAATATGCCACTTAGCATTCTCTCAAGCAGAACAGATAGGAGGACATCCTCTCTACTCTACAGCTTTCACCTGGACCAGTATCACATGGAAGGGAAGTACCAGAAGTCTGCTCTTGTTTCTGTTTCCATATGCCCCAGTTTCAATGACTTTTCCGTTCTCAATATAAATTGTTAAAGCATTTCATTTTCACGTGGCTAAAAAAGTGTGCTGATGAAAGGAGAGGCAAACTGCTCAAAGCACACCTATACATTTACACATCTATGCTAATGCTTTCTTCTAAAGCCCACTTCTTGTTTGCCTTGAGATTAGCAGCAAGAAAACTCCATGTACTACAGTCAGTGAATGAAGGTGCTGATGAAGATGCTGTGTAGGTGACTAATTACCATTTTAGTTCATGGCAACATTCAGACATAGAATACAGGACGTCAAACCTATTTCCATTTTATGTGCATTCTCTAAAAAACATTATACTGTATTTCACAGATAACTGTCTTGGTAAAATCTTTTCCTTCCTGATGCAAAACCCACACATGTGGAATTAAAAAAAAAAAGAGATTTCCCAGTTTCCACACATTTTTCTCAGCTAAAACAGAGACTTGACTGATTTTTATAGAATTATCCAAAGGAGAAAAACAGACCTGAGAACACAATGAGAAAAGCTGTCTGCTCTGTTCTGTAATGAAAAATTAAGCACACATGACCCCAATTTTCAGAGCAAGACACTATGGCTGTTAATGTATGTTTTGTTTTCACCGGGATGGGGTTTTCCATTTTGTCTGACAAGAAAGCAAGATATATATACTCCCCCCCACTGCAGCATCAATTGCCATCGGTTTCTTCCTGTCTTTTCCACTTCCTGAATTGTAAAAGCAAGACATCTGCTTTCTGTTACTGTTGTTCTGCGTATTTATTTTATTGCTTTCTGGTGGTGCAATTGTATGCATTGCCAATCAGTTTGGAGCAAGAGTCCCTGAAGACTAAAGTCCCTCTCCTCTTGTCCACAGAACTTGATATTCTGGAAAACACAAAAAGGAGAATGAATTATGCCCTGTTTCCCCTGCTCCAACTTTTGAACAACTCTTCTCGAGCCTAGACAAAATAAACTTAACTCTTTTCAAAATGCACACTTAGACTTTTCAAACTCAGGTCCTGATGCCTAAAGAAAATAATTTGGAGCGGATTTATTTTAAATAATAAAAAATTTTAACATACCAGTCACTTTGTAAAATTCCTCAATAAAAGCTTTTGGGAGTTTAACATTTTCGTTTCCAGCTCATTTCCTGAAACTAGTACCTTTTTCCCCGATACAAAAATCAAAGACCATTAAGGTAAATACCCCACCACTACCACACAGAAACTTTCAAAAAGCCTAGGGTTGAAGTAAGAGGATATCTCCATTCACAGTCACTTTGGTACACTCATGTCACACAGATTCCCATTCTTTCTCTTCTTTCTACTCTCTACTGGAATTTGTTTCACCACACTCTCTCTCTTTGGGCTCTACTTGAGCCCAAAAGACTTTGCAGAAAGACTGAGAAATCCTGCTGTACACACCTTTCCAAAGATCTCTTCCCCGCCTTTGCTTCTGTAGGTGTAGGTGTACAGTAGGTGTTTCGTGTCCTTCTGCTTTTCCTATCCAGCCTTGTTCTCATCAACACCGTCCCATCTCTAGCTTGGTCCTTGCCACTGCAACATCCATGACTGAAGTCGTTTTCTATTTGCAAAACCTTCCAGAAATTATGTAAGTGGTGCTGTAGCAGCATAAATGAACAGTATGGGCTTAAAATACAAACACACACAGTAGAAAAGTGTAAAATAAAATAAGATAATTGGGGAAAAAACCCTAAGCCTGAATTTGATATCCTCTATCATTACACTCATCATTTATCTTAGGCAGGTTGACAATGCAAAGTCTTCTCATTCTGGCATACAAGTCAGGAATAAGAAGAGGTATAAGGGCAAAGAAAGCATGTTTTGCTTCAAGTTGGGGTGAAGGGAAAAGGTCTGGAAGCAGAACTGCAAACGGGTTGTCCAGGTCTGTTTTGCTGCCCAGGGTTAGCAGCTTCCTCTTCTGTCTGTCTTCTTCCTGCTGCTGTGGCAATTTTTTTCATCCCAAACCTCTCAACCTGAGCTTCAGACTATTTAAGTGCATCCCCACCAAGAGTCTTCACATTCTTTTCCCGAAGCCACTGTTCCACTAAAATTCTGAAAAGTAACACCACACCCACAAAAATCCAGAGAACACATCCAGTGGCATTAGGAAATTGATACACAAGTGGCTCACTTATTCCAGTTGCACACAGTAAAGTTGTAACATCTACTTCAGGAATTTGATACACCAAACAGAAACAATCTGAGCTAGTCTTTTACCCTAGTAACAAATGGGCAATTACATTGCCTGCACAATTGATTGAACAGCTGAGAACATCAAAGAGTGCAGAGCCAGGAAACACAAACAGGTTGGCTTGTCAACGCAGCAGGATACTCCGAATGCTCAGCATTTCCTTTTGGGAAAGCAGACTCAGCTCCTAGCTGTGCTCACAGCCTGCAGAGAGGGAGTCCCAAAATCTTCTATCCCAGCTACACAAGCTGCCACATCCCAGGTTGTTTCATAGGAGAGTCCTTCTCAGAGATTTCATAGGAGATTCAAATGTCAGAGATTCATTCTCTTTGCTTTGCAGAGAAGCAAATACATGTGGAGGATGAGGGAGGAATGAGAAGACTGAAGCAGTCTAGACTAGACAGAGAGGCAAGTGAACACCACCAGCTTTACAGAAAAACTTAAGGCAAACAATTTAACTTTGCTTTCTACTTAAAAAAAAGGAAAAAAACCAACCAGCACAGAAAAGAATGAGCATCCAGCAAACGGTGAACACACCCCTAAAATGCAAATACACATGCAACTTTTCCTAGGAACTTTCACAACAGCTTTATTGCCTTTTCCATCCACCAAATGCTCATTCCTGGTTCTCCTTCTAGAGTCCCCCACAATAAAATGTTCAAAACCATTTGAAAGTTACTGGTACCACATATATGAAGAAATCATAGCTTGAAAAGCTAGGAAGTGAGTCAATGCAATTTCATAACATAGCAAAAGCCAAGTTCAGGTGTCCAAAATCCTGGCCCTGATATGATGTGCTTGTATAGCTTATCACACTTCTCACCTGACTCAGAGTTACAAATCCTCTAATGACAAATGCCCAAATGTATGGTATATGTTAATGCATGAAATAAATCAACTTACACCGAGTGTGGGGTGATGCAGGAGAGAAGCAGACACCAGAAGGGCTGTGGTGGGTTTATCAAGAGTTGACAGCCTACCAACACTTCACTTTACAAAGGTGCCCCAAGATGTACAGAAGCCAGCAGTACTTTGTCAACATAAACAAAAGCAGAACTTCAAAAGCCACACCCATGCACAACTTCATTTTTCAGAGAGATGCAGGGGGGAAAAAATAAAGCCAAATGCTAAGTAGGCAGGTATCTAAATTATTTTCTAATACCCATGCACAATTGTTATTAGCAATCTGGACACATAAAGACAAATTACAAGACACATATTGCATAAATACTGACCAGAATTCTTCATTGCTTTGCACTTCGTAGTCATTGCAAGAGAGGGAAATATCTTCAAGAGTAGTATTTTTAGCCAGTATCACCATTTCCTGATATTACACTAACTGCCCAGCCAGAAGTAAAAAATTCAGATTATGTATTAGAAATGGTTCTACGAACCTCTGAGTGCAGCTTCCAGAGACACTCGATGTCTGCTGACCAGAGCTTTGAGAAATTATTTTCCAGAAGTTAATTCAGCTCTGCATTTTGTCTTGCAGTGTGTTGCTTCTTACTAACTCTAGAGGTTACTGTACATAGATTAAACAAGTCTATTCACCAAATTAAGCTATATTTTTAATTATGCCAACATCAACCCATGCTTTAAATATCTATATTTATACGATAAGATATCTTTCCAATTTCCAATAAAAGTAAAATATGCAGGGATTGACATCAATTTGTCCTTTCTGCAATAGCACACTTCAAAAGGGCAAAGTAAACAAAACTGTGATTTGAATTTCTTTTCAAACACAAGCGACATGGAACAAACCGGAGGCAACAAATGGTCACAGCGCTGTTTACCTGAGGGGTTTGTTCCCAGGCAAAAGTTCCACAGTTTGGCACTAGAAAAAAGAAGGAAAAAAAAAAAGGCAGCTATAAACCAGCTGCTTGTATAAATGAAACAGACTGCTGACCCTTTGTCTGGTTTTCAGACAACACCAAAAGCATCTCTATTGTTTGTCATTCTTGAACGAGGTGCTGGGGACTTGACTAAACAAGGAGACAAAATCCTCTTCACTTCTGTAAAGATGCCCCTTCAGATCACAACTGTTTAACAGCCTGGGGTGGCCTTGCTGCTGACACCTTTGCTGGACTAGTGCTGAAGATACAAATACAATGCTATCATTGCAATTAATTTGAGGGTTAAACTTGCTTTAAGAATAAATGCATTGAAAAAACAGAACTACACTGGAAGATTTCCAGTTCACTATGACAGAGCCTACTCTTCTCATATAATTTCAGCTTAGCCAACATCATGAGCAGTATCACCTACATCATATAAAATGCCCATCTGCTTGCAAGTGCAAACTTTTATTCCCAGTTTTATTGACACTTTAAAACTATGGCTCCTGATGAATCCACCAGCTTACTGTTTGCACAAACCTTCTCTGCTTTGCACAGACACTAACAGCTGATTGCTCCACCGACACCCAGCAGTAAAACAAGGCCTAGAAAACGTCTTTAAGGGATCTGGAAATGTAATTGCAGTACATGCAGATGGCTCCCTAAGAGAAAAGCTATAAAAAGCAAGTGACTAAGACCCTTGTGCTGCAAAGCTGTGCTCTTGCAGTCAGTCAGTCTTTGCATACCACTTTTTCAAAACAACACCCCAACAAAAAAATCCCCAACAACTGTGCACAGAGGACTGGATTTGGTTTGACTTCATGACCTCACCCATCACTCCAACTTAATCTAGCAACTGCTATTCCTCATAGGAAAAGTTTCTCTCTTTCTGCTCAGCCCCAGAAGGGTTTCAAGGCACCAAGTACATGAGCAACACAAAGCAGTTATTTAACTATAAAAATATGAATACTTACTAACTATAAAAATATGAATAGGTAAGTTTCCATGCCTAGTTGGACATTATTATAAAAGTGAATAAAAGAAAGCATTTATTTTTTACTACTGAGTGCCAGCAGTAAAACTCATTTTAAAACTTCAGCTGTTTCCCATAGAACAGTCACACTGCACAGGATCTCAGAAGGGACATCCCCAATCCACACTCTCAACTCCAGCCTTCCAGGCAAAACCCACTACACTTGGCTTGATCAGTTGCAAGGTAAGATTTTCCAGAGCACTGCCTTTAAGAATCCCACAGAATCCTGTTGGAATAGCAATGTGTTAGGGCAAGCAGACCTCTGTCAGATTGAGGGGCTCAGAAAGCCTCCTGACCACCCCTGATAGAAGATTTCTCAGCACCAATAAAACAGTCAAGGATAGAAAGAGATCAAGAAATGTATGTTTTAACAAACCTGGGATAGAAATCAGGGCAAAAGCAACAGCCAGGACATTTCCTCAACTTTACTTAAAAGGCTTCATGTTCTAAAGAAGTACAACTCCACACTACAGATAATCCTATATATTAGCTAACAGATAATTCTAATGATGCATTTATACAGCAAAGAAAGTGTATCTCAGCTGCTAACAAGGGGAAATTGATTCCTGCTAAAAACACCAATGTCAAGAGGGTACTCTGGTAGAGGAAGGGTAAAAACTTGAGCGTAAAGGAGAACATGCACAGCATCAATCTGCTAAACCAATCTTGACAACTCTCTGTCTACACTGTAACTTTAATCCATGCTAGAAGAGAAAAGAAACATTTTGCAACACAAAAGTGCAGGCACAACACTACATAAAAAAACCAACTTATTTCCCTTATCTGAAAAATATTGCTTACGTTTCACCCAAAGTTAATAGCGTCAGAATTTCACTTTTCAGCCACTAACTGACAAACACAAGCAACAGGAAAGGATCCAACTTGAAAGGCATGTTTTCCCAGAGAAGCGTTTGGAAAGGAAACCACTCTTAAGAAAGCTTCTCCTGGTTTTCAGCCTTGCTTTTGTTTCAGAGCAAGTATATTTGGAAGCTGATTCTACATTTGAGAAGTAAATGCAAACAGAACAAAAAGTTCAACTGAGCATGAAAAAGCAGTATCAAACACATTTTTCCTGTTTTTCAATAATTCTATTTACTGATCCTCTTTGAAGCAACTGAAACAATTTGTATATTGACAAACATGCCCAGGAAAGTCCAGAATGCTCTGCCTGCCCTCTTCCATTTCAAAACACTTCAGCCTAGAAAATTTCCTCATTAACCTGTGCTATTGTTCATCCACTACAAGGATATGAGAAACCTTCCAAAGCATGAATTGTTTTCCTTTAACTGTATTTGCATTTAGATATTATAAGACATTTAGATATTTTTTAGTTGAGCTGAAACATCAGGAAACACAAAGAGACTTTTAAATCTGGTCCTTCCCTGCTACACTAACACTGCAATTAACCCTGCACTGGGCTACCCAGAGACAGGGTAAGAGAAGAGGTCTTCAACAACACACAGCTGTAGCAGCTGTAACCACGACTGCGGAGCTACCAGCAAGAATCCTTTCCAGCTACTCATGTCCTTTCCCTCACATGGTGAAGAAAGGTGACCACAAACAAATTGGAACAGCAGGAGGGCTGAACATATGGGACAGACAGATGGAATGAAATCTAACAATTTAAACACAGTGTCACATACTTAAAGACTAAGAAAATAACTGCTATAAGCTGAAAATTTATTCTCTGGAAACACAACAGAAGACAGCCTTGAAATTGCACGCATCAATCTGTGAGCTAGCAAGTTGATGGAATACAGAAAGAGAAAATACTTGACATTTAATACAACATTCTCAGAAAGAATGCAGCTGCTTTCTAAAGGTTTCCCTCACTTCCACCATCTCTGCAAAAATGTAAAATGGCCAACACCACCAGCACAGCTGTAGCATAAATGTTTGTGTGCTCTTCTTTCAAGTGTCACATTGCCACTGGCAGTGTCCAGCTGTAGGAGTTAAAGCACATGGGTTACAACTCCCAGTTAAACTCACCAATTAAACTGGGTTCTCAGGATTTTTGTAAATGGACCTGTAACACTTTGTATGGGGCTGGGCATGTCAGCATAAAACTGCACCTTCATTAACTACACTGAGACTTAAACACAGCTAGGAAGACAAGGCAGCCCAGAGAGTGTAGACTTAAATGCAAACACACAAACAGAAGCATACAAGATTACAGCCCCTAACTCCTTAGAGTGACAAGGGTTTTTTTTATTAAGGAACATGTTTTCAACATCTCAATCTGTGATTGCTGAACTCTTGGTCTCCCTAGTAAATCACCAGGCTTCTGTCACACAAACAGCAAGTAAGAGGGTTTTCTAGGATCAGGCCCATAATTGCCTTGCTCCCAAGTCACTCTCATTCATTCAGCCACTCATGATTAGCCCCTTCCCCTGAAAGCACAGCACACTGTTTCCAGCGTGGGGCCCGGTTCCTCAGTCTGTCCCATTTAGATGTGTCTGCGTAAAATCACCACCTAATTCCATGACATTTGGTACAGCGCTGACCCCCATTCACATGGCAGGCATGAAAGGAGCCCAGTGTAGTGGAACTGCGTTCCCGGCACGGCTGCGCTCTCCTGGCTGCCCTCACATGACCTCTGCTTGGTTTCTGTCACTGCCAAATGGGCAGAGCACACACAAGTGCAGGGTGGTGTGTCACATCCTCTCTCTCGATGCACCAAATCGAGCAATTAGACTCTACAGCAGGCACCCTCAGGGCATTGAAAAGAGTGAGCAAGGGGAACAGAGTGCGTGAAGACAGAGAGACACCACGGATTGCTTTTTGTCTCTCCTTCACTTAATCCAGTAATTAGCACTACCAGCTCTTGCCTCCGGCAGAGCAGAAGGAAAAATCCTCTATGAGTTGAAATGATATGTGCCAAATTAAGCAATGGGGTTGCCCCCTGCCTGCCATTACAGTCAATATGTATGATTTTTATGTAGTAACGCAGGACAACAGAGCCATCCATCGTTTTCTACGCTGTCAGTCTGGTCTATCACCAACTTGGTGGAGCTCCTACTCCTGCCTCTCCTACACAATTCCTACAAGATACAGATGTTTGAGACAGTGCTACAGGAACTTACCAGCCCCAGTTTGTAACATGTACAAGCCCCTGCACTCTCAACCAACATAATCACATTTCTGCACAAAGAGATTCTACTCAGCCACGAGAGCGCGTGGAGGCTGGAGCTGCGAAAGAAGCAGCAGAAGGAGAAAGCCCACACTCCACAGCATTCCAGTGACTAAGAGAGATTAGATTTGGCTGCTGGGTGAGCTGTCTGTCCCCATAAGACACTGCATCTATTATCTATCTAATGGCATGAAATACAACTAATTTTTTAATTTAATGTTCAAAAATATTACACTGTTTTAGTTCTCCGGGAAAAGATGCACAACAATCAGGATATACAAACATACCAAATTGTAGCACAATTCCCTCTATTTCCCTTTTGACTTTAACAGTAGCCAAGAACTACTAGAAGCTTTTGAAAATTCTCTCCATAATAATTGCTAATGTCCACAGTGCCTGACTTAAGAGAAACAATTTATTACAATTACCTTGTTGAAATTGAGAAGTGGACCAAAAAAGCATAATGGGAAACCAGTAAACTCTCCTTAATTCTGTTGACATTAATTCACATCACAGAATTAGAAGGCTAAAAATAGTACCTCTGTCTTTCAAGCCAGCTGCTCCATCTCCTCTTAAAATGTATTTTTATTTTAGAAAGAAAAAATTTAATGAGTATCCACCAGCTTTAGCAGATTTTCTGTTCCTTAAAATTGCATGCAATCAGTGTTACTAATGAAATTGATTTACCTCTTCATTTGAGAACAGCTACCTGTATTTTTCTATTCTCCCACAGTCTGTTTTTTTAAATGGTTATCCCCCTTGCAAAATTGGGGCATCTTATAGATCACAGATTCCCTGGAGAAGGAAAAATAAAGCGGTTTCACAAATACAGATTCTGTTCTTTTCATCAATTGAAGGATTCCCTCAATTCTTGGCTCCCAGTAAATATTAAATAACTTAATCCAGTTTCAGTCCCGATATTCATACACGCTTATAAAATACATCCATTTCTTTCTCAACAGATCTCACTAATCAATGTAACACAAACAGATCTTTCCTATTTCTGCCATAAAATCAGCAATAAATGGGAGCAAAACCAAAGACCCTAAGCTGTCTGATACTGTGTCCTATGCACAAGAGACTTCTTTGGCTACTTCCCATATATTTCTATGCAGCCCTCCCATAAGACAGGAGTGAAAAGCCTGGAGGTTTGCACCAAAGTAAGAAGACAGCTACTCTGTGTGTCAATCTCCACTGACAGAAGTAGTGCAATTAAGAGCTCAGCTTAAGCCTGACTTATACTTTCTACTTAATTCACTCTTCCAAATCCCATCACCAGGGGCTTTCTGAGGAATGCAGCCACCCCAGGTCTGCAGGGGCACACAAGGAAGGCAGTAAGACAGCTGACAAAATCACCTCAAACACACATATGTGTATGCTGGCCCCATGCAAGCATTTAGAGCTACAGACAAAAGATCTCTGCCACCATGCATGATCTTCCAGGGCAATGAGAGATACTAGTAAATGCAAAATCAGAACTTTGATACATTCTTATAATAATAATTTTTTTCATATTGATCAGAATATTTTTTCTGGCTTTAAAAGACAATTTATGATCAGACACTAACAAAAATACTACCTGGATCTCAGACTCTTCTACCCTTCCCATTTTTTCCTTTCTTTTCTTTAGAGTGTGTGGCTCTGAGTCCTTCCTAATAATTGTTCTGCAGTTAATCTTACAAACTGAGATTTTTACTCCTATGTTCAATGACGCTGAAAACTGCCCATGTGAACAAATCCTTTTGGAATTACACCAAAACTCCTGCTATTCTCAGCACGTACAATGCACAGTATGCTGAGCTGCATGGTAAGCATCCAGCTAAGTCTTCATTTGCAAAAAACCTCACTTCATAATAAAAATTAACATACCACCCTGCCACAGATTACAAAACAAAACTGAAAATTTAATAAAGAAACCCTGAAAAATACAATATCTGTCTGTAAAAGCTGAGGAGGTGAGCTGTGCTTAATGATCTGCCTGGAGTCCTGCATGACATCTGCCAGTCCCAAAGCAGTGTCTTGGCTATGCTTCATTTTCAGAGATGTGCACTTCAGTAGTCTGAGTAAGTAATCAATGCAGCACAGTCCTCATTATTTACAAATTTTTTTTAAATGTATCCTTACATGAAAACTTTCACTTTAGATTTTTTTAACCTGAATGTGCACCTTAGAAACTTCTTTGATTCACTGTAAAAAGTAACAATCCAGTAACACTGACGTCTTATCAAAGGTGATATAATCTAACCAGTAGTCCTTCATCTATCCCTGCTATGCCTTCATAAAAAGGCACTGAGAAACACCTTCTAACTAAAATGTATCATTTTTATCAGTCAGATTGCAGGCAGACATCTATTTCTAATACTTTTGCATAAGGCCATTGCTACTGATTTTGCATAGGAAAAAAACTCCCTATGGAAGTAACATTTCTTTCACTCAGAGTTGTCATCACCTGTATTCTTCTACTGCAAAAGACCTGCCAAAAAAATGTTTACACAGAAACAACCTCATGTCCCCATCACTTTTCCATCTACCCAAGAGCAAGAGCTTTGCTAGAAGCGTGTGTATGAACAGCAGTTTTTACACAAGACATCTGATCTACTTTCCAATTAATCCTCTTTGAACAAGCTATGTGTCCTGCAGCACAGATAAATGCATTTCCATTGACCTTTCCTACCAATTGTTCAATTCCATTCCACAAAAGCAAAGCTGCAACTTGGACAATAAGAAGGGTCAAGAAGTGTTTATTCAATTAGGAAGGGGAATTCTCCACTATTACTGAGTGAATATTATATATTCTTACATCAAATTACAAAAAATAGGGCACACTTCAGTGAAATTGTACAGTATGTTTTTTAAAAATCAAAGAGTGATTGGGAGTAATAGATTGAGATTGATACCATTGCATCAGAGATAAAGAAAAAAGAAACCAGCCCTGAGTTAGGGCAATGACCTCTTTTACTATATTTTAGAAGTCATAGAAAAGCCCCTAGTGAGTGCAGTATTTCTCCTCAGAAATCTAACACCTAATATTTAATATACATTTCATTCTATACCATAGTTTTTATTCTATCACTGAAATTGGTAATTCTGACAAGCCTGTTTACAAACTTTCAATTAAGATTCTGATAAAACTTATATGAAAGACAAAACCACTAAGACAGAGAGTACAGCATCTAATTGATATGTTTGGCTGAATAAAGAACTAAAAGCAAGCCCTTTTTTTGTAGTCCCACATTCAATTTAACATTTAGAATGCTTTATGCAATATCCAATGGCTTTATCTATTTGTTTTAATTTGTAATGCTTTTCATTATTAAAATTTGATCTGTCTACCAAATTCAACTACCTGGGCATTAGGGCAATTAACTGTAAATGTATTTCCCTCCAAACTAAGGCAATACAGGCAGTGGAACTGCAGCAAGTCTAAACAATATGAGAAGAATGAACTTTCAGCTATTATCAATTTCTTGTGTACATCCTCAGTAAGAGAATTTATTTAGCACAAAGGAGCATGGTCAGTTCTGTTGGGTTTATTCACTTTACATGGTCAATTACAGGCATCCAGGACTAAGGCTGCAGCTTGTTTTTGAGAACTGTTTTTCCCAAACACTATTTTCAATTTGCAGTGTGGTATGAAACACAGAAAAGGGCAACTGTATAAAGAGGAGAGATTGCAGTGGAAATTGCAGAGGAGCTAAAGTAACTGTGGCCATCTTGCATTCTGCACCAAAGCCACTGCACTTCACACAGAACCCAGGAGCTCCTTCCAGCTCTGGTGTCCTTATCAGAGCCTACCTTGGGCCCAGAGCACTGAGCTTGGGGCAGGGGTGACCACACGGCTGTTTTTAGAGAAGGCTCTGAGATGTCTCTGGTTTAGCTCCCACACCTCTAACTGGGAGAGGGCTGACAAGCAAAATGCATTTTGTCTTGGTGTATAGAAGAAGATTCTCTGTTTTCTGTTGAAGACCATCTAACACATTACAAACTGAGAGCTAATCAGTTTTACAAGTGCAAAGACTCATGGAATTAAATGGGAACTTCTGTACACTGCTTATACTGTACATAAAAAAAGCATGAGAGTTTACTACCACAAACAAATGCCTAGAGCTACACCCATGCTGCTTAAATCCTCATTATGCCAGTTATTTCAAGGAACTTGAAATAACTTCGGAAGACAAAATCACCAAAAAGAGGATAACAACTCAACCTATGCAAACTGTTGCATGCTTAGCAAAATTGAATATTAGCAGCAGCGCAATGTTACAGTTGCTGGTAAAAAGCCTTGGGCCTGAACTACAAGGCACTGCGCTCTTTACTTTTCACTAACCTTACAACCAAAATTACTTCAAAAACATAGATAGACCTTTATTCTTTTTTAGCAGCAGTAACCAGAATGGGGACCTTTTATTAGCAATTCCTAAGGTCATGAACTTGTATTTACATGCCAGACTGTTTGCCATGTAGTGTCAATAATCTGCTGATTAAAGGTCTCCCAAGTCCCACAGACACGATAGACCATGACAGCTTAATGACCGGCTTATTATAATCTGGTGTAAGATACTTCTAGAAATTAACATTTTCTCATCCCAAACTAGTCTTGGAAGACATTTAGAATGAAGTTTAGAAGCCAGAGTTAGAGACCTGAAGCTAT
Source organism: Camarhynchus parvulus (assembly GCF_901933205.1). Lineage (NCBI taxonomy): Eukaryota > Metazoa > Chordata > Aves > Passeriformes > Thraupidae > Camarhynchus > Camarhynchus parvulus. The sequence continues at coordinate 49,882,262 of NC_044574.1, read as the reverse complement.
AAATCAGACAATGAACTGAAAGAAGAGATGACAGCACCACCACCAGAGTTAATGAGCAGCTTGACCTGCAGGACACATGTTACAAGTTGATTATCGGGAGTGCCTGGGAAGTGGCTGCCCACAGTGAGCAGGGGCTGACCCAGCCGTGAGACAGCAGCCACAGCACCTGAGTTCTCACCATGGTTTTGCCACTGACCTGCAGCAAGACCTTACACAGGTCACGTCCCTTCCATGCCTCAGTTTCCCCTATCATCTTTTGTCTTGTCCAAATAGATTGAATTCTTCAGGACAAGGCCTGTCTCAAAGCTGGCCATTGAGCACAATGCTATCCCTGTTGGAGAAGCAAAAAACCCCAGTAGTTTCTCAGGCTCAGGGAGGGTAAAGTGCTGATGAAACATTGGTTTCTCATTGTCCAATTAAATGAGACTGAATCTGGGGGATCGTGACAGATTATTGCTGGTTCACTTCCACTTTAACATACTGAACACACAAAGAACACAGCATGTGAAAAAGCATTTAGCAAAGGTTTCATTTTAGCAACACTGCCAACACTCACTGGTTTTGGCCATACACTATTACAGTGGGTTACAAATCCACTATTTGATAGATTTTAAGTCTAAAGAAAGAGAAGGGAGGGAAAAGGGAGATAAATGTAGGTGTAAAGGAATGGCTCTATGGACATTTGATAAAAATATCTAGGAAAACCCCAGAGGAGACAAAATAGAAATGCAGAGACCCATTTTTTCTAGTGGCCTGTCCTGAATGCCAGTAGAAAAGAAATGTAAGAGCAGCTTTATCAATCATTCAGAAAGTTCTGACAAACTTTCATCAGCACCAGGATATTAAAAGTTGTTTTGGTACCTTTTAGTCACAGCAGGCGGCTATACTTTAAAAGATGCAATTACCTTGTGTGACAAAGCCAAACACTTTTTTTTCCATTTAAAGCCTGAGAGTCAAAGAAGGAAGAAAAATAAAGCAAAGAACATAAAAAGTAGGATAGAGGCGGTTCATGCAACTTGTGCTGTCTGCTTCATTTTCTCCTTGCCTGTCCTAATTAAAGTGCATTTGGGATCAACATAATTAAGTCTAATAATGCCACAGAGGATACTAAGAGAGCAAGGGCACTAAGCTTGTTTGCTACAAGCTGCATGTCCTTGCCCTTGCCAGAATAATATGAAATGCTGACTAGATTGAAACCTGTCCCTTGTGATATTTTTTACCACTCCAGGACACCACAAATACAATTCAGGAAACACCAAGCTGATAGTGGCCAAAATCACAGATGGACCCAGTCAAGTCAATGAAAAGATACTAACCTAAGCATGGAAACAAAAGAAAAGGAAACCAAAATTGCAGTAACATTTGTCTCTGTGGCAGTACTAGCTACCTGCTATTTTGTCTGTTCCAAAATTCCTCATCTGTTCTGCATTTCCACCCAGTTCTCAGAAGAGGAGAAATTCCCCTGTGAAATGAGGCAGATCTCTTCCATTTCATTTGCACTGCAGATTGAATTCATTGCATTAGGTTATTTTAAAAACAAACAGAAACCCTAAGAAACAAGAACAGAAACTTGTTCCAACATGCCTGTAGGCAACAACCAGCTTTAATCAGCTCCTCCAGAGAAACAAAAAAATCCAAACCACATAATAGCCGTCCCATGTGCTGAAACATGACATAAGTTTACTGTTCAGTGACAAAATGTTCATTCTTTAATGTTCCCTGATCGTGTTATTAGCAATGAAGACTCAAAACAGATCTAGTTTTCCATATGAATTACCAACTTTAAGTGACTACTACTAATTTAATGTAACTTCAACGTAATACTAGCTGTGTAGTCCCAAAGGTGTTTAAAGGATAATTTCAAATTAGAATGTTGAAAGCTGAGTTGCTTTTGCTTATTTTTTTGTTTTTGTTGGGATAGGGTTTTTTGATTAAGAAAAAAAGTAAATTACACTTACAAATAGAAGGTTTTCTAAGAGATTCATGTTTTCATCCAAAATGTTGACTCTGTTCATTCAAAGACTTGTATTTCTTCCCACAGACTGTCAGCAATGACAAGACAAACTAAACTGTACATCAAAACTGGCAGAGTAGTCAAAGCGAGTGAGCGGTGCTCAGTTGGCGGCTGAGGTTAAACCACAACAGCATATCAGAGACATGAAATAACACAGAACTCTTAACAGCTTGGAAGCTTCACCAGGTAGCATCTCCTTAAATCACAGAACAAGTTCAAGTGTTTTACCACACTCTTGCATAAGTTCTTCCTTACCAAAGTTCTTTTGTGTTCTTCCTTATATCTAATTCAAACCGACCCCCCTCAGTTTGAAAATGTTACCCTTCGTTCTATCGCAACAGGACCTCCTAAAACATTTGTTCCTCTAGGCCCTGTTTAGGTACTGGAAGGTGCTGAAGTTCCCCCCAGAGTCTGCCCCTTCCCCAGGCTGAGCAGTCCCAGTTCTCAGACTGTCTGCACAGCAGCTCCATTCCTCTGATCCACATCCATAGCCTCCTCTGGACTCACTCCAACAGCTCTGTGTCCTTCTTGTGCTGAGGACCTCAGACCTGGATGCAGTATGGAGTCTAATGAGACTATCCTTTAAAATGTTTTTAGGAATCAGTGGGAAAATGATTTTAAGCTGCTGTTGCTGCTTTACAGTTTACAGAATGAAAACACAGGCTCCTGATGACCAGCTTTGTCACGCTTGCCATGTACCAAGAGAAACTTCTGCCAAGCCTGGCTCCACTTGGAAAAGCAACCAAGTAACCATTAACTCATATATTTACTAATTTCCAAAATTAATAATGACTCTGAAGCAAATCAAATAATGAATGGAAGTTTATTTTCCTCTATTCAGAGAAAGACAAGCAACTACAAAAAAAAAAAATAGGCTGGCAATTGTCTCTGTATTCTTCAGAAAATAAAACCTGACAAATGGTGTACCTGCCCATGGCAGGGGTGTGGAACTAGATGATCTTTAAGGTCCCTTCCAACACAAACCATTCTGTGATTCTGTGTTGGGAAGACTATTATTACTTCATGCCACAAGACTGCACTTCCCCCTGCGCACTTCAAGCGCTATTAATGACACCCACTGCATTTAGATCAAAAATTTTTCCCAGGGGACACTAACACTGCAGTTATGCATTGTGCTGTTGAATTTATTTTAATTAATGTCAACATACAAAGTAAAAACCTTATTTTAACAGCAATATCCACCCACTAGTTCTCTGGTGCCTGTTCTGGGCCCCATTACCTTCACCAAGACTAACTAGTCTTGAGCATTTTGAAGGAATTTGAATTGAAAGGTTCTTACTATCAACTTTGGGTAAATAGTCCTAGTGAGTCTACAAGGACAAGACAGTGAGAATGGGGAGAATAGGCTCAGTAAGCAAATCATTACCAATACCTCCCCACCAAAATGGAAAGACATGACAAGTAATTTCCAGGTACCTGTCCTCTATCATTCAATATTTTTCTTACCAACAGGATAAAAGAAAATAGCACATTTAATAGGTCTTCCTATAGCAGTCAGAATGAGACCTCATGTTTATTTTAACCAAGTCCAGAGACCTAGGCAGAATGCAACATCCGTTCAGCAGAGGCAACACACAAGGAGCTACTCGAAAACTGACGCAGCCAAGTGCAGAAGCACAGTGCAGAGAGCAGCATGTGGCAGCTCCTCACAGAAAAGGATCTAATACAGGATTATTCCAATGGCTGATGCTTGTTAAGACTCTCAGTGCAAGTAAATTCTGCCCAGACTTCAAGATCACAGCTATATATACATATACACATATAGCATGTAGACTTCCCAGGATGATCCCCCACTTCACATCCTTTTCCTCCCTCCAACAGCAACACCAAAGCACTGCTGTAATTCCCACAATAACTATGTGCTTCTCTGGCAAATCCAGTCACACATTACTTCCTTATTTAGTAGGCATCATTTTAAAAATTAAATATTAAAAATAGTAAGCGTTTTAAAGAGCTAAGGTAAATTCTAAGTTGACTCAACAAGAAAAAGCCATTACACAAAAACCTCTACACCACACAGGAGCTCAAAATTGAAGCCATATATCCTGCAAAATACAGACAGTAATCCTTATGTTCTATTTAGTCCCTGTAAAGCTTAGCTGGATATTACATCTAGTTTTAGGCACTTAACTTTTACAAAGACACAGATTGCTTACAGTACCTAAGAAAGCAAAGAAGTAGGCCTAAAAAACCCCAACAGGCTTAGAATCTTTATTTACAACACAAAGGACAGCAAGCTGGTAATAGACTCTAACCACTGCATAAGGAAAAAGGAATAACCTGTACTCACTGTTCACAACAGAAACAGCAATAGGCCAATATTTAATCAAAGATGAGTCAGATGAGATATCAAGTGAAGCTCTAATAGGAGGACAGTACAAGACATCAGCTCCTCTGGTAAGTCCCTGTTCTACTGCCTTCTTGAGCCAAAAACATTGACTACTTGAGCCTACCCTGTATAATCCATTATTAAGCTGTCTTCCTATTCAACAACACACCTGTCTTTTCAAAGAACTTTCTTTTGCTACTGGTATACTTGTAGAGGCCCTTCTTAGCAATTTTTAATGTCCCAAAACAGTCCCCTGAACTGCAAGCAAGCTTTGGCCTGCTGGGTGGCACCCCTAGTGCCCAAGGATGTCTGCACACACCCTCTGCCTGTCTTTGCTCCTGTTTTTTCTATGCTCTGTTTTCTACATTTGAATTCATTAAAATTCCTTGCTTAGGTCAACATCCCTTCTTCTGACATTTTTGGCACTCTGCACACTGGGATGATTTGTTCTCAACTTCTTCATAAGCTTTCCTTAAAGACCACAATCAAAACAAACTATTAGCAGTTTTGTGTTGTCAAGTATCTTTAAGAGAAGCTGATTTGGCTTCAAATCTATTTTTTCATCTGAGATTCAAGAAACAGGTTACAAGGTGGCGTTACAATTTCCAGAAAGTCAAATACTGCAAAAACAAGAAAAACTTCTCAAAGATGTAACTAAAGCTAGTACAGACTAACCTACAAGCTGTCATTGTAATTATGTTGCCATGTCCCACGCCTTCAATGAATACATTCTTTGGTTTTGAGCTGAAAGCTTTTACTTCTAGGACAAGAACATGTTGAATGTACTGAAAGGGTTTGTGAGTGAAACAAAAATTGCAAACTGAAGAGACTAATGTAGACTCCAGACCTGGCAGTACACACTAAGGACAATAATCCTCTATACCTCAACACTCAGTGTTATTGTTTAAAGTGGTATATTACAGGTCACTATAAAAGGCTTCGTACATGCTGCAAACAATCACTTGGAGCAATCTGACAATCCTACCTTTCTTTATCCCTAGGCTGGAAAGGAAGCTAATTCACTCCTCCAAACTAGCATCTTACTGAGCATGTAAGCGCCTCTGTCCTCCAACTGTGACAGACAATACACCCACTTTAGAATCACAGGCACAAAAGGCCTAAAATAGTTAAATGGAGTTTCATGGTGCATAAATCACATACAAACTAACTGCTGCTTAGATGCTTTTTCTCATGAACCTTGTACCTTCCACACAATACCACGGTCTAGAAGACATAAAATGTTAGTTCGCCTTACAGCAGCACAGTTGTTTGGTTGTTTGTTTATTTTTAAAGATCTGACTTCTACTGCTAAAAAGAGGCAAAGAAGCTGCACCAATTGGAGAAATCGGAGAGAATATTCTATGGCAAAATGCTGCCAACTGTCACATTCATCATCATAATATGAACATCAAATTCTAACTCTTTAGCCATTCCCCCCAAAAGAATAAACTGGATACAGTCATTTTTAAGGACCACATAAGAAACACCAGTATTAGCAATGAAATTTCTTTGCAGCATTTCACTGCTTTATCCCCTAACCCCCTTCTTTTGCATGCAGTCCCCATTTCCAGCAGCATGCTGGGTTGGCTGGGATGGAGTTAATTGTCTTCACAGTATTTAGTATGGACTATATTTTGGATTTGTGCTGGAAACAGTGTTGATAACACAGCAATGTTTTCATTCCCACTGAGCAGGACTTGTACAGTCAAGGCCTTTTCTACTCCTCATCCTGCCCCACCAGCATGGCATGTGCACATGGAGTTGGGAGAGGAGATAGCTGGGACAGCTGACCCAGACTCACCCAAGGGAAATGCCACACCAAATGACATGTTCAGTATAATGCAAATACATAATGTAAAAGAACACTTTAAAAGTTTTAAAGCAAAAACCATATTAGACCTAGAAAATAAGACATTTAACTGTCCTGCAAGGGTCCTAACAACATCCAGACCAAGAAATCACCGGATTTCTCAGATGGATAATCATGAAAGTTAACACCATGGAGTAATCGAAATTCTAGCTGCTTGGAAATTTGTTTAAGACAAATACAAGACAATTTCTGCTAAAGATATTGTCCTGTTTAATTTCTTGATTTGTCTGTGCCATGGGCTGAATCTGATCTGAGTATCTTCTGAAGACAGAGAGATGAATTAACCACATTAGCAGCCAAACAAACAAGTCCATATTGAAAAAAGAAACTTGGGAGAATGCTTCCCCCTAAAAATAAATAAAAGCAAAAAATTAAGACACTTACTTGGTTATATTTTAACAAATTTGTATTTCTTTATTTATAGATTCTCAGGAAGTTAGTTGACTCTAGAAATTGAGATTTTCCTTAATTTATTATTATTGGAAATAATTCAATTTGGTAACAGAGAAAGGTTAGCAAAGAGCCTCTTCCCCCACACCCCAAAACTCCCAAATATTTCCCCCATCTGTGCTTTCACAGATGAATGCCCAGTTTCCAGGATCCTTGCCTGGACAGCTAAGAGCCCCAGCAAGCAGAAGCCTTTGCTCAGCTTCCAGGTCACTGCTGGAGGATATTTGTTTAGGGCTGACACTACTGTAAAACAGCATGACAGTAAGTAGTGCTGTGCATAGGGTCACATAAGGCACACTCATTTCCACAGTAATGACCTGGCTGACACAAACAGCCTCTAGTGCTTTGCAGTCCTGCACTGCTCTTGCTATCAGGAACTTCTTGTAATCTCCTCAAGTAGAATTGTCAAGGGCCAGACTTTGCACTACCACTGAGAATAAAGTGTGATGTCCCAAAGGAAATCACTGCTAGTACTTCTTCAGCTGAGAAACTGTAGTGGCATTTACTGAAGTACTTCTGCTGCTCTATTTCCTGTAATTACTTCTTCAAACCCTCATCTGTTTTGATTGCTAAAGGTCCATGGCTAGCAAGGAAGCTAGCAAGGTTTCCTCTGGAGAAAGCAGGGATATAGCTTCACACAAAGAGGCCTTTAAATAAGAAGCACATTTCACAGACAAACTGGCCAATGCTCAATATATGCTTCTACTTTTGGTTGGCATTATTTAAAATGTCGTGTCAGCAGAATTCTGTTGCTCATAAGTTTAACATCTCCCTAGCCTTGGACAGCCTACTTAACATGACCTGTATCTGAATCCCTGCCCTGCATACTACCTTTGCCAGAAAAAGCAGAAATCAGCACAAACAAGATACAGGCAATGAGCTAGAAAAGAGCTTTTCTCTGTCCCTTCCCCCAAGATGATGCCAGTCGAGGAGTGACCTGTGGCTTACAAGGAGTTGGCAAATTGCCCTTTGGATACAGAAAACAGATGGGTTATGAGCTACTGGATACTGAAAGGCGTAGACTTAGAGAGGTAAGAAAGGACATTGTTTGTTAAACCCATTCCTTAAAATCCTCATCAAAAGGCAACTGTCCTTTGCTAGCAGGCAGTTCATCTTGATGCCAGATCAATCAGGGCCACTGGTGCTCCAAAGGCTGTCATGCTGATGCCTCAGAAGTTGCCCAGCTTGTACCCCTTTCTAACAACTTTTTTCCAGCAATCTGCACAACTTGCCAGTCCACTCAAGAGTCATGCAAGAAACATCCAAGATAACAGCTGAAGAAATGGGTATAAAATCTTGGATGAAAGCCAGCAGTTCCCAGAAAACAGATCTTAATTCTATATTCCATTCCTCCAAGGCTGACTACAGGGGAACATGCAGTAACCAATTTCTTATGGGAACTTTAATCTCTTCGGACAGAGACTGGGAGGAGTAAAACACAGGGAGTCCATGAAGACAAAGAAAAAAGCCTAGAAGAGACAGATGTAAGGGAGAGGTGACATTTTCAGATTTATTTCACTTGATTGGACAGAAGCACACATCACTTGGGCCTTTTGTCAAAAACAAGGGAAGACTAGAGATGACAAGTGAAAAAAATAACCTGGACTATAGAACAAATTCACCCAAGAGTTTAAGAGTGGCTAAACTAGATCCCTGTACTATTTATGTAACAGAAAAATACTGAAATGACTGGCTATTTATGAGTAATTATCACAGCTATTATAAAAAGATTTGTTAAGGGAATTTTGGCTATTATATAATTATTTTATGGGACACCATCTGTCTTTAAGTCTTCATAAAATTAAACATATGTTGTTTTCACCAACTGCTGTAGTAGATTCACATTCTGATGCGGCTTACGTGCTGCAACATATGAAATCTATTCATATCACTGGGAATATGTCAGAGCCAAATATCACGTAGTGCTCTGCAGTTCCTTTGGAAAGCCAGGCCTCCTCCTACCTTGCTCAACTAATAACTTGAGGGTAACTCAAGGGGTGCACTAACTCATCATACATAGCTTAGCCTCTTGCTTTGCTGCACCTTTCCTTTGACAACAGAGCTAGGACATGAATATTATGGGATATTTCAGTTATTCCTAGCTTTTTTAATTTTTCCCTTCTCTTCTAAGTTCAGGAAGAGGACAACTCAGAACTTTAACTGCTCAAAGAGTTCCTGTCAATAAAACAGGGTCCTCTGCAGCAGGTCCCTGCCCCATCTCTTCTGATAAGGTTTTTGGATAGGATCAAAGGTATATATTCATTTTCCTTCCAATAAATATTGCAGATGTGGGCCAAAGGGCTTTAGAATTATCACAGAGGAAGGAGGAGGGGATACACATTAAGCGCCTTACTTTCCCTATGGTCTTGACAAGAGGTCAGCAAAACTTCGAAGAGTGGTGGTACAAGAATTGTCACATAGCAATGCCATCTTTCAGTCCACTGTAAGCCATGGTACAGGAACAAGACTTTGCAAAAGTCAATACATTCCTCCTCCCCATCAAAAATTAGTTGCAAGTAGTCACAAATAAGTCTTGCTATTTTTGGATATCAGTATAACAAAAAATACCAAAAACCCCCAAACAAATAAAACCCAACAAACTCAAAATAAGATTAAACAAAATTAGCTGCGGAATCAAGAAACTGCATGGAAGAGCCAGCTGAGCTCCCCAGAAGCAAAATTACATATAATATAAAACATGAAACAGAATCCTTTACCTGTAAAGGCTCTCAACTCAAGAGCTCTCAGAAACAACTATGCATCAAAACCTCAAGCTAACAGTGCTGCTGAAAACAAGTGAAAGTTTAAACTGAAACACATTCTACCAAATAAAGCTAGTCCTTTGCATCAAGCCTATGCTTCCATCTCATTTTTTCCCTTAAGTACAGAAGGGTTAATACAATTTGTCATAGCCACTAGGACAGTTACAACACAATTAGCTGAAGGAGGCTAGCTCTCTTTCCAAGTGCTCACAGAAAGAGCAATAACCTCAAGAATTGGACAACCAAAGTAATCTGTTTTCATTTTTTTTAAATTGTAGAATGATTGGCAATTACAAAAAAACTGTCACATACAAAATATCCTAATTAAAAATTGAACAAACTGTTGATTTGGCACTATACTTGAACCATTTACATGTTAGAACTGATAACAAGTCCTGCAAATTTAAGCCCCTTACAGAAAATTGGCTACAAGGCTTTCAACAAAAGATGTGCAATGCACCAAAATTATCTAAATGAGAAAAAATAAATCGTCAAAGACTGGAGCTTTTAGATAAGATTTACAAAAGGTATTCTGTATAGATCCACACGTGCTAGCCACCACTGGGGAGAATTACTGTCACAAGTCACCAGCTTCAGGTCCGAGAGCTACCCAGCACTTTGTGCAGCCACACAGGTGGTGCTGATAAGATTCTGGGTTCCATCCCCACATAGGCCCTCCACTTAAGAGCAGGGCTCCATGATTCTCGTGGGTCCCTTCCAACCCACTAATTCTGTGATGAGTATTTTTAAAAGTAGCACTCCACCCGGCTGAGAAGGAAGGACAGTGCGTGGCAACAGCCCCTGGGCCATTTTTGTCCAGCAGAAACAAAAGGAAATGAGCAGGGCATAGCCCAAGGCCACAGCAGGAGCTGCCTGGGCCCTGAGCCTGTCACAGGTGGGTGAGCAAGGGCCCCCTCAAGCCACCTGCAGTGCTTTCCATCCAAGCCTGATCACTCAACACACTACAGATTCTGTGACTGGGGCACAGTGAGGCACAGGCCAGCAGTGCCCACCCCACACTTACTGCTCACCCCAACAAGTCCTGCAGCGCCAAACATAGAGCTGGGTAGCAAACAGATCCACAGAGAGGCTCTTTTACCCTTCCCTGACTCCAGGCTGTGCAGATGTGCTCCCTCGTGGCAATTCCCCAGCCCAATTTAATGAGCCTGGCTGCAGCACTAGGACACTTGGCCCCAAGAGACCATTTATTCCTAGCATTAGGCAGCATGGACTGGACCAACTGACCAGCTTCCTATCAGAAAATCTACTCTTTTATAAGATGCTTCTGGCAAATCTCCAATTCTTTCTGTCCCTCCAGATCCAAATAAGCTTGTAAGTGTTTGGCTTCATCACACAAATAGCAAGAAAAGTGAAAGGCAAAAGTTGTGGAAGAAGTTTCTAAAATCCTCCTCACCCTTCTGCATTCTCTGGTTAGAGCTCTTTAAAATATCTAATGGCAAATTAACCAGGCAGGGTTTCATCATCCAGACTGATTATATATAAGTGTTTATTATTCCATCTATAGTATTGAAGCTGGGGGCTGGGCAGCGGGAATAACTGCACATCCAGCACTGCTCCACAGTGTTACATCTTAAGAACTTTGATATTTCAAATATTTCACAGTTCTGCAACCTAAGGGCTAAAATAATTCCACCTGCCATGATCTGCTCAGTTTCAAGGCAAAAAACCTCCACACACAAAAACCCAGAGACAAGATCATCTGCCAACTGGCACACCTTTTTTCAAACACCTTTGCCAAGCTTCCCCATGTTCATCCCTTCCTGGAAATGTGTAATTTCTGAAGTATTTTAAATTAACCTCCCCTTGGGAAAGCCTATTTCCCTGCCTGCTGCCTCTCCCCAGCCAATGCTGGCACAATACAGCAAAGCAGCTGCAAGCCTGAGGACTGCCAGCTTGGGGCAGCTCCACTCAAGACAATAAGGAAATGGATGCTGCATGACTTCTGAATTAAAAGCTCCATCTCAGGGCTGATACAGACACTCCAGCTTGATCAGTAAGCACAGGACTGGGGCACAGCAATATTTCTAGTATATGAACAAACTCAGCTCAAGCAATTGAATACCAGGGAACAATACTTACATTCAGCAACAAACCCATTGTTAAAAAGATTATTTATCACTAGCTACTATAGATGTATTTTGATGAGGTTCTGTTTGTTGATCTTTAAATTGCTTTGTTTCCCTACAGATTATATAAAGAATGTAGAAAACCATTACTTTGAAACACAACCCAAGAAAAAATTATAGTGTTAAATCTCAGCTCTTGTGAAAGGTTTTAAAAGCATTCACCTAAATTTGCTATTATACTGTCATGTAAAATGGGCTTTCAATAGCATCAGTGCCAATACATCTCACACAATAAAGCAACTTCTAGCAAAATCAAAAGTAGAGCAGCTGGGAGAAAATGTTCAGATAAAGTCTCACTCCAGCTGATGAGAAAAACCCATTCACTGTAAAACCCTTTTCATATGCAGGTAACTCTTCTGCTCTTGAATATTAAAAACAAGTTCCATCACATCACTCTTCCCAGCAGTGCTGCTTCTTTCCTTGAGCTCTGCTGAAAGCCTGAGCAGCTAGGAGTGGCTAGTGAGGGCAACAGGAGTACACCTAACTATATCTGAAGAGAAACTCATGGATCAGCTAATAGCAAAAGAACCTCTGCAACAAAAAGTTTTCCATCTGTTGCTTCAGCAGCATAGGGTTGCATTCCATTTAACTTCCTTGCAGGAACAGCATATCCCCAGGAAAAGGGCAGGAATGCAGTATTCTCAGCTAATTAAGGAAGCAATAGAGGAGAATGAGTGAACACAGGTGAACACCAACCACTCCAGGTTCAAAGTGCAGGAACACAAAGATCACCTGTCCCCAGCAGTGGGCTGGGGTGCCACCAAGAGCCAATAAAAGTGAAAGGGCAGCACAGCAGCGCACAACCTCTCTCTTGGCAATGTTCATGCACTTAATTCATGATCATGGCTACATGTCAGTAAAATCATCCACCCTGAAGCAAATTCAAAGCACCAATTCCCTCTTCCCTGCAATTCTGCTGAGGAGAATCTGATCTAAAAGTAAGAGAACCTTTCTGTCCTATCCCATGCAGTATGCATGCAATGGCCACTGTGCAATCAAAAGAAAAATCATACATTAGTGAAATCCTAAAAAAGATACCCCCAAAATTTTGGGTCTAAATTACCCAAATCACACTTGCTATTCTGCAGGTTAATCACTCAACTCTATTTCTAAGGTACAAGGTAAAAATGCCAGTTGCATTTTAAAAAAGGTCAAACCAGATTGCAAAACAATGCTGAAATGCAGGGGTTTACATGGCATAAGAACTGATAATACACTGGAATGAAGCAAGGAATAAAATAAATCTCACTATATAACTACTAATATACAGCAATTTACTTGAGAGTAAAAAATGATTATTTAGTCCTGCACTGAGCAACTGGCATTAAATTGAGAGGGAAAAAAAAAGTGAGGACAAGCCTGAAACACAGGTAGCTAAAAAGCAACCAAGGCATAACAGATTTAATACTCCCATTAAAAACAATCTTCAATAAACTTGTGATAACTGCTTGATGTTTGACATCTGCACACAAAAGCAATCTTTTTAAGTTCCTCCCATTTCAAATTCACTGCACTGCTGCATTTAGCCTTCAATCAGAAAACCGAGAATATCATAGAGCATCTCCACTACCACCTCTTCCAGTTGATCCTGATTTCCTTTCCAGGAATACGTGGGCACATACTGATGTGCTTTCTGGCAGGGTTTGGTCTGTGCCTATGCAAGTAGCCTTTTATCAGCAACAGCTCTTAAGCCTCAGATCTTCCCTCCAATGCTCATTCCTCCTTCACCCAGGCACAGAGGTTGCTTCCTCCTCAAGACACTCATTTCTTTAGCTGTCCTCTAAACTGGAACCATGAATTATGTCATTTTCAAAGAAAACAAAATAAGACACAACAATACATTTGCAACCTATATTATCTCACCATTTGAGCGGAGAGAGCTGTCAAACCAACAGTGACACCAGCACAATTATCAGTGCCGCCTGCCAGCAGACGGAGAATCTGCCACCAAGACAGTCACTTCATATAACACAGAGCTACAACTCACTGAATTTTTTCTGAAAGGATGCTCCTCAAAACAATCTAAGCATGATTAATGAAGACAGGATTTTCTATTTTGCTCTGCAAGAAGTTACTGAATGTAACTGGAAGCATCATAAAAAAGCAGTATTATTACTATACAAAGATTTGGAACTTAAGAGTCCTAATGATCAAGTACTTTGAATTAAAACAGCAGATGTGTCATTTGCACCTCACTACTCTCTTGCTGATCTGTTCTGCAGCCACTAGAACATACTTGACAATGAACTGGATGGGAAACTTAAGCATTAATTTTGCACACACAGCACTCAGCAGAATTGAAGTTTTCATCAACATATGAGTCACCAGTGCTGAAGAAAACAAAAAAGGACTCTGCTCTTGTGTGCTGGTTCTATCTTCTGCTTCTCCTATCATGACTATGTCCTCCAACACCGCAGAAGGAACCCCAGTAAGGAAAGTGATCTTTCCAGCAGAGCACCTGGTTTCCAAAACCTTAGGCAAAAGCTAATTTTAGCAGTGATAAGTAATCTTAGCAGATTTAAGAAACTCTGTGTGATTATGTTCCAATATCCTTTCCTACATTTCTAAGTGTCCAGCTGGCTCCTTCATGTCCTTGAGGTTGCAGGGTACAAACAGAGCTCAAGGAAGGAACCTGCAGAAGTCCATTTTGGCTCTTATCAAGCTTCTTACAGTAGGTAACAAACAGAAGGGAAAGCCCAGGGAAATCATCCTGCAATATAGCCAACAAAGCAGAATGATATTTGGAGTGACTGCTTCCTTATGTACACATCTACCCCAGATTTTCAAATCTGAATTTCTTTACTAAAAGGAAAAAAAAGGGAAATTTCCTATGCTTATATCATTAAATAAAATGAAAAGCATAGTAAAACTAAATTAAATAATAACTTTCCAGTAAGAGTGAAGCACCCTAATGCTGCATCAGTGTTGCTTTGAATTTACACTGCACTGTGGAACAGTGGGATGATAGTAACATACAAGGACAACTCCTCTACAAGTTTTTGGCTTTTATTGTGAGAAGAGATTTGAATAACAATAATCAGATGCCCTAGTTATGTAATGAACTCTTAAAACATTTCCACATGTATTTTCTACAACACTTGAGATCTTGCCTAAGTGGCACATTTAATTGTTCCACAGCAGAATGTGCCTTTACTCTGCATTTGTGTACACTCAAATACTGCTTTACACAAGTACCTCAAATATACCACAGCTCAGAGGTTTTATACTTGCATGTAAGTGCTCTAAGAACAGCAATAAATGTGCATGACATGTACTATCCAGAAAAACTACACTAAGTGAAACAAGAGAAGTATTAAAGATCCAACAGATGGGAACGCTTAATGCACAGACAGAAGTTCCAGTCCTATTTGCAATTGCCACTTTGTTCACCAGAACCTCCTTCCACCTTCTCTCAAAAAGTGACCAAGAGAAAGGCAACAGAGATAAGCACTGGGTTTGGGGAGGGGAGGGCAAGAAGCGTTTTCAAAGAAAACAGCTTGTAACAGCCTTCACTAATGTACTCATAGAACAGGGACTCCTATGGTTAAATTAACATGGCAGGCTGCAAAATTTGCCACGGTCACTGCCCCCAGGCTTTAATCCCAGCTGAAATTACAAGAGCTTCCCGCCTAGAAGCTTGGCCTCTCCATCTTGTGCAGTTTTAGTTGCTGCATTCATGATTGTTAATAACTGAATAGTCAGGCACAGAGTTCTCCCTAAGACTCTCCCACCATAACTGGGGGAACAGAGCAAGCTAACCAGCAACCTCTCATGAAATCATTTATTCATTCACATGCTGAGTATTTATCACACAAAGGGACAGTTCAGTTCCTACTTCAAGAGGTCTACAACACCTAGATCTGGCTTTTTTCTCTCCCTCTGTCTAGACCTTAGATGTGGAAATGTACTTTAGATGTCTCAACTGTGTGAGAACTGGGGTTCTTTTATGTTTTGTGTTGAAATCTGAAATTGTTTGCCTATGACTGAGTCTATTTGTTCAGAAAGTCCTATTTTACACACACAAAGTCAGATAAGAAAATCAACAGTTCCACTGGCACGCAGCTCTTGCAGGAGGTCCAGAACACATCACATATAGCTGCTTTCACAAGAACTTGAATCAGTTACTTGGAGAGATTAATAAACAATACTTGTGTCTTCAGATTTGGGTTTACTTTGATCAAATTTACTGGTAACTAGTGAAGAGGTGTAGTGCCATAATGTACTCTCAAGTCAGAAAAGCTGGCACTTGTAGAGTTCGAAGACTTGAACTTTCATTAAAAAGTAACAAAAAAAATCTGAAAAAACTCAGTAAAATCTTTTATTACTAGCAGTCACTTATCTTTTTGACCAAGCACAAGTAGGAACAGGTAAACATGAAGGAGTTGATGTTGGTATTGAACATCTAGAGCAATGTCAGTCACCCACCTTCTTTCCACTAGGCAAAACCACTGGATAAACCACATGAGGACCATCTGTGGAGATGACCATCTGATCCATTTGCAGAACTTACTACACACAGTCTGAACCTCCTCCTAACCCCAAAATGAGCTTTCTTGAAAGAAATTATTTCTCTTACTTCCCTCTTCACAAATCATGCTCCATTTTAGGAACTGACCACAAAATATAGGGTAGATGGGGCACTTAGGACATGGTTTCAACTCTGCTTCACTCTCCTTTCACCCCAGTTCTTGCATCAAAGTCTTACTTTGAAAACTTCAATTTTTTAATTCCAAAACAAACAAAAGCATCACATTTAAGCAGGGACCTTCACTGCAGTTTATCATTAAAGGATATTAAGCTTTTTGAAAGCTCTAACCCTTAGAGAATGCAAGAAGTATGCATTATATCCCTACTATTGGCAAATATGGACAAACTTTCCTGCTGAATCTCAAACCCTCAAGCACTTGCAAACAAACAAGCTCCACTCCCCAGCACATCCCCTTATTTTGCTCCCCTTCCTGGACAGCTCATGATCATATGCTGCTACAGTCAGCTACCTGCCCTTCCCTCAGCAAGGGGCTGAATAAAGGCAGCCCAAAATAAAGCCCTGGCAAGAGCTACATGGATTTCTCTCATCCTGCCACTATTCCCTTCTGAACATGTGGACTAAGAGAACAGAAAATTCTCAGAACAACAAGCACCAAGCCCTTGCACCACACAACTCAGGCACCAGTGCTGTGTGTATTGAGACTGGCACCACATGCTACACACTCAGAGTTCAAGCACTCTGGAAGCAGCAGAGTAAGTCACAGACTCCCAGAGATGCAGCTTAAGTTACCTGCACCACTGAGCATTGGTCCTTTACCTGAGCTTTTGGAGTTAGCATAGAAAGACCAAAGGGGAACTGTACAGCACCTTCAAAGCTAAGAACTCACTTGTATTTGTCACACACTACCAAAAGCTCACAGATGCCCCCTTATTCTTTCTCCTCCAATGTGCTCAGTATTCTCAAAACTCAACAACACTCTCCTAACCACTTGTTAGTTCATCAAACAATTCAAGGAGTGAACCAGTTTTTGTTCACCACTTAGTAAATTCAGTATTACCAATCCTAACACCATTCCACCATCACAACTCCAAATTCAACATTGCAACAACCATACCTATTTTTTAATGTTGCAACAATGAACATTGGGCTAAAAATAAAAAAGTCGGCAGCAGAACAAACTTGAGACAATTTTTACATTTAAAAGGTTTCCCACCCCTCTCTTTACCTACTCCAGTAACAAAACACTACTTCCTGAAGTCTATGCCAAATTCTGCATTATTGTTTCCATTCCAGACAATTAAAAATAAAACATTTTTAAAAATATGCACCTACAGCAAGGATGACAAGAACAACCATTTATTAGTTACTCATTCAGTTTCTTTTGGTATGCCTTCAATGGGAACATGTACAGCATTTTTACTAGATAAGCCATTACAAGACAGATACTCCTACTGAGAAAAACACAAATATATTAAAAAGTTACACAGCAGTCTGAAACACATCCTTGTGCTACTTTGGTTAATAAAGATGTTTTTGAAAACTCCAGCTCTTTACTCTTTAAAGCCTTCCACCTACAAGAGAACAATGCTCAGACAGTCAGCAGTCTCCATACAATAGCTGTTCTCTAGTATACCAGGGCATTTGTTTCCTAGGAAACAAGCAAAAAAAAAACCACCAATCACCAACTAACAAAAAGTACCCAGTATGTTAAATATGCAAATAAAGTAGGTCAGTCACACCAGTCATATTTCACTCAATGGAGCAAAGAATCCACAACTCATTATATTCTGGAGTACAGGATTAGTTTTTCAGTAACTGCTCCAAACTAAATGATCACTTTTTCTACAGGGACTGCTGAAGTACAGTGCCTTTTAGGAACAAAGGCAAGATTAGCAAGAAAGGACTTTACCTATAGCATGAACATACATGTTCTTTTAATGCCAAAATAAATATTCTTAATGCAAGTGTATTGTAACTAGCCAGCTCTCTGCACAGCCTACTCGATTCTGACCAAAGCACTGACAACAGCAAGCCACACCAAACCAAAGCCTATTGTTTCAGTCCTAAACCTTACCAAATCCTGGGCAAGTTTCACTGTGTTTGTCTATAGCCTGTAAGAGAGACTCACCCAGAGTAATTGGCTTCTTAACACAGAAACCCGACCAAGCCTCACTGCTGTAGGAAGTAGAGGAAACAGAACAAAACAAACTACCCTTTTGAACAATACTTTTCAATGTCCTCAAGGCAAACAATCTATCAGCAGTTGTTTCCCAAGCTGCCATGAAAAAATTGAAGGTCCTGGGAAGATTCAGCAGGTCAGTGTCAAAAAAGAAAACAACCCAACAGCTGCATGCCTCATTCTTTCTTACTAATGTGTTCTTCACTGTTACACTTAAAATGACATTTCAATAATACACTGGGTCACAACAAGAAGCACAGTTATTTATATTATTACAGTACCCACAGGAGTACATAGGCCAGGACAGTCAACCCCAACCAAGTGTCAAAAAACTCAAAGTCTCATGATCAGCCTGTTTGAAAGCATTGCAAACACCCAGTGCAATACTAACAAATGAACAAAGTATCTTATGTTGTGAAAGGGCCATGCCAGCAAGCGCAAAAGCTGTCAGCTGAATCACACCAGTGCCAGGCCAAAGAATTCCACACAGTAGCTCCACCCTCCTCTCTGACACTGACCTTCTTCAGCTCCTATTAGACAGAGAGCTGTAATTAAAGGGCACTGGTTATAACTGAAGGCAGAAAGAACAATGCCTGAAAAAAAGAAATCACCACCGATGCTACTCATATTGCTTCTACAATCTTTGCAAATCACAGTGCAATAGCAGACAATTACAGTCTACCAAGTACTTCAGCTGCTGTTCCCATTTGCTTATTTTCCTGCCTGCAGAAGAGAGCAGCACTAACATCAAAAGTGCCCTCATGAACTCTTCATGTGCATTTTTTAGTTATGGGATTAAATAAGAAGAGGATACAGATATGTTTCTTGGTTCTCTTCCTCCCCTTTAAAGGATAACACAAACACAAAGATATGCCGGAAGTTCAGAAAAAAATTTTATTTATTTAATCAGCCAGGAAAGGACAGGAGCAGCTTTACACAAAGATCGATCTTCTGAACCCACAAGCAAGTCAAGTGACAGTGATTCACAAAAATGTATTCAAGGATGACACCATTTCAGAACCAAAAAAAAAAAAGTGAGCACCATCAGCTGACAGCGACAGTAAAATTCCTGCATAAACTTCACATGTCCTTAGCAAACTTCTTGGGTAATCTCATCACACCCTGGACTCTTTGTACCAAAATATTCTTGAACTGATCAGAATTAAGCACACAAACAACAAATCAACACACAGAGTACTTCTCATTCTCCCCCTGTAAAAAGCTCACTGTCTAAGATAAAAAGGAGGGGAAAAAAAAAAAAAAGAAAGAAATGAAGAGTCAACCTGCAGTTACAGCAGCTCTCCAGGAGAGCAGCTACCATAGGCCAGCTTACTCAATGCAAGCCCTGGCTGGCAAATTCACATCCCAGACCCACTACTGCTTGTACCAGCTGGGGTGGAGCTACAGGGCAGAGTTACCAACAGCTACAGAAGTGCTCTGCCACTGTGTGGATGCTGCACAGCCACCTGCTGTCCCTGTCCCACACATCCTGCTCTGTGTGACATGGAAATACAGGATGCCAGCACTTCATCTGCACCTGCTACTGGCATGGAACTTACTGAAGAAAAAGGACACACATTTTTCATCACCTGTGCACTTTGCTTTCATTTAACAGTTCACTGTCCCCTTGCCCCACCACCATGGTAGCTTTCACTTGCCTAATCAGCATGATAAAAGGAACAGAATGAGAAAGCTCTGATACTTCCCTCCCTCCAAACCCAAAAAGTCAACTACAGAAATCAAGACATTTTGTATGTAACAAAACTATGGATAAAAAGGTTCTAAGCTTAGGCATGTTTTGTTTTTAGGCTTTCACAGCATGGAATATTATTAAGTATGACAAAACAGTATTCATGCTGTAACAATCACTGTTGCAGAGCCTTGCATTTAAAGCCAAAACATATCTACATTAAAAACAAACAATTGAGTCATTACACAAATCATGGAGAATCTCCACAGCCATAATCCAGAGAGCAGCAGATAAAATGAGCAGAGGATCTGAACAAACTTGCATTGAGGACTAGCTGACAATTACACAAAAGGAAATAAAAAAGAGCAGGTTTTCATTTCTTACATGATTTTCAGAGACTGAAAATGAATCACTTACTAAAATGCTTTTCCTTAGGGCTGCCTTCCAATCCTGACAATGCCCTGAAGACAAATCCAACATGACAGAAGCTACAACACAAGAGGATGCAAGTTTAACGTGGCATTCCATGGTATGTAAGAAATGGGAAACAAAAGGGAAAAAAAGATATTTCAAGAAGGGTTAAAAAAATAAACACTCAAAATATTAGTCAGTTTAATTTTTTCCCATAAAGGTGTTGGAATTCAGACTCTGACTGAAAAAGATAAGACAGATAAGAGGACTAGCAAAAATGTGAGCACTCTATAAAAAGAGTATTCAATGTCATTAGCATAAGCCAAATGCCCAATAAGCCAAACCAGCCTGCAGGGTCTAAGGCAAGAAAAAGCAGAGGAAGCAGACAAAGTTACTTAACAAAACAATTAAAAATAATCATCATCCTCACCACTTACCATCTACAAGGAACGGCCCTCATACTCAAGCACACTGAGCCAGAAAATATCTGCTATGTCAGACAAGCACAGGGCAAACACAAAACAGCCCAAAACAGCTCCCTCACAAAAAAAACGAAAAACCTACAGTTGGGTCAGGAATTCCACATAGCCAGTTTTGTGGCATGGCATTCCATGTCATCACTAAGTAGACCCCTCTCCACCCTCTGGGGTTGAGACCCCCAGTATGAGCATTGTAAGACACCAGGTTCCAGAACAATAAAAGCCCACTGGAGAAAACACTCATGCTCACTGCTGTGCCCTCAGTCACACACACACAATGGCAGCACAATGGTTCTGCTGTTCCTAACACTCCCACTGACTTCATGGGGAGATGAGAACAGGAATTAGCTCTGGATCTTCAGCAGCCATGAAAAGCACACAAACAGTCCATCTCTTGCAGGCAGTATGAAAAGCAGAAAGACTTGAGCTTTTGGTGAAACCCACATCAGTGATTCTTTTCTCTGTGAACTGCTCCAGTGACACAAGTACATAAAACATTTAGAGTTACTGGATTGCTGCTTCTATTCAGCTCAGTGGCAAAAGACTCTGACTGAGACAAATGCAGAGGAAATTCTTGAGAAAAATAAGAAAGTCAAGTGAAGATGATGTAGGAAGGTGTGATCTGCCATTGCACTGCCAGCCAAGAGTGGCCACAGGAGACCTTTGTATTTTAATTTATGCTCTCTCAGTCAGGCTGAGGAGCAGCAGCTGCTGCAGTCGGAGAAGAAAAGGCACGGCTGTCAGCAGAGCAGACGGGAGGGCAGTCCTTATGCCTGCTACCCTGTGGAGAGAAGAAAGACCAAGAAAAGAAAGGCTTCCCCAGCAGGGACCCCTCACTGCAAAAACAGATTCTGGCTGGCAAGAGCAAAAGCTGTCCTCTTACACGAGATTCTGCAGTATTGGTATGGAGCAGAAGTGAAAAAACAGAACAAGGAAAAAGAGTTAAAATATATACGTATACACACATGCAAGCATACCTGTGTGTATATATATAAAAGTAAATGTGCTAACATACACTGCCCACACTTGATTTTATTAATGCTAGAAAAATCAAGTTTTCTAGTAATTACACTTTTGGAAGTAGAGCTAGCCTATAGCATTAAAGTCAATTTGCAAGATGGGTTTATTTCTCATTCAGTAGAACCTACCACATGCAAGATCAAGGCACCATGCAGAACACAGTTACACAGTGAGCAACAAGGATGGGGCAGAGAGAGAACAACTCTTTGTTGCTGCCAAGAAAACAGGAATTAATCCAAGTACTTCGCATATATATAACCAAACAAACCCCCAAAACCACCCAGTCCCACAAAAAACCCACACAAAACAACACACCTAAAAACTTAAGAAAACCAAAACAACCAACCAAAGTAGTACACGTTTAAATGCTAAGCCTTGAAGTGTTTTGTTCCATTGTCCAACTTTTCATTGAAGTACTTCCAAAATAGATCCCCATGCAGCAAATAAAACAGATCTCACGATGAACAACTGCCAAATTGTTTTCTCAGGGCTTTTCCTTTTTTTTTTTTTTAGCTTTCCTACAGCAACTAAACTAAGTTCTTTTCTTGGAAATCCAGTTCCCAAGGGGATCACATCATGGACCTGAGCCCGGGGAATAAGAATTTACAAAGGCATTCAGAAGCACTCATTTATTATTTTTAAGTAAAACAAAAAGTCTTAGAACTCTGTAAGTTGTTTTTTTTTTTTCTTATTCTCAAGCCTAGTAAACTAGCTGAAATCTGAAGGCAGTCTCTGTATGGTCACATAGCTTTAAAGGATCTGATCTTGCCATCGGGTTTACGCTGCCTCTCTCTTCATCAGCCAGTCAATATTAGCTGCTATCCACAACACAGTCCTCCCTCCTTCCCAAGACTACTATGCAAATAAATAAGAAAAGATATTTCATTTATCAGATGTCCAATGCTGTCGTATAAGGTAAGATAACTCTTATGAATTTGCCTTGATTCACAAATTTTCTTGGGTTGCAACACAACCTTCCAGACGTCACATTTATACAGCACCAATGACTCCACTCTCCTGCCTGGCCATTGATTTACCTTCTGCAACCCCTCAGGTTCTACTCTCAGCACAACACTGATCTCTGCTTCACAGACAGCCTAGGCAGCACAGCCCATAACCCACACATTTGCTTAGGAGCTTTCTCGGTGCCCAGACAAGAAAGGAACTTTACACCTTTCCCTCCAAAACAACAGCTAAGTGCTACATTTGACCTTTTATGTTACAATTACTGGAATCTTCCAAAATAGTAATCACAGGAAGGCATCATGTGTCTGCCTGAGAACACCCTTCAGATTCACCTGCCCATGACAGAATTCTCATTTTTTGTACACTATTTTGTTACTTAATATGAATGCACTGTAATCAATGGCAAAATTAAATAAGGATTCTGGGAGTTTAGTCTTGCATGCATTTTCCTTTTGTGAAAGGCAGAAAAGAGAGGATGAAAAAGGACAGAACTGCAAGGAATTGCAATCCTACATAAAAAACCGCCAACTGTATGTCTTACTGTTACACATGGCCTGGGCTGAAAATGGTTATTTCATTGTAACTGGAGAAGCTGCGTGGAGATCCAACTAGGTCACCATCTGGAAACTTAAAGCTCCTCTTCCCAGCAGCAAGCTTTTTCATCTGTGACATCCAGCTGTAGTTGCCTTGGACTGGTACACTCACTTGACTTTACACGCCTCCTACATTTGTAATTCAACCGCCCAAACCACTGAAAAGGAAGGTGTCCAAAATTTGTTTCTTAATGGTATTGTGTGGAAAAGCCAGGGGCATGGTACAGCAGGGAGCAGATAAAAGGTGTTTTAAGCTACATTCTTCAGATGCAGAATTTTCATTGTGGTTTCCCAGAAGCTAAGCAGATGAACATGAAAGTTAATTGACTCCAGGCTGTAGAATGCTTTATTAGATGCCTGTTGGAACTCCACCTCTCCCAAAGTAAGCCAATACTAATGGAAAAAAGGTACTGGATGTCACTCACTTCAAAAAATTGGATATTCAACGATCAACCAGATAAATTTACAAAAAAAAAAATCATATAGTGATACCAAGTACAAAGATACTAATTCTGGATCTGAAAGGCAGGGGATTCAGAGCATATCCTCTAAGATTTATCGCTATGTACTTGCCTTGTTTCTTACACTTCTCACCAGCTCTCTACCACTGGCCACTTTCTGAAGATATTTACCTGCAACAGACCTATTGCCTGGTCCAGCATGACCACAGGTATGGCCTGTTAGCTACCTATCTAAAAAGGTTGAGGTCCTCCTTGGCAGTGACACCTTATTTTAATTATTTTCTATATGAGGAAATGCTTCAACCAAGCATAATATTGGATGTCAGAGAGAAAAAACTAGAACATCTCACAGCACATCAACTACAAAAGCTTCAAAACTTTCTGTCTAGCCCTGTGCAAGTTTTCATTCTTGAGTCCTATCCAAATCCAAGAACATTCCCTTTTATTTTAAATGCAAAATACCCATATTAAGGGAACTGATTAATAGTGAATGTGTCTGGATTTAAAACTATGCTTTTAATGCTACATATTTTCCTTAAAGTAACAATTTCTTGAAAATTTCAGAGCTACATTTAATTAGCTCACAAAATTACTTCCAATACTAACCTTTGAAACTTAGAAGGATTTACTCCTTTTGCTTCCAGTTACTTTACTGATGATTGTAATTTGTTAGGAACATTGCACAAACAACAAACACATAAACCTCACCCTACTCTCACTGCGAACACTGAGAATACCTTTTGAAATTTTCTAACATTTTACAGACCATGAAATACAAACTGCTAGCATTATCTCAGGTAAAGCCAGAAAGAAAATTTTCACTAGACAGATTCATCCCAAAAGTTCAAGAGAAAAACCTCGCCTTTATCACCCTTCAGCAAAGTACAGCAGAAATACCATTCCAGACAAACTCCTACTGCGTCATACCAGGCCAGTATTAATGGTTTAGTTTCCATAACTTCTGCAGTAACTGTAGCTCTGCAGATTTCAACATTCCTTTCATACCTTAGGCTTTCCCAACTCAGCCTGGGGTTGATCAAAGGTATCAGACTTTGAAAACAATATGGAATTGACAATGTGCCCACAGACTTGAGTTAATTAATATGAAATATTCCCAAGGGACATTGCTCAGTGTACAGTAGGCAAGTTTTTTCAGGTTGGGTCTGACCATAGAAATTACTAATTTCTATAGAAATAGAAATTTCATAGAATTATGCCAAATACTAATTGCAGGATTGGTGTTTGACATGGGCAACACTCACAAAAAAGCCCTACATGGCTTCAAGTCAAGGCAGGTAAAACAGTGTGGTGTTTCAGTAGCAAAATGGTTGTGCCAGTCACATCCTCCCCGAGGGAAGTTGCTCTCTTCCCATATCACTCTTCACCAGCCTCCTGGTCAGTCCATGAAGCCATACCTTACACAGGCTTTAAGTTGGCTTAGCTGGCAAGGACACCATCTTCAAATGCCCTCTGGGACAAAACGACCCAAACTCCAAGCTACCTTTGAACTGTATGGCACCCAGGCATAAATTAAAGATTATTCAAAAATGTCCTTTTATCACATCTTTCACACCATACAAAACCCAGCCAAACAGATTTTAAAACAAACAAACAAACCTGTTCTAGGTAAATTGTTAATCCACACAAAGGTAACAGAAATCCAGATTACAGGATCTTTAAAGAAACTTTTTGTTCCACTTCTTTATCATTAACACTTTGACTTGTTTAATAAGAACTGTAATGCATTGATATACTGTTTCTTCACACACCACAGGGAAAAATAACAGCAAGATTCTTTCCGCTAGGGAACTCCATTACACTGAATCTGGTCAAAAGGCAAGGCTCAGCACCCTCCTCCAAAACCTTGGAGCAATTTTTGGCTCTGGAGGTTAATGTTTCACATAAAGGTATGTGACAATGTAGCAGACTAAGGATTCGGTGCAATAGCTCAAAGTTCTTCATCTCACTTGGTGGTATGATGAATCTAAAATTAGGGATTGTTTACCTTGACCTTTTTTTTTTCCCCTAAACCATCAGTAAGAATCAGTTTCACGTTGCTTTAAAGCCTTCCACAAGGGCAAAAAGAAAGGTGGCTCTTGTTGTTTACTTTTAACAGTACTGAAACCATTGGTACTAGCACAAACTGTAACTACCCACTCATACTGCTTTACCACAAAGAGCTGAAACAATCCAATAGCAGGAAATAAATGCAATACTCATCAAGTTCTGCACTTAGACTATTTTTACTTTTTCTCTATCAATCACCAAAGCATAAACAAAACTAGACCTGGATGTTCAATCCCCATTCAGCTGTAAATTGATTTTCAGACATGATTTATATACACACCTTTAATGCTTTGTTTACAGAAATTCTTCTGTCCAACACACTAGCTTACTTGATAAGACAGCATTAGCAGGAATAGAACATATTTCATACAGAAGCCATTATCTTAGTAGCCTAAGCTGTTGTTAAAGTTCAGATGCCACTAATAAAATGTGGAGATTTCTTAGGTGGCTGCTGGTAGAGCATATCAGTAGTGGTGCTTTAGAGCTGGGCATTAGCAGTTCCCTGGAACACAGATGTATCATTAAGCTGCTGTTATTGTGTACATGCCTGGCAAAAGCAGGACTCAGTACTCAATCACTGCTTTAAAAAAATGACAGTAGTGACCAACTTGCTGCCCAGACTGGTAGCAAGGCCTGCAGAAACCACTGTTTTCTTCACATATTTCAGCACATGTAAAGCTATTTCATACAAGCACACCACTACTCTGCAATTAGAGAGAACACAGTCACAACTGCATGCTGAGGATGAACTCTGCATCCTTCATCAGCTAAATTCTCTCACTGCTCCAAGGATTAGAGTCTCACAGAGCTCCTGTTGCTGCAGGGAAGTTATCAGGTAATGGATGGCCAGGAAAACCCTTACTCTGAAACACAAATGAGCAGGAATACTCCCTGGTACGCTCGACTGTTCTCTGCCAGAGTTTTTGGTTAGATCACTCTGTCACCCTTTTTGCCAGGTCTTAACTACTTAGGCAACTGAAGTAATTGCTCCAGCTCCTTTGAACGACTTTTCAGTGTTTTGTTTGGGGAACCTCTTTGGGCTTTCTCATACATCCTCCCTTTTTTTGTTTGCTTTTTTTTAAAAAAACCTACACTGTTTGAAAAGCAATTGTGCAGCTGCCAACAAGTGATTCCCACTGAAGTCAACAGGATCTGCTCTTATGCAGAATCGTAGTAAGTGCCCAGTCATTTACAGTGCTGAAAGCCTTTGCGCTCTATACTCTAATGCATGAAGGGCTAAGCAGGGGGCTCATGCAAAATTAATAATACATCAGGAAGTGGAGGAGAGAGAGAGAAGGCACTGAATAATTGATCCACAGTTTGTTTTCTGTGAATTCTGAAACAACTTCATAGATGTTTGTTTTGGTTTGCTTTTGTGTTTGCTTTTTTCCAAGGTAGAAAGTTTTTGAACTAAAGTTCTACTAACAAAACCAAGTGAAACAATGCCAAGAGTAGCCCTTTGATAACAATAACTGCAGAAAAGTATCTTTCCAGAAAGAAAGATGGAGATGGAAAAAAAACAAAGGCAGGTCTTTTTTCAGACAAAAAATTACTATCTTTTAACTTTTATAAGCTTACATTCTTAAAGACCTTCTGCTTTATGAACAAATATAGGTATTCCATTCTTCCTTGCTCTGGGAAAAATTACAGGTTTCTCTTCTCACCATCATTTAATACAGAAGTCCAATCACATCCCACAATGCAAAGTCCATCCTTCCATCTTACAAAGTCCTTCAAACTCCTCAAGCTAGGAGTCTAATACTGCTCACTTGAACAATTTTGACAACACAGCTACACCAAAAGTATTCTACCCTGCTCCATAAATATCATCTGCATTCATTTTAAGGACATGTTACAGTGGCAGATAGGAACAAGGCAGCCTTTTAGCATAAATGAACATCTGACCCTAGCACACTACAAAGATTTAAATAGAAATACTCAGTGGAGTTCTGATACATCACCAAAGATACAAAAAAGGAGTCCCACCAACTCTCAGCATAAAGTGCTTAGGACTTTACAGTATGTTTCTAACTCATACAGCAGCAACAATGACCAGCCTGTTTAAATTTCAGTCCTGTACTTCAGCCTCAAAACATCGAGACCCTGTGCTTCAACAGCAACAGGCCTTCCATGTGGTGCAAACAGGAGACACAGCACATCCCTCAAGTCTCTATGATCATGCCAGACTCTAAAAGAGCCTCATCCATTCTACCTCACTTGATTCTACATGACTCAGTCCTGCAGCAATTTTTTATGAATTGTTACGAAATGTGAAACTCTTCACATCAGAGGCAGAGCTGTGTGCACAGCTCTGATATTCACCAGACTTAGAGTTTGACACAGTAACTAAAGAAGGATTATCTCCCACAGGCATTGTTTGGGAGGTCTTGCACCAACATGAGCCTTGCTGTTTCACAAGGAGATGCTTGCACATTACCCTGAAAGGGGCACACGTGTTTATGGAACAGAGGTCAAATAGGAACAAGTACCTTATAAAATGGTACAAAAACCAGCCAGTGTTGGGGTTTTATTTCTTCCCCCTTTTCTGCAGTCATGTGACTGGACTCCAGTAACAGAGTCCACAAAGTGCCTCTCCTCTCTCGCAGCATGACAGTGACTGTGCAGAGGCTTCTGTGAGCTTCCTACTCCAGGTGTAAGAACAGACACAGATACACAGAGAGCCAGAGAAAGGGCTTCCTCAGAGAATGGAACAGAGAGAACAGCCTCTGCAAGCTGGAGTAGAGCATAAACTGAAAGGAGGGCAAAACCAACAAAAACAGGATATTTACAAGGGGCATGGTAAATTCTCTAGGCAGTAGTGAGCTGCTATTGACACGAAAACCACAAGTAAGTGGAGAACTTCATCACTGTCATTTAAAAGGCATGACATCTAAAACAATATATGACATACCACATGATAGAGAGTTCACTAGAAATCCTACACACAACCCTATTTCTGGGATGGGGAAGTTGAAGAATAAAAGCTACTGCAGCCCACAGCTGTCCTTTTCCCTCTGTCAGACGTCAGCCCCAGTGCAGGACAGCTGATAGGATCATGAATCTATGTGGCAGAGAAGAGTATTCAAAGCAACTAAAATGGCCAAATGGGAGTCACAATTCATTCACCTGCCACAGTGGCACAAAACCCTTGAGTGTCAGTCTCATCAGGATTTGGACTGATTTGCTTTAATATGCAAAGTTATTAGCTGCATCCGCTCAGGAGCTGCTTCCTCTCCCACAGGTATGAGAGTGGTTTAGGAAAAATGCAGGAAAGCAGAAGCCAACAAGGATATAAACCATGTAAAAATGTAATTGCCTCATTTTCCCGAGTCAAACGCACACTTATCTGCATGAAAAAAGTTTCTGCAGAACAAAACATTGATTCAAATATCACCACAAACCTTTAGACTACCCAGGCAGTGGTTTTGCCTATCTTCAAAACAAAGAATACAAAAAGAAAGCAATGTTTTCAAACCACACCCAGACCCACGGAGCTGAAGTGGGAACACTACTTGTGACCAAGCCAGAGCTCCCAGCAGGAGCAGAGCAGTAGAACACAGTCAGAGGAAGCAAAAGTCCTTCTCTGCATGCAATAGCAGTTAGATGGATTTCCAGCCTCTTCAAGTCCTGCTTTTAGGGACATAAATTAATAAACTTCTGCTCTAGCAAATCAGATTTTTTTTAAGTACTGTGTTATTTTGTGTATGTATTATGTATTTATATGGGTGTGTGTGTATATATATATGTATGCATAGTGTTATATATATATGTAAAATAAATGCACTAAATGCATACAAACCTTTTGTATGTAACAAGCCACCAGAATGGGCACTACTTGGGAATGGATAATCATGACAAACTATCTCAGAGAGGTCATTTCCCTTCTAGCAGGTCACTCCAATGAAAGTTTAGCACTATTAGAGGGAGTGGCACAGTGTTTGGAATAACATTTATGGGAAGGAAAAGAAACCAGAGAGGTAAATGATGCAACTGTTCACTTAATTTCAAATGAAGTTCACATTACAATAACCTTGGAAGACAATCACTGCTTTTTATTTTTCTGACATCACTGAGCAAGCAGGAGTAAACAGATAACCACCATAACTCTTCCAAAAACAGTGACGATCAAAGAGCACCAGAGGGGTACTACCTACATGACAGTGCTCACTGGAGTGAGCTAACTCTTGCCCCAGCATCATGTCTTACATCTCTGTATACTCCATACTCCAAAACCACTTTACTTAGAGGTGAAACAGGCCACGCTTGTACAATCACTTTAAGTTGATCCATGCAGGGAAAGGAGAAGCCAGTCCTACCACCTTCCCACACTTCATTCTTGGAGCCAAGCAGCAAATCAATAGAAATTGACCCAGAAGGGAAAGTTCTCAGCCAGATCTGGTAACTGACTGCTTCCACTAAAGCTGCACTGACACATTTGGCTCTGCAGCCTTGTGCCAGCCTCAGCTGTCTGCCGCCTCCTGCTCCCATTTTGATACCAGAATTTGCAAGGCCCCACACGAAAACCAATCCTGAAAGGTTCCTACAACCAAAGTGGGAAGTGGCCCTGCAACAGAAACAGGTCCTCCTAGGCATTCAGAGACAAAAAAAGAAATTGAGTTAGCCAGCAGTTCACATGCCCCCTCAATGTCCCCAGAATGAAAAAGAAACAAGAGAATGGTTGTGATATCAAGCAATATTCATTAAAAACTGGACCTTAGTTATTTTTAATTGCAATCCTATATATTTTATATTTATATATATTTTTTATAGTCTTCACAAGCCAGATGGATGAATTTTCATCGAGAAATTAATTGGATAACTTCTTGGAAAACAGGAATTTTAATTTTACAAGTCTTACCTCTTCTTTTTTAATTATTTTAATTATAGATTTAATTAATGTTGGACTGACTGAATTCACACATATTCCTTTAGACATATACCCATGTGAACTGGCAGTCAGGAAGACAATTTCTACAAAATGCTACATTTTACCCACATGGAACAGGGAATCTTTATGGTTTTATATTTAAATGTCAAAAATTAAAATTAAAAAATCTGAAACTCTTGCTCTGTGCAAAGTACAACATCTCTCTGAGCTAAGAGGTGCCCAGGGTGACTTGGCAACCCTTCTCATTACCTGGGAGGACCCACTGCTTTGAAATGTCACCATTTCCAAATTCTGTGTGAAACACTCCAATCACATGGCACTGCAGAGACATCTTCCAAAAGGTGACACAGTTAACTGAAGCCCAGCACAAAGCAACAAAACCCTTGCCAGTATCTGGGAACCCTTCTCCTCAGTGTGTCTGCTCCTACATAAAACCCATTTACAGCACATAGCGGGAACTCCCTTCAAGCTTTTTAAATCACAAGATTTTTAAATCACACACTGGAAAACAGAATGTAGCAGAAGAGATGCACTTCAGTGAGAGGGAAGCACATAGAACTCAGCCTCAAAAGGGTAAGTATATGCCCTAGATGAGTAAGCAAAGCAAAGGTATCCAACAGGGAGAACCTGTGGTGCAGGCCTGGACAAAATGACAGGCACCAGGTGGATCTGCTTGGGGTGACATCCCACACACAGTGCTGCTACACCCTTGCTTGGGGCACCAGAGCTCAACTGAGAGAACCTGCCCTCTTGACACAGAGAAAATCCTGACACAAAATAATGTTCCATGTCATGTAAGATTAGCCCCTAAATCAACAAAAATTAAGCTGGACTCTCATC
This sequence comes from Camarhynchus parvulus, assembly GCF_901933205.1. Classification (NCBI taxonomy): domain Eukaryota; kingdom Metazoa; phylum Chordata; class Aves; order Passeriformes; family Thraupidae; genus Camarhynchus; species Camarhynchus parvulus. The sequence continues at coordinate 49,850,586 of NC_044574.1, read as the reverse complement.
AAGTGTAATCCACAAACACCAGGAAACACCCCACAGGCCAAGTTCTGCCAGCATCCTTGCAGTACCACTTATTTCATACTCAGTGCTCTCTAAGAACAGCCTACCAGAGTAATGAAAGCAGACATACTCTGGTTATAACTCATCAATATCATGTTGATGAAGTGAGCAAAACAGAAGCCTCTATCAGCCAAAAATATTGTACATATCTAAAGATACCTAGTCTTTTAATGCTTTTTTTTTAATTCAATACCACAAAGAAGAACTAAACACTTTTAGAAATAATGTTACTTGCCTATTGAGGAGGAGAAAGAGTACCCATTTAAGCAAAAGTTCCTATAATTCTTTGGTTGTTTTTCCCTGTAAGAAGTTTTGCTGTTGGGAAAACCAGGAGGCAACAGGTACAGAATAGGTACATATAGTGTTTTCATAATATTTCCTTGCTTTGCTGCAAAAGGAAAAAAGCTCTTCTGTCACCACACATCAGGAACATTGCTTGAAATGGTTTTCAATATGACTTGATGTAACAGTCTTCACTAGGAGCAGAGGGATTTTCAAGGCCTTGAAGATGCATTGATTTTTTCCCAGTTCTGTGGAAAATTGACAGCTCATTCATAAGATCCTGTGTGTGTGATGAAATACTTATTCTAAATGCTGTACAGAGGAAAGTGACTGGAAAGCTGAAACATTAGCTGAAGGATCTGATGTAGAGACTGATGTGTATTAAGATAAATACTGCTACAGCTTCATTTAGTTTATAAAGCTATAGAAGTAGGATCTGACTGTTTTTAGCATCTCTGCAAGTCAGGCCATCTGGAGGTTATATGAGATCACACTGAGTCAGAGTTTGACATCAAATCAAGCACCCCTGACTGCGAGCCTCAGTGTGCCAGTGACATTTTTAAATGCCAGCATACAGAGAAGGCTGAACTGCTCTAGATCTCTGTGTGTGCTACAGAAGCAGCTACACTGAGCACTCTGCCAACAGTGACATCCACCCACACCAACCCTTACACCTGCACAAAATACTGCTGAAATCAGGGAAAATCTGTATTCACAGAGAACCACATGTGAGAGACTGGAAGGACTGCTGGCTCAAAGTATTTTGGGTGCATGTGTAGGAGAATAGGTAGGTCAGGCTTTGCTCTGGAGAGGTGATGCACTGCTCTGCACACATACATCCCCCTCTGGGCCTGTATCCCAGGCACACAGCGGTCACCATTGCCTGCCACACCACAGGCAATGCTCCATACCCCAGCCCTGGAGCCCAGTCCAGCCCCAGAGGGGACAGATGACCTCAAGTCCAACCTGGGAGAAGGGTTTAGGAAAGCCAAAGAGTACTAAACTGAAGCATGAGGCAAGCAGAGGTCTTGACCCTACCTCCTCTTGGAATTTCTCTCAGCTGAACAGCGCTGGAACTAGGAGAGGCATCCATACTTGTCTTTTTCTAGATCTCTTCTGTCTTTCTCTCTTCCTCTTTCTTTTTTTAACTCTCTCTTCTCCGAGTTTTGAGTAACCCAAAACCAGACAGGCTTGGAGTTGCTAAGTTGAATGGGCTAAGTCAATGCTTCGTGAAGCGTCTAATGTTGAGTGAATGCTGCTCTAAACTTTTGACAAAGTTCTCTGATTTCTCTGAAATTGCCAATGAAGTTTTTTGTTGTTTTGACCTCTTGACAACATCTTGTCAGTATTTCTCCTGTGCATCTAACTCAAAGTATGTGAAAAACTGTAAACCCTTTCAGGAGTCTCACCCAGCAACTGTTCTTTGGAGCCCTGCATCACAAGATAGGATATTTTGAGGTAGGAGCAGCAGCACAATCAAAAAAAAAATAGGATGTTTTCCAAATTCATGGGACAGTAGAATGGAATAGAAACAGATTATTCTTTACTGATTTAAGGCCTAATGTATTGCTGGATTTTGCACTGTAAAACTGTCATGAAGTACAATTCAGTACATTCATTAAAAATTTGATAAGGTTTTTTTGTTTTAATTCTTTACTGCATTGTAACAATATTTTCTAATTTTTAATGAGAAACAAATTATACATGAGTACAAAGTCACTATAAAATTCAAGCTAATGGAAAAGTCAGACATGAAAAAGTTTAGAACAGTACCACACAGGAGGATACTTTTATGGCTAATGTTGACAGTGACTTCTGGGTCATCTCTAACAGAGCTGGGTTACTTCATGAGCTGTTCAGCTCCTTGCTCTCCTGTCTACATCAATAAAACAATTACAGTCCTGTTGACAGGCTACCAGCCATGCACTCCAGAAGCATGCTGCATATTTTGGGCAAAACAAGGCCCCCCTACAGAACTATAGTTAAAGACCAGAATTTCCTAACTGGTAGAATTAGGTCAAGTGATTTTTTTGGGTCAAAAAATATTTTCTCTCACCTCCAGTTTTAACTTAAAGCAAAACATTATATTCTAAATGCCCATAGCAAATCTTCACAGGTTACTGCTTTTGGTTAATGGAATATGAACTGTTGAAGTATTCAGCCTGAGCACTTAACAACACATCAGCTTCCTGCTCCAAATTTATAACTTGTAGCAGCCCAGGTGCCAAAACCAGTTTATATTTCTTTTTCATCACAGACTTCAAAATGTCTATTTCTGGAATGGGACTCAAAAGAAAAGGAAATGATATTTCACTAACTGTAAGCTCAAGTTTCTCATCCTCTACTAATCATTAACTTGCATCTTAGAGAGTTTGAGGAATAAAGAACAAATTAAACTTCACTAAGAAGGACATCAGGATTATTGTAATCTATAGAATTAGGTTTAAGAAAGCATTCTTAAGTAACAGATTACATACATACTTTCAAAACCCTGTCCACTGCAGAAGACAGTAAGAAGAAAAATGTAAGGAACTTTTCTACTTTCCACACGAAAACAATAACAGCCAAAAAAAAACAAACAAAAAAAACCCTTTTTGTTTATTTACAAGAACATGTCTTAACATGTCTTCTGGGTTCCCATTTGGAAAAAAAAAGCCTTTCTTCCCTGGAACAGCTCATGCCTTCCCTACATGCCTGCTACATCTTACACTGCAGCTGAATATGTACATCCTAATACATACACCAGAAAGTTCACAGTGCAAAGGCTGCCTCATTAAAATTAAGGTAGCACATCCAGCATCAAATTCAGTGTTGCAGAACATTAATTTGTTGCCTTTATTATGGAAATATCATCCACATGCAACAAGGTCAATGGGATTAGGAGCAGTGCTAACTTCTTTCCACACACACAAATATCCATAAGATGTTTCACTGGCACAAGTATTCTGTTGGGGCTGCCTGTGCTCTGGGTGCCATTCCCAAGGATCAGCTCTTCTCTGACTGACACACTGAAAATCCAAAATTGACTCTTCATACTTTGAGATAGATGTGCCACCAGAAAAATTGCCTTGTGACAATTCAATCAAGGTGAAAGACTGGCAAACACATTTACCAAATTCATCTTTAACACAGAAGGAAAGTATATAAGCTGCACATGATAGTTCCAATAATATTCACTTGAAGCACATTGACATCAAACAAGAGAAGCCACACAATTAATCAAAATAGGTTTTCTCTAGTTCTAGTTATGCTTCTTCAATCTTTTAGAAACTAGAAACATCAAATAACTTAAAACAGTAGCACATTTATAAACACCCAATTTTGGCAAAACAAATATTTAAGAGAAAGGAATAGTTTCCCTTAAGTTCCTCAGCTATTTCTTTTTATATTACCAATGACACAGCCTACCACCAAGTTGTGAGGGAACACAAGGCAAGGAAAATTTTTATTCTACGAATGACCTCTACAGATCTGAAGCAAGTCCCCCAAAGCCAGCAGTTACTAAATTTTTATATGCATTTGAAAGACTGAGGCTGCATCTGCTGAAAGAGACACTGAGGAATTCAAGAATGCCAACCTCACAATAATGCATCTATTTCATCAATATATACACCCCCGCCTTTCACTGTTACAAACCAGTGGAGTATTTGCCCAAAGCAAGAATTATTCTGTTTCTGGCAAGACCACTGGTGGAATGCTTAGCTACGCTTCATCTGTGCTAAGAAGAAATGTAAAATAAAAAAGTCATTTGATCATAAAAGGGTGAGGGGAGGGAAATGAACAGAATGCTTCCACTTCCACTGCAAGGACATCCTCCCAATGCAAATTTTTAAAGATCAAATGCTACAGAATGCATTTCAAAATTGCATGGAACAAGCCTCACATTGATTTGTTTGGGTTTTTTTTTAAACACTGTGGCAAGGGAAAAATTATAAAATCAAAACTTCCTTGTGCATATCTGAAAACCAGCTGACATCAGAGAATTATCCTCTCCCCCTTTGAAAAACAAACTATCAACAATGTACAGAATTAATAAGCGATCTATTGGTTGTCCTTTAAAGGTCAGTGCACTTGTCCAACATCTTTCTTGTAACACACTTACATAACCTTATTTTCTTTCTGCTACCTTTCTGTGATTCAGAAGACTATCTAGATTCCCATATGGTTGCCATCAACTACAGCAGATGCCAAGCAAATTAAAACACAAGTTATGATTCGTAATATGCTGATGTACCATAATTGCAGCATAGCTCGTAACTTAGAGTGAATCACCAGCTAAAGTAAAAGTTTCTGAGGTGTCAGTGCTTTTTATACATCTTTCAATTAGACCAGGGTCAGTGGAATCAAGTGTGGATAGAAAGTTAGAACTTAATAATAGTATACATCCACGATTTCCATCAAGTACAAAAAAGCAGAGAGAACAATTAAAAACATCTCTTGGAACTAAAAGTCAGCCTAAAAGTCTCTTCCCAAAGTAAGAGGGAAAGCGAGGGAACTAGTTCTTGCCTTTTGTGAAGCAGGGTGGCCTACTTTGACCTTTTGCACCATACCTTTATCATCATTCTGCATGGAAGCCGAAGGGGGAAGGAGGCATTTGTTTGTTTGCTTGCTTTGAGTACAGGAAAGTGTTCTTTCACCTCATACTACAGCTTTATGCTCTACCGAGGCAGGAGCAGAAGGGCTCTTGAGGAAGCAGCGTCTATGGCAGCAGCTGCCAGCCGGGAAAGGTGGCACACGGAGCACGTGGTGCTTTAGCACCGGCAGCACAGCAAAGGGAAACACTGTACCGCCTTCCAGCTTCAGATTTGGGTGCATCTGTGCCTGTTAGTTCTTTGTCCCTAAATATTACTTCAGTGACTGCCCAATGAGCTTTCCTTTTCCTCACCAGCACAGTAGTCTCATAAAATAAGCTCTTCTGAACAAACACTGCCAGAGTATTTACCAACTTTAACGCTGAATTGCCACAAGAAATTAAGCCTGCAAATACATCTAGAACATTAATTATGCATAGACTCAGCAGATAATATTGTCTTCTACAACAGTATGAAACACATATTTAGGCAAGAATACGTTACCTGGGCTGGTGCAAGCCTGAGAACTACCTCCTGTCACCTTTAGTCACAACTACACACACGGCATTGGAGTGCAATTTTTCCATATTCATTATCCTCATAATTCTGATATGGTTTTTAAGGCATTAAATACCTGACCTACAGAAAAGAAAAGAGACAAAAGGGTCTGGCCATTTATTTTGCCCCTATTCTGTGGTATTTAAAGCCTCAGATTTTTGTAATAACCTCAGTTTAAGTAGCAAGTACAATCATTCCATGCATAATTTCAGCAGATCTATAATATTCTGCTATTCAAAGCACTGACAATTTTCTTGTCAAAATCATTACTCTTCCAACACAGTTCTCTTTATTTTTAGTCCACTGTTTTTATTATGCAGAACAGAGGTATTTTCTTTGTTTACATTAACATTTTAAAAGGTTTCATTAAAACCACTATATAATAACACTCAGATAGAAGGCTTAGCAAGGTGTGCTCCCTGTTTGCAAGACCCTGGAAAGTATCATGGGTTTAGGATGATGACCTCTTCACCATTTCAGTCTATTTACAATGGCTACATTAGTGGCTATTTTTGATTATCACTTTCTGTAAACAACCAACTGAATTTGCAATTTTCATTTACAGCTTTTCTGGCCCAGTCATTGAGGAGTTTGCTATTACTTCAGTAAAAATAATATTAACATGTATTCAACAAGAATATCTGCCTATGTTTTCACTCCAGATCATGAGAGATGTTGGAATAAATGCAGTCTTTCTCATAAAGAGATTACAATATTCTAAAGAAATTACTAAACTCTCAAAGTGCTTGGTCTTCATGAATTTCAAGTTTTGCCAGGAACACAAATGAGACAATTAGCATTTTGCAAAAGAGGAAATCGGCAAGCAAGGGCCTCACATCAAGCAACTGGCAGAGTGGGTGATACACAATTATATTTTTTCAGGCTTTCAGATCAGCATTCCAGCAGTATAAAGCCTTTGGCCCATTCAGTATACAACACAAGCACACCTGCCATCATGCAGAAACTACACTGCATCGGCCTCAGGAACACAGGATTAAGAAAATCACTAGTTACAGAAAACCTCAAACATAACCACTTCCCCACTTGCACCATCCACACACTCACCTTCAGAGAATACAATGAAGGAAATTACAGGATTTAGAGCTTCTGAGACACTGACAGTGTCTGAAAGAGCAAGTTAACATGGTTCTATATATTCCACCATAATCTCCCTCTCTCAATCCAAGGACACAGCACACAAGTGCTCCTCACATTACTTGCTCCCTGCTGAAAAATATCCGTGCTCACAGCAACATATGCCCAGCGAAATCAAAACAAAGCAACAGACAAGGGCAAAGAACCATGGCAAACTCAACCACCGAAACCTGAGCCAAGAGTACAACTGCATCAGCTCTGTAGGGTAAAAATACTACAAAGCTCGCTACCGTTCATCTGCAGGGGTCGGTCTGGGGCCAAGTAAACACTGACATAAAGCCACAGTCAGCTTCACTCTGGCTGCAAACTTTCTTGTTTAAGAGAAGTAATACAGTATGAAAGTGGACTTAATCAAAACTCCCATCCTTTCAAAACATCCTCTTCAGATATGTGTATTTTCCAGGAACACAGACCTGAGGTTAGCTATGGATACCTGCTATCCATGTAACCACTGACCTCTGCTCTCCCCAAAGGGACAAACAGAAGCCCAGCACTGCCCGAAAGGTTTCTCTCCTCTGTTCTTCCCTTCATCCATACCTTCAAAGTGGTGTTGGGGCTTTTTTCCCCAATTCTCCTCTCTAGTCCAAACAAGCCACTATACCAAATATGTATTCAACCTGCTTCCAAAGGCCCTCAAAAACACATCCAAAAGCATATCTAGGTTTGATCCAGAACTGGACTCGATGATCCTGGTGGGTCCTTCCAACTCAGTGTATTCTGTGAATCTGTCAAGCTGGGTTTGTGCATGTTTCTCATTGCTCTGTGGAATATCTCATATAAAAAGGGGAATTGTACATGCAAGAGCCTTCACCTGACTTTAACATTCTGTGCAGTGAGAAGACCTCACCCCTCACACGTGTGTGAGAATGCTCACCCCACCCCACCTTCCCCCCTAATTATTAAATTTGGCATGAACATCCAAAAACAGTTGCTTCTCTTTCAAATCCAACACACTGAGAAGATGCTAGAAGTACTGATAACAGGCAGGTTACATTTCACGGTACAGTTCTGCCTACTCCACAGCCGGTGGGCAATGGTGCAACAAGATACTGTGCAGGCAGATCAAGCAGCGCAGCCAGGAATCCCAACAAATGCCCAAACAGGCCTCCTACGGGCTTGCACTTTATGTATGGGTGGAAATACCCTTTCCCCCTCCTCCATCCTATTCTTGCTGCTACTACGTGTTAACGGCTAATCATAATAAACCTCTGCCATACACAACTTCATCATTGTGAAATCATTAAACAGCACAGTGCAGAAAACCTGAGCTGTGATTCTTTCTATTATTTGCATCGAACAGGGATGGCAGCGTGAAAACATGCAGATCAATTCGTTCTCCAGGCCTGGGTGCCTGGTTGCTCCCTTCCTCTCCCACGACAAAGCAGAGGTGGGGGAAGGAAGGAGGGAACACGAAAAAAGGAAAAGACGGCGAGGTGAGAAGAAGGCACGAAATCCGCTTCGTACTAACAACAAAAGCAATTAGGAGGGCCGGAAGGGAAGAGAACCGGCACCCTGGGGAGGTGGAGGAATGCAGCACCACAACTTGCCCGGAGAAGGGCTGACCGGGGCGGTCGGGTCGGAGGGGGCGGCAGCCCTGGCCTCGCACCCGTGCCCCATCTAAAATGCCCCCGCGGCCTCACGCCGGGCTGTCACACGTCCCTGCCGCTCCTGGCCGTGCCCAGCCCGGCAGCGGCGGCAGCCGGGGAGGAGGAGGAGGAGGAAGCAGAGGTAGACACGAAACCGGCCCTACTTACCCAGAAAATGACATTGAAGCCGAAGATGAAATATTTGATGCAACAACTGACTTCAGGCCCCTTGTAGTGCTTTCCGGACATCCTCTGCGCTCATGAAGACGCTTTGCTCGCAGCCAGGGTGAGAACCAGAGGGGGAGAATTTAAAAAAAAAAAAAAAACAACAACAACAAACAAAAAGGAGAAAGACTAGGAGACTAGGAGGAGGGGTCTGGGAAGACTAGGAGGAAGGTGGTGGCAAGACTGTGAGGAGGGGTCCGGGACCGGCGCGGCGAGCAGAGCTCAGGGCCGGCTCCGCGCCGCGGGGAGATGCGGCAGGAGCGGCGCGGCGGCGGGTCGGCTACGACTTGCCGGGTGCCGGGGATGGTCGGCGAGCAGCTCCCACCTCCTCCTCCTCCTCCTCTTCTCCCGCATGGAGGAGGCCCCGGCTGCTCGCGGCGGGAGGCAGGAGAGAGCGACAAGGAGCGGGGCGGCCGCCGGGAAAGGCGCCGCCGGGGCAGGATCGGCCCGGGCAGAGGCCGGAGCCGCGCGCCCCCTCAGCGCCAAGGGGCCGCCGCGCGCCCCGCCCCGCCCCGCGGCGTGATTGGCAGCGCTCCCCGCCAATCCGGCCGCGCGAGGGCCGCCGGCGCTGGGGGCGGGGCGGGAGCGGCCCTGAGGCTCCGCCCGGGCCGGGCGTGCCAGGCTGAGGGGCTCCGGCCCCCGTCCCTCCAGCTTCCAGCCTGCCGTCCCTCCGTCCGTCCCTCCCTCCATCCCTCCCTCCGTCCGTCCGTCCGTCCGTTCGTTCGTCCCTCCGTCCCTCCCGTCCGGCGGCCCGCCGTGACACAGGCCGGGGAATGCCGAGACAGCGGGCACTGGCCCCGCCTGGCACAGAGAACAGCGAGGGCAGCGCCGGTTCGAGGCTGGCTGCGGTAATGAGGAGGAGCAAGACCGTAATAGCGCCGTGCAGGTTGTTCTCAGTGGGCGCCGACAGATCGCCTCCCACATGATCTCGTATGCGCCACACGCGCAGGAACGCATGAAGAACCATTTTACAATGATTGCTAGGGTTTCTATTTTAACATCCCCTGAGTTTATATTGAACCTGACAGCCATAAAGTTATGGGGCTTAGTTGTATTCATATGCTTCGGGATTCAGAGTGCACACAGTCTGGCATTAACAGCATAACTAATAGGTTTTCTTTGCTGAAGGATGTCGTCATTTCAATGGATCAAGCTTCAAAGTTTCCTGGTCCAGCTCTTAATGGAGAGGCTGGAGAGGAGGAGGCTCAGGGGTGACCTTATCACTCTCTACAGCTCCCAGAAAGCAGGTTGTGCCAGGTGAGACAGGATGAGAGGAAATGGCCTCAAGCTGTGCCAGGGAAGGTTCAGGTTGGACATCAGAAGGAATTCCTTCACAAAAAGGGTTGTTAAACTTTGGAATGGGCTGCCCAGAGACATGGCAGACTCACCGCCCCCAGAGGTGTTAAGTAAAGACTGGATGTGGCACTAAGTGCCATGGTCTGGTTGACAGGGTTGGGATTGGTGAAAGTTTGACTCAGTCTTGGAGTCTTTTCCAACATAATTGATTCTGTGTTTGTGTGATTCTGCAAGTATAACTTTTGATTCAATAGATGGAAGATTTCTTTATAATAAAATACATTTCCCATCTTTACAGGACTGCAAGGTAACGCACTTCAGAAAAGTGATACTGATAGAACGACAGAAGACAGTCTAAAATCAAGATCACATCATATCAGTTATGGGGCCTTGTGAGTCTTTTTTGAGAGTGAAGAGAAATATTTGTCTATCATTTGGTAAATGAGAAATTAGCACATCTATACACTTCAACCACAACTGTATAGTTTATCACATGAGCGTTATCCCTGTGTCTATTTTCAGCACTGTCTTTGCAAGACCATCCATGGGAAGAGGGTAGAAAAGGGTGAATAATTAGTAATGTACATGTTCTGTACCAGTGGATAAAAGCACATCACCACTTACAGTAGGGTATGGTAATAATGTATTATATTAAGGTGCTGTTTTTACAAGTGGCTTCAAATATTGGTGACAAACTGTACAAACATTTATAATATCACTGTCATAACATGCTTCTAGCATCACGTGTTTGCATTTTAATTCTTCACAGGCAGGAGCAAAATATTGCAGAGTAATATTTGTTATGTTAAATTCAGTAACAATATCAGATGTTTTACCTATCAATCCATTAATTCCCAACAACTCAAAAAGAAATGCAACCTACATCATTTATAGCATCATATTTACATGAATTCACTTGGTTTCTCAATTGAGCATAGTATTATTAGCCAAGTGTCCTTTTAGAGCCAAAAGCATTTCATGCTGTCCTATCATCTGATCAGCTTAAGGATGTTTGGTTTTAAGGGTTAGATTACTCACTTGAAGAGGGTATTGAACATAGAACCCTGCTCTTTTTAATTCACTTTGTGTGTAATAAGCAAGCAGATAGCAAAGGCAGCAGAACAGCTTTGGTGTAGGTAATTGATCTTTCAGAATGCCAGCTGTAGCAGAGCCTTCTGCACCTGCAGCAGCCTCTCTGCAAACACATTTTGCCTCCTGTCCTAAACAAACAGGGATTTTTAAAAGTCTCCATCCTTCAGCTTTGTGCCATCTCTTGTGGATTGCTTCTTACATGCTTTGGGCACCTAGGCCTGGAAGCTGGGCAGGATGGTTGTGACAGCACTTTAAATTCACTGTTAGTTACCAGTCAACACTGAATTCTGCTGTGATGTTTTGGCACAAAAGCCCAAGGCGATACTAAGCAGGAGCAATATTACCTTTTCTTGCAGAAGGGCCAGACAGTTATTCAAATTCCATCAGTTCATAATTCATCTGCCAAGGCACAGGAGTACTAATGGGCGGGTTTTCAATGACAAAGCTGGCTCTAGCAGCACAGTGCTTCATAACACCAGCAATGCTTTGATTTGCTCCTGACATTGAGATAAAGTCCCATCTGAATGACTAAATCTGTTTCCCATCTCTAAGATGCAGATATAAATGGACTTCTTCTGACTAAAGACTGGCCAACTCTAATATTAAGAAGTGTGTCAAGTTTGAGAAGTTCATATCTTAAAAGAGGTATAGTTGCAGACTCTGAAATTCTTACTTCCCACCAAGTAAAGAGTCCTCAACCCAATTCCTGAAATCAATCATTCCTTAGATCCAGTACTTCTGTCTCTGTGTCAGCTTCTGTTTTTTTGATCTATGAATTCTTTTACATTTTCCAGGGAAAAAAAAAATGCAAGCAGGAGTGACTCAAGAAGAAAAATAGCAGAGCAGCACAGTGAAGGCTGTAGTTCCGTGAGTTATCCCATTGCCAATCTCACCTCGTGCCACATGCACTGAGATAAAGAGCTATGGTCTAAGAAAAGTTCAGTGTCTGTGTCCATAAGTCTACTTACTTCCTAGACACTCAATTTTCGTGGGAATTCATAGGATAGCAGTCTTTTTCCATGGGGAAACTATAGAGCTTTCTCACAGACAAGATTCATAGAGTCAGAGGTGTTATCTAAATAACATACTAACTCATCCTGTCATTTGTGTTCATTTCATAGTTTTGTAACCATAAAACCACTTTGTTTTCTGCTTAGCAAAAGTGCTAGCACTGATGAAGGGACGTTGTTTAGGTTTAGAAGGAATTCTGATATAAGAATTTCATAGAACTAAACTCAAGTAGTGATACAAGCTGTATTGGCCTTGGTGGAAGTACATGCTCTGCCCCAGATGTGAACATGATTTCAGCTTCCCTCAAGACTAATAAGTGCAAGTACTGACTAATTACTGTTATGGGTAACACTGGTGAGTATTGAGCTGCTTTTTCATCTGAAACTTAGGTCTCAATACTGGATAATAGTATCATCTCACAGGACCAGCCCAACATCATTATAATGTGATAACAGCAATGTTATTAGAATGACTCACAAAGCATGAAGCGAGTCTATACATCTACACGGTTAGAGGCCAGAAACTGCAGCTAAGGTTTACCAAATAACAACCAATAACCAGCTGCATCGTGTCTGATTTTATTTTCTCAACACAGTGTGTATCTGAGCCTTTATTTCTTTTTGTGTCAGGCACCTCGAGCTGCTGCATCTGCTCCTTGTGGGAGGAAGGTGTGGTGGCACACTTCCTGCCCACGGCTGTGCTGTGCGGGCAGGAGCAGAGGAGCGCCTGGGGCTGCGGCTGCACCGTGGTGCTGCTTGGGGCAAACATCCTGGCACACAGCTCTGTTTCTGCACTGGTGCTGTGCCTCAACAAGTCCCTCTTCTGGAGTTTGCACAGCTCCTTCTTATCAGGGATTAAGTCCTGACAAGTCTACACAACAGTGAAGCAGGAATAGTAGAACATACCTGGTCCATAGCTCACTGGCACGCAGTGGCTGCACGTGTGGTTCCAAGCACTCATACCATCAAACTGGCTCAAAGGGCATTCATTATGAGGGAGTTATTACAACCATTTTATGGGCATGACAGTGACAGGGTTTAATGAGATAAAACATATGCATTATTCTGCAGAAGAGACACGGATTTGCAGTCCTAAATTAGGGATAACTGCAATCAGTGTGGGTAGTCACCTCCCCTTCCATTACTGGTGCTATGGACCATGGTCCTTAAAATGGATATAAACTTAGACTCCAGTAAGTGCCAAATTTCTCTTTTTCACTTTGTACTGCTAAAAGTACTGGACAAACTCTGCAAATTTGGAAGCTTCTCACTTCCCAAGCATGGACTATTCCTTGTGTATACCTGAAGGTTCAGGTATAATTCTTGATGATGCTCTGTCCGAAAGGACAATCAGTGTTTATCCAGTAACAGAACACCATATGATCTTCTTAAGGTCCACCATTTTAAGTAATCTTTGAGAATGTTTCCCTTCAAGGGTTTCCTTTGCTCAAGCCTAAACCACCTGAGCTTCTCCCATCCTCCCCTGTAAAGATTTTTGTTTCTCCTGGAAGCTTGGATCAGAGTTTACTGCAAAAACAATCCCTCAGGAATCATTCTGGCACCTCTTTCCAGGAACATCTGCAAACCTGTCAGAAGGTCAGGGAGTGCAAGCAGGTGGTGGGATGAGAGAGTGCACAACTGCAAATCTGGCTGTTGTAGGCTTTAAGTTGCTGCCAGAGTGGTAGGAAGGGAAGCTAGAAGAGCAATTAATCTCAAAGCTCAGCTTCTGGAAGAGTTTGCCACCATGGCCTAGCCAATAATTGAACTAAAAGGCATGGAATACCTGTTTGGCCACCTTGGTCAGGAGTTCAGTCCCCAGACCTCTGTGCAGGCAGGAGCTTAAAATTGTCTTGCTGAGAACAGAGTGGAAGAAGCCAACTGTGCAAAAGAATTCTCATTTCAAATCCAAGTAACATTTTTCATTGCTTTTTGATTTAAATGGATGAAGAGATGCTGTGATCTGAAGGGACTCTATGTCCCTGCCTTCACAGCAGAGAGCTGATCCAAAATCCTCTGGGGAGAGCAATGAGGTGCACAAGGGGGTCAGCACCTGCTGGAGGAGCGCCCAGACATGCAGTGAAGCCTGGCTGCAGAGAGACACCTCCCATCCTCTGTTGGGAACTGGCTTGCTCATCTGAGCTATGGAAAGAGCAGTGACAAAAATGCTGTCATCTCTGCTGTGACATTGGTGTCTCCTGTCTGTCAGACTCTACAACAGGGCCTCTAACAGTTTATTAGGACTGTGCAAGTGAGCTGATAATCCTGTAGGAAGGCTGGTGATACGTTTAAGCTGATTTCTTCACAATTTTGTGTCTGGTTCTTCAAACCCACCATCTCTATTCACATCCAGTGACAGCTACCACACAGCTGGATCAAAGATACCAGTTTCCTTTACCTTTGGTACTGACACATGTGATTTCTCAGATGTTATGCAGAGCTGCCACAGCAAATGTACCACTTGTATCAGCACTGGTGAACAGGTATTTTACACTAGTACTCTGTATAGCTTGTATCAGCGGACGTGCCTAGGAACAAGGTAAATAAATAAGTTTATTTAAACATTCCCAAAAGGCATAAAATAGCACTACTAGAGTGATTACAAACCATGGCTTTTTGCTTCCCACAGTGTCATAGGAGGAATACACAATGCCTGTGATTATGCTACATCTGACATTCTGGGCTCAGTAACAACATTCTGCTTGTGACAGGATCAAGTAGGACTTTGTTTCTGGACTACTTCCAAATGTGAGGTTGCTCTTCATAAATAATCTGCACATGTTACACTTCAGGCACCTGAAAAAGGAAGCACTTCAAAAATTTACAATTTACTTGTCTGCAAGTCCACTAAATGGAAATTTCCAAGCCTTTCTTACTGTCTTCTATTGCATTAACAGAACCAGAAACCTTTTTGCAGATGAGAACAGAATAGCCACTAATATTCTTGTTGGATTGAACAATTACTTTTGAGGTCCATTTATTCAGGGGCTCATCTTTGCTGTATGCTTCACTACCTGTGTTTCTCTGTGAGTCTTGATGGGTGGAGTTCATCTGAATTTCCTTCTCTTCCACCACACTAGTTAAACCATCAGCTTCTTTTTGCTGTCATGGTGCTTTGAGAAAATTGAACTGTGAGAGACTGCTACTTAGAAAAGAAAACCCACCCCAGAGCTATTTCTAGATTCATCTTCACCTTACTATTTCATGTCTTGTCATCTTTAGGCACATCTTCCGGCTCCCACAAAGGTGGTAAAGTGCCCTAATACTCCCAGGTTTGATATTTTAGCTTATATTACCTTGGAAGCAGGGACAATAACTCACTCCCTGTTCCTCCAAGTGGCAAGTGTAAAATGCCACTGCTGTGACAGCAAAACAGCTAAAATAATTTTAATTTTAAAACCTACCTCTCTCTTGTTTTGAACTCAGGACACAAATACATCTGTAGACACATGATGTGAACCAATAAATACAAGTAACAGAGCTGAAAATGTGAAGAGACTGATAAGGGAAAATAAAGTGGTATCTTCAAAAAACAGATTCTTTGTCTATTTCTCTTGTCTGCTTTCAGGCAGGAGAAATCTTCCTTTTGAAGTGGGTCTTCTTGCTCGGTATAATGTATCAGCCTGCAGTCATCAGGAAAGTTGACATTTTTCATCCAGAGGTATTAATTTTTTGAAGATGTTGACTATGGGCAAAATAATTTTTCTTAAAGGAAAGACATTGCTGCCCTAAATCACAGTGACATGTATGTCAGTGTCTAAAAGTTTTACAGATTTTATACCACCAAATTCACCAGATCAAAGCACGTGGCAGTGACTATTCAGGACACTATGATGCTGTATTCCAGTCTGAGTGATGAACTGTTAAATGTGTCCCACTTAGGCATACACCTACGAAATAAGAGTCAGTGAAAATTGTATCATACATGGAATGGAAAAAACCCTAAGAACAGGATTAGGGAGTGTTTCCTTTTTGTCTTGCAAAAAAGCTATGAGTTTCTTAGATATTACCACAGCTCTTTCAGTAAGTTTCAAAAGTTTGAACTATTCATCATGAAGGCAAATCTGCTAAAAGCATCAGCTGTTTCAAAATGTTAAGCTATAAAGTGGGTGAGCAGAGAGCTTACAACGACTCCACTGTTGTGGGCTAAGCTCGGTCACTGAGCTGGGAACAAAACAGAGAGCTGCACAAAAAGGAGGTCCAGCCATCTAGTGGTAAATGACCCTGCTGTGCAGCCTGCTGCTGTCTGCCTTCCAGGGGATGCTGCATCTCAGGGCCCAGTGTGCTCCAGACTGGGACAAGGGGACATTGCCCAGTTTATGATTGGTTCAGGACTGGGCAGCAGTGAGACATTTAGGGAGCAAGCCAAGGTGCATAGGACTCTGCAGCAAAACTGGGAGAAAGGGTGGCAGGAGCAGTGACCATGTCAAACACAAGGGCAGCTTTGGCTGGGTGGGCAAGGAGGAGCCTGCACTCAGTCAGTTCTGCACTGCAAAGAACATCTGTTTACAGGTGCCTCCTTACAGTGCTTTTCTCTTTCAGAATACATCTTTGTCCTAACAAGCTTATACTTGCTACCCTGCCTGCATCTGTACAGCAGCAGTCAGAGAAACATTTGGGCAGTTTCCATAATCCCACAGCAGAGAACACATGTCCAGTGGATATGCACAACCAAATGATGCAAGGCACTCATGTCCCGCTTCACACATGGAAAAGAAAGGTTTAAGCCAAATTGTTCACATCTGAAACAAGAATGATGCAATCAAACAACTACACGAAGAAAGCCATATGCTGAGTCCAAGCTGGAATGAAATATTTACCCATTAATTTACTGAGAGTGAATGTTTTATATCTTCCATGTTGTTACAAAGTAATAGAAAAAACATAACCTTGGCAAAGCCAGAAGAGACATCAAAACAGTAAACCATTAAATACTTCAAGGAAAGTTTAAAAACCAAACAATTTGTATGCCTGAATACATCTCAGAATTCAGCCCAATATGCCAGAGCTCCCATTGCAAAAGTGATCTCGATGGTTAGAAGACCAAGTCTCCTTGAAAGCAGTCAGATACAAGTCCTACAGGGACTAGTTTGCAATTTGCTTGGACACTGAAAAGAGGTATCCAGTGGGCTGGTGTAAGCAGTCTGGATATGAAATGATCATTGGTGAACTCACTTGACTGCTATTCAACACTTTTGAAATATCAAATTTTGTCCAAAGCAGAACCTTTCCTTGGTTTACAGACACATGATGCTGCATTGCAGCTTGTAGTGAGCTTCCAAACACTGGCCAAAGTGCAGTCATGGTTATACCAGGCATGGCCAGGTGAATATGGAAAAACTCTGTGAAACTCCAAATAGTTAACTTTGTGCTCTGAGAATTTTTATAACTGAAACTACAGCTTTGTTCCAAGTAGTTACCACAACATGAACTGATTGTAGCAGAAACATTTGTTCTTTATCAGAAAACACAGTACTGGAGGGACCACAGAAGATCATGCTTCCCTTGAGGCAGGGGATAGCCAAAGTCAGCTGACAGCCACTAGTGTAGAAAAGAAATACAGCTGTGTCATCCCAGAGTGGTATCAGCTACTATATCTCAAACCCTCACTTTGTGAAAGGTTTCTGTTACTCACAGTGATAGCTAAAAAAAAGCAGGGAGGAAACATCTGGGTTGCTACTTTGAAGTGGTTCTTGCCATTGATTTTCAATGTAACACTAGAAAACAGAGACGCAAATTCATCAGGCAAGTTTTGACAAAGTTCTGTTCTAAAGAGTACTTGGCCATGGAAAGGGTGAATCTCCCAATGAGCAATTGTGCTCAGTTTTCATTTGGCCTTTTCCAAACATGCTCTCTTACCTGGGTAACAGGAGAAATTAACTGCCTGGTTAATTGTATTGTATTGTATTCCCCAGTGGGATGCCTCACACCATCTGGCTTTACCACTTCCATTTCACTAATGGATCACATCTGATATTTGCATTGAATCCTACACCATAACACTTTCAGAGCTGTCTGAAAACACAGACTTTAGAAAGAAAATGAAGATAAAAATTGTACTTCTTGCTTCTCTGTTTTACCCACCAGGAAGCTGAAGTAATAGGTAACGTGTAATGGACTTTCTTAAAGCATCTCAGTAAGTCAGTGGCCAAGTTTGCTGTCTGTTCCTGCAGTCAGCAGTAAATAGGCTAGGGCACAACACTGGACATGAGCATCCTGCTCCAAAATCTGACAGTCTGCTTTTCCTTTCTTTTTCTGGTGAACAAGACCTCATCTTTCAGTTAGGGTAGTACCCAAATCTGCAATCCTTTGCCATGTGTTTTGGAGATGCATTGAAAAAGGGTTATTTTTTAAAGACTTGAAAGTGGAATTTAAAAGCTGCTGACTTAAGAAAAAGGGGTCAAGAAGGAGAGCAACAGAAAAGGGATCAATGTTTTTGGGCAGAAAACATGGAAACAGCACCTCCTTCAATTTGTAAAACACCCACTGGTGTCAGGTTGGGGTGGTTTGGCAATGAGTACACAATCCTGGAGACATTTGGGGCTCTCTGCACTCGGGGCACTGCTGCTGTCTCAATTTCCACTGCTCTGCAGGTCTCCTGCTGCGCTCTGCAAACACTCTGCTCTCCTGTGGTTATTTTTGAAGCAGCTCCTTAAAACAGATGTCCTCATATGTGTCTCTTCCCTGCTACACAAATAACACTTTGCCTCATGCTCCTGTCATCCTTTTGAACTTAATTTTAAAAAAGGAGGGGGAAAAGGGTTAAGAAGAATATCCTTTCCCATTGGTGATTTCTGTTATAACTTTCATGGCACTGTCACTCTGAGGCACGTGAGTTGCTTTTGTGCCCTTCATAGAGCAATCTACAAAGGTTTATTCTTTCTGGCCTTTTTCATTGGCTTTCCAAAGATTCTTCCCTCTTTAGGCCCTTTCCAGCTCTCCCTCTTCTCTTTCTCTGACTTCTGGATGCACTGCAAACACCACAGGTCTCACAAAAACTTCCTCTTGCGTAATACTACTGAAGAATCCACATGTACCAGTTACACTTTGTCCTCCTTGCACAGTCGTCCTGCAGCTACCAGTACCACTGTCTGGCACCCAGGCATACCTGCTTTGGGCACCTCAAACTTCTCCCTTGGAAGGACTCACTCTCCTTAAATACTTTATCCTTGATTCTGTTGGTATTTTTCCTAAGGAAGCAAGTGGAATATGTGCAGTTTGAGATGCAATGATTAAAGGAGGTGCTAAATTGTGGAAAAGCACATGAAGTAAAATACCCTTGATAGAACATTTGTGCACACAGGCACTGACTCTGCCAGCCTTGCTCACTGAGTAGGCAGGAAGTATTCCTAGGGGTTTAAAGGGAACTGATCAATAAGGTCCTTTCCATGAGTGGAGGAAGCCAGCACAAGCCAGCAGAGGTGGAAGCAGAGGAATTACGTAAGTCTATGAACTTTGAGCTCACATGTGAAATCCCAGCTCTGAGAAAATCAGTAAGAGTTTGGGGATTTTGGCTGAGGGTGGAGAGGTTTTACCACACAGCTTATTGGGCAATGTTTCTACCAAAGTGCAAAACTAAACTAATTTGCAGAGCCAGAGGCTTGAAACAAGAGAAGAATATTCTCCTCTGTATCCAAGGTCCTATGCACAATCAGCAGTGACACCCCTGGAAGCTAAACCAGGGAATTATAGTTTAGAAAATGCAACTTCTCAGAGGCAGCCCTGGTGGTACAATAGCATTCCTGAATAGCTGTTGTGACACTGTTGTTAACAAGGCCTCTGGAATGCCAAACAAGGTTTCAACAATTGTTAATTCCACTCAGTTTCATTTGCTTCTTCCTAGGGGACTGCAAAATTATCAGGCTGTCCATTTCTACTCCTCCTCTTTGCCTGATGTCTGAGAGCAAGGTCCTTCAATCTCCAGTGCCTGCAGAAGCTTTGTAACTGGTGGCACAGGGATTATAAAGAGGCCATTGTGTAGGGACAGAGTTTAAACTGGACTCATAAGGTTCAGAACTTGTTTTTTCAGTTTGTGAGTTTTTCTTTTTTTTCCAACCGTAGCCGCTCTCTCAACAGCCATGCTCCCCCTAATGCTAGAGAAGGAAAACAGCCTTCTCCAATTCAGTGCTGTCTAAGAGGAGATGGAAAGATGCTTGACACACAGACAGGCCTTGCACACCCTGTGGAGGTTTTTTAGCCTTAAGCCACATCTCCCAGCATGACTTGGCCAGCAGAAGAAACCGAAAATGGGAAGTGTTGCCTGCTAGGCACAGCTCTGTGCTATGCTGTGAACTCTTACACCTTTGCTGCTTCAGCACAGAAAATGGGTCACAGTTGTGATTTCAGGAGGAGGTCATTGGCCCAATTGCTCAATAGTGATAAAGGGAAAACTTTAGCTGCTGTTCTGCCAAGAAAAAAATCATGACCCAGCATGATGTGAGCCTGAAGATACACACTGAAGTTGCTGTGTGGTTCCAGATGAGTGGGCATGTTAACCACACCCAAACACAAAATCAAAATAAAGCAACTTAATTAGAGAAGATAAAGTAAAATCAAGAAGCATGCCCAGCCCCACAAAGCAGCCATGCTGGGGAACATGGAGGCTCCAGCCTCCTTATGCCAGCACATAAAGCCCATTGGCAGGGATACAAGCATGACTACACAGAGCTGGGAGGATGCACTGACAAAGGGTCAGGTCACCTAACGAGAACACAGCCACATAATGATGGGAAATGGGTAGCAGTTTTAAACTAAAAGAAGAGAGATTTAAATTAGATAGTAGGAAGAAGTTCTTCACTGAGGGGGTGCTGAGGCTGCCCAGTGCAGCTATGAATGCTTTGTTCAAGGCCAGGCTGGATGGGACCACCCTGAAGTGGTGGGTGACATCCCTGTCCATGGACCAAGGAACACGCAGGGCAGCTGCAGTGCAGCATCTCCACCATAAACACTGAAGCTCTCAGTATCATAGGGAGAGAGCAAAGACAGAGAAGGTAGCAAAGGCCTCTTGGTGTCCTTCCCCACTGCAAGGGGCAGGGGTTTAAAATCCCCCACATACCTGTTTCAGTTACCACTCTAACATTTCACTGTCAGCACAAAATAGGAGAGGGGAGGAGGTTCTCTTTAGGGGAGCACGTTGAGGGTGGTGGACAGTAGGATAGGACACCTGCTGATGCTGGCTCTCCACCAGCCCTAGGACATGCATTCCTATCACCACCAGGATAACACCTATCCCTCCCTCCCTGAACAGTGCAGCATTCACTCTCTTTCCATACAGCCACCCTGACAGGTGGGAAGATAGGCCAGGAAAAGCCATCCAGGGTGGATGTGGCACCATGCCTCTGGCAATAGAAAGAGCTTGCTGCAGGTCACATCTCTCTTCACAGTGCCACAAAAGCCTGAGCCACCTCCTCCAGACACCTTCTGTCCCCTACTGTCACCAGCTGAGAGAAAAAAGACTAGTTTTGTTTTAGTTAATTTCAAACCAGTGAAAGCTGATTATTGCTTAGTAAGCCTAATCCATGCCTGCTCTCTAAACACAAAGGCAAAATATCTATGTTTGCCTTTATATAGCAAAGAAGAATAGACTAAGACAAGAATCTCTTCAGAAACTACAAATCAGAGGACTTGGTGAGAGCTGTCTAATTTTATTCTCTTCCTTTCTAACTACCATTGCAACCAGGAGTTGAAATTCTGCTGGACTAAAGCTTCCAGCAGAGTGTGGTCAGCTCTGTGCTATCAACATCCTCATCCTGCAAGCTCGCTCACTTTGAAAAAAATATTCCTCCATGTCAAAAGCAGTAAATTTCAAGAGCAGCAAATTTCACAAGCAGCAGCCAATGAAAAATCATGGAAACTTAGGTGCCTGTGACAGCTGGAACAAAGGTTTAGCAATACATGTCATGCTGTCTGCATCAAACCACGGGCAACAGATGTACTTTGACACCAAATCCTCTTTCTTCACATTTAGGTGTATTAACTGAGTAAGGGCTTCCTCCCACATACCTATTTTCCATCACCCTTAATGCATGGCATTCTGCCACCCAGAGTGTAAAATGCAGTCACCTTTTCCTTCAGGTCACAGAGCAACTCCAGCCATGCTTGGAGCTAAGCAGGCTCCCAGCTGCCACCACTTGAGTCTCACAGTAGCTGAGGCTGATTTAAAGGCAGCAGACAGCAAAGTCACATCAAGCAAAGCTGATCCATTTCTGCTGCAAAATTTACACGTGGAAAGGCAAGGTCAGGCAATAACATTCCATGGATCTCTAAAAGAATTTGGTGCAAGGTGCAGAGCTGCACCAAAATGAAAGCAATGCAGGAAGGCTGCTGGGTTGCCCACATGCCCTGGGGCCAGGGGAAGGTAGCAGCTTCATCTGCAGCCATTACCTGTCTTGGCCCTCTGGCAACAGAGTCAGAGAAAAAAGAGCAAGATCTGCACTCTCATTCCCCTTCTCTCTTTCTGCAGATGCAAATACTCAGATTTTCAGACTGCTTTTATGCCTTCCCATGGTTCATCACAGCAAATATTTGCAGGAGACATAGTGCTTCCTTTTGAGCCACCTCCTCCTTAAACCTGGATTCTCCCTTCACCCTCTTCTGCTTTGCTTTTCTATTTATATGGTTTACAGGAGGGATAAAGGGGTTTCTCTCTCCACCCTCCCCACAGGGGTGAAACCTGACAGGTTTGACCTAAAGCCATCACTTTTCTATTGCTGTCATTGTTACAAACCCACTCTTTCTCAGGGTTTTCATCACAGATGCATACCAGATAAATTCACCTGTGCAGGGGTGAATGGCACTCTTAAAATACCTGAATCCCTTAGAATTTAATCTACAATATCATTTATAACTAGCAAAATGGCACCTGCATGTCCTCACAGGCCTATAATCCCTAGCTGAAAAAGCATATATTAATCCTGCAAGGCTTAAAATCAATTTCAGATACAGACTGAACAGAGTTAACCAGCAGTTCCATGGATTCAGCTGTCTCATTCTAGGGGCAGACACCTTATCTAGTACAGGCAAGACCTATATGAGTAACCCTTTGATAAGCATCACCCAGACTGGGCTGGAAGGGGTTTGTAATCGTTTGGTTTGTTGCAAAGAGCCATTGAGAGTTTCTTGTGGGCCTGTGAAGCAAAGCAGGGAGTTTGATGAGAATAAAACAATGAGCATCTGGGGCTTGATGACACACACTGACAGCAGAAAAACTGCAAGTGGGTGCCATCATCAGTAACAAGAGGTTACTGATGTTCATAAGCTTCAAAGTGCTTTTCTTCATGAGTATGCTGGAGCAGGACTGCTCTGCTCCCCTAGAGATACCAGCATCTTCCTATCATCTCCAGTGCAGTTGCTTTATCCTTATCAGCAGAGGCCACAAATTGTTTACAGGGGAGCAGGCTGGTCAGGTTATCTGGCAGCCTTAAAGCTGTCTCCTTCTGACAAATACCACACATTCTGCTCTAGGAAGGGCTGGCCCTTACTTGGAACAGTAAAACAAGCCTAGTGGTAAATAAATCTCAAGTCAGATCCAATGAATATATCCAAAGGGAAGCCTCCCAGTGTCAGGCAGATAGGTGAGTGTGAAACCTGAACTTTGACAAAATAATAACTGACTGCAGCTGCAAACCAGAGCTGGAGGAGTCATGTGCACTTTAAAAATGGGCTTTGTCTTTCTTTGGTTGTGAGAAAAGGAGTGATCTTCATTTATATCATCTAAGGCAAGATAACTAGTGCAAGGTAGGTGAGGGAGCAAGCCAGCCTTATTTTTAACAACCAACAAAATGAAACAACTGATTGGCATCATGCAGTGCTTAGACCAGTGTGACTCATACTGAAAGGACATATTGTCCATGACAGGATATGAACTATCACATACAAATAGCATTACCTTTTTCCCCAGCCAAATGCATGTCCATAAAGCCAGAGAACAGGAAGCACATCCTTGCCCCTGGCATAAACTCACCTGATGACAAAGAACATCTGTCATTATGCAACTTTTCCATGCAGCCATTTTCTATGGCAGATATATGTTTGCCAAAGGACATCCTGTGGCAGATACCACAAATGACTGACTGGGGGAGAGAACACTTTTATCTTATGATTCCATAAGATAAAAGTCCCTTTTCCATTGGTTTTCCATGTGCATGACTGAGTTTTAACCCAGCTGGTTAGAAGAAGAAAGTAAGTTCATCCATTCACAGTTAACTTGCATGTAAAAAAGGATTTCACAACTATTCCCACTGTCCCTTGGCAGCAGTGGCAGCTTCCACTGCAAGAGGAATCACACCTAAGGAAAATTATAAAGTCACACTTTGAGCACCATCCTTGAAGTCAGTGAAAATTTCTTTACACCCCTAGTGACATGTGACAGCAAAGGAACTGTTCCGATTGCTTCAAGATGTTCTGCACTGAGTCAAAAAGCCAAAGCCCTAATTACAGTAGCAGAAACCTGAGGATCAGCAGCCACATTCTTTCCCTGTCAGCTCAGAGGCTGGCACAGCAGGTTCAGCCAGAAGCAAACTGAGCACCAGCAGTGCCTGCAGGATTTCCTTGGTTTTACCCCAGTGCTCAGAGATGCCCTGTTCCCCTTTGAACCTTGATTAAAGCTGCCCAGGCTGAGCTGTCAGCATGACTCAGCAGCAGCAGCAGCACCATACCCAGCGCTCACACTGAGCTGCTCTCACTCCTGTGCAGAGGTCACAGCTGCATTACTGACCTCCTCAGAAACTTTGTGTAAGATAAAGGCACCAAACACGGCCTATGCATCACACCAAGGTCCATAACAAAAACAGTTACCTCAATTACATCTGAGGACTGAAAAAAAATGCAAACTTCCTGTAGCTATAAATCTTACAATCTCCTCCCCCTATGTATTTTTTTCCAAAGGAAAGTAAGTTATAGCTGGAATTCTCTATTATTTGAGCTTATCTTCAATCAGTTCTTGAAAGATTTGTATCCCCTTACTCTTGGACTGTAGAAAATGTATCTTCAAGAAGTTATTATGTGGACTGGCTGATATTTTTGTAAGCTTTATAAATAAGATTTTTTTTTTATTAGCAAATTACAGTAGAGATGCATGAAAGGTAATTTTATGGAAGTTCATTAAACTTCCTTTACTCCTAAAACTTGTGTACAAATAACACACCATTAGTTCTAAGAGTATTTTTATCTTCAACTAAATTTGTCTAGAAAGGAATTAAGTTTTTCAGGAGGCAACATGATGTATCAAATCTGATAAGACATTTCTTTGGCAGAGAAAAATCAACAGCTCTACACAGAACAGTTGTAGCAATTACATCAAGGTCAGGCTTTTACTCCTTTGCAGACACAGACTCTCTCAGCATGGAAACTCAGAAATTCAGAAATTTAGAAATCTGAAATTCAGGCTGCAGTAACAGGTCAAATTCCCTAAAAAAGTAAAGTTAATACCTAGGAGAGTGAGGGTTTTATGCATATTAGTATTTGTCAGTAACAGTAGTTCCCTCCTTTTTGCAAGCTTCATCATGAATTAAGTATTCTAGAATAACCAAAGGAAGGAAAAAAAAAAAACCCACATAAACCTTCCTCTCAAGGAGACCCAAGTACTGCTCTTGTTAATTCATAATTCTACATTTCCAGGTCAGCCATTCTATCACCAGGATAGACAGGATCTTAAAATTGAGACATAAAGAACAAGCAGAATAGAAAATAGAGAAAAAATAATCGAGATCTTCTCTAAACATCTCTCTCACTTCAGCCGTTCTTCAAACAGCATGAAGTAGGATCTGGCTGACAGCATTTATTCCCTTGAAGGTCAGCTTTAAAAGAAAGAGCTACTGGAGCTACCTCAAAAGACTGTGAAGCTTTTTTTTTTTCTTTTTTTTTTCAGTGGAGGAGGGAGCCTGAACTCTGGAAGAAGGCAGCAGGAAGAGACAGGCGTGTGCTCCCCAGGGAGATGCTCCCATGGGAATACAGCTCTGCCCAACACTGGGGTCCCGATCTGCAGAGCCCAGGGAGGGGAATGCAGGAAGCTCCCTCACCCCGACAAGGATGAGTTTCCATGATGAGTCACCTCCCTCTCAGTGCCTCTCCTGTTTGACAGTGTTGAGCCAGCGAACAGTGACTTTCCGTGGCAAAATGCCTGAGTGAGGAGATTAGGCTGCCTTTGTTATGGCTGTTTCATTTATTAGGTCACGAGGGTCCTGAAGTCATCGTGGGCTGTTTGAAAACAGCAACACACGAGGCCATAGCGGGCAGAGAAGGTTCCTTTGCGAATAGGCACCATTTGCACTTGGTTACTTTTAACTGAAAGGGGATTTACAGCACTAGCAAAGTGAAAATCACACAGTACCTACAGACAGTTCTGCCAAGTGACATCCGGACTTAGAGATTTAACTGTTGTCAGGGTGCTTGCATTTGAAAGAATCTTGATCAGGTGAGGCAGAGAGAGCCACACAGTACTACTTTGGAAAAGTTGTGCTAATTCTGTTGCTTTTTTTTATTTGCAATCAGATTTTCTGCTTCTGTAGTTCCATTCTTTTTATGGCAGTTATGAGTCAATTGCAAGACTTTTATTTGCATTTTGGTTTGCATGGCCCTAGGTGGAAGATACTATGTTGTTAACCAGACTTCCAGTACTCAACAATGGAAACCCACAAAAAATATGCAAACTAAACTGCAAACAGGACTGGCAGAGACCACAGTTTGGGAAAAAAAGGTATCTCCACCCTCTTTTGTTAAGTGGTAGTTCTGACATGTCTGCCACCAGACTGAATTGAAAGGGGAGGCTCAATCTGAATTGTTTTGTGGAAAGCTACAATGACACAAATGGAAGTGCCTGCTCGCAGTGCATCGCTGCGCTGGAAATTCAACTGCTGTGTCAACTTCAAAAATCAGTATTATAACTTCATTCAGAAAGGGACTCACCAAATTAATGGAGACAGATCAATCAGGAGCTATTAAACACAGCAGCCTTAGGTGCACAGTTTTTTTGCCCAAAGTGGACAAGGTATCCCAAAGGAAAAATCACACTATGGATCTTTCATTCCTCAAGCTGTTTCCTAATCATCTGTCACTGGCTGCTGTAGGAAACAGGACACAAAGTTCAGTCAATATTTTAACCAAATCAGTAGGACACCTTTGCTGCCAGCCTCAAGTTTAAAATAAGCATGGTTGAGAATACAGTATGTGCCAAAGGAAGCCAAACAGCAGAGCTCCTGGCTCCCAAGTGAACTAGAAAAGTAGTTTTCTGTATGGAATGCTCCAAGTAATAAAGTATCTCTAAGTAATAAAGTATCATTCAGTAATGAAACTCCTGCATTTGGGGGAAATCTGGGGTTTTTAAACTGCTTCCAGAGAATAAACAAGTCCTGGATTTTACCACATGGAGACAAGTAAAGCATATCCCCCTTTTACTGACATTTGAATCCACAGAACGCAAGTTCCCATCAGCCCAGTTCAGTGTTATAGTTACATATAATTAATTCTTCCTACTTGTACCACAACTCACAGTAATAGATAAGAATTAACATATTTGTTACACTTTTATCCTCCTACACTGAAAGGAGAACAAGAGTCACATCAAACTGCACTCTGAAAACAACCATCAGCACTTTCAAAAACATCCACCATGGTTTATGAAGTACCTTTCTAATCTAGGCAGCTACAGAGAACTGCTCTAACTATGGCATTTCCAGCTTTGGACTGTGGCAAGGCACAAGAACAATTTCTGCAACAGTTATTTTCCTCTTGAACATCTCATGCCACTAGATAAAAGAAATAAGCTCTCTCAAGGGCTCCCTGCAAAAGCCAGCCCATGCCACAATCCCCTGCAGAAAAATCCCCATTGATTTTTCCACGTGTTAAGTCCTTCTTGCTGGGGCAGACAGGAACAGCTTTACAGGAAAACACAGTGAAGGTGTTTTCAGGTGATCCTAAACATGGCAAACACAATCCCAGCTGCTGAGGAATGGCAAGGCACTGCTGCTTTGTGTGTCTCTTTTTACTGGAGCTCCATTTGGGATAGGCTGCCTACTGCTGTACTGCCAAATGTCTCCTTCCATGTGTGTTCACCACTTGAAGTTTTTTATAGAACCATCTCATTGCTGCTTGAGGGCACATGGCAGCTGGAGCCCTGCACCTGGAAAATGTGCAAGTATTTGAGTCAGCACCCAATCATTTCAGCCAGGAAGGAAGTGGGAACAGGCCCAGCTGTCAAACCTTTCCAGAGCCTATCTGGACACAAAACACACACCTGGTGAAGCTCCCAAACACTCTGTATGTGTGATCTGCAACCTGCTGCAGGGAAATGTGTGGCCACATGCCCTCAGCAGAACAGCCTTGCACAGAACAGAGAAAAGAGGATGCCAAAAAGCCAGGAATGGCACTGGAGTCGGGGAGTTTGCGGCCTGGGTGGACTGGAGCTGTTCTTACCTGCACCTCTGGAAACCACCTCCCTAAGGGAGCACATCATCCTGCTGGATCTTCCTAATATTGACCTGTTCTGTGTCACTGAGGAGTTCCTTTCTCCAGGGCAAAATTCCTAAACCACACATTGCTTTCCCTGACTCTTCCTAAAGACTCTGCAGCAAAATCTAGACCACGATAGATTGTCCCCATGTTGCTTAATGACAAAGCTAAAAAGAAACTTTGCTGAAAGGGGAAAAAACCCAAACCAACAAACTAAGTTTTTAAAGTGGTCAATGACTGTTTTCTCCAAGGGTAACAATGTGGCAAGAATGGGACACACCAAATGCCACGGGGCTGAAGTTACTGGAAAACAAGAACTCAGCCCTCAGTATCCACTGAAATTTGGGGGAAAAAAACCCCAAACTACTAGGTCTCACTAGATGACCAAAACAAAAGATTTAAGTAGCAGCTTATCTGACTTGTTTCCCTTTCTAGGGGAAGGAAAGTTTGAGGAAGGCCTCAAACTCAATTTAATTACTTTTCTGTGAAATATCACAGAGATAGAAGAAAAGTAGGGAAGCCCTGTGATTGCATTTTCTACCCCAGCACTTCCCACACAGACATGGAGACCAGGATGGACTTTGGCACACTATCAGGAAGTGACAGAAACTTTTCTCTGCCTTTCTTCCTTTCACGCCACCCCAGAGCCTTCTGATAACACCTGAGCTGAACAGCAAACTCCATCCAGAGAGCAGAAGTCTTTCTTTTCTTGTCTGGTTGATGTTTACATGGGGACTTTGCCGCACAGAGCTGGCAAGCTTTTCTCCCCTTTTTTATCTTCTGCAGTTAAAAGGCCTTTACAGTCAATTGTCCCAAGGGAACAATTCCAGACTACAAACTGGAAAATATGAACTGCCCTGTCCAACAAAACCATTTCAGAAACTCTGATTTCTGCCCACTGTAGTAAGTGAGCAGCATGGGGTGAACTGGGAAGACCAAAACTGCCGCATTAAGAAAAGCAACCCATAGAACTGATACATGCACAGCAGTGACCTCACAGAGCAGCTGCAAAGAAGGAATTAGAACGTTCAGGACAAAACCTACAGATTTGAACAGCATTGTAGGTTGACCACTTCAGGTCCAGGAGAAGCTGTTTCAGTGTCCCAGGAGTTCAGCTGCTTTTGAGTAATTGTTTCACTGTCCTCTGGCACATTCCTGTGAGGATGCTCCTCTATCTGCTGCAGGCCACCCCCTCTCCACTGATAAACTGATAGAATGCCTTTACTATCTGCAGTCTCCATTTTAAGGTTATGGCTCAGCTTTGGGAAAAAACTCCTCAATCCAACCCTCAATAAATGCACAAGGCAGCCAGGAATCTCTTCTCACTTCTACTCCAAACAAACCAACCCAGCTGCAGCCAGCATGCAGGTGCATTAACCAGCATGGTGCTCCAGAACTGCTGGAAGATGTTAGCACTCCAATAACAGTTATATATATATAAAGAATAGTTAATAGTATAATAACAGTTACCACTGAGTAGAGCTCAGCAATGCTGGGGAAATCTTCAGAAACTGTTCTAAAATGGTAAAAATAAAACCCCTGAAAATTGACACAGCACATGGAAGAAACCAGGATTTTAAGACAGAAGTATTCTCAAATGTAGTTAAGACCTGTACAAACCTCCTTACAAAGTCTGGACCCAGCACTGCAAGACACAGCACTTGGCAACAGGACAGCCAGCAAATGATCTCACTGCAAACACCTCACACTGCTAAGGCATTTTATTCCCTTGCTGACACATGCCAATTCTGCTGCAAATTCCTTTAGGGGATACGAAAGAAGACCTAAGCCATAGTTCAAGCTTATCTGTATTAAAACAAAGGCATAGCTACACTCCAGCATTTCCAAGAAGCTGATTCTCTGCTGTTCAAACCTAGAAAAGCTCCAAAATTAAAGGCAAGGAGGAGGACTGAGTTGCCTCAAGGTAATTTAACTGGAGATGACCCCAAACCATAGTACTTCCAGTGCAATTATGCTGTAGCCTCAAGAGCAGTGAAGAGGAACGGTTGGTTGGGTTGTATTCAATCCAGAATTAATCCTGTTCTGGCAGAACACCTAGAGTTTCACATGAATACCCACCTAGAAATCCCCTCAAGGGGCAGGGTTAGTGCAACAACAGCAAGTGCACAGGACCAGGAGCATGTTTGTACACCACAGGAGTGCAGCCGGAGGAGATCATGTCGCAGAGCAGAAGTGAAAACTTCATCTCTCAGTCCTGGAGCTTACTGGAGATCACTGAGAGCTCCTCCCACAGCACAAGCTCAGAGAAGAGAAGCAGCTCCCAGCTGCTGAGGGCTGCCCCAGTGTCCCCTCAGCAATGCCATCGCTCCTGCTGTGCAGGACAGCTGTGCACAGCTGTGCAGGGACAGCTGGACAGCACCGTCTCTACCGAGAAACAATGGCCAACGAAAAGCAGCAAATCCTTTACAAAACCTAATTCTTCCCTTTGTATCATTTTCACATTTTGCACAGACGTGAAAGAATCATCTATTGCTCAAGAAGTCATCCATATCCAAACAATGGTTTTTTGCAGCACATTGCTCAGTTACTGCTGTTACAACCCCCACAAAACACTGGCAAATGAAGACAAAAAGAGACATTCATGTCATGAGGCCTTGTCACCATCACAAACTTTAAATAACACTGAGGATTAGGGGCTACTGTAACCATAATTAAAGGAATGCCAGTACCTTGAAGGGAGAATTAACCTTAAAATTCCATTAAACTGTCAGTGCTTGAATCTAGTTGCCAGTATTTTTCTCCCCAAATGACCTTTGAAAAACCCTCATGGCCTGAGGCAGAAAAATATAAAAAATAACCAAACCCCAGTTCTGCCCTTGATGCCCACCTCCCCCTGACCCCCCAGCTGATGGGTACAGGGAAGACACCTCTACCAATGAAGCCATAAATATTTAAGGGACCTAAGTTTTTTTCTTTTCTTTACCCAAACAATCTGTTCCCATATGTCAGCCTGCAAATTTCTCCCTTGCTTTTATGAAATCTACTAAAGGATGAAATTTCCAGGTCCAGGGAAACTTTGAAGCAGCATCTCCACCTCCAGACTTTGGTAGTCACCATTTCCTCACTGTGCAGTAGCATTCCCACTCCAAACACACGTTATGAACATGTAGTGAGGTCAATCTACAGCCAAGTCAAACATCTACTCTTGTATCAGAAAACCTCTCTGGCACTCAAGTGCAAGGCTGTACAGTGGTAACACCTGCAGAGTCTTTTACTGGTGCTGAAGCCCCCAGTGGACAGCCCAGGCAGACCAAAGCTCTCCTGCAACTTCCCGGCGCTGTCTCCAACTGTTTGACATCACTGCAGTGGCACAACAGGAGCTCCCACTGAGGGTTCAGCTGCACTTTCCTGCTGGTTGATCCACCGCACCGTATTTACACTATCCCTTCCTACTGGACAAGCTCTGGTAAACAAGGGAAGAGCAGTGATTTTGCAATCACTGTTAAAGTGTTGCAATCACTGCAGTTAACAACAGCTCTGTTCAGCACAAGGCTGATGTGGGAGTGAGCTGCAGGAGCCCCAGTGACACACAAGCTGCCAACTGAAGAGAGAACACAGGCTTCAAAGTAGTTCCACGCTCATGTATGTTTGAGCTGCATTTCTCTACATCCCATAGAGAGTCAAGAAGCTGAGACATTAGTTCCTCAGAAACTTTATTTTCATTCAAACTACAGAAATAAAGTCGTACCTTCCAATTTCCCATTGTATTTTCTGTGTATTTGTACGGCTCAGGGCGAGATGCACTAGGATAAACTACCCTGTACATATGGAGGAAGATAAGGCTCAAAAACTAGCTTTACTTCAAAGAATGCCAAACCTGACCTATGAGGCTGGCTCCAACTCTGATAACAATAATAGGCACAACATAGGAAAAAAGATTGATCTAAACTACCTCTTGTAAGCAAAATCCAGTAATTCATTACAGAAAGTCAAAGAAACCTTTTAGAAATAACAAAAGTTTTCTACTTTGAAAAAATAGATGAGTAATTTTTGCTTTATATACGATATATTCACACACACTTTCAAGTATCATTTTCACTATTATCATACTTACATGGCTAGAGATAAAAAAATGAAATCCCATAAGCAGATTATTATGCCAAAGAAGTCACACATGGTCTTTATCTGGGTTTAGCAACACCTGGAACTCTCCATGGTATCACAGTGACTAAATAAGCAGTGACTAGACTCAGTGTAATTTTTCCCTTTATTAAACAGGTTTTAGTAAGGCTTGAAAATCATCAGGATTTAGAAAAATGGAGACAAGAAAAGCATAGGCAGTCATAAACCCCACGCAGTCATAAACCCCACAAATTCACATCTAAGCTTGTCACACACTCAGTACTAGCAGGGAATTAAAAAAAAATAAATCTGAGCTGTTTGGTTAGCAGGCAAACTGATACCAACAGGCAGACTTCAGCTAGGATGTTTTTACATTTAAGGCATCACACAAAATAACAAGTTAATGCTGGGAAGCATAACAACCATCATGTGCACAGCCATAATTCACATTTAGCTCTGGACATCAGAACCTGCTTTATTTCAAAACAGGAAGGCTAGGAGGGAATCCCATAGTCTTTTGGGAAAGTGCCAGACAGCCACCAGGCAAGGAGAGTGACCGTGGTTCTTATCACAGGGGAAGGAATTTAAGTGCTTATTAAAGGCTTTGCTGCAGTGCCAGAGCCAGATACCTGAAAACAAATCCTGGCAGAATACAAAACTTCTAAGAGCTAAAAGACAGAAAATCTATTCAAGCAGCTGCAGTGAATGGGTGTCCCACAAAGACATCAAAAACAGCCAAGCCATTTGTTCAAGCCTTTGGGATTGAACAGCTCCTGGAGCTCTGCAGTGATGATGGAGAGGGGCAGCAGGTGCCTTCCACAGGGCTGGTTCCACACTGCTTGCCAACACACTCTGCACTTCCACCCTCCAAAGAATGTAGATGGACAGGTATGAAATGCCTCAAAATGAAATAGCTACACCTATTTCCCTCCTGGTCATGTCATTTCCATTTGTCTGTTTCTTGCCCAATGGGAAAAGGCACAAAGTCTATAGTAAAAAAAAAAATTAAGACCTAAGTAAAACCTATTCACAAAAAAATTTTGCAGAAACCATTGACTGTTTTCCAGAGGGCAAAGTCATCTAAAAGTTAAGTGCCAGGCAGCCTGAAAGCACTATGGTTTTAACTATCAAGCTTAACTGTCTGGTAAAGTACTTTAGTACAGATGTTCTTAAAAACTAGTTTTAAAACCATCAGACCAATACTCAAAAATTAAGCTTCTTGGAAACATGGGAGGTCACATATCAAAGGGAAGATTCATAACACTTCCAGAGACTAAAATGGAAAGTTTTAGTTTGGGGTTTTTTTTGTTTGTTTTTTTTTTTTTTGCATTAAGTAAGAGTGGAGCCTTCTTTTGCATTAAGAATGGAGCCCAGAGTACCTTCTCCAAGCAATTTAGTAAGAAAGGATTCCATTAGGTAGGATGGAAGCTTTGAGCTCACTCTAAGCTTGGCTAAAAGCCACTACTCCAAGTTTCCAGAATTTGGGTAACATTAAGTTTCCTGAGCTAGAGACAACTTGATAGACAAGACAATGACAGTGCAGCAGGACAAACAGAAGTGACAATGGAAAGCATTGCACAGTCCAAGACTTAACGTTATACCCAGAAGCTGACAGTTCACACATATTCCTCATCTGTTCCTCCATCTTCACAGGCTGTATTTTGGCACCTTCTTACAGCTCTTCTAGCACAGCAATTTCTGCTGTCTTTCCTTGCTCTGGTTTTGTACCACATAACCCCACTTCCAAAAAGATGCTTTATACATTTTTACTCTGTAGTCTTCCTAGGCTTACTAAAACTACACACTGACAACAGCCTCCCCTTTTGCTGGGAGTTTAATGACACTGAATATTCAGCAGCAATAGGAGATATTTCAACATTTACTGCTCTGTCCTCTCCTGAGCCTGTGACTGTGACAGTAATACATAGAATGGAGAGCTCTCAGCTTTTTCCCCTCAGCACACAAATACAAACTACACCATTGTAATCAGAAGAACATTAGTATGCAGTACAAAGTGATTTGCAAGCTGGAGAAAACAAGTTTCGTGGTTATTTGCTTCCTCTAAAAATGAATTAAAGGCATAGGCTGTATGTTTGATAAAGCAACCATGCCAGCTAATTTCCTCTCAAGTCTTCTAAAAATACTGCAGTTATGTGAGCAGCAAAGAGAGCCTCAAATCAACCTCCTTGCAGTTTTCATACTACAGTGCAAATTAGCTGGCTGCTTCAATAGGTTCAGCCTCAAAAACCTGAGGCCATACCAATATAACCTATTAATTGCTTTTCTAGATGAACAAAAAGCTGCTACCCTAAATAATACTCTGGTCAGTCTTGGAGTGCAATGAACAAACCCAATACTATGTAGTTCTCACAACAGCACTCAGGTTAATGTCAGTGCTCTTTACAAAAGGGCAGCACTACCACTGTTTCCAGGGACACTCCTTTGAAGGAGCTTGGCTGCCATGCTCCCAAATTACACACACAGTCAGCACTTAGGAGGTTGATTCATCTTCACATTCCCATGCATGCAAGCATTACTGATGATTAGCTGAAGTTGGGAAACAGGCATGGACTGCTATATTCTACTATCAATGGACCTATTAAACAAACCTGACTTGCTCTCACACCTGCTGAATCAGGACAGGCAACCAGTTACATGAGAATCCACAGAAACCAGCACACAAACAGACTAGACAGCTCTCTCCTTATTCACAGATATCATGGTTGATGCCCAATACTGAAGGAATAGCATCTTTAAATGGAGATGTCTACTCAAAGTGTTTCCATTAAACAGCCGTAATAATGATCCAGACATTTTTGGCACAGTCTGATATGCTCCTTATGACACACTTCTGAACAAATGTGCAAGAAAAGTGTTCAAGTCTATTTCAGCAGGCAGACACTTGAATGCCTTCATCAGGCAGATGCAACTGAAGCTTCACTGCCAGTGACTAAACTCGCTTTAATCAGTTATCACAAAGATCAAAACCCCAATAAGCACCTGCCTTGACACTTAGCTGAAGAAAGGCTCCACAGCCCTGGCAAGATCTTTAAGTACATCACACACTTAAAAAAAAACCCAAAAAAACAACAAGAAATCAGCAATAAAGCACTGATTTTGCTGCATGCTCTAAGAGGTGCAAAGAACAAGCCTCTCATCTTTTGCTCAAAATAAGTGAACTTGACCCTCAAATTCTCCTCCATCCTGTGAACTTCCAAGTAAACGAACAGCTCTCTGGAGTAACTTTCAAACAATGAAACAAAGCTTCAACTACTCAGACGTATGTAATAGCAAGCTATCTAGATACTCATACTTTTACTTGTAGCAATGTCTCTGGGATGCTCTACTTGTACTTTATGCATTATATCCTTAGAGCAGAATCACTCACTGAAGCACTTTTACTGTAGCTCTTACCTGAAACTAAACAGCTTTCTGTGTACCCTTAAAATTCTTGGTTGGGCATAAAACAGAAGTCAAAAGAGAAAGAACACAAACCACGATCAATTAGACCAACCACTAAGAAAGAACAGTAGCCACATTGATATAATTCCACTTTGATTTAGGGTGCTATCTAGTAGGTTTATTAAAAGTTTCAACAGACTATAGCTCCAGACTTTATCTCTCTTGGAAGACACTACAGTAGAAGCCACAGCAGAGACTGCCTTGTCACAAGAAGTACAAATACTTGCTGTATAGATGGAGAAATAAAAGGACAAATCTAGTTGTCTAAAAGACAATTCACTGTACACATTTTATTTACAGTTTTGTACACTGTCTTAGTATGAATGGGACCGCTTTTCTACTTGAGCCATTTTAACCAAAGCAAAATAACCTAAGTAATACAAAGTGTTAAAATACAGCATAAGATACAAAAACAGACATACTATTTCTAGTAAGGAATGTAAATTATGGTGTTACATTAAAAAAAAAAATCCACATTTATGTTCAGGAAATCACACAAAAAGATCACTGATTTGACTGAAATGCATAAATCTGTAGCAAAGCTCTGATGTTACAAAAAAACCAAAAAATTACCAAAGAATGCACAAAATTCATGTTTATTCCACCTTTGTCATACTCCCAGATTCTTCACCAAATGTTACATGAGCAAAAACAACTGAAATCAAAATATCACTAATGTTATCAAATAGGGAAAACAAATAAATTAATCTAGCAGCCATCAGCAGAGGTTACAGCAAAGATGATGCTGTATAAAAAAATTGCTAGAAAACTGTATGCACCATACTCCTTTCCAAACCAGCAAAATCTTACTGCATACAATGCACATGTAAAACAGAGTAATTTCCTGCAGGTACAGAAATGCAACTTCTTTTCTGAATACTGTGGATAAACAAATTATTTTTTGCAATAGTAATGTTTCTACCAAGCTATTACAGAGTGGGCCAGAAACACACTTATGGATTTGAGGGGTGAAGTGTACTAAAATTCCGATTGGTAACAGTTACTTCGGCCAAAATAGAAAAATTGAACATAGAAGTACAAGACAAAGGCGAATGAGACTTCTCACAAATCTTAGCAACATTTAGATGGAAATCAAATTTAAGTGTAGTCCACTCTGCTTTTGAAGAGGCTTTGGTTCAGCTCCCAATCTCGATTGCTTGACGCAGTCTCCTATGAAAGAATACTCAGAAGGTGTCGCCTTAAACAACAAACCTATTTTTAGTGGTGGAGCCGCTCTTAGTAGCTGTGTCTGCATGGGACTGATAACCAATCACTATTTTTGGAGGAAGTCCTAATCTTTCCTTGTATACTCTCCTGGAGAGGAAAAGAAATAAAACAACAGTTTAAGCAAAGTCCTTAAGAAGGGATTAGTATCAGGACACCTGCTTTTAAGATCTGGGGACACCATAAAAAAGAAAAAAGAGAGTTGCCTATTTAGGAACAATTTCTCAGATATGAATAAAGGACTTGAAGTATGATTTTTCTTGTGTATTGCATCTAAAACCCATGTAAAATTTTGTAAAATGACTTACCACATCTCATAGGACAAGCTCTTCAAAAAAATAATTAACAGGCCTAAATAAATGCAAAATGGAGGGACTCTAGACTGCATTCATGTGGTATCATTAAACCAGAAAGCTGTATTTCCACACACAGAAACAAAACAGCTATGAAGAACTCATGGTTCATGGTTCCAGAACTACTGAGATGATAAAGTCACCTGAACCAAAGAAAACAGCAATTCCCTGGAACAGTCAGTTCTAATCATCCAACACATTGTGGCTGCAGAGAGAGTCCCACAGACCTCATCATGGGCACCTTACCCAACAGAAGCTTTAAGAAAAACCACCTTGGATCTGATGTCTTAAGAGAAAGAAGCAGCAGTACCTGCCTCAGACATAAACACACACACACAGTGCTCCTTAGCACAGAGTGAGATGCCAGTCACTAATGGCCACTCCTGTCTGGAGTTAAGGTACCATGGGAGCAAGCAGACAACATAACTTACCTTGGTACTTGTGTCAGTTCGCAAAAATCTTAACTTTTTCACAGTTCTCTAAAGGAGTCAGCTCCTTAGTTAATGGTTTATACCATTCTAAAATGCTGTCTGATGCCTACTAGTTTATTGCAGCATTGTGGTAGCAGAACACGAATACCTTAGTTTTGCTTGTTTATTATTAAACACCACTGAAGCCTGGAAACATGACTGTATAATTAAATTGTTAGTAGGAGGCAGACACAGATTCTCAAAGCCCAAAAAAAAAAAAAAAGCATGTATCAAAAGAGTCATCAGGAAGTGAAAAAAGTAAGCTGCTATGCCTGACAGTTCAAGTTTGGCTTAAGACAGATGCACCAAGCCAGGAAAGTAAGTATTTTCATTAGTTTGCATAAGGTAAATGGCCTACAATAACAAATTTAACAGCAAGTTATTCCAAAACATTAGTACTACAGAATCCAATAAATACTTGTGTAATTAGTAATTGTAATCACATAACTGTGTAAATAGTAACTGTGTAATTAGTAATACTTGCTGCACACTAGAGCACAACATGCATTTTCCATAGCACAGACTCATAATCTGAGACAACTACTGTTGCTTTACTTAAAGACTACAACATGCAGGTCAAATAACCCACAAATCATCAGCATTGCTTTATCTGTACTTAAACAGAGGCAAAACATAGGAAAACACTACCTGTAGAGTTTCACAGCACATCACTGTACAGCTTTTTCCCCACCTCAAATTTGTGTACAGCCTTCTGTGCTTAAGACTTGCAGCACCTTTCCTATCTTATTTGAAAGCATCACTTTTCTGGAAAAAAATGTATCAATGCTCTACTCTTTCTGACTACCCACCTTTACAAACTGCCAGGCTGGAACAGATTGCACATTACCTACAGTTGTTAATTACAATGCCTCGTTGTGGAATGAGAATTTTTGCCAAGATTTGTGTATGGGCATCTGTTAGTAACTACTCTGTACTGCAGCACTACCTTCACAGTAGTTTAGAAATGAAGAGTTGAACACAATTTGGCACAGTTACTTAAGCTGGGGACACAGCTCTGCACAGGCTCCACTTGCCTGAAATGCCTCCTCCCTCAAGCTAACAGGCTGTACATGCATGGTTCCACTCCACAGAGCCGAGGCAGCGAGCACATTACTTACCCTATATGTGTAACAGCATCCCTGTTTTCACATTCAGTTGTCCATATTGCTATTTTATCACCCTTAGTTCTAACATTAACAACAGCACCACACACATCATCACTGTAGTCATCGAATGACTCCCCAATAAGGCACAGCAGCTGTGAAAGAGAAAGCAGTTCAGAGTCAGAATCCTGTTCTGTAGGCAAGCACTCAGTGTACACAAGGACTGATGGAACACATTTTACTGCCTACAGCCACTTGCCGCACAACAATAATTTTCTATTTATTGCAGTGTCTTCTTCCAAGTTCCAAATATTACAAGTGAACACACTCTAGTAGGGCATCTTCCTTCTAGTCTGAATTTTCCATTCCTCCTCCTCTGCCACCTGCTGCAAGTTCTGACACAGCTGATCATTTCCACAGTGCTGCCTTCCACCCCATCCTCCCAATCCAAAACAAGAGAAGAATTAAAGCGCTCTATTCTTCTTTCTACAGTACACTTAATACAGATGACCAATCTGAACTTTTGGGTGTTTCCATCCATTATCTAGGAAGAATCTGTTAAGGACTCTTTGCACAACATCAGGTACATAAGGTTTCATTTCTATGCTGAAGTCTATCAATTCAGAGGTAAATCTGACTGCAGCCAGACAGTAAGTGCTATCCAATGAAATGTTACTTCTGATCAACACAGGAAGCTTCAGCATTTCCATAAACTCTAAAGTGGGCATCAGTGATCCTGAACAGGGTTTAATACAATGCACCAATGCAGGTGCACAAGTAACACAAGATTCTTCCTCCCAGGTTTCTAGCAGTGAAGCTTGGAATTGGCCAGGAACATCAGACTGAGCAAGGTCACAGCTCCATGCAACAGGCTAACTGTGAAAGTGGTATTTAAAATCTTCACCTTGCAACTTGTAAAATAAGCAATCCTGATATTCAAAACTAATGCTTTTTTGTGCTCGAGACAGATTTGCCTGGACTATGCTGAAATTAAAAATAAAGTCTTTCTGCACACTGAATCTGCAAATGGACACTTTTCCTTCACTTGCACAGTACATTAAATACACTGCAGTTATGTCAGTTTTGTGGTATCACTTATAACATTTGGTAATTCAACATGTTTGCAACTTCTCAAACAAAGCAGGCCAGTACCCATCACACCAACAAGGGCTGGCTTACTCAAGGAAATGCAAAAAGGACAAAGTGTGCTAATGAATAAATCAGGTATAACTAAACATGCTTTAAATGTTACACCCAACTGCAGGCTGCACACACGCACTGAGTAATTCAAGCTATAAATAGTTGAGATCAAACAACACACAAACATGCAAAATATCAACCAACTGTCTTAGTTCACACGCAAGCAAAGATGACTGCCATGCTCAATAAACACTACTCAGGTACATTTTTCATGAGCATTGCACAACAGAGAAAAAAGTCTTCTCAAATGAAGTTCAGTTCACAATTAAGATCATTATATTATAATAAAAATTTGATCCAAAGAGGAGCTATAAAGACTTTGATTTCTATTGTAGAAAATTGGTTGTATATAATTACTGGAATTAGAAGTGACAGGGTTGTTTCAGGGCACTTATCACAGTCACCTGGGTATTTAGGCTCTGTGCCATTGCACACTGCTAAGCAAAAAGCAGAGCCCTCTAGCCTTCAGTTTGCACAGTCTATCAACATGTTTCCAAGCCATATGTCATGGCTATCAGCAATCAGGACTCACACATGCATTAGGCCAAGTACATGCAGCAGGACGTTAATTTGCTCACATGCAGTCACACTGCCCAGTACTGGGATGCTCAATGCTTCAAAACACAACTACAGTGACTACAAAGATCCTGAAATTCTGACATTTTGGACACCTCTGCTTTGATTCTGAAGGCCTTTTCTCCCTTCCAAAGGGGTGCAACACTCCTTGCCTCTCACAACAACAAGGACAAAAGATGAGAGATATGCCAAGACTGCTGTGCATTGTCCTGTCTGCAATCCATGTCCCTAAATCCTAGATCCCGCTAGACTGTCTCAGGCCATTCTGAGTCAGTTCCTCGACAACACATTTTTCTGTAATACATTTACTGCAATCCACACTAGAATTTACCATTCAATTCTATACCAAAGAGATAAGAGCAATGGAAAAAAAGAAGTATTTTTATGGTGTGTATATACAGGATGAATGTGCTATTATTGTCTACCCCAGCAGTAAGATAAATACACAAAGAAAAAAGTAAATCTGAGAGTCCCTTGTTCAACAAAGCCAAAACCTGAAAACTATTCCCTTTTTTTAAGAGTATTTGTAAAACAAATTGTTTTATGAATTGAACCAGCAAGTAGCACTCAAGACAACGTATTATTTTCAACAGTAGTTCAACAGTAATGTTCTGTACATTACACGGGAAAAGCATAATCTGTCCTACAGAACTCTCCCTGTTACAAGGAAGCATTAAGACAGAATACATCCACATGAAGATCACTATTGAAAAAACATGTTTCAAATACAGCCTGTCAATAAAACCCTACAGGACACTCTGCTACCAAGAAGTGAGAGTAGCATAGCACCCAAGTATCAAATCAGTTAAATGTATTTTCACACAAACACAAGGCTCCTCAGCTGCCACTGGTGCTTACTGTCTCTAGCCAGAAGCGATCAAGGTCACTTCGTCTCTGCTGCTTGTTTAGTGTAATTAGCCATCGGCCTCCTCGCTTGTTCTTCTCATCTTCCCACATGGGTTCAATCCCATCCTGCAAAGAAAGGCCACAAGTTAAAGCAGACTCCATCTCTTTTTCCTAAAGAGCCACCAAAAGGCTAGTGGTAACTGGAACAGTTAGAAAAGGAAGAGGCGTACAGTTTAAGACACATACCAGAATGTCCTGAAATACTGCCTCACACCAGTATCAAACTTACAAAACAACAAGCGCACACTAGTGAATTTTTGGTTCCACAGAAGCATCACAGTCCAGGCAAAAGTCTTAGCTACATATTACATTTTTAAAAAATCCTGAGGCAACAAGACAACCACCTGCTTTGCCCTGCATTAAACCAGAACATAGCTGCTAATTTTATCTGGAGTCCTTATTTTATGTCTTGCACTCAGTGTAAGATCAGCCAAGTGCTTCTTCACTCATGCATACAGATTATTTCACTGAAACAGACACCTTTGGCAGTCTCTCTCAACGACTTCCTTCACATGCAAGATGAAAATAAGAGAATTTTCATTGTTGGAGAGAGAAAGAAAAAAAAACAAAACAAGATACCCTTTCAAAGCAAAACCTGATTCACATTTTGCCCGGGGCCCTGTGCTGAATTAAATGTTTCTGTATGTGCTGATACAGCAAAGCAGGCAGCTACTACTCCTGTATCAACCAGCTATGCTGCACTTCAGAAAGTCATTAAAAAAGTAAGTAATTGTCTGAACAGAGGAATTCTGTAAGAACTGCCCACTAAGAACTGCACAACAAAACTTATGGCTGAAAACTAAGTGTTCAACATGCAGGATGGAATGGTGTCATCTCACTTTAAATATAACACCCTCACTGGCAGCTGCAGAGCTTAAACTACTTCATCACCTTTAAGAGGACCTCTTAAGAGGTCACAACTGAAGGACAGCAGTAAGAGATTGCCTGCAAGCCTGAAGCAGTCGCCAATTCTATACCTGTTCCATGAAGTTATATAATTATCACTGCTTCAAGTTATATAATGATTACTGTTTGCTTAAGCAAACAGAGCAGATACACAGACTTAATTAAAACACAATTAAGAACTGATGTAAAAAATACAAGCAATGTCCACAGATATCCTAATCTCTGAAGGGCCTATAGCTACTTAAAATTCTAGTAAGCTTTCTCAGCCACCTAGAATATCATTACCTTCCCAAACCCAAGCAGCAGCACCTCTATGCTACAAACAGTGCACACAGTTGCTGAGGAGCCCCAGCCTGCAGCTACATTTTATGAACAAAGGAGGAACCAGACACCAGCAGTTTAGGGAGTATTGAAGTGCTGGAATCCAGAAAGGAAGCTGCATGATAGAAGCACTACCAAGAGGTTAGGATTTAACTTAGAGCCCCAGTTGAGATCTCCACCCCAGCTGAGACATGATTTCATGTACACTTTCCCTATTCACTAGTCTGGATACTTCCTCAGCATGTTCTTATTGTCCATGTTGGGTGCACTTTTCTATTTCATGCTTAAGTAATACAGCATATACCTGGTAGTACAGAAATTATTAGAAGTACTGTGGATCTGGCTAGCAGGACCCAGAATGAATATGGGGCAACACTGCTGTCTCCCACAGACACTTTAACTCATTTCACATCAAGTGACAGAGCTAGAAAACCCTTTATATTACAAAAAATTACACTTAATTGTTTGCACAAACATCTCAAACGTAAAATGAAGACTAATACAGTCACAGATTAAAATCTACTGTCTAATATGTGTTAAGCAAGTGTTTGCAATTTCAGAAGAACTAACAAACTGATTTTGAGACAACGTTTGGGACCTCCTCAAAAAAATTAACACCTTTATGACATTCCCAACCATGTTCCTAAATGTCTTAAGTGAAATAACTGGACAGTGTCTTGCTTAGTCAGGAAACCATCCATCAACACCCTTAACTCAAGAAAAAATGTTAGCAAGCCTACCTTAAAGAGCGAGTAGTCACAACCAGGCATTAAATTACTAGAGAGCTGGATATGGTTGTATAAACTATTGAAAAGAAAAATAGCAGGATTAGAAACGAAGCATTGTTTTAAGGTACAAAATTCTTGAAGAATTTAAGACGTATGACCAAACAAAGCCCAAAAATTAAGGAGCAATACAGTTATTTCAGAAGCAATCCTAT
Organism: Camarhynchus parvulus; assembly: GCF_901933205.1. Taxonomy (NCBI): domain Eukaryota; kingdom Metazoa; phylum Chordata; class Aves; order Passeriformes; family Thraupidae; genus Camarhynchus; species Camarhynchus parvulus. Next base: position 49,806,767 of record NC_044574.1, on the reverse strand, counting down.
TTCTTTAGTGTTTTTAACAATATAAAAGTATCAGTACTAAGATGTTCTAGGCTTAAAGCAGCAAAATGGAATATGAACCTCACAACTGCTTTTAAACTAATTTCCAATGCTTCTTTTAAACCTGGTTCTAAGGTTTAGAACTGAAGTCCAAAGTTATTAGGAAGTTATTAGGAGTTATGTTATATTAGGAACATAACTCACTGAGCTTTCATGGCAAGAGGTTCTGTGTCCATGAGTATTTAATACACTCATGGAATAAGGAGAATTGTTTATATTTCTAGGGCTACTCACACTGCTGAGAGTTTTTTTAGGAGAAATGCTCAGCCTTGCTATTTGATACGGCACTCTAGGTATGAATGCTGTAGGCCTGATAATTCAAATTACGGACTCAAAAGGCAAAACAGATGATAGACAATAAAATGTATATTCAGAATTAAATTTACAACCGTGCAATTCAGAAAAACAATCAAAGGAGTACATAGTATCTCCTCCTCAAACAAGGAGATAAATGCCTTTTTTCATCCCTAACAGGTCAGATTTCAGAAAGAGGCCTGCACATTTTACAGCAACCTGTAGCCCAAGACCAACTAATACTGAGGCATAGTTCAGCATGAAAAAGAAAATTGATTTCTGTGATGTTCTAACAATGAGATATCACACAAAGGAATTTGTAACACCAGTTACAAATTTAACAGTTTGCCTCTTTTAAATTTACCTTGACTCTGAAATCTTCTCCCCAGAGCAACACACCTATTTCCCACTCCAGCCACAAACGAGGTGTAACTTAACTGCTGGTGGCTGATTTTATACCTTCACTGCAGATATCTAGATTACTTTTTAATCACCAAGACTATATCTTGGTTACAGAAGCTCAAAAACTTACCCTTAACCAATTTTAGTAGTGAGCTTGAAACAACTCAGCTGCCCATCACATACCCCACCACTGTCAGCTGAGTGAATCACAGTTTGCAGTCATCCCCACAGTAGGAATTGGGAAAGCTGGTTACAAGCCCAGAATCCTATTCCCTGTTAGGACTGCACCAACAAAGTTACTGAAAAGGCTGAAGCATGTTTCCTCCCTTTGCTAATGGGTCACTGATGGGTCCTATTACTACATTCTGACTCCACCTCCCTCCATGAGGATCACGTCCAAAAAAAGTATGCAAAAATAAGAACTCTATCACTCAATGTAGCGTGAAACACTAAGATCAAATACATAATGCTTTTTTGTTCACTCTCAGTGTTGCAGCACTTGCATTTTCTCCATGTTTTAGCATTATGGCAGGCAAAAATCTTGATTGAAGCAAGTGTTTTGAAAGCACAGGCCCACCCTCAGGGGCTTTTTATTGCTGCTGGAGCCTAACCACTCTCACAGACCTTCAACTTAGAATGAAGGTCATTTCTTCTGTAACCTCCAACAAATTTTTTCCAGGAATGCCATTAATCTGCATGAGTCTCAACTACCATGCTTCAGATTCAGGCACTCTTGAACATGCAACATGAGCCATTTAATCAAGGAGGAAAACGTGGGGCCATGGAAGTGGCAATCAGTTGGCCACCAGAATTTACAGGTTCATGTTACTATGAGATAGCTACTGCACAAATTAAATGTTCTACATGTCTGTTATATACACATGAATATAAGCAGTGCTGCAGTGCTTACGCAAGACAATGGGCATTTAAAGGATGAAGAACTCCATTTGCATTTTCTTCAACAAGACTTCACCTTCAATTTTGCAAGTATTTCAGATTACACAAAAGAATTTGCAGTTAATTGAGTACTTTATGGGATTTTTGACTTGGACATAAGCTGCCAACAAATCCCAAAATTATCGTGCAGATTGAAAAATCTTTACTTACGCCCAAAAATCCTCAACAGTATCGAACTTTGAGATAAGACGAAGATTTGCCTGCCAAGTTTTGCTCTTGTCATTTTTAAAAAACCAGAGTGCCCATCTAAAGGAGAACAAAAGAAAAACATACAGAAATTAAAGTATATTAAAAATGTAATTATTTCTATTGTTATATTCAAACTAATTGCAAACCTTAATATATTATGAGCATGGAAGTCAGTTTTCATCAATAAGCTACACGATCAATTCTTTACAGACTAACAATGTCTGTGCTTTCATTACAAGAATTGTGGCAGACTTTATCAATCCATTAGGTAAATATTTTAAATAGCTTTGGAATCCTTTTAAGACTCTAAACTTCAGATGTTTCTCCTTGCTGTCACTGCTAAACTGCAATCCCCTACCACAAACAACTGGTTATGGTCTAAAACAACACCAACAATTCAAACTGGGCTCCCTGGCCAGTAATTTCCTTGTAAAGGTTACATAAGCAAATTAGATCACTCCAAAGGTATGTATGACATGAAAGCTTCCCAAGCACTCACACACTAGGAAAGCAGAAATTTTAAAATGCAAGCTGCATTTTAAGCTTACTAATGGCACCACCTCAAATGCCCACAAATCAATTGTTTCAAGTTTTAAAAGTAGCATATATAAAGACAAGACTGAATGAAAAAAATAATCTCTGCTGAGTACAAATATCAAGACAAAACTGAACCTTTCACATGAAGATGCTCTTTCTGAATCTAAAAAGCATCATTGCAGCAATTTAAAACTCTAGAAGAGGATACCTAATGCGGCATTTAATCAAACAGTTGGGTTTTTTTCCACTCTGATCATTTCAGTAGTGTTGAAATCACTCAGGTTAGCAGCACTAGGCTATATTTATCTTCTCTCAGCTGAGAGCTTTAAGTCACTAGGTGTCAAATCTATTGTTCTGAGACCCTTCCTGACATTTCAAACCTAGTTGTAAAAGTTTACTCCATTCCAGTAATAGCCTCACCAACACTTGTAAGGAACTGTTAGCATCAATTTAGTCAAGGTGTTTAGAAGAAAGAGACGGAAGATGGAAGCTGCAAGACTACAAGGAAAGCGGGATACATGCAGCAAGCATAGCACTACAGGGAAGCACTGTTTTCCACACTTGCTCAAAACTTAAATTGAGAGTAAGGTATCACTTGGTAAAAGGTACCTGCCAACAATAAGTACTGAGCATTCCACAGCAACCCATCAGCTCACTTGGAGAAAATTACTTCCAAGCTGGTCTTTTTGAAGCTCTAAGAGGGCCTGAATTTCACTACTTTTGAAATATAATATTAACTACAAGTTTTTACCACCAGCACCTTAATTTACCCAAGTACAAGGCAGAATGCAAGGTTTCCCAGTTCTAGTGGGCAGCAGCTTCATCTCTGTGTCAGCCTCTTAAAATACACCAGAGAAAAATCAACAAAAGCTCTGCCTGCCTCCAACTAAAAGCAAAGCCATGCTCTTTCAAAGTACCTGGCTGCATTTTGAAAACTTGCAAAGATTTTCAGCCTCTGTAACTGCACTACCTGAAGAAGATTCTGAATATTAACATCTGGATCAGATTCTCCTTACTTTGCAACACTGCAAAAATCTTCAAAAAAACCCTGAGAATTCCCCAAATACTGCTAGAGAATGTAGGGTCAACAAGAGCTGCAAAGCCACAGGCATTTTTCTATCCCTGGCAAAACTACAATCAGTTTCTGTACCATTTACCTGTTTTGTAGTGGATGTTTAATATACTGTTCAGGGCTGGCAACCTCCTGACTAGGTGCTGGCTCGGTTTTCTCCTCTTCTGCAGGTTGGGGGTTGGGAGTGGTTTCCTGTTCGAAGAAAGGAGTTATTAATATATTTCTTCTTAATTTTTATTGAAGTAATTTAGTTCTCTAAAGTTACTTTAGAAAGGATGAAGCTAAGAGTTGCGATAATTTATCTTGATTGTGGGCCCACATCGCATAATGGAGGGACAATTTGTATCCCTTTATTCTTCAACATCTGAACAGATCCTACAATGAACACTAACTTCAGAAACTTGCATTCTGCTGTTCAGTGATTTGCTTCCTATGTAATTTGTTTCCAAAATGATTTACTATACATACTTGTCTAATTTTGAAATAGTTTTGAGTGCTATTTTATCAATGTACAATCTATGTTATCTAGAATATGCACATCTAAAATTCAGAGAATAGTAACTTCAGACCAAAAATTATTTTTATGAGCTTCTGACAGAGCATCATTTGAAACAGGTGTACAGGCTCTGTTATTTAAAAAAATCTATTCTTACAAGTAGAAGATAAAACTAAAATTCTCATATCTAAAATCAGCTACTGCAAGCAGCTAGAAGCCAAACCAGTGCACAGTTATCTTCGTATTTGCAACATCATCATGAACCAAACAGTAGAATTTGATTGAATGCACATCAGTTCTCAAATTTCCAACTGAAATAAATGTACTTACTGGTTTAGTATGTATTAGATTGATTTCAAGAGTTATTTTTCAACTTTCTAGAGACAGCTCTAGAAATGTTAAATATACTTTAACATAAAGTAGTAAATTATATTCTCTTTGCATGCAAACCCCCTCAGGCTTGTCATTCAGTTTGAGAAGTCACTGTGTCAGATTTGAAATTCTAATGCCTTTCCTTCAAACCAGGGAATACAAAACTTTATTGTGATGCCAAGTGTCTCTGCCAGTTACCACCATCCCTCCCTAACCTGCAATCCATGCTAGAATATTACAGAAACACAGAAGGAGGACTGTAGCTCCTTCCCAAGAGCTAGCACAAAAATGCCTATACAGCTGACCCCATGAAAGAAAAAGCACTTCAGTAATATAAATAAAGGCTAAGTACAGCAGACTCAGAGACTCTAGACGTTTCCAAGTGTGGCAATATAAGAGCAGTATTTTAAAATTAATTTAAATTTTGTGGTTTTAACAGAAAAAAATAACATAGGAGTAAATTAAGTAATGTTAAGCAATTTAATTAATGGAACAGTTTATTCCAGACTTCCACATACATTTATCACACCAAAGCTGCTGAAAAGAGGATTTGAAGTGATAACACTGCTCTATCTTCACAGACCCAGCTGGCAAATTCTCCTGGATAACACCTGAAGATCTGTCTTAACAGGGATTTTCTTTTCATTATCAAGATATTTAGCATTATTAAGCACGATATTATGCTTCACATCAGAGAAGCTACTCCTTTATGGTTGAAAGTAATCAAGTATGCTTCAGCTTAGCAGCCCACCTAGAAAAACACCTCATGACATTTCAGAACATCTACATGCACCTGCATTCACAGTGAAGAGACTGACATGTCAAGATCTAACAGGAGCACTTGGCCAGTGCTTTGATTTACACAGCACAACAGCACAATTGCCTTCCTCTAAATAAAACTAAATGCTTTCTGAGGATCTCCCAAAGGGATCATCACTAACAAACCCACAGAAGCACAGTGTTGAAAAATCTGTCACATCTCCTCCAGTGTAATACTATAAAAAGCTAAGCAGACCTTCAAATTCTATCTGGAACAGAATTTCTAGTGTTACCCCCACTTATTTTTGGTATCATTCATCTTTAATCACACAAAACCATCCCACTGAACAATTCAAGACAGAGAGTGCACAGAAGGAAGCACTTCAATAGCTCCTCCTTCACATTATCTGTATTAAATTACAAAGAAATAAGTATAGACAACTAAAATTTAAGTGTGGTTCCTTCAGGGGCTCCTAACTAGAAAATTCAGAAAAGTTACATGTGCAAATACAGTAAGAAAAATTCTGCTGATGTGCTGGAATAGCACTAGGTTTTGTGATAAAGCTTGCTTTCAGTCACAATACTCTGCAGCTGTGACACCTAATATTCACAACTGATTTACAAATGCTATTACACTAGGAATTTTAACATCAAACAGACTCACTCTCACTGAATGCAGATGTAGAGTATCTTCCAAAAACAATTTCAGTTGAGAATCTCATGTTTGCTCAGCAACCAGCTTTCAACATACAAAGAGCTAATCCCAAAGTCGCCCTGGTCACTCTTCCAGAATTATCACAACTACATAAAATGGAAGAATCAATACAAAGCCACTGAACACATGAAGGGCTAAACTGTTTCATAACTTCTAACAGAAGACTACATTAGAAAGGATTAAGGTAGCACATTCAGACAAAAAGAAAAATGCAATGAACCTCAACACCTGCCTGGTACACTGATAATCATCATCCTTCACACAACTGCATGAAATTCTGTTTTTGGACAAACAGAAGACATCTGACTCAGCACATGCATTTTACTTAATCCACCACAACATCAAGTCTCTGTAGATATTCTGAAAGCTATGGCACACATGAAACTCAGACTAACCATTAGTCAAGCTCTTGTCCAAAACAAGAGAATGACAGCTCAGCTCCAAGGCCCACCTATCAATGACCTTGACCCAGGACTGTGCCACTCCCCTCAAAAACTATGCCAACAGAAAAGACTCTTTTTTCAGCACCAGGCTGCCCCATCAAGGATAGCTACAGGCCTACACACAGAACTTAGTATTAAAGAACATTATTTCTGCCTGGCCTCAGAGAGAAGCTTCCTTCTGTTTCCCACAGCCATCAAGGAAAACAGAAAAATAACCATTTTAATTTTGGGCTCGTTAATCACTATCAGCTCCTCTTTCCGTCTATCTTACCTTTATCTCACTGCTCTGAGCACCAAAATGAAATGTTTGTATACCAACAAAAGCACTTCCCATTATTAATCAAATAGAAACTATGTAAGTTTGTTAATTGGTATTTAAAGTTCATTTAAAGTCCTGATATCCAAGGAATTCTACAAGAAATTGCATACAATTCTATTCTATAAATACCACATAAATTAATGTCCACATTTTAGCAACACACAGCTTAGAACCCTGCAAATCCAACACTATTAACCAAAGTCAGACTGACTCCACCTGAAGTTTCTGGACTACTATATTTAAAATCCTTCATCATACTTTACCATTGCTCATAACTAATGTATCTTGAACCTAAAATTGACTCTATACACTAAGTAACTACTGAGTTTGCTGCTTTTAAAAGTAATAAAATAGGGTAGTACTACCAGATAAACTGGAAAGCATGGCCAATCCCACTGCTCATACACAAGACAGCACATAATTAAGCGACATTTATTCACCACCCACATGGTTTTTGATGTAGGAATCAGCCTGCAGTAGTCCATGAAACATTTGCCTACTCAGCATTTAATGACTCTGTATATCTGCAATTACTTGGATTTGGACACTTGCAAATTTAATTGGTGTTATTTACTCTTTCTCCATGGCACATAATGACCAACATATCAAAGAAAGGTGTGCACGTCACCGGGACAGGAAACAAAGCATTTACAACAAAAACTGCTTCATCAGGTTTGTTTATTAAGGAGAACAAGCAGCTTGACTAGGTTTTACCAAGGGCTTTCAGATGCTGCCCAGACCACATTCATGTCATTAGTTGCCTACAGAAGTTGTTCAGCAAGTCCAGTTGGAGTGCAACAATTATTGCCCAAAAGGACATAACCTGGCACTATTACGTGCTCTTGGTGAAGGCTAAGAGAATTAATTAGTGGAAGAGGCTTTCCAAGTCTCTCGCATTAAACCAAAGTAAGTTACATTATGGAGTTTTCACCTTCTTGTTTAAAGTTTTCAATAGACGAAAACTGCATGTCCCAGTTACCTGATGTCTTGGGGAAACCAATTTCTACTATCTGGTGGTCCTTATGTGCCTTGTGGGTAAGTGCTATGACACTACAGTTAGGATCATTTACAAGGCACAAAATTCAAGAGCTATTTATTTCAAAACATTCTGGACAAAAAAAAAAAAGTTAAAGCACACCCACAAGCATTTATTACATCCTGTAAGAAAACAGACCAAGTGATGATTTGACACACAACTCTGGAATGAATGTACAGTGGTAAAAATCATATGTAGTACATATAACAGCAACTGGAAAAGAGGTACTAAGAGCCACCTGTTACCAATTTAAATGTGTGAAGTAGATTTCCAGACACCAGGACAAAGAAAGGATTTCTACTTGTGACACAGCAAGGCATAATAGAGAGCAACTATCCTAACTGCATTCATCATTACTTAGAACACCACAGATTTTTAGAAAGGCTATCACTATCAGGACACAAGCATGAAACCTGATTTGAACAGAGTGACATCCCCTCACCTTACAACAGAAGTGAACATGTGTACAGGAGAACAGGAATAAAAGACTAAGTAAAAAAGTCACACACTTCCTCCATGGTCAAAGGTTTTCTAGGAAATATCACCTCAGACTAAAAGAGAGACTATTTACAGTCCTCTTGACTTCTGCAAAATGGGTTATATACTCATGAAAATGCCTATCAGATTTTTGCCATCTAACTCACAAACTTCTAACTAGCATTAGCGAACAGCTTACAAGCAATATCAAACTATCTCAGTATCTTTGTGGGTTTTGCAGCTGCCTAAGCAAGATGACCTTGTGCTAACACCTCTTACCCCAGCCTGCACTCTGCTGCTGCCTTTGCTACTGGAACACAAAATCTACCCATAGGATAAGTTTCCACACATAACATCCTGTCAGTTCTAAGGCACTTAGACAAGAAAATTTCCCAAAAGTGCTGGGGAGAACAGTTCAGATGACTCAAAGAACAAAAAGCCTCTAGTCTCCCCTAACACTCCTACACGAAAGACCTCCATGTTTCACAAGTATACTGAGCCTCTGGTTCAACAGAGAATTTTATATCCGCTGAAAATTAACAACATGTTCAATTTTCAGAAAAGAATTTAATGTAGAATGTATGAATGGTCAAGAGAGGTCTTCAAAGAAAAAGTACTGGATTTACTACTGGTATGCCCAGTGATTGCAAAGGATGTCATACATACAGATTATCTAACGAACAGCACAGGGCACAAGAGAAACAGACCTCAACAACAACAAAAAAAACCCCAAACAAACAAACAAACAAACAAACCAACACAAAAAAATGAAACAGTTAAAACTTTTCTGCCTTACATCCACACTACACAGAATCAAGGACAATTGGCAGGTGAAGGCCACTAACAACAGTTGTGTTACAGCACACTCACACCTTCCTTACAATGTCGTATACTGGAACAGGCTTTACACGTCAAGAAACGAGGACTACTGCAAGATAATAGACAGCTTCTAAACTCAAGTTTACCCTGACTACAGAATATTTCAAAAGTGAAAGACAATTTAACTAAGGAAAAAGTCACATTAATTCACATTTAAAGCCTGCATTTCTTTTTCACAATGCATGCACTCTACCAACATCCCTTATTTAATGCTCCCCTCTATCTCCTCAAAACTCAAACTAATCTTTAGAAAGCTACCAAAATGGACACATTTTGCATCAAAAATCTTCCCATGTACCTCCACACCTGCAGGTAGTGCCAGTAATGAAACACAGTTTGATTTCATATGCTATTTTTATGCATTTCTTTGAAATAAGTTTGGTATTTTATATGCTGTGTGAAATGTAATTATTTAAAATTGCTTTCAGAAAAGCGTTTATCTCAAAAAATTTACAAGATGTGCAACATACTCCTCTTAAAGGAAGCTCCATCCTCACTCAGATATGTTAGTTAAAATTCAAAAGCTTATGATAAATATTCTCAATTATAAAACAGCATGAAAGGTACATCTATCCTGTATCATTTCAGAAAAATGCAATGAGCAAGCAACTGTGTTCACAATACTGCAGTTCAATGATATACTGACTTCAAGCAGAGCAGGTCACTGACTTCTACAGCAGAAACACCCAGCAACAAGAGCCAGTCTGAAGATGAATTAAACTTACATGCCAACTGTCTGCAAATAAGGCAAAATAAATACCTTTCAGCCTACATTGAATTTTAGGAGCTATTATGAACTTTCCAGAATTTTAAGATCCTACACCACTATGCTTGTAACCCCTTGAGATAATAGTTTCATTTAAATAAAGTTTTGATTCCTTCCTATGTAGGATTACCTTCTCAAACAAGCACTCTTCAAATTACAGATAACTGAAATGTCATTGTTGTAGGCTAAAAAAACAGAGTTAAATTTACACGAATTGCATTTATGACAATAACTGCCATTAAGCAAAAATACAAAAGAACCATGATGCCATTTCCAATTCACACAATGAGGAATGAGATTCATATGTACCTAGAAGCTACAGGCTTTGTGCAGATACATTTTAAAGTCACCTTTGGTAAATTACTGTTTACTGAAGCATTACTACTGGATTGTTGTGGACTTTTGCATGGTTTTACCTGATCACATTTAATCCTCAAAGGCTGTATGAGCACTCTAACAGGTGACACTTCGGCATGTTCTCAAAAATTAATCTGAATATTTTTAAAAGAAAAACCTAGACATCACAAGAAAAACTGAGAATTTTAACTTGTCAGTGTCGCAAAGGTTTATACCCTCCTTACAGTGGGGAAGTAAACCACTGTGCAATTGGTGTGTATTTATATAGAATAATCTTGCTTTTTTGACAACTATTATGGGACTCTCTACAGAACTCTCAAGTCAAGTTTCTGTATTTGTTAACGGCCTGAAACATTATTCAAACCTCTTGAGGCTTTCAATGTATGCTACTTTTGAAACTATGACAGCACTAGAAACATCACTGATCTTAGTAGACACCTGCATTAAAAAAACCCAAAACCCAACCCATACTCAGTTGTATTTTCATTTCCCAAGACACACTCTCCCACCAGGAAAGCATTATAGATGACATCTCTACAAACCCAGGTCCAGATTCTGCAGGTGAGCAACAGAAAGGCCCCCCTATGATGAAGGGGTAATCCCTAACCACACATGCAATTAAATTGTTCAGCTGCAAAGCACGCAGTGTTTCTGCAACACCTCTGACCTCAGTCACTATGCAAGTCTAACTTTGGGCTTAGGCAGGAGAAGGAAGCCACCTACAAGGACAATAAACAAAGACTTTGTTATTTACTTCAATTTGAAAATAAGCAAGCACAGGTGATAGCTGACTGACTCCTGGATGTGAACACACAGCAGCTATGGCAGAACATTCAACAACTGCATTAATTACTTAAACTGTTGTGAGTGTTGCCCCATCTTCTAATTTTAAGGGTTCAGCACAACTGCTCATGCTGAATTGGATCTGGGCAATCAATCTTGCTGGGACACAGCATGACAAAACCAATTGTTTACTTTCTGTTACATTAGGCTCATATCTACCTCAACATACAGATGGAGTTAATGGAGAAAATGGTGCAGACAGTTTTTGTGCCAGCAGCACAGCAAAGAAAGCCACAAGGCGCAAGCCTTTGGAGTAATTTCGATTTCCAAAGGCCGTATTACAAATTATTTATTGCAATTCCTACTAAGCAACACAGTCACCACGAAGCACTGCACTGAGAGGAAGCCTTCATCTTCAGATATGTGAGCAACAACTCAAAGATTGGTTTTTGGATGTGAAAACAAGTGTTTAGCACTGGCTGAAGAACACGGGAACAGTGCTGCTGGTGGTCTGTCTTGCACTTTTCATAACTGACAATCTCCCTGTACACAGCTGCTGCCATGCAATTTAGAAATGCTGACCCACTTCAATCTCTTCCTCGTAGGTAAAAATACAGGGTTTGGTCCACAGAAGAAAACCATTAAGAGAAAAATCAGTATCCCTAACACAAAAGGGCAAAATTAGTCTTTATATAAAACCACTGATTTTCAAACTTCTTTTACTTTGTCTAAATGTTACACAGCCTCCCCAAACAGCACACTGGCTATTTAGTCACAGCTGGTATGCATAGCAGCAAGGCACCAGTCCTCTTTTACTGTGTTTTCTTGTAACCCTAACAAAGTCTTCTGCTGTCCTCTCCTCATGATACACAATCATGTGGGATTAGAATAACAACTGTACTTGGAACACTTCCAGCTGCTCCAGCTCATTATGGAAGTGCGGGCTGGGGCTACGTTTTTAAGACCGAGCACAACACCATGAACATAACTTAACACCTGAAAAAAAAAAAAAGTACTGAATTATCATGAAAGGTCTGAAAAGAAAAACAACCAAACACCCCTCGAATAAAAGATGACACAACCTGGCAAAGACGATTTCGTTTGCCGACTCTCACCAGCCGGGCTGCTGTCGCGGCTGCCCCTGCAGCAGACCTGTGACTTACCGAGCCCGCGCTCGCTCACCGCGGTGCCTCTCCCGGGGCCTCCGGAGCACAGCGCGCCGGGAGCGCGGCCCTTCCCCGCTGCCGGAGGAGCCGCCCCTCGCCGCCCGGCTCGCCGCGGCGGCGGGAACCAACATGGCCACCCCCACCGCGCCACATGCGCCGGGCGGGCCGGGCGGCCGCCGGGGCCGCGGGCGGGGCGCCACACAATGGGCGCCGCCGGACCGCGGGCCCCGCTCCCACCGGAGCCGCGGCCGCCGCACCGGAGCGGCGGTGCCAGCACAGCCACAGCGCCCGCCGCCCCCTCCCCCGCCGCGGCCCCTGCGAGCGTGCGCTCCTCGCCAGCCTCCCCGGCCAGCCGCCTCCTGCCGGCCTGCCCGCCCGGGCCCCCGCCGCGCCCTCGCCCATCGCGGCCAGCGGAGCGGCGCCTCGACGAGGAGGAAGGGGATCAGGATGCGGTGGAAGGAAGGCAAAGGAAAGGCGGGCGGGAGAAGGGAACGCGGCACTCACCGGCTCCACCGCCGCCATCTTAGAGCGCTCGGATCGCGGACGCGCCGCGGGGCGGGGCGGGGGCGGGTAAAGGCCCCGGGCCGCACGCGATTGGCCGCCCGGTGGTCACGAGCGCCCGGCGGCCGTTTGGGGCGCGCTGCCAGCCGGGAGATGTAGTCGTCGGGCGCGGGGGCCGCCGGGAACCCCTCCTACTGTAGCACGGGCAGGAAGAGGCGGGCGGGGCCGGGAGCGCCCTCTGGCGGCCGCTGCGGTGAGCGGCACCGCCCGCGCTGGCCGCATGGAGCGGCCCCGAGCGGCGGAGCCGCTCGTGCTCCGAACGCAGCGCTCTGAGGCCTCCTGGGCCCGGAACGCAGCGCTCTGAGGCCTCCTGGGCCCGGAACGCAGCGCTCTGGGGCCCCCTGCGCCCCGAACACAGCCGTGTGTAGTCCCCTGTCCCCCAAGCACAGCAGTGTGTAGTCCCTTGTCCCCAGAACACAGCGCTCTGTAGCCCCCTGTCCCCGGAACGGAATCAGAGAATCATTATATTTGGAAAAGAGCTTTACAATCATTGAGCCCAACTGTTCTCCCAGTACCTCCAAGCCCAGCTCCAAACCATGTCCATGGTCACATCCACGCATTTTTCTGACCACTGTCAGGAGTGGTGATTCCCCCGCTGCCCTGGGCAGCCTGTTAAACCAGGTAAACCCAGCCATGGGATTCATTCAGTGCTTGACTTGATTAGTACTTATCAAAGGCAAAGGGTTCAATAAAGGAAAACACAACAAAAATATAATTAAGTTCTTAACCTTTTGCAATGCTGCTTGATGAAACAAATACTGTAACGGTTTTGAATGTAAAAGAACTGGGGCAGATCTTTATCCCAGGGACAAAACAGAAATTGAAGGAAATATTTCTTCCTAAACTGTATAATTTTAAATCACATTATGATGGCAAAACAAGAATATAATCTCTGCAATTTGTACATGCAGAAAGTACATGAAGATTTTTTTCTTTTTTTTTGTCCGGTAGTATACAGTTCATTTTACCAATTTCATAGAATTTGATTTCTGGTAATTCTTTATAGATGGTTTGATGCAAAACAGTAATTAATAAATCTTCCTATTTATTTGCCTAATATGCTGTCATATGGATCTTATATTTCACTTTACTTGTTTGGCAGCCAAGCACATTCTTTGACTGCCTGTTTTAATCCTGCCTTCAAGTCTCTTAACATAAACAAAGATAATCCATCCAGAATCTTCTTCCTCCCTGATAATTTTTTCTTCATCTTCTTCTGTGTACAACTTTGTATTTTTATTCCCAAAGAGCCAAGCGTACAGACCTACATTTTACAGCCCTGAACATTATTTTACTGAGAAGAACTATAAGTGAGTGTTAACCACCAAATTGTATTGAATGCCATAGAGCATTTGGCTATTTCATTTCTCTCATGCAAGGCAGGGAGCATGAAGCCCTCTCTAAGACAGCTATGCTTATTAACAGTGTTTAATTAGCTAGATGAATATAGCACAGCTGAGCTCAGAACATGGCCTACCTCATTGCCACACAAATGGGAAGCAAGCATGTGTTGTGGTTTGGGATATGTTTTCCTTTGATTTGTTGAGTTTTGGAGGCAAAAAGCCTCTAAAGATGACATCAGAAGTCATCCAAGAACTTACAGCAGCAATGAGAGCATTATGAGCTACTGTCATCTTTTCAAGTCGCTAACACACATCATAGACAAGATGCTCAGAAGTGATGTGGCTGCCTTGCAAGTGATATAATCTTCAAACTAAGAGGAAATTTAAGATAGAAGGCAAAGAGGTATCACAGATACAGTGAGGAAACCCCACCTTTTGAAGTTATAGTGGAGAAAATAAGGGGCTGAAGTAAAGAAATGCTGAGTATCTTGTCTTCAGCAATCCTTCAGGGAGTTATCAGTTTCCAGTGTGAATTTAGATAGTTGCTGGGAACATCTTCATTGTGCAAAGTGTGGCATCCACATCAGAGGTGTGTAGGTATGAGCTCTGATTGATCTGCACACCTGTATCTCACTGATTTGAGTGAAATAAAATTTTTAGAATCATTGTGCTTTATGTCATTGAAAATCTGATCATCTAAGTTTGATTTTGAAACCTGAAAATGAAAAGAATTTTTAATGTCATACAGTATTATTCATGGTATCTAAAGTGGAAATAAAACACTGATTGTATTTTACTACTATTAAATCTATTTTTATGGCCCTCCAATGACACAAACTGAGTGAAATATCTTTGGATATCAGCAACATTCCCATTTAATTCATTGAGCCAGAACTTCACTCCATGACTTCTACTCTGTTTCCATAGCAAAGAACAAAATTTTTCTCATCAGCAGCAGAGTTTCTCCCTTTAAAGCTTGCACTTACTGGTTAAATGGGAATGCTTTTTGTAAAAACACCTTTTTTTTTTTTTTTTTACAAAGATGCAGCTTGTTTCCCTTTGATCTTGTCCCATGATAAAACAACCCGTTTCATATACATACATTGGAAAATGCTAAAATTCTTGGATACCAGAAGAGTGTTCTTGAATGCAGAGAGAACCATTCTTACATCATGGTGCAAATTTGATGCCCTACATTAATACAGACTCTGCAAGAGGCAGTACAGTTCGAACAATCAAGTCAAAACAAAACAAAACAAAAGGATGCAGGATCTTCCTTTTCACCACAACTAAAGCTTGCTTGGAATTAGCTTTGAGTAAGGCTGCTCCAGCCTGGATTGTGGCTGGAGTGGGCCTTTCAGTAGTTTAGCTTACATCTGCACCAGTGGAAGGGAAAAGAGTGATGCAGGGGGCTTAAAATACATTGCAATCTCTTTTGACTTAGAGAATTGGACTTGAAATCCCACATGATTTTTCCTTAAAGAAGAAAAATGAAAACAGGTATTTCTTTAATGCAATTCTGTTCATTTGCAAAGGATGTTTACAATTATTTCCCCCATGCTCTTAGGAAGACTATTTTGCTTTGAGCACAGGTTTGTCCTTTCCTCTGGGTAATGTTTTCTATAGAGCTGATTTCCATTCACTTTTTAAGATCACGCTTTTGTGGCCATCTTTGACGTGTTTGTGATGGGTTTGCAGTTTCTCTTTTTTGCACGTACATACAGACACACACAACCTACATAACTGTTGCATTTGGTGTGAGAAACTCACTAAGTGCCTGTACCATCTGGCCCAGCCACAACAGTGCACATTTGCATGTGGTCTGGCTCCTGGGTGGCATTTTTGCATTGTTTCAGCCCTCCCTAGACAAAGAGGCATTTAATTGTGTCTTCAATGAGCCTGAACAGGAGACAGCTACCAAGAGCTTCACTGGGAAAGGGGGTCTGCCCAGCCCCCATGGCTGCAATGTAGAGAAGCAAAGCGAGGAGGGGGAGCCCAAGCTGAGGTGCTCTCTTAATTAAGTAATGTCAAATTCAGTGGCTAATTTGTTCCTGAGCTGCAGCTGTCTCAGCTGCCAGCTGCTCTTGCTTTTCTGTGGCTGCTCTCTGACCCATGAGACATCACTGACCTCCCCTTCTGCCCTCTGCTGCCCTCACATTCTCCCAGCCCTGCATCACTCTGGAGAAGCTGGGAGGACAGCAGCGGGCACAAATCAAGCATCATGAATGGGCTATAAATTCATGACTCATGTGCTGGTCTCTGTGTGTGTTGGTCTGTAACACAGGGGGACAGGCAGCCAGAAAGGGATGTGAAAAGCCTGACGGAGAAAAAAGACCTCTGCTCAGGTAAGGTCATAGCAAAGGTCAGTGAACTTCCCCAGTGAGAATGAGTGTGCCACCAGATAATGAGAAATGACATGGATGGACTTCCAGCATGCAGGAGCCAGTTCACTTTGTAAATCAGAACATCAAGGCCAAATTGGAAAACAAAAGCATTGAAATACCACAGAAACCACATAATTTTTAATATGGGGATGATGATGTAGGGCTGTTTAAAAACCATTTCAACAGCAAACCCTAGGCCAAATCTTTCAGGGTTTGTTATTCTAAGCTGATCTGCCATTGCAGTCTGTGTTCTTTCCAAAGATTGCAGAGAACAAGTACACAAGTTTGCAAATTCCTCAATTAGGGGGCTTGCTGTTCTTTAAATTACACATACATTTAAATTGTTTAATTAATACATGCATCCTTGGCTTCTCTAAGGAAGCAGGGAAACAGCATGCCTTTAATTTGCACTTCAGAAATGCAGCACATAAATGAAATCAAATAACAGAAGGAACCCCATCTACTAGTTAGAGCAGGAGTCCTCTTCTTTTCTTACATGCCTCCTTGTTGACCACTACAAAATGAGCACAAGCATATACTGACATTGTCCCAGTAAGGATGAAAGACAAAAATAGGAATAAATTGTGAATTTATATTCAGATATGAATTTGAATGTGAATTAGATGATCATAAAATTTAGTAAAGTATCCTTTTTCATCCTAATAATAAAAATTATTATTAACGATTGTACTGAAATCTCATCAAAAAGCAGATGATGACATTTGAGCAGGAAACAGACATCAAAACGAGATCAGCCAGTATACTTCAGGATTTTTACACCATGTCAGTGACAACAGGTACTTGGAAACCCTGCTTAACCAGGTAAACAATGTCTGCAACTCCTCAGGGTTCCTTAAATGGAACAAAGAGGCAACTAAAAGGTATGAAGGTACCTGTCCTGCTTTGCTTGATAGCTTGGTTTGTTGGTTACTTGGAAAAGTAGCAATGATTTTTCACAGTATAGCACCTGCTAGCACATGGGTCATTAAGGAGTGATTCTGCCTGTTCAGAAACATTTTCCTTTAGAAAGGTCAAAATAAGCACTCAATGATGTGTCCTTTAAAGATATTCCATGATGTTGGTTGGCAGTTGGTTGCCTATCCTAAGAATTTGGACATTAAATACTGTCACAGCATGAGCTGCATGAATTAGAACACAGCTATTTTCACTTGTTTAAGAAAATAATTATTGTAATCTTTGTGTTTTGCAGGCACCCTAGAAACATTCCTATTTTGCTCTGACAGTGAATTCATGCTTTCTACAAGTGGTAGGCTACAATACAAGTATTATCAATACTGGAGAAATGAAGGTGAGAACTGTCAGAAACACAGGTGTCCACCTGCAACTACACTTCAGTAATAGCATGAGATCAAATTCCTTTGGTTAATTTGCCATGCTAAGTGAAACAGCTTTTCACACAGCAAACCTGGATCATGCACTGTATCTGCTGCCCTTGTCCTATAGTTGGCTGGGCTACTTAGCCACTTTTTGCCAATTAATGCTATCATAATGCATCAAGTAGATTTATATGGATATACTCATTCTGAAAAAACAGGATCTATGCTTTTCTGTTCTGGGAAGGCAGAAATTTTCACCAAACCTCTAGCCTAGGAGATAAGCCTAAGCCCCTAAGCCTAAGAGATAAAGATTTTTTAAATTACTGTTATTCTTTATTAAAGATGGGGACAGAAGACCACGGGAAATAAGACAGTTGCAGAAAATACTGAGATTATAGTTTGGATTTTGAATCACACTTTCTGGAGAGTCATCTGGATGCTGGGAAATCAGGAGAATATTTTGTGTACTAAGGTCAGAATAAGGATTGGTGCAGTTTCATTGAAGTTAATGGCGCTAAAGTAGAAAGACAGAATCTCATCTTGCAAAGTTTTAACTGAAGTCATAGTCTGTACTTGCCAGTAGTGGGAAGACAGATGAAATTTAAACAAGGAGTGGGATCCCAGTACTAAGGGTGGATCTTGCAGATACATGCTCTGAAGTGTTTTGCAGCTATTCTCCCACTCAATAGGCATCTCCCTGTGCTCTTTTTGAAAAAAACAGCTTATTGACATGAACCAGTAAAAAGCATCTTGCACTGATATTAAGTTAGAGATGTTTTAGTACATAGGACAGTGATCATTCCTCTGTGATACTGCTGAGGCTGCATCTCAAATCCTGTGTTCAGTTCTGAGCCCCTCACTACAAGAAGGACATTCAGGTGCTGGAGCATGTCCAGAGAAGGACAATGGGGCAGAGGAAGGAGCACAACTCTGGTGAGAGGCAGTTGAGGGAGCTGGAGGTGTTTAGCCTGGTGAAAAGGAGGCTCAGGGAGGATCTTATTTTTCTCTACAATTGCCCAAAAGGAGCCTGTAAGCCACGTGGGGGTTGGTCTCTTCTCCCAGGTAACAAGTGACAGGACAAGAGAGAATGGCCTTGGGTTGTGCTAGGGAAGGTTTAGATTGGATATTAGGAAAAGTTTTCTTCATGGAAGGGGTTATAAAGCATTAGAACAGGCTGTCCAGGGAGATGGTAAAGTCACCATCCCTGGAAGTGTTCAAAAAACATGGATATGACACTTGAGGACGTGGTTTGGGGGTGACCATGGTGGTGGAGCAATGTTGACAGCTGGACTTGATGACCTTAAAGGTCTTTTCCAACCTTATCAACGCTATGATTCTACATTGACACTAAGTTTGACAACACCCAGAGAACATAAGCATAGTCATCTTACAGGCACAGGTAGTCTTTTTTCACTCTCTAACCCATGCAAATGGAAGAAATATAATATATGCATTAATCACATTTATTTTTATGACAGATCATTGGTTTCTAGTCTTTCTCTTTCCAGGAAGACAATCAGCATCCTTCATGTGACAATGCCACCTTGACTCTGCAGCCTGTTTTTCTAATTTTAGTTACTGCCTTACTGAATATTGAATTTGTGATGGTTTTACCTGGGTTAAAAATAGAGCAAAAGAATTGTTATAAACCACACAGACAGACCTACATACCACAGCCCACACTCCATAATAAAGAAGATATGCTTGAAAAATTTCTTGTACAGCCTCGCAGATGAAAACTACGGGAAGTTCTTCACGGAATCAATTAGGGTTGGAGGGGAGCTCTGGGGACCATCCAGGCAGGGGCACCCAGAGCAGGAGCGCGTCCATGTGGGTCTGGAGTGTCTCCAGAGAGGGAGAGTCCAAGACCTCCCTGTTACCCTCATTGTAAAGACGTTCTTCCTCATGTTGAGGTGAAACTTCTTGTTCTTTAGTTTATGGCCGTTAACTCCTCATCCCCACCGAAAAGAGCCTGGCACCATCCTCTTGATACCCGCCTTTGAGGCATTTATGCGATCCCCTCTCACTCCTCTGTTCTCTGGGCTAAACAGGCTAAACACCCTCCTTACTGTGAGCGTGGCGAGGCGCTGGCACACGTCGCCCAGGGAAGCCGTGGATGGCCCATCGCTGGGAGCGTTCAAGGCCAGCTTCCATGTGGCTTTGAGTCTCCGGAGCCTCCTCCCTCTCCCCTCCCTCCGTCCCGCTCTCCCCGCCCGCCCCAGCCGGCGGCAGCTCCGGGCTGCGGCTCCTCCCCCGTGGCCGCCCGGCAGCATGGCGGCGGCGGTGGAGACCCGCAGAGTCTGCGAGACCGCCGGCTGCAGCAGCGAGGCCAAGCTGCAGTGCCCCACCTGCCTCAAGCTGGGCATCCAGGGCTCCTACTTCTGCTCGCAGGTGAGCTCCCCCGCGGCCCAGTCCCTCGCTCGGCGCTCCGGGCGTGCGGCGGAGGCACGATCCAGCTCCCCGCGCCGGCTCCCGGCCGCCCGGGCCCGGTCCGGCGTGCCCGGCTCTGCCTCTCTGCCCGCCCGCCCCCGGCCAGCCTGGGCCAGCAGCGCCCGGCCGGGGACCCCGCAGGAAGTTCCCCCTCGGTTGCTCGGTTGTTGGAACCGGGGGAGCCGGGCTGGCGGCCCCCCCGGGGAGGGAGCCCCGTTTCTCCTCGTGGCCGCCGGCGGTGCGGGACCTCGGCGGCACCGAAGCGCAGCCGGAGCGCTCGTGAGAGGGTGCACGGATGTTCTCTGCCTGAAGGGGTGGGTGGTTCGTGTGCCCCCCTTAAAAATAAAGGCTTAGTGGGACAAAGTGAGGACGTGCTCATCAATTTCCAGCGGCTGCGTTTCCCTGCCGGCGTCAGCTCTGGAGTTGCTCGGCTTTGATAGACACCAGGAGACTTGTTGCTCTGAAAACAGATTTTCTTTAAGTTATGAGTTTCTGTGAAAACTATTTGATACTCTTCCTTTTTTGTGTTATTCCCTTTTCATTCCTAACTTTTTTTTCCCCCCGCCGTGTCCTTTGGTGTTCTGCTCTGAGGGTGCCGAACAGGAAGGTTCAGGTTAGGCCACATGTCATAGAGCAATCAGCTCCCCCGTAGACATGTGAGAATTGAACGTGTTCTATGGGCCACAGTGGTAACAGAGTGTGGTCCTTCTATAGAAAGAAGGTGTCTGATGACTGTTTGAGTGCGTTTTTTGTTTGTGGGGTTTGTTTTGGTTTTGTTTGTTTTTTTAATTAACTTTCAAATGTGCACTGAAATACATAGCCTAATCCTTTGAACTTTTTGTACGTGTAATTCTGTCAAAATCAGTGAGGATGTATGTGTTTAGTGCAGAAGTTAACACTGGCTTTCCTTATCACAATTATAACTCAGAGTAAAGTCACTGAACTTTTGTGGATAAACATAAGAAAATAATTCAGTCACATCAGCTAGATTAATTTATTAATTGGGAAGAATTTTTTTCCGAGTCAGGGTGTAAGCTGATAGTCATGGTTTGCATAGGACTAGGGGAAAATTTCCCACGTGCTTGTGACACACCCACTGCACAGCTTCTGGTACTTTCCCCTGAGGTCTCTGTGCCCTATGCTGGGAGTCAGTGCCAAATTAGAGCGACTGCAGCTCAGAATTGTTCTGGCAATTCTGCTTCTCTAGTTCCCACGTGGTGCTTGTGGTTAACTTCTAGGATTTGCTCTAGGTTTTACTGTGTTTGGACATGTCTGATATAAAACTCATCATAAATGCATCATCAGTGTATACAAATATTGGTTGGTGATGACAAAACCATTTGTTAAGAGAACGAACAGGCCAGTGTGAAGAGTTCCAGTTACATCTTCACTCCCCTCCTTCCCATCTCTAACTCATCTAATTCCATATGGGATGCAGAGATTCTTGTTTTCTATATACTGAGTTTAATTATTTGGAAATATCTGCTGCTGTTGTTAGGAAAAAGGAGAATTACTGGAAATACTTCTTGGCTTGTTAAAATAGGCTTCTGGGTAACTGACTACATGCTCGTAAGGCTGTCCTGCCTAGAAAATGAAGTACTGAACTGGGAATCCCAGTCATCTCATTTCTGGGCAACCTGGGGTGTGTTGTGCCTTGCTGTGCCCATCCGCAATGTGGATAAGCACACTGAAGGTGCTTTGGAGGTTTTGGGGCGAGGTGTTACAGAGAAGGACATTAGTGACAGCCTGTTTTAAAAATGTGCAAGAAACATCATGCACAGAGAGAAGAGTGCCCATGTTCATCCTGTGGCAAGGACCCGTAGCTGCCCTGTGTTGGCTCAGCATGGAGCTGTCCTGAGGCCCCAGCTGTCCTTGTCACCTGGTGTGTGCCATGGAGGAGACTCGCTGCTGTCCTGCCCCGGTGTCTGGCAGGCACAGTCAGGTGGGTGGGTGAGGTGCTGCTGACAACCTGGCTGCCTCTTCAAATAAGCACATGGCAGGTGAACTTCCAGCTTATTTTCTCTGAACTTCCAGCAAGTTTCAGCTGACAGCAATGGACTGGTTAGCATCAGTGAACTTTTCTGGAGATCTCTCTTTGGTGGTTTTCTTTCCCTTCTGGTCTTACATGCATAAATAACTCCTAGATAAGCTAGTGAGTGGACCTAGGATGTTATTCCACCTCACAGCACAGCCTGTGTGGTAGCTGGCTTGGTGCTGCTCTCTACCTCTGAGGATGCACCTTCTACCCTTTGCCTTAGGCTGTCCCTGATTCCTTGGTGAGCCACTTCTGAGGTCTTCAGAGTTTTCTTTTAAATGGAGGAAAAGCAGTTGCATTAATTGTTTGGGGTTTTTTTGCTGGTTTAGCACTGCAGGGTCATGAAACACTTCAGGAGTGTGCTGCTGAAGAGCAGGCTTGCCCACTGTGGCCCAGTTTAGCCCAGCCATAAAGTCAGTCTGTCCTTATGGAATGCACTGGTGGTAGCCAGGTGTGTGGGCGCTTCTTTTGGGCTGAGGGTGGATTGGGAGCCACAAGCTATCTGGCATCTCCTTGGCAGGTAAAAGCATCTGTATGGGCATGGACACCTGGTAATTAATCTGCTTGGAAGCCAACAATGACTTTTTCATACTGCCAAAACTCCAATCAGGGCTAAAACCAAATTTGTAGGAATTTATTTTCCCTAGTACTAAGATTAAAGAACAGAGAATTGTGAACTGCTGTAGGAGGGTAACCATGTGTTGCCATGTGTTTGGATTATAAGTCACTAACATATAATTTGCTAAGATAAAATTGATGCAGGACTGAAAGGTATAGGAGGTATAGTAAGTATAGGGCTGAGGATCCCAGTAGTATGGAGATTGATTAAAAATTATTTTTCATGACTGCACATAGAGAATTGAAGTGAACCTTCCAAGTAGATTGTGTCAAGACAATGATTTCGTTGGTGGATTTATCATTGTATTTCTCCTTTCCTAGAGAAAGGGTGTTACTCTGGTCACTTATTTTTTTTCTCCTTCTCTGCATCGAAACGTATGCCTCAACAACATGCCCTGAAAATGCTTAGGCTGGAGTAATTTTACATTCTCTGGGATTTCTTTGAGCCAACACTCTTTCCTCTCTGGCTGTTGGGCACCTTGGAAGCTGGGTGCTAAATAATAGTTGTGCTTGTGGATCATGGATGGAAAGGGGGCCATGTGGCCAGGTTCTGGCCTTGCAGGGAGGTTTTGAACTGGTCATGGAGACAAGGTAAAAATGACTTTTAGCAGCAGAGAAGCTCTTGAGGTGGTATGTTGAACCCTGGCTTGTTTTTTTCCCTTTCACTTCAAGCTGTAACAAGAGGAACTGTTCTGTTGAGGGATTCTGTCTGCTGTTAACCCTTAGTAATATTTTAGGCTAGTAAATCAAGTACTGTCTCTACCAGCTGCCTTTTTTCACTGTCTAGTTTTCCTTTTATTTAGAGACTTACTGCAGTGTTGTGTGTGTTTATCATCTTAGGGTGAGATACAGTAATTCAGTCTATCTTCTGAATGTGGAAATCACACAGATGTCCAGCATCACATCTCAGGTGTAGAGTGTCTGTTGCTAAGATGAATTTGTTATTGTGAAATCTGCCTTACAGATACAGTCACTTGCGTGTACATTGTGTGTGGTATACATAAAGAGTTTGTGTTTAAGTAGACAATTTGCATTTCTTTTATGTCTTCTACAAGTGGATGAAGGATGAAGAAGGAGAGAGTAGTGACTGTTCTTGAGAACTCCAGTTACCATTTTTATATGAGCCTTCTGATTGTGAATGGATCACTTATGAGTGATTTTGTGTTGCTTTTGTGAAAAACTTTATCTTTCATACTACTTACATAAGTGTCTTGCACAAAACAGAATAGGTTTACTGTGGTGTGGACTAGATGCTGGTACAGGGCCATTTCTCCATCCAAATTCAGAAATACCTACTTGTAGACACATTCTGGGAACATTCTCTTACTCTGAAGTCAGCGGCCTTTGCCATTTTTGTTTCTCTGAGAGCTGGTGGCCATGGGTTGTATCCTAATAGTAGTCATGACTTACTCAAGGTGAAGTGCTGCCCCTTCCTGTTTTGTGTGCCCCTGTGTTGTCAGCCTCAGGTGTATGAAGTCTGGTTATGGAGTCAGAAGTGAGGACTGGGGTTATCTGGTAACTCTGCCGCGTGTGTTTTAGGTGTTTGAAGGGGTAGCATTTCTCTGAACTGTACAGTCAGGGCCAGTGTCTCTCTTGCACTAGTGGGTGCCTCCCAATATCTTGTGATACCTCTTGATATCTTAGGTGGGGTATGACTTGTTCAGGAAAGAAATGCTGTTTTGTTCTCTCAGTGAGTTTATATACAATTTGCTGCTTTTTGGAAGGCACGTTTTCAGTGACACTCAGCCCTCGGCCCTTGACAGCTTTGGATGCGCAAGGTGACAGTAATTTGTGAAAAACTGTGGACCCAAAGGGAAGATTGTTGTCCCATCTGCTGCTTTGCTCTTTCCTTTCATTGCCAGTGTGCTGGGGATGGGGAGCAGGGAGCAATAGACCTGGATGAAACAATTTTTTGTCCTCTCTCACATCAGACCATAGGACATCAGTGCAGTGTTTCATCCTTGGTTCAGTGTTCTTTGTGCCTGAAATAGGCTGAAACCAGCTGCTTGGATTCAGCTGCAGCACACAGGAGTTTCCTCAGGCATAAATGGCACTCAGCTGATACCATCTTGTAGCAAATCAGATTTCCTTCATCAGGAAGCTGACATTCTCAATTGCCTATAAATCACCATGAATACCTGTGTCTGAGGTAAGCACCTGATTGTTGGTGAGATATGAAAGCTGAGCCCTTGTGACTTTCTGAAAGTAAAACTTCAGACTCCTGTAGGCAGGCTTGCTGAGCTAGTGTTCCATGCACTGACAGGATAGTCCAGTTGGAATTCCTCTGATCCCTTGTTTCTTCACTACACTCAAAAACCAGTTGTATATTTTTGTAAATCTGAAGAGCTGCAAAATGCAGTCCCTTCCTCAAAGGGTCATGAGAGACCCAGGAGTCTCGGTAAGATGGGGTCTTAGATGAAGAGGAAAGTCAGACAACCCTGCTGACACCCAGGTTCTGCATGTAGGTGCTTCTCTTGGATTTGAAAACACATATTCTGAAAACACATATCCAACTCTTCTGAAAAACTGACTATTCATGTGTGCTGCCTAGACTACTTTGGGAATTTTGTACAGAGTTTTTCAGGCTGGAGGCTGTCTCTGTGGGCTTGTACTGCCCTAGAAGGATTTCAGCATGCTGAAAAGAATCAACTGTTTCATTTAACATCAAATGTATTAACACCTCAACATACTTGTACTTAAGGGTAAAATATGAATTAATCTGTATTGTATTTAATATGTATATATAATTGATAGCCTGGTATTAAACCAGATGCTGTACTTCTGAGGGGTTTTTTTTGTCTTCTGTTTTGCATACCTTTAAGGTATTTGGTTAAAGATGAGTTCTCATTATGCAAAATGACATGGTCTCAGGTTAAGCCCCAGACAGTTTTACATTCTAAAGGACATTTGTAAATTCTGTTAAAAAGATTGCTCAGAATATTTTTGGCTACAGTGTGCTGCTTGGCCCTTGTAGTTTGTCCATTGCCAGTCTGTCTTCACAGTCTTGATTCTGACTATCATGTTTTTTTATTTTCTGTAAAGTAGTTATTTTTTGAAATTCATTGTAGTGGATCTAAATGATGTCCATAGAGGATGGAGGGGGTAATTCTGTGGAAGTTGGACACAAGTTGGAGTGCTGACAGAGGGGTTGCCAGAGCTAACTTGAAATGAGCCTTTCCCATGCAAAGGCAGATCAGGAACGCTGTCTGTCAGCATGTCTTGGGTTCTGTGCTGTGGTGGACTTGGCTATCATAGAGTGGCCTGGCTTGGAAGGGACCTTAAAGACCATGTAGTTCCAATCCTCTGCCATGGGCAGGGACACTTTCCACTAGACCAAGTTGTTCAGAGCCCCATCCATCCTGGCTGTGAACACATCCAGGGATGGGGCATCCATGTCTCTGGATAGCTTATTTAAATCTAGTTTGTTATATCTGTGCTATACAGAGGTTTGTAGTGTAGTAATCTAATCTTGATTGAGCATCCTTTTTTCCTCTGGAATTTGCAGTTGGCTGTACATTTCCACCTCTTAATCAGATTGTGTGCATACATGAACTGAACAAATAAAAAGCTTTCTGTTATTATTGTAAAAATGACAATAAACATAGAAGAATTTGTTCCTTCAATGGTTGATTAAAAAAAAACACTTGAGGTATTTGGTAGTGATCAGTGTGTTCATAGTGAAAATGCACCATGCTATAAAACAAATGCTGCTGTGTCACATGATTCTCTTGATATTGGGCGAGTCCTTAAGGTAGAAATCATTTTCAGAAATAGCACATCTTCCACAAGGGGATCCAGCAGGAATCTTTTCAAATGGTAATGCTGGTTGTGCCTTTGGTTACCTTTTGATATATTCTGTTGAACACTGGGTTGAACTTGTCTCCAAACACAAAACAAGTGGGATTGGCTTAAGAATGTCTTGAAGCCAGAAATGTTGTTGAAGGTTTCAGTATGTCGGCTGCCTCTGTCTAGAAGACACATTTAAATTTTTCTTTCTGATAGAATAGTTGTACCCAGGATTGCCCTAAACGAGTCAAGGATTACCACTCTGCTTTTTTTTTTGTCATTCATTTGACCTCTCTTCTTGTACAGTCCTCTTCAGTGTTTCCATGTCTGTCTTGATTGAGGGGTAAAAGTCACATGCAATAAAAAAGAAAAATGCTTTAGGTGAGAAGGGTGGGGATATTAATATCAGGCATGCTAATGGATTATGTAGTGCTTGAAATGAAACCTAGGAGGTCTTCCAAGGAACTTGAAGCCAAATTCATATTATTCTTATGTACTTTCCCACTGAAGCTAATGTTTTAAAATATAACTATGCAGTGTTACATGTTCCTTTTTTCACTCTATCTGGAAAAAAAATCTTTATTTTCTTCATTTTAATATTGTGGATATTTTTTAATATTTATTGATTTTGTTTATGTAGTCATTGAAAATTTCCTATCCTGACATGGATGGGAGCACAGAAAAATTGTTAAGAGACAGGAATGGCAACAGCCAGATTGAAGTAGATGTGTCAGGAGAAGGCTCAGTGAAAAGCATGATTTTCTCCAGAAAATACTCCAAAAAGTGGCCCAGATGGAGAGAAAGAGTAGGTTTCTTCCACAGCTTGTTGGGAAGTCTGCAGTATAGAGGGTGAGGGTGTTTGCAATGTGCAGTGGTACTTTGGGAGTGCTTTGTTGCCAGAGCTATGATTCTCCATCCTGTGAGATAACAGCTACCATATTTTTGTGTGGAGCTGCCAAGGCAGAGCTCTGCAGTCATGTGCAGTGTGGTGCTTGTGCAGTGGGTTGTTGAATATAAATAATTTGTATGTACCCAGTCAGTCCAGTGCTCGCAGGAAGCGTATGACTGATCCTACACGAAATAGATGGGCTGTAGGTGGATGTGCAGCATGTCCTTTGAGTGCCTTCCAGCAGTGTCAGACCAAGGCAGAGAGATTGATGGGTTGTACAGTGCACTTGTAGCAGCCCCTGCTCACCAAAATGCTTCAGATGCACTGTGCATGCCTGTTGCAATTGGTGGATGTGCACATGATGCAGATGTCTGGTTGTAGTGAACATGGTTGCAGCTTTGGAGCTGTGCCCCAGGAGTTCTGGCAGAGCTACTGCTCCTCTGGAGATAGAGGGCAAGTAAAATCCGGGAAAGATGTTTGGGAGAATTTAGGCATATGGCAGCCTTATGCAGAATCATCTTAGATTGTCCACAGCTGCAGGAAATGAAAAGCCAAAATGGAGCCTCTCACGTTATGCTACTGTCCCTGGTGCTGTGTTTGCCTGTTTTTTTCTGGTTATGGGCCAGCAGAGGGGAAAGGCTGTTGGTGTAGGACAAAGCCAGGGCATTGGAGAACATCCCCCAGAATTTCATGGGAAAGCAGAGAATGAGCTACAATCAGTAATTGCCACAGCTGATATATGTCTTCCTTCCCCAAATACTCCTTTATATTCAAAAAAGTGGATTCTAGGCTTGCAAACTTGGTAGCTGCTCTAAGTCCTTAGCTGCTTAGTCCTTCCTTTATGCTTCAGAACAAAGACCTCGTGTTTGAAAGGGGATTAAAACCTTACTGGTTCTTCCAGTGTCCTTGAAATAGCGTTTTTAGATTTTTTTTTTTTTAATTTTTCTTTTCCCTAAAGCAGGCCTCAGTTAAAACCTGTTCCTTTTCTCCCAGCTGCCCAGCAGAGAACAGTGCAGTGCAAAGGTCTGTGTTGCAGTGGGTTATATAAGCGTGACAGTAAACTTGGGCTGCTGTTGGAAGTGAAGTTCTCTCCGGTCATCGGAAGTGTTGCTTTCAGAGCTCCTGGCAGTGCAGTCCCTCCTGGTGTGTGGGGCAGCACAGCACAAGGAGCAGCTGGTTCTGGTCATGAGGGGGACAGCACACACACAGCAGCGTCTCTTTGAACGTAGGTGTGCTTGTGCACCACTGTACTGTGTGTTTGTGGGTGCACTTTGGTACCTGCTGGTTGCAAGACTAATGAGGGAGGAGGGAGAGGGTGGCTCAACAGGAGCAGACTGCTCAAAGAGCTCAAGAGCAGCCCTGAAGCAAGGGTAGGATGTTACAAGCTGGGCTCAGTTTGCAGATGTGTTGTCTTGGACTGGTTGAGAGTTGTATACTCTAGGTTGAATCAGTTGTTGGCTCTGGGTGGTAGTTTTACAGTGATGATTCAGCATTAGTATTGTTTCTCCTTAAAAAGAAAACCAGTTTGCTTCCTGCCTCTTTCTTCAGAAATTCAGCTGTAATTGTCAATGATTGGAATTAGCAGTTTCTTAATGGATGTTTTGAGTGCACATAGGCATTGATTTAGAATTTCTGCTACAAACCCAAGTAATTTGCTAATTAATACCTTAAAGGATCACCTTTAATGCTGCCTTCTGCAGTTTTTCTACTTAAGTCTCTTTTCTTTCATGTCTTTTCTTCATCTTAGTCCTTCTTTATTCTCCAGCTGCTAGTCATTTCCATCTGCTCCTTTGCTGATTCTTTGTTCCTTGCATTAACTGCTCTATTTGTGCTTAGGAAGAAGAGAAAAGGCCAAACTCCTGCACAGTCACTCTTTTCTTGATTTCCATTTCAACTTTCTCAATTTTTTTTTTCAGTTTCCTATTTTCACTCAGTAGCCCTCATTTCCGCCCTTTAGTCTACTTCATTAGTTCCCCTGTGGTTGTGCTAATTGGCCTCTGTTGCTTTCCTGTGCTGGAGCAAGAGGCAGAAGGGATGCAATTAGCACAAGGAGATGGCTTCTTGTAGGAGTCAAGGGAGGACCTTGCTGCTCACTGCAGCGCTGTAAGATCAGGTACGGAGATAGACTTTGCTTCAGCCAACCTGCGGCCACCACAGTGTTTAAATAATAATAAATAGTCAATCTATAGGATTATGTCAGTGTATTTCACTGCCATGGGTGTTGTCTGTTTGGCTGTGCTTTTTCTGCCTATTCTGATTCATAAACTTTTGAATGTGATATTTTCTGTTGCTCAGACTAGCAGTTACCAGGAGCATTTACTGCATATTGCTGCAAGGGTTAATAAAACAGTCTTCCAATTTTCTTTTAAAACACATTTGCTTCTCTATTTTGTCAGCTTGGCACGTCTGTCCATGTAAATAGTGCTTAAAACATGTATTTATACATTTTTGTTTGCAATTCTAGGAATGCTTTAAGGGAAGCTGGGCCACTCACAAGTTATTACACAAGAAAGCAAGTAAGTACATTACTTTTTAAAATGCATTTTCATATTTCTTTGAATTGGTTTTGTCCTGTGCAGTGAGCTGTAGGTGGCCTTGCTTGAGTTGGGGATTGGACCAGATGACCTCCAGATGTCCCTTCCAACCTCAACTGCTCGGTGCTTCTCTGCCTAGTAATGGTATTGGGGTTTTTCCCAAGATACCTGGCACTGGGTGATGCATATCTGAAATTTTGTCCACTTCTCAACAATCTAAAGCACTGTGTGAAATTTCAGAGGCAGAGGTTCACACAAGTGTTTGTTTCTGTTCACTTTTCTGTTTGCATGAATTATTGCTTGAGCTACATTGCCAGGTATATGAACACAGAAAGAGGGGTGCTGAAATAAAGGGCAAGGAGAATAATAAATCACTATTGTAAGGCAGTGTTCCTTCACAGCATTTTGATGTCTAATGCAGTCAAAGGCAGTACAGTGGGAAAGGTTCTTGCAAAGTCTTTGTGATTAGACACTTGCTAGAGCACAAGTGAGTCAGAGTGCAGCTGTTCTGTACATTTTTGGGAAAAAAGGGAGGATGCTTGTGTGCATGGTGCAGCCCCTCATAGAGGATGTATCTAGCTAGGATTTTGCTGAGTTCAGTTCGAAGTCATAAGAGTGTCTGTGTGCCCCAGTGACAGCTGGTAGCTCTGCCACAGAAATACCAGGAGACTGGTAGATTCTACTTTATCTGAGTAGTGAAAATAACGCATAAGTTTAAAACCAAAGAGAGGGCAGACCTCAGTTCTGCCCCCTTGCCTCCTCCCTGCCATCACCCTGCCTATCTTCATTAAGCCCTGATGAAAAGGGAGGTAGAATTAAAAAGTGATATGGCAGAAACTCATATCCTCAAATAATTTACCTCCTTTCCTAAAACCCAATAAAGCTTCTTTTTCCATGGTAAACGTTGAATGGTAAATAGACTAGTACAGATAATAACAAATGTTTTCCTTCTTTCTGCCTTCCCAGTGTAGGGATCCAATAGTTCACACTTGCATTCTGCATCCTATTAATTTTTGTGAATATGAACAGCTTTGGACTTTTAAATTGTTATTTCTCAGTTTCATCTGAACTGAATGTCATCTGAGCAGATGCCTTAGATGTCAGCCACAGAGGCTCTGAGGAATTGACATTAGGGCTTGCAATGGCAGACCTTTTGCTACCTGTTCATCCTTCTGATATAAAAAGAGAAAACAAGCAAGTTATCCAGTTATGAGTTAAAGATTAATGTTACCATGCTCTTCCTTAACCCTTGCCTTCTCTTTCTGAGCAAGTACTTCTCCTTTGGTATTGCTCAGGATCTGCTTGTTTCAGTCCTTTATTTAAACACTTTCAGTTTGCCCTCGTAGGAGTGTGTTATTTGTGAATGAGGTCAGTCATTGGACCAGATCAGACATGAATTTCACAAGGTTTGGAGAGCTGGGAAGCTCCAGCAGTTTGGGACTATCTCCTAAGGTGTGAGCACTGTTCGTGCTGAACTGTAGGAGTGGCAGGACCTGCACTCTCTCCATCAGCTCTGGAGGGGTAGCAGCCTCCAGGTGTTGAGCCTGACAGTAGGATGGCCTCCCTTCCGTCTTTGGGTGGTCTCCTTCCCACCTCAGGTCATTTTGGTCGCTGGGTGCTAAGGGAGATCACAAGGAAGGAATGTTCCCCTGCAGTGCAAGGGTGTTAATTGAAGGGACACTGAGTGCCTCTGTAGAAACAGGCTGTTTTCCCAGGAATGAAACAAGCACTGTGTTAGAAAACTACAAATGAAGAACAACTTAATTACGGTACTTCCTTTGTGCATTCAGTCCTGACATTCCCCAGTTTGCTGTTGAATAGGGTAGGAAGAATGTGAATTTGGAATGGACAACACAAAATGATACCTGCTACTTACGCTTGCATATATCAGTATCTGAAATTCCTGAAAGAGTCAGGTCTAGACTTCAGCACTTCTAAGTCACTTTCTAGACCCCACAGTGCTCATTCTTAGTAGGACAGGTTTTGCTGCTGCAACTTTTTTTCCCCCTTTTTTTTTTGTCTTTTCAGAAGATGAAAAAGCTAAGCGTGAAGTTTCCTCCTGGAGTCTGGAAGGTGATGTCAACACAAATCCCTGGTCTGGTTATCGATACACTGGGAAACTCAGGCCACACTACCCACTGGTAAGCAAGGGGTGCCACTCTACTGCAGTGCTGCTATGTTCTGAGCAACTCATGGACCACTCCTGACCTGATGACCTCCCACATTTTTGCTGAGAGAGGAGAGCTTCTTGATCTGAACCCGATGGCAGGGACATGCGTGGCTGTTCTTATTGTGGTTCATTTTGGTTTAACTTGTTCTATCTCTTGCTATATTTATAATTAAGGGAGCGCTTGTGAGCATCAGTAACAGGCTTAAAGTCATACCTTTTGGATGTACACTGTGCCATTTATTCTGCAAAAAAGCTACTGCTAGTTCAGATGATATCTCACAGCTGTTTGTTGTCCTCACCTGTTATGGAGCAGTCTGTTTCTAAAAAGTTCAGGTGAATTAATTTAGAATTTGAATAAATGGTTTTATAATATATTATGTAAGTGGTTTAAAATAACCTGGTGATTGAACTGGTGAGCAGCTGAAAGAACAGAGGTTACAGTAATCTCCTGCATTGGAATGGTGAAGAACAGCAGAGGTCAGTAGGATCTTTGGTTGTGAAAGGTGGGTTTGGAAGATGATGACATATAACTGTGTATATATATATATATAGATATATATATATATGTATATTACACACAGAGGGACATACAGATGTAACTGTATTTTTAAATTGGTACAAGTTTGTACATGGAGTAAGCTGAAGCTTTTTTTTACAGCAATAATGGCATTTTCTTTACATTTGTCTTTTCTAATTGGCCTGTGCTAGAAAAGCTGCCCCAGTGGCATTCTCTCTGTAAGTCTTCTCCATGTTACAGGCTCATTAGAGAAAAGATTAGCTGAACCTGAGCCCATGTGTGTTAGTGTTGCTGGAGAAAAAGGTGCTTGGGACATTTCACTGGCTAAGTCATTTAGTTGTGGTATCTCTGAACATTGGTTTTTTGTCTTGTGGCTGCTCTGAGACTGATGCAAATGAAATTAGAGGTTTTGACTAGGATGATGATTAAAAGTAGCAATTTTGCTAAAGAGAAGAGGGGATGTATTTGGAACCAGTGCACTTGCAGTCTGGAAAGCAGCAGGAAAAAATGCTACAATACAGCATAATACATTATAAAACCAGTTTGATTCACTTGACAATAAAAATTTGATTTTTACAAAGCTGCACAGTTGGTTATTAAAAGTTGTATAATATGACAGCATTAGGGGGTAACAACAGAATGTCTGGGATTGAAACTTGGAACTTTTGGAGTGTTTACATACTTTGCAACTTTTTGTAAATGGACTTAGCCATATTTCACATGATATATTTCATATTGTATTTAATTTTGCTGTATGACTCTGTTTTTGTGACTGTAATAAGTGTTGTTGCACCCTAACCAGCTTTGCCTGTGATTTATTTAGACACCCACAAGACCTGTGCCAAGTTATATTCAGAGACCGGATTATGCTGATCACCCACTAGGTAACCGGAAACAAATCACAATTATGAGTGTTATGTTTGCTCTCTATTTTCCTTTCCATTGAAAAAGCCTTTAATGCATGAAGGAGATACTGGAAAAGGGAACCTCTTTTGTCTGTTCTCACCTTACTACTTCTCCACAGTAACTTATGGATTTTTAAAAAACCATGTTTGCAAGTATTTTTTGGAAGTCCAAAGTTTGTAATTGGTTGTCTTTCCAAGGTGTACAGGAAATTGAGAGCTAGTTAATTTGGTTTGGGTTTTTTTTTATCTCAAACATACAAATCCTAGTTCTGTTGATAATTTTATAACAAGCAGCAATCAGTTGACTGTCACAGATGAATTCTGCTAAACCATTCTCTGTGGCATCAGTGTATGTGTTGAAAATGTATTATAAAACCAAGAAAACCTTGCAGTATGCAACCCCCAAAAGAAAACTGGGGTATGAGTTCCGGCTGGTTTTGGACAGAGAGGGAATGCATTCAAAATTAATTACTTATTGGATTGTTTTGGTATTTTCCTCTTTTTATACCAGTACTGGGGCTTTGCATTCCCCAAAAGGCTGCTATAAAGTCTGTTAGCATTATTTTTTAATCTTAGTATATTCCATAGTTATTTTAAAGAGTGTAAATATTAAAACAACACCAAATGCTGGATTTTATGGGGTTGCTCATCTATAAAGCTGAGATTGCACAGAATTTGGTAAGAAGAATATACATGTTTTTGTCAGCTGATTATTGCAGTAGTATAACCAGATATATTCCCATGCTCATGTAACCCTTTATGACTGTGTTAGAATGTAATTTTCACTAATTATTTTCTAAGAGCAGCTGAAAAATGCTTTTCTATGAATAAAACAACTCCCTTGTCAACCTGGTATTTAAGGTTGTGTTTTGACTAACTGGACATGATGGTTTTATGCAGTAAGTGAATGGGCTTCCTGAGCACATGGGGCATTATGGTACTGTGGAAGGCTTATGAATTCCAACTAATCTGAATAATGATGATAATACTATGGCTTGGTGGGTTTCTTTCTTTAGGCTGTGGTGAGAAGATCTGTACTTCTATTGCCCTTAGTAAGCTAAGGAAGTTCCTGGATTGGATATGTGTAGCAATCATCGCTCTATATAACATGGGTCTTTGTCTTTCTTTTTTTAATCCTCTCCCTTTTTTCTTTTCAGGAATGTCTGAATCAGAACAAGCTTTGAAAGGAACCTCTCAAATAAAAATACTGTCCTCTGAGGATATAGAAGGGATGCGAGTAGTGTGTAGGGTAAGGGGGTTTTGATTTTTCTTGCAAGGTGCCTTTACAGTCTTTAAAAATCTGTAATAATTTTACCCCCTTTTCACAGCACATTTGAGAGTACAAATGTTCAAACCACTTTAGAGTGCTGAAAAATAGTTTGGGAAGCTTGATATCTTCTGGCTTTTTTCCTTCTTGTGACCCCAGCTCCCAGTAAAGTATTTTGCAAGCAGAAGGATGACTTTTATCTGTTTCCTGCATTTGTTATTAGTAGTAAGGCAATCTGTGCCTGACACGTTTTTGTTAAGAATATGTTTTATAGTGCATAAATGAGAACTTTTTCCTCTCTTGAAGTCAGTACTAAGTAAAAACTAAAGAGCAGAACAAAGCCCCATCCTTAAAAATTTTTGAAAAAAAGCTGTTCAATTGTAATCACTTCCTTGTGCATAAAGTCAAACTTTGAAATGCATTTAGGTAGTCTGATTTAAGATTATGGCATTCAAGGAAAATGTGGTCCAAGCCTTAACTGGGGTATTTTCAGCTCTCACAGAGGTGGCTGAGTACATGACCTGGAGGCATCTCAAAGTCTTTCTAGAGCCCAGCTCCACACAGCTTTCCTGGTGATCTCAGTGTAGCTGTCAAAAACGGGTTACAAATCTTGTAGAGAGTAGTCCTGGCCTGTTTTGAATGAACTTAAATTGAGCCAATAGATCAATTTAAAATCTATTTTAATTTTTTTGTTTCATTTGCAGCTTGCTAGAGAAGTATTGGATGTTGCTGCCATGATGGTGAAACCAGGAGTAACTACTGAAGAAATTGATCATGCTGTCCATTTAGTAAGATAAGTTTATTATTCTTCTGGTGTTTATAAGTGTTTTCTTCTATCTCTTTATTTTTAAATTATTATTGTGTGGTTTTCTTTGTTGCATGAATTCCATTTCTTTATTTCAAACTGTTTCCCACTTTGAAGCTGGTGGGTAGTGCAGATGGCGGAAATGAGCTACAGTGCAATGGTAGGTTCAAAGTGATTTAGGAACTCCTGGGCGCTCTCTCTGTATCAGTTGCTTCCATATTTCTGGCTTCAGATTTCTTCTAAGTTTCTTCGCTTGTTTTCTCAGTTAACATCATGTTTTCTTTCTTCTAAACACTTTTGCTCCGCAGATACCATTATATAAAGAACAACATTTGTAGGCCATGGACTTCTTGTACTCTGTGGTTGGCCAAGACATACAGAGGAGAAAGTTAAATTATTTATGATTGGGAATCAGAACTGAGATGCCTCAGAGAGAACTGAAACAAGATGTTTGATGCAGTCTGACAAAATAAAGCCACAGTCCAGTGAAGTGTTTAAAAAACATGTTCAAGAATGCTTCCTGCCTTAACTTTCCATAGATATTTGAACTTTGCTTTGCTGTCTTCTCTGTGAATCTTTTAATCTGTGCATTATGAGAAAGGAAACAGTTTTGGTATAGTTAAGTTTGTTAGAGAGCTTCCTTTTTATCTGCATCTGCAGGTGTTGAGCTAAGATTGCTTTCATTAGGCTGGAGACTTTTGTTGAACTGCATTAAACATTTCAAAGCTGTTAAACACAAACTACTGCATTAAACATCAAACTGCTTGCTTAGGCACAATGTCTAATATGAACAACTAGTAGTTAACATGGAGTTACCCCTCCTCAACAGTTTATGGAAACTTTGGCAGGTTGTTGATAGTGACTGATATCCCTAATTGGTATTTTGCAGTTTTAAAAACAGTATTTTTTTAAAAATTAAAAAAAAGGTAACACAACATTTTTTTCTCAGTACTTTGCTCACAAAGTATGTGCATGTACGTATGTGTAAGTATATATGAAATGTGTCAGTTTTGCAAAAATACAGAAAAGTTATTACAGTGAAAGGGAAGCAGCTTAAGGTTTTAAAACTGGGGGGGAAATAGTGCTAAATATTATTTTGTTTAGCTTGTGTGTCTTGCAGAAATCTCAGACTGAGTGCTTAAAAGCAGTGATTGAAAATGACTTTTTAAAAGTGTGTCAATATTGCCATGCATTGTTTCAGACATGAATATCTCAGCATTTGCTGTCAAAGATGAAAATGAGTAGAAACAAAATGAAAGTAGCTTTAATTTCTTCGTGGGAAGAAATGCAAGGTATAACAAAAACATTGCCAAGAAATGCTTGAAGAATCTTATTTTCTGGAGTCACTGCTTTTCAGCCTATCATTCTTACTGTAAAGCTGATGCACATATGTTTTTATAGTGTTTTTTTCTTTGTACAAAACTTACTAGTGTAAATTGTATTTTCTCTATTTAGGCTTGTATTGCAAGGAATTGTTATCCTTCCCCTTTGAATTATTATAACTTCCCCAAGTCATGTTGTACGTCAGTGAATGAAGTGATCTGTCATGGAATTCCTGACAGGAGGCCATTGCAGGAGGGAGATATCGTTAATGGTAAGTTCTGTGAAAATTAGCCTTCAACATTTTTATCTTGTGTGCACTTAAACCATGCAATAAAGTGAAGTTTCAGAAGCAGGCAACATCATTAGAATAGCTTCTTAAGAGAGGCTTTTGTTCTCATTTACTAGTTAGGTTGTTCTCATTTACCTCTGCTCTTTACATACTTTAATTAATGAATTTATTAAATAAAATAATTTCAGAACTTCAGTCCACTTTATGAGCTTTATAGTTCTTCTACCCTCATCTGTGCATTAATATAGTGCCTGAGTATTCTACTTGTAGGCTAGATTCCACTTGTTCCAGGCTGTGTATATATAGTGAATAGAATGTATATTGAATTATTCAAGTGGATTAGTTCCATGTGAATTCTTGATTAGATGGCTCTAGATTGTTACAATTTTGCTGTGCTCATGATGATTATGATGACTGTAAAGGGTCCTAATGTGCAGGCATTGTATAGGTCCATGTTATCTTTTTTTGAGCATTTCACAGCTTAACAATACCAGCTGCTTTTTGTTCTTGGTACTCAAGGTGCTTAGGCCTTCTTGGGTGGTGAGAGATACTTTTATAAATTATTTGACCATGTCTTGTTTTGACCTTCATTTCTTCTTGGTTTGGCAGTAAAAATTAATGACACTTTTTTTGTACAAACATTTTCACCTTTGTTTATTGCATTGGTTTGCTTTTCTCTTACCTTTAAATAAATACACAGAGTGTGCTAAGGTTTGACCTGCCTCTAGAAGCAGGTTGTAATCTTTTTAGATTATCAGATATTTAATACATATTGGCTTGCAATAATAGCTACTAAGTCTACATCTCAGTGCTGTGGGTACCAGCCTTTTCAGAACAAATCTCATTATTGCTGCCCCTGTCTAGGTAAGGTGTGGTCTGGTTGAAAGCTCTGAGATTGTAGGGTACATGTAACAATGTATGCCAAAGTTCCTTTATCTTTAATTTCAAAGATAATGCCTTTGCACAGCTCTTTATCATTGCCAGCTATTCTGGCATTGCTGGAGTCCAGCCTAAGAAGCCCAGCTCATAGAATCATGGTTTAGGTTGAAGGGGACCTTAAAGATCATTTGGCTTCAACCCTTGTGCTGTTGGCAGGGTCACTTCCAGTATAAACGAGGTTGCTCAAAGCCCCATCCATCCTGGCCTTGAACATTTCCAGGGATGGGGCATCCACAATTTTCTCTGGGCAGCCTGTTCCTGCCTCACTACTCTCACTGTAAAGAATTTTCCTTGAATATCTGATCTAAGCCTGCTCTCAGTTGGAATTCATTCCTCCTTGTCTTGTCCCTACATGGTCTTGTAAACTTACTCTCCGTCTTTCTCCTTAGCTCCCTTCAGGTGCTGGGAAGCCACAGTTAAGTCACCCCAAAGCCTTTTCTTTTCCAGGCTGAACAATCTGAATTCTCTCAACTTTTTCTAATTGAAGAGGTACTCCAGCCTTCTAGTCAACATGGTTGGCTTCATCTACACAGTGCCTTACCTCGCTGCTATTTGCATGCCAAGGCTGTACCTCAACCCTAGAGAGTACCTGCTGTAAGAGGTTCTAGTCATACCTCTGTCCACACTCCTGCACTTGATTGAGTTTGGAGCCTTCTGCTTTGTTATCATGAGAAAGAACTGGGCTTCTTTTCTGTAAAGTATTGTCTGAAAAGCCTCTTGAAAAGGAGGACTAAAACACAGTTTACAAGGAGGGATAGAAAAGGTACCTTGGAGGGAATGTACCCAATGAACAACTGAAAGGAAGTATCCATCTTTTTCTTTGTTTAAAACTTTTTAGCCTGGAAGCCACGTCAAAGTCCAAAATAGGTACATGGAACATGTCATTCAGAACATGTCATCCAGAAGGTACTGGCAAATGGTCTAGTTGTTGACACCAAAGTGTGTTTTCCCACATCTTCTTATCAAGATTATATTGGTCTCAGCAGCTCATGTACGATATTCCTAAAGTATTTTTGATCACTACAGCTCCCTTCTTGACTGGTTACATGTGAGAGGATTTGGGTGTGGGTTTCTTCATGAATAGCAGAGCAATAGCTCTTCCAGTGGGTTTGGTGATCTAGCAGCTATTAGACCTACCAGCTGACCGACAAAGAAACAGAAGTTCCCGTTCTGCCATAGCAAGACAACTTGATATGCAAAACAATGATTTACATACCTTTTAAAATTTAATTTCCCCCTATAAGTGCTGGAATTAATTCTGAGAAAGTACAATAACCAGGTAAATCCCCATAGAGCAAAGAGCTTCTCTTTCCCATTTTTATATTTAAAAAACCAATGCTAGCTTGCTGTGTCTGTGTTGCATTGTTGGGGGATTTTTTTCCTCCCCCTCCTCCTTTTGTTTCATTAAATCAAACTTCACCAGTGCAACAATAACTTACAAATTATTATATAGAATCTACAGGATAAGCGTGAAAGAACTGATTCTGCTGGAAGAGTTTTCTTAGGGAATTCCTGTGAGGTAATCACTTCACAGTTGGAGTGCCCCATTTGAACAGGTTTGTTGTTTCAGCGGTGGGAGGCAGGAGGTGAGGAGCAGGCGCTAACTGCCCGTGTGTGCTGTGTTGGCAGTGGATATCACCGTCTATCGCAATGGCTACCACGGGGATCTCAACGAGACCTTCTATGTCGGAGAGGTGGATGAAGGTGCCAGGAGGCTTGTCCAGACCACCTATGAGTGCCTCATGCAAGCCATCGATGCAGGTGAGACGTGCCTGCAGCAGGAAGCTTTCGGTTCTCAGAAGTGCTTTCTCATATTGCCTCTGCTCAGGGTGACTCCTGGTGAGCACACAGGAGTCCTGGTGTGTTCTCAGCAGCTGATGATGGGTGCTGTGTAATGCAGTCATGCTTCCGTGAGTGGTGGCTGCAACTTCTTTTTAAATGTGGGCTGATGAGGAAAATGTTTTTGATACTGAGCTGATATGCTGATGATACATGGAAACAGCCTTTTTTTGACCATTGATGAGTAAGAATCCTTGATCTGAGTAACTTAGAGAATGCAACAAGCAAATTATGTTTTGGAAAACTCTACTTTTATAATTTGTATGGTGTTGCACAGTGAACTGCTGAGGTAAAACATGTGAATACCTAATCATATCTCTTTAGACCTGCCAAACCCGATAGTTATTTCATAAAGCTAGTTACAAGCTCTTGATTTTGTGTGGGAGTGTGCCAGAGAAGACAGATCCGTATCTTCCAGTACCTACAGAACTTTAATTATCTTGCTTAGTTAATCTTGATGCAGTTGCATCAAGATACACAATGAGATAGAAAGGTAGCTGCATGTTTAACTTCAGAAAACAAAAGACGAATTTCTCAAGTCCCTGGAAGTACTTGTACCATCTGTATCTTTTATACCCTGCAGCTTCTTAAAATCCCCATTATAATTTAATCACTTATTGGCCTCTAAAGATTGAGGTTTAGGGTGCTATCTATAGTAAGGCTTTAAACTTGCATTTAATGAAAAGTAAATGTAAAAAAAAGACATTAAAATGAACTCAATTTGAGTTAATAATTTGGAGATAGCTAGTCCAGCTGAAAAGACAAAAATCCATAGGATTGATGCATTGTGTATCTGTTGTGTGATCAAGAAAATACTGCCAGGTTGAGCTGTGAAGAATTGAGATTACCTGTTTATGTGGGATTACTGTTCTGAAATGACCACTTTGTTTTTCAGAGCTAAACCAGACAGACCAATGTGTATCTTTGGTCCTATACTTTTTAATAGCAAATGTTACATGTGTTGTCTCTTATCCTTTGTATCCTGGCTTTGATGTAGAAACTGTGACAGAAATTTCCCTATGTTCGTTACAATGAGATTAAAATCTCACTGTAAGTCTTTTTTAACCAATTTTTTAGATGCTGTAATGTGTTTTAAAAGGTTTTAGACATTGCATTGAGTAGTACTGGCAACAAGTATCTCAGCTGTTAAAACGGGGTCACCTCTCCCATCTTTAAATCATCTTAACATCTTGGTGTTGGACCAGCAGAGCTCTAGCTGGGGGAGCTGTATGGGAGAGAAGCAGAGGGCTCCTTGCTCCATTGAAATGAGTTGCACGTGCTGTCAGGTCCATACTTCACTGCTATTTAGCACATAGACAACAGATTAATCTCTTCCCCACCATGTCTTTTTTTAATTTTTGGAGAAGCATGTATATTCCAATAATACAAGTTTCTTGTTATTTTCTGTAAATTCAGCTTAGGGGTTTCAGTTGAGGTCGCTTACATTAGCAGAGAGTTGAACTAAATGGTTGCTTCACATAAAGCTTTAGTTTTATGTGAACTCTGCTTAAGATGGCTCCACACAACCACACTTCTGGCTCCTGAAGGAGCAACATATATTGAGGGAGTTGGGAATAGTCTTGGGAAAGCTTGATATTTTGTTTTAAGGGGCTCAAGGTTGTTTTTGGGATGAATGTCCATTAGCTGAATGATGTAACATTGTTGCTTTTATGGTGTTATTACTCCCTTGTTCAAGTACTCAAAGTGAATTTCTCACACCATTTTTATGTGTTTCAAACTCTCTAACTTGTAAGGCTTCCTAAAGGGATTGTCAAAAAAGTTAAACCTGAATATGAACATTCTTATTTGCTGTAGCGTTGTCACTGAGAATCTTGTCTAAGAGTAGAGATACCCATTTTCCCTTTATTCATTTTTCTAAATACCAGTCCTTTGTGTGCATTTTCCACATAGTAGAGGGATAAGTGTATATTAAAATATGGTTCCTATATTCATTGCAAAAAGCACTGCATCTCAGGATGTGAGAGCTCACCAAGTACTTTGTAAGTCCTTTATTTTTAATTTCAAACTTTGACATCCTTTTAATGTGAGCAGTTGCATCCGTGAAAGGAATAAAGTAGTATTCTTGTGAAAAAGGCATTTTCTTCTGTCTCTCTCTCTTTTTTTTTTATATGAGATAGTTTCTTCCCTCTCTCAAGTTATTGCACTCACATAGATACCCAGTGGATTAAGTGATCATAGGAAGTTGCACACTGGAACAGATGGACACACAAGCTGTGAGTGCTACAGAGATGGTGTTTAATGGTTAGCTGTGTTGAAGGAAAGCTCTCTCAATTCCCTTCTGTATCTGTTTAATTTTGCAGTAAAGCCTGGTGTTCGGTACAGAGAACTGGGGAACATAATTCAGAAACATGCTCAAGCAAATGGATTTTCAGTGGTTCGGAGCTACTGTGGGCACGGAATCCATAAACTTTTCCATACAGCTCCTAACGTGCCCCATTATGCCAGTGAGTATTCATTCCCTTTGTGCTGTCCTGTAGGCAAGTGATTTGCAGTGAATGCACCCAATTTACTTGAGCCATCAAGTTGGCATTTTGGCACTTGAGAAATAATTTTTGTTTTTTAACTCTGGACCATAGCATGCTTTATGAACCTGTGCTTGCGTTATCTGCCTGCACTAATGGTTAGTCTTAGCTCTCATCAGTACTGGGTAAGTGCTCAAAGTTTTTGCCTGAATTCCCAGCTGAATTCCCTTAGACATTCTTGTCTGTCATGAACTGCCAAATGTTTCTCTCTTTAGAAGTTCTACACCAAACCTTACTGCCATTTACAGATGCAAATAAAAAGCTCTTTGAATAGTGTAGATAGGTGTTGTGCCTGAATATGGATCCTGTTTCTTTTCTTCATTTGAATGTTGTCATTTGGTATTTCTGGAAACTTCATCCTAGTGTGTGGCAGAGGAGGAATGAACATTCCCTCAGTAGTGGTAGTTTTTGGAAATGTCCATGGCACCATAACAATTTTTCCAGCAAGACTAAGAAACAACATCCACAGA
This sequence comes from Camarhynchus parvulus, assembly GCF_901933205.1. Classification (NCBI taxonomy): domain Eukaryota; kingdom Metazoa; phylum Chordata; class Aves; order Passeriformes; family Thraupidae; genus Camarhynchus; species Camarhynchus parvulus. The sequence continues at coordinate 49,763,707 of NC_044574.1, read as the reverse complement.
AGCAAAGGACAGAAAGTTAAGTGCCAGTGGACAACTAAGGGCAGAGTAAAAATCATGAGGGAGTGATCAGCAGTTCACACTCACTTCAGCTGTAAAGCTGCTCTGATAATAGGACACTTATTTCCTCAGACCTGAAGGTGCTTCCATCTTCCCATCTCCTAATGAGCTTTAACATGTGTTATGGTTATAGAATATAGTCCAGCAATTCCTGACTTTCCATGTCATCATTTCCCCCAGTTATTTTTTCTGACAACAGAGAAAATCTGTTAATTGCAGGGTAAAGGACTATCAATTCCTGGTATGTACTTTTTGTTGTATAAAATGAAGAAAATATGGATTCTTTGGAGGTGGAGAGCTTTTTATACCAATTAAAATCCAATCCAATACAAAGGAAATTTCTATCTTTTCTGGCTATTTGGAACTTTCAACTTTTTTTTTTCATTGGGCAAATATGTCTATTCCCAGAAAGAAAGATTCTGGTATTTTTAAATACAGTCACAGTAAAAGTGAAAATATCTGAGGGCCTTAAAGCCTCTTGGAGAAAAAAGAATGCTGCTGCTTATTTCTAGCCTACTATGAAAGGAGTTTGAAAAGCAAAAAGATAATTTTCTAAGAAAAATATTCTGTTGCTGTTGTGGCAGCTTGATGTCTGAGATTTTTAAAGCCTCCAGGTGATTTAGGCAGTGTAATAAATTAACACAATTAAGGTTAGGTAGGGGGATGTAAAATGAATGCAAATTGTCTACAGCAGCAAAGTAGCTTGGAGCTAACGGTTCCTGTGCAGTTCTGGAGTTTGTTCCAGCTCTCAGGCTCAGTTACATCTGAGCTGCGCTGTCCTTCCAAGTGAAACAGGACAGAGGAAATGGGCTGAAGCCTTTCTCCAGTCAAACTGCACTCCTGGAGTGATGCTGTCCCTCAGTTCATGTGCCTCCACATAAGCATTTTTGTTGCATTTAATATCAAAAAGTTCCTGTTTTATTGTCCTGGATGCCTCAAAATGCTCTGCTGTTATATGTTAGCTAATAAACACGGCATTATCACTCTGACACTGCTATGACCCCATTATCCAGGTAGTGAGGAGGCAGTGTGTCTTTCATTAATGGAATCATGGGATTACTTAACCACTGTCACATTTTGACAATTTATTGGAGCTAATGGCTCAGTGCAAACAAGTAAGGAGATTCCAAACTTCTCTGAATATCTTAAGTGCTTCCTACTTCTGTTTTTTAATTATGATTTTCCATTATAGAAGTGTGCAGAAATTCCTGTATTATATTTTTTCAGTGTTTAATAGAACTAGAGTTGAAATTCCAGTTGTTAGAGAGAAAGACAGCAATTAATTTTAAGCTGCTTGAGTAAGTATTACAGTGTTGGTGGATGGGGAGAAGGAAAGAGCAAAGGGAAATCTTTGTGTATACATAAAAATGGAGAAGTGAACAGATCATCTCAGAAGGGCTTTTCGGACTTTACTGTGTTTCTGTTGTATTCTGTTAGGACAAGGATTTGTTCATTTACTAGGATGGTATTCTTTCTTCTAACTTGAGTGTTTATTTTATTGCAGAAAACAAGGCAGTTGGAGTGATGAAGCCAGGCCATGTATTTACAATTGAACCAATGATCTGTGAAGGTGAGCAGCTTAGCAGTAGAGTAAAATGGTTACTCTGGTTTGCTCCTAAGTAGTGATGGAACAGGGTGATGGTTATATCCTGTAGAGCTGACAGATTTTTCATTTCTCTTTGGGGGACTGATGGCTGTTATTTAAAAGCTGGCAGGAAGTGATGCTGTCTGTTTCCAGGTGGCTGGCAGGACGAGACCTGGCCTGACGGTTGGACCGCGGTGACGAGGGACGGGAAGCGCTCGGCACAGTTTGAGCACACGCTGCTGGTCACAGACACGGGCTGCGAGATCCTGACCCGCCGCCTGGACAGCACTCGCCCCCACTTCATGACCCAGTGATAGCCCACACTGAGCAGGTGCATCAGAACCAGAAATATATATCTATTTTTTGCCCCTGTACTATGCATTTTTTTAAGAGTACAGAATAGAAAGATGTCACCATTTACTTTGTTTTCGGTGATTGTAGATAAGAGGAATATCTCGAAGAACCTGACCCAATATCTGCAAAAGCAGAGAAGAATTTAAAGAATTTCCTGCTTTCCTCCTACCTACAACACTCACGCTGTACTTTACCTTTTTTCTTCAATTATCTCTTTAGCACCTTCCTTCCAATTAGACCCACAACTGCTTCTGTTGCTGCCATGATATTAACTAGAAAAGCGTGGGTAAGCTTTCCCACTGGGACTTGATATTTTGGGATCCAGGTTTTTTTCACCATTTCAGTGTGCCCTGTCACTCTTGGTTTGTGAGAGGCACCTGAGATTTTAAGCATTTCTTATTCCAAAGACTTGCTCTTACTTCTGCAGATACTATTTTGGGCCTTGTTTGTTTATCAGTTGAGCAGGGGGCAGAAGGGAGAAAGACACGCACGTACAAGAACGGGCTACCTTTAATTCTGCCCCCATCTCTGCTGGTGGTGATTGCCACTGTGGGTGGCACACTGTGTTAATGGCAGGACTTGTTTCTCTTGCTGGAGATTTGATAGGATGGGAAGTTAACAAAGTCTGTCTTATATGCAGCTGCCTGGAATAAGCTGCTTTTTTGGCAAAGCAGTACTTGCAGGCAGCCTCCTGCACCAAAAGTTTGGTGAAGCTGATGTATCAGACTTGCCTAGGTAAAGGAATGCAACAAGAACCAAAAAGATCCCATGATTCATGGGATCCCTATGTCTGTGGGGCATCTTTAAAAAGTACATCCACAGTAGCTGTGGGGGATTGGATTTGCAAGACTTACAGTGAAGTATCTCAAAACAAGTCTGAGTGTGTGAAAATGAAACATGTTCAACACTATATTCATTTTCTTTTGGTAATTTTTAAACGGGTCATTTTCTTCTCCCTTGGTTGAGTGAGTTTGAGGCTTTTGGGAAGTCTTAGGGGGGCAGCTATGAAAACTGATCTTTTTTTCCTCAGACAGGGTATAGAGTGGGCAACATTGGTATAAATACCCCTTTATATTTTGTTAGTGGGTCATGGTGAGCTGAAAATGGTTATGTTAAGAAGTGTGGATTGATTAAGCCTCTCTTTTCTCTACCCTTTCTTTTTCCATGCCCATTTCCCTTCCATCATCTTTAGTGTCTCTGCTGAGGGAATTATTTTTTTCTTCTGAATTGTAATGAAAAATTTTTCAGACCCCATTGTAGACTTCGTCTTACACCACTGTAACACAAGAAACACTTAAGCCAACACAGACATTAAAAATCATACAATCATGGGCATAAAATACACTTCTTACAAAATGTCTGGTGAATTTGTTGCCACAGATCCAAGAACATGAAGTGCTGCATACCCTTGGCTCCCCTTGGCACTGCAGAATTTAGGTGGGGGAAAGGGGTTAGTGCTTCACAGAACTGGACTCGTCTACTTCCAAATTTGCCAGAAAGCGTCTTCTCTGCCCTGAGTGCCTCAGACCTCTGTTGCTGTATCACTGCAATGTTTTCATTACTTTATTCTTGTTTTAATTATGCAGTAAAGCGACCTGAAATGATGCACAGAGAGCGCGTGTGCGTGCGTGTGTGCATGTGTGTGAAGATTTTTAACAAAATAGACTGTAGTACCTGAGTGGGATTACCTGTGCTGAATGAGCTGTGTTGAGGAGATGCCTGTCCTGGAGGTTTGCCCACCATATCCTTCACTTGAATGGTTACAATGGTCTTGCCTTTTCTGTGTATGTGTGTATGATGCAAGGGGTGGGGGGGCTTCATTTTTGGTCTATAAAATAAAAGTTGCAGCTGCTTTTAACAGAAATAAGGGGTTTTTTGGTTTTGTAATCCAAACCCAGACATAGAATTTTCCATTACATCCACGTTTGGTTGCAGTAGTGCAAGCCCCACTGGTAGATGCATGCACCCAGTTAGAACTCACCCTTAAACTCACACACGTGCCACTTGTATACCTCTTTGTTGTTGCACTGATACAACCAAATCTAGCAGATTTTTAATGCAGGTAATCTATGACACTATGCATTTCTGCCTATAAATTGAAATCACAGCATGGTAACTGCTTGTAGTAAGTTCATACTAGTGCAGTATTTTTAAAAGAGTGAGAAGCTTAGTTAGCATCTCCACCAGATCTTGCAACATAAGAGGGCACATCAGCCTTGAGAACAAAATTTATTAAATAAAAATATTAAGAAAAACTATTTTTTCACCTATCTAGCTGTGTCTTTGCTTGAACATGACATACCAGACTTGTGCTGACTGGATTGTGGAAATTAACTATTTTTATTCTTACATAAGTTGCTATCCGCTTAAATAAAAGATCCTAACTTAAATCTCCTTTTAATGACATTTTTAGCAATTGTATACACTTTTACCAAAAACACAATCCTGCAGTTAGTTCTGAATCAATCTCTTAATGTATTTTCCCTTCACTGTTGTAAAGGGAAAACACATTAAAATGACTTACTTTACTCTAAGTCAGTGTGGAAATTCTTCATGCTCTTTTGGCATTCTGACTTGAATATTTAAGGAGAGAAGGTTTGGTAGATGGTGTTGAGTAAGAGTAACAACAGGAGCAGAGTGGCCAGCCTGCATGTTTTACATGACAGCCAGTAGAGTACATGCACATTGCATTCACAGTGGATGTGCAGTTCAGTACAGTTCCTTGGTCACCAAAAATGGGGTAGAAGCTCTTGGCTTTGAGTCCTTTTGTTTGCTGAACAACTTCAAAAAAACTGTTTTTCAAACATGCTCCATTCAATCAAAAGCTTTGCAGGATGAAGTAATGGCTGGGACATCAACTCCTCAGGCTGGGAAGAAGCTGGAAGTCTTTGACCCAAGCACTCTGGTATCACTATATTTCTTTGTTGTTGTGGCTTCCCACAAACACTGTGAGATGCAGATTCTCTGAAGTAGTAATATAATGCAGACAAGATTGTGTGGTCTTGATCTAGTAGGTGCAGCATAGAGGAACAGCTGTTCCAGTGTAAGTATGTTAAATCTGTTAGATCCAGCTGGGGGGTGGTTTGCCAGGTTAGCTAGTATTGTATTGATACCATTTTCTAATTATGGAGTACTCTCACTGGAACAGCTTAACAGCAAGTTTTCTACTGAATTTTCTGATGTTCAGCCAGCCTTCCTGGAGCATCAAGGTATTGAGAGTCACCTCATTGCTGGGCTAAAAGGCTCAGTTCCTTGTTACCAATTCAGTTTTTATTTCCTCCTGATGCTCAAAATTGAATTCTTACAACATTCACATTCGTTCTTTACTGTCTGAAATGAAGTAGAAATGCACTACCTCAACTATTTTCAGAATGCTGTAGGGGATATTTTTTAATGAGAGATAGAAAAGATATAATTGTCCCAGTTGTATAGCAGTGGCTTGGAGTAATTGTTGGTGGTGAGAGGGAGTTTTTTCTAATAACATTACTGTTTGCATTCTGTGTTCTCTGCTAGAAGTTGTTTTGACCAGGGTTCTTTAAAACATGAAACTTCTCACTTAATCAGTGTCCTTGATTCACTGAAAAACACTGAGTTTCTATGTACCTAACTTTTTTTAACTGGCTGGGTATTCTGCCTCTGGTTTCCAGTCTGTTTTCTGCTATTTCTCTATGCTTTCCTGGATGTGAGGCACTGATTCCAGGTTTCAATACAAAAAGAACCTTATCCAGGCAGTTCACTTCATCTAGAGTTAAGAAAACCTGCAACTCCAAAACTGAGACTTAACCAAATCCCAGAAAATCCTGAAGCCATCATCATGCAATGCTCTTTCTTGTTCCTCTGCAGCCCTCAAGAGCAGACTTGGTCTAATAGTAGTATTTCCTGCTTCTATGCCATGATCAGGTTTCTGACTAGAGGTGACAATCCCATGCTGTTTTGTTTTTGCAGTATTGGCTGCACAGTTTGCTTCATTTGCCAGTAAGTTAAGGAAATGGGACAGCTGTCCTACTGAAGCCTTGGAGGACACCACTAGAGCAAGTGACCAGAGCAGTTTGTGCCATGATCTTTACAACAGGCCTGGCAAAGAAAGCAGTGAGAAACAAGGCAGAACATGGACCACCCCAGTGAACATGGTACCCCTGGACACCAAAGTCTCTGCTCTGTATTTGCCTTCAAGGTGATCTGGATGCTACAATCCACTGTAGTCCTAGAATAGCCTCAGAAACTTGACAAGTTCTGGCCCCTCTCAACACAGCTGCGCCAAATGCAGGCTGCTTCTCACCCCTGTGCTTAGCTGTGCCTTGTGCAGTGAATCCCACATCATTTGCTGTAGACTCTGCAGAACACTCCCTCTGTCACATACACACTGTGAAACCACTAGAGGAAAAAAGTCACTCTTAATGCTAAATAATTCCAACAATGGGTTTAGAAATAAGCTTTTATTAAGTAGATTTGAGTTAGCCACTATTGAATTTGAGGAATGAGTAAAGAAACAGAAGTTCCATAATCAGGACTAATTCCATAATGCTATTCAGTGGTTAACAATTTTTTATTATTTAGTACCCAGAATGCTCACCCTAAAATACATGGTCTTCATAGTCCCAGTGAGTTTTCAGTTGTTTGATTCTATCAAAAATTCCATTATAACAAGGCAGGTAGCATGGTGCTGGCCAATTAGAAGGTCCACATTTGGCTCTAGAATTTCAGAACAGTTCGAATGCTTAAAAAAAAAAAAGAAAAAAAATTACCATGAAGTCAATTTTCTCCCCATCTCTCCCCTCCCTTTCATTGCTGAGACATATTTTAACTTCTGTCTTTTGTAATGAATGAAGTCATGCTTATGCCTATGATATTTATTAAAAATCCAGGATAATGCTTGTTCTCTTCAGGTTTTTTTTCTCTCCTCCAGTAAAATAAACTCCAAATGAACTCTTTTTCATACTAGGTGTCAGCTTTCAGTAGTAGCCAAGATTGATCAGGACCAGTAATATTTACAGACATTCTCCCTTTTGTCTATTTGGAAAATGTTAGGTAGTTTTCATTACTAGTTTTCTGGGACATGCTCATGTATGAATAAAACACTGAAATGGTACTGATGTTTGTAACTGGGACAGGGATCAACTGCTGGATGAAATTTGCATAAATGCATTGTTTCCAATTGTAACAAATACAGTCAACTGATTTATCCAAAATAGAATCCATATGAGCTAAAGCAGATAGACTAGTACTCTCTCCAAAGTTATATACAATAGATAGATATAGACTGAGATCAAATACAAAGAACGTGCTGGTTTCTGGAGACAAATGGTCAAAACTATTTGTCTATCTGCAGAGGAACCTAAATATTACTGAATAATCTTCAGTCTCTTTAAATTCCTTATTATGAGGGACAATGTTTTAGCAATGGTGAAAGCCTGAGACTGACCTGTCCCCTTTATCAGCTTTATATCTCTATTTCTCTTTTAAGCTGTTGCTTGCTTTTTACTGTGTGCCTGTGTTTTGGCACACACCTGGAAGGTCAGAGAAGTGTGTGTGAATCAGAATTAACGCATGTGGTATATGTCACCCTTCAGTTTCCCTGTCTGAAACATGACAGTGAGCAGGGAACCTGTACTTTGACAGTGTCTGATCAAGAAGTGTCTTGTATACCTTTCAATATTGTGAACATTACCTTTTTCCTGAATGCATCAGCTCAAAAGCCTCATTGATTTTGTCAAAAGGCAGCGTGTGAGTCACAAATTCATCAACCTTGATCTTTTTGGACATGTATTCAGTCACCAGTTTAGGTACATTGTCTACACTCTTCCAGCCTGAAAGAAGGAAAGCATGCCTTGTTTCTTCCCTTTTCCACCCATCTCAGAAAATTAAAACCACAGCCCTTACACAAAACTTGTATCATGAATACGAAAAGGAGCAGAGATGAGTGATGTGTTTGTCCCTTCTACGGAGGTCTAGCAAAAGCACACATTAGCCAAACACACACAAGTGTTGATGAAAAATCTTTCACTACGTGTTCCAGCCTTCAACATGAACAGCAGCCCTCACCTAGGAAAGCATGCACATGGCATCTCTATCAGGCCCCCTACATATCTATAACCCAACCCAGTAAGTTTTGTATTGCTTGGACAAAGAGCAGTGTAATAATTCAAAGTCTGAAACTGGACTTCCCTCAACTTCAGCAATTACTGAATTCCCCCCCCCAAAAAAAAAAAGAACTCAATGTGGTTTTGAGTTTACAGGAGAAAATGTGTATCAAGCACTTGTTCCCTTTTTATTTTAAAGGTCTTTAAAGCACATTGTCATGTTGGTCCCACAATTTACTCAGTGGTTAAGCAACACAAACATACTGATGTGAGTTCCCATCTTCCCAAAGACCAGGTCCTTTCACTGGACCAAACTGAACCAAACCTTTACTTGGTGGTAAAGCAGTTTCCCTATCCCACTCCTTTAGTACTGAGTAGGATATAGATATATTCTCTCTTCAAAATATGTTAGATATGATACCAATGTGTTAATCTATACCTTGTCTGTAGGAATAACAGATTTTAAGAGTCTTTATCTTAAAAGCCAATGTAGCATTTATGAATAGCCTGTCAGTAGTACATATCTTGCAGAAGCAAAGCCAAGGGGGTGTGATCCTCCCAGCTTTAGGCCAGAGTAAATTATTTTTATCCCCACAGCAAGAGAGAGTTACCTCCAAAGGCGGTCCCTTTCCACGTCCGCCCAGTTACGAGCTGGAATGGCCGTGTGGAGATCTCCTGGCCAGCAGCAGCCACTCCGACTATCACACTGAGTCCCCAGCCTTTGTGGCAGGCTTCCAAGGCAGCCCTCTTCATGGACAGACAGGACAAAGCAGGGTGTTCATTGCTAAGGTTTACACTGCCTGGACTTCCTTTCCCCCGGTTAATGAATCAACGCATCAGCATTTAAGGAACAGTAAATACACTGAAAATTACATTATATTTTCCATTCAGGGTTCAGATTCCCTTACTCTTTTAAAAGTTCACTTTGCACTTTTTATATCCTATCTAGCTTTTACTCTAAGCTCCCACTGAGAGTTGGGACAAACTGTAATCACAGACCATATTACCAACAGTAAGGAATGCTACTGTAATTCCTGAAAATCTAGCCCTATTCCTGAAAATCTGCATTTCCAAAGGTGAAATTAATTACTTGAGAAATTAGGGAAATGCTGAGTGATCCCTGAGATTTTACTGTTCATTGCACAGTATATTTTATATGAGTTTTGTTAATTTCAACTGTCAGCACAGAGAAACTCAGGATCTCAAAAAAAGTCTGATTAAGGAAAAAACATTTGTAAGTGCCATTTTCAACCCAAGAAGTAGCAGCTGCTTTCATTACATAATTAGGAAGGACTGAGTGTAAATTGTCCTTGTGAGTCATAGCAGGTATCATTATTATTAAGAAAAAAAAAATGATTAGTGAATCTGGCATGTTTTGTGTTAAGAAAGCAGCTGATCTTGCTGTTCAGCTGAACTGGCCCCTCCCTGCAGATGCTCCTGTTGGCCAAGCACTCACCATGACTCCGACATTTCCGATGCACTCAAATGAGTAATCCACACCACCATCGGTCATCTCAACCAGAACCTCCTGGATGGGCTTCTTGGAGTCTTGGGGGCTGATGCACTCAGTAGCTCCAAAGTCTTTGGCTTTGGCATACTTATCCTTGTTAATGTCAATGCCAATGATCCGGGATGCTCCTGCTATTTTGCAGCCCATAATAACCGCCAGCCCAACTCCTCCCAAACCAAACACGGCACATGTAGAGCCAGGCTCCACCTAGGAGTAAGAAAGGAATCATGAGCAACAGAAAAAAAATTCATCGTTCCAGGGGAAGAGGAAATGCAGGTTAAGGAGGCTGTAATAAAGGAAAAATGGAAGCAAATATACATGGCCATGAGATTTTATAGACAAGGGAAACTATACAGAAATTTAATTCTAAAAGCTCTTTAGGCACTAAGCCCTTTCTTTTGCCTGAAGACTCATGCCTACACATCTACCACCTCTGTCTCACCCTGAGCTTCAGACTATCAGAATGATTTGCAGCAAGATGAACATGAACCAGAAAATTAATTCATATATAGCTGCTGTCAAAAGGGGTGCAGAATACTCCACCTGAATTTCCTCCAAAGGGCAAAGGGTTCTTCTAACCTGATCTGGCCTCTTAGGGGGAAGTTAGAAATTCTTAGCTAAACTTCATCAGTTGAAGAGGAAGAAGGAACACAGATTTGGTACATCCCCTTTGCAGTCCTAGTGTAGTTGCTAAGCTGTGTGTGCCACAAGGCCAGCCTTTACCTTAGCAGTGTTGACAGCAGCCCCATAGCCCGTGGAGATGCCACAGCCCAGCAGGCACACTTTATCCAGAGGTGCTGCAGCATCTATCTTGGCTACAGAGATATCAGCCACCACGGTGTACTCAGAGAAGGTGCTGGTCCCCATGAAGTGGAAAATCTGCTTTCCCTTGCAGGTGAATCTGCTGGTACCATCAGGCATGACTCCTTTCCCTTGAGTAATTCTTGAGGCAAAGACAGGAAAGTGCAGAGCTTTAAGCAGCAAATACTTTCACCAGATGGAATCCACCAAGCAGCACAGAGAGGCAGCTGCATACTTGCACCTTTATATTCTGACCACTTTAGTAAACCTAGAAGTTCACAGAAGTGAGATGCTAAACTCCTAAAACTTTATGCAGTTAATTCCTCCAGGGAAAACCTGAAAGAAATGGAGTTTACTCATATGTTGACCTCATTAGTTACTAATGCTAACTGCTTGTGCCACAGCACCTGTCTTGGCCTCCTTCAGTACCCTCCCCTGAATAGCACCTGTCAGTTATGTCACTGGGGCTTTTTTTGAGTTTGGGAGATTTTATTCAGAACAGGAGCTGCAAATTTATCTGGGAAGCAGGTGTTAAGGGAAAAAAGAGCTGTCCGTATGATTTTGTACCACTTGAAAGCTTTGGTGTTCACTCCCAAGAGCTACATTCCCTGAAGTGGTTTCCTTAAGTATGGATTAAATATGGAGTCAGAGCCTTTATGTTTTCCAGCCTGTGGACACAAGGTAGTAGTTTGCACCTTCACATACTTGAAATGAGAGAAACAGTTCTATTTAAAGGAAGAATAGAAATTTTAAGGAAGATTGGAAAAAAATTGCCTAAGTGGCTCCTGAAACACCTGCTTTCCAAGTCATTAAATGATGCATCAACAGATTTATTCTTCAAAGAAAACTCCTGTCAATTGCTTTTGCTAACTACAGCAGGTATACATTGAGCAAATACCATAGCATGTGTCAAAGTCATACAGACCTTATCTTCTGGCACAGGTTTGTTTTAGGATTCTTACAGAACTTGCATTCTCCACACTGAGGGATGTATAGAGGGATAACAGTGTCCCCTAAGGAAAAAAATATTCTGTGTCTAGTTATTGAGTCAAGCAAGGCATTCTGAAAAAAAAATGAAGTTACTTGATTCTGCATGTTTTTCTGTGAGCTTCAGTTCACTTAAAACCTTTGTGTACTAAAAGCTGTTTATGGTATACAAAGGTATTATAGAGTGCTAGATAAACAATTTTAATCCTGGCTGAGCAGACAACCCATCTGAAATTCATCATTCCAGAACAAGTAGCAATCTTACTGTGAAACAAAACAACCCCAAATCAACAGTGAACAACAAGACTAAACACTTTAAGCCTTTTAATTAAACCAACAGATAAAAATGGTAATTTGAAAAAATAATAAACCCCCAACTCTCTTGTAATTATACATTTATCTGACTTCAAGTAAAAAATGCTATTCTGGGCTCTTTCAAGCTTTAAATCAAGACCTCCTTGAATAGACTAGTGTTTTTTCTCACAGACCACAGAAATCTACACAGGCATACACCCCAGAATAAAATATGGTATTAACTCCTGCAATATGGCATTTCAGTGGCCCACTTTGACAGAGTCTTCAAATAAAGTAACACTTTCAAGGAAGGCAGAAAACTTGTAAGGTATTTCCTTACCCTTCTTTACTTTTGTTACTCCTTCCCCAACACTCTCTACAATTCCTGCTCCTTCATGTCCCAGGATCACAGGGAAACATCCTTCAGGATCAGCACCACTCAGAGTATAGGCATCAGTGTGACAGACAGCAGTGGCAACTATCTGTGAAGAAATAAATAATCTGAGACACCCCGAAGAACAGAATAGTAGCACAGATCTAAACAATTCCCTTTAGTCAGAAATTAAGAACAATTACCAGGTCAAAGTTCTGGCAGCATTTGGGATATGGGCAACATACTTTCAATTCCTGGCAAGGCAGTTTTTCTTATTTGGAAAATGCAAAGTCATAACAGTACATTTTAGTAATTTCCATCAACCAAAATGTGACACTGAAAGGGGTAAAAGATGACCTGTCTTTTCCTATAGCTAGAAATAAGTGCTCCAAGTCATCTCAAAGTAGTTTAACATCTCAGATTTGAAATAAGTTAAGACTCAGAGGTAAAATTTCCAGAGAGACCATGCAGAACTCTCAGTACTGCATAAATCCTGCTTAAGTCTTCAGCACCATGCAGAAATCCTTTCCACAGGAATAAATCTCACATTAATATATATTTTTTGGCAGATACAGGCTCCTGGAAAGTCCTGATGAAATCAGAAACTTGGGTTTAGGGAATCCAAGAGACCAATTCCAGCTCAACAGCCAGTAACTTATGGCCTGACTGAAGTAAAATCCAGCATGTTACACAGCTGCCACAAATGACAAATTGCTGTCCTTGAAATAAGATAAAGGTGTTCCCTGCTCAGACACTTTGAGGGAACTTAGTCTGTAACAACTGGAATTGATCCTCAAGATTAGCCATTATCCTCAGACCAGACTGTGAAGTGAGACTAGTAGAAATTAAAAGTGTTTTTCATAAACAGAAGATCTAAATACGGTCATTTTCTTCTCTGTAAAGCCAGCTGAGATACTAATGAATTAATGATATCTATTTCAATATTTCTTCTGTTGGCAAACAAACTATTCATCTTTAATACTCAGTCTCCTAAAATAGAAAACATATAGATAAGAACTGATGTAATTACCTTGATACGAACTTCATGAGCTTTTGGTGGAGCAACCTCCACCTCCTCAATAGAGAGAGGTTTACCTGCCTCCCAGGCAACAGCAGCTTTGCATTTAATAACCTAAAAGACAAAAACAAGAAAAAAAAAGAGGACATCTGTTGTATGGTTCATTTAAAATTTTGTTCAGCCAAGTGAGAAAATAAAAGCAGCACTACTGGCTTTTGGAAAGAATCCCAGATCTGCAATTCATAATTTCAACACAAAGGTTTAATTGCCCCACATTTGCTTTCAGGAAGCTAAACAATAATGAGTAAGCCAAGATCTGAAATTTGGATGTCATTCTCTTACTGTGTAAAAAATATAATAAGCCTGGGAGTGCTTGGGAGACACGCTGCAGTGAAGGGAGCAACATGACTGGAAAGGTTGCATTAAAAAATGGTGGTTTAAAATCCAAGACTGCCATTCATTTCAGGTATGTTCATTAAACACAGTGTTTGAAGTTGGACAGTTCAGAAAGGGAACTGTGGAGACCCACATCAAGATCGAATTTCCTCTTCCTGATCAGGGTGGTTTCCAAGTAGGATTCCAGCAAGGAGATGCAGCTGACATGCAGAGCCCTCAGTGATGCAGAGGGACCAGAGGGACTTCGCTATAAGGCTCTAACACCTCTGCTGTGGCCATGGGGATCACTGTTAGCAAGTCTTCTCTCACTGCTCTCAGTGCCACAACAAATCCTGCTCTGCAAGCACACCTAAACATCTCAGGAAGCTTTTCAATCCCAACGGTGAGAGCCTGGATAAGAGAGCAGGATTGCTGGATCTAGAAACCCTATTGACAGGTACATACACACCAGTGACTGAGAAAATCAGCAGGCATTACAGCCATACACTCGAGAGCAGCTTCAGGACAAGCATCTGGATTACCCTTAGAGGTTGGTTTCATGAAGATGAAAATGTCTAAGCCATTGCTATTAGAAATATAAACCAAGAGAAGAACATGACATTTTGCGTGTTCAAAATAGCTGTGGTGTTCCCCTGGAATGCTTGAAAGAAAGAGGATTAAACGTAAATTCCCAAGATCAGCAATACAGTCACTCAGCCTTTTTGAAATTTCACTTGCTGGAAGAAAAAACAGTGCCAAGATCACCTTTTGAGCTTGCCAGCTCTCATGCATCACCTGTGATCAGGAGAAAATAATGGCTAGTCTATGCCATTCTTACAACAGTATTTCTGTTGTACATAAACAGTACGAGGCTTTGCCAGAGCCAGTTAAAATCCTCACCGTACCTGTGATAGTAGAACTTAGATACTTACCTTGGCTTAAATTTGGTAAAATAAATACTACAGACCCAAAAAGCTTTTTAACAGAAAACAGATGCCTATTCCAACAGCCAGCAGGGGTCTAAATTAGACAGAAACACCCCTAACTAGAACCATGAAATCTTCTTGTCCTGCTTTTTAATACCAGGGTAAATATTACAAAAATGCACGGAATGTGCCATAGTAACTAACTGTGGAATCACAGTGTGAGCCATCAGTCATAATCTCTAAATCTACCGAAGATTTTGCCAGAAAAAAAAAATCTAAATTCAAAGCACAAAGTGCAAGGGGAGCCATCATTCAGTAAATCATTTACTGGTTTTCAATCCATCCCCTCATCCTCCCCTCATTAAGTCATCACTTGTTCTTGCATGGGAGACTGCGCACTTCTAAAATTTGACTTCCACAAGCTAAGTTAAACATAACATTAAAAGACAGAGAGGAGAAAAACAGCCTCCTTAAAGGATAAATTCTGATCATCTAAAGCTAACAGTATACATCTGGAAGCACATTTTGAAATAGTAGTTTCTGATTCAGTCCATACAGCCACAAAGGCCTCTGGACTATTCAGAGTGGGTATCAGGAAAGCCCCATCTTTTTCTGCTCTCTTATTATTCATAACTTTCTGCTGTTGCTTTGCTGAAAATCTTGAAGCCAACAACTGGAAATAAAAAACTGGAAATAAAAACCAAAACACCAGCTTCCAGCAGTTCTTCACTTCCTCTATTATCATGCTAGCACTGGAGCCCAGCTGTTGGGTTGCTTGTGGCCGTGCACACCATCAGCTATCTCAGTCGGGATGAAACCGAGCTCTGGCAGGGACAGAAGCTGCTCCAAACCCAGTGCCCGCCTGGAGCAGCTTCAGCGTCCGGCCAGGCGCGGCCGCCGACCCCGCTCGGGCCCCGGGCGCTGACCGCCTGCACAGAGTCCAGAGAAATACTGACAAGGTCTGGGCTATCGCGCTGTTCCTACAGCCGTGCAGCAAACATGCCAGCAATGGCATTGTGAGCAGGCAGGTCTTGTTTTTACCCCTTCTTTCCAGCCGGTTTGGTCGCACCTGCCCCAAGCCCACAGGAAACACGCAACGCTCAAGGTCTTCTGCTCGTTCCTCCACCGCCGCGACCCAGGAGCGGCCGGAGCGCAGCCCTCAGACCCCCAGGACGCGCACGGGGGTGGAGTACAACACACGGCGGGGAGCAAACGCGTGTTTTCCTTCCTATCCTGCAAACACAGCGGGAGCCTCCCACGCCAGAGCAGCGGCACCAACTCCGCCGCACGCCTCACACGCGCGGGGCAGGAGCGCGGAGGCGCCCGGACAACCCCCGCGCCCCGGCCAGCGCTGGGGCCAGAGCGGCCACAGCGACCCCGGCACGCGGCCCCGGCAGCGACGGCAGGGCAGGGAGGGCTCGCCCGCCTCGTCCTGCCCGGTGCGGGACCCTCCGCCCGCCCCCGGACGACCTTCCCGCCGCGGAACGCAGACTCTCACCCCGCTCGCCATCGCGCACGGCTAGGGCGGCCAGCGGAAGGGGAAGGGGAGCCCGCCTCCTTCTCCTCTGCGTCTCTCCCCGCCTCCCTCTCAGGGGCGGGCGAAGGAACTGGCTCCTTCCTCTGTTTTTCACCTCCCACACTTGCAGGGCAGGGTTATGCTGGATCAGTCACCCGCCCCCTGTGCCACTTTTCTTCCCGCAGACCGCGGTGCGGGCCAAGGTCTCTGTGTTTTCTGAGGGTGCCCGCAGTGTTGCCTTGCCGTGTGGCCGGGTTTGTGGCTGCTGGCGGCTGCACCAGTGTCTTCCATCGCGGCTCCTTTAGTCCGGCCGGCAGATGGACATTACTGTTGCCGTGAGGGAGCAGCTCCCTGTCGCGGCCC
Source organism: Camarhynchus parvulus (assembly GCF_901933205.1). Classification (NCBI taxonomy): domain Eukaryota; kingdom Metazoa; phylum Chordata; class Aves; order Passeriformes; family Thraupidae; genus Camarhynchus; species Camarhynchus parvulus. The sequence goes on along the minus strand of NC_044574.1, from coordinate 49,747,468 downwards.
CGGGGCCTGTTCCACCAGGTTGCCCAGATTCCTTCCCAGCTAACGGGACG